>NC_059150.1:4155000-5355000 GCF_020740605.2 Lemur catta | reverse complement strand
TACAAGAAGCAAACTGATGCTGGTAATTTTCTGCTGGTGACTAGGGGGAGTGGCTGTGTTTTAGCATTTGTGATTCTTGGGTGCCTATCCCCGGCATTCTCTACTCCATCTTTCTAGAACTGGGATTGCTGGGACATGGGCAAAGAGGCCTCTCCTGAGTGAGCCAACCAAATATTTACCAAAAACAGGGCTGCAGAGAAAAGGTGCCAGGACCCAGGTAAATGTTATGTTCGTGCTGCCCAAACAATGCCATGCTTCATGGGCACCCGAACGCCATAGCCCTGTTGTGAGGCCGGGAGCCAGGCAGTGCAAGAGCAGGCTACGGGACAGCACAGGGCTGTGCGCCACGTACGAGCCAGGGAGACACCACTGGGCTCCTCGGCATCCCCTTGCTGGCATCCTGGCTTTGGACGGTCTTTGGTCGTATTTTCTCCACCCCAGGAAGAGGGGATGCCTCAAGAGGCTGGAATCTGGCGGAGGACTGTAGGATTGCTGCATGCTGTGTACATCTTCCATGCTTCTGGTAGGAATGGTGGAAATAATAATATCTGCACATTTCAGGGACAGGGTGCAGTTGGCAGAGATAAGTGACTGTCATAGAAGCTTCGGACTGTAGGGAAAAGGCTGTGAGTTTTGAAGCTGAGCAGACCTGGCTTTGAACTGTGGCTTTGCTGCTGACCAGCTATGCGACTTTGGGCAAGTTAGCTAACTCTTCTAACCATGAGCTCCTTGTGCTGCAAAATGGGAATACTACCACCTACCTCACATTGTTCCTGTGGGAATTAAGTGAGGCAATATGTATTGTATAAAGCACCTGTCCAGCGCTGGCTCAACAATAGGTGTTAGCGTTTTGTCATGTGGCGCCAACTTAATGCCTACTGTGAGAAGTGAAGACAGGGAATGGGCTGAGACCAGGGGAAGTGCTTTGGCATGAGGGATTCAGTTTAGATCTTAGGATGCATTTTCTGAGTTTATGGATTTCAGTGGCCATGGGTGATGGTGAAGTTTCCTCCCCTAAAGAAATAAAATGATTCCCTTTACAGCGTAATCTGAGTGCTTTCATATGGGGAAGCAGGAAAAGGAACTATATTCAATTTCATTCCATAAACATTTTTGAGCAAAGTTATTTTCATTTCCAAGAGTTGATGATTTTGTGTGTTTAAAAACCCTTTGAACATCTTAGAAGGAAGAAATATGTGAAAACGCTTATTATATTTGGCAGTTATCATTAGTTTTTTGTTACGCACTCAGGAAGTCCTAATCTGCTTAGTTCCAGAACTAGAGACAATGGGTGGGGACATAAAAGCTTTCTAATGGCACTCCCCAACAGTGGGGCAGGCTCTGTGCAAAGTAGTGAGCATGCCGTCCCTGCGGGAGTTCAAGCGGCCTGTAGATGATTGTTTTTCATTGCTGCATAGAGGCCTTTTCCTGCATTGGGTGGGCGAGAAGACTGCTTAATGCTGAGATCCCTCCCAAATGTGGGAGGCTCTTGTTCTGGGATCACCAAAATCCCCCAGCCCTGTAGGCCAGATTCGCAATCCAGAGATTGGATTAGGGAAAAATTCCCCCATGGCCTTTTTCCTGACTTCCTTCTCCAAAGTAGAGCCCCTTTTATTTGGATCCAGTCTCGACTCGGACATATTTTGTCTCCCTAAACGTCCTTTAACTAGAATCTTTTTCAAAGTCTTTGAAACTCTGTGCACCCTTGCCCTGCCATATGTCTCAGAACCCAGCTTCTATTGCCCTCTGTTCCTAATCATCTCTAGCGGGGTGGGCGATTTGCAACCAAACAGTTATTTATTGCATTCCTAGCAGGTCTGAGGCACTGGTGTAGGGCCAAGGGGGAAGGCAAGGAATTGCAGTAACTAGTTTAGTCCTTAAAAAGCTTCAGTCTGCCTTTTGGAAATCAGCTTCACACAAGTAAAAAGTCAGCTGAGGATACCAGCCTGTGTGTATTATAAATGACAGCTACGTGGGAAAGACAGTGACAGGAGTGCAGGGCAGAGTACTAGATGGCCAGTGGGCTGAGGCACTTTGGTGAACTGGGCCAGTGGATTTTGGACCCGATGGCTATTGGTGTGAGATACTGGAATGAGCGAGCGTCAAAGTTGACCTGGCAGCTATACACCTGTTTGACTGGGGGAGTTGACATTGATGTTGATGGAAGTAGGTGAACTCAGATGGGGAGCCCACTAATTATAGTTTCTACCAGGCATGCATAGTATTCAAATGGTACAGAGAAATATTCACTGACAGTCTCCCTCCTGCCTCATCTCTGATCTGCCCCAGGCCCCTCCTTGGAGGTGATCATTGTCACCAGTGTCTGCTGTGTCCGTCCTGAGATACTCTGAACCAGGGGTTGGCCAGCTAAGACCCATGGGCCAAATCTGGCCGACTGCCTGATTTTGTATTCCCCTCAAACTAAGAATGGTGTCTATATTTTAAATGGTTTGAAATAATATCAAAAGAATAATAATGTTTTGTGTCACATGAAAATGCTATGAGATTCAAATTTTAGTGTCCACAAGTAGAGTTTGATTAAAACATAGCCACTCTCATTTCTTTATGCTCATCCTTTTCTGCCTATTTGTTTATTTATTGTCTGTGGCTGCTTTTTTACCACAATGGCACCGTGGAGTGGAGACTCTACTGCATGGCCCACAAGGCTGAAAATACATACTGTGTAACCCTTTACATAAAAAGTCTGCTGACTCATGCTCTAGGCAGATGTAATCGTACTGATAGTTATAAAGCATTTCTTAACCCAAATGGTAGCATGCTAAGTTAATACTATCTTCATTGACTACCTCTTGGACAGTTTCATATCAATACAGTTATGCATTGCTTAACTATGGGGATGCGTTCTGAGAAGTGCATTGTTAGGCAATTGCATCATTGTGTGAACATCACAGAGTCCACTTACACAAACCTAGACGGCAGAGCCTGCTACACACCTAGGTTATGTGGTGTGTAGCCTATTGCTCCTAGGCAACCAACCTGTACAGCGCGTTACTGTACTGAATACTGTAGGCAGTTGGAACACAATGGTAAGTATTTGTGCATCTAAACATCTCCAAACATGGAAAAGGTATAGTGAAAATACAGCATTATGATCTTATGGGTCATATATGCAGTCCATCATGGACTGAACTATAATGTGGTGCATGACTGTACCATAATATTGCTAGCCAGTGGGTGGTCAATTTTAATTTGATTTTCGACATGCTGAGTTTAAAGTGAAGACTGGTTACCCTCAGGGAAATGCTCAATAGGTGTGGGGGGACTCATGAGACTGAAGTGTGGAGGCTGGAGACTGAGAAGTGAGGGACACCTGAAGGGGCTTGTCAGCGTGGCTCTGTCTGTGACCCTGGCCTGCAGGTCAAAGATCTCCCTTGACGGCAATGAAGCATTGCGTTCCGAGCACGGTGCAAAGCAAACTGTGGGTGTTAATCATCAGGTTGACAGAAAGACAATGAACGAGAAACTTAAACCAAGCCCCAAAGGAACAGCAAATACTAAAGGTAATTTAGAATCACCTTCCTGAGTGAGGGTAAGTTAGTAAAAGGTAGTGTGGAGTAGTGAACAGAAGGGGGGAGGGCAGTGGACGTTCATTGAGTACCTACTGCTCTGTACATATTACCGTATTTAACTGTTACTTTCTGAGGTGGTATCATTGCTCTTATTTTTCAAATGAGGAAATTGAGGCTCAGAGAGGTTAAGTGATTTTTTTTTTTTTTTTTTTTTTTTTTTGAGACAGAGTGTCACTTTGTTGCCCGGGCTAGAGTGAGTGCCGTGGCATCAGCCTAGCTCACAGCAACCTCAGACTCCTGGGCTTAAGCGATCCTACTGCCTCAGCCTCCCTAGTAGCTGGGACTACAGGCATGAGCCACCATGCCCGGCTAATTTTTTTGTATATATATATTTTTTTTTAGTTGGCCAGATAATTTATTTCTATTTTTAGTAGAGACGGGGTCTCGCTCAGGCTGGTCTTGAACTCCTGACCTCGAGCGATCCACCCGCCTCGGCCTCCCAGAGCTAGGATTACAGGCGTGAGCCACCGCGCCCGGCCTTAAGTGATTTTTTTTCCTCACAATCAATGATCCAAGTGACTATCTAGTTGTTTAAAAGTATGATTCCATCTGACTTTTAAAGCTTCCTCTTTCCTTTCTACCATTCAAGATGCCAAATCGGGCTGGGAGGCAGTCCCCGGTTTTTGCCAAGCACTTCCTCACCCTGGCATTAGCTCTCTCATCTGCAAAATGAGGCATTTGTCACTCTGATCGCCATAATCCCTTCCTATTCTCACCTGGTCTGACTCTATTATGGGTGGAAACATAGGGCAAATGGATGCCCTATAAGAATGATATGCAGAAAATTGGGAGAGGAGAGGAGGTGAGTTTCATAGTTTGTATGTGTCAGATCCAGTTACCTGGAATCAGATCCTTAGGAGGACATTATTCCTCGATACGGAGGAAGAGTCTAAAAGTCTCTGCTCCTAAGCTTGAACTTCCCCATCACCCGATTGCCATTACCCTGAGCACCACTTAAGGATCTGGACTTGAACTGCTGGGGGGGCCTGGGGCTGGGAGAGACTGTGGAGCCTAACAGGTCTGTCTCCCTGTGGCTGCACGTGGCAGGGCAGGGCAGGGCTGGGCTGGGCTGGGCTCAGGGCTTCAGGAGTTGCTGCAGCTAGAGGGCTGTCTGATGCTTCCAAGGAGCAGGCGGGTGGGGAGCGAGGGGAACGCGAGGGCGGGTAAGCCATCAGACCGAGGAGCTGGGGGTGTGAGTGTGTTTATGCAGGACTCAGCCAACCTGCAGTTTCGGATTTCAGACCCAGCTTTATTGGTAGACATTTCCTCGGTTTTCAGTCAGCGCCGGAGCAGGGAGAGAGCTGACACTAGAGCCTGCCTGGAAGGCTGGGGAAATTCTGGATTCCTGGGCCCTCTCCCTGTCTCCTCTCTCATGGGAGCTGCATCTGCCACCCTGGGTAATTTTCTGGGATCAGAAGTATTGCTTCTTTCTTTCCCAGTCAGCGGCCTGTGCCTCCCAGATGGGTCCTGACCTCCAGCATGGAAGGTAAAATCTGGGGTCCTGGCCAACTTGGCTAGGAGGAACGGGGCTACCCGAACTATTCAGGGAGAGGACCAGGGAGAAAGATGGACATGTTGGGCAAAGAGGAGTGCTTCACAGTAAGATGGATGTGGCTATGAGTGCGTGCATGTATGTGTACGTGTGTGCGTGCATGTACGTCTGTGTTGGGGGCACTTCTGTTAATAGTTGGAAAACAAATCTTTGACCTCTTCTTCCTTTCATTTATCCCCTCTTTTTCCCCTAACAAATAAGAATATTGTATGAATGTCCATCTTCCTTGAGGTCTCCCATCAAAAAGTTGGAGAAAATTTCTTGCATGTGCTTATTTCCTCACTTGCGAGTAGAGGGAATACAGAGGGAATTTGGAGACAGGGGTCTGTGCTGGAGATGTGTGTCCAGAGAACTGATGCCCCTAGAGTGAGGCCTGGATTTTGCAGACTTCTGATCAAGCTAACTGTCAGGTCCTGTAGCTGTCTGTGCAGTGGGAAGGTGAAACAGTGTGAGCTCCAGCATGGTCTCCCTGTGAAATTA
This sequence comes from Lemur catta, assembly GCF_020740605.2. Classification (NCBI taxonomy): domain Eukaryota; kingdom Metazoa; phylum Chordata; class Mammalia; order Primates; family Lemuridae; genus Lemur; species Lemur catta. The sequence continues at coordinate 5,349,378 of NC_059150.1, read as the reverse complement.
GCTTGAACCAACCCGAGGGATCAAAGCTGTGAGAGACAAGCACCAGGGGCTCTTTCTCCTCAGTGCCTCAGAACTGGGCAGGATGGAGGCCAATGCCTTGTGTGGGGTGGCTGGCGGGGGTGGGGGGACTGGCATTCTGCCTGACAGCAGAACTTGGCTGGAGAGGTGACTGATGGGTGGTGGGTAAGGCTGGCGAATGTGGCTCTGTCTTCCCAGGGTTTGTGCGGTGTTTCTCAGCGGCAAGGAGCAGAGGGGCTGGTGGGCGGGCAGCCTGGCCCAGCTGCCATTTGAGCAGTCGCTGGTCCTGTGGGCAGTGCATGCTGTGACGCGAGATCTCACAAGAATAGTGGGTGGGCCGGGCCCGATGGTGCTCAGCCGGAGGCTGGAGGTGGTTTTTGAAAAGCAGATCTGGGGTGGTAAGATATGCGTTGGAGGAGGAGTGTGATGGAGAGAGCTAGAGGCAGAACATGGGGTAGATAGATGGAGAGGAAAAAAGAGAGAGACTGGAGAGTCCTAAACTCTGATACGTGCCCAAACTGCAGCCAACAAGGGATCTTGACTCTCAGTATAAATGGAATCTGGAATGGGTGAGAAAACCAGGGTTTGCCTACTGACTTCTGAATATAATGAGATAGATGTACGAGAAGCAATGTGGGCCAGGCAATGTGCAGCAAAAACACATTTTCAGCACAAAAATCCATATAGTGCAGTTAAATTTGGGAGGTGATCACATAGCTATTTGTTAGGCAGTATAATTAATAGCTTGTACATTCTGGTTATTTTGGAAACAATGGGCATTAAAAAAAAAACCTTTTATTTATATCACCAGCTACTTCTAAATAGAATTTGCAGCATCTTTATATCTGCGGTAGATGGTGCTGTGCATAATTTTGGCCAACAGAGAATAACAGTCGCCTCCTTTTGTTCGGTCATATAGAGCTTTCCAGCTCAGCCCGAGTGAGCTCTCCTATCCACATCCCATCCCAGCTCAGTGCAGCAGGTGTTTATGGGTCGCTATTCTTTCCTGGGCACTGTGCTAGGTTTCGAGTACATAGAGATGTACTGGGCTGGTTGTGCCCTCAGGGATCTCACAGTCTAACTGCAGTCCTGCAGAGAAGACAGGGAAAATATTCCTACAGTATATTAATAGACGGGGAAACGGGAGCCAAAAGATGCTGCTATGGCTAATCAGTAGGAGGGAGGATTAGAATTAAGATCCAACTGCTAATCCAGTGGGCCACAGCACTGTGTGTACTGCCCTCTGCCTGTTCATCCCCCGTAACTCGTCCGCCAGAGTAATGGGAAAGCAGCAATAATCGGGAAGGCAGAGTGGAAGAGCTGCTCCCTGGGGCGGAGGCCGTCCTCTCTGGGCTGCTCACTGTGCCGCTGAAACAGCATCCGTCAGTCTATGTCTATGTCATGTTATGGATTCGATGCTCTCTCCCACTCACCAGAGGCCTACTTCATCTCTCAGATAATTCCTGACTTGGAGCAGTTGCCTTCCTTTCTCTTCTCCCTGAATTATTTGAACAGGCAAGGAGACAGTAAGATTTAGGGGCTCACAGAAACTCAGGAGGTTCAGTGTGGAGATGGAGGCTCACTGAACACTTGATTTATAAAATAACAACCAACATTCATTCAGTGCTTTGTAATCGACAGGCTGTCTTTGCATGAGCAAAAAGAATAGGATGCCTGTTGATTTCCCCTCCCTTCCACATCGCCTCACTGAGGTTTTCTGGAAAGGTCTGAATCCCCAAAGCTGAGGATCTTTCTCTTAATGTGTAGGCTTACGCTAACAGGGACTTAGATCATCTGGCCCAGTGAGTCCTCAGTTTTGGTTCTGAGACAGAGTTTTCACCAGTTTGAGATGAAATGAGAAAAAGAGGAAAAATTTTTTCTAAATTTACTAGATTTTTTTTTAGAAAGTGAAAGGTATTCAGTTTAAAGGACTTCTTTTGGGGGCAGGAGATGTGCTGAAATATCTCTTCTGAGGTTATGGCTTTCTTGTTCCTTTCATGAGCTGATGGGGAGAGTAGATGGTAGTTGGGCTTTTAAAATGTCCTTATTTGGCAAAATAAAAAGTTGGCAACCTTATATTGGTTCCTCAAATTTCATTTTTTGAAATTTTACTGGTCAATGAAATCCAAAAATCTTGCCTTTAGGCAGCACCTTCTCCAAACAGACTCTCCCTGATAAGGCCTCTTTTGGGCAGAATCCTAAAAACTTGAATTCTGATCTTGTATTTCCCTGTGGGTCCTTGGAACATGATAAACTCATGTTGAGTCTTGACTTCCCATTCTTAAGTTGTGGGAGGTCCCTGCCTCCGGGGAAAGCTACTGGCAAACAATGTTCTCTCACTTCCTCTTTGCCTTTGTCCTTCATAGCTGGGATCTGAGACTTTCTTTTCTCTGCGGGGATTTGGGATTGGGCCTCACCAGTTCCTGTTCCCGTGGTCATCTTTTGGAAATGATGGAAGTCATCTTCTACCCTTGGAAAAGACTGAGGGGATTTGTAGGTTGGATTTTGGGAGCAGCATGAGGTATATTTTACATTTGGGATCTTGATGTCCATTGTTTATTATTTGGAAACACCTTTTTGGGTGGTCAAGAGTCCAGGACATTTAAAAATCTTGATGTCAGTTTTTGAAATGGTGAGCCTTCCTCAAGAATATGGCCTGGAACTTTTCTAAATTTGGAGGCTCCTGGAGGCATTAGAGTATCTGAGTCTTCTACCTTCTGAGAACTCAGGCCTGGAATTGTAACAAATGCGTGGGACTCTCCCGGCAGGTTCTCAGCTGCCAGACACATGGTTGGTGTGTGCATGTGTGCAGACTCGTCTGAACAAAAGCTTTTAGGGAAAAATCAGTTTGAAACCACCCTGGAAATTGAAGTAGATGCTCTCTCTTGAGGTTCATCCTAGGGCCCTCTTCCCAGGAGCCTCTTTATAAGAGAGAACTTTCTGATTTTTCCATCCCATTTTCATGGTCTGAAACAAGAGCCCTCCTAGTTTAGGAAAACAGTCAAGGTTCCTAAATTCGGAAGGTTGTAAATTGGAGGGAGAGGGCGGCAGACCGTCAAGCTTTCCTGGAGCAGAAAGAAGTAGGACAAACCTCTAAAGGGAACGTTAGGCTCTGACATGGAACACTAAGCCAAAGTGCACGAGAGTCTCCTCTCCAAAAGGTTTCTGGGTAGTGATTGGTCAGTACAGCCACGGAGCCCTTAGGAATAGCAAGGCAGAAAAGCCCGAACCTGTGACTGATAACACATCATGGACCTGTTCAAACTAGCAGAGGGGGAAAGACCAAAGTGAAAAAGGATCCAAGAAGCACAGGTGAAAGATCTGTGCCACTTCTGCATGGTGGACCCCACCACAGCCCATCTGCCCCACCTCGGTTTGGGGCAGATGAATGATGGTGACAGGCAATGGTTCTTGTAACCCTTCTGGTTACCACCAGTGGTGGCTTTCCCCAAGGAAGCTTTGATGAGGATTTTTGTCTTAACTTTGGACAGGGTTGGGACACAGATCTCTTCTGAGACATTCAACCCAGAAGGGCAGAAGGTCTTAATCATTCAGCATGGCTTTTTCTGAATGCAAAGGTCAAGAAGGACATGACTGGGACCTTTAAATATGTCCCCATCTTTGTCATGGTGAGGCTATGGAAAGCGACATTTGGACCCCAGGACCAGCTTCATCTCTAACTTTCTTCACGATCTTGGGCAACTCCGTCCCTCTCTCTGGGCCTCAGATTCCTCATTTGTAAGATAGGTGAATTGGATTGTATTGCCACCATCCTGTTTTGTTGTTGTTGTCGTTTTAACTCTACATACCTCCAGTTGACGGACAGTACGGCCTCTCCAAGAATTTCAGGTAGATCTTACCACTCCAGTTGTATAAGTGTTGGAAAAGTGCCTCAAGGTGCCAGAATGGAGCTAGATGTTCTCAAGGCAGCAGATCCAGGGTCAGAACTCTGAGTCCACTTGGATGACTCTGCCTCAGAGGGGGTTGAGTCCATAATAATCATCAGTAAGTCCCTGAAATGTATGACTAGAGCCAAGAGATCTGAGAAGAGAAATTGCCCAACATGGTTCACTGTTACTGACCAGGGCTGGTTTCCCATTTTAAAAGCCTCCTGAGGCCATGAAACATGCCAAACCTGTTCCTCTGTGTGTTGATATGTTTGTTTCTCACCCTGGAGTGTCCCATCTTCATCATCCCCCCCACTCAGCATCTTTCCTTCCTTCAGTCCAATTCCCCACAAGCTCAGATCCCCCCTGCTCTTCGTTTCCCCCACGGCTCAGGCATATATTCCCCTGGGAACGCCTCCGGAGAGTAGGTGGTGCGAATGAAGCCGTGGGGTGGTGGTAGGCTGGAGAGAGGGCTGGAAGCCCAGTGAGGGAGGGAGCTGGGAGGCGTGTTTGGAATCTTCAGGCATGTCTCTACCTGAAGTCCACCCAAATAACAACAACACATTGACGCTGCCAGCTCTGTTCAGGTAGAAAAGCATCAGATTTTTATGGGCTGATCGGCTGGTCTTTGGATACTGTCTCCTACCCCATGCCAACTCGCGTTCCGGGGAGCCGGCTCCAGGCTGCAGGAACCCAGAGATTCTCTCCCAATTGGTGATGAGGCAAGTGTTTGGAATGGCTGTCAGCATCTTAAGCTTAATAACTCTGGTGACTCTTCTGAAACTCCTGTCTTCGGGATCTAGAGAAGTGGCTTAGATCCCTCTGTACCTGGTGATCTGAAACCCTTGGGGCCTGTGGATTTTAGAATGGTAGCATGGTACATGCTGGGTATTACATAAAACCTCCAGTAGTGTGTGGAGCGGCTCCATAATCAAACATATTAATATTTCTGCAGCCAGACTTATTTAAAGAGACATAAGTAGGATAAATAAAGTCTATAAAGAGTCTCATGCCTGTTGAGGTCAGGGTTTTGCTGCTAAATAGTTTCTAGTTAGGTTGAGTTTTGCTGCCAGTTGAGTTAGGACAAAACTTTTGGTTTTCAGGTGTTTGTGGATTCTGGACTGCTATGAAAGAATTGTGGTTCTGTGTTGCCTCATGTAATCTTATAAGGTGGGAATTAGTCTTCCCATTTTACAGATGAGAAAGCTAGGGCTCAGAGAGAATCAGTAACTTGCCTGGTGCCATTCAGCTGATAAGTGGCTGGGCTGTGATTCCAATCCGGATCTGTCTTCCTCCAGAGCCAGGCTCTGTCTCCAAGGTCTGACACACCTCACTTCTTTAGAAGGAATGAAGGAGACAGTCAAGGGTGGGGTGGGGAGCTCTTACTTGGCACCTTCTCTGACCAGGGAGGCACTTTCTGCACATCGGATCGGGATTGTTTATTGGCTTGTTCTTATTTATACACTGACTTCTGGGATACCAGTAGGCGAAAGGCTTAGAAGCGAGGAAGCTACAGTGCCGTCAACTTTGTGGCTTATAAGAAGAATCCAGCTGGCTCTGTGGGGGCTGCGAGAGCCAAGAACAAATGGGGTCAAGTTGGGTTTAGTGAGAGAAGCATCATCTGCAGGGGCAGCAGCCCCCGTGCAGAAGCAGGGGCATGCACGGTGCTTCCTGCCTCCCCGCCCCTTGCCCGGCTGGAGCACTCTCGCCTTGAGTGGGGACCTGTCTTCAGAGAAGGACTGCCTGCAAGGATCGCGAGCACCAGATGAGGTAGACAGTGATGTGCAGCTGGAAATACGGAGAATTCAATTAGGGGGTCTCTCTGGTCTTCATTAGTGACGTGAAAAACCTGTCAAAGGAAGTGCTAATTCAATCTGCTGAAGATGCACCATGCTTTTAACACTTCGTTGGAAAGATGGACCTTGGCCTGTCATCTGGGCAGTGGCTTCTCAGTGCTGTCAGATGGCGGCTGCCATTTCTGGGTCATCTCTAGGTCAGGCAAGATTCGGACTCTTAATATCCAGGCACACGTGTCCACGGAGCCCCTCTGTGGAGAGGAGCCTGTGCCAGTGAGCTCCAAGCAGTGGAAGGGCCAGCCGCTCTGGTGGGGAGTGGCCTGTGCCGTGTCATTCTCTAGAAGGACGCCCATAGGAAGGCTGGTAGGTTAGTTGCCATGGGAACAAGGAACATCTGCTCCAGCCAACCAGAGAACAGATGGGGAACAAAATCTTCTTAAAGGGACCCTCAGCTCACGGAATTGGTGCCAGGGAAGTAGGTTTTTCTAAAGGAGACCTGAGGGGCAGATTGGACCTCTTCGCCTGAGAGGATTGTGAGGCCCTCAGACAGCAGAAGACCCACATTTGGTTTGGAAAGTGCAGGAGAAAGAATGCAAGACTTTTCCTCCCCTCAGCAATGGCTGTCCTCTGGGAACATACGCAAGGCTGTGTCGGCTTGCCAGCCGCCAGCTCGGAGCTCCCCGAGTCCTCTGTCAGCAGTTCCTGAGGGATCTCCGCTCACCCTATACGGCCGCACCCCCTTCACCTGCTGCCAGCTCCCTCTTAAACACCCTGGGAGCTTCCTGCCCCGGCAGTAGTAACCTTACCTGCTTTCTCTGCTCTCACCTTCTTCCTTGTCCTCTCACATGGCCTCACCTCTAGGCCAGCCAAGGGCTCCCAGCACCCTTTTCTGCTGCTCTTAGCCAAAATTTCCAGTTCTTCTCCTCTTCCTCTCATTTGCCTTTTCTTCCTCATACCAACCAAGTATGCAAAGCCTAGATGAGACGTTGGGTCATCCTGGAGTCATCTTGTCCCTTCCCCTGGTTACTAGTTGGGACTTCTGGGTACAAGTTACTGAAACTACTCAAAGCAGCTTAAGCCCCAAAGGGGATTTAATTATAAGGGAACTGGGGTGTCTGTCAGAGCTCAAGGTCAGAGAAATGACCTAGAACCAAGAAGCCGAATGCCACAGGGATGGCCTTTGTGCCTCTGTGTGCTGGCTCATCCTTTCCTCTCGCTGCAGAGGCTGTGCAGCTTCCTGGTCGGTCTGCAGGGTGGAAGGGGTGGAAAAGCAGCTCACTCAGGTACATGTTATGAGTAGAGTCACTTGGGGAAGGACTGAGCTCTCTTCTATCTCAGTCTCAGTGCCCATCCCAGGGGAGGGATTCTGCCAAGCTGTGATCAGGTGGCTGCCCCATGCAGGTGAGGGGGGTGTAGGTTTTAGGAACGTGGCTATTTCCACTGCAACTGTAGATATTGGGGGGGGGAGCAGTTTCCAGAAAGGGGTTAGTGCTTTCTATCCCACACTAGCCCTTCTTGGACCCCCAAGCCCAGGGGAATTTGGCTTGGAGAGTTTACACACCCAAGCTCTCTTGCTCAGCTCTCTTCCTGCCTGGCACAAGGACTGGCAAGGCCTTGCAGGTGGCGCAGCAGTTTGACTGACGGAGCCGGGGCATGGCTGCATGTCATTGCCATTCCCTGCAGGTGGAAAAGGCATAGAACCTGGACCTTGCAGGCTGTTCAGTCCCCAACCCTACACTCAGACGCAACTCTATCCTTTTAGTAAAGTCCTTCACAGGAGGTTTTTTATTGTTCCATCTGACACTAGGGAGTCAACACCTAAAAGCCTCACAGTTGGAAAGTTCATCACTGTTTCTAAATTCAGTCTTCCTTGATGTAATTGAATCCACCCATTGGCCCTCGTTCCATCCTGGGCTCCCGAGGAAGACTGAGGCCTACCATCTTGATTAGGTTAGGCTGAATCAGTGAATGTGAAATTGTTTCTGCGTGAGAAGACCAGAGTTTGGGCCAGGGTGTGTAGGATTTGGAACCATTTCTGGCTGGCTGCTGCACTTCATCCAAATGAACCCCAGAGAGGGGAAGAGACGAGTGTTTGACTATTTGTAGAAACGGCAAGGGGCATACCCCTAGATTCCTTCTTCCCAGCTATAAGCTCTGTGGGGTCAGAGCCAACTTTGGACCAGGAGAAAGGTGTGAAGGTTCAGGCATGTCAAGGGGGAGAGATATGAGGTGTAGGAAGAAGCCAGAAAAGGGATCCCAGACCAAGATGCCACCTTCTTTTTTTTTTTTTTTTTTTGAGACAGACTTTCTGTTGCCCAGGCTAGAGTGTGGTGGCATAGCCTAGCTCACTGCAATCTCAAATTCCTGGGCTCAAGCGATCCTCCTGCCTCAGCCTCCCAAGTAGCTGGAACTATAGGTGCACACCACCATGCCCTGCTAATTTTTCTATTTTTAGTAGAGACGAGGTCTCACTCTTGCTCAGGCTGGTCTCAAACTCCTGAGCTCAAGTGATCCTTCTGCCTCAGCCTCCCAGAGTGCTAGGATTACAGGTGAGAGCCACAGCGCCCAGCCAGGCTGCCACCTTCTATCACCCACACTGATGGACCTTGGGGAGGTTGGGTAATCAAAACTTGCAAAGAACCCCAAATCCTTTTGCATCTCTGATAAGAAACAACTAGCAATGTAGAGGAGACTGAATATCGGTTCTTATGTTTCTGGTGGTCCCACAAGCTGGGAGGCTGAGATGATGATAACCACTAACTGCATGACAACATTGTTGTAAGTGTTTTATGTGTATTCAGCCACTTAAATCCTCACAATAAATCCTATGAAGTAGAAACTACTATGAGCTCCATCTTGCAGATGAGGAAACTGAGGCATAGAGAGATTGAATAACTTATCTGAAGTCCCATTGCTATTAAGGAACAGAGTCAGGATTTGAATCCAGGCAGCATGGCTACCTGGCCATCCTTCCTCTTTGATCAGGGAACTAAGCAGTCCTAATCCAGGAGAACCAGGAGAAAACCCCTCTGATGTCACCTCCTCCAAGGCAGGGACCTTGTCCTTTCCAGCCATGTGCTTAGCTCAGAGCCTTACTCATCGTAGAAGTTCTTGCTGGAAAGAGGAAAATAAAGGGGGAAGAGGATTAGTCTTTGTCCTGTGATTTTCTAACAAGAGAAAAACAATCTACGTTTAGACAAGCTGTGTATTTTCCTGCCCAGAGGCAGTGCTTAAGGTTAAATGTCACATCGCAGACAAATGTTAGAGCCACGAGACTTTTTTTAGGAAGAAGGATGTATCAGTTAGTGACTTTCTCCATCTGAATCTACCTTTATCTCTACACTTGTCCCTAAATTCTGTCACTTTGTCCATGGGGCTGGTAGTCGGGGAGGAGGTCTCTGAGGAGTGCTCTCTCGTTAGGGTGGTCATGGCCACGTTCCTAAACCTGACCCTACTCTCATGGGGTCAAACTGGACAAGCTTTTCATGGTGTCGCCCCCCACTTTCTCTGTGCTCTGCTTCATGCCTTACTCCTCCAAACCTCTCGCCTCCATCTGCGTCGTCGTCGTGGGGAGCAGAGGTACCGGGGCTGGAAGGAGCCAGTGCGGAGGAGGCAGCTCCACTCAGCTCTGCCCTGTGAGGTGTGTGGGAGGGGGCTGGAGAGTGGAGAGCTTCCCTCCGATCTTGCTGACTCCCCTGGAGCCAGTGAGGTGGGAGTGTCTCTGTGTGGAGCAGAAGGAGGGCCTGGAGGGGCCCAGGAGCTGGACTATTTCTGTAACACAGAGCACATCTGCAGCCAGCCGCAAAGAAGGTCAAACTCTGGGCGCAGGGCTGGAATGCAAGGGGCCAGGCAGCGGGGGTAGGGGTGGGGGAGCTGTGGTTTCGCCCTTCCCAGCAGCTTGGAGGGCTCTACAGTGCCCTTCGGGGAAGGTGGGGCCACCCCACAGGAAAGTGGGTGGCATTTGAGGGACCCCGCCCCGGGGGGACGAGGTGGTGACGCAGTACACAGGAGAGGGGAGCGGAGGGCATGCAAGACCCAAATACCCATTGCACGGAGGTGGAGAGGAATTTACTTCCCAGGTGTGGGGGCTCCAATCTGTGTGCTCTGCCATTAAAAAAAAAGGGGGGTGTCAGGCCAAGTACTGTGGGAGAGGAAGGAGAAAGAGTGCTGAGGCCGGGCAAGGAGGCCACAGAAGCACACGTGTGAGTTTGCCAGTCAGTGCTCGGAAGTACACACCTGGGGGTGAGTTCACCGTGAAGTCATGCAGCTGAGCTTGCGCTGGCCCCTTCCCGGGCCCTATCTAACACATACATCTGTATTTGCAGTCTTTCTCTTAAAGAGGACCCCCCAGAGTGTACAAGCTTCAGGCCCCACGAGACCTGGATCTCCCCTTGCATCTGCGAGCCCCGACACGCACACACCCTTCCATCGCCCAGCCCTGCCCTCTGCGTGCGCCCACCTGGTACCTTCGCCTGCGTGCTGTGGCTCTGGGCTCTGCAGTTCTGTCTGTAGTTAGAAAATTGCCCTGCCCCAGCTCTGCCTCTGTCCTAGAAGAGGGCTGTGTTGGCCAGTCTGACCGCGCTTGACCTGCGGCCACCCTGCCCTTGGCCTGCCCTGCTTTAGCCCCCTAGACCACAGTCTTTTGGTTTGTTTTCCTTCTCGGGCTGTGGGTCCTCCCCAGCTGAATCTGAACCTCTAGCGTGGTGAGAGGGTTTCAGACGAGAAGTCACACTTTAGAGGGAGGCTGTCTCCAAAGAACCCAGAGCACCCAGGACTCAGCGGCCCCTTTTGTCTCACCGATTACTCTAGGGACAACGCGATTGCCTCTCTTTTGTCCAGTGGGCCCCGAGGGAACAAGAACTTGCCCACATTATAACAGCTGGCTGGGTGTAGTATAAGCACTAGAACTTGGGTCTTCTGAGTCCACTCTTTCCGCCCAGTAATGTTGCCTAGAATTGACTTGCTTGCCAACTTTCAAGTAAGATATGACATAGGAAAAAAAAAAACTACCTCCCAGTTCAAAGTATGCTAAGGGCAGACCTGCGAAGTTGAAATTCTCAGGAGCTAATTATTCTGGCTCTTGGGGATAGTGGAGAAGGGGCTGCTTCACATGATCACTTGACCTGAGGGTGGGGGGTGGCTTAAAGGCATTTCAAACTGGGTTTAGGAATCTCGAGGTGCTATTTTGATGCATAACTTCTTTGGGAACAATTATTAAGCATCCATCTTTATGTGTCAAAGTGCTGCGGGGTTTTATAGTCAAAACTGGACTACTGTCTCCTGTAGGTAAGCAGTCCAAACAGATGCAGACAGATAATGATTATTGGCATTTATTGAACATTTACTAAGCACCAGGAACTCTCGTAAATTCTCTACTGGTAATCCTATGACAAACCCATGAGGTAGGTCCTTATGTCATCTCCTTTTTACAGGTGGAGGAATGAAAGCACAGAGAGGTTAAGTCATTTACCCAAAGTCCCTTAGGTAGTAACTGGAGGAGCCAGGGCTGGAGCTGGGACAGTCTGAGTCCAGAGCCAGAAATCCCAAGGCTAATGCAGATTCAACTTAGTAAAAATAAACTAAAGGATTAGCTAGTAGGATGATGCATGAAAAGAAAATTTCGAGTTGCACAACTAACAAGAGAGCTGGTTTTGGACGGTGTCCTGGGCTCTAATCCCGGTTCTCTCACTTCCTAACTGTGTAGCCTTGGGCTAGTAACCTGACCTCTCAGGTCCCTTCTCTGTGGGATTGGGACAGCAATACCTGTCTCTGGAGCTTCAGCAGAGAATTTGCTAGTATCGTGGCTTGGGTAAGTGTTAATTTCCTTTTCCTTTCTATGCCAGTTGTCAAGTTTTCCTGGGGAGGGTGAGGAATAATTTGGGAATTCAAGGTTAATTCTTGTTTCAGGAGGAAAATGTCCAACCAGCCCTCCGATACCCTGTCCTCTGGATAAGACTTCCTGCCATCGCCACTTCTTACGGTCCCCTCTTGGGACTGCCGGGAACTGGAGGAGAGACAGGCCCGGGGAGGGGGGGGTGTTTGGCTTAACGCAGCTGTCAGGCAGCTGTCACCCTCTGGCCCCACTTTCTTCATCTTCTCTTTTTCCCTTTTAAAAACAAGGTCATTCTCTTGCATAACCACAGTACAATTAACAAATTCAGGAAATTTAACATTAATACAATTCTATTATCTGATATACATGCCAGTTGTCCTAATCATGTCATTAGAACGCAATCTAGGATCATGTCTCTTTACTCTCCTTTAATCTGGAAGAGTTCCTCAGCCTCTCTTTGTTGTCCACGCACTGAAGTTTTCTGGAAGGGGGCAGGTCCCTCTCTGGGACTTTCTGGGCCTTGCTGTCCCAGTCTTCCCCTTCCCCTTTCTACTCCCCAAGCCTCATCCCTGAGCGGGGCTGACTAGGGTAAGGCCACTGAGACACTAAAAACATCCAGTAATCAAGATAAATAACATTTTATGGTTGGGTGCAGTGGCTCACACCTGTAATTCTAGCAGTCTGGGGGGCAGAGGCAGGAGGATCGCTTGAGCTTAGGAGTTCGAGACCAGCCTGAGCAAGAGCAAGATCCCGTCTTTACAAAAAATAGAAAAATTAGCTGGGTGTTGTGGTATGGCAGTTACTTGGGAGGCTGAGGCAGGAGGATCGCTTTGAGTCCAGGAGTCTGAGGCTCCTGTGAGCTATGATGACACCACTGCACTCTAGCCTGGGCTACAGAGCGAGACTCTTTCAAAAAAAAAAAAAAAGAAGATAAATAACATTTCAGTACAATATTTTTAAAAGTCAAAGTTAATACAAACACTTCATGAAGAGCAAAATATTAACATTTCAAATAAAGGATCAATAACAGGGCCACTCCAGTCTATATTGAAGCCGAAGGCAAAAGGGAAATCCAGTAATACTGATCCTGTCTTTATTTGAAATGAGATTTCATTCATCATGGATTTTTATGTTAATTTCGATTTCAAAAAACATTGCATTAAAATATTATAAATCTTGATTACTGAGGTTTTGGAAGCTCCTCATGCTTTGTGCCACCCCCACCAACCCTCACCCTGCGGGGTGTGGTTCCTCCCTCCCCGCATCATCCCACCCTCAGAACGAGGGCGAGAGGTGGGGCTCCCAGCCAGGAGGAGGGCGGGTGGGGGACAGAGAGCGGAGGAGGGAGAGGAGAGGACGGAGGCCTGGAACCCAGCCTGGTCTCGGGCAGGAGCTCTAACAGCTTCCAGCTGCTTCCACACCCACCAGACTTCCTCCCTGGGACTGGTATTTGGTTAGTTTTTTCCCTTCTCTGAATCAAATGTGTGATCCAGTTAGGTCCTTGGACCCCTCATTTCCACTGGCCTTCCCTATCTTGACACCACCACGTTCCCCTTAGTTGACCCGGTGCTGACTCTGCTTCCGTCCATCCTGGGAGTCCCCTTGGGGTGCTGTCTCTGGCCGCGCTCCGACAGCATCCACCCCGTGCTGGGTGAGCACCACAAAGACGGAGCCAGGGTGAGGGGACACAGACGGGGTGTCAGGCGGCCCGTGGCAAAGAGGAAAGAACGCCAGACTGAGGGTGAAAGACCGGAGCTCAGCCTTGCCTCCCATATATGAGGTGGGTTATCTTAGCCGAGACTGAGCTTCAGGGTTTCCTTGTTTTGTTTTGCTTTTAAAATGAGGGTAGTACTAATGCTTTCCTGCCTACCTCCTAAGACCATAAAAGAATCAAATGTCAAATGAGATAATGATGAAAGTGCTTTGTGAACCGTAAAGGATTTTATTTGATATTGTCCCTGTTGTCATAAAACAAATAATCCTTTATTTTTATAAAGACTGTGTTCAGGTCTGCCGCATTATTCCATCTAAATCCGTGAGAGGAATACAGGCTGACTTAGGACCCGTGTTCGTCTCTGCCTTCAACCAGCATTTCTGTTGGACTAAAGCAGGTCACTAGGAAAGGCTGGAATCCCTGCCTGTCCCTGCCCACCCCTGATTCCGTCCCCATGCGAAGCATAATGGAGTGGCAGTTTTTGTTTTAATGTTTCAACTGAAGGCTTTTCTTTTTTATAGATTTATCAAGGTAATTGATATTTGATAAATGGCATGTATTTTAAAGGATACAATTTGATGCATTTTGTGAAACTATACCCACAATTAAGATAATGAGCATACATCCGCCAATACCCAGTTTCTTCCTGCCTCTTTGCAAATCCCTCCCTCCACCCTGTCCCCGGGCAACCCCTGATCTGCCTTCTGTCACTATAGATTAGCTTGCATTTTTTAAGATTTTGTATAATGGGATCATACAGTATGCACTTTTATTTAGGGAAGGGGGGTCTGGCTTCTTTTACTCAGCATAAATATTTTGAGATTGATCGATGTTTTTGCATATTTCAATAATTCATTTCTTTTTATTGCTGAGTGGTATTCTGTCATATGCATGGAACGCATACATTGTACTCAGGTTCATGAACATTTGGGTTGTTTGTGGTTTGGGGCTATTGCAGATAAAGTTGCTGTGGACATTTGTGCCTATGCTTTAATTTTTTCCAGGTAAATACCTAGGAGTAGAATTCATGGGTTGTGTGGTGGATGTATGTTTAACTTTTTAAGAAACTGCCAAACTCTTTTCCAAAGCAGATGTACCATTTATATTCTTACCAGCAGTATGTGAATTCTAGCTCTCCTACGGTCTTGCCAGCACTTACTTGGTAGGGTTAGTCTTTTAGCTATTCCAGTGGATGCATGTAGTGGTATCTCATGGTAGTTTCAATTTGCATTTCCCTAATGACTAAAGATGTTGAGCATCTTTTCATGTATCTTATTTGACGTTCGTTTATCTTCTTTGGTGTTGTTTGCTGTCTTCATATTAAGTTGTGAGAGTTCTTTCATGTTCTAGATAAGAGTCCTATGTCGGTTGTATGTTTTGCAAATATTTTCTCTCAGTTTATGGCTTATCTTTTCATTTTTGTAACTGTCTTTTGAAGGACAGAGTTTTTTATTTTGATGAGGTTCAATTTTTTAATTTTTCTTTATAGTTGGTGCATTTTATGTCATATTTAAGACATCTTTGCCAAACCCAAAGTCACTGAGATTTTTCTCCTTTTTCTTCTAGAAATCTTGTAGTTTTACCTCTTACATTTAGGTCTGTGGTCCATTTTGAGTTAATTTTTTAAAGATAGAGTCAAGGTTCTTTTTGTTTTTTGTTTTTAGGTGTATGGATCTCTAGTTTTTCCAGCACCACATATTGAAAAGGCTGTCATTCCCCACTGATGACCTTTATACCTTTGTCAAAAACCGATTGACCAAATATGTGTGGATTTATTCCTGAACTCTCTGGTCTGTTCCCTTTATCTATACGTGTATCTTTATGCCAACAGTACATTGTTTTGATTACCGTAGCTTATGATAAATCTTGAAGCCAGGTAGTCTAAGTCTTCCAACTTTATTCTTTGTTTTCAAAGTTTTTGGTTATTCTAGGTCCTTTGAATTTCCACGTGAATTTTAGAATCAACTTGTCAACTTTACAAAGAATCTGCTGGGATTTTGATTGAGATGTGTTGTATCCTTAGAAAAATATGGGGAGAATTTGACATCTTACAAATATTGAGTCTTTTGATCCATGAAAATATTATCTCTGTTTAGACTTTAATTTCTTTTACCAATGTTTTATAGTTTTCAGTGTATAGATCTTGCACATCTTTTGTCAAATTTATCCCTAAGTATCTCATATTTTTTTACACTATTATAAGTGGTGTGTTTAAAATTTCAATTTCGCATTATTTGTTGTCAGTGTATAGAAATACAACTGATTTTTCTATATCGACTTTGTATCCTGAGCCTCTCCCTCCCCCCTTTTAAAATTCCAACTTAACAGAGCAGGAACCTGGAAATACTGAGGTGTAAGGCATTTGCATGACATGATAAGCATTTAAAATGGCATGTAAAAACATAAGCATCTTTATCTGTTTTAAGTCAGTCTGTCATTTCAGCAGCAGCCCTGCAGCCACCGAGCTGCAGGGGGTAGAAAGGAGGAGTGTGGTAAACTCTGACCCTGCACACGTAGAACACCCCCAGACCCCTGGGTATTCTTGAGGGTGAACGGAGTGAGCGGGAATGCAGTGCAGCCCCTTTAAGAAGCCAGGTCTGCCAGCCACCAGGCTACTGGGAAGGCAGCCCAGCAGATAAGATAAGGCCCCCTGGCTGGTTTAAAGCAGGGTCCTGAGCACAGTGCCTGGAGGACTGATAGGCAAACAGGAACCAGGGTGATAAGGACGAGGTGCCAGCTACTAAACCCAAGGCTGGCAGGAGGGAGAGCAGCCAAGTCACTCACTGGGGCCCGAAAGGAGAAGGTGGTGTCGGTTGTGGGTGTGGAGAGAGTGCGCTAGAATTCGCCTGTGTATCCTGCCAGATTTATGGTCATGATAAAAAAGAAAAATCCTACTAGGCTATACTTAAAGGCGCTCCGCTTTATATGTGGTAAATCCTCAATAAATATGTGCTAGTGAGTTCTTTATGCTCTGCTGATATGTTTATCCTCTAGTGAGATGCTCTGATATGGGGTTTGGGGACTGCTTGATTTCTTCTCAAACTAGGAAAATCCTGGCAAAGACTTACTCTGACAAGCCTGGAGCTGCTCATCTGCATATATCTGCATAGATTTGCATGTGCCCTAAACATAGGTACTTTTATGCTGGATTTAGATTTTCCCAAATCAGTTGCTTATTTTTAAAGGGATAAAGGGGGGATTTAGCTCTACTCATTCCTACCCACTTTTCATCTGAATCCTCCGACGAAGCAAAAATGATTGCTGCGACTTCGAAATATAAGCAATACCCGTGGTTACGTAGTTTATACAACAATTCATGTAATTGAATTCTTTGCCTGTCAATGCATTTCCCCTCTTAGTTTCTATTACAATTCCTGGTTCCACTCTCCAAAGTCCTGAGGGCAGAGAGATATTAAGGCAAAGAAACCCTCTAGCTAAACAGCCAGATCAAATTGCTGAGAAGCCTTCGCGGATTAACGCACTGTACCTGGGCAGAGTGGTTGAAGGCGGCTGTGCAGAGCTGAAGACCACCTTCCTTCCCACCGCCTCCCACCCCAGGGCTAGGGATGCTATACTACCTTTGTCTGCTCTCCTTCCTCCAGGAATAAATAAAAATATCATCCCTCCCCCAGATCCCAGCTCCTCGATTGGGCCGCCAGGCAAATATTTCATAATGTGGGCTCATCCAATTGGGCATCGTGCCAGAGCCAAGCGCCTCAGGTTGGGAGTGTGCTCCAATCAGGCGGGGCGGCCGGGGTGGGACTAGAGGGCTCTCCCTCTCCACATGGGAGGCAGCGGCATTACTCAGGTGAATGGCATCAAGGTGGGAGTTGCTACTTTCTCAGGGCTGGGCAGAGGGGACAGGGCTGAACTCAGCCAGCTGGAGGCACCCCAGCGCTGAAGGGGTTAAGGCCAGCTAGCATGTGTGGCTGTTAATGATTGCTACCCACCAGGGACCTGGTGAGTATTAAAGGGAAACCTTTTCCCTGTTCCTGAGTGTGAAAGGAGTCAGGGCTAGAGGCAGCAGAGGGGACGGCAAAGAAGAGCCGGTGAGTGAGTGGTTGTCTGTCGGGTCTGTCTGTCTGGGAGGCTCTGCAGCAGAGAGGGAAGCGTGAGATATACCCATTCTATCAGCTGGACTGGGCTTTTGTTACAGCCAGACACAAATTCTCAGCCTGGGGCCGGATTCCAGTACCATTACTGTTTATTAGAAGGAAATCTTCAGAATTATCTGAGTCCAAGGGAGTAAACTACGTAGCACAGAAGCCGGAGATACAAACTGTTGTCTGTCCTGATACCAAGACAACGGTTTTGTGTGGCCACCCTGCACACAAAGCTGGAGCTGCTGTTCTTCCTGCCTCTCTCTGGGCCATTGTCTCCAGAGAGGGGCTCCGCAGCTCTGGGCAGAAGCAGCACCGGCCTCTCCTGTGGGCCGATTTCCCGAGACTGGGCCACAGCAGGAAGGCAGGAGGGACACGGGCACAGGAGACCAGGATAGCTGAGCTCTTGCCTTGTATCCTTTTATTTAGAGTCAGGTGTGGGGAGCGGTGTAGAGTAGGACAGAATGGGGTTGCAGTGGACTGCAGAGAGTTGAGGGGAGAACTCTTCACTCACTAAGATGACAAAGTTGTCATTTGGGAGCAAAACTGAAATCTAGATAGAAAGAGAACCAGTCTTTTGCATTTAGTTTTCTGTTGTCCCTGTTCCCTCAATTTCCCCTTCAGGTCCCTTGTCCCCTCACCCTCCAAAAGATTTGTGCTCTTTGACCCAGGCACCTTCCCATGACATGTCAGGCTTGCGCAGGGGGTGTGGACAAGAGTTCCTTGGCTTTGTTGGAGGAGGTGGATACGCTGACTTTTCTCAGCTGATGGTATCTGTGCGTGTGTGTACTCACACGTGCACGTGTGATTTTAAAAGAAGAGAGACCATTAACAAAAAATGTTGACTTTACCCCCTGCGCCCTTAGCTAGGAGCCCCTTTGTTCTCCTGCCTCTTTCTTGGGAGAAAAAAGATTCGATGACATAATGGTGATGTTGGCTCGGACCTGGGCAGGGACTCTGGGGCCTGGAGAGCCTGTGGGGTAGGAACAGGGTGCTGCCTGTGCCAGTCTGGAAGGCAGATTGCAGAGATAAGGTAACTCCCACCCCCTGTGGCTTTCAGCTGCAGGGCTTCCTCTGGCCGGGCTGCCCATAGGCAAACAGAAACCAGGCACAATGAGGGGAGGTGCCAGCCACCAGAGCCAGCAGGGCAAGAGCAGAAGCGGCCAAGTTTCTGGGCATTTGAGGCCAAGAAAGAGAGGGAAGTAGAGCATGGGAGAAGGATGGGGATACTTGTCGTGTTCTGCTGCATATTAAGAGACAGCTGCAAATGGGACTAGCCAGCCTTCCTCCATCCTAGCACTTTCAGGAGAAGTATAGAGAGATTGTTATTTCCAGGCAGGGGAGGTCAGGCGGGGGTGCCCCACGCTCAGAAATTTAATGCTCTGCTGTTGCCACCTTGAAATTCTTAAGTTTTGAACAAGGGGCTCTACAAATTATGCAACCGGTCCTATTCCCCGGCCCAGCCAGAAGTTGCAGCAAGAGAATTGTTGCTCATATACTCCAACAGGTGTAGGCTGACTCACCTGTTACTCAGGTGTCACTTACAGAGGCTGGCTTCCATCCTGCCTGGGACCCGCCAGCATCCCTTTCTCCTTCCCGTCTCTACTCCCCGCCCCCCCAGACATTCTGTTCCTCCTTGCCACTGCTTCCCCCCTGCACAGTCTTCCCTCAAGGCTGCTGCATGGCAGGGGGACAGGGGAGGGCAGCAGTGTGCCTTGTCTGATCGCCTCCCTGCTGCCCTTCCCAGGCCCTCCCTTATCTGGGCTGTAGCCAGTGGGTGCTCTAGGCTGAGTCTGGACTTGGAAGCACCTCTTCCATTCCTCTGAGATCTTCCCTCCTCTCTATAAGGCACAATTATCAATGGGCACACTCTGGCACCTGCTTCTGTGCTGTTTGTCTAGGACCAGGCTGTTTCCCTGTGGTGACCTCAGTCCCTCAGTCTGGGTGGGTGCAGGGAAGGAAGAAGGCTAAGCCTGCTATCCTTGGTGGCAACTCTGTCTTATCCGCTCCATGCTGGCTCCTCCCCCTCTGGACCAAAGGGCCCTGTGGACCTCCCTTTCCTCCTCCTCCTCCCTCCAGCATCAGCCAGAGGTCGCCAGTCCAAGAAGGGAAAGGACAGCATGGGGGGTGGAACAGGGTCCCCTGTCTCTAGACCCCTCCCCTACTCCTTCCCCTTTGCCGATGCTGCCCTCCCCACCTCCTGGAGCTGCTCCATAACCTGCCTCCCACCAGGCCTGCACGGTTAGTAACAATACTTGCAAACCCCAGGGAGATGTCTTAATGCATACGATTTAAAAACAATGGATTGCCCAAATTAATTTTGATTGGACTTCAGAATGTATCACTTGATTTTTAATTTTTAACTTTTTGTTGTTGATAGCAAATTTTCCTTTCTTTCTGGTTTAGCTTAGGACTATAAGGGAACTTGTATTTCCTGAGGGCTCTGAGCACATATCAGCTGGTGGAAGAATAATCTGGTTTGGAATTAAGTGTTTCATAGAATTAAAAAATGTTAGAACTGGAAGGTGGCTTAGAGAACGTGTAGCCAAGTGTTGTCCAGTAGAAAGTTCTCGATGATGGAATGTTCTGTGACCGTTCTGCCCGATATGGCAGCCACCAGCCACTGGGGCTGCTGAGCCACAATGAGATGTGGCTAGTGTAACTGAGGAATTGAAATTTTAATTTTATTCAATTTTAGTTAAAATTTGGATAGCCACATATGACTAGTGGCTATTGCATTGGATGGTGAGGATTTGGGTGCAGCTATTTATTCCCTTATTTTATTAATGAATATAATATCAGCCTCTTACTGAGCAGCTATTATGTGCCGAGCACTCTCCTAGACACTTTGAGTATGTCCTCCCAGCAACCCCAGTATCACTCCAGTGTTCCCCATGATGGGGAAACTGAGACCCAGAAAGGCAAAGTAACTCGGTAGTGTCGGCTGCTGAGACTCCTGACTCTGAGACCGCTGGTCTGGCCCTTTTCCTTAAGGAGAGTCCACACACTGTCTGTTCTTTGCTGTCATGTGACAGCTTCCTTCACAGACTCACCAAGTCCCTTTCCAGATCTCACTGTTCTCCGGGAGGTCAGGGGAGCTGACAAAGTATTGTCTCAGTCCACAGAGGGGGAAGACAGCGACGGATCTCCCAGGCAGTCATTTTCCGGCTGGTTCCACGGGTAGCCCTCGTTCCCAGGCTGCCTTTGGATCCTGCCTGCAGCAGACAGCGATCCGGGGAGATTCCTCTGCTCTCGGAGCCCTTGGCAAGCTCCCCGAGTACACGAGAAGTTCCAGACTCCTCGCTTCTGGCAAACAGAGGTGTTCAGGTTTTCCCACAATCCGTCTGTGTCCCAGCTTGCCCTGGTACTCCCAGGCTAAGAGAGACGACCAGCCAAGCCCTCCCGGGGCTGGGGGGCAGAGCGGGTCTCCCCGGGCAGGTGAGGAGCACCGCCACACTGGAGCCTGCCGTTGCCACCCCTCCCCGGCTGCCCTCGAGGTGGGAGGCTCCGTCCCCCAGGAGCAGCTGTCTGGGCTCCTGCCCTGCTGCTGCAGCTGATTTATAGCTTTCTCCTCCCCAGACAAAGCTCCCGCTTTGTAGCCTCTTATCAGAGTCCGGCTGGCCAGCAGGGAGGGGAGGGAGAGGAGGGACCTGAGCAGATGGAAGCTGCCCCCTCGTCCCCCGTGAGAGGGATTTGCGGCTGAGTGTTCCTGCCTCCTTCAATCGCTGTTCACCACCCCAACCAGGACAGCACGTGCCCTCCTCCGGGCCCTGGGCAGCCGCCTGCAGCCACTCTGCCCAACAGCTATTCAGTAACGCCCATGGGGCGCGGCAGGGCTCAGCGATAGGGAAGGCCCAGGTATGGGTGGTCTGTGAGCGATGCCCTCCTGTCCCTCCTCACCCAGCAGGTGGTGTTGGGCTACTGTCCCTGGGCACCCCCACCCCACATCACACGGTCCCCAGACTGTGGCTTTCATCACCGTGTTCCGGGGCAGTCCTTGTGAAGACAGGGTCTCCCCGAATCATGGAGCTCTCCCTTCCCTTCCTGGAGATGGGAGCTCAGCCTGGGGGAATCGCAGGGACTGGGAAACCCAAGGAGACGAGAACTTTGTCTTCTCTCTCCTGTCGCAGCAGCTGGGGACGTGCACTGCAGCCTCCCTGACTCTGAAATGGGCCTTCCTTGCCTGCCCCCCAGTGTAAGGACCAGAGCCTGCGTGCGTTTCACTTTCCCCCGTGTCCCATACTCCTTCACAGCCTCACAGCCTTTCTTCCCTGTGTCTGGTCTGGTGGGAAAGCTGTGCTGTCTACCGAACGAGGCATCACTTCATGCCTGGGCGCGGTGGCTCATGTCTGTAATCCTAGCACTCTGGGACGCCAAGGCGGGAGGATCGCTCAAGGTCAGGAGTTCGAGACCAGCCTGAGCAAGAGCGAGACCCCGTCTCTACTAAAAATAGAAATAAATTATCTGGACAACTAAAAATATATATAGAAAAAATTAGCTGGACATGGTGGTGCATGCCTGTAGTCCCAGCTACTGGGGAGGCTGAGGCAGGAGGATCGCTTGAGCCCAGGAGTCTGAGGTTGCTGTGAGCGAGGCTGACGTCACCGCACTCACTCTAGCCCGGGCAACAGAGCGAGACTGTCTCAAAAAAAAAAAAAAAAAAGGCATCCCTTCATATCATTGTTTTCCTGTTAAAATGAGAAGACTAAGTCACTGGACAGCTTGACTCTCAAATTGCCGGATCGGGAACCCAGAAGGCATCGGTAGATTTTGAGGATGGGGAGGGAGAGAGATCAGCCCAGCTTCCTGACGCTGCAGACACTCAGTGAAATTCCTTCCGTGGGGCGGGGCGGGGCGGGGTGGGGTCGCTGCTCTCCGAGGACACTAGAAGCAGATCTGCGGAGTGAGGCACGCAGAGAGATGGTTTCAATGACCTTCCACAGACTCGGAAGCAGACAGCTGGGCTGCCTCAGTCTCGGAAGGGCAGGGGTTTGGGTTCGACTCAGAGCTGGGGTGGGGTAATGATTATTGCCCTGCCCTGTGACCCCTTGGGATCTTTCCATGTTGCTGACTGTCAGGAGGCCGCGAGGGGGCCTTTTTCTCTGTTCTCTCTGACTCAGCCACTCAGGGAAAGGTCGCGAGAAGGAAAATCTGGAGCTGGAGCCGTGGGCAACTCCTTCTCCTTTTATTTCCTTGTTTCTTCAGCAGGGGACAAAACAAGAGCACACAGCACAGGGAGCCTGCGGGGCTCCGGGGAGCCGGGTTGCCCCAGGGCTCTGAGTCTGGCCTGGGTTGGAGGGGAAATGCCTCCCGTCCTGCCCACGTCAGCCTCTGGGTCGTGGGATCTCGGCTCTTAACAACTGGAGGGAGCTTCAGTGCTCAGACGGTGAGAGCCTGGCCAGCCCAGGAATGATGTTTAATAACGTATCAATAGAAAGGATGCGGCCTGGAGTGAGGGCCGGGGGGGGCCGGGCACGAACTCTTCAGTCTCTGTGTCATGGGGAGGTGGGGCAGGGGCACTCGAGAGGCCCCGGGGGGATCAGCTCTTTACCAACGACATAAGACTTGCAGTGTTTTAATAACTGGCATGGTTATGCTGACTGTCCACCCTGGTTAGCTTCGTTTTTCAGAAGACAAATGAAATTCCATAAAGTAAACCAGTGAGTTTAAAGATAAAATATCCAAACTAGAGTAGGAGATCAGCACGTCCCCATTCTGTCTGTCCAGCGTGCATGTGCACACGCTCGCTCTCTCTAGCATGAACCCATTGCCCTGACTACGGAGCACACGATGCCCCCTCCCCTTACGTACCGTCTCAGGCTTTCCCACCTCCTGTCGCAGGAACAAGGGACCAGCCAGGCCAGGGCAGGGGCTGGGAGACACTGCAGTGAGAGACGAGGGAAGGACAGGAGCACCGGCTGAAGGAGGAAGCCTGGATCCAGCCGGGCCCCTGATTTGCGATTTCCCTCCCTGCCCACTGAGCCAGCTCTCCCGTGTTCTGTCTGAGGCAGGCATGGAGCTCAGGTGGAATCCCCCCACCGTTCTACAACGGCCATGGCAGGTTTCGGGGTCGGGGGCTGTGAGGATGGGCAGAGGCAAGCAGGGAAGGGAGCAGCATGGGTCTTGTCTCCTAGACACGCGCCCCGGCAGCTTAGCATTTTAGGACGTTCCAAATTTGCTCTGGGGAGAGCACCACATTCTTGCCATTTTGGATATAACTGTGGCATCACAGGAGGGTTGGAGCAGGGCAGAGAAGAAAGGCGAGAGCAGGTACAAGGCTGGGTGACAGCCGCTGGCAGCTGGTCCCCAGCACCTGTAGAGCTGATATTTTGATCTGCAGGTAACACATGGAAGAGCTGCTTAGAGGGCCCCTTCCCACTTGCAAATAAATACGTAGCAGTGCTGCCAGGGCCCGATGCCCTTTGACCTCTCCTTGGCGGGGCAGCAGTAGGTAGGAGGGCAGAGCGGCTTTGGTGAGAAGTTGGCTAGGAACGTGCATTTTCTCCTAGAAGCAGCTGGGGGAGCTTTCAGGAATCAGGCACAGCAAGACGGTTGGAAACGTAAACTGAGTTGCTTTTTTAATTGGGACAGAATGCTGGAGCAGATAAGCCTCCTTAAAAATAACGATGAGATCCAGGAGCCAAACCTCGCCCCACCTTCCTCTCCCTGGCAGCAAAAATCCTCCCTGGAGTGTAAGAGGGAAGTGGGAGGGACAGGCCCCAGGCAGCCCCCTTTCTACTCCCCTGGAGAGCCTCTCTCCACCTAATGAGCTGCAAGGCGTCCTCAGGATGGGGAAGCCCGGCCAGGCTGATTCTATCAGCGGATTCTCAGGAGCTCTGGAAATGAGGCAGTTTGGTGCACGGCAGATAACGGAGAGGGGCCCAGAGGGTGGAAGGACTGGAGCGTGTTTCTCTAGGTGTTCAATATTGATCACAGTGGGAGCTCTGGGCGTCACGTGCACGAGTGTACATATGTGCACGTGTGCAAACATGCATGTCTGCAAAGGGTCATGAAGACTCAGGTTGGTTTTGCTGCTTTTAACAGTGTAGCACCGTGCACAGTCCACATGGATACGTAGGGCCATGCAAACTCCACATGGATACATAGCGCTGTGCACAGTCCACATGGATACGTAGCGCTGTGCACACTCCACATGGATACGTAGCGCTGTGCACAGTCCACATGGATGCTGACTCTGACGGAGGATGCACGGAGATGAAGCGATACATAGTGACCTCTGCTATTGAGATGTCACTAGGACTCAGGGGCTGAGAATGTCTCCTGAACTATAGGGAAGCCACGACTAGGTGGAGAGACAAAGGTCTGGAAAATGGAGAGAATCTGTCTCTTTGTAATGTATTGGTCTTGGCACTTCTGGAATGCCTGCCCCTGGCACCCTCGTCCCGGCCCCATCGGCAGCCTTCTTCAGCCTGGGACTTTGTGTTTTCCTTTTCTAGCCCTTGCACTTGGCACACTGCTTGGTTTGTTTTTGAGCAGAATGATCATAGTCATTATCTCTTATACAAAACATTTAATATTTTGAAAGTTTATAGCTATTATTTGATAGAATTGGTATATGTGCTTGATTATTTCATAGAATTAGAAAATCTCTCATTTGCACACGAGAAGACTAAGCTCTGGAGAAGTAAAGTCACACTGCTGCATCTTGGACTGAAAGCCTCGTCCTGCCATGTTCTCCTTTCAGTGACAGCACTGCCATTGGGACCACTCCTGTGGGTGCAGTGGACAAGTGACCACCCACTGGACCATGCTGGAGTTTAGGGATGCTCCTACTGCCACTGCAAAATTTCCTTTACTGCTTGAGTTATTCCCCCCTTTCTTGGGTGGAATTCGAAAGATCCATTTAGACATGTGTTCATAACCATTTGTCCTTGAGAAATGGAAGCCTTTTGACATCCCAAAAGGAAGGAAACGGGAGTGAGAAAACTGATTGCCTATCCTTGTCTTCCTTTTTGATGTCTGGCATCTAGTAAGTTCTTCCTGATGTCTAACGTAAAATGAAAATCTGCTATGCTGTGTGGTTTAGTGGCAGAGGGAAAGAACCCCAGCTAGGCATTCTGTGTGCTCACTTAATCCTGAGGATTTCAGAGCTCTCAAAAAGCAGGGGAAGCCCCTGAGCCTTCCTTTATTCCTACTCCCTTGTGCTATCTTTACTGGGAATGGGAGAAGTAATTTAACTTGCAACTTAAGCAAAGGCTGTGGGAGGCCCCTGAGCTCATCTTGAAGAGAAAGGGGATATTTTTGCCTTCTAGAGGAAGAAAACTCATTTTCCCAATGCACCTCACCCCCTCCTCCTCCTGTGCAGATGAGCTTAATTTTCTTCCCCTCCTGCCGACGATGGATCAAAGCCAAGCTATATATTCAGGGGGGAGCCAGGCAGGGAAGCCGAGTGAGGGGGCGAGGGGGCAGAAACATCTCCTCTCATGGAGAGGAAGTAATTAATTTTAAGACAGAGCTAAGATAGGGAAGCCCTTGGTAATAGAATGTTAAACTCCAAATGCAGTTGGTTAAGAATTAAATCAGAGCATGGAGAGTTTTTTCTACTCACTTATCCAACAAATATGTATGGGGGACCTACTATGCACAGGCGGGAATCTCAAGCGGGCATCAGGAGAGGGCCGGCTCTCCTGACCATAGCAGGGCCCAAGCAACCAGATCAGGGACAGGGAGAGGGTGTGACTTAAACACTGAGGACTCCTGTCACCAGGGTAAATCATTTGCAAAAGTCCCTCGAAATGGCGGAATATGTTGACCTTTTGGATTTAAGATTAGCTATTGACCCCAGTGATATCCAACCAGCTTGTCCCATCGTGGGTGCGGTAATGATGTTGTCTATTTGCTTTTCCATTCCCTGATTGCATTGTTTCCTGACCAAGCTCTGCTCTCATTCCGAAAAAATTAGATTAGCCCCTCCCTTTCAGTGTCTGCTGTGACATCACAGAATTGCCATAGCAACAGACTATGATGTCAGCAGAATGCCTGGTGCTGCTAAAAAGAACCACGTTAGTCAGAAAGGAATCTGTCATGTGAAGACAAAATAGAATAATATAGGAAGCCAGAGGAACTGAATTTGGTATCAAAAAGAACATCTTGGCAGCGCGAGGGAGCAGTGGGTCTGGAGCCTCCTTTGCTAGCCCACTTCGCAGACAGCCAAGGCACTCGCGAGGACTGATTGGACAGCAGCCTGCCTAGAGGCAGGGGCCTGGAAGAGATGGCTGTCGGAAGGCCTTTGCAATCCAGGGGTCCTAAGACACAAGGGCATTAGGCAAGGGGGAGATGTGACCATCTTTGGCCTCTGGAGAATTCAGGGGAATTAACGTCAATACAAACCTCCTCACTCCTGAGCAGATCTGACAGTCACCAGCTGGAATTTATCATCTTGCAACTGGGAAGATTTTCAGCAATAAACACACAATGACCCCCCTCTCCAGCCCCATTTGCTGCCCTCTTCCTCGCAATCCTTAGGAGGAAGCTTTCTTTCAATTCTGCCTGAGCGAAGAAGCCCGGTCCTTGGCACCAGCTCTGGGTCCACAACATCCACGCCCACCTGCCTGACTCGTGGTAGCCGGACCACCGCACGCGGAGGGCGGGCGGCCGGGCGCTGTGTCTCAGGGCAGCATGTCGGGGAACGGGGGCAGAGAAGCTTCATTCATTCTGCTCCCGTCCGCACAGAAGAAGGCTGGGCAGGCTGAGAGAGGAGAGAGGAGACTCACTCAATCAATCTCGGCTTCTCAGCAGCGGCAGCAATAACAGCAAGTGAATCTGGAGCTTCGTTTAACCCTTGTGCCCGCGGGATCCGAAGTGTCTCTGAGAAGCAAGTTGATTTTGAGCTCAAGAGCCCGTGTTCTGGGTTGGGAGCTGGGGAGGCAGGAGGACGGTCCCCCCGCAGGCCGGGCTGGCGTGAGTTTCTGCCGTGCAGATGGGAGCACAGCCCCAGACTCCCCCGCCCGCCCCGCTCCTCTGTGTCCTTAGCTCAGTGAGGTCGGACTACCTGGAAGCGGCACACCTGCTCCGTGAGTGCCTGTCTCTGCACTTCAGCATTTTCGCCTCGGGGATCTGAGCTGGGAGGAGAGCGTCCCTTCCTTGCTTATTCTGCCTCCAGTACTCGGGTAGCTTCTGGCCGAATGTTAGGAAGTCACAGGCCTACTAGGGCACCTGGGCGACCCCTACCACCACCCAGGAAGAGCCCCCTGCCCCTTCTCCCGTGCCAGAGCCGGGAGGAGGGGGCAGCCGGCAGAGTCTCTGCCACCGAGTGCCCTGCGTCTCTGCCACGGCGTTACAAGGTGGACCGGAGGACTTACTTCTCGGAGGGATGGTAGGAGCAGGGTGGCTGGCGGGTCCTCTGAGGCTGCCAAACTGGGGACGGAGCTGCCAGAAAGATGTTGAAGTTTCGGGCTGATCGACGCGTCAGGTAGGGATTTCTTTCACGGACCAGGAGCCAAGGGAGGTCAGAGCAGGCTGAGCCAGCAGCTCGTCCTGTGCGGATCGGGGGGCTTCCGCGTGAGGGGCCTGCTTGAGATGACCTGGAGAAGGAAGTGCAGTTAGGTCAACGGTTGCTGCATTGCAGTGCTTTTGAAGGGGAAGCTATTTTGAAATTGGTAGCGCCGGGATGGAGAGAGGACGTCATCTGTAGGGGTTGCTGGGTAGGAGAGTCTAGGGCAGGGGAAGTGTGCCGTGCCCTAGAGGACTCGTGATGTTGGCAGCAGACTCTGCCTGCTTCTGTGTGTCTGTCTGTAACAGGGTCTGCAGGGAAGATTCCAGCAGTTCCCACTGGGAACATGCAGAGCAGAAGGAGATTGGAGGGTTGGGGTGGGGGGTGGTGCTCTGCGCCACTGGGAAAAAGCAGGAAACTTAGCACCTCAGGGATCTTAGTTGTCACAGACAGCCTGCCCCCTGGACTCCTAAATGGGGCAGAGCCGGTGGCAAGGATAACTGGAAACAGCTACCCTTCCTTGCAGAGACGCCCTGTGGTTAAGTTGAGAGCATCCTTGTTGGACCCGGGAGGGAGGCGGGAATAAAGTTTGGAAGTGGGGAGCAGACTTGTTAGAGTTAGGACCCAGGCCTGGTGGGCGCTGGCCGGAGTTGGGGGTCCTCCCTGGCAAGGCCGGGCTGCAAAGCCCAGATTTCTGCATAGCCTGTGATGTTGCCTGCTGTGCTTCCCGCTCCTGAGTGTCTTTGGGCTAGATCTGAACATGACTGCTTTGCAAGCTGGAAAAACACCCTTTGATATTATCTTTAGCTTCAGCAGACAGGCTGACGGCTGGGATGTGTTCTGGCTATAGAAAGGGGGTCCCTAAGGGTTACTTTACTTCCCTTATGCAGCTGAAGGGACCAAGCTAGGACCCCCTTCCTCTGGTGCTGGCTGACCTGCCGCTCGTCAAGCAGGGCTGGGGCCCCTTGCTGTGGGTGTGCTTAAGTGGCCTCCGTCCCGTGCCTGCTACTTAGGGTAGACCAAGGCCTGCCCTGGGCTCTAACAGTCTTTCTCAAGAGGGATGGGTGAAGCGGACCTTAAAACTCACCTAGTCCCCCACTGGCTGGATGCTCGAATCTCCACTACTACGTTCTTGCCAAGTGCGCCCGGCTTACAGACTCCATCTCAGACGCTGCCATCTGTGGCTTAGACCTATGGCATCACCCCCCCACCCCTGCAAGCTCTGTCTGCTGCCTTCCTCTGTCTCCCCGAGAGCCCACTGGGGAACTGTCCTGACATTCAGGCAGCCAGCAGAGCCACAGCAGGACTCCCCAAAGGAGCCTGCATGATCCTGCTCCCCATCTGTCTGTGTACTCCCCCCTCCCCCGCCATGCTCCCTCCTGTTTCCTGGCAGGCCATCCTCACCCCAGCCCACCCCTCTCTGGCCACAGCGTCCCTTAATGAGATCTGACTGTCGAGCCAGCGCTGACCTTCAAGCCTGACAGCTCCGGAGGTCTCAGCCACATCAAGTGGCCCTTAGACCCTGGACTTAAGGTGGGGGTGGGTCCCAGCCTACGCTTAAGAATGGAGTTTCTGGATCTCCCATTTCCTTTTAAGAACGAGATGGAGCATAAAGCAGCAGCAGAAGGAGTTCAAGGTCGCGAGTCTTTCAGCAAATGATGAGGGAGCATTTTTTATGTGGAGCACGGCAGGCGCTTGTTGCTGGGAGGGAACCTGCCGCGTGTGACATCCTGACAACGCTGAGTGGCACTGGGAACCCCTCCCCCATGCCCTCCCCACACCTAGGACGGCCACCGGCAGAGTGAAGTGTGGGTATTGCCAGCGCCAGGGGTCTCTGGGAAGTAGTTAACGCTGACTAGTGAAAGGTGACCAGGTTTCATTTCTTCTTCCTCCCACCTCCCACTCCCACCCCCATCCCGACTGCAGCCAGCCCGGCCTTCTCTTGTGCCTGCCACAGGCCCCACCAGAGGACAGGGGCACAAGCTCCTTATGTTGTCACCTGTCCCTGTCACTGCCCAGGGCTGTACAGCCATTGGCTTACGTCTCCGCCTTCTTCATCTGTACCATGACTTCTCTCTCTTTTTGCCTCTGCAGCCACAATGAAAGACGGAACACATTCCTACACCCAGTGACTGGTCAGGTCCCAGAGGAAAACAAAAAATTTGACTTGAAAACGTAAGTTCGCGCCCACTTGCTGTTTGGCCTTTCTGTCCCTAACCGCCACCATCCCGCTGCCCCCTTACCGCTGGGAGGGAAGGGGAGCAGAGGGATGTGGGGTCACCTCAGTTCTGAGGACCAGAAGCTTCTGAGGCCCATCTGGTTTGACACCCTCATCCGCTTGTCCTGGGGTCTGGCAGAAGCCAGGTTGTCACACCCTGTAAGCTGACCCGATGGAGGAGGAGACAGGTGTGGGGGTGGCATGTCACCTGGGGCCTTCCGGGGAAGCCCTGAGGAAACCTGGAATCACCATGAGAGCCAGATGCGAATTCCTGTCACTGTGCATCCTGCTCACTGTGTGAAAAGAGAGAGAAAATAGGATAATTGATCCACTCTCATAGGCCACTGGGCCAGTAGAAGAAAAAGGAGTTCTGGAGTCCCAGGGTTTAGGTTTGTAAACTAACTGTGTAGGCAAGAAAGAGGAGAATGTCCAGGATCACTGGCATGTAATCTCGGAAGAGCCCAAGGAGTGGCTGAGATGACCTCTCAGTGGCACTCAGAAGGTCTAATTTTGTGGAACGGTGGGTGGCAGGGTGGAGAAAAGGGATGGGTGGCGTCCGTTGTTTCTTGGCTCTGACTGGTCTCTTTCTTCTGGTCAATTTGAAATCAGATCGGCCTTGGACATGTCCAATAAAACAGGTGGGAAACGCCCGGCTACCACCAACAGTGACATATCCAACCACAACATGGTGTCTGAGGTCCCTCCGGAGCGGCCCAACATCCGGGTAGGTCCAGCCCTCAGGACAAGCTGTGGGGCAGGAAATGCCTTCAGTGCATGTTTAGTGGGATCTTGGGGAATCTTAGGCAATCCTAGCCTGCCCAGCTATTTCTGCAGACTCCAAAGAGCATGCTCAGTGACTCAGGAAGAGAGTGAACAGCAGGAAGGGATGAGCGCTCAGAGCAGAACATTGTAGAAGACCAACATCTAGACCAGGGGTTCTCAAATCAGCGCCGTTAGCCTCTGGGGCTGGATGATTCTCTGTGGCATGGGACTGTCCTGTGCGTTGTAGGGTGTCGAGCAGCATCCCTGGCCTCTACCCACGAGATGCCAGTAGCACCGCCCCTCCAGTTGTGACAATCAAAAGTGTCTCCGGACACTGTCAAATGTCCCTTGAGGACAAAAGAGCCCCACCCTCATTGAGAACGACTGATCTAGAGGGACAGTCATGAAAGACATGGTAGTTTGAGAGCCAAGAGAGGAAGGAGGAAGGAAGAGAGCCTCGGGAGAAAGAAATCCATAGAAGAATGTTGCAAAAAGGACAAGTCAGATGAAAGCTAAAAGTGTGCGAGAGACAGAGATGCTTTGAGAGGGAGAGACTTGAGCCCGTTTGCTGCGGGGAAGAAACCAGGGGGAGGACACATCACAGACACACCTGCGGGGAGATGATCCTGGGGGGAAATCTCAGAGGAGATGGCGGGTCAGAGGTGTGAGCCGTGGCAAGGAGGGCGACACCTCTTCTTTTGACATTGGAAGGAAAGAGCAAAGACAGCGGGAAGGGCAGTCATTTTCTAGATGAAAGGGTGTGAAATTGAGGAAGAGCGTGTCTGATGACTTCAATTTTCTCTGGAGGAGCCAGGTCCGCTGTGGGGGGGTCAGAGGCTTGGGAGAACGGGGAGGGTGTGGGGGCCGGTTGCCGTCTGGGGCTGAGCCCAGCTGCGCCTGGGGACAGCCTCATCTGTCCTGCGGTGTTTTCCCCAGCAGTACCGTCATCTGGCTGTGAGCGCAGGGAGCCTGGGTGATATGATTAATTTGGAACACAATTTGGGTTTTAAAGAAGATGAAGCAGAAAGATGGGGTTTTGGGGAGTCCACCATGAGACCCAGGCCCTGTAGGGAAATAACTGAAACCGGGAGGTAGCTGAGCGGTCTAGAAAGAAAGGGGAGAGTTGAGAGGCTGGGGGTCTCGATGGGTAGAAGAGCCGGTGTAGGCGGGCAATGGAGGGAGGAAGCCCCAAGGACAGGGTGTTGTAATCGGAAAGTGGGACTGCAAAGACGGAAGATGGCAGTGGTGGGGGCTTTCGTGGGACAAGGTCTAAGGTGGAGCCCTGGGGCGAGCAGCTGGAGGGAGGCGGAGGAGGCTGGAGTTGAGGACGCCAAGGTAGTGTCAGGTTAGGCCACTGGGTGGGCCACCCTCAGGAGCAGTGACGCTCTCCACAGTGACTGGGACTTACAGGAAGAGGCTGACGTCAAGATCCTGAGACTCTGGAAGAACGATCTAGAAGCTGACAGTGATGGGAAGGGTCAAACAGTGGGAGGCCAGGCAGGGATGCTTCAAGACAGAGTGTTGCCAGAACATGGAAGAGTGACAGTGTCCTTGTGGCAGTAGGAGGAGAACACCCGCCTGTCCTCCCAGCTCTGTGCGAGCCAGGCAGGAGACGACACCCAGAGCCCCGAGAGGACAGCGCTGCGGGACTTACAGTCGAATGGGCTTCTCTTACGTCCGGAAAGGGGTCAGGGTAAGGGGGGGTGGAGCATAGGCCAGGAGTGAAATGCGAAATCCTGTTATTTTCTTCTCAAAAACAAAAACAAAAAAGCTGTGAGACAGGTAGGTAGGACCATTATTATTTTATTTTTTTTAGGACTATTATTTTGAGCCCCATTTTAGAAATGAGAAAAAGGGCCACAGAACTGAAAGGCCACACCCTTGAGTTAGTGACAGATCCAAGATTCACACCTGGGCCCCTTGGCGTGAGGGCACCCAGCGGTCACCCCAGAGAGACGCAGCTCCGTGGGAGTGGGCGGGAAGGGAGGAGGGAAGAGCATCCAGCTTCTCTCTCTGCACCCACAGGCGACTCGAATGTCCCGAAAAGCCGTCGCCTTTGGCAAGCGCTCACACTCCATGAAGCGGAACCCCAATGCACCTGTCACCAAGGCCGGCTGGCTCTTCAAACAGGTGAGACCGCCCTGCCGTTCTGCCCGCTCTAGCCACCATTTCTCCTCGTGGCATCGTCATTCCTCTGTGCTTACGGCAGTCCGTGTATTTTTTGGTACGTCCTTCCGTTGTCTCTGTGAATGAGTCTCCTAATTTTATAAAGACTCAGAGAAGTTGAGTATCTTCCCAAAGTCACACAGAGAAATTAGTGTCAAATTTGAGAAGCCAGCCAGGTCTCCTGTGGGACAGATGCAATGACTTTGAATTATGCTGGGTCACCAACCCTGTCGGAGCAACCCACTGGCTCGTTCTCGGCAGGCCCCACTTGCTGTGGGGAGTGGGGGTGTCTCCTTCAAGTGTTGGGGCCCACCAGCTCTCCCCAGGTTGGCCTTGCCACCCTCCCTGCCCGTCCTTCCGCTCACTCATTCTGGCTCATCTCTTGCCCCTTCATCTTCCCCAGAGGTGGCACTGAGCTCCAGGATGACAGAGCTGGGAGGTCCCGGGCAGTCATCTATGTCAGTTCCCTGTGTCCGAGGTCTCCGGGGCGCTGCTGCCACGCGGGGGTGGTGGAGCTGCAGCCAGAGCCAGGATGTCCCTATGATGGGGTGGAGTTGTTTTTGCTGCCTCCCCCCCATGCCCAGCTTGCAGCCCCTCACGTCTGTCTCTCCGCATGTCCCGCAGGCCAGCTCCGGGGTTAAGCAGTGGAACAAACGCTGGTTCGTCCTGCTGGATCGCTGCCTCTTCTACTACAAAGGTGAGCTTGGCCCTGGGCTGGCAGGGACGGCGGGCAACCGCTCTTCCTCATTCCGCCGCATCACCAGGCTCTGCTTTGGGTGGGCGTCGGCAGGGCTGGTCTCCCCACTGGGGTCCCGGCACTGGGGGTGTGAGCAGGGCTCACTCCTTCACTCATACACTCGCTCATTCCATTCATATTCAATGATCCCTACCAGGTTTCAGGCAGAGTTCCAGGTCCTGGCTGGTGACACGGTGGGTGAACAAGGCCGTCATATGCACGGTGGAGTCCTGGAGGGGCGGGGGAGAGAGGAAACGGGCCAAGAGGAGGTCACTAGTTACTACTAGCAGGTCGCCTACTAATTGGAGTTGTGTGCAGATCTTTCTCTGTCTCGCTGGAATGTACGGTCCCATCCAGGAAGGCAGGAATTTTTGCCAGTTTTGGCTCCTTCTGTATCCACAGCACCTAAAACAGGGTGTGGCACATAGTAGGTGTGGCACATAGTAGGTGCTCAATCCTAAATCAATGAATATGCTCCAGCTTCTACCCTCTGACCACTCAGCGCTCATCCCCACTCTCTCTCTCATGCACAGAAAGCAGGGCAAAGGTGCAGCCGCCTCTAGGAAGTTATTTTTAAGATCTACATGGCAACATTGTGTCGAGGCAGGCTCAGAGGGTACCAGCACGGCTTGGTGGCCCTAATGGTGGCAGAGTCTGGCTGATGCAGTGGGAGGAACAGGCACGAGGGGTGAGAGGAGAGAGGGTGAAATTATTTTCAGGCAGGAGAGGCTGTTGCCTTCACTTTCTTGCCCCAGAATGGCAGGGCCCTGATTTCCTCAGGCCACCTGGGAGCAAGTCAGTGAATCATTAACTCTGGCAAACAAAAGGTTATTCCCAGTGACACCCTGTTGCCTGCCCCCAGCCCTGCTGTCCCTGTGCCTGAGTAGCAGCCACCTGAACCCCAAGGAGAGAAAGCAGGAAGGGGCTGAGTGTACCGGGTCCAGTTACAGAGGAAAGCCCAGGACTGGGGAAGAAGAATCTGCCCAGGTCGGGACCCAGGTGCTGAGTCCCCAGACACAGGGCCACACTGGAGCCACAGGGGGAAGGAGACTGGGAGGGAAGCCAGGGGCTCTGCAGAGGAGAGACTTTGGGACTGGCGGTGAGGAGAGGACCCCAAAGAGCTGAGAACCCAAAGGGGCACAACATACCAAAACAGGGGTCACTGTCCACCGGAGAGGTGGTCTCAGGACACTCCCTGCACGCTGGCTGGACTCTGCCAGGCAGGGGCTCCATCTCCTCTGGACGGTGACAGCCTCAGCTTTCCCGAAGACAGCCACGGGGTCCAGCCCCAAGGCCCCCCTGCTCCTTGGGCTCATCCCTTCCCCTGGGCACCATGCTGAGGTCTGGACAGAGAAGTTGAATGGGGCTGAGTATCTCGTGGCTGTGATGAGGAAGAGGAGAAGCGGGGCTCTAGGAGTTTACAAGCCCTGCAGAAATTTCTTCTGGACCCTAGCTGGAGGTTTTTCAGCGTCCCCCGCCTGGGGAATAAGTAGCAGTCCCAGCGAAGTGGGGAGGGTCTTGCCATGGTCTCGTAGTCACCCCCCACTGTCCCACAGAGCACCCCACCCCTTCTGGCCGCCTGCTGGCAGCTGGGGGCCCGAGTAGCCAATCCGTCCGGCTCCTTTGGAGACCCAGGGTGAGTTACGGAACAGCCACGCTCCCGCCTGATCCCAGGGCGCAGGGCCAGGGCCTCCAGGCAGAGGTGACTTTCCCGTGGAGACATGGCCTCAGACAGGGTGTGCAACGGGAGAGGGCAAAGAGCTACCCAGAGGAGCCAGAGAGCGGGAGGTGGGATATTCCATTGTGCCATGCTCTGTCCTATACCCTGTCACATGTGTCACTGCCAGGATGGTCTCATTTAGTGAGGCGACATAGGACAGTGGTCACGAACGCTATCTTTGGAGTAGACTTTTGGGTTCAAAGTCCAGTTTTACCACTTACTGCTTAAGTAACCTTGGACAAATCACTTAACCTCTCCGTGTCTCAACTTCCTTACCTAGAAAATGGGCGGAATAACAGTACCTCTTCGTGGGCTTGTTGGGAGGGTTAAACCCATTAAGGCATTTCTCTCGGAACGGTGCCTGACGTACAGTGAACACTTGCAGAATGTTAGCTGCCGTTCACCTGTTTATTTGTGCACTAGAATGTTCACTCCCTGGGGGTGGGCGCTGCTTCTCTCTTATCCACTTCCACAGTCCCAGCGTCAGGAGCAGCAAGTGCGGCCACCGCGCTCCCCAGCTCCGGGAGTGTCTCTTGGAGTGTGCGCGGTGGCCCTGAGTGCCTGAGGGATAGCAGATGAGCAACAAATACTTACTGATATTTGTCGTACCAGGGCCCGTACACTCCTCACCCCCCCCCACGTGCACACGTGTGCACACCCCCTCGTGTGCTCTCTCCCTGACAGATGAGAAGGAGGAGAGCGTCCTGGGCAGCATCCCCCTGCTGAGCTTCCGGGTGGCGGCCGTGCAGCCCTCGGACAACATCAGCCGCAAGCACACGTTTAAGGTCAGTTGGCCCTCCTCCCCCAGGTCACCGGGGTCGTGTGCGGGAGGCAGGCCTGCCCTTCTGGAGCGTATGGGATGGAGAAGGATCGAGACCCATCTCTCCAGGGAACCCCAAGTGGCGGCAGCGGTGGTGGTGGTGGAGGAGGGGGAGGAAGGGGAAGGAAGGAGTAGGCTGTGGCCCCCAGAGTTAGGAGAGTCTATCATAAGGCTGTGCCAGGACCCCTCCTCTTCTCGCAGGGGTCGGTGGGTAGTGCTCCCCAGGGTGGGCCGGTGCAGGTGTGCTGCGGTGGGACGGCGGGTTTTTCCTGGGAGGAGATGGTTATGCTCTGAGCCCCTGGACCTTTGGCCCAGCAGCCTGCCCCGGGAAGTCCCTCTTGGCAGAGGCAGGGGCTGCGGCTGGTGGGGCTCTGAGATCTTTCCCGAACAGGCTTTGTCCCTCCCCACCTGGACCCGGGGAATTGGACCCTTCCCTCTGAGTCAAACTACTCAAATTTCAATCTTTAGAGAAAATTAGGAGTTGAGTTTCATTCTGATCAAGAGCTGCAAAGCCTTATGCAGACGGCACTTGGAGAGAACAAGTGCACAGGAAAATGGGACTTGCCTGCCTGCTCAGTGTCACTCCCTCCGAGCCCCTGGGGGACCGCCCCGCAGACACGCGCCCGCAGCTGGCTCGTCCTAGGCCGGTGTTTTTCCACACTTAAAAATTCATGACCCATTAAAAACTATAAAAGTCCCATATCCTTTTTGTGTTTTATAATGCAAAAATCATAGGTTCCTTTTCATTTCTCAAGTATAAAATTATAATATCAACCATGCATTTTCTTTGTCCAAAGCCCTCTCTCCCTCACTTGAGAATTGCTGCCCAAGACCCTTCAAACCCAAAGCTGTGATTATGGTGTCAGATGATGGGACTTGCAGGTCACCCCCGGTCAGTCTCTGAGCATCTGGGACCTCAGGGACTCTGACCCCGTCTGTCCTTCTGACGCCAGTCACCTGGCCACGGAAAAGAGCTGGGCAGCACGCACAGGTCCCGCCGCAGGGAACAGGGAGGGACTTATTTGGCACATAATTAGTTTCCAGCCTCCCAGGGTCTTGTATGCCAGAGGTGTGAACAGGATGAACAGTTAATAAAGCTCTGACTCCACGGAGCTGGTTCTAGCTGGGGAAATAGGAACAGGCTGTTTAACCAACAACAGACAGTCCTGCTATACACAGACGTGCACACACACCCCCACACGCAATCAAACAGCCTGTCTCCCCCTCCCCACCAGACCTGTGCAGAGAGAGACACTCCGGCTTGGAGCTCTGCCAGTGGCAGGCGTGAGATAAACATCCCCGAGTGACTGACACGGCCCCCTGCCGCCAACCCAGGCACCACCAGCCCCCCATGCCCTACCCCGAAGAGTACACGGCCTCTTTAAAACCCGCTCTGAGGGCTGCGCTCAGTGGCCCACAAAGGGTTCTGATTGTGGCTATTCAGTGGCCCTTCCCCAGGGAAGGGAGGGGAGCTGAGACAGACGGGAGGCTTGTCCCGCTGTGGCCACCAAGCAGAACTCTTGGATGGCTCATGCCTTAACCTCTTCCTAACCCGCCGCGCGGAGGCTCGGTGGGCTTCGCCCCTCTGGGGCAGCCCCTCAGCCCCCTGGCCCCCTTTCATCGTTCCAGGCCGGTGCCCCTCCCTGCTCCCATCAATAGCCCTGTCTTTTCCCAGGCCCTCTGCTGTCCCCTGTCACAGCACTTGTTCCTTTGCCTTTGCTCTCTCCTTGTTTCCTGTAGCATGTTTTGTCCCCCGGCGTGACTGTGCGCTCTTCAAGTGCAAGAGCATGTCTTTGCCTTCCTTGTGACTGGTGCCCCCAGCAGGTTCTGCACACACTGGCCGCTCACTGGGCACTTGCTGAATCGATGAATTCATCTGCTGCCCTCTCCCACCCGCCCCAGGACACACCCACTGGCCCTGCCTGTGCCTCTCTTCTCTACAATGACCCTGTGTTCTCCACCCAGAGGGCGTGCTCGGGCCCCTGCTCTCCCTACCCCTGTGCAGTGGCACATCCCAGCTGCCTCCCGGCAGCTCCGCTGGCTGCCGGCACCTCCCCGGCCTCTCCCGCACCCACCGTGAGCTCTGCCCGCATGCTGGGCTCTGCTGGAGGGTGGAGGCCAGCAAGCAGGGCCCAGAGCAAGGAGGCCCACCCCGGCCTCTCCCTGGGGGATGGCTCCTGTCAGAAAGAAATTGAGGGCTGGGGGCACGTAGAGGTGAGGTGGGATTGGCTGCAGTCAGGGGGACTTCATGAGGGGCGGGCCAGGAAAGCACTTGGAGGGTGTGGGTTTGACACTGCTTAGGAGAGCCCTGAGGCATGGACAGAGATGCCCTCTCCTCTCCCAAGCCCCAGAGACCCAGGATTTAGCATCTGAGGGGTCAGAGGCTGGAGTGAGACTCACATCTCAGACTCTCAATCACTGCTAGATCCTCCTTTGACAGAGATAAACCAGGCTACCTGATTTTCACTGGAGCTTAAGGGTCTCTCCTGGGAATATGCTGAGGTCCCAGAAAGAATCTAGTCCAGTGGCCTCTTTTGCTTGGGTTTCACCAGGCAGACCCTCCCCGTTACGTAGATGCGTCCGTTAAGGCCGGAGCAGGAAAGCAGCCGTCTGCAGTCGCAGAGCTGGTCAGGAGCAGGGCCTGGGTCAGCACTGGGGTTCCCTGACTCACCCTCCACCACCCGCCCAGATTTCCGTGGTGCAAACTCTGCACTCTGCGCCCCTTGGTAGGCGGAACTGGGCATTGCTGGGTGCCATCGTTCCCAGGGGTGACCCTGAGTAGAAGGGGACAGTGAGAATATCCCCTCTTCCCTGTGCTCCCCGATGTTTCCTGCCATGTGGTCGTCTGTCTCTCCCTCTGGTGTTCGGTTGACCTGTTTTCTGCCTCTCTTCCTTCTGACCACGTGAGGACCCTTCCTCTGGACAGGAGCTCTCTTCTGGGTTCCCGCCCGCTGTGCCTGCTCGCAGCCACCAACTAGGTAGTGTGCTCTGTCTGTGTGCCAGTGCGTGCCCCTGCATGCCCGCGGATGGGGGCTTGGCCGTCCCTCCACGTGGAGGAGACAGTACTAGCTTCTTAGCGGTGAAGCTGGGGCTGAGATTGGCATGTGCTTGGGGGGGTCATCTCCCCAGACATCGGGTAATTGCATTTCAAATCAAATGTGGGGCTCGATGGGAGAGTGGGTGAGATAATTGTCCCTCCTGCTTATAATCATCTCAGGTGGGGCAGGTAGACTTACCTGGCTATGTTGGGCGGCCTAATGGCGTCCAGAGAGCCAGCCAAGGCGATATCTGGAGAGCAGCTGGAGCACGTGGCAGAGCCGTGGGCCGCCCCTCTCCTTGCTCCTGAGCGCCTGTGGGGAAAGGGCCGCAGGTGCAGGGAACGGCCTGACTGACTGCCCACTCTGTGGGTGCTGGTGTCCTCTCCCAACAGGTGACTGTGTGCTGGGTGGACGAGGCCGGGGCCGGTCCCACGCACTGCCTCTCCCCACAGGCGGAGCATGCCGGCGTCCGCACCTACTTCTTCAGTGCTGAGAGCTCAGAGGAGCAGGAGGCCTGGATCCAGGCCATGGGGGAGGCTGCCCGAGTACAGATCCCTCCAGCCCAGAAGTCGGTGCCCCCAGCTGTGCATCACGGGTGAGTGCCGGGGTCCTGGGCATGGGGGTGTGGAGAGGAGAAAGAGGAGGATTGAGGAAGTGCCCAGCACCGCACTATTGCTGAGCCCAGCGTGCCCTGGAGAGCGTGTGAACTGTCTCCTTGTGATTTCAGAGCCTGGGGTCTGTCTTCCCCTGCCCAGCCCCTCCTCTTCAGTCCGGGCTGGGGGAGGCCAAGAGAGAAGGCAAGCTCCATCAGGGGTCCAAGGGCAGGTCACTTGCTCGTTTCTCTTGGCTGTGTGTACCAAGCACACAATCTTTGGAAAAAGTGGACTCAGGTTTGAATCACAACTCGGCCCCTCGGTCACAGTGTGACCTCGGTGTAAGGGACTTAGCCTGCCTGAACCGGAGTTTCCTCTGCTCCAAGCCAGCGACTGTAATCCTCCCTCCTAGAGTTGTTGTGAGGGCTACGCACAGCGTGTGTGAAACGCTTGCCATGCAGCGAACACGCAACATATGGCCGCCTCCGTCACCCACCGTCACCCACGGTCTCGGCATCTGTCTCTCCTGTAGCTGGGTGTGGAGTCTGGAGTTAGGTGTTAACGGGGATCCAGAAGAAGGGGGTTTTACAGTGTAGACTCCAAATCTACTCGCATGTCTTAGACATGTTTATCAAGCAATGTTTCGGCAAGGATGCTTGAGCATGTCAAATCTGGGAAGCTGTAGGGAGAAAATTGTCACAAGTTTCACTTCAACCAAGGGGCGAACTTCCAGAAGTTCACTCATCCATTTCACAAATACTTACTGTAAATATAAATGTGTAAAGCACTGTACCAGGCGCTAGGAATACAGCGGGGAGAGCCTGCCACGTCCCTTCCCTTGTGGAGCCTGTATTCTAACAGAAAGGCAGTCCTGGAAGAAACACGTTTTGGAGAAGGGAACTAGTATGTTTACATGCCTGTGAATTTGGAGGCAGCCACTTCTGCCCTGGTCCCTTTCGTGCTTTATGTCACAGGAGTCCTAGGAGGGGAAGTAGTATCATACCCATTCTGCCAGTGAGCAGCTAAAGATTCATGGCAGTTCAGTAACTTTCTACAGGAGACAGAACAAGCCTTTGTCACTGGGGCGTTGAAGCTGGTTACTGCTGTGAAACCTCAATAGAGCGCAAACCCGGGTGGGGGGCTGGCTCAGGGACAGACGAGGGAGAAAAGCAAGACCAGCTGAGTTAGTCTTGGCTGTGGCTTGAAGGTGGGGCTTAGGGCTCCGAGCAGGCTGGCAGACGGAGTAGAGAGTGACCTGCAGGGAACACCTGAGGGCAGAGGGACATGGCAGGAGCAGGCAGGGGTAGGTTGTGTTATGCAGTTGCTCGGGCTGGAGCGAGAAGACACAGCGGGACTTGCAAGGCAGAACTGGAATTCACCGAATCCTGGTTCTGTCACCGCCTTCCTGCCTGTCCTTCCCAGTCTGCCACCCTTGCCAACTCCATGCTGGGCTCGAGTGACTTATGTCTCCCTTGGCATCTTACAGCCATGAGAAGCCAGACTCAGAGAACATCCCACCCAGCAAACACCACCACCAGACACCCCACAACAGCCTCCCCAAGCCCGAGCCGGAGGCCAAGACTCGAGGGGAGGGCGATGGCCGGGGCTGCGAGAAGGCAGAGAGGAGGCCCGAGAGGCCTGAAGTCAAGAAGGAGCCTCTGGTGAAAGCCAATGGCGTCCTCGCTGGACCGGAGCCAGCCTCGGAGCCGGGCAGCCCTTACCCCGAGGGCCCGAGGGTCCCCGGGGGTGGGGAGCAGCCTGCCCAGCCCAACGGCTGGCAGTACAGTTCCCCGAGCCGGCCAGGGAGCACAGCCTTCCCGCCCCAGGACGGAGAGAGCGGGGGGCACCGGCGGAGCTTCCCACCGCGCACCAACCCCGACAAAATCGCCCAGCGCAAGAGCTCCATGAACCAGCTGCAGCAGTGGGTGAACCTGCGCCGGGGGGCCCCCCCTGCTGAAGACCTTCGGAGGTGAGGCCTGGCCGGGGTGGGGGGTGGGGCTGGGGGGGTGTTGTGGCCGGGGTGTGGGAATGGGGTGGTAGCCCGAGAGGCATCCCCGGCTGGAATCCTTCTGGAACCCAGGCTGAGTTGGGAAACCAAGAAAATCCCATGACTCCCAGCTTGCCCAAATCCTGCCCTGCCCCGTGACTCCATATTCAGCGTTTGGCCGCTGCCCCATTCTTGCTTTCTCTGTCTGCTTCCTGCAGAAGGGACAGCTGCCCATGGCCTCTCTGCGGGGTCCTGTGTAGCCCAGGAAACAGCAGCTTGGGGTGGGGGGGCTTAAAGTTGTTCTAGTCAGTCGTCGACTGTGCGACAGACCCCCCACGACACCCTCTGGTAGAATGTTCCAGCATTCTACCAACACGGGACTCAGCCAAACCAACGCACTCCATTTTTGAACAGCTCTAATCGTTTGAAAGCCATTATTTACATGAAGTTAAAGAAACAAAAAAACCAAACAAAGCAGTTCATTGGTCCTCTCTTTGACCAGTTTACTTCTCTGTCCCACGACTGGCTTTCAGATTCATGGAGATGTTTATTGGGCTGATGGTGTGTACCAGGGCGAGTGGGACCCCGGCTCCTTCCCTGGGTGGGCAGCTCCAGGGACCGGCTGCAGCCTCGGAACCGCGGGGCCCGGGAGGAACCTGCCCTCTGGTGGCCGGGCCCCTGCTCACGGGCTCACTGCCGGTGGCCTGGCGTGGGGAGAGGGCCTCACTTGGGATGGGTCCCAGGAACCTTCCGGTTCTGTCCTGGACAAGCTCGTACAATCAGGAAGCTGCCCCCTCGTGCCCCCTGCGCTGCCCTCCTTCGGGAGCCTGGTAGCCTCTGTTTGCCTCTCCTGGGGAGGATCTGATAGATTGTCCCCACTGAGATGGACGTGGCTAGTAGGGCTTCAGGTTTCTTCCTAGGGGTGTTTCATTATTAAAAGACAAAGATCGGAGCTTTGAGTGGTGCAATTTCTGGCCTCAGGGAGCTGGTGGAATAAGGGGGCTTTGAGCGGGGATCTTCCCCTCACCTCTGCCCGGTGCATCCGTTGGAGGACCCTGCTCTGGGCTGGAGGACCTGGAGGTGGGGCAGGGGCGCAGGCAGGTGGGTGGAGGGGTGCCCGTTTTGTCTGCCGTCCTTACAGTGTCCTCTCTCTCTCAGTCCCTCTAGGTTCCAGCCCGTGTCCCGCAGGGTCCCTGAGTATTACAGCTCCTACTCCTCGCAGTACCCCGACGATTACCAGTACTACCCGCCAGGGGTGCGGCCGGACAGCATCTGCTCCATGCCCGCCTACGATCGGATCAGCCCCCCCTGGGCCCTGGAGGACAAGCGCCAAGCCTTCCGCAACGGGGGCAGCCCTGCCTACCAGCTGCGCGAGTGGAAGGAGCCCGCCGGCTACGGGCGGCAGGATGGCACCGTCTGGATCCCCAGCCCCTCCCGCCAGCCAGTCTACTATGACGAGCTGGATGCCGCCTCCAGCTCCCTCCACCGCCTGTCCCTGCAGCCCCGGTCTCACTCCGTGCCCCGCTCGCCCAGCCAGGGCTCCTACAGCCGCGCCCGCATTTACTCCCCCGTCCGCTCACCCAGTGCCCGTTTTGAGCGGCTGCCACCTCGCAGCGAGGACATCTATGCCGACCCTGCTGCCTATGTGATGAGGCGATCCATCAGCTCCCCCAAGGTGAGACACAGCCTGCCCTTCCTTCCTCACCCCTGAGAACCCCGAAAGCCTAAGGCCGTCTGCTGAGAAGAGGCAGAGATGTGGGGCACCTGGGACACAGGGCCGCTGGGCTGTGTCCACAGGACCAGCGATGCTGCCCAGGGAGCCACTGGCCCGTGGCTCTGTCCCTAGGAGAGCGGCCGGGGGTGTTGCTTTGCCCCCTGAGTGGGAATGTTGCTCTCTCTGCCCGTCCCCAGGTTGTGCCAGGAACCATGCTGTCTTATTTAAGAGGGCAGAGAATGTTCTGTCTTTTCGAATCTTGAGGACCCGGCTAGATCATTGTGAGGGGGGGCTGCGATCCATTTGGTTTGGCATCTGCTCTGGGACCGAATACAAACACCCCTAACCTCAAGCTCCAGCTGTTGGGGAAGTCTGTGTCCCAGCCGGACCCCTCACCTCTGCGATCCGTTTCTCTTCCAGTATGATTACCTGGGAGACAGGCGGCCAGTCCCTGCAGCACTGTTCCCCTACAACTACCCACCATCCCCCACGGTCCACGATAAGATGGTACGTCCTCTCCTGCCCCCCACCCCGCCTTAGGACCTCCCCTCTCTGCCTCCACCCAGAGTGGAGCTGAACTGGGCAGACTCCAGGGATGCTCTGTGCCCAGTGCCCGGCCCCTCTGGTTCTGAGCAGCCTCTGGATACCTCCTCCCTCCTGGCCAGGACTCTAGCTCAGATACCAAGTGTGGTGCCAGGTGCCCCTTCTCCTCTGTGACACAGGAGCATGGATGAGATCCGGGTGCATACAATGCCCTGGTCCTCTCGACCTCGGCACAACTCTCCTCCCCAGCATGC
The DNA here is from genome assembly GCF_020740605.2 of Lemur catta. NCBI lineage: Eukaryota > Metazoa > Chordata > Mammalia > Primates > Lemuridae > Lemur > Lemur catta. Next base: position 5,305,026 of record NC_059150.1, on the reverse strand, counting down.
AGGAGAAGGGGCCTGGACGGGGGCTTAGGTTAGGGACTGGGGCGCGCCTAGCAACAGGCAAGACCTTCTCAGCTTTTCTCCCTTACGTGTGTTTGTTTCAAGTTTGTCCTTTGCCTGGAATGCCACCTTTGAGGAAAGAGACAAGTAGTGTGATTGAGGAAGAGAAGATCTTCCATGTGGCATCTCCTCTTTTTCTCCCTGCGTTCAGTGTCTCTCTCTGGAATTTGTTCTGAGAATGTTTGCCACCACTTAGAGAACCAGATGCAGACACTGTTCTTGGCTGGGTGGGGGAGAACCGCTGAGACCCACAGGCAGAATCCTTGTCCCCGTGATAGCACCAGGAGGCTGGCAGAGGAGGCCTGGGCAGGCCTGGAGGCCGCTGCTCCTTTCTCTGTCTGATTCTCACTCTGCCAGTGTCCAGACTCGATAGCCTTTACCCTTGGCAAACACGCCCATCCAGAAACAACCCATTTTCCCACAAAACCCAGAAATAGCGGCTAAGAAGTGCCGCCTAGATTGTTCTGGTGGTGCTCACCTCTCCCAGGGGGACCAGGAATCTGTCCCCCCCTCCCTGGCAGAGTCTGGTGGAGAACGAATTTCCCTGCCGGCATCCCCTTTCCCAGACCTCCTCAAGGGCGGCAAGAGGCCTATCCTTGTCCAGCTAACTCTTAACTGCTTTGCTTCTTTTTTATTGTTTTCTTTTGTGTGTTCCTGTTTGTTTGTGTCGCTGTGTGGCCTCTGGGCCTCGGGCTCCGGGTAGGATGAACTTTTAGATCTTCAGTTGCAAAGAAACCTAGAGTATTTGGATCAGCAGGTAGGCAGAGCTGGTGCCCCCATCCCACCGCCCCCTGTCGCGTCTCCCCGCCCCTCCCCTCCTCCTCATCTCCCAGCCCTTTAGGGCAGCTGGGAGTTTCCTGGGGAAAGAAGCATAATAAATGAGAACATGAATAATTAATGCTACCTCTTCTGTCTCCAGTGTTCAGCGCTGGTGGAACTGCCCCCAGGGGGCAGGGGGGAATTTGCATTTTTGCCTGCAAGAGGCGGGAGTAGCAGAGAGGAGGGAGCTCCTGGCTCGGGCCCGAGATGTTAGGGATTGAGTTCTGCCCGAGCCTGGGAGGTTATAGTAGCATATCCCACAGGTTGTTGTGAAACCCCATAATTTGTAAACTGAGCCCTACTGACCCTTCCTAGGATGATTTAAAAAATAATATTAATTCAGTATATTTGTTCTTCCACGAAGCCCTTTTGCACACACAGCTCATGCTTTCCTAAGCATTCAGGGCAGTGGACAGAGGAAGTAGTGTCAACCCGGTTCTGCAGGTGAGCAAGCTGAAGAGGCAGTGAGTGTTCCCACGAGGTGCACACGGTCGGCCGCCTGGGCTCCAGGGCTCCAAGGCTTGGCTGCCTTGCCCCGTAGGCGAAGGGAGCCGTGCTACTCACTGGGGGGAGTCTGCTGCCCAAATGCTCAGCAAATGTAGGTGAGCACATACTCTTACGTTCAGATCTGTGCTGCGAACCACAGGGGCCTGGAAGCACACAACACCGTCCTGTGGAGGCAGCCCAGGATGGTGAAAATGACCGTGACAATAATGGCAACAATAATAATGGCAGCAGCTCCCGTAATCAGGTGCTTCCTCCAAGCCTCCATTCTAAGCTCTTTACACACCCTGAGTCATTTCATCTTTGTAACAACCCTAAAGGTAGAGACTGTTGTTATCCTCATTTTACAGCTTAGGGAAACAAAAAGCACAGAGAGGTTAAATAACATGCCAAGGACACACAGCCAGTGAGCAGCACAGCTCAGAATGTGATTCTGAGCTTTTGATCCAGTTTATAGCTGAGGGTAATATGTGACAAAGCTGGCCAGGTATGGTGGCTCACACCTGCAATCCTAGCACCCTGGGAGGCCAAGGCCGGAGCATCACTTGAGGTCAGGAGTTTGAGACCAGCCTGAGCAAGAGCAATAGAAAAAATTAGCCTGGCGTGGTGGCAAGGGCCTGTAGTCCCAGCTACTCAGGAGGCTGAGGCAGGAGGATCGCTTGAGTCCAGGAGTTTGAGGTTGCTGTGAGCTAGGCTACGCCATGGCACTCTAGCCCAGGCAACAGAGTAAGACTCTGTCTCAAAAAAAAAAATGTGACAAAGCTGTGGTCAAACCTTATCAGGATGATTCCACATTCTTAAAGTTGCAGAAAAAAAGTCATAAACTTGAAATCAGAGGATATAGCTGCAACTATTGATGCTCCTAGTCACAGGCCACGTGACCCATCTCACTGGGCCTCAGTGTCGTAGAGATGACCCTTGTGGAAGCACTGATAGCCACAGTTTAGTCACCAGGTCCCTCCAGGACCTGGCATCCCAATTCCAAAAGCAGCACACGGTGTCCACACCATGAGCGTCTGGGCCCTGTGAGACCAAGTCCCAGGGTGCCGACTCAAAGCAGGGCCGGGAAGCACAGGATCCTCCCAGTGGGAGGCGAGGTTTGCTGTGGTGAGGACCAAGGCTCAGTGTCCTCCTGCCTCCAGCCTCCTGTGCAGGCTCCCCGCCCCCCACGTGATCTGCTTTCTCCTCCATCCACGATGCCCGGTGTAGACAGCAGGGCCTCTTCCTGGGGGCTTCTGCTGTCGCACAGGGGCTGGGATGTTAGGCTGGGGGCTTCAGAAATAAACTTCCAGAGGACCCCCTCCTGGAGAAAGGGTAGTATTCTTAAAAGGCAGACTTGTATGATAAGAAGAGTCTAGAACATAGATGCTGCCACTCTAGTTCCACCTCTGCCATTTACAGGTTTTTTTTTTTTAACTCTTAGAAATGTCACTTGGTCTCTGTGGGTCTTTGTTTTCTTAATCATAAAGTGGACCTTGTAGAACCTGCCCTTTCTACCTCACAGATTTATTGGGAGAATCAAGCGGGAATGTACATGAGAGCTCCTCGTCAGGCATTGGCAAGGCATGGTGACTGCTGCTGCTATTATTCTATTGTTTTTCTAAAGCTCAAAAATATCATTGAGCACCACTTACTGTGTATTAGGCACGGGATTAGGTGCTTTCTCACAAAATACCTCTACCATTTTGGAGAGACGGAAGGTAGCACACAGGAACCCTCCTAGGGTTAGGCCCACGTGGGCTGAAAGATCCACAAAGCCACAGCACAGGTGGGAGGAGGCCAGGATGAGAACATTCCTCTCCCTTCCTTTGTTGCTTTAGATCCACACGCTGGGAAGGAATGAGATCAGTGAGTGCCCAGGAAGAGTCTGGGCCTCCCGTGCCCTCTCCAAGCCTGATGTGCTGGTAGATCTGCCCTGTGCTGTGTACACTCACACGTACACACACTCACAATCCACACAACACCACGCATACATACACTGTGCATGCATACCCCATTCAAATTAAACATGCTCTCGTACACACATGCACACTCCATGAAGATGGGGATAGACTTGAGTTCGGATCCTTGGCCAGGTACAGTGGCTCATGCCTGTAATCCCAGCACTCTGGGAGGCCAAGGTGGGAGGATGGCTTGAGCTCAGGAGTTCAAGACCAGCCTGAGTGAGAGTGAGACCCTGTCTCCACTGAAAATAGAAAAAATTAGCCAGGTGTGGTAGTGCACACCTGTAGTCCCAGCTACTCGGGAGGCTGAAGCAGGAGGATCACTGGAGCCCAGGAGTCTGAGGTTGCTGTGAACTAGGCTGACACCACGACACTCTAGCCTGGGTGATAAAGTACAACTCTGTCTCAAAAAAAAAAAAAAAAAATGTGGTTGATGTCCTGTTGACTTTTAACTCTTACAAAGACTCAACTTCCTATTACAAGTGCTCTTTTGAAAGCCTTTTAAATCATACTTTATACAATACAAAAAAATTTTAATTGTGAGATAGAAAAATCAGATCCTAGCAAAGCCTTTTAAAATGCTGCAGATCCTGCAAGGAGAGTGGGTCCCTTGCCCTGTCCACAGCATGCAGAAGCCAGGCTGCATTTGGGCTGTTGTCTAAAAGGGGAAAGAGGAAGAAAAGACAGCGTGGGTCCGACTGAGATTGGAGGGACGACGAGAAAAACATAGGGAGTCCCCTGAAGTGTGACCCCAGAATATCTTCCCTACTGTGGCTCGAATGTGTCCTCCCTTCCCTCATTCACTTTCCCTCCTCAAAAGCTTTTCCTGCACGACCTCCTGTCTTCTGCTGCCTTCCCCCGTAGAACAATGGAGTTAAAGGGACACAGCCAAGGACATTCCCCGATAGTGCCACTTTTTGATCCTCTCACACTGGAACCAGTGGGGGACACGATGGTGTTTCTGGTTGATTTGGTTGGCCCCCCCTTCTCTCTCCTAAACCCTTCCTTTCTCTTCCTCTTCCTCTCCCTCCCTCCCTCTCTCCCTCCCTCTATTTCTCTCCTTTTTATTTGGCAAATAGTCTTTCCCCCTCCACGATCCTAATGGTCCTTGAAATACACAGATAATGTGCTGAAGAACAGTCTGCCAATACCTGGTGTCCCTTTAACGCGCTCGCTTGTTTTGGCCTCCTTATTTGCTCCCTAGTGTCATCCGCGGTCATCACGGATGCTGCCAGCCCAGCTCTGGAGACGGTGTTAGCGGTCCTTTCCACAGCAGAGCCGAGGGTGGGCAGGAGTCAGGGACAGCGGCCTGTGCCCCTTTATGTGTGAAGGTCCCCCCAGAGAGCAGGTCCCAGATTTCCCTCTTTCAGTTGTTTCATTTAGTTCAAATTTTAAGAGATCAGCCTTTCCACCTGCCTGTACAGTTTTTGTCCAAAGCAGTGTGAGAAATGAGATGAGGGCAGGGAGGTGACACCTGTGGCCAATGTGGAGGGGACCCGCAACAGGCAGGCGCCCTGGGCAAGAGCCACTGGGCTGGGCCTCTTCAGTGCCACGAGCAAGGGCCTGGAGGCCTCCCTGCTCCCTTCGGTGGCTTTCTGTAAGGACAGCTTCAGTGCTGGTCCTGAAACAGAGGTCACAAGGGGTGAGCGACAGGTGCTGGAGGCCCCGAGAGGAGCTGCCCTGCCCTGTTTCCTGGAAGACAAGCGCAGGTGGGTGTGGGGGAGACTCCGCCGAGTGTGTCTGAGTGTGAATCGTCCGTTCCTTCCTCTGCCGCAGATGAGTGAGAGCGAGACTCTCATCAGTATGGTGAACCGCATGGTGGAAAACTCCTCCCCCAGGGCCCAACTCTTCATGCAAGTAAGACCTCTGCCTGGCAGCATGGTCCCCACCAACGCCATTCCAGCTGCTTGTGCATGGTCCCGTCGCCCCATCTGCGAGGAGGCTCACTCCGCCCACCCCGCTCATCTGCCGGGCCTCATCACCCCTGGAGACAGGCTCAGCTTGGTCTCCTCCCTTGATTCCTCTGTGTCACCTCCATGCTTCACATTCATGGGTAAACCCAAGGCCCATTTTCCAAACCATCGAGACAGCCAGCGCCGACATCTCATGCCATGCTGGGGGTCGCGAATCTGCTTTGGCACGTGCAGGATTCTGTTCCATGTTTTCTGCCTTGTGGGCACACATCGTGGGGGTCAAGGGCATGAGGGGTGTAACATGGAACCATCGATGCCAATGGTGTGTAGGATGTGCTGTGGTCACCAGACGCGTCATCAAGGCTGGGCAGCACTTGCATGACCCAGAGCACTTCTGAATTCTTGCCAATCTGGTTTACTGCGACCGGTGTTCGGTCTACTAGGGCAATAGTTCTCAAATGTTTCCATGCTCATTGCTACTATTCTCCCATGTCCTGTCCCCACAGACAGCCACCGGGTTCACTGATGTCATGGTGGTTACCATTAAGCCATCAGGAGTGACACACCCCATGGTTGTCTCAGCAGCAGGTCCTAGAGCTGACGGGAGACGATGCACAGAGTGTGGCTTGAGCAGGTCCTGATCTCTTCGGGATCAGCCTAGGACGTTTGGGATAGAGTCTATTTCGGGCCATCACAGGCTTGCCAGCTGGGAGACAGAAAATTAGCTCGGGTCCCTGGCACGGAAGCCACCAGAAGTGATGGACCATGGTCTCTGGCAGGAGCCGAGCAGGACTGTGACATCAGCTTCCCAGCCCGCACGCCCTCATCCTGCCCCTGTGGTAACCGGCCTTGTGTTCCTGCAGGTCCCTCCGTACCCTGAAGTGTTCCGGGACAGTCTCCACACCTACAAGCTGAACGAGCAGGACACAGATGTAAGGGCAGCGCTCCCCGTTCCCTCTGTCCACCCGCCTCCTCCCTCCGCCGTCCTCACCCTCTCCGCCTCTGTGGGGGCTTCCCCCACCCTGCTCTCTCCCCTCTGGGGGCTCTTCATGCATTCGAGTCACATCTTCTCTCACCACAAAGACGACAGCCCGCCTGCCCCTCCGTGCACCCCCTTCTCTCCTCACCACCCGCTCACCCTTCCCTCCCCCGCCGGCTCCGAGTGTTTTCCTGCTGAGCTCATGGTCCTCTTGTCTGTAGCAGTGGGATCTGCTTATAGCAGGAGCACAGACTGTCGGGGATAAATCAGTCTGCTCCGTGCCCAGCAGGGCATTGGTCCCCACGGGTAGCTAGAGAGAAGAACACGGCTCTGCCCCGCCCTCAGGGAGCCCCCAGCCGTGGGGACACAGGCAGCAGGGGGTGGTGACACGCGCTCATACCCTGAGTGGGGCCCAGAATAGGATCTGCAGGGGTGCGGGGAAGTCAGGGCAGGTGGGTCAGGGACACACAGGTAGCACGTGAGCTGGCCCTGCAGTGCAGAGGCCCAGAGGGCAAGCTGTGGCTCAGGAGAGCGGAGCAGAGCAGGTGTGTGAGGAAAGGCGGGGACCAAGGTGTGGACGAGGAAAGCCCAGGTCCTTCCGAAAGGGGGTCTGGGCTCACCTGCCTCCTCCCACCCCCACTGCCCAGCAGGCCTGGGAGAGCTTCCCTCCTGACGGGACCAGGCCTCAGAGGGACCCAGCCAGGGTCAGTCACCCTGAGACCTTGGAGGGAGGAGGGAAGACAGGGTCTGGGCCTGAGAGAGAAAGGAGGGTCCTGTGGGCCTGAGGGCCCGGCTTGCACTGCTCACTGCTTTCTCTGAGGCTGCCCGTGCCAGCACCGTGCCCGCCTCTCCCAGCAGCCCGGGAGGTGAGGCCGGCTTCTCTCCCGGCCTTTGCGAAGTGCAGGTCTAGGTGGACGGGGGGCGCAAGAGTGTTAGTGGATGGGGCGCAAGAGCTTAACGCTCGGCGCTCAGCCCTGCCGACCCAACCCACTTGCTCGGGGAGTGGGCACATCTCCCCTCCCAAGGTGGAGGCCCTTCCTGTTCCCAGGAGCCGTCAAGGTCCGGGGTTGCTCAGCGGGGGAAGGAGGCAGAGGCCAGGCCCCAATTCCCAGGCCCCCATCAAACTGTGTCCTTCATCCTCTTCTTTCTCCCTCCCCTCCGCCACCCTGGGGCCCCCAGAAGCTGCTGGGCAAGTTGTGTGAGCAGAACAAGGTGGTGAGGGAGCAGGACCGGCTGGTGCAGCAGCTCCGAGCTGAGAAGGTGAGAACCGGGCGGGCGGGCGGGCAGGGACGGGGCTGGCCTGGAGAAGGTGGAGGGCTGCTGTCTCCATCCTAAGCTGACAGAGCTTGGTCCTTCCTTAAACTTCTGTCCTACCCTTAAACGGAACTGCTGAAGGTCTTCCAGGACCCTCGGCCGATGTGGGGACAGCCTCTACTCAGCTGCCTGTTCCTCCTCTAAGGGCTCCGGCCCCTGCTGTTAAAACCCCCAGAAAGGAGCTCCCAGGGCTGCTCACGGCCGTCCCCCTGCCTTCCTGCAGGAAAGCCTGGAAAGTGCCTTGATGGGGACGCACCAGGAGCTGGAGATGTTCGGCAGCCAGCCCGCCTACCCGGAGAAGCTGCTGCACAAGAAGGAATCGCTGCAGAAGCAGCTCATCAACATCCGCGTGGAGCTGTCTCAGGCGACCACGGTAACCCGGGGCGCGGGGTCTGCGCTCCCCACCCGCTCAGCCCGGGGTGGCTGCCCGAGTCCAGAATCTCCCGGGAGGGCAAGAGCAGGGTGCTCCGCCCTGGGAGGGGCCTAAACAACGTTGACGCGGCCTTGCAAACGGGCAGCAAGTGTGCCGGCCTGCGCCGGCTGTGCAGTTTCCACCGAGGACATGAGCTGATTCCCGCCATACCTGTCCTGGGATTCACTTAGGACAGCGTGGAGTGACGGGGGTACTTATTTTCTCGGCTGCTCTAACTTCTTTGCTGCCCACTTTCGTCTTCTCCCTCGGAGAAGCAGGGCGCTGGCAGAAACGCAGCTGCCGTCACCGTTCCCCTGTGGGCACGGGCAGGCCCCTCGGGCACAGGCTGCTTGGAGAATGGCTCCAAGAAGCAGCAGCAAAAGCCCCAGAAAAATAGGGCCCAGAAAGGAGGATGGTCTCTAACCTCCAGAGAACAAACATCCTCCTTCAAGCTCTTTTCTCTCTGCCCTCCACTTGTTATCCGCCAGTCTGGGGAGAACAGGAGGGCACGGAAGCGATATCACCCCCTTTCGGCTGCCCGCGTACCTGCAGAGGATTCAGGGTTCTCTCTGTTTCTGTTTGCAGGGGGCTGGGCTGTTGCACCTCTTGTAGGGCTAGTGTTGGGCTGTCGTCAGAATGTCTCAGCCCGGTGCCCCTGTCCTTCGGTCCCTCTGTGCCCCCCTGCCCAGACCTCCAGACTTCAGGAACCCTGGCCCCAGGCCCCATTGTAGGATACGGAGCGATGCTTTGGTGACGGCAGCTTTTGCAGTGAACGCCCCCCTCCCCTGCAGGCCCTGACGAACAGCACCATAGAGTACGAGAGCCTCGAGTCCGAGGTCTCTGCCCTGCACGACGACCTCTGGGAGCAGCTCAATCTGGACGTCCAGGTGAAGGAGGGCCCTGGGCAGGCTGGGGACGTGCCGTGTGCCTTCCCTGTCCTTTCAGGCAAAAGGGACGGCAGTGGCTTCCTCTCTCACTTTAGCAACCCCAGAGACTTGGGAGGAGGAGTCGGTCCTGAGACAAAAGAAGAGGTTCAGGCCACTGATAACAGACTCTAAGTTTCGGGGTGAAGATGATGTGGGATTCTTCTCTAGTTCCATCAGCTCGCAGGCAAAGGAGCTAAAGCTGAAGCATGGGAGACTTAGGTTAGACATAGGTGTTTAGAACCGAAAGGATTTAAAAACAGACAAGTCAACATAAACACCTGTCAGACGTCAGAAGAGGAGGCAGCGAATTTCTTCGGGACCTCTTAGACAGGAAGGAGGCTTTCCTTCCTGGGATGGGCTGGAAACAGTCTGCTTGGAGGCAGGACGATGGACCCAGTGATCTCAGGAGTTCTCGTTCTTTCCTTCTCTATCTTTCCTCCACCCAGGCCCCGCCTCTTCTCTAGCTAGTTTGCACGCCCGTCTCTCTGTTCCCTCGTTTTCTGCCTGTTTCCCTCCTGGCAATGAAACTCACCAGCCCCACCTTGCAGCTGGGTAGGCAGGGAAGCCCCTCCTGGTCCCCCGGACCCCAATACAACCACGTCCCGTGGTCAGGCCGCTCTTTAAACACCAATGTCCTAGGAAGTGGGACGGCGCTGTGGTCAGGAGCACCAGCTTTCGAGTCAAATAGCCCCACATTTAGGTGGTGTCATGCCGCTTCCTGGGCAGCTGGCCTTGTGAGTGAGTCGCTTCATCCCTCAAGTGGGGACAGCTGCTGCCCTTACGGGAGCGTCATTGTGTCCCTGAAGTGAGTTAGTGCTATGGCTGCAAAGCGCTCAGCACAGTGCCTGGTACTGAGGGGTCTGGAATAAAATGGCAGCTATTGTCTGTCAAAGGGTGTGAGCTGCAACTGAAGATAATTCATTCAGGTGTGGGTATCACGAAGGGCTGTTTGGATGTGAAGAAAAGCAGTAAACTGGGAGCTCTTGCCTGCTGGAAAACAGGCTACCATGAAGGGTCCGCTTAGAGGGGCATTGGCTCTAAGACCACCCCTGGGGGAGCTCCGAAGAGTGGTCTTCACTCTTGGTCCTGAGACCCGGCAGTTCTGGGGCACCGTCCTGCAGAGGCTGAAGGGGGGGGGGCGGAGAGGAAGGACTGAGAAAGATGACTGCGCTGGGGGCGGGTGCACGTGCACACGGGACCCCTTCCTCCTGCTGGCCCGGAGGGATGTGGGTTCAGAGGGGTCTGGGCTGGAGAGCAGGGACTGGGACACCCTCGGGGTCATTTCCTTTGACTCATGCTGCGGCCGTTTCAGAATGAGGTGCTCAACCGGCAGATCCAAAAGGAGATCTGGAGGGTCCAGGACGTGATGGAGGGGCTGCGGAAGAACAACCCCTCCCGGGGCACGGACACGGCCAAGCACAGAGGTGGGTGCCGCCTCCGCCAGCCTCGTGGGCTGCTCGCCCCCCAGAAGCACTCCAGTATTTCCGGCCTCCGCCCCATTCCTGCCAACTCACACTGTGCTCGGGGCCTGCTCAGGGCTCCAGAATCCTCCCCTGGGCCCCAGGGTTGGAGGTGGGGCTCCCTTATCCCCCACAGCATAGACCAGATAGACCACCTGATACTCGAGATTCCTCCCTGGGAAACGTCAAAGAGCACGTGAGCCTCCCCAGCCCCCAAGCACATGGGCCCGCTGATGACCTGCGACCCCTACCTTAGTGTCTCCCTTGAGCCACAGGGCCCCAGGCTGACTTCCTTTGACTCCTCGGAGGCAGCAGTGTCCTTTCTACCCACCATTTTCCCTGCCCAGTGCATTTCTCAACAGCCAGTCTGTGGCCCCCACACCTGTGACAGGTCCCCCCAACAGGCCCTCCCCCCCATCCCCGGGCTGGCCCCTCCCGGCCTCTCCATTCCAGTGTCCTTACACTCGGGCCACCCCCTCCTCCGTTGCTCATGTCTCCCCTCTGTTTCCCCCAAGGAGGACTCGGGCCCTCGGCCAGCTACGGCTCCAACAGCCCGGCCAGCCCCCTCAGCTCCGCCAGCCTCACCAGCCCCCTGAGCCCCTTTTCCCTGGTGTCGGGCTCTCAGGGGTCCCCCACCAAGCCTGGGTCCAACGAGGTAAGCTGAGAGATGGAGTGGCAGGTGGGGGACGGGGACACCAGATCCTTACTTGCCGAGAACTACACAAACGCTGTGCCCGTCAGTCCCCCACAGGCCTCCAGTTCTAGTGCTGGGCTCTTTGGGGACATTCTCACACCCAGTTTGTGACCTTCCCTTCAGATCTCCCCTTTACCTGTCCTCATCTCCACCTGTCATCTTCGGCTGCCTTTTAGAAAAGTCTGTCTGAGCCCTGGGATGGATAGCAGGCACCACACAGTCCGTGGGAGTTTAAGTCCAGGATTATTCCAGGGCCGTGAGACGGTTGAGGGTCGGTGTGGGGAGCTGTTTCCTGGCCAGTTGATCAGCAAATATTGATTGGGGCTCCGCCGTGGGCGAGGGGTGGTGCGAGGCCCTTTCAGAAAGAGACAGATGCGTGCCCCACGGGCCTGCACTCCGGGAGCCCCGCAGCCAGTGGGGACCGAGACTGATTCCTGGGACCATGACGTTGCGTGTCTCAGTACTGAGCCGCATGGTTCAGACTGTAGATGCTCTGATGTCCCAAAGGCGGGTGGAACTTAAACTGGGCCATTAAGCATCTGGGCAGGTAGAGGAACAAGAGAGACACGTTCTCAGCCAGTGAGCTGGGGGAAGCACAGGTGTGAGGGGGGCATGTGCCCGGCGTGATGGCGAGGCGATGGGGAGAGCACTTTGGAGAAGAACTGGGGAGTGGCAGACACGTGGGGGCTCGGTGGAGGAGGGCCTGGAAGGTCCGGCAGAGAGCTGGCTCTGGAGCTGGCGCCGTCCTCAGGCCGGGTGGGAGTCTAGGGTCCAGCCCCAGGTTTCCGGCCGTGGTGTCGTCTGTCTCCTGCTAACACTCTTTTCTCCTGCTCTCACAGAGGCTGCTCTTGCTCCTCCTAATGCTCTGGCTTCTCTCTGCCTCAGGAACCTGGCCCGCCTCGGCCCCCCCTCCCCAAAGCCTACGTCCCCCTGGAGTCTCTTCCAACCGTCCCTCCACTCCCTAGCGAGAGCCGCTTCTGGCCATACCCCAACTCCCCTTCCTGGCAGCGCAGTGGCGAGACAGCCCGGGGTCAGGTACCCAGCACCCTTGGGTCCCGGAGGGTGGGGGCAGGGAGGATGGGGTAAGGGCCAGGCAAGGGGGCCAGGCAGGGCGCTGGAGTTGTTTTCCCCATTGATGTTCCCAAAGCTCAATTTCTGCCAGGCCCCCTGCCTGGTTAGACTCCAGGATAAGGACAGGGGTGGCTGAGACGGTCACGCAGGCCGTCTTTCCCCTTTTCACTCTCTGTGGGCGACGGGGAAATGAGTTGCTGCCCCACCCCCACCCAGGCTCCCAGGCAGCCAGTGGTCGTGGGTGCTGGTGCCGAGCCCTGCTCCCCGCCACAACCAGCCGGTGGAAATTGAGTGACCCCCCCCACCCCCGCCATGCCATTCCTGTCCCTTGCCCTTCGCAGGCCCCAGTCTTCCCGTGCTTTCTCTACCTCTGCCTTGTCTCATGTCTCTTTGGGTCTCACGAACCCCTGGAGTGTAAGGATACAGGCCATTTTCTCCCCTGTTCTGGCTCCTTCTCTCACCTGGATCCCCATCCAAGATCTACAAGATACGCAATTCAGCCAGGAAGAGGTGGTGTGTCGAACAGAAAGAGTCCTGTGCCTAAATTGGAAAAGCCATATGCTCATCTAGCCTCAGCTGTGTGTAACTTGCATAACCCTTGCGGGTTCGCCCAGTCAGGTGGGCAGCGCAGGTGGCATTACCTGCATTTGACAGATGAAGAACGGGGGTGGGGCTTAGCCATGCTCTGTAGCTGGGCTAGAACTGAAGGTTCTGGGCTCTAGCTGGTCTTTCTGCATCCTCCTCCCTGAGACTTAGATTCTCCAACCATACAGTGGGAGGAGGTGACTCGGATGACAGCTGAGGTCTCTTCTAGTCTCATGATTCTGTGAGCCCACAAGCTAAGTGCCCTTGTCAGCCCCCCCAGAATCCTGGTACCAAGGCCTGCCTGGTTCTGTTTGCTAAAGTCTCAAATGGGATCCCTACAGAATCCTTAGAGACCCCTGGCCTTGTGGCTCCCTCCTCTGGCCGTTCTGTGACTCTGACTCACAGCAAGTCTGAGCTGCTCAGTGATCACCAGGACAACGGGTCAGGTCGAGGGGCCTTGATTAGAGCCCTCCTGGAGGCCCTGGGCTCTCATTCCCCAAGACGGCCCAGCATTGACCAGCCTGAAGGTGCATGAGTGGGAGGCTCCAGTGCATCCCTGCCCCCTTCCCAGCCGGCACACACGGAATCTCCTTGTTCCCTGTATCTTCAAGGGCTTGAGCTTCAACGATTGCAAAGCAAAAAAAAAAAAACATCACTGGGGGCCAGATTCCCAGCAGCCACGCTAGCAGCAACCATCTTCCCATCCTTTCTCCCCAGCCCAAGGCAAGCTATGAGCAAAGCAAGAAAGACTCCCACCAGACATCGCCCCTGGACACCCCCAGGGACATCAGCCTTGTGCCCACCAGGCAAGAGATGGAGGCAGAGAAGCAGGCAGCTCTCAACAAAGGTACTTCCTGACCCACCTTCCCCTAGAAGTAAGGCCGCAGGCGGGTCAGAGAGAGTGCTTGCCCACTCGGGGCCTTTACTCTCCGTGGGGAGTGGGCCTGGGCCTCTCTCTGAGAAGCAGGCTCCTGCTTTCCTGCCAAGAGGCCCACTGGTGACTCTGTCTCCCTGCAGTTGGCATCGTGCCCCCTCGGACAAAGTCACCCACTGATGAAGAAGTGCCCCCGTCGGCAGTGGTGAGGAGGAGCGCCAACGGGCTCAGCAACGGACTCTCCTCCCAGGTGAGTGCCTACTGCAGGCTCCGAGCCCAGAGCCTGTGTGGGTGTCGCCCGTCTGCCGCTGGTGTCAAGGAACTCAGGGCTGGAGGAGGAAGGTAGAACAAGCGGGAGGAGGGGCAATAGCCCCACTGGAAGGGGAGTTCTTCAGGGAGACACATCAGGGACCAGGAAGGTATGCATCACAAATATAGAAGAACATTGAGCAAAATATCCTGATGCGCTATTGATGGAATGCAAAGGAGGGAAAGTGGCAAAACTCAGTGTTCAGAGTCGCATGTGCTGACTGAAGGCAGGGTATTATTATAGTGTTCTAGCGCTGCCAGGAGTTAACAACACACCACAAACTGGGAGGCTTAAAACAACAGAAACGTATTCTCTTGCACTTGGGGAAGCCAGAAGTCCCAAATCAAGATGGCGGCAGGGTTGGCTCCTTTGGAGGCTCCGAGGGAGAATATGTTCCGTGCCTTTCTCCTAGCTGATGGCAGTTCCTGGCCATTCTTGGTACTCCTTGACTTCCGGATGTGTCAATCAAATCTCTGCCTCCATCCTCACCTTCCCTCCTCCTCCACGTCTGCCCCTTTCCTGTCTCTCATAAGGACACCCGCCACTGAATTTAGGCCCCACCCTAAGCCAGGATGATCTCATCTGAGATTCTTTAATTTTTGTGTGTGTGTGTTTTCGTACAGGCACACAATGTGAATTAATCAAATCAGGGTAATTGGGGTATCCATCACCTCGGGCATTTAACATTTCTTTGTGTTAGAAACATTCCACTTCCATTCTTTTAGTTATTTTAAAGTGTACCCTGACTTATTGATTGTAGTCACTTTGTTGTGCTATCAAATATTGTTCATTCTATCTAACTATACTTTTGCACCCATTAACCATCCCCATTTTATCTCCCCCACTGCCAGATTCTTAATTACATCTGCAAAGACCTATTTCCAAATAAGGTTATAGTCACAAATATTGGGGGTTAGGACTTAGACATATCTTTTGGGGGCTACTATTCATTCAACAATTACAGTCTGCCCTCTGGCCCCCAAATCGCATGACCCTTCCACTTGCGAAATACATTTGCCCCACACCAACATTCCCAAAATTCTCACCCCCTGACAGCATCAACTCTAAGTCTAAAATGTCATTTAAATATCCTCAGCTTAAAAGTCCAAAATCTCATCTTCTGAATCTCAATCATCTAAATCATCTCCATCAGGTATATGTGAAACTCTAGGTATGATTGATCTTGGGACAAAATTTTTCTCTACCTGTAAGACTAAAAAATAAGTTAATCTGCTTCCAAAATACAATGGTAGGACAGGAATGACTATCCTATTCCTTCCAAAAAGGAGAAATTGGAAGTGATAGAAGGGTCACCAGTCCCAAGCAAGTTTGAAACCCAGCAGGGCACATTGCATTTCAAGGCCATAGCACACTCCTCTGTGGCCCACTCCCCTGCCCTGTGTGTCCGCGGAGCCTCCGTCAGCCCCTGCCTCCAGGCTTCCTCTCTGGCCTCTGTCTCTGCACCCACGGCTTTGCTCTCAGAGTCAGTCTTCCCTTTTCTTCAAGGTTAGCACAGGTTTGTAGCTGAGCAGCTCTATTAGCCTATTTCCTGCCTGTAGAATCCCAGAAGTCTGTTAGCTTTTCCCCCCCATTTCATCTTATCTCTGTCCCTTTCAGTATGAGACGGCAGTGGCTTTGCTGGGGTAACAGTCTCAAAAACCCTGTGGATCTCCTCTGTATTTCGAGGGGATCCATGCCATTAGAGGATTCCCCGCAGATCCTTCCTGGATAACTCTGTCTCTATTTCTGGCTGCTGCTGAGGTGGCTGATGGGCTCCATGAGTCATACACCTGATCTCTTCAGCAAGCGTTGTCCAGCCACGCCCTTGACCCTCTCTCCAGACTCTTCCAACATTGCATTTCCTAACTTAAGCATCCCTTGTGGACCGGGTAGGCTGAGAACCTGCCAAATGATAAACTACTGGTTTCTTTTGTCTTAACAGTTCCTTCCTCAATTTTTCTCTTTCCTCTCTCATTTTACTGTAAGTGCAAAGACAAACCAAGCCACACCCTCAGCACTTTGCTTGGAAATCTCGCCAGCTAACTATCCAAACTCATCACTTACGAGTTCTGCTTCCCGCTCAACAATAGAACACGATTCAGCCAAATTTCTGCCACCATGTAGCAAAGATGGCTTTTCTTCCATTTTCCAATAACGTGTTTCTCACTTCCTTCTGAGACTTCACCACAAGCACCTTTAACGTTCACATTTCTACCAATATTCTGTTCATGATGACGTAAGTACAGTCAGCCCTCCTTATCTGCAGGTTCTGCATCTAAGGATTCAAAATGTTGATTGAAAATATTCAGGGCAAAAACTACAATGATAAAAAATAGTACAAACAAAAAAACACAGTGTAACAACCACGTACATAGCCTTCACGTTGTATTAGACATTATAAGTAACCTAGAGATGATGTAAAGTACGTGGGAGGGTGTGTGTAGGTTATGTGCAAATACGTCACCATTTTGTACATAAGGGACTTGAGCATTGATGGATTTTGGTATCCATGGTGGGTGGGGGTCAGGGGTCCTGGAACCAATGCCCCCTGGGTGCCGAGGGGTGAAGAGGGGTGACTGCGCTCCCTAAGGCAATGAAAGCTTTCTCTTCTGTGCTCTTCACTTCCTCTGACCCCCAGAATCATCTTCCAAGTTCATCCTTCTGCCAAGCATCTCTTCAAGGAAATCTAGGCTTTTTCTATCATGTACCTCAAAATTCTTCCAGCTTCCACCTGTTACCCAATTGCAAAGTCTCTAGCACACTTTTAGGTATTTGTTATTTTAGCACCCCATCTCCCAGCACCAAAATCTATTTCAACATATGATTTTGGGGAAAGAAAAAAAACACCAAAATCTATATTAGTTTCCTAAGGATTCTGTAACAAATTGCTGCATACTGGGTGACTTCAAACAATAGAAATGGATGCTCTTATGGATGTGGAGGCCAAAAGTCTGAATTCCGGGTGTTGGTGGGGTTGGTTGTTCCGGAGGCTCTGAGGGAGGCTCTGTCCTTTGCTTCCCTCCTCGCTGTGGTTACCACTGGCGATCCCTGGCATTCCTTTCTGCGTAGACGGATCACTCCAATCTCTGCCTCCATCTTCACATCACCTTCTACTCTATGTGTCTTCTTTTCTGCCACTTATAAGGACACTCATTATTAGATTTAGGTCCATTCTAATTTAGGATGATGTCATATTTCCAACTAAGGTTACGTTCACAGGCCCCAGGGGTCAGGACTTACACACATCTTTCGGGGCCACTGTTCCACCCACTGCAGGCAGAGTTCCCATGGAAGGAAAGCGTGAAGAGTTTAGGGGAAGGCAAAGGCCGGGTGGGAGATGAAGCGCGTGTCAGAGCCCCACGTCCCCCTGCCGCAGGAGCGCCCCAAGAGCGCGGTGTTCCCTGGCGAGGGCAAGGTGAAGATGAGCGTGGAGGAGCAGATCGACCGGATGCGGAGACACCAGAGCGGCTCCATGAAGGAGAAGCGGAGGAGCCTGCAGCTCCCGGCCAGCCCGGCACCCGAGCCCAGCGCGCGGCCCACCTACAAAGTGGTAACGTCGCCCCGGCCACCCATGGGCGTCGCCCGGCATCTGCCAGCGCTGCCCGCTCCAGGGTGTGGCCAGCCTGGGCCAGCGAGGTTTGAGGGGGAGCTGGGAGAACGAGGGGGACTCCTCCCCGCCGGGCAGAAGAGTTACTTCAACAAGTGCTTCCTTTTTCTAGTTTAAAGAAAATAATTAACAGAAAGGAATGCCTTGATTATTTTTGTTGAAATTAATTATACAAAATTCAGTTAACAGAGAATAGTACAAAATGCACCCCGTAGAAGTAGCCGTCACTTATACATATTTCTGGGACAACTGTGTGCCTGGCACTGGGCCGGCCGTCACGAAGATGGTCACGCTAGCTTGCCGTTGCCTGGCACGGTGTGATTCCCGGATGCTTTCCTGTCATTTCATTGCATCCTCTCAACAGCACTGGGTTAGGATTGTTACCCCTATTTTACAGGTAGGGGAACAAAGTGGGGAGAAATGAAGGAATTCCTGGGCCACACAGATATTAGGTGCAGAGCTGGGAGTAGCCCAAGGCATCTGCTTAATTTTTCTTCCCATTAAATTTCCGAAATACAGAAAAATTATGACTCCTAAGTCCTGCCCTCAGACAGTTTACCTTTTAGTTGATGGATTGGAGCTTCTATGATATGAAACCGTGAGAAATCGATACAAGACACACAAACTCCACTGCCTGAAAGACATGGCCCAGGCCGTGGATACCGGGCAGAGCGGGGTGGGGGACACGGCACGTGTCGCGAGACGGTGACGAGAGCTTACCTGTGGGCGTGCAGGTGGGCGGGCGGAGGGTCGGAGAAGGGCAGGACAGCCCTGCAGTGGGAGCCATGGGGTGGCGGCCTCGGCGGTGCTGGGCAGGGAGAGCGAGGACTCGGGCGTGGTCGAGCTACCTGGAGGCGTGGGCAGCAGGGGTGTGGTCACGACGGTGCTGTCCCCCAGGTGCGCCGCCACCGCAGCATCCACGAGGTGGACATCTCCAACCTCGAGGCGGCGCTGCGGGCAGAGGAGCCGGGCGGGCAGGCCTACGAGACGCCCCGGGAGGAAATCGCCCGGCTTCGCAAAATGGAGCTGGAGCCCCAGCACTACGACGTGGACATCAATAAGGAGGTGAGCGGAGTCCGGGAGGGGCTGTGGGGGGAGACCCTGGCAGGGGACGTAGGAGGTGACCTCGCTCCCTCCACAGCTCTCCACCCCAGACAAAGTCCTCATCCCCGAGCGCTACATCGACCTGGAGCCCGACGTGCCCCTGAGCCCCGAGGAGCTGAAGGAGAAGCAGAAGAAGGTGGAGAGGATCAAGACCCTCATTGCCAAATCCAGGTAACAGACCTGGGCGAGCCTCCACCTCCTCTGCCCACCCTGGCACCTGGGACACCTGGGCCACTAGATGTCACTGGGGCGCAGAGCTCCCAGGGGACAGCACGGCAAGGCAGCGGCTGGAGACGGCAGACAGGCCCGGGCAGCGGCAGGGCAAGGGTGCCGCCGCCAGGTGCTAACCGGACCTGCTGGGCTCAGGCACACCAGGCCATCGAGACAAAACTGCAGGGTCGCCCTCTGGTGACCTCTTTTCCCCTTCAAGGCTGCCCTGAATGTTCTCTTGAACCTTTTAATTCATTTGCAAACATTGAGGGCAGGGGTCCCAACCTTTGTTTTGCCAGGGTCCCACTCACTCCTGGGGACAGCCTTGCTGGGAACCAGAGAGCGCACACGCGCAGGCCCCGGCCCTCCCCGCCAACCTCAGTGCGCGGCCCCGCAGGCCAGCCGGCCTATCCTGTCCCTCCCTCCATGTCTGTGTGTCTGTGCCTCTTCAGTATGCAGAACGTGGTGCCCATCGGCGAGGGGGACTCTGTGGACGTGCCCCAGGACTCTGAGAGCCAGCTGCAGGAGCAGGAGAAGCGGATTGAAATCTCCTGCGCCCTGGCGACCGAGGCCTCCCGCAGGGGCCGCATGCTGTCTGGTGAGAGGGGCTGGGCCTCGCTCTGCCCTGCCAGGGAAACCAGCCGCCCAGATGTAGGGGAGGAAGCGCAGTGCTGCTGCGAGGGGGGCAGGGACAGAGAGGTACAAGGCCAAGGAGATGCTCCTCCAGGTCACGGTGAGCATGTATTGAGCACCAGGTACTGTGCTAGGCTCAGGGAGGTGCAGAGGGGCCAGAGTTGCTGACATCCGGGAGCTCAGAGCTGGGTGGTGGTCCTTGTAGCCGCTTTGTGGGAGACTGGCCAGAGGCCGCCGTACCACCTGGGCAGGTCAGGGCAGGGCACGGAGGAAAGGTGATAACCGAGCCGGATTGGGAAAGATGAAAGTGGTTCCCGGTTGTGGAGAGAGGGCCAGCTGCTCCAGGGCACCTTCCAGTTCCCATTCTCGCTGCATGTCGACTAAAAGAACACATCATGCGGGCAACCAAAGAGTTGCGAGTGATACAATCACTGCCTTGGCTACTGACCCAAACCCTCTCCTCTGCTAAGAAAAGACGACTGTGAGGCACTGACTTCGACTTCACACTGACACAGAGACTCGTGGGTCCCAAGTAGATGCTGACGGGGTGGACGTGAACAGGATCAGCTTCTGTTCATCTCAGGGTAGACGAGAACGTAGCTGAGCTTTGAAGAATGAAAGAGATTCCGTATGAACGAGGGAGGGTTAAGGGTAGAGGAGAGACGGGGCGAGTCGTGGAGCCTGGGAGTCTGTCCTCACCGAGACAAAGGTGGTTAGGATGGACAGGTGGGTGCGAGAGCTCTGAAGGCCAAGGCCACAGTTAAGAGGAATGACCCAACAGGAAACCATGGTTCAAGATGACTTTGGCAGAGGAGAGAGGCCAGGTGTGTAGGCCACAGGTACAGCAGCCCGGGCAGGAGTCAGGTGATAAGCAGGTGAGACAGTCGGAGGGACGGCAGTTCATGCAGGTGACTAAGGAGGGTTCAAATTCTGGTGCCCTGAGGCTCCATGTCCTCATCTGTAAAATTCAAATCGAAACACCTGCCTCCAGGTCTGGTAGCATGAGGATCAGAAATGGCGTGTGCCAAGCCCCTAGCACAGTGCCTGGCATTCAGTAAGTGCTCAATACATGCTTGTGAGCGGTGGTAGTGGTGATAGTAGTAGTAGTGTTGGTGATGCTGGTAGTAGTAGTTGAAATAGTAATAGCTGAAGTAGAAATAGGAACTATTTGTTGTTTTTCTAATTGTTTCAAATATGGATGTTTTTAGAAAGCAGAAGATTCTAGGCTACAACACAAAGGATTTAAGTAAGCCTTAAGGAAGAACCTACTGAAAGGGTATAGTGGACTTCAGAATGGGTGGCCAGGGAAAGCCCTGGAGGTATTTCAGGGAGAGGCTGGCATTTGGGCTGGAACTGAGGGGAAGAGAAGGGGTGGCTTCCGAGAGCCCTGTCCTGCAGCCAAAAGGCAGCAGAACCAGTTTGGCCGCAGGGAAGGAGGCCTCTGTTGAACCTCCCTGTAGTTTAGCTGCAAAATGAGCTTGAACCTTCCAGAGATCAAATTCCACATGCTCTGGGCCAAAGGCAACTTCCTGTTTCAAGGGGTTAGAGCCACAGCGCTGGTTTTACAGCTTCGCTCTGCCCCAGCCCCAGCCCCTGGCTGTCTCTACTGCTGTTCCCCAGCCAAGGGTGCCATGAAAACAAAACCCACCCAGCCGATCAGATTGCCCTTGAGATACACGTGGGCTTACATTTCAGGGTCTCTGTGCTGCAAGCAAACGGTCACCTTGCTTTTGCCAAAACCTCAACTATTTAAAGAATGGCTGTGGCAGGGCCAGACCTCAGACTTAGCCACTGATCCCACCACCCCTGGCCCGTGGCCCAGATGCCCAGAGCTTCACTCAGCCAGGGCTGGCCCTGGGCACACGCAGTGTGGGCATAGGTTTGTGCCCGGGACGCTGTGAATAAGGGCGCTGGCACAGGTCACAAGGGCAATGTGTAATGGGTACAGGATGTAGCATTAAGTGCCGGCGTGTGGGTGTGTGGCATGGACAGAGTAATCAGTGATGCATGTCGAAACGCTTGTACATGCCCTGATGCGTGCAGACGCGGTTACGCAGCGTGTGGGAAGATGCGGCGTTTTTGAGTTTGTATGTGTGGCATGAGTGGCATGTGCAGGGTCTGCATCTGGTAATGTTTGTGGATGCAGGTGATTTGCGTGTATTCAACTACGAAATGTAGGGGTGGAGGGAATGAGTGCAGATGCAGGAATATGTATACGCGTGTGCACGTATGTGCAGAATGTCCGAGGATGTTGTGTGGAGGCCTATTGCTTGTGAGTCCAGGTGGCGTGTGGTAAGCTGTTGGTGCACAGAGGTAAAGATATGTGAGTGTACAGTATACGAGTGGAAGTAGTGTTTCAAATGCCCACATTTATATGTGATTGGCTTTTTGCAGAATGGGGAATGATAAAGCCCCTTTGTATATACGTTGCGTACAGTGTATGTACTGCAACATCTGTGAGCGTACGTCTGCAGGATGCGAGAGCGCGGCATCGTGAATATGAGTACGTGTGACTGATTATTTCTGTGTGCAGATGTGGTATCTGTGACTGCACACATTATAATATCACATCTATCCAATACACGTCTGCTACATATGTGAGTTTTGACTATTTCAATGGATTTATTTCTAATATATATTTAGTATTTTTCTACCTTCTTAAAGAGGTTCTATTTCTATAATTAACTTTTCTCACTCGTTTAGTATCGTTGTAAATATCTTTATTTTGCTGACCTATGTGAAAGGGATGCCCTGAGGGGCTGCAGTGGGTAAGATCTGTCTGCAGCTGCACTAAATGTTCCTAAACTGTTGTACTTTTAAAGTTGTTATGTCTACTTCTTACAGAAGACTTTCTCTCTTCAGTCCTGCCTTCCTGTCGATGTCAGTGGGCCTCACTTCCTCTCTCTCTCCTGATTCTCCTGTTTCTAACATGCTTTGGGTCAGAAACCCAGCAAGTCTACACCTATTAGAATTGTGTAGAAATAGAGTAACGACTCCAAGGGGCTCTCCTCTGAGTAAATGACAAGAGCCTCACTGCACGTGGGTTGCAACATCTATTTTGGCTTTCTGGAGATGTTCCTTGCTTTGCTTTTGTTTTTCCAACTGTTTTAGAAGCTGAGGTTGCGAGATACCAACCACCGGGTCTGTGATGTGGGTTTGCACACGGATGTGTGTTTGGGAGCGTTTGTGAATGCGTCCACACGGTGGCGTTGCAAGTGTACTGGGTCACGTGGAAGGGCACAGGCTTGGAAGTGCACAGACACACACAGAGCTGTGAGTTGTGTGCCATGAGTGTAATGACGTGGTGTTGCCGGATCCCATGCACAAACCGTGTTCTGTGTTCAGGCAGACACAACTCTGCATCCGTGCAAGAGCTGCGTGTGTCCTGTACGCGTGTGGGTGTATGTAGATATGCAAACCACAGTGGCCGCCTTGGCCCTCTCTCTTGCCTAGAGGGCAGGGAAGCTGATCAGGTGAGGGCAGGGAAGGGGGAAGTTCAACGTCAGGACCCCTCCCTTGGTGGAAATGCAGTGTGACCCTGGCTGAGGTCTGGGTCTTCCCCAGCCTGAGTGAGGACGCCGTCTCTGCCATCCTCCCGCCTCGCGGCCGTGGCGAGGATGCACAAGGGTCTGGACTGTGTAGAGCTTGCCCCCAGTGATGTGTCTCCCCCTTCATTGCCCTTCTACTTGCTGTTCTCAACATGGAATAATAATGATAATAGAGTAAAATCTCATTAATTCAAATATCACCACTTTCAGCGTGTGACGATTGATTTGCTCAGGGTTGGGCTGAAGTTTGCCGTCATTGGATTGATGCAAAGGGGGTCTCAAGTGATAGCAGGGAGTGTGTTTCTGAGCCTCCGCCGTGTCCAGGTTAACAACTCACCTGAAGTCTATCAGAAGCCACCGTTGTCATGGCATTGATCAACATGGTGGGCAGTTCACTTCTGTCTGTTCATTAAATGGGGGCCTGATGATTTGGATTGGTGTGATTTTACTGCACTATTCATCATTATCATTGGCGATGTGCACTGAACCGAGAGAGCCACTCCCTCGTCCCATCTCACGACAGTGGAGAGGTCTGTGCATCTCCCGCCGTGTGGATGGGAGGGAGCCTTGGCCCGGAGGGGGCCCGGCCCCACCCGCAGTCACACTGGTCCCCAGCAGAGCCTGGATTGGGCCAGGTCTCCCTGGGGCCTCACGCTCTCCTCCGTGCGCCGGGGGAACAGGATAGCTTGGCCTGGCTTGAGCAGGCCCCGAGCTCGCTCTCCTCTCTGCTTGCCTCCCCGCCTTGCTCCCCGCCTGAGGAGGGCCTCGCTTGCTCCGGTGCCCCCATTCACCTCCCTGTTCATTTCTGTTTCCAGTGCAATGTGCCACCCCAAGCCCTCCCACCTCCCCTGCCTCCCCGACTCCACCAGCCAACCCCCTCTCGTCTGAATGCCCACGGGGCGCCGACAGCAGCCATACCATGCGGGTCTGAGCTCTGACGTAAGCACTTTTCTACTGTATTTCATCCACCCTGGGAGTGGGGCCCCTCCCCACCCCCACTGAGCCATCCAGCCCTCCCATCCTGGCATTGCTTCTCCCCCAGCCCAGAGGCCTGTGCCGCTCCTCCCCTCCCTCCCTCCCTCCATCCCTCCATCCTCCATCCATCCATCCATCCTCCCGCCCATGCGCTTGAGCCCGCCAGCGTCCCCACGGGGTGCTGGGCTGAAGCCGGCGGCAGGGCTGCTTCTTGGACGTTGTGATGCCCATGGCCTTTGCTTCTCCAAAAGCAGACAGGGCACGGAGCTGAGGCCTCACCTGTCCGCTGTCAGGGGAGGCACTGCCCTGCCACTCCACTCCCGTGCCTCCTGCCAGCCAGCACGCTTCCATTTGTTGATGTCCACAGCGTCCTGCTGCAGGACCCTCAGAAGCTCTCAGAAGCTCTTTGTCCACTCCCAGATCTTACCATAAATTAAAATAACACTGGACAACCCTAGCCAAAGGCTGTGTGCCCTTCCCTTAGCCCAGCACGCAGCCGCCCACGGCCAGGCAAGTAGGACAGTGCACTGACTTCCACGCCTTTGTTCCCCTCTCTCGGGGTGGGGGTGGTTTTCCTCCAGGACTTTGCAGGATGAGACTTCTTTTTCCTGGGAAGGTGTCTGGAATCATCGCCCTTCCACGTGGCCCCTCTGCTCACCTCATTTCTCTTTTCTCCAGTGCAAGCCCTGGCTGAGGCCAACGCCGTGAAGCTCCACAGGGCCACGTTCTGAAGCCGTCCTCTGCCCACCTGAGGTCCTGGCTCCCCAGCCTGGCCCCCTGCCCCTGCGCTCCCGTGGCAATGTCGCAGGGAACCCGGCTGGGGGCCAGGGGCTGCTGCCAAGAGGAGCGTGGATGCCTCCGTGTCCACACACCCACCGCGCCCAGTCCTGAAGCCCCCGCTACTCGTACCGTGGTCCTAGGCCAGGACCCGAGGCAGCAGGTGGGGGCAGCGCCGTCCTCACTAATGCCCGAGGCACCGGGAGCTTCAGCCTAGCTCTGGCTGGATTTGTGGTGACCCTACTGGAACATTCCTTGATGGAGAACGTGCCCGGGTGGGGAAGACACCCTTGGCTGTCTTAGTTCAGGACTCGGGGTGAAGAGGAGATGGACACTCTGCCTCTGGAGCCCGCCTGACACCAAGGACGGCGCCTGCCGCCAGCCCCACCCTGCCGCCCCGGCATCCCCAGGGCTTTGCCCCGTCTCTGCTCGGGGTGCTCCTCTGGGGTCCAGCGGGGACTGACCACCCTGCTTGAGCCAAAGACAAGATGATGAGACGTGAGGAGAAGCTTCTCAGCTCCCAGAGGGGACAGTGCTGGCTGTGGTTAGAGAACGGCAGGTCTGTGCAGCGTCTGAGGGCAGGTTGGAAGCAGAGCGGAGAGAGGGGGCGAGAGCCGTGGGGAGTGGGCGCAGGGGCGGCAGCAGGACGCATCGGCGAGTGTCGAGGGAAGGAGGGAAATGGAAAGGGGTGTGGGACTGTTGTCCCCAGGTGGAGCCTTAGGTTAGTGCCCAGTGCAATGCCAGACTGTCACCTCTGCTCCCCCACCTCCCCCCCAGGGGGACCCACCTGTGGAGCCCATGGTGGCCTCAGTGGAGGTGCTTGGTGTGGGGACCCAGGTGTGGAGTGAAGGGGGTGGGAGCGACAGCCTGGGCAAGGCTCTCTGTGGGTCTGTGCCTGCTGTCCCCGTCCCCGTCCTGGGGTGAGGGCCAGAGAGGAGAACTTGTCTTATGTAGGGTGGTCAGCGTTGGGGCCTTACCTGACCGGTTTCATGAGATTTTTTTGCCCCGTTCCTTCTGGAATGTGCAGTGGGCCAGCTGAGAGTGTGCCCGGGGAGGGGGGCTGAGGCCTCGATCCAGGAGTTCCGATTCCAGGACCCCACCCCTCGTCCCAGGATCCCAGGTGAGGACCAGGTGAGACTTGGCGCTCTCGCAGTCAACCCACCCAGGGAGGCCGGTGGGGCAGAGACAGGAAAGCAGAGTATAGTCTTCCTCTCTGCCCCACCTACCTTGACACGCGGCAGCCCGAGAGGCGGAAGGAGAGTGAAGCCAAGGACGCCTGGGCCCCCCAGGCCTGCACGTTGCAGAGTTGCTGCCCAGAGACTTCAGCCTGACCTTGCGTGGTCCCCAAGAACAACTGCTTTACCTTCTACCAGTTCCGCTCCACTCCTTCGTGGCTGGGACAGCTACCGGTTCATATGCAAGTAAAGATGACAGTTCACTCAGCACATATTTATCGAGCACCTTTTACGTGTCAGGCACTGTTCTAGGTGCTCAGGATACACTCGCGCTTCTGAGGGATTACGGGCCGGGAGGATTCCGCCGGTCTCCGCTTCTAGCAGGTTTCCTGGACGTGACCTTTGGCTGCATCTCCCGTCCTCCCAGCGTCAGCGCCCGTATCCGTCCTTTCTGTTCCGCTCCCAGCTCTCCCGCTCTCCCTCTTTCCCCACACCTCCCTCCCGCCGCGAGAAACAGAGCTTTCAGAACCTTCCATGCCTGCCCCTTTCTCTGTCTCACCTTTTTTTAAGTAATATTTTTAGAAATACATGTAAAATACCAAGAAATAGTGTCTGGGCCTCTCCCACCCCTCCGCCATCTCTCGTTTCATAAAGCTGGCTCTTTATGTTGCTTCACATGCCTTAATATATGTTTTCTGGAGATTATACATATTATAGATATATATATGTAATATATGTATTTGTTTGTGACGTCTGATCCTTTCCTACGGCTCCCGCCCAGGCCTGTTTTCTCTCCCTTATTCTCCATGCCATCCCCAGCGTACCCGGGCCAGACCCCTTGCCTTTTTAATCCAAAGAAGGGGAGAGGAAAGACTTATTTTAAGACAGATCTATTTTATGCTTTTGTTAAAAAAGCAAATCTATTTTCAAAGTGTCAATGTCCTGAATGGAATTGGCAAAGGATGTGAGGAGGCCGGGGCGGCTGCCCCAAGGTCCCGACCCTGCGCCCTTCCCTCTATCCCGATGCCTGCCTTCCTTCCCACTCCCCCCGTCGGCAAAGGACTGGTCCCCAGAGCTCCCCTGGAGGGCATCTTGCCGGGGCAGGGTGTCCCCTTGGAGTCCTGGTCTAAGGATCTGATGACACTGTCAGCTCTTGATGACCCTCTGAGGTTGTCAGATGTGAATCCTCTCGAAGGAGCTGTTTGCAGTTGTGCGCACAGAGGACCCCCGTGCGACACACACGCTCCCCAGACGGGCTGCTGGAACGGGCAGGCGGTTTAATGGTGGCACTAAGGGTGTCCTTGGTGGACCCAGGAGATGGTGCAGAGTCCAGAGCAAGCAGCTGGGGAGCCTCTGTGCCATCTCTGGGCCTCCAGTGCCAACACAGTTCTCTGGGCTTCTCACACTTTTTCACTTGGTCCCTCCCTCTCTGGTCTGGGTCACATCTATGGCATCTGTCTCCCTCTGTGACCTTTCTTTCGGGGGGGGGGGGGTGTTCTTAAGTGGGTGGTACCTTGGTCTGGCATCCAGACCGTGAAATCAGCTTCCGAGCTGAGGAGGGTCCTGCCGACAATGTGACATCTCAGCCTGGCCCGAGAAGCCCCCGGGACTGTGTTCCGGCAGGTCACCGCCAGGGGTGCTGAGCCAAGCCAGCTCAGCCTTCCCAGCTGCTCAGCAGCCGTCGTGCTAGGCAAGGGGCCCTTGCCTTACAAGGGTTTGGGCAGGATGGAAATCTTCGTCCAGGCCTGAAATCAAGAGTTGTAGCACAGAGCTGCAGGCCGGCATGTGTTGGCACCGTGTTCCCAGTCTAGAGCATCTTGCTATGAATGAAAGGGCCCAGATAGGGGCCCAGGGCTAAGTAACCCACTGGGGAAGCCCTGGGGATTCATCCAGGGCCTTCGTGATTAGCTCATTACCTCCCTGATCAATAACCAAGAGGCTGCAATCAAATACTGCTACTGTCACTTTAAAGGTTTGCCGAGGTCACAGGCTGCGTGTTGCTCTCCTGCCTTTGCCAGAGGCATGTTCTCGGGGCAGGGCTGACCACAGCGAGAGGGAACCACTTCCTTCCCCGTCCAGCACCCTCCACCTGGCAGCTCTTAAAACTAAGGAAAAATATTATATATATACACGTATCTATTTATGCACATATTGGGGCCAATTTGATTTGCTAGTGTTAGACAATAAACCATACAAGGAAATTTATGATCTCAGTGTCTTTATTTAGTATAAAAGTGACCTTAGAAGGAGAGTTAAGGTTAAATAGACCGAGGGCATCTCTGTCGGGGGGCCACACAGCTGTAGCATCCCCCTAGCATCTTTCTAGCCATTGTCCTCCTCCCCGGGGAGGAGGCACACCTGGATGACGCAGGTGAGGGTTTGCTTCCTCCTCCCGGCAGCAGCAGTTTTAGATTTAGGTAACCGAAGAATCCCAGTGAGTTCTGCATTTGTATCTTGCAAGTTTGTATAAACCCAATACAGGAAATAAAATGAATGGTTTGTACATGTGTGTGTGTCCCACTCCATGTCCACGGCTGGCCTTGGGGTCCATGACAACTTACAGGCTCGGCAGGAAAGGGGGAGGGGGGTTGAGGGGCCGGGCTGGGTACAAATCATATCACCCCTCCCCCTCGTGCCTCAGCCTGTGCTGCCGGGCCCCCTCCCCACAAGCTGGGGACTGGGGGTGCGCTACCAACACAGCCCCGAGAAACCCAGATCAAAGCTGGTCCTGAGCCCCTGCACAATGCAAGTATCTGGTGCTCAGGCCCTGCCACAGTCCCCTTGGTTTGCTTCTGAGTCAGGGGCTAGGGTGGTGGGAGAAGAAACTGATCTCCCAGCTATTCCTGGTTGCTGCTTTACAAGGAGAGGTATGATTTGGCGGGAAGTACCAGAACGACCACCCCAGTTCTCATTCAGCCTCCGTCCCTTTGGTTTATTTCCCCGGGCAGGTATTTAGTGGTTATCAGTTACTGATACTCAGTGTGAAGGACTTTACCAGAGCTTTTCAACTTGAAGTCTCCGTGAGGAATAAGAGGAAGCCCTGTAAATTCTACGGGCTGGGTCGTGGGGGGAAAGGGGAGCCCGGGCTAGTCGCAGACCTCAGCTGGGCGTCTGCAGGTTGTCGGAGGGAGGGACGGTTCCAGAAGGAGAAGAAAACTGAGGAGGGGAGACGAGAAAGCAAGCTTCCTCCCATTCCTGCTTTTGCGTCGGTTTGGCTTTGATAGCGGATGCTGAATTCTGGACGCATGTTCTCATCTCTGAGGGCTAGCAGAGTGGCGGTCGTTTTTTAAATACGACTCGATTTTGGATTTTGTAACTTCCCCAAGGAAAGCTATAAACCCTGATGTCCTTTGTGAACCAGCGAGAGTCGGGACTAGATCTGGGCCCAAGACAGAGACGTGTGAGGCGGGGGAAGGGGTCTTGGAGAACGTGTCGCTTTCTGGAGGCTGAGCCTTTACCTCCAGCCTCCATCCGGGCCAGAGCCAGGCGGGGCCTTGGAGAGGAGGTGGAACGTGAGACCACAGAGCACCACGGGCGTCACTGTGTCCACGCCCTGGGGCTGGCTCCTCTCCAAAGACGATGGCAGCGGGTGCCTGCCCACTCCGCTCCCGGCCCACATCAACCCCCGTATCAGGCCAGGTGTGGGTTTGGAAAAGGGGACAGTAGTTGAGAAACACAAACGAGAAAGTGACAGGCAGGATGTCCCTTACGGAGAGGTGCTCTGTGACCGTGCAGTCACGTATTTATTCTCGAACAGAGGCCTGGGTGGGGGGCAGGCAGGCAGCCCAGCTTCAGACCCTGCTGCTGCCAGGGGACTGGGCCACACCAGACCCTAAGCCACCCCATCCCGAGCCTCGGGTGTGAGCTCACTGCGTGACTGGGACCGTCACTGGGACCTCTGGGAGAGAAGGCAGTGTGCCATGCTCAGCTCCCGGCTGCTCCTGGCTGTCACTAGCTACATGAAGATTGGACAAGTCGCTGTAATTCCGGAGTGCCAATTTTCTTGTCTATAAACTGGGGGTATTAACCACCATCGATGGAGCGCTCAAGAAAGGCAAATGAGAAGACGGATGAAAAACGCCTGGAAAACTTGAATTCACTTCCAAATGTGAGCAAGTGGGGGTGACGTTGTGAAAGCCCCCTGGCCACCTGCGGGGGCACCATGAGCGGAGAGGGAGAAGGTTCTCCAGGCCTCCTCCTGCCCCAGTTCCGTTGCTGTCGCTGGAGACACTGCCAGGGCCCTTGCCGTCCACCCACCGGGCAGTCCTTCCCCCGCCCAGTTCTGTGCCGCCAGCCCCAGGGAGGCACGGCCCCTGCCCTTCCCCACTGTGGCCACGAGGCTGCCGAGGTGAGGACCAGTCCCAGCCTTCCCGGGCCTCCATCCTGCGTCCGGAGGTTGCCCCTGTGAAGGGCCCCTCCGGGAGGGTGGACTACGGACAGGCCCTCTGGGCTCAGCTCCAGTGCCCAGAGAATCAGGCCAGCAGGGCCCTGCTCCATGAGATTTCGGTTCTCCTGGCTCCCAGGTGGGTTCCAAGGCTGGGGGTGGGGGGTGCTGTGGTATAACCCCGGGGAGCAGTTTAGGACCACACTTTGAGAGGAGAGGAGAAGTCTTTCATACAGCAGCATATTAACAGTATACTAATAGTAATATTAATAATAGCAATAATAAGTGTTATAACTATACTAGGGTAGTGACAGTAATAACAATGGCTCATTAAGTGCTAACCACGTGCCAGGTGCCAGTTCTGTGCACGTGCCCTGGGTTTACTCACTGATCTGCACGCTCTCTCTGTGCAGTAGGGACTGTCACTATCCAAGAAGTTGAGGCACAGAAAGCGTGAAAATGCCTCAGGTCTCCCGAGCTGGGACGGAGCCCCGAGCTCTTAACCTACCAGTTTCTTCACTGGGGGTGATACTGTCCTCTAGGGGGTATTAGGTTGTCTCGATGATGAGGGGACACAACTCTCACTGGCATTTAATGACTGCAAGGCTCGGGACAGATTTCCAAAACAAAGGATTATCCCATATCCTGCACAGCTTTGGAATGTGCCAAAGGAACAAGCCCACGACCAGCACAGGTTGGTCGGACTTCAGCTCATAATAGCAGTAAGCAGGTTTTATGAGCTTTTAGAGACAAATTTCATGAATAACTCAGGAAGTTAGGAGATGGTTATTATGGAGAAGAAACTTAAATGGAATAAAGACATTGTCTCAAAATTATTGAATAATCTACTCCATGCATTGTGTACACGGTGTATTATAAGATTTAAGCTAGTACATATTTGACTGAAAACAGTTCCAATCAGTGGGGTATTACTGAATCCGCAGAGACTGAAAATACTTAACAGAAAGATTTGAGAGAGCCAAACATCACTGAAGCAGAGACACCTGAAATGCAGGCGATCTCATTGGATCTCCTTAATAGAAGTTTTTAGAAATGATTTCATTGTATCACCATCCTTTATATTTTAAAGTGTTTTTGCAGCCCAAGGATGAATACCCATGTCACAACGATGATGTTAGGGGAGTTGCCTGTCGTTTTCCTAGGGCCCAGAGGCACTTGCTCTAAACTGCCACCAATGCCCTTTCTCCTCCCAGTCCATCCCCCAACCCCCACTGCCCATTGGAAATATGTGATCTCCAAGGTCCTGGAGACAGACTTGTACCTCGACATGTGATGGCAGCTCAAGACAGGGATCTGTGTGTCTGTGATATTCCATCGTGACCCGGTTCCGAGGGAGCCATTCTGACAACACACACGTCCCCAAGGCCCATTCCTCTGCACGCACACCAGGGCTCCGCATTATTTCCACCCTGTGCTCTCTAACTTGCCCTGCTATAACAGCCGTACTCAATTAAGGTGATTTCCCTCTTTCTCGTATCATGTGCAAGTGCATCTGAGCTGTTACTACTTACCTAACAGCTTTGATTCTAGCGTTCACTCCCAACTACTCTTGTTTTCTTGCATGTGTGTGGTTTTGGTTTTGTTTTGCACGGATTGGCTCTAGTCTTCCATTCAAATTTAAGTATTATACGTAGGTGCAGGCAATCTATTTTCCTTATGTCTTCTGATAAGTCTTCTCTGAGCATTTCTATATTAGGAGACATTGTGTTTTATTGTAAATTATTATAGTTAGCTTTATCTGAGTTTTTAAAATGATGTGTGTAGATCAGTCCTATCATCTATGGACTTCATTTCTGGGTAGCGGAGACATTACAAAGCAGACGCTGCTCTTGCAATGCTGAGAACCACGGCTCTGCAGTGGGAAAAGGGACATTGGGGGCTGACTGCCCCTCCTGTCCCACAGAGGAGGAAAGGATGCACCCATGTCTACACAGCTGGTGCGTAGACTAGAACCAGGCCTCCTGCGTTGTCCAGCCTTACTCTAGCCCAAATTCAAGGCTTTGTCTTCCATAGCTCAACCTCACAGTCCAAAGCTGGACACCGCTGGGGCAAAGGAGGTCGAAGCCCTTGTGTCTAACTCCCTTGTGGCACTTTTGCCCTTGATTTAACCGAATGCGGCTCAGCCATTAGGTCAGCAACGGGTTTGACTCAGTTGCTCGTCGCCCCCTAGCGTCCAGTATGTGTAATAACAAGGAAAAATTTGACTCGATGAATTTAGTACATTTCCAAAGAGATTCACAGATTCCAACTCTTCACACACCCTCCACCAAACCAAGCAAGGAAGCTGGGCACCCCCAGGGACCTGGGCACGTGGGCCCCCATTCTTCCACATACAATCCAAGTTGTGTCGAGGACGTGGGAGGCCCTGAACTCAGCCTCAGGCATGGGGGTGCGTGGACAGGGTCAGGCAGGCACGGCCTTGTCTGGCGGGTGGGGCGTGTGGAGGGGGCAGTACCCTCTGGGAGGAACTGGAGGAGGGAAACTGTGACTTTAAGGGGCCATCTGTGTGTTGGGGGGCAGGGTTGGAGGGGGAGTTAATGATTTACCAGAGGCTCATTTCACAACTTGCCAAGGGTCAGCTTCCTGTGACCATGTACAGGCTCGGTCCCCTCGGCCGCTGCCCGCCTGCCAGCGTTGAGCCGGAGGGTCCCCCAGGCAGAGTGCAGCATGATCTCCATCACCGAGTGGCAGAGTGAGTGGAATGACCGGAGGGAGGGGCTGCCATGGGGACACAGGCTGGGGTGGGTGGAGACCTGCCCCTCCCAGCCGGGCTCTCTCTCTTAGGAACCCACAGACTGACCTCTGGAGCCAGGGCCGGGAGCTGCTGTGCTGGCATCCTCGAGGCAGGGGCCCGGGCCGTGTGTGGCTTTCCCGCCTTGCCCTGGGCCACAGGTAGCCAGAGCCTGGTGCCTGGGGAAACTGGCAAGTTCACCGGCCAAGCTGAGCTCTTTCCAGTCCAGGATTCGTAGACCTGGGATGCCCCGAAGGTGGGCTCAGGAGGCCTCTGCCCATTCAGACATCCTTCCCCACAAACCCTCAATGTCTGCTCTGGCCCAGGGTCCCTTCTTAGAGGAAACTACTCTCCACTCCCCTGCCCAAACCACCAGATCCTCACTCCTAAGCCTCCTCTCCCTTCCTGTGGGGAAGGGTAGGGAGGTCTGGGCTGGTGGGAATCCCTGTGGCCCTGTGGGCTTGGTTTGGGTGAGTTCCTTAAAGCCTCTGAGCCCTGGCGTCTCATCTGCTGAACTGGTGGTGATGTTCTCTCGTTCTCTCTCTGTGCCCAGCACTGTGTTGAGCACAGAGTATACAACCGTGAATGAAACAGACGTCATTCCCTGCTTACATTCTAGAGAGGGGAGACAGGTGGTTAACAGATAAAGAAATAAAAATGTAGTATGTCACTTGGTAATAAGTCCTCCCGACAAAAATAAAACAGGATAAGAAGGCTATGGAGGTCGGGGTGGGAGGGGTTGCTGTTTTACACAGGGCGGTTAGGGAAGGTGCCCATCATAGAGAGACCTGCAGGGAGTGAGGAAGCAAAGCCATGCAGCAGTCTGGAGGGGAAATGTTCGTGGAAGAGGGGACAGATGGTGCAAAGGCCCTGAGGCATTAGCATACTTGGGGTGTTTGAAGAAGAATAAGGAGGCCAAAGTGAAGCTAGTAGAGGGGAGAGTCTGATTTAGACTCTTAGACTCTAAGAATTCAGGTCAGGGAGGTCCCTGAGGGGTCAGACCACATAGAGACTTACAGGCCATTACAGCCCACTACATAAGATGGGAAACCACTGGAGGGTTTTGTGCAGAGGCGTGAGAAGTTCTACTTGTATGTTTAAAAGATCGCTCTGAGTGCTGGGTTGAGAACAGGCTATGGAGGGCGAGGGAGCGGCAGGGAGGCCAGTCCTGGGCGGCAGGCGGTGGAGGGCCAGGGTGTTGGCAGGGAGGGGGTGGGAGAGCTCCACGCTGGCTCTGTCTTGAGGGAACTGCAGACAGGGCTTGCTGAAGGATGGGATGTGGGGTGCGAGAGAAAGAGGAGTGGAGAATGTCTCCTATATTTTTATCCTGGAAGGACTGAGTAGGAAGGAAAGCAGGAGCTGGGTTTTAGCCGTCTGAGTTTGCTCGTGCTGTTGGACGTCTGGGCGAGATGTCAAGCCGGCAGTTAGCAGTTCCTGCTGCTGAGTTGCCGGCAGGAGTCCCGAGTTCCAGACGGAGACCTGGGCTGGAGAGAGAAATCTGGAAGTTGCCTCCATAGAAATGGTATTTCAAACAATGAAAGTCCATGAAACCACCTAGGGCACAGTTTCTCAGCCTCCCCACTACTGACACTTTGGGGTGGGGTAATTCTTTGTTGTGGGGGGGGGCTGTCCTGTATGATATAGGATTTTACCAGCATCCCTGGCCTCCACCTGCTACGTGCCAGGAGCACCCCCTTCCCACCCAAATTGTGACAATCAAAAATGTCTCCAAACATTTCCAAATATCCCCTGGGGAACAAAATCATCCTCCTTCATTCTCCACCCCTGACCCCCTGCTGCTGGTTGGGAACCACTGACCTGGGGGATAAAACAGAGAGAGAAGAGGGCTGAGGCCGGAGCCAGTGGCACGCTGACAATGTAGCAAACCAATTAGCCTGCAAGCAAGTACACTGTTACCAAATGTGATAAGCCTGTGAAGAATGTGCTAAGTCCTGTGAGAGAGAGAAATGAGGGAACCAGATTTAGGTCAGGGGACAGAGTGTGGACTAGGTTTCCCTGAGGAACTGACAATTGAGCTGAGACCTGAAGCATGAGCATGTGTTTGTCAGGTAACAAGCGGGAAGAAGGGTGTTCTGAATAAGGAGACTGCATGTTCAAAGGCCCTGAGGCAGGAAGGCTCACAGAGAGGCAATGAAGAGCAGTGTGGTGGGAGCATGGCAGGCAGGAGGGACAGTGGCAGAGGAGGAGGGAGGATGGGTAGGCCCAGCCCCTGTCAAGCAGGGCCGCTGTGCCATGGTGCGATGAGAGGGCTCTGCTGCATTCTAAGCTCGGGAGGCAGCATGAAGGATGCTAAGCAGTACACTGACGTGATGGGATTGTCTGTGCTTCAAGATCCTTGAGTGCTGTGTGGAGGAGGACGGGGAGTGTGCAAGAATGAAGCAGGAGCCCATGCGTGGTGGTGGCTTGCATGTAATCCCAGTTCTTTGGGAGCCCGAGGCAGGAGGATCACTTGAGGCCAGGAGTTTGGGACCAGCCTGGACAACATAGCAAGACCCCATCTGTACAAAAATAAGAAAAATTAGCCAGGTGTGGTGGTGTATGCATGCCTGTCGTCCCAGGCACTTGGGAGTTTGAGACAGGAGGATTGATGAGCCCAGGAGTTCAAGGCTGCAGTGAGCTATGATCGCCCACTGCACTCCAGCCTGGGTGACAGAGCGAGACCCCGTCTCTAAGAAAACAAACAACAGTGAAGCAGGAGGCTAAATGGGGGCTGCTGCAGGAGTCCAGGAAAGAGACAACGGTGTCTGGGAATCCAATGGTAAGAATGGAGAGAACTGGACGCTTCCAGGATCCATTTTGGAAGAAGCAGCAATAAAACTGAGCTGGGGATTGAGTGGTGACATTTTTACTCAGCTGGGGAAAACAAGCGAGGCGCAGGTTGAAGGAAGATACTGATAAATAGCTCCATTTGCGACCTGTCGAGTTCAAGATGCTTGAGAGAAAAGCAGGCAGATGTGCCGAGTAAGCGGCTGGGTGTGAGCTCAGGAGCTCGCGGGGAGGCCCGGGCTGGAGACACAAACATCACCACTGTCAGCACACAGAGATATTTAAAGCATGGGGATACGTGTGAAACACGACGAGAAGAGAAGTGAGTTGGTTCCAAGCCCTGACAATTCAAATTCCAAGAGGAAGCGAGAAGCAGGGGCGGGCAGAGGAGACTAACGCAGCTACAGCGGCTCTTTCCCAGCCAGGAAGGTGGGGGGAGAGGCAGGCTGTTCCAACAAGGGCGTGGTCGGCGCTGAGAGATGGAGACTGACACCTGTCCCTCGCGTTTGGCAGCATGGAGGTCATTAATGGCCAATGCAAAGCAGTTTCCGTGGAAGTAGACTGGACTGGGTTGGTTAAAGGCACTTCTTAGAGCCAGACGTCTGGGTTCAAACCCTGGTTCTGCCAGCTGCTGGCTGTGTGCCCCTGGCAAGTGACTTAACCTCTGTGTTTCAGTTCTGTTTGTAAAATGGGGCTAATAGCAGTACTTACCTCATAGGTAGTTATGAAAAGCAAATGCATTAACGTACCTGAAGTACTTAGACTGTGCCTGGCACAGCGTGTTCATTATTCTGTTACCCACTGTTGTTAATTCTGAAAAGTGAATGAAAGTCCTTCTTCTTTTCATTTCCCTCCTTGCTCTTCCTGAACGATTCAGTCTTCAAACCATCAGGTGGAAAAGACAGTGGCGGGGTGGGGGTAGGAGGCTGTGGTACCCAGAGTGGGATGCCAGAGCCCCAGCTGAGTGAGAAGGGGGTTCACACTGGGGGTGGCCTGGTGCACAGTGTCATAGGCAAAGTAGGGTGAGGGGCATCCCTGCGGGGTAGGGGTAGGGGGTGGAGAATAACCTTACAGTGGGGAGACCTGGCAGACAGCATCTTAAGAGTAAAGAAACATCCTCAGTAATGGGGCAAATTGAAATCATGCATCACCTACTGGGATGCAAGGAGAACATAACATCACATCTTGTTGCTATTTCTGCCTAAGGTGCATAACCTGCATCTATAGTGAGGAAACATCCGACAAAGCCAAATGGAGGGGCAGCTGGGAAATAACTGGCCCAAGTCCTCCAGAGTATCAGGTCACGTCAAGGAACTTTTCCAGACTTGGAAACTAAAGGCACATGGTAATTCAAGGTGACACGTGATGACAAGCTGGGCTCTTCCTATGAATGATTTTATCGAGACAGCTGATGCAACTTGAACGGGGTCTGAGGGTTAGAGGATAGTCGTGTATGAACGTTAATTTCCCAGTTTTGGCGGTTGTATCTTGGCTGTCTAGGAGAAAGAAGGAAAACCACACAAAGTATCCCGGGGCGATGAGATATCAGGCGGCAACTACTCTCAATGGTTCAGGAAAAGGATTAGCGTAGTAGTGTACTTGCAACTTTTCTGTGCATTTGGGATTGTTTAACTAAAAAGCAAAAGGAAAAGGAAAGCATCGAATGATGTTCTGAGACTGATTGCACAGCCTGGAGCCAGAGGGACCCATCTGTTAGCTCCATGCGATGCTTCCTTGGAGCTGTAGCTGCCCTTTTGGAAGAAGAAAGACGTTGCAGCATCGTCAATGCGAGCTGCAAAGGGCGGAGTTGGGGAAGCCGGGCTCATCTGCATCAGGCTGCGGGCTGGGGGCTCTTCTTGGCAGCGGCTCGGCAGCCGCAGGGCAAGGGGCTAAATGGCACCAGCGCGCCTGCCCGGGAGCCCTAGAGCCGGTGGGTCTCTGAGGTCCGGGGAGGGCCCCGCTTCCCACTAGGTGGCGCCCTGGAGAGCCAGGCCGCCCTGGAGCGGGACCTCCGCCGCCCGGCGGCTTCCCGGGGGCGCAGCGGGGACAGCCGAGGCCGCGTCCAGCAGGGGGCGCGCTGCCCCACCTGGCGGACTGCAGGCACACCTGCCACTCCGGGCAGCGACTATCGAGGCGCAGGAAGCTTGTGTGCGAGAAACACAGCTTCTGGCCCTTTTCCGTGGGGCTTTGTGTTGCCCTGGACGCTGGAAGCACCAAGTGTGGCTCACACAGAAGGCTGCCCCGTCACAGGAAAGTTCTAGAATTGCACCAGCCCTTGAAGAAGAGTGTCAAACAAGTCGGAGGGGGATAACTGTGCGTGCCAGCCTCACTGTTGCAGAAGGAAGTGCAACGTAGGAGGGAAGACATGAAGGTGTAAATCCGATAAACACGCTGTTTCTACAAAGGAGTATGAGGCTGCTCCTAAGGGCGTACAGGATGGACATATGGATGGTTCAACAAAACACAATGAAAAATATTCACATTATGTTTTCACACAAAGACTTCTAAGGGAGATAGAAAGAAGGGTGTGTAGTCAGAACTGGAACCCAGGGCATGTTTTTGTGGCAGGTGTAGGCAAATAACAGGTATTTTATAACAAGCAGAAAAATTTAAAACACCTTTATCATTCAGGTTAAACAACTACAGTTGTGGTCTTCCTCCACAATATCCTAGCCTGCACAAAATTATCATGACATTAAAGCAGATGTGCTTCTAGATCCTCGACTTACTGCCTCTGAGGACAGAAGCATCATGCATTGTGGAAGGAAGAACACAACCTTCATAATGGCCTACGGGGTTGTAATCTGCCCAGCTGTCCTGGGTTCTGAGAGATTTAATTCAGGCAGGCAGGAGGAGGCGGCGTAGAAACAAGCCCAGATAGATCATGAAGGTTTGTCAGAAACAGGAGGAATCTGCCATTGGTACAAAACGGATTCTGGGCAGCGGGGTGATGTGTTGAAAGAAATGACCTTGCCCTGGGTCCTAACAAAACCCGGCTTCTGCCAAGAGTGAGACCCAGTGAGACTGGCAGTTTACTGGACTATGAGTTGAGTGAGGTTTTGGTCTATAATTTAAACGATAAATCTCATCTCTATATTTTTAGCGATTTAGAGGAGAACTTTGACCTTATTTCTGTATTGGAATTGATCCTAATCCTCTTAAAATCTGTACCGTAACAGATTATAAAGGATTAACTACCCAGAAGATGATTGTCTTGTTTGATTTTCTTTCAATTGTAAATATAATTTAGCCAGTAACTCTAGTTGAATAATCTTTTGTTTTTACAGTCCTGCCTATTAACAGCCAGAGTAATTTTCCCCTTTACTTTTAACAACTACCTATAAAAACGTGGTAATAATAACAATTTCATAGAGGTTATATGGCTCAATTCTAAGATGTTAGTTAACAAGTCCAGTAAAATTTTCAACAAAGGTGTCAAGACCATTAAATAAGGAAAGAACAGTCTTTTCAACAAATGTTGAGAAAACTGTATATATATATATATATATAGAATATATATATATATAAACACACACACACACACACACACAAAAGAATGAAATCAGACTCTTACCTTATACCATATGCAAAAATTAAATGGATCTAAGACCTAAACATAAGAACTAAAACTATAAAACTCTTAGAAAAAAACATACGGGAAATTGTGACACTGGATTTGGCAATGATTTCTTGGATATGACACCAAAAGCACAAGTAACTAAAGAAAAAAAATAGATCAATCAGACTACATCAAAATTAAAACTTCCTGTGCATGAAAGAACTCAATCGACAGAGTAAAAAGGCAACCTACAGAATGGGAAAAAATATTTGCAAATTATATATCTGATAAGGTGTTAATATCAGGATATATAAAGAACTCTTACAACTCAACAACAAAAAGAACAACCTGATTTAAAAATGGGCAAAGGGCCGAGTGTGGTGGTTCATGCCTGTAATCCTAGCACTCTGGGAGGCTGAGGCAGGAGGATCGCTTGAGCTCAGGAGCTCGAGACCAGCCTGAGCAAGAGCAAGACCCTGTCTCTACTAAAAATAGAAAAATTAGCCAGGCATGGTGGCAAGTACCTGTAGTCCCAGCCACTTGGGAGGCTGAGGCAGGAGGATCGCTGGAGCCCAGCTTCTCCCCAGGGCCATCGTGTATAGAAGAGGCCGGCACGGAGCCAGGTGCCGGGCACACCTTCATTTCCATCCTCCCCATCCCTTCCATCCCACCACCCCCTGGGAGCAGGGAAGTCGAGATTGCTGGATGGAAATGGAGGCCCCCCCACAGAGGGTGACTGTCCTGTGGCGATGGGAAAAGTTTTGCCCCCAGAGCCCACTCCACCCCACCACCTCCCTGCCCGTTGCAGAGATTGGCGTGGGCATCACCGGTTTCGGCATCTTCTTCATCCTCTTCGGGATACTCCTGTACTTTGACTCGGTGCTCCTGGCCTTCGGAAACGTGAGTTCCCCACCCCATGTGCTCCCCTGCCCCAACCCTCCTGAGGTCTCTGTTGCCAGCAGAGCCGGCCCCAAGTTCATGCAGATCATGCCCAGCCAGGGGCCAGAACTCACAGAGGGCGGGCACATGAGGGTGGCAGGAGATGGACCGCAGAGCCTGCTTGCCCAGAGAATCTGAGCACCTGGATTCTCACGACAAGCTCTGGGCCGGGCCCTGGGGGTTGCAGATGACTCGGGCATGGTCTCTGCCGCCTGCATCCCACCGTCTAGGGCACGGTAGAGCGCGTGCGTGTGCGGCTGCGGAGGAGGGCGGGGCAGTGGTAAAGTCACAACCAGATGAGCACGTTTCCTATGAAACCAGGGGCTTAGAGGAGAGCGAGCGCACCCGGCTGGAGAAGGGCGAGAAGGAATTTGCGAAGGAAATGGTGGTGGTGGGGGGCGTGGAACAGTAAGAGAAAGGTAAGGACCCGGGGAGGGGAAGCATGGGACATGCTGGAAGAAAGCCAGAGTTAAATTTGACGAGCGCCTGGGCACTCTTAAGGGGTCGTTAGGAGCCAAGGCAAAGAGGGGACGGGATGGGGCCATCGAGTGCAGGCCTGGAGTGTCAGTCTAGGGGCTGTGGAGCCCCGAACGTTCTGTGTGACTTCGGCTGTGGCTGCCTGTCCTGTTTAGGCCTCAGTCTTTCCCCCTGTGGGATGGGGAGACTCTCCCTGTCTGTCCGTCTTCCCTGGGAGGCTCGATGAGACGAAGTCATGTATGAAGGGTTTAGGATCCAAGGAACTGGGCGGGAAACGGGACACCTTCCCAGCTCCCCTCGTCCCTCCCCCTGCCTCTGGCCTGTTCCCAGCCAGCCCGACTTCCGTGAGGCTCCGGGGCTCTGCCGCGTTGCTGGGCGCCCGCTGACATGTCTCGAGGAGGTGGCACGTCTCACCCCCGCCAGGCCCGAGCCCCCGACTCCTAGCGGGGTGGGTGTGTTTGTGTCACACTCCTCTCCCTCCCCCACAGCTGCTGTTCCTGACGGGCCTGTCCTTCGTCATCGGCCTGCAGAGGACGTTCACATTCTTCTTCCAGCGGCACAAACTCAAGGGCACCAGTTTCTTCCTGGGGGGCGTGGTTATCGTGCTGCTGCGCTGGCCGCTCCTGGGCATGTGCCTGGAAACCTACGGATTCTTTAGCCTGTTCAAGTGAGTGCAAACCCCTACCGCTCTGGACAGACCCGCCAGGCGTCTGAGTAGCTCAGATGACCCCGGCAGGGTGTGCAGAAGCGGGGACTCTGCCCTGCAGCAGAGGAGAGCCACAGAAGGCTGGAGCTGGGGACAGGCCTCCGCTCAGGCCTGGGAGAGGCCCCTCCAGCAGTGGGCTGAGGGCCGCACTGGCGGGATCAGCCCATCCTTCGGCAAACCCGGTCTGAGCACCTGCTGTGTTCCCAGGGCTGTGCCTGTCACCCGGGAAGAGCCACAGGGCCTGCCCTCAAGTCCCAGTGACCAGCTGGAGAGGAAGGGCAGAGAGCTGACATTTGCCAGGCACAGTCACAATCGTCATCTCATCTCATCCGCACAGCCCACCGTAGGATTGTTCCCTGCTCAGCAGGCGGGCAAACCCACGCTCAGAGAGCTTGCCCCGCCCCAGCTCCCACGTGGGTCTCATCGCCAGCATGCGGGAGACCCAGGTGTCTCTGGCTCGTGGCTCCACACCCCTTGGCCCATCCTGTGCCAGCCCCGAGCCTGTAAAAGGCAGGGTGGACCTCCGTGATGACGTGTGGCCACTGCCAGGGCTGTGGGAGCCCAGAGGGGAGGCCAGGGAGGTGACCTAGAGGAAGCAGGACCCAAGACAGAGCTTGGGGGGCGGGTGGGATCTAAGAGAACACTGGGCGTGCTGAAGGGAAAGCAGGGAAAGGGTATCGGGGGGAAGCAGGGCGGGAGTGAAGACTGTGTGTCTGTGGGTGCCATGGAGAGGATGGGGTGATGGGGGTGACAGGATCTGGAAGAATCGTGGCTTAAATCATGGGAAATCATGGGGGGTTAGGAATGCCTGGGTTCTCACAGAGCCCCAGCTTGCTTGGGGGAGCCTTGAAAACACCCCGATTGGCCTGAACGGCCTGGGCCTCAGAGACACCAGGTCACGTGGCTTCAAGAAACTCCCTTTTCTCACCCGTCTGCCATCTGCTTATTCAGTATTCAAATATGTCATTATTCAAACAGTCATTTATTCAAACCATCAAATACATCATATAATAAGCACCTATGACATGCCAAGTACAGGGCTAGGTGCGGGGATGTCGCACCACGAACCAGGAGAAAGTTCCTGAGGAACTTGCAATTTAGTAGGGAAGACAATAAATTCTGACAAGAGTTACCATTTATCGAGGGCTTAGGGCCGGGTGCGGTGGCTCACACCTGTAATCCTAGTACTTTGAGAGGCCAAGGCGGGAGGATCACTTTAGGTCAGAAGTTTGAGACCAGGCTAAGAAAAAGTGAGATCCTGTCTCTACAAAAAATATAAAAATTAGCCAGGTGTGGTATACGCCTGTAGTCCTAGCTATTCAGGAGGCTGAGGCAGGAGGATCGCTTGAGCCCAGGAGGTGGAGGTTGCAGTGAGCTATGATGACAACATTGTACTCCAGCCTGGGCAACAGAGCAAGATCCTATCTGAAAAAAAAAATAATAAAATAAATAAATAAATATAGATAGATAGATAGATAGATGGATGGATGGAGAGAGAGAGAGAGAGGGGGCGGGTTTAGAAGCGGGCTGGGGCCACTGCAGATTTGGGAGTTCAAACCAAAAGAAAACCTTGACAAAGACACCTGTGGCAGCATAGTAGGGGAAGGAAAAAATGGGGCTATGAGGGACCTCCGAATGCAGTGGAGCCTTGGGAAACTGAGGCGCGAGGAAAGCAGGTGGCGCAGCCAGAATTCAGGTTTCTAATCTCCTCCCTCACCCACTACGCACATGGCTCCCTTCCCAGCCCACCTCAGTGTCGCCGTGCCCTGTGAAGGCGCACACGCGTGTCCACGCCAGGCCTTGCCCTCGTGGGTTTGACGGTGGGGATGCAGGCGAGGCTGCCTGGGGGGGCGCCAGGCACGAGGAGCGCAACTGTGAGCTCAGCCTCCGCCCTGGGCAGCTGCCCGCCCAGGCTAGGGAGGAGGAGGGGGCTCCGGCCAGAGCAGTAGTGAGCGTGAGAGTAACCGTGATACAAACCAGCATTTCTTTGTGTAAGGGCCTGCCCTGTAGATGCTATTGATATTATCATCAGCTCCATTTTATGGCTGGAAACTGAGATTCAGAGATGTCGAGGGCTTTGCCCAAGTGTAGCCAGTGCCAGTAAGTGGTAGAGCCAAGATTTGAACCCCGGGAGTTGACCCCAGGGACTTCCTTCTTAACCACTTCACTTGGCTGCCTCT
The DNA here is from genome assembly GCF_020740605.2 of Lemur catta. Classification (NCBI taxonomy): domain Eukaryota; kingdom Metazoa; phylum Chordata; class Mammalia; order Primates; family Lemuridae; genus Lemur; species Lemur catta. Next base: position 5,261,352 of record NC_059150.1, on the reverse strand, counting down.
CAAAAACAGGAGTGCAGGACCAAGCCTGCCCCCTGGGGCCCAGGGCCACAGCTTGAGCCTTTGGGGGACCTCAGGCTTGCTCCCCTCCTCCTCCCCTCCTGGGCCATCACTGATCCTCCCTCCTCCCCTCTGCTCCTAGGGGCTTTTTCCCCGTCGTCTTTGGCTTCCTGGGCAACGCTGCCAACATCCCCCTCCTGAGTGTGGTAAGCAGATCATGCACGTGGCTTGTGGCTCGTGGCTCGTGGCTGGGTGGGGGTGCCTTGGGGAGGGGGAAGCACACGGACCTGGTAAAACTGCTGCCCCAGGGGCAGCGGACCCCCCCACCCGCCCCCAGACCTCTAGCCCAGGTCTGCCAGCCTTCAGCTCCCCTTCTCCTCCCCGCACCTTCTGCACTTGACAAGGACACAGAAGTGAGGCCACCTGTGGGCAGTTGCGCCTAAATGAGTAGCTCCTCGTTAGAACCAAAGAAACGGAGACTCGGGACTGTCCGGAGTCTCCACTCAGACTCAGCCGGGAGGTGCCTGAGGTTTCTGGGGAGCTGGCTGAGTCTGGGCCCAGGCACGGAGAGGATGCGTGACAGCCAGCGACAGCAGGGAAGCAGGTGGCAGACTGTCCTGTCCTGGAGGCAGGCATGGCCCGTGATCCCAGCCCCTGCCCCTCCCTTTCTCTGAAGCACCTGACGGAAGATGGGCTCTCTGAGGAGCCCGGGACCCTCCAGCCAGCACCTGGCTGTGCCCGCCAGCTGGGCACATCCCCCGCCGCCCGCTCCCCGCAGCTGTGCCTGGCGCAGCTCCCGGCTCTCAAGGCCGGCTCGGTAATAACCTGGATATTGAGTCTGCTCCCCAGCCTTTGTCTGGAGTAATGATCCTTGGCTCCCACAGCTGTTCCGCAGGCTTCAAGGCACCAGCTCAGTGGTCTGAACAACAGAGATGAGCTCCTTGAACTTGGATCCTTGGTGGAAGGGGCTGGAGGGAAAGTGGGGACCACCCCCGCACGGCGCTGACTCACTTCCCTGCACGTCGGACCGCCTCGAGCCCAGAAGCAAGGATGGAGCTGAGTGGCCTCGAATCCTCAAGCAGCTCGAGAGGCTGCCAGGACTGCTGGGAGGAGAGGCCCAGGCCCCAGGAAGACCAGACTGCGCTGACATCACAGCCCCACCCTCTACTGATGGGAGGGAAAGTGAAGATTAAATTCCCAAGCCGTGAGTGTGTCTGAGACTCAAAGTGGGTGTCTCCAGCCCGTTAAGTCCACCCCCCGCCTCCGGGCAGGCCACACACACGTCATTGCACGTGGCGAAGCTGTGGTCTATGAGGGGTCGGTCCTGTTCTCGCAGGCCATCACTTTTATCCCGGTGTTCAATAGTCCTGATGAGTGCCACAATACGTCTGCCAGCCCCTGTCAGCGGTGAGCGCTAGCCCAGTGGCGGGTATTGCTCCTACGCGCTGTCGGAGGGCTGCCCAACCGTTAGGCGATTGTCCTGCACAGAGCACCAACCAGGTAGCGCTTGTGCTGGGGGAACTTCCTGTGCGGGGAGCCCCTGCCTTCAGAGACCCCCCAGTCTGATAGAAGAAATGGTCCCTGTCTTGGGGATCCCCTTGTCCAAGGGTAAAGGGAGTTCTTGCAGGCTCAAGGAGACTCGACTCACGTGCAAAGCATGCATTTATTAACAGCAAATACCTGCTGAGGGCTCTCTCTGCACGTACGAGGGGAAGGAGGGCCTGTCCCTGCTCTCAAGGAGCTGTACCCAAGCAGTCACAAAACAGCATGGTGGCGGTTGCCATGGGACAACGGGGCGGGGCCCCAGGTGCAGCCTCTCTGGATGTGCGGAACTCACCTGTCTGCCTCCCCCGCCCCGCACTTCCCAGGTATATCTATTTCATTCTCCTTCCTTAGAGCTGCTGCGTACATACCTGTCTCGCCCATCTGACCATGTTATGTCACATTCATCCCAAAACCCTGTGCTGAGCACGCGCTCAGTAACTGAGGGAAGAAGGGAAGAAGGAAAGAAGGACGGAAAAAGGAGGGAACCCCCACCCTTCCCGCCAGTCGCAGGACACAGAGTGGGAGCTGACCTGGTTTTCTCTCGGAGTGGGCCGCGGGTGGGGGGTGAGCAGCCCCCCAAGCCAGCCTGTGCCCTTCTCCTCTCCCCTTCATGTCCTTACCGTGGCCGCTTCAGACTGGGTGTGCCCGCGGCTCTGGGTTCACACTGACACCCTCCCTCACACACACTCCTCAAGCAGCCCCTTTCCACGTTGTTTGGGGAGAAGGGGTCTCCAGCTGAGGGGGTGTGGGTGGGAAAAGGGTGGCAGAGGATGGAAGGAACCAGTGAGAACTGGAAAGCCAGCCCCGGACAGCTTCTGTCGGGGAGGAGGCCAGCTGCAGCCAGGAGAGCCGGGGGCGGAGGCAGCAGGCAGGGTGCCCTCCCGGGAGGGTCGAGGGGGAGGGAGAGCAGGCAGAGGTGGGCTCACACTTGGAGACGTCACCCTGGCTCTATAAAAGGGGATGTGATCAGGGAGCTGCTGAGAGGGAGCCCAGGAGCCCGGCTTCCCTCCCTCTGGGTGTTCAGCCACCCAGGTAGTCTCGTCACCTCAGAGACCCTGCCGAGCTCCCACCCGGGCCAGGACCACCGAGCCAAGGTAGGTGCACTGTGCGTCCACCCTCGGGGAGGGGTCTGCCCTGACCCGGGGCCCCCAGAGCGGGAGCAGGGAATTCCTTCCAAGACTGACAGATGCACCAGACAGGCAAAGGGGGCTGGGTTGGGGACCCTGATCTTTCCTGATGACCAGCTCGGCCAGATTATTCTGGGATGCCTGGGCAAATGCACTGACTTGCACTGTATTTGTGAAGCTAGGACTCGGGGCATCCCAAGGGCTCTTTCTTACTATAGAAGGAATGAAAACAATAAATAAACTCTCTGTGGCTGCGAATGGAGGCCACAGAAGGCTTTAGGGGGAACTGGGGAACCCCTCAGGGTTCATGGGCTCACCGGGGCTCCTCTGAGCAATTTCCCCAAATTGTGAATGGGAACTACGAGCCTACCTACACACCCTACACTAAGTGCCGCCCTAAGAACCAGGGGCCACCCCACTTCAAAAGCTTTCCAGGCATGCCTGGACTGTGTCATCCACCAGATACAAACCCCCCCAGAGTGCGGGGAACCACGAAAACCATCCACAGCAGGGCAGCCGCTCATGGCCCCTGGATGCTGACAGTTCTCGTGGGCTGGGCAGTGCACTAGGAATTGAGGGAATCTGTGTGTATGTGTGTGTGTGGTGTGTATGTGCATCTGCATGTGTATATGGGGGGTGTGTGGTGTGTATGTGTATATATGTATGCATATATATGTGGTGTGTGTTATGTGGGGGGTTTATATGTATTTATATGTATGTATATGTGTGTGGTGTGTGTTGTATGTATGTGTCTCATGCAGAGGGGTGTGTGTGGTCTGTGTGTATATGTATGTGTACATGGTGTATGTTGTATGTGTTTGTGTATATGACATGTGTGTGTATATGTGGTGTGTGTTGTATGTGTTCATGTGTGTGGTGTATGTGGAAGTGTGTGTGGTGTGTGTACGTGTGCCTGTGCAGTGTGTGTGTGCTGGAGACAGGCAGAGTCCCCCATGGCACACATGGCAAGTGCCATCCACCATGGGGAGGAGGCCCTGCAGGGGAGGTGGCGTGGGAAGGAGCAGCTGCCCTCCCTGCCCACCCCCTGCCTGCTCTCCGCCCCCCACGCTCCCCAGCCTGCTTCTGCAAGGGCAGCCGGGACGCTCCGCCTGAAATGCATGTCTGCACACACCCCTGTCTGGCTCAGCCCGCTCCAGGATGAAGCCCTGCGTGGGCTCCACCCTCTTGTCTGGCTGGAGGGCCTGAGGTTCCCTCCACACCCAGCCCCAGCACCCGGCACCAAGCCCGTGCCACCCCTGCTGCTGCGCACGCCTTCTGAGAACCTTTCTTCATCTGGTCAGCTCACGCTCAGAAACAGCCCAGGCACCCCCTCTCTGAGGGAAACCTGCCTTGACCCTCCAGGTCGGGCTCCCCCAGGCTCCCAGAGCCCCAAGTATTCACGTGCAGCCAGTGTGCCATTTATGGTGTTATTTTGAAATGGTCTGTTTATAGGTCAATTTCTTGTACTAGACTTGAGATCTCAGGGGGCAGCAACCCTGTGTCTTAGCGTACCTGTGCACCCCCAGCACCCAGCACAGCCCCAGCACCTAGTCAGTGCTCGGGCAATGATTTCCAAACCCACCTGGACCCTGTGCATCTTCGGTCTGAAATGCTGCCACGCTGTTCTCTTTAATGGATGGATCCCGCCCTCTATGCTTTCTATTCCATGCCCTGGCCCTGGGCCTACAGCAGGTGCAGACGGCTGCGGTCACAGAATCAATGTCTGCAAGGACAAGTAACCATCTGAGCAGGCAGCTGGAAGCCAATCTGATCCAGTCCTCTCACTTCACAGACAGCCCTGTGAGGCCTGGAGGCGGAGTGGGGGTGTCGGGTGGGGTGACTTGCTCACGTCACAGGGAACAAGGGCAGAGCTGGAGCCAGAGTAGAGTATTCTGAGCCGTTTCAGGATTCCTACTCTTTACTCCCTGGCCGAGTCCTGGGGGTGGTGGGGGGTAAAGTGGGGAGAGGGAGGGGGCGAGAGCAGAGGGATGCAAGGGCCCAAGCAGCCATTAGGAGCCTGTGGGCACAATGACACTCCCACCTGCCCCTTGCCCATGGAGAGGGGCTGCAGACTGTATGCTGGGCCAGGACAACCTTTTGTTCAACCTGCCGTGCCCCTGCCTCCCCAGAAGTCTGTCTTTAACACACAGACTGACACATTGGAAAAAAAATTTCTTTCCCTGGGGCCATGGTGTTTTATTAAAACAAAACGATCTTTCCTGTTATTTTTAATTGTTTTCTGTGGATGAGTTATGTGCAACACAATCCACATTTTTAGAATTAAATTGTCAATATTCATTGTAACAATAAGAACATCAACAAGTAAGATTTGCATGAAACAATTGCAGGGTTTTGCTTCACGAGCCCCCCGGGGTCAAAACTAGCCTGAGTCAAATACAACTCACAGGGCAGTCAATGTGTTAATCGTGTTTGCTGGGCTATCTCTAAGTGTCTGATGACTTTTTCAAAGAGAAATTGCACTTGGGAGCCGGAATAGGTGGGGGGGTGGGGGCAGGGAGCATGGGGGGAGGGAAAGGGGCTGTGTGAAGGGTCAGGGCACGCAGCCTCCCCCCCCCCCGCAACAGCTGAAATGATGAGGCCAATTCAATCCACGGCCTCTCGGAGCCACAGAGAATAGACTATGAAGACAATTGACCTGATAAATCAGGGAAAGGTTTTTCTCTTCCCTGAATTATAGGCAATAAGACAATTTAATGACGGTCTTTAAGGCTGTGAGGGGCTACGAGAGAGAGCAAGATAATTGCCTCTTTCTGCCTTTTTTCTTAGAACAGGAAAAGAATTAAGTTTCTATTACGGCAGGAAGGGACAGGGCCAGATTGAAGAAGGCACGCTCTCCTGGGAAGCCTGGGACACAGAAAGTCGTGGATGTGGGCAGAACCCAGCACGCAGGGAAGAGTGCCTGCTCCCAGGCTCCAGAGACAATGTTGGCACCTCAGTCCTCCATGTAGCACCTGAAGTCCTTGCCCCACTTCCCCCCTCCCCAGTCACTCCCACACGCTGCATCGCAACCCTGCCTTTCTCCAACATTCCTCTCAAGCAAACCTGAGATTCAAAACCGTGGCCATTGGCCAACCTGAACAGTCCTACCCCTTTCACCAAATTGGATCTTTCCTTCCTAACCTTACTGGCCTCACCTCCTCTAGGAAGCCCTCCTGGATGATCCCCACCTAGCATGAATTCAGCTTTGACTACACGGTGCAAGCGGTCTCCATCCCATTTCCCTGATGTATTTGTTTAGATTATCTCTCCACTGGGGGCCTCCAGGGGTGGGGGCTGCCTCCTCTCTCTCACACTTTCACACTGGGCTCTGGCCCCAGCATCCAGCCCAGATCCTGTGCCTGACCTAGTCTTCGTTCCCTCTCTCTGTCTCGGCCTCGGGACACTTCTAGGACCCGTCTGCTCACCAGGATGAACTGCTTGGTTTCTTGGCACCTACTGCTTTTCCTCTGTGCCACCTCCTTGGCGGATCCATTGGAAAAGGCGGCACCTGTGGAGAATCCTAGACCCACAGGTACGCACTGTCTGTGAAGAGGGGTGGGAGGGAGCAAGTGAGTTGTTGCAGAACGAGATTTACCATATTTTCCTGACTACAGCTAGAGTACTGACATGAGTTCAACACTGCCTTTGGTGGACACCTGAGACTGGCACACATGCAACTCATTGAAGGCTCCCACTAACCCTGCAAGCCAGCCATGCTTGCCTCTGCCACGGGCATCCGTCTGCTCACCTGGATTTAAATGCTTGTTAGCCACCAGGCTGCTTCCTGGTTTTCTCACACGGTGTTCTCTGCCCTGTGCCAAATTCCTCTCTGTGCAGATGTTGGCAAGGAACGTAACACGCAACTTTCTTTTATCAGTGACCTCAGATCCTTTATGGGGAATTTGAAAAAAAAAAAAAAAAAAAGAACCTAAACAAAAGGATCTGTCAACCTTAGCAGTTCACTGGGGAACTGATGAGCTGGAGAATCTGAGGCCCAAACAGGGGGAAAGACTCCCCCGGAGTCACTCAAACACCGCAGAAACCCGGCAGGCGTGAGAGCGCCCCAAGAGCGTGTCTGTTGGGTGGCACGAGCTAGAGCAGTGCGAGTCCCCCTGTCAGGGGCTGTGGGTGTGAACACTTCGTGGTGTCGGCTGTCTGGACAAACATAGCTCAGCCTCTCTGCAGCTCAGCTCCTCTAGCTGTGGGGCTCAGGGCATCCTCTCTACACATTTGGTAACATTGTACATCCCATAAGACAGCCGAGAGCCCAGAGAGCCCAGCCCCAGGGGTCCTTTGCCAAGAGTGTCTTCTTTCCTGGGATCAGGCGTTTTTCTGGGTGAGGGAGGATGCTCCAGAGAATAACCCCACCACTGCCCAGGGACACTAAACTGTTGGCTCTTTCTGGCAAAAGGTTTTAGGTAAGGCCACAAGCAGTCGCCGGAGCAGCTATCCTTCTGCTGGTTTAGTGGGCGTAACGGGGAAGGAATCCTCCCTCCCATCCCAGCCAGGCCCTGGGCAAGGTGGGAGGAGCCTCCTAGGCAGATTGTCTTTATCTCCGGACTCTGTCCACACTCCTCTTCTCCAAAGCGCGCCAGGGCCTTGAGGAGCAGGGCTCAAAGCCAGCTTGAGTCCCTGACACACACCCACGCACACCCACTCACACACCAGGCCTCATTGCCACTAATCTCTTGCTACAACTGGCGAGGGTCATTGTCTACTCAACTGTTGCCCTATTTTACTCCCCAAAGTAGAGTGAACTTACTGAGCCTTGTATGTGAAGTGCCTTCCAAATTAGCCTTGTTAACCCCTACTGTGAAGGAGAGAAATTATACCTGGAGTGGGGAAGGGGAGCCGGTTAAGGCGACCTAGATAATTTCTGTTCTTTCTTTTTTCCAGGTCCTACGCTCAGCTGAGTAATTTGTTATTCATTGAGTCTTTCTGTAGCTTATTAGGGGGTCACAATTATTGTTATCAGAGACCAGGGTTGGATCATAGGTGGGTGGGAGTAGAATGAATTTGGCTTTTTTGATTTCTGTTACTACACATTTTTCATAAGCATTTACTGAGGCCCCACTATGCGCCAGCCACCGTTTCGAGCACTCTGAAAGATTCCGAGGTGAAGGAGCGTGTCCCCACCCACCCCAAGGAGCTCCCAGTCCAGCGGGAGCCTGATGCTGCCAACGGCGGAGCCGGGCAGTGGGCGCAGCAGGGGGCCAGAGCCCAGCGTCCAGCAAGCACCATGGTCTTCCTCATTCCCAAGCTCTACCCTGTATGTTTCCTAAAAGGAACTCATTTAATATAAAAGTTACTTAAGATAATTCCGGCAAACTTTCGAAATCAAAGCTAGAGGGAAGCGCAAACGGCCTAACCACACAAGCTGAGACCATGGTGGTTCTGCATGGAGCGCTGAGCTTCCTAGAGGTCAGGGGAAGAAAGGGAAGCGTAGCTCGGGGATGTGGGTGGGTGTTCCCAAGCCACCTTTCCTGGGCCCCGTCTCATCTCCCTGTGCTCTCTGTCCTAGGCCAGCGGCTGCGACCCCAGGCCCTCCCGGCCCCCTGGGAGCAGAGCGCGCGGTGCGCGGAGAGGAGGCCCGCGGCCGCCGCCCTGAGCCCTCGCGGGGCCCCGCTGTGCCCGCCGCCTGAGAGCTCCGCGGGGCCCCAGCGGCCCGGCCCGTGCGCCCCCCGCAGCCGCCTGATCCCCGCGCCCCGGGGCGCGGTGCTGGTGCAGCGGGAGAAGGACCTGTCTGCCTACAACTGGAACTCCTTCGGCCTGCGCTACGGCAAGCGGCAGGCCGCCCCGGGGGGCCGAGGGCGCAGGTGGCGCCAATGAACCTCAAACCCGGGACGACGGGCCGGAGCGCGCGAGACTGGGGCGGGGGTACGGGGCGCGCGGAGGGGGCTCTGGAGCGTCTGGCCTGAGGCAATAAAGAAATGCTGCCAGCGCACGACGTGCGGTTTGTGGCTACTTTTTGCAAGAGATGGTTCCCCTGCTCCGCTCAGTTGGCTAGCCAGCCGGGTTTTCAGCTGCCTCCGGGGTCAAGGTCAGTGCTTCTTAAATTAGATGTGATGAAGGAACAGGTTGTTCCCCAATCTATTGCAGATCAATACTTTAAAAAAATACAGCTAAAATGGATCATTGAAGATCTGAAAATTTTAAAAACAACTGAAGAGGGCCGGTTGCGGTGGCTCACACCTGTAATGCCAGCACTCTGGGAGGAGGAGACAGGTCACTGGAAGTCAGGAGTTCGAGACCGGCCTGAGGAAGAGTGAGAGCCCCACCCTCCGCGCCCCCCCACACCCCCCACCTCCCTCTCCACTAAAAATAGAAAAGATCAGCCGGGCGACTAAAAATAGAAAAAAAAATTAGCGGGAGTGGTGGCGCATGCCTGTAGTCCCAGCTACTCGGGAGGCTGAGGCAGGAGGATCGCTTGAGCCCAGGAGTCTGAGGTTGCTGTGAGCGAGGCTGACGCCACGGCACTCTAGCCCCGGCAATAGAATGAGACTCTGTCTCAAAAAACAAAAGAAAACACCAACTAAAGAGAAGCCCAAATTGGATGCTGCTTGGATGTTTCAGCAATAGCAAACTTCTATAAAAATTTCTGAAGCCATCCTCTGAATTCCTAAACCTAACCTCTCTGAGGCTGGGTAACATTTTGCCAAGGGGCATGGGCTACCCCACAGTAGCACTGGGTGGGGCGAGTGGTGGCGGACAATTAAGCACCTTCCCCTTTCCCAGGGACGTTATCAGCCAGGTGGACAGTCTGATCTGCAAGATGATGCCAACCACTGCCCTGTCCACCGGCCCCACAGGCAGACCTCTGCCGGGCCTTGGCCCCAAGGCGCTAAAGTGCAAGGGGCATCGACAGTGGACGAGGCCATTCACCTTCCCCCAGGGAGGCCCAGGATGGCACTTTACATGTGTCACTTCCCTTCATCCTCGTAACCACCTGGGGAGGTGGACGTTTATCATCCCCGGCTTTACAGGCAGAACTCTAGTTCAGAAAGATGAATAAGTCACTCAAGGCACACAGCCAAGCACGTGGCAAGCTGACGCTCTCCTGACACCGGGGTCTGTCTCCCCTCTGCATTGTCATGCCCCTCTGAGATGGCAGGGTTTCCTTCCATCTGAGTCATATCAAGAAAGGACAGTCCCCCTCACAGGGACTTGGGGGTCCAACAGCTGAAAGAAGAGACACGGCGGGAAGGTATGGAGTTTGTCAGTAGGGAAACCCCAGGAAATCCACTTTCCTACCCACCAGAAAACCCAGCCCTATTTGACACCCTCGGGGTACCCCTCTCCTGCTTGGCCTAGGGCGAAAATGTTCTTTTCCAGAGGGATAGTGGGACCTCCCCCCATACTGTGAGGCGTCAGGGTGTTCCACCCATTACAGAACCAGACTCCACAGGACGGAGGCAGAGCTGTGTTGCTATGGCAATGAGCTAGGCTGCCATGGGAACATGACAACCTGCCCCCCCTTCTCTACCCTTGAAACCGCCCTCCAGGCTCTGAAATTATCAATACCGCTGTGAGCTCATGTCATAGCACGTCATGACAGCGTGTAATGTTGTTTGGAAGGGCATTTTATCCCCAAACACCCTGGGGTGTGTCTCTGTACCCCTAGGAGAGGAATCGTAAACTCGGTACCTATTCTGTGAAGGGAGCCCTGGAACCAGTCCTTGCTCTGACGAAGTCTGTGGGTAGGAAAAGGCTGGTGAGTCCCTGGCTCTTAGCCAGCCCAATTGTTACAAAATGTCCTGTGACTCCATTTACCCTTCCTCAGAGCCTTAAGTATGGGCAGAGGGGAGGGGCGCATGTGTGTGTTCAGCGTATGTGTATACTGGAAGGTTCAGGGGACTGAGACGTGTCCTCCGGTGTAGGAAGCAGGCCTGTGTGTGTGAGGGTATATGCGAGAGGGGTAAACACGAGAAACCACACGCATGTTCACATGCATGTGCTTGTGTGTGGTGTGGGTCCCTCTAACCACATTTCAGGCCTTGCCAGTGCTCACTGCAACTCAGGTGCCCCCCAAATCTCTCTTGTGGCCAGAATTTATAAGGTTATAGAAAAACAAAAAATGGAAAAGGGCAATGAAGAATTTAATGAAAAGCAAAAAATTACTCATGAAAGGAAATGTAATCATGATGGGCAGTGAGCAGTGATTTAATTATGATTAATACAAATCCTGAGTTTTGACTTTTTTTGTTTGTTTCTTTTCAGATCATTTATTTCACTAGTTCTTTTTCTTACTTGCCAGACTGTCCAAAATTTCAATGTTGCCTTTTCTACCTTTAGAACTGAGAAGGTTAATGTTGTCTCTGTTGACTTCACAAGGGATGCTGTCATTGTCATCCTCGGATTCCGTACACTCTTCTGAGCTGTCCTCTTCTTTTTAATCCAACTGGCTCATCTCAAACAAGGCCACATCCATTTGCGTAACTTTTCCAAGAGTCCCGTCAATGTTTGCAATATTGACATAACCAGGTGGTGCGGCTGCCATTTCTCTTCCTAGCTTTTCATTGCCTGGGCCATCTGTGGGACAAATGTCTGCACTGGGACAAATGTCTGCACTTGGTCCAATAAGGGACTCCTCTGTATTGGAACTGTTTGGGGAGTGGAGGTGTTTCTGGAATTAGGCTGGGAGTTGATGAGCGACCTGTTCCATGTGGCTCTGTGGCTGTCACTCCCCACTGATAGCAGTTCCTTGGACACCCCACGGCAAGACCCTGTTGCTGTCCCTGTATCTATTGCAATGGTCCTGAATAAAGTCTTCCTTACCATGCTTTGACAAGTGGCGTTGGATAATGTTTCTTTAATAGTACAACCCCTTTCCCTAACAGCCACCCCCACCTATGCTATGCTTCTGCTGGTGACACTCAGCACACAAACCCCTAGCACCCTCCCATCGGGACCACCACTCTTCCATCATGCATCCCCTACCCCAACCCGCTGAGCTGCTGCGCTGCCACACCCACCCCTGGAAAAGGGACCTCCTAGCTGGAGCTTTTTTGATAACAAAACAGACCTCTGATGCCACTGGAGAAAAACAGTTTTCTATGTTTCTAGCTTTCATGCCTCAAGGTATGGTGTCTCTTCCCACCACACTGGGTGCATCTCAGTTCAGAAACACCCTTGGACCAAGCTGTCCCGCCAAGCCACCGGCCCCCTTGCCAATCCTCTCCTCCCTCAGGCCCCTGTGACTCCCAAGACCTGTGCAAACTGCCTTCAATTTTCCTGGGTGACCACTTGAACACGCCTCGGGTTAGGATCACCCCAACCCTGGGGCTGAACTCCTGTTCCTTTAAGGTCCCCAGAACAAACAGCTCTCAGAAATGAGAAAGATGCTGATTTCTCCCCACCCCAGTGCCCGCCCCTCGCCCAGAGCTCTTGAGTAATCATCCTTCGGAGGGGCCACCCACACAAGGCAGCCCTGCGCAGTTACGAAACTCCAGTCTGGGCCTTCCTTTCCCTCTCAAGGCCCCAACTGCTCATCTCTGCCGAGCTCAGTTGCCATCTGATGGAAAAATTCCTCCAGAGACAGCCGGGGCCCTCCAGGGACGGGGAGAGAGCAGGGAGCAGGAAGGGGGACAGGCGGGAGCAAGATGTGGCCACCTGGCTCTCATCGCCTGCTCCCCCATCTGCTTTCTGGGGACGGAAGCGGGGCTGGCGCAGACACGGTGAGCTCCCCAGCGCTGGGCTTCCCTGAGTCCAGTTTCTACCTCTTCTCCACCTTCCCCTGTGCAGGCAAGAGTTTTCCACTAAACTACTGATGCCGGGAATACATCCCTGCAGGTTTCAGAGCTGCACGAACCAGACCCCTCGTGCTACCAGCCTTCTTCCCCCGACCCCCGACTCCCCTGGCCACCCCAGCCTCAGGCTCAATGCCTGAATCTCCTCGGGGTCATTGTCACGGAGAGTGGGATTGGGGGCTGTTTTTAGAGAAACCCTAAGCACCACTTGTCTCCGGAGATCCCCCCAGCCCCTGGGAGCCCCCAGGCTACACACCCAGCGTGGGATCTCGGAAAAGATGAGAGCCGAGCTCTGGCTGGATTTACGCTTCCGCTGGCTGGTTCTCACGTCCCGGCTCTGCCCCACTGGGAAAGGGCAGGGGCCACAGAACCCTCTGTCCCACCCGCTCCACCTCCCGGACCCGAGGTGACGCAGCCGGGGCCACGCGTGGCATCCCAGGCAGCCTCATGAGAACAGCCGGACCCCTGCGCTGACGGGGCTCGGGAGATGACCTGATAAGGGTCCCCACAGCCTCCGCTCTGCAGCCCCAGCCCGGGACACCAGCAGGCCCAGCTCAGAGGGGAAGACCGGCCCCCTGGAGGTTCTGCCGCGCCTTCTGGATCATTCCCACCCTCACAGCAGAAACGTGAGAGTAGCAGGCCAGGCCACTTGAAACGCCAGAGCTGGAGGGGTCCCAGGTCAGCCTGGCCCTCTGAGCACCCGGCCTCAGCGGGACTGTCCCAGGGCAAGGAGTTCGCCACCTCCCGGGCAGTCTTCACCCTGTGGCCGGGCAGGATGGGCCGCAGGACAGTTCCTGCTTAGAATGGAACCAGAGCCAGAACCTTCCTCCCTGACACTCTCGGGCTGCAGCTCTGCCCCGTGGGCCACACAGAATAGGGCTGGCTCTGCTCCCCGTGGACGGTCCCACAAGGGCCTCACGATGCCCTGCGGCTCCTCTCCTCCAGCCAAGCCTCCCCAGGGTCCTTGACCGACCCTCAGGACGTGGTCTCAGGACCCCGCTCCTTCCAGCCCTGCTCGGCTGTGCTGCCCATTTCTAGCCTCGGGATCCCCTTTCCAGCTGCCCCTCCCAGCTTCTGTGCTGGAGTAGAGACCACAAGACGCAAAGGAGAGACCGTTCCTTCTGGACCCTGCCACCCTCTTAGAAGTTGGTTTCCTTGCCTCGCCTCTGGCCTCCAGACTGTCACAAGCATCCTGCTCTCAACCAGCCCCTGACCGTCCAGCTTTGTGGTCCAGCTGTTCCCACCAGCCCCGCTGTGGTCCTCTGCTTTCTCCCTGTCAGCCATCCTGTCCTGCCTTGACTTCGCCCCTATCTCCACCTTACACGCCACAGCTTATCATTCAGTAACATTTTTGCTGAGACCCTAAATTCCTTTGTCCCTCATTTCTGATCACCCAGCCCTGCATGGAGCCAGCCACACACTCTCTCTGCAGCTGTACCCGAATAGCCGAGTGCGTGCTGGTGGTAGGGGTCTGAGAGCCAGGCACACCGGCTTGCTATAAAGTCATGGTCTGCAGGCATTAAATGTCTTCGGTCCTCGCAGAAATTCTCTTGGTTTCCCTGGAAAGCTTCTTCCCCCTTTCCATAATTATTCCAGACCTTCTCCATTTTCCCCATGCCTCCACACCCCCTCCCAGCCCCAACTGTCAGCTGAGGTCCTTGCTTCCTGCTCGTCAGAGAAGATAACAGCCACCAGATAGGAAGTCCCTCAGCTTCCAACACCAAGCAAATACAATGACACACGCCCTGCCTCCCCCTCTCCTGCCCCCAGCTTATCCCATGCCGTGTGCTGCCACCCTCTCGGGAATCTTCCTGTGCTGATGAGGAATTCCTCTCCACTGAGTCCTTTCTATGCCTTTAAATATATGCAATTCTGTCCCATCATTAAAAGGGGTGGGGAGAAGAATAAGAAGAAAAAGGAGGAGGAGGAGGAGGAGAAGGAGGAGAGAGGGAACAGGGAGGAAGGAAAACAGAGAAAACCCTTTGCTTGGTCCTCACTCTCCTCCCTATGCCTCCTTCTTTATAGCCCAACTTCTCAAAATAGCTGCCTGTATTTTATTGTTTCTATCTCCTTACTTTCTCTCTTAATCTATTTAGGCTGCTATAAAAAAATACCATAAACTGGGTAGCTTATAAACAACAGAAATTTGTCTCCCACATTCTGGAGGCTGAGAAGTCCAAGATCAAGGTGGCAGCAGACCCTGTGTCTGGTTCACAGACGGTGCCCTCTCGCCATGCCCTCGCAGGGTGGAAGGACAAGAGCGCTCCCTCGGGCCCTTTTATGATCCCATTCACGAGGGCTCTGCCTTCATAACTCAGTCACCCCCCAGTAGGCTCCATCACATTGGGGGCTGGGATTTCAACATATGAATTTGGGAAGGACACAAATGTTCACACCATAGCACCATAGCACATTCTTCACCTGCCTGCTGTCTACCTTCTCCATGGCTAATTCCATTTATACTTGTGGCATTAACTACCGATCGCAAATAACACATCGATCTTTTATCCGGGTCTATATACGCACCTGCCGTTTGCTATCGGCCCTGGGATGTCTCAGAAGAGGCGCATACTCAACAGGTCCTCAAACTCATGGTCTTCCCAACCTTCTTCCCCTTCTGGAATCCTGGTTCCCTCCCACTGCACTCTGTGTGTCCTGAGTCCTCCAAAAAACACCCCCTCCCTCAATCTCTACGTCCAGTCTCTCACCAAGTCCTGCAGATTTTACTTCCTAAATCTCTCTCAAGTCCATCCAATCTTCTCTGTCTTCACCACGCCCGCTTACCCTGTCCAAGCTAGTTCTAGTGCCATGACCCCATGACTGAGATACGCCACACTATTCGGACCCATCCCAAGCCCTTGCCAGTCCACGCTGTAGCCAGAATGTCTTTGCAAAACACATCTAATTACATCAGTCCCTGCTTAACCCGTCAGCGGCTTCCCATGGCTCTCAGGGTAAACAGGGAACTTCTCACCTTTAATAACTTTTATGGTTTGACACTCAGCTAGGTAATGGGTTTGGGTCATGCCACCTACACTTACAGTCTGACTCTGCCACTTATTGCCAGTGTGACTCAGGGCAAGTTACCTTCTGAGTCCTCTTGTATCTCAGTGGCATCATCTCTGAAAAAGGGTTATAATGGTACCGACTCATACGGTTATTGTGAGAATTAAATGCATTAAACACCTAGAGTGGTGCCTGGCACACGGTAAGCTCTCTGTAAGTGCTGGCTCTCACCAACCCCCTGCCTCCCAGCCGCTTCTCTCACCCAAGTCCCTCTCATCTCTCTGTCCACAGGGCCTTTGCACGTGCTGTTACATTGGGACTCTATTTCTTTCTCTCTCCAGCCGTGCATGGCCTATGCAGCCTTCAGATCACAAGGCAAGTGTAACTTCCTTGGGGAAACCTTCCTGGAGTTCTCTGACTGGCTCTTGTCACCAGCACTCTTTTACATTGATGTGTGATGATAACAATCGCTCTCTCCCACAAGACTGGGGGCGCCACAAACAAGAGCAGAAATTGTGTATTTGTCACTGATGTAACTGCAGCCTCTAACAGAGCCCCTGACATATAATAAAGGCTCAGTGAATATTAGCTAATGGATGAAAGAGGATTGAAAGAGCACCTGAGGCGGACGTGGGTGCTTAACAAATGTTAATTCCACCTGATGAGGCCCCCCACCGTGAGGGATCTGAAACGTTTGCCCCGTCCTCAAATAATTCTCTCACTTCCAAACACAGTGCCTGAAGATTCAGCACTACAGCCGTCACTTGGGGAGGACCTTATCATCTCTGAGGTGGAAACACATTAACTAGCCAAGCTCTAGCCACAGAGATTAGCTCCTCCCATTGTTTTTACTGCCTGGGCTGGTGCAGACAGCAGCCCCTGAAGGCGCAGAGCTTAGAATGCTGGAGTGTCTGAGCATGAAGCCACCTTAGGGGCCACCCAGCCACCTGCTTCACTGTACAGATTTGGAAACTGAGAGCCAAAGAGGAGAAGAGAGGGGTCCAGCGTCACCCAGTAAGTTCATGGTGGCGTGAAGACTAGAATGCTGACAGCCAGCCCAGGGCTCTTAGCGTTGCCCATTGCAGTTCACTAGTTCACTCATCTGGCAGCTATCAAGGATCACAGTGGGGGCAGCTGGGGCCAGTGCTCTCAGAGAAGGGTTGTGGCTGTGCTGTGGGATCCCACAGCAGAACACAGTCAATTCTAGGCTGAGTCAGGGCTGGCTCCATGGAGGAGGTGGGGATATTTGAGGTGGACCCTGAAAAATAATCAGGGAGAAACGAGGGTAGTGCGTCCTGGACTGAGTAGATAGCACCCACCCTGGGATTTAGGAGCCAGGAGTATGTTTGGGGAGCTGCCCCAGCCTGCTTGTAAAGCTGCAGGGAAAAGCGTAAAAGGCAGAGATGTGGGGCCCACGAGGGAGCTAGGGCCGAGTAGAAAGAGGAAGATGAGCTGGAAGAGCAGCTGCCCCACCTGTCTTCTGCAGAAGCCTCCCCAGACCCTAAGGACCACCCTTCCCTCCCACCATTACTAGATCAGCTGAGGATGGGCAACCCCCCACCACCACCATTTCCCTGCTTCCAGAGGATTAGACCAGGTGCAGCTTCTCCTGCCAAGGAACAAGCCAGGAAGATTCACCCATGTTCCAGATGGGAAAAGTGGGATGTAGCCTGGGGAAGCCGGTTGGCCCAAAGCCAAGGTTAACACAGAGGAGGGAGCTCCAAGGGCACGGGGGCTGGGGTCTGGGCTGGGGGTTGGAAACCCAGGTTCTACGCCTGTCCTGGCCCTGACCCTGTCCCTAAGCTGTGCTGTTTCTCAGCCCTTGTCTGCCCCGGGGGGTCGCAGGGCCAGGCCAGACAGAGGGCTGCTGGCGTCACTGGGCGCAGGGTTGCTTTCCCACAGCTCTTGTTCCTCCAGCCCCTCTGCTCCACATCCGGAAACCTGGCTACCCTTCACCCACCTAGCTCGGTCCCACGAGTGGGATTTATTGCTGGCTGCCCCGCCATCTGCCCCAGGGTAATAAATCAGGGCAGGGCAGAATTGCAAGCATCCCACTATGGAGTGTATAAAAGGAGAAGGGCTCAGGGAGCCACCAGGCTTCCGTGGATCCCAGAGAGAGCCCCGGACTGAGGGGAAGCATGGACCGATGGAGCAGAATGCCTCGCTGGGGACTCCTGCTGGTGCTCTGGGGCTCCTGCACCCTCGGTCTCCCCACAGACACCAACGCCTTCAGACGGTAACTAACTCGGGCAGGGGGTGGTGTCATCCAGTCCTCACAACCAACTGGGCAGGGAGGTATGGGAAGTGTCTTGCCCAATGTCACATGGCCAGTCAATAAGTGGCACTAGTCAGGCCTGCCCAGAGCTCTGCGGGGGGCTCCGAGACGATTAAGACAAGCCCTTTGCCTCCGAGGAGCTCACACCCTAACTATTCAGAAGAGTGCGCGGTGCAGTTAACTCTACCAGGCAACAGCGCGATACAGTGATGATTAAATGCGAGGCTTACAGAGTCGGATTGTCTTGGTTTAAATCTTGCTTCACTAGCACAACAAACTAGCTCTGGAATTGTGGGCAACTAAGTTAACCTCTCCAAGTCTCAGTGTACCATTTTTAAAACAGGGATAATAACAGTACCCACTCGATAGAGCTGCTCTGAAGATTCGATGAGACAATGCGTAGACTGCCTGAGCTTGATGTGGGGCACACAGAGAACCCACGGGGCGCTATGGGTAGCACAGGCAGGGGGCATTTCTACAAGTGTTAAAGCAGTGGTCCCCAACCTTTCTGGCACCAGGGACTGGTTTTATGGAAGACATTTTTCCATGGACCAGGGATGAGGGGGTGGGATGTCGTGGGTGGCGGGGCACGGTGTGAAGCTCAGACGGTGATGTGTGGCCCATTTCCTAACAGGCCACAGACTGGTAATGGGCCGAGGCCCAGAGGTTGGGGACAGTGGTGTTAAAGGAGAGGATTCAGGCAGCCCACAGCAGGGAGGAGAAAGCCCCGACATCCATCAGGCACAGGGCCCTGCGAGAACAGCAATTCATTAAGACCGGAGAAGGGGAGGATGCTGAGGGAGGACCAGCAGCTGAGATGCAGAGGGAATCTTCATGTGTCTGGGAAAGTCTATTGCAAAGTTAATCTGGGCTGCCATCCTGTGACCCACTGGCCAACAGCTAGAGACATCTTCCCCCTGGCTTGGGCAAACAGCCTTTATGTTGGGACCCAGGGGACCCTACATGGGACACAGGGGCAGACACACGCTCTGAGTACCTGCCCCATCATTTCTGAGTCACCTTCATGCCTGTGAGCCCTTATTTGCTCATGTATAGAATGGGATAAGGACAGCTAGCTTGCAGAGCTGTCACAAGGCTTGCATGGCGTACCTACAGCGTTGGGCACGCATTCAGTAGCAGTTCAGTGCACTCTGAGTTTCCTAGGTCTCTTCTTAATTCTGCCTCCCAAAGGTGGTGGATGGGAAGGCGTCCGGACGAGAAGCCAAAGGACCGGGCCTTAGGCCCAAGACACACCTTCCCGAGGACCAGGAGCACGGGCACTCTGGAGATGCCGGCATCTCTCCCCGCCCAACCCGGTGCAAGCAGCCCCGGCTGGACACGCCCCTGCCCCACCCCCAGCCCGGAGACCCCCGCAGGCTGCTGTGGGCATCTGCTGCCACCTACAGGCCGCACGTGATACTGCCTCCCCCACTCCCCAGCCTCCATCCTGAAAGGCCGTGATGCTCGTTGTCTTGTGTCTCCAGTACGGAGATTTTGTCTAATCAAAATCAGGCGACAGAAGGAGGTTAGTTTAGGGTTATTTAATACCAGTGCAGGTGACTCATCTAAACTGATCTTTTTTTGTTTTTTGAGACACAGTCTCACTCTGTTGCCTGGGCTAGAGTATCGTGGCGTCAGTCTAGCTCACAGCAACCTCCAACTCCTGGGCTCAAGCGGTCCTCCTGCCTCAGCCTCCCGAGTAGCTGGGACTACAGGCATGCGCCACCATGCCCAGCTAATTTTTTCTATATATTTTTAACTGTCCAGATCATTTCTTTCTATTTTTAGTAGAGACAGGGTCTCGTTCTTGCTTAGGCTGGTCTTGAACTCCTGACCTCAAGTGATCCTCCCACCTCGGCCTCCCAGAGTGCTAGGATTATAGGCGTGAGCAACCGTGCCCGGCCTAAACTGATCTTTACGAGAGGTGACTCCTATAAATTCTCCAGAGGCCCCAGGGCACAGGGTGATTCCCGGTACTGGGCTAAGGTTAGGGGGAGTTGTACTAAAAGGGGGTCCCTCGGGGACTCCACCAATATTGTGGGGGAGTGCAGGACTGTTCTGTTTTTTCTTCCTCCACTCTGGGCCAGGATCTTCCTCAAGAAAATGCCCTCAGTCCGGGAAAGCCTGAAGGAGCGAGGGGTGGATGTGGCCAGGCTGAGTGCAGAGTGGAGCCGGTTCCCGGGGAGGGTCTCCTTCGGCAACAGCTCGTCCCCCGTGGTCCTCACCAACTACCTGGACGTGAGTGCCGGGCGTGGCCCCTCACCCCGCCTTACCTCCTTTCTCTCACGGACCTGGGGGTTTCTTTGCTGCGAGGCCCACTCTTTCCATGCTTGTTTGACTGAGGAGGTGAGGAGCACTCTAGCACCCTAGAAAATTCCCATTTGACAGCTGGAAAGCCTGAGGCACAAAGGGCAGGAAGAAACTTAGGGGCCAGTCAGAGGCAGGGTGAGCTTGGGAACTCAGCCCAGGCTTCGAGCCAGGCGCCACTGGTGGGTGGGAAGGGGTGTGTGACTCAGGAGGGGGTTTCGACCTGGCCTGGCAAGGCCTGACTGCTTCCTGCACCAGTGGACCCCCGAGGGTCGGGAAGGGTGTCTCACTGAGCCTCCCCTTGCTGGGGTGCCAGCCTCCCCCCATCCCTGCAAGAAAATGGGAACCCAGAGAGGCTGCAGGATCTGCCTAATCGCACCCTGAGAGCCAAGGGTGGGGCGAGGAAAGACCCCAAGACGCAAGGCTCCCTGAGCCCCTCCACCCCCTCTTTCTTCTTGCCCCACAGACCCAGTACTACGGCGAGATTGGCATTGGCACCCCACCCCAGACCTTCAAAGTCATCTTTGACACGGGTTCGGCCAACCTCTGGGTGCCCTCCACCAAGTGCAGCCCTCTCTACACTGCTTGTGGTGAGACCCCGGGCCTGTGGCACCTCTCCCCAAGCCCTGCCCTGCCACCCTTGGGCATCCCTGCCCCGCGGCCAGCTAACTCCCTCCGGCCACCAAGTGAGCAACTTCCTCTCCGCCCCTGTGCCGCTGCCCCTGAGAGGAGGGAGAGGAAGGTGTCTCCCGGTTTCCTGATACGGTCACCGAGGTAAAAAGGTGAGCTCCAGGAGCCCCCTGGCCACCCGGAAGGCCATTGCTATGACTTTCTTAGATTGAGACAGAACTGAATTCTCCAACCCAGCCCTGGCACACGGGCTCTTCCATCCCTGGTCTTAGTCAACCACATCTTCTGAGCACTTCCTCTGTGCCGAGAATCTTCTCAGTGTTGTTAGCAATTACTTTAAAATGCTTCACTTGAGACAAAATTCTCAGAGGTATGGGCACAAGAGAGGGGCCCAAGAAACACAGTCATTGATGGTGAAACACATTTTCCAAGCCCCCAACCCCAGGGCCACCTCATCCCTGCACCTAAGCTAAGTCCTCCAACCACACTAGCTATACCCACAATGCACCCTGCCTCCGGGTCCCCATGCCTGGGCCACTCTTGGACAGACCTGAACCTTTGTCCTTCTGCCAGAGATTCACAGCCTCTACGACTCCTCGGAATCCTCCAGCTACATGGAGAACGGGACGGAATTCACCATCCACTATGGATCAGGGAAGGTCAAAGGATTTCTCAGCCAGGACGTTGTAACTGTAAGTGGGGCTGCCCCAGGCCACCTGACTCCTGCCCCCTTCTGTCCCCAGGCCTCTCCTTCCCCTGAAGGGCCCACACTTGGGGGAGGTGCACCCCAGCCCATCTTGGAGCCTTGGCAGTTGAGGAACACCCTGCTCTGCTACGTTCAGCTGGGGCTGCAGAGCTGCAGAACTGTGGTGGGCAAACCTGAGTCTCTGACTCCCAGTAGGTGACTTATGGAGGCTTTTGCATCTGACTTGCATGTCGGGCTTGTCCTGGGCCCCACAGCCTGCAGTCACAAACTGTCTGAGGTCACCAGCTCCGACTGGGCTCCTAACCACATCCTAGACTGAAACCCAGACTCAATAAGAGTCAGGGACATTGTTGACATTATGATTAGCATTAGTTTTAGGGTTAGGCATAGGTCTTAAGGTCTTGAGGCATAGGTCTTAAGGTCAAGTTGAGGTTGAGTTTTGGATTAGGGTCAGGGCCTGGTTTTCTTTTTTCATGTGGCCAGTGTCTGATCCCTTCCCCATTCCTGGAGTTTCTCAGCCCCTGCTCCATCAGAGTTGGGGCGGGTCACACGGAACCTGAGAAGAAATCCCCACCCCATGCCTATGAATTCAGGTCAAAAGGAGCAGGAAGGTCAAGCCCGGCTGTGCCAAAGGAATCCTTAGCCCGTTATGAGGGTGGGGGCTGAGACCCAGTCCTGCTGGACATGACAGCTGGGCCACTAGGGAGGGGGGACAGGAGTGCTCAGCATCTTTTCTATTGCTGTGTGGCAGGGCCACCTTCTCAGCCCCTGCCCTTCCCCTTCCTCATCAACCCCAGCTCTCTCGGGCCCCATGACATGAGACGTGTGCTGGGAGAGAGGGGGTTGTGCAGGGTTGGTGACATACTCCTACCCTAATTGCCGTGTCCTGGAGCATGTGTGTCCCTGGGGCTCCCAGTGTGGAGCCCAGACCAGACCCCAGCTAGGTCTCCTCTGCTCCTTCCTCCTGCAGGTGGGCGGACTCACGGTGACACAGACATTTGGAGAAGTCACGGAGCTGCCTCTGATACCCTTCATGCTGGCCAAGTTTGATGGGGTTCTGGGCATGGGCTTCCCTGCTCAGGCCGTCGGCGGGGTCACCCCTGTCTTTGACCACATCCTGTCCCAAGGGGTGCTAAAAGAGGACGTCTTCTCTGTCTACTACAGCAGGTGGGGCCTGGGCCCCCAGGGGCCAAGGTGGGTGGGTGGGGGGTGATGGTGGAAGAGCTGGGGGAGCGGAAGGAGGGTCTGGGCCAGAATCATGATGACCAGGTGGTCATCCGTCAATATCTGGACCTGCACCAGCCAATATGGATGCCACCACTGAAATTTAAATTAGTCGAAATTAACTAAAATTTAAAATTCAGCTACTCAGTTGCACTAGCCACATGTCAAGTGCTCAGTAGCCACAGCAGCTAGTGACTACGGACAGTCTTGGGCAGAGCAGACAGAAAACATTCCCAAGTGGGGGGCGGTGATGGGAAATAAGGCATTGCTGTGACCCCGAGACCCCCCCTGGGAGGGCCTTGGCTCCGCCCACACAGAGACAGCCGCTGCCCTCACTCCTCAGCTCCTGCGTTTGTTACCTGCTCACTCAGCGGTTCGGTAAGTGCCACGTGCCACGCACTGTGGTAGGCGCTGGGGACAGCAGTGAACACCGTGCACAAGACAGCGTCCCTACCCTTCCGTCCTCACAGAGCTTACAGTCTAGCAGGGGAGACAAGAAATACGGCAGCGTGATGAGCGTCACAGGCACGCAGCGAGCACCGTGCTGAAAACCGTGAACGAATTTTCAATGCTAGGCTGAGTTTATATGCGGTTCCGCCAGCCTTGAGGAAGCTGTTGTCAGCTCCTGAGTAGGGTTGGGACCTGCTCCAAGCTGCTGGGTTCAGCGAGATGGTATGAGCCGGAGACAAGAGGTCGTAGGGGTGAGAACACAGGGCCAGCGGCAGTGAGAGTGGAGGGAAGGGTTAGAGTCCGGAAAAACCTCAGAGGCAAAATGGAGAGGAGTCTCAGGTTTGGGGACAGAACGGGAGGAGGCACTGAGAAAAGGCCACCCATTGGTGGCTCTGCAGTCAGGGGTAGTCCAGGGAAGAGCTGTTTTAGAGGAAGCAGGGATAAGGCCAGATGGCAGGCAGTTAAAAGGTGGATGCGGGGGTCAGGAAGTAGAGGTCATGAAACGTAGACTGCCTGGGAAATTAAATTTGACAGGGGAGGGAATGGGGACTGGCGTAGGGGGTGAGATCCAGAAGCAAGGAAGGGAAGGGTGGGTGTTTTTAAATGCGAGAGGATGCTTGAGCAAGGCTTGTAGGTGGAGGAAGAAGCCAATGGAAAGCAAGAGATTAGAAATGTGGAAAGAGGAGAAGCTAAATGCACGCACGCGAGCCTGCAGGCTATGGAAGGGCTGCGGTTCCAGCAAACAGGAAGAAGGCCGGCTTTGCTGAGGAGAGGCCTGTCTGCTCCTTTACCCTGGGATGGAAAGGAAGGAACACGCAGAGAGATCCTGACTGGTGGGAGAGGGGCTGAAGGGAACTTGTGCTGGCACACACATACACGCTCTGAATTTGTAAAAACACAAGGAATTTACAGTTGCACAAAACGACGTGTGCACACCTACACACGCCCACACACATGTGCATGTACACACGCCTCTGCTTTGAATTCTGGAAAACCACATCACAGGCAATGCACACTCTGGAAACCAGCCCTTTGGTAGCCCCTGAGCTGAGGGAGGCACTGTGCACAGGGGAAGAGAGGAGGGTGAGGGCAATCAGCTCAGGCTGGGCACCAGGAGCCCGGGCTCCAGGCCCTACTCGTCCAGTCATGGCCTGGGTGACTTCAGTCAAGTGACTTCACCTCTAGGAGACTCCATTGCCTGAAGGGTAAAAAGAATGCATAACAGCCACGCTGGGGAGGCTCCGGTGAAATGAGGGCTTCCTTTCTGCTGTTTCGCTTTCTTTGCAGAAATTCCAAGTAAGGAGACAAAACCCTTCACATGGCCCTGACCCTCCAGTACTCCCTCAGCACCTGACCTAGAATCACACGTCACCTGCCCCAAACTCATGTCAGCAGGCCCAGACTCCACTGGATGCTGAAGTTCTCTGCCCCTCCTTCCTGCTGTCTCCGTGCCAGCCCCTCACCCCCACCCAGCAGCCTCCCCAGAGTCCCCCCCATGCACCTGCTCAACCAGCAGCAACCCAAACGCAAGTGAAGGGCGCCAGTTTGCATCTTGTTTGCATCTACTCACTGTCCTTGTACCTGTTCCTTTTCTGTGACTTCTCTGGGGATGTGTTTTGGGCGCAGCTGGACTACTCTGGAAAACCTGGTTAGGCTTGGGGAGGGTGGCAAGAAAGGCGGAGAAGCGGTATGTTCTGTGTGCTTCATAGTGACAGCTCCGAGCCTTGCTGTCTGTCCCACCTTCCTCTACCCAACCCTGCACCCTTGCCCAGCATCCCCTTGTTGCTTGAGTTGCTGGTCTTGGAGGTTATGGGTCTCCAAGAGCTTCTGATCTTTCCTTTAGGAATTCCCACTTCCTGGGGGGAGAGATCGTGCTGGGAGGCAGCGACCCCCAGTACTACCAAGGGAATTTCCACTACGTGAGCATCAGCAAGACTGGCTCTTGGCAGATCAAAATGAAGGGGTCAGGAATCCTCAACCTCCCCGTGCTCCACAAATGCCGCTGCCACCGGGGGAGGGGTGGGTGGGGAAGGGGCAGGTTTACCATCCCACCCCCTCTCCAAATGCAGCCGCTTCTTAAGGTATGGCCAGCCACCATTTGCTCTCTACCTGCTCTGTCCAGGCTGGGGAACACCAAGACATGAGGAACAGAGGGCGAGGGGGCCTAGGGACAGGCGGTGGAGGGTCACTAAGCCGTGGGCTGGGGGAGGGGACAGCACCTTCCCTCCGCCACTCACTGCCTCACCCCTCCTCCAATGCATCACGGGCCCCCAGCATGGCCTGCAGCCACCCGCCCTCCCTCAGGAAAGACACGCAGCCTAGAGGTGCCCCTTCAGCCTCTGTCTGTCTGGCTGGCTGCGGCCTCCCCCAGGGTGTCTGTGAGGTCGGCCACCCTGCTCTGCCAGGAGGGCTGTACGGCAGCAGTGGACACAGGCGCATCCTACATCTCGGGTCCCACCGGGTCCCTGCGGCTGCTCATGGAGGCGCTGGGGGCCCAGGAGCTGAGCACGGATGAGGTAAGAAGCCGAGGGGGGAGGCTGGGCATGGGGGCAGCACAACTGGTCCACCCCCAAGTCCCCCCAGGCAGCATCAAGTCCCAAACGAAGCCATTTCAGGCCTTCCCCTGCCGCCCCTCACACGCTCCACACGTGTGGCTGGTCCCCCACGGAGGGAGGGCCCTGTGCCCTCTCTAGCAGCTGCCCACAGCACGGGGCTCCTTGTCTGCGGAGAGGTTTCCCACACTCCAAAAGGCTCGCTTTATCCCCCCAGTATGTCGTGAACTGTCACCAGGTGCCCACACTCCCCGACATCTCCTTCCACCTGGGAGGCAGAGCCTACACGCTCACCAGTGCGGACTATGTACTACAGGTGAGGCTGGGGTCGGCCCGCGGCGGCAGGGAGGAAGGGTGGGCAGGGGCCCTCGAAGGGCAACAAGTTATAACACACAAGTTGCCAGTTAGGCCAGTGGTGCTCAACTTGGCTACATGTGTCACCTGGAGAGCTTTTAAAAACCCCAGTACCCAGGCCACATGCCATACCTATTAAATCAGCACCTCTAGGAGGGGCACTTTCGCCTCACTTTCCCCAGGTGATTCCAATGTGCTGCCAAGTTTGTGATCTCGGTGCTTGTCCCTCATCTCCATTTTCTCATCAAATGCTCCCAGTGATCTTAGGCTCCTATATTCTTATCCTCTTTTCATAATCAATAGGCTCGGAGAAGTTAAATAGCTTGTCTAGGATCAGAAGCTAAGCTAGACTGTAAGCTCCTAGAGGCAGCACAGCGCCCGACGTGTTGTCTGGCTGGCGTCTAGCATGGTGCCCACGCCCAGGAGGGGTGCGATCCATGAGGGGTTAAGGCAGCCAAGATGCGATGGAGGCCCAGCGGGGCTGGGGGCCAGATGGCAGGGGGGAGAGGTGAACATTGCTGGAGACAGCTGCTGGGGTCAGGCAAGGCGGAGGGAGGATGGTCATGTGCTGGGGGTGCAGAAACCGTCTCCCTTCCTGCCAGGACCCCTACAGTAAGGATGATCTGTGCACACTGGCCCTCCACGGCCTGGACATCCCACCCCCCACTGGGCCCATCTGGGTCCTGGGCGCCAGCTTCATCCGCAAGTTCTATACAGAGTTTGATCGGCATAACAATCGCATTGGCTTCGCCTTGGCCCGCTGAGGCCCTCTGCTGCCCAGGCGGGCCCTGTCCTCGGCCCTAGCCTAGATCAGGAGCACCCTCTGGGATCCCCTTCTGCCTGGACTTATGCCCCCACACGGGGACACTGGGTGTGGGGCTCCTGCTGGACGCTTGCCCTGCCCCCTGCACCAGTCCTTCCCTGCTTTGAGGACAATCAGAATAAAGACTTCATGTTCACAGCCTGTTGTGTCTGGGTTCACTGGTGTTTGGAACAGAGGGAGGGGCAGCTGCATGGTCATGTGTGCACAGGAATGTGACACAGACTGACAACTGACACATTCACTCCACGCACAGGTTCTTGCAGGGATGATGCCATGCATCTGCTGTCAACAGGGCTCAGGTGGAGTTGTCTACACAACCAAGGGTGGGACGTTTGCAGAGAGCCAGCACCAAGCCCCCCAGGGGCCAAGGCTAATGCTGTGGCAGTAGACTGGGTCGGAAAGGTGCTCATGCTCAGGGAAACCAGTTCTGAGCTCAGGCTCCGCGCTGCTGAGCTAGCGAGCCCTGCCTTTTGTGCCCTGCAAAACACCCTCAGCTCTGCTTCCATCCACGCAGACGCCCCAGCCCTGGCCCACGTGGCCATTTCCACAGGCAGGCCACGGCACCATCACCTAAAGACGGAACACCAGAGATCCTGGCAATTCTTCCTGGGGAAACTGAGGCCCAGAGGATGGAAGGCATTAGCCCAAGACTAGTTGGTGAAGAATACTGAAAGGTGGGGAAGAATCCAGACTAGAACCCAGCCGGTCTGACTCACGTCCTGGGGACTTTATATCTTGTCACATGCAGTGGGTGCTGTCACAGTCCAGAGCTTCACACTGCTTGTGTGAGGCCGCTGGGATGGGGCTGCGTCCACACCCCGCAAGGACATCTGCTTGCCCACCACTGGCCTCCAGGCAGACGCTCAGTTGGGACGGAGCCTTTAAGGATCATTTAGTGACCAAAACTCAATCTTCCTCAATTAGAATGTGTCCAAACACTCCAACGCCCTGAAATGTTCCGTGGCCCGTTGGGGGACAGTCCAGTCTGCTGGCCTGGCACACTGACCTACAACACCATAGCCCAAGGTCCCGTCTCCACCGAGTGTGTGTGTAGGGGAAGCTGCCTGGGGGCTCCCTGCAAGGAAGAGCCTTTGGGATGCAGCAGGGCCCGCTCCCGCAGAACCATTTCCAGGGGTCCAGGGACTGGGGGCAGGGAGCAGGGGCACCAAGCGGAGAGCCCAGGTTGACGCCTTGGGGGCAGCTAGATCTCCATAATCCGGGATGAGGTGGGGGCGCAGAAAGAGCCCGCCCTCGCCCCACGCTACCAGCAGAGAGCGGCCCGGAGCCCTGGGCTGCCCCGGTGGGGACCCGGGTGGGGGCGGGGCCTCCGCAAGCCCCGCCCCCGGCGTCACCGGCCCCCCCCGGGGGGCGTCTCCCCCGCCCCGCGCTCCAGGTAGCGGCGGCCGCAGCTGCCGGCGACGGCGGGCTGCGCTCCCCGGCGGCCCGCGGGCCGGGGCGGGGGCGGGCCGGGGGCGTTCCCGCGGCTCGCCGCCCGTGATGTCACAATCGCGGCGGGCCCCGGCGTTCCGAGGTCGGCTGCGGGCGCCGGGCTGCGAGCCGGCGATCGAAGCGGGCAGCTCGCCTCTGAGTCATGGACTTCCCCTGGCCCCTCCTCTACCACTCCCACCGCCTCGCCGGGCGCCCCCGCCGGGCCGAGCGCTAGCGCGGCGGCTCCGAGGGGGTGGGGCTGCTGGGAATGGCTGTGCCCCCCTCGGCCCCTCTGCCGCGCGCGCCGCTGCACCTGAGGAGGCGCACGCCCTGCCCGCAGTGCTCATGGGGCATGGAGGAGAAGGCGGCGGCCGGCGCGAGCTGCCGGGAGCCGCCGGGCCCCCAGAGGGCCGCCGCCGTCCCGTACTTCGGCGTATCGGTGGATCAGGACGACATCCTCCCCGGCGCCCTGCGCCTCATCCGGGAGCTGCGGCCGCGCTGGAAGCCCGAGCAAGTTCGGACCAAGGTAGCGGGGCGGGCGGGGGCCGGGCCCGCCGGGGCTGCGGCGCGGTGCGTGGACGCCTGTCCGTGCATCCTTCCGGGCGGCGGTCCCGGGGCCGCGCCGCCGCTGCGCAGGCGAGGTTTGGAACGTGGTTTGTGCGTTTTTATTTCTCCATCTATTTTCGTCCCTAAACAAAGCTAGGCGCACACCTCCCGCGGCCCTCCACACACCCCCTTCCTCCTGGGCCGCCGGGCACGCCGGAGGTCCACCTGCCCGCGGGCCACCCCCTGTCGCCGCGTGCTGCTGCCCCTCGCTGCCCAGGAGCGCGTGCCCAGCCCGCTCTGAAACCTGAGGAGGCAGGAACTTTTCAGGGAACCCCTCCCTACGCACACATTGCTGCCCCTCCTGCACCCCATGGTGAGAGCCAAGCCTCCAGACCCTGAGCTGCCCCTGCGGGTCCCGGGAGCCACCCTGTGGAATTCCGGCCAGCACCAGCCCCTCACTGGCGCTGCAGGCTCCGGCTCAGCACCCCCTACACCCCGCTGGACACATTCTCCAGGACACACCTGTGGGCAGTTGAGGCCCAGGCTGATTCCCCTAGGTGACCTGCAGTTTCTGAAAAAAGCTGTCACCTGCTCACCCGCGCCCTTCCCCTCTGTGGGCTGCCTGCGGAGGAACGTGGCGAGTGGGGTGCTGCAGCTTGTGCTGGGGTGGGAGGGGCCGCGTGCTGATGGCCTTGCGGGTGGGGAAGGCCAAGTTCTGGGGAGGTTCCTGACCGAGTGTGGAGGCGGCAGACCTGTCCTGGGGAGGGGGTAGCATTTTCAAAACAAAAGGCCCAGTTTGGCCTAAGATTGTCAAGGCGTCACACGGGCCTGAGGTTAATTCCAACACTGACCTAACCCGCCATCTGCCAGTCCCCTCCCCTCTCTGGGCCTCAGTTTCCCCACTTAGAATTGGTTCAGATGTCCTCTGAGGCCCCTGCCAGCTCTGTCACATCGTGCCCCATAAATTCCATGGTTCCTTTCTCTTTATCACCCTGCCCAGAGAGCCTGTGCTCCCAGCCCAGTCGTCTCCTGTCTTTTCTGGTATGAACTCAGAGGCCCTAAGGACCTCTGACCACCACAGCCCTGGGGTGCGTGCCAACCTCAGAGCCCTCCTTGTACCGCTGCCGCTGGGTGGGGCAAGAGGTACAGAGAGCCCTCTCGGCCTGGCAGGAGGTGAGAGGCAGCTGATCGGGCAGCTCCCAGCCCTCCTCTGCCACATTCTGCTCCACGGGGTTTCCTTCAGGGCCGGGATGGAGGAGCAAGGAGTGGAGAGGGCTCCTACCCATGGAGTAGTGTGGGAATTCCTCCACTGTCAAATCCCGTCCACTAGAGGCAGACCCAGGGGAAGCGGGTGTGCCTGGGCTAAGCTCAAGCTGCCATTTTTTTCCTTGACCTCTTTATAGACTGGAGACCCCCAAGGTTGGAGACAGGGTAGAGCTGAGTGACAGGGCTAAAGGACTGGGGGTTCTGTGTGGTTGGGCTCAGCATTCAAATGAGCACCTGCTGCTGGAGCTGGGGAGCCCTGGGGAAGACCAGAGAGATTCTGCCCCACCCACCCATGCACTGCCCTCTCCCAATGCTAGCGCTTCACTGATGGCATCACCAACAAGCTGGTGGCCTGCTACGTGGAGGAGGACATGCAGGACTGCGTGCTGGTCCGGGTGTACGGGGAGCGGACAGAGCTGCTGGTGGACCGGGAGAATGAGGTCAGGAACTTCCAGCTGCTGCGAGCACACGGCTGTGCCCCCAAACTCTACTGCACCTTCCAGAATGGGCTGTGCTACGAGTACATGCAGGGTGTGGCCCTGGGGCCTGAGCACATTCGTGAGCCCCGGCTCTTCAGGTGAGGAGGGTGCCAAGGCCTTCATCTCTCCTATTCTTCAGGCTTTGGCATTTAAATCCTTGGTCAGCTTCCTTGGTGTAGAGTGGGGTCCATGGAAAACAGTCCCAAGATCTGTGAGCTCCCTGAAATTGCCTGGAAAATGGGTGTGTGTTTATCTCTGTGCTCTGCAGAGACAGGCTATAGCTTTCTCTAGATTTCCAGTGGGGTCTGCTAGAGGGATGAGTTGCTAGGGAGGAAAGTGTGAGTTTTGATGAACATGGGACCAAAGGACCCGATTCCCTAAATGCAGCAGAGATCTGCTTCCCAGCCCCGGGCCTCAAACCTCTTTCCACCCCAAATCTGACCAGGAAACGTCTCAGAGCCTTGGAAACTAAATAGGAGCCAAATCCCCAGGACACTTAGGGTTTCCTGCCTCTCCTCACCTTCTGCCAAGAGCTTGGATGAGCAAGGAATATGGGCCTTATCCAGGTTGAGCATGGCTTTACCGCCCAGAGAGATGTCATCTCTCCTGCCGGTCTGATCTCCTTCTGTGCTCCCTAACAAGGAGGGAACCCAGGTTTGAGGAACTGTTGGGGCCTCCTTCCAGAGGCTCACAAAAATTCATGGCCTCTGGGGAGCTCTTCCCAGTAAATGCTTGCATTTGCAGGGCCCAGGAACTGGACTTTCAAGCGCTGTGGATGCCACTGTGGGGCCTGGAAGTAGAACCAAAGAAGGGCCCCTAGTATACTCTCTGTCCCCTGGCCTGGGCCAGGACAGGGATGGCAGGCAGTATCTTCCTTCTTCCCTCCAATGCCATGACCCATGTGGGCGGCACTCAGACTGGGGTGAGAACCCAGGCAAGCTGAGGTTTGCTCCTGACACTGGGGACAGCAGCACAGGGGTCTGCCTAGGACCCTTGGCATCTGCCCTGTCCAATCCAAGGGGAAGTAAACGTCACATACAGAAACAATGAAGCCCACCTGGGGGTAGACCAAGACGCTGCTTTGCTTCCTCACCTGCCACCCACTTAGCCCCAAGTAAGTTCACCTGGCTCTACTTGCACCCTCCACCCCCAGCGACTTAGAAGAAGGGAATGTGAGAACCCCCCCACCCCATGCTGCTGCCTCTGGGGCTGGTCAGAACCCCAGGATATTTGAGTTGTGTACTGTAACTCGTGTGTGTGTGTGTGTGTGTGTGTGTGTGTGTGTGTGTGTGTGTGTGTGTGTCAGGGGAAAGTGAGGCACATAACAACCCATGCAGGGGTTTTCTCAGGCTCCAGCTGAGCAGCTCCAAACGTGCCCAGACTGGAGATGCGAGGTCAGAGCAGGGTGCAGGGGACCCTGTCCTGGCTTCTCCTAGCTCTTCCTCAATCTTGTACAAATAAGCTCCAATATTGGCAGGCCCTCGCCACTCCCAGGCTCCCCCCACCTCTAGGATTCTGATGCTGTCACTCATCCTCTCATGCAAACAATTACCATTGTCAGGAAGATTGAAGATGGATTTAGGTTCCATAAGAAGAACAACTTGGCATTTGGGGGAGAGCCAGAAATTGGGCTAGGCGTAGGAGGTATGCCCTTCCTTGATGACTGTCCCTAGGTAGACCATCATCCCTCGTGGGTGAAGGTGGATGTCTGAGGGGAAGGGTTCAGAGTCCTCCCTCCCATGTTCCTCTGAACCACCCCCCAACCTCTGCCTGCTGGGGCTTTGCAGCATAAAAATGCTGAGTGTTGAGGTTACTTTCATTGCTATTCCAGACAACAGCCCTATTGATATTCAAGGAAACGCTCTGTTCATGCTCTGTTCGGAATCTTCCTTTGGGAAGGGAAGGCCTGGGTCTCAGGTCTGTTTCCCTGCCTTTCCCAAATCCTGGCCTCCTCCCTCCTGCCCCAGGGCCTCTGGCCTCTGAAAGCACAGCCTTCCTCTCTCACCCACGTGGTTGCTGCCACGCCCCCTGCCCCCTCCATCTTTTGGGCGGTGGGAGCCTTGGGGGCTTCTGGAGGAGCCCTGAAACTGCCCTGTTGTCCCAGTAGGGAGTGGCCTGCCCCTTCCCAGGGTCCAGCAGGGGGAGAGGGTGTCCCAGGAACAGCTTGAGTAACAAGGTTTCCAATAGCCAATGCCTTTGTTGTCTTTCCCAGTGATTATTATTCGAGCAACAGGCAGAGGCAAGGGAGCTTGAATGTTGGAGGCTTGGCAGACGGTTGGGGGTGGGGCTGTAGAAAGGGGGGTGGCAGAGGACTGGGAGAGCCTAGCTGGGACACGGGGCCTCAGGCGATGGGGTCCTTATCAAGGCCCTCCCTCTCCGACCAGTCAGTCCCCCATCCACCCCCACCCTCTCCCAGCAACCTTCCCTACCGCCCGCCCACTCCTTCTCTCCCGGGACCTTGGATAATGTCCACAGGAGAACTTGAAAATAGAACGCTGGTTTGTTTTGCGTCCTTGGCACCTAGCCACCAGCATCAACTCCCTGTAGCCGACGAGGGGGCTGCCCGGGGCCAGCCTGTTTCCCTCCCCACCTTGGCCGGGCCGATAAGAGGCAGGCACTTCTTCCCTGCCTGGCATCGCCACCCCCTGAGCTCTGAGTGCACAGTGACCCATGTTCGCCTCCCCTGAGAAGAAGGGTCAGAGTCCGGGGGAGGCGGGCCACCCCCGTCCCCAGGTGTCCCTCTGCTCTCAGAGTTGCTGTGAGTACGCTGGGGTGGGGCAAGGCTGCTGACCTGTGGCCAAAGCCCACTGCTTTGACCTCCTGCTCCCCGAAGCAGCCCCAGCCAGGTCCCAGAATGGGGGCTGCTAGGCTAAGGGTCTTACCCACGTTCATGCCTTCTCCTCGGACCCTCCTCCTGCAGGACTTAGGCTCCTGAGAGACTGGTAATAATCCCACCCTTGGCCCTCCGGTTTCTGCCCTGGTGGAGCCTGCAGGGCCCTTTGCCGGTCCTGAGGGGCTGAGAGGGGCGGGCATGCCCAGCACTGATACTTTCCACTCTTCCTGTCTCTGCTGTAGGTTAATCGCCTTAGAAATGGCAAAGATTCATACCATCCACGCCAACGGCAGCCTGCCCAAGCCCACCCTCTGGCACAAGATACACAATTATTTCACGCTGGTGAAGAACGAGATCGACCCCAGGTACAGAGATCTGGAGAGTCCCAGGCTGCCACTGTCTGTACCATCTTACTATCGCCCCGCCCCTTCTTTTGGCTCCAGCCCACCTGACAGGAGGTGCGAGAGCCCAGGTCCCAGAGAGGGGGCTGAGCCGTCTCTCCTGCAGCCCCTTCAGTCCTGGTTGCTGGGCCGATTGACTAAACCCCAGGAACTTAATCGGCAGTTTTGCACCTATGCGCTTATTTCTCCTTGAGTCTTCGGACTGTGGCAGGGACTAGGGTCAGGGATATCACTTCCCCATGTTGCTTACGGGATCCTGAGGCTCAGAGGCTGAGCTTTGCCCAGTGTCATGGGGCCAGTGAGGGGCAGGGCTTCTGTTTCCCAGGGCTCTTTCCACCCGAGCCGCCTTCTGAACATGAGCAAGAGCTCAGAGTCAGTCTGAAGAACTCAACTCCTCAACCAGCAAGCCCTTGGGACTTGCTTGGGCCCCTCCTGTCCCCATGGGCCTTTGGGGACATAGCCCTCCACCTCGCTCAGACTGACAGCTTGCTGTTTCCTTCACTGCTCTTTCCAGGGAAGGAGGTGCACCCCCATCCCGACATTGTCCTTGCCCAGCTGAGACGGGCTTCCCTGAACTTTCCTTAAGTGCTGTAGCCAGCAACGCGGGAATCCTGCTAGCCTCCCGACACCTGACTCCCCAGCACACCCTGAGTGCTCAGAAAAGGATGGAGGCGGAGGCATGGAGGAAACAGTGGTGTCCCACCTACCCGCCCCTGAAAACAAAGCAAACCCCAAGGCAGTAGTGAGTCTCTGATTCCTCCTTGCTCCCTGCCGGGGTTGAACGTCACCTGTGTTCCAAGTGTTCATGGGAGTAGGGTGCAGAAGAGGGTTAGGGAAGGGCATCTCCTTCCCTCCTGCAAGATGACAAGTTAATGACTAACTCTGTCCCGATTGTGGGTGCGTCTCTGTCGCACACATGCACGACTCTATCTGGATCCTCCCGTGTAATGATTATCAAGCCGTGTCTTTGAGACAGTTTGTCCGGGGTGGCCCAAGCCTGCCCTCTCTTTGACCGTGTTCGGACCTTCGATGTCAGATCGTCTCTCTGGGGCAAGGGCTGCTTTCTCCCTCAGGGCTAGGACAGCTCATGGAATACAGGTCCCTCCAACCCTTCAGCCTACGCTTTCATTCAACAGATGGAAAAACTGAGGCCCAGAGAGGGGCTGGGACTTGCCTAAGGTCATTGCTGATCAGTAGCAGCTCAGGGACTAGAGTCTAGGCCTACTGGTGCTCAGATTGGTCCTTGGCATTGCAGCTTCCTTTGACCATGCTGTCACTGGGTGACCTTGTGAGGTAAACTTGCTGGGAGGGAACTGGTCACTGGAGGGGAGCTGACCAACTCTCTTTGCTCTTGTCAAACCTCTGACCTTGGGCAAATCAAGTTGCCTGACTTCTTTGAGCCTCATCAGGGAATGATCCCCGACCCGAACTGCCTAACCTGCCCCAGAGCAGGGCTACGGTGAGCAATCATTTAGACGAGGTAAAGCACCCGAAGCTCCAGTCCCGGCCTAATAACCCTGATTTATTCAACCCTTCATTTCACAGACATTGATTGACTGGGATTTAAAACAATAAAAGGCCATGAGTGTGACATCGGCCCTGCCCTAGAGGAGCTCAGGAGCCATCTGGATGCATAGGACATGCTCAGGCATAGCTGCAGAAGAAGGCAGGGTGTGCAGCGTGCGCTGGGGATGGGAGCACAGTGAGAGCCGCCTTGCAGAGGTGGCACGGCGGAGATGAGAAGGCCCCAGTTGGAGACGGTGGCTTGAGCAGGATTTGCTCGCGGGTGATGAGCAGATGAGGGTGGCTGCAGCAGGTGTTCGGGAGGACCTGGGAGGGCTTGTGCCAGAGCTGCAGAGCTGGAGCTAGGTGGTGAGGGGCCTCCCATGCCAGGCTAAGGAGCCAAGACTGACGTTTGCAGGCTGCAGGAAGGCGTGAAGGTGTTTGAGCCAGAGACTCGGTCCGTAACCTGACCAGGATAAGGCTGAGGAAGAAAGCTCTGTAGCATCGTAAGGAATTTGGGGGGGTGGGGTGGATCTGAGGAAGGGGGACCAGCTGGGGGAAGCATGTAATTAAATGCACAAGAT
Organism: Lemur catta; assembly: GCF_020740605.2. Lineage (NCBI taxonomy): Eukaryota > Metazoa > Chordata > Mammalia > Primates > Lemuridae > Lemur > Lemur catta. The sequence goes on along the minus strand of NC_059150.1, from coordinate 5,225,570 downwards.
CTAGCACTTGTCCTAGAGTTTCTTCCCAAACTTTGAGCATAAGATCCCTCCCCCAGCATCTTGGAGACTGATTGAGTGGTCTTGCATTAGGCCCCAGGCAGCTGCATTTTGGTAGGTCCCCCAGGTGATTCTGAGGCAGGTGATCCAGGAACGACATTTGAGGAACATTGCCCTAGGGCAGTTTAGGGCTGGGGTGGGGTGGGGTGGCAAAAGGGGGAGAATAGGAAGTGGTGTCAGAGACCTGGAAATAGATTTGTAGCCTTGGCGTTGGGTTGGAGGTGTCTAGGGCGGCTGGGAGGATGCGGGGCTGCTAACCGGTTCCGGGGCATCTGGAAGAGACACTGATGGGTTGGTTGGCGGGCGGGCAAAGGCGTGAAGCCAGAAAGCTCAAACTCGTGCAAGGCCCGCTGCGGGGAGAATCCTTTTGCCCTGCCCAGGTCCTGAGAGCAGAGTGGAGACCTGCCAAGGACTTGCAGGTGGAAACCCCAAGGCTTCCCTGGGGGTGACCCCCGGGTGCCTTCAGCCCCCACCTGCCGTCTCTGAGGGCCGGGGAGCAGTTCTCCCTGGGTTGTTTCTGGGGTGCGATGGTGGTTGCCGTTCTGCCAGTCCCATAGCCTTGACAGAGTCTAGAGGCAGCGGGCGGAGGTAGTGGAGCTGGCCATGTTCCAAGTGCGCAGGGGGGGCGGCAGAGCCTCCCGGGGGGGCCTCCGGGGAGATAGAAGCCTGGACGGCTCCTACGTAACCATCTGCGTGGCCTTGCGGTGGGCAGGGCGGGGGTCAGGCAGAGGTCAGGAACTGAGCAGCAGGCATCGTGGATGTCAGGGATGTTTTCAGGCTGGGACATGGGCAAACCAAAGGAAACCTCCTAATTCTTATCTTTTGATGGTCTCCGTCCAAGAAAAGAAAAAAGCTTAAAAGGAAAGGTAGCGTCTTAAGAAGAGCTGAGATTGAAACACAGCTTGTGCAGACCTGTCTACACAGATGAACTCCAGCAAAGACGGGGGCGGGGGGGGGAGGCCTCCCCAGCCTCGCCCCTCCCGGCAGCCTCCCTGGACTCAGAGAGGCCTTTGCAGAGCCTCGGAGGGGCTTTGGGGACGGTGCACAGCACTCACGATTAGGAGACTCGACTCGGTTTTGGATCCTTGGACGGGCTGAGGGCTGCTCTGCTCGGATGGGGAAGCAGAGCATCCGGCTGTGCAAGAGGTCACTGGAGGGTGGAAGGAAGCCTCTCTCCTTCCCTGAGCCTCAGTTTCCCCATGGGGCCAATCTAAGATGACCTAAGATCCTCTTTTGCTTTGACCTCCTCAAAGCCCAGAAGGGAGTCTGCCCTCTTCCCTTCCCATGGGGACGTGGAGATGCCCTGGTCACCGAATACTCTTCCCCATGCTCTGGCCTCTGGGCTGGGTGAGGGGGTGACTGGCCTGTCCTGTGGGAGGGTGACAGAGGGCATGTCTCATTCTCATCTTCCTCCACATGCTCTTGCTGCCCTGGATGAGGAAATGTAAACAGGAGACGCATGAATGGCGATAAAACTCCAGCCTCCTCCCCTCTCCTCATTGGTGGTTCTGGGTTTTGAAGGGTTGTGCTGTTTGGCCCTTTCAGTGTACACAGACCTGTGTGCATCCTGAGGACCAAAGTTCAGAGCATCTGGGCACAGCGTGGCCTCGCTGAACCTCCACACGGCAGGGGAACACACTCAGGACTCCAGGTGGAAGGGAGAAGCTATCAGGGAGCAGAGCACACGCTGTCACACGGGCAGGCCTCAGTGCTCCCCGGGCGCTGGGGGACTGCGCCCCAGAAGCACCCTGTTTGCTGTCTTACGTGGGCCCAAATGGTCTGTTTGTGAGATGGGAGGTCAGGCCAGACCGTCTGTCTGGTCCCTTCTGCCCGTGACACTGTCAGTTGCTAGGACATACCTCTGCCGCCTCAAGAGAGCGCCTTGTTCCAGCCCACTCCCGGGCCACTGTCACCTTCACTGGAGGAACTTGGCAGAGTCTCGTCCCAGCTCTGCCTCTCCCAGGGCTGTTCCCTGGCGTCCTGAGTCCAGGGCTGGTTTGCTCCTGTCCCCTCCGCCCCTGCTGCCCTGTCCTCTCCGTCTGGGATCTCTGAGTCTGGACGTTCATTCTCACCTCCCCTGTCTTTTCCCTGTGTCTCTTTCCTTCCTCCTCATCCCGTTCATGAAGCAGCAGGGATGCTCTCGGCCATTGACTTTTATGTTCTGCCAAATGCTTTCATGCCCGTGTTTGAATCAGCTTCTTAGCATAACCACAGGAGACAGAAGGACAGGAAGTCTTGTAACCATTTTACGGAGGATGAAAGGGAGGCCTGCAAGGTTGGCCGTCTGTCCAAGGTTCCTCTGCAGTAAGAGGGGGGGAGCGACGCGGCTCGAACTCAGGGCTCTTGAGGCCAAGCACCTGCCCATCTACTATCAGCCCTCCCTCCACTGGCCACCTTTTCTGTCACTGCCTAGCCTTTCTGCAGACGTCCCTAAGGTGGAGGTGTTGGAATGGGAGCTGGCCTGGCTGAAGGAGCACCTGTCCCAGCTGGATTCCCCCGTGGTGTTTTGTCACAACGACCTACTCTGCAAGAATATCATCTATGACAGCACCAAAGGTATGGCTCCTCTGGTCAGCTGGCTTTAGGGGCCTCCTCCTGGGGTTGGCGCCTAGACAAGCGAAACGAGACCTGGATTTAGGTCTTGAGTTAATTTGTGGGAGGGAAGGGGGAAAAGGAAACAAACTCCCACTGAGAAAAGTCTATACCAAGAAGGAACTCAAAATAATGGTTCGTGGAGGTCATCAGCATTAGGGCACTCGAGCCGTTGCTCCTGGCAGCTCTCTGGGCTTCTGAGGACCTCGTGGCTGCCCCGAACCTTCAGAGAGAGAAAGAGAGAGAGACAGACAGACACAACCTCCTGGTGTTCCTTGTGAGAGCGTCACCCCAGGGAGCCGTGGCTTTATTTCTGATCGTTAGCCGTGCTTAGCCCGAGGCCCCCGCTGTGTAGAGGGGCAGACGCGGATGGAAGGAAGCAGCCGAGGAGACGCCTGCAGCGGCCGGGCCGGCCGTGGTCCATGGCACACTCAGAGGTCTGCGGAGCCTGGCCCAGGCCCTATTTCCAGATCTCCTGGGCCAACCCTCACGGCCTCTCCTCTACCCCACAGGTCACGTGCGGTTCATTGACTACGAATACGCCGGCTACAACTACCAAGCTTTTGACATCGGCAACCATTTCAATGAGTTTGCAGGTGAGAAGGGCGTGGCTACATGCGGCACATAGCAATGTTTCCGTCAACGGCGGATCATTTACACCACGGTAGCCCCGGGGGATTATAACTCTGTATTCTTACTGTACCTTCTCTACATTAAGAGATGCTCAGATGCACAGACACTTAACCTATGTTTCGGTTTCCTGCAGTGTTCAGTACGGTAGCGAGCGTGCAGGTTTGTAGCCTAGGAGCGGTAGGCTAGACCGCACAGCCCGGGTGTGCGGTAGGCTGTACCATCAGGTTTGTGTAGGTACGTTCTATGATGTTCGCACAACGATGAAGTCTCCTAATGACACATTTCTCAGAACGTGTCCCCATTGTTAAGCAACGCATAACTGTATGTGGCCAGGTAAAAAGCACCCTCCTTATGTTGGGAGCCGGGTCTGCGGGGGGGGGGGACCAAAGGCGGCTCTGTACTTGGAGGGTGAAGGCTAGAGCAAGCTGTGAGTAGCTTGATGAGAGTAAGTGGAACTAATTCCAAGTATGTAGTTTGCACCTTGACTCCCCAACTTCGGGTCCTGGCTTTGCTGCTCACTATCAATAGCTGTGTGACCCTTGGGCAGGTTACTTACCCTCTCTGTGCCCCTAGAAAATGGAGATGATGAGGGTGCCTACTTCCTAGTATTGATAAGAGCTGCATATGCATGGCATGTGCTAAACATCGCATTGGTCTTTGCTGCTGTTATTAGGCAGGGAAGCTCTCCTGGAGCAGGAGTGGAAGAGGTTGGAGGAGGGCAGGGATTCCTAGGGGTAGGCAATTATTCTAGAAAGACATGGCATGCACAATAGAACTGTTTGTGTAAAGGAAGCAGGGCAGGTTTTTCCAGCTTAAGGGCTTAATTGTTAAGAACAATTAGATGGGACTGAGGAGACGCATGGATAGAGCCGTATACTGGGGCTGGGGGATGTCCCCAGACGGGCAGTGTGGGGTGCTCAGGATGAGTGAGGCATGCCCTGCGGAGTGCGCCCCCGTCCCCCAGCCTGATCAGGCCAATTGCAACCCTTCTGGAACCCCAGGTGACCAATCTGTCAAGCACTGACTGCACCTGAGGCTGCGAGACCCCAGGGCAGCCACCAGCTGCACCTAGGAACCCGAGGGATCAGGGGGCCTCAGCTGGGCAGAGCTCCGAGCTGCAGGGGGTGGGGTGGCGGCTGGTATGGAACAGAGGCTGGCGCTGGCCGGGCCTGGGAGTGCTTGGCCACCAGGCCTGCTGGTCTTTCCACAAGTGATAATTCTTAAGCATTTTAAGTCCTTCTCACCCACTGCACAGAGCAAAGTCCACCTGGAATTTCTCCAAAGTGGCAGATTGCGTCCTGCTCCCAAGCTGAGAATGGAGGAGGAAGAACCTAGCGTAGGGGAAGGAAGAGGGCAAGAGAGATTAGGAGCTGGGGAGAGGGACCCCTGGGTTCTCCACAGTGAGGCAGACACAGTACTAGGCAGTGGGAGGTGAGGCTCCCAACCGCAATCCTGCCTCTAACTGGGAGAGTGACCTTGGGCACATTTCTTCTTGTCTCTGGGCCTTAGCTTCTATACCTACACAAGGAGATTCTTTATCAGCCATACTCTGGGGCCTCAGGAGACTGAGTGTGTTTCTCCAGGGGTATAAGGAAAGCTTAGGAAGGACAGGAAAAGAGGGAGGGAGAGACCCTGGAGAAGGTGGCCCGATCCTGGTCCTGTCTTAAATAAACCACCTCTTTCTGTGCCAGCTCCGAAGCCAAGGTCTCTGCCACCGTGCCGAGGATGTGGCTGGAAGTCCCGGGCTGGCAGCCTGAGGACTACTGGAAAGGCAGGGCTGGAGGGAGTCAGAGCCACCTGGCCCACAGGTTCCAAGCCTGGCTGCCTGTCCGAATTATCTGGAGAATCGGATGGGAGTAGGGATGGTCTCCGGGTGATGTTTTTAAGTAGCCAACTTAACACTGGTCCAAGAAACCACATTTGACATTCCTACATTAGTCTAGGTCCCTCATTTGATAATGAAGACAGTGAAGCCTGGTGCGGTGGCTCGTGCCTGTAATCCCAGCACTTTGGGGGGCTGAGGTAGGAGGATCACGTAAGCCAGATATTTGAGACCAGCCTGAGCAGCATAGTGAGACCCTGTCTTTACAAAAAATTACAAAAATCAGCCGGGCATGTTGGTGTGCGCCTGTAGTCCCAGCTACTCAGGAGGCTGAGGCAGGAGGATCGCTTGAGCCCAGGAGTTCCAGGCTGCAGTGAGCTGTGATCACACCACTGCACTCCAGCCTGGGCAACAGAGTGAGACCCTGTCTCAAAAAAAAAAAAAAAGTTTGATACTATTAATATATATTCAATATAGAAATGCAGAAATAAAGGAGGAGAGACATTTAAAAAAACAAAAACAAAAGCAGACAGTGAGAGGAAAGGGCTTGTTGCAGTTGACTGGAGGCCGGCAGGAGACCTGAGACTAGCGGTGTCCTCTGTGCACTGTCCCTTTGTGCAGGGCACGGGGGACACAGTGGTGCTGGCATAAGGGGTTCCCGTCACTCCCCGGACAGTGCCTTGCCCCCCAAGCAGTCTGCCTCTCTCTCTGCTTCCCTCAGTCCCGCAGAAGCTCCCAGGTGGGATGCCACGTTCCCGGGGCTGCCTCCTTGGGCACAGCCCCGCAGGTCAAAGCAGATGGCAGTTTGGGGGAGGAGGAACACCTGCTGAGCTTCAGGCGACCCTCAGGTGAGACCATCGACTCTCCCAGCAACTTCTGTCTGGCTTGCCTCCCGCCAGGCGTGAACGAGGTCGATTACTGCCAGTACCCGGCGCGGGAGACGCAGCTGCAGTGGCTGCGCTACTACCTGCAGGCACAGAAGGGGACGGCTGTGACCCCCAGGGAGGTGGAGCGGCTCTACGTGCAAGTCAACAAGTTTGCCCTGGTGAGTGCTGTGACATTGAGGGGGCGGGAAAGGGGGCACCAGGAGGGACTTGTGGCCCACTTTGGGCTCCAGAACCCCACCCTAGGGGTGAGGCCTGGGCAGCCTTGTGTGGGGCACCCCCTTATTTATACTAAGGTGACCCCCCGTGCCCCCTGCCCCATTCAGTTTAGGCTCTCTCTTCTCTAGAGAAATACTTCCAAGAAACATCCTGGCTTCCAATTTTAGCAGTTCTCTCGTTTGGATAAGTAGTTCTTTCTACCGTTTAATCTCAGCCTTTCATGCTGTAGTTAGACTCATCCTTTCACATATACATATATAATGTCGGGCTCTAAGCCTCTGGCAACTGACTCAGAACTCTCTGGAAGCCTTTCCCGGCAGGCTCTTCCTGCTCAGATCACTGTGCCGTCATGTCTCAATTCTGAGTGCCACTTACACAAGGTCGTGGCAGACCTCCCTCCACCTGCGTCTGCCCAGGGGATTGCTAACTAGTCCTCTTAGTGTCAGCTGTGCATAAGCAAGAGTCAGCTGTCCTGAATTCCATAATATATAATTGAACTAAATCAAATCTCTACTTTTCTGTGATTTAGGATTGCCTATTCTATTTTCCTCATTGGCATTTCTGCACCGGGGTTTTCTTTCTCGGTGTTCTACCTTAAGAACAAGCCTTCCTCTTGCTAAGGTTTTTAGTGATCATTCATTCTTGCTAGTTTTTTATGCCCCTTTTAAGTCATAAAAGGGAAGAAAGTGGAGGGGAGGTAGTTTGTAGCCAACCCTGAGTGAGCAGGACTCTGGGGTAGGGTGGGAATGCCACAGGATGGGGAGGGACCTTTGCATGGGAAAATGATGGTGTCACTAGTGTTTGTTAAGGGGCAGCTGGGAACCATGGTCCCCTGGCTTCTGGAGTCCGAGGTGACACGGGCCTTGTGGGCACCTCTGGCTACAGGGAAGGCACAGTTTAATGCTCAGCAAATGCCCATACTTGTTCCCAGATCTAGATTCATTTTCCAGCCTGACTGGCCTCCCCGTAGCGGGCAGTGAAGGTCAGCGCAGGGGTCTGCCAGCAGACTCGTGGCCAGGGCACTGCCGCCATCCCTCCTCTCATCTGCCTGCACCCTACTGAGGAGTGCCGGCCCCTCTGCGGGCCACTAGGCCCAAGCTCTGGCTTAGGGAGTCATCTTGTCCTGCATACCTTGGCCTCGAAGACTCCAGCAGGTTCCTCTGGGTAGGGAAGAGGCCAGGGGTGGAGTGTGGGTCCTGCTTAGGCTGGGGGAACCCCCTGAAATCCCTAGAAGCACCGTTCTGCTGACCACACCCCCTTAGGGTGGGCAGACATTTGGTAGAACTGGCTCTGCTTGCCTCTTTCTGGTAGGAGTGGAGCCCCCAAAGCCTGTGCCGGGGAGACCCCACCACGTCTCTGCCGGTATCCTAGCTCTGTGTCTTCCAGAATGGCTGCGTCCCCTGGCTCTGCAAGGTTGCGACAGGCGTGGGGCATTGCCGAACTGACCCTCTCTGGTCTGTTTCCAGGCGTCTCACTTCTTCTGGGCGCTCTGGGCCCTCATCCAGAACCAGTACTCCACCATCGACTTCGACTTCCTCAGGTGAGTGCAGGCGGAAGGGGGCGGAGGGACACAGAGAAAAGGAAGAGCCTAGAGCCCAGGGTGCGAAGGGGACAAAGGAAGCCCCAGTAGAATGCCCGGAGTCCGTTCCTCTGTCCTGCTGACTCGTCCCCATGCCAGCCTGTTTCCGCTGCCCTGGGGGTGCCGGGGAACTCCACTCTGAAAACAGTCAGAAATGCCACTCCTTCCCCTGCGCCTGGAAGATCCAGTCCCCACTGCGTGCACGGCCACCCCACTGCCCTGCCTGCTGCCGGCGCACCTGTCCCCAGAGCCTGGTGGTGGAGGGAACCGTTGAGAGTTCAGTCTGAAAGATCGCAGAGATCTTTTTACAGCAGAGAGGACAGAATTCCAGAGCAGAAGTGACATGAGGCCGCTCGGGTGGCTTAGTGTGTGCTGCGCTGCCTCCCTGCGTGGGTGTCAGGCCCCTCTACCCCTCAGTGGCTCCTAGTGATATATAGGGACAGTACCTGGATGGCACTTGAATATTGGCAATTCAGGGGGTCCCTGTCATGGAGGTTCTCATGTCCCTAAGGGCCGGGAATCATTTCTTCCTCCATTCGGGTCCAGACCCTGGCCCGCCTTCTCCCCACTCACCCCTAGCGGAATCGTGACCCCGGCTTTAAAGTGTCCACAGCCATTAGAGAAATGCAAATCAGAAGCCCCGTGAGATATCACCTCACACCCCTTAGGATGGCTGCTATCAAAGAAACCAGAAAATGGCAAATGTGGGCACGGCTATGAAGCAGTTGGAACCTTTATGCACTGAGGTGGCCATCTGAAATGGTGAGCAGCCATGGAAGACAGTGTGCCAGTTCCGCAAAAAATTAAAAAATAGAATTGCCGTATGATCCAGCAGTCCCACCTCTGGGTGTCTAGACAAAAGAGTTGAAAGTAGCGTCTCAAAGAAATTTGTAAACCTGTGTTCAGAGCAACATTATTTACAGTAGCCAAGAGGGGGAAGCAGCCCACATGTCTACCAGCAGATGAATGGATAAATGAAAGGTGGTACATACATACAATGGAATATTACTCAGCCCTAAAAAGGAAACCCTGCTACAACCTGGATCCGCCTTGAGGACATTATGCTAAAGTGAAATAAGCCAGTCACAGTAAGATAAATACTGGCCAAGCCCCATCTTTCTCCTAGAGCCCTGCCCTGGGACACCCCTCCCACCCCCAACCATGGGGGCAAATACTGTATGATTCCACTTATGAGGAGTAACTAAGATAGTCAAACTCCTAAGAAACAAAGTAGAATGGCAGTTGCCAGGGGCTGGGGAGAGGGCAATGGGCAGTGTTGTTTGACGCGTAGTTTCAGTTTTGCAAAATGAAAAGTTCAAGAGATTTATTACACAGTCCTATGAATATACTTAGCACGTCAAACTGTCAAAACAAAACTCCAAACATGCAGGGTTGCTCCAGTCTGATCTGAGAAGAAAAAATTATAGTTGAAGTCAAACAAGCAAATAAAAACCTGGGCTGGGGTTGACCTGCCCAGACCTAGATGGGCTTAGAGCGGGCGAGAAACTTTGCTGGTGGTGTGAGTACCCCCAGCAGGGCCCACCTGGCTTCCCTTCCCACACCCAGCTTCCTTCTGCCTCTGGCAGGTACGCTGTGATCCGATTCAACCAGTACTTCAAGGTGAAGCCTCAAGTGTTAGCCTTGGAGATGCCAAAGTGACCAGCCACCCCATCCCTCCGCTACCCATCTGTCTGGCCAGACCTGCTCTCCAGGGCTCGGTTCTGCTCTGGACAAGGTGGGAGAAGGGGACAGGTGGGTGTCCAGGGAGAAGACTCTGTCCCTGCCGCCAGCCCCCAGTGGTTGCCACTGAAGACCTCATTCTCCTGTTTGGAGGGGCTGACAGGACCCAACGCCAGGGGTCCCCTTCACCTCGCCAGGCTCGGGAGGAAGTGCCTGCAGACAGCCAGGGCCAGGACGGTGACTACCCCTGGGAAGCACACCATTCTCAGCCCCAGGCCCTGCTGCAACTTGGGCTGCCTTACATGTGTCTTTAACCCTTCCTGGCCTGGGGACACGGGGAAGCGGGGAGGGCTCCTTTCTACCTCCAGTGCCATGAGCTCCAGCCCGTCTCCCCTCTCCCCCTGCGTGCCCCGTGTAGGAGGTGCTGAGCCCCAGATCAGCGTCATGCCAACCCTGACACATGGATGTACACACTGTGGCTGGGCGTGGGGGTCTAAAATTGGGCATGACAGCTCCCCCAGCAGCCGCCTCATCTGAGACCCCTCCCCTTCTCCAAACCAGATCCGATCAAATAACTCCGTCCCAAACTCCTGTGCTTCTGTCCCGCCCTCTGCAGCCTGCTGGGGGGAAGGAGAGGGATGGCAAAGCCATGGGCCTCCAAAGCCAGGCTCTGCTTTGTGCTGTGGCTTGGCCGGAAGGGACACGGCCAAGGAGGGGGTGGCCAGAACCAGAGCCAGCAGCCTCCTGCCTTGTTCCCTCCCCTGCCTTCCAGGCCCTCCTTCCCAAGGATGTCTCTCCGTCTCCACCTCTGTCCTGAAGTTGACCGGAGGTTTTCCCATCTGGGAATGACTAGTGGGCATCGAGGGGCGGGGGGCGGGGGGCCAGGGGCCTCCTCCAGGGCCCAGACCCTGGGCAGGTCGAATCAGAAAGGTGCTGGCTGAGCCGTTGTCACGCGACAACCTCCACCTCCCTCCTGCCCTCGGGGCTCCTCCTTGGGCCCTCCTGGCTCTGGCCCATAAAGTGATTCATTTGTAAATTATCATGGTTTTCTGCATTAAAATGCTCATTTCTGGACTGCTCTGTGTCAAGCAACAGTGGTGAGGATTTGCGTCCTGCAGTGGGGGGCAAGGAGTGCGGCAGCCCCTCAGTGCCGCCCCCTGGACTCCACGCCAAAGTCGAGGTTGAGGGCCTGCACCTGCACACGCGCCCCACGCACAGCCTGCGAAGGCCCCGGTGCTCCTCGTAGACCTGGGCAGGGCTGACTCGGCTCCGCTGCCTTTAACGTCTTGTTGGAATCAGCTGGACGCAGGGCTGGGCTGAGGATTGCAGGGCCTTGGCCAATCAGGGCGCTGAAACCCTGCGTGGAAGGGCTCCCAGCACCTTAAACAGTCATTTCTGGCTCCCAGCTACGGTTGGGAAAGGACCTGCTCTGCCCGACGGCCGGCAAGAGTGATTCCTGGAAGCTTCTGTTCCCTTCTCAGAAGGCCAGAGGGAGGAGAGGGCAGAAACTCAAAAGGTAAGAAGGGGGCGTCCCGGTTGCCAGTTATACTTCCCGGCCCCCCCAGAACGTGCCAGTGCCCTTAGGGGCGGGGCTGGACAGCCGCCTGCCAGGTGGACTCTGGTTGTTTGGTTTTTGCCTGCAGAAGCACCGGGATGCCATGGCAACTGCTGGGGCTGGCACCGGGCCGCTGGGGCCTTCAAGGTCACAGTGATCCAGGGGTAGCAGCCTAGGAGGGGGACAGGTGGCCAGACAGGACCTGTCTGTGGACTAAATAGCAGTGCCCACCCTCCTTGTTCCCTTCCGAGCCAGCTCTGGAACTGAGGGCAGAATTAACGCCAAAGGCACGTTTGTTTCTGGAGGCAGGTGTTGTGCTGAGCAGGGAATGGCTGGGACAGGGCTCCCAGGGTGTCAGGCTGTGTCCCCAAGGCCCCGGCCATCATCTGCACGGGAAGGAGTTAACCGGCGACACCACCCCACTGCCCTCTTTGAGAAAGTATTCTCATTCCTCCAGTCCTCCAGGGTTACGAGCAGGTGGGGGCATGCCCTCAAAGCCTGGGCGTTCTACCTTCTCTCCTTCCCCGGCGCCCCCAGATTAGCCAGAACCCCTGCCCGCCTGGCTAAGCACCAGGCCTCCCGAGTGTGACCTGGCTCCACCCCTCGGGCCCCTTCCTAGGCCCGTGGCAGGGGCAAGACTCCTGGGCCGAGGCTCGCCCTCCCCGTGGGCTCTGACCCTCGGTCTCTGCAGGAGGCAGGAGAGGCTCCGAGGGGGCAGAGAACAGCTTGTGGCCCAGCCTTCCTGGTCATGAGCAGGACGCTATGTTCCTGGGCTCTGCGTCCCACCTGACCCGTCCTCCCTCTCAGGGGCGAGGGGGTGGGGCTCCAGGACCCCAGCCGTCCTTCGAGGAGGACCCAGGGCCAATCCCTGGCTCAGCAGCTGGAATGAGGCAGGCAGGACAAGGGTCCCTGGAGTGGGATGTGGGAAGTACTGGCCTCGGGCCCCCACTCCCACCCCAGGCCACAGAGGACTTGGGAACAGGGACGCAACGGGAACTCGGCTGCAGGGGGTGAGCGGTGAGCGCACTGCCCAGGACTTGCGTTGGAAGAACGGGCGGGAGTGGGGTGGGGGTGGAGGCAGTGGACAGTGGGAGGGGACATGAGCAACTGTCCAGGCTGGCTCCTCCGCCCGCTGCTGCCTGCAGCTGAGGGACTGGGCTGGGGAGAACGGGCAGGCCAGCGCCAGACGCCCCCAGGTCAAAGGCCGGGCCCTGATGCTTGGGGAGTCTTGGGTCCCACGACGCCGCCAGAGTCTGTGGCTCTTTCTGCCCTGCCCGCGCCGCCTCTGTTCTGGACCAAACGCGCCGGCCCTTTTGGCCGTTCCCCGCAGGACGTGCCCACCAGGGTCCCGCCAGTCCTCTTCCACGCAGGGGGACTGCTGGGCCCCTCCACTGGGACAACGGCCTTTTCTAGGGAGGGGTAGGCCTGTGTGGGGCACACAGGGACCGTCACCTCCCTGGTTGTGAACACAAGCCCCTATTTATCCAGCCCCAGTCTAACTCTTTCACAAGAGGTGCCAGTCAGCTCTGCTGTCCCCATTCCATACTGATGGGATTAATTTTTAACCACAGGAGTTGTCTTTTTATAGATGCTGGTTAATGTGCATTTTGTAGCGTTTCAGTTTGTCATCCAGCCCTTCCGGGGCCTGTGTCCTCTAGTGCAGTAACTCGGTCTTCGACATGCCCCTCCCAAAGCTCGCTGAGGCCGGAGAGAGCCCTGGTGCACGTCACTGGAGACCCTGCCTTTTTGTTTTTGAGACGGAGTCTGTTACGGACCAGAGTGAGAAAGTCAATTATGAAAGGCTGATTGAAATTTAGTGAGTCTTTATTAGTTGGTCAGTGGCACGTTTGTTTTGGCGGGGAATTTTATTGAGCTTGGAGTGTGGTCTTGAGCATGGGTTTTGTGATAACTTATATACCCTTTACCATTGTATCATATGGAATATTAAATATATATACCTTGGGATATTTTAGGTAATCATTTTTAGTTTTAAGGTTATGAGATTATTTAAAGACCCTCTGGGCTGGGCGAGGTGGCTCACGCCTGTAATCCTAGCCTCTGGGAGGCCGAGGCGGGCGGATCGCTTGAGGTCAGGAGTTTGAGACCAGCCTGAGCAAAAGCAAGACCTCATCTCTAAAAATAAAAAGAAATTAGCTGGACAACTAAAAATATATATAGAAAAAATTAGCCAGGCATGGTGGTGCATGCCTGTAGTCCCAGCTACTCGGGAGGCTGAGGCAGGAGGATTGCTTGAGACCAGGAGTTTGAGGTTGCTGTGAGCTAGGCTGACATCATGGCACTCTAGCCTGGGCAAGAGCTCGAGACTCTGTCTCAAAGAAAAAAAAAAAAGACCCTCTGGTTTTATTTGATTAATTATTTTAAATAATTGAGGAAAAAGTAGGTTTATAGAAGTAGATAGTATTAGTTAGAATAAAGTACAATTTCTTACACCCTAAATAAGCATTGTAAAATTTAATTTTATATAGTTGGGTAGTATTTGTTAAATTGACTTTTTTTCCCCTTGGATTTAGGGCCTGTCTTAGGTCACTTTGATTATTTACCCATTGTACTATGCTAGTAGATAATTATTAATATAGTCAATAATTATGGGACTTTTTTTTTTTTGTATCTGGGGTGGGCTAGAGTGCCGTGGCATCAGCCTAGCTCACAGCGACCTCAAACTCCTGGGCTCAAGCCATCCTCCTGCCTCAGCCTCCCGAGTAGCTGGGACTACACAGGCATGCACCACCATGCCCGGCTAATTTTTCTACATATATATTTTTGGTTGTCCAAATAATTTCTTTCTATTTTTAGTAGAGACGGGGTCTCGCTCTTGTTCAGGCTAGGAGACCCTGCCTTGTTAACTAACCAGGGTAGAAGGGCTCACAGGTGGGCTCAGGGCGTCCACGCGTCTATCCCCCTTTCCCGGCCTAGGGCCCAGGCTTTCACTGGCGTCGCCAAGGGCTCCTTCTCTGAATGAGGATAAGAACCAGGATAAGGTTAAGCCCTTTGTTTTCAGAGGAGGACAATGAGGCCTAAAGGGGAGACCTGACCCTCCTCCCTAACTCTGTGGCTAGTTGTAGGAGAAGCTGAGCTTCCTGACTCCTATTGTAGTGCTCTGATCCCTGCCTTGTTTCTCAGGACCTGGGTGGGCTCGCCTGCTCAATGCGGGGCGTTCAGTGTGGGCTCCGCGGATGTCCTGTGTCACCCACAGGCTGCACCTGGGCCTCCCTTGCCCGAGCCGGGTCCTCCCAGCCGCCCGCCTGAAGCTCCCGCACACGGCCACCAGGGGGCAGTGGTGCCCGGGCTTCCCGCACACTTGGGCCTCTGGACGTGGCCGCCTCCCCGCTCCCCGGCCTCCCCCTGCCCTGCACAAGGGCCAGATTCCGAAATGATCTGTCTTTATTATGCCATCAGAAAACAAAACAAAATCCCCCGAGTGTAAACAGGAGAAATGTGCTGGTTAAGTTACTCATCATTATCTTATTATTAACAAAATAAAGCACTATCTATGTTTACAATCGTAAAAAAAGAAACAGCCTGGAAAGAAATGGGGGCTTTGGGGAAGGGGGAAGATGGGAGCAGGGGCAGACGCCACATCCAGCCCTGGGGGATTTGGGGTTCCCTTCCCACCCTGGTCTGGGGGCTGCTCCAGATCTTGGGAGTGAGATGCCAGTGGGATTTGACTTCCATAGGGAAAGGACTCGTGAATCTGAGACCCAGGCCCTAGTGCAGAGTGGGGGAGGGGCAGGGCCAGGTGGGAGAGTGATGAGTCTTCTCATCAACCCCTCCCAAGAATGGGGAGCCCCTGCCCCATGCTCATGAGGGCAGAATGGAGACCAGCTGCCGGGGGGAGCCGGGTCTCCAGGGCCCCTATCTCTGGCAGTAAGGGAGCACCGTCAGTCCTCCTGCGATCAGATGGGGACCAGGGCTGGGGCCCCAGGACACAGCCCCTTGGAGGCTGAGGCACATTCCCATGCTGCTCAGAGCTAAAAGTGGCTCCGTGGGAACCGGCAGGCAGAGTCAGGGAGGGAGTGAAGGGGCGGGCAGGAAGGGGCAGGAAGGCTGGTGGGCCCATGGGCAGACCAGGGGCCTGCTGGGACCCAGAGGGCATCAGGGGGGCAGGGACAGACACTGCAAAAAAGAGAAAGAGACAAAGAGGGCCTTGCAGAAAGACAAGGAAGAGAGAGAGAGAAATGCACACAAGGAACACACAGAACCTGAGACACCCAGACTGACAAAGAGGTAGCAATTTGGGGACAAAGAGAAGCACAGAAAGAGGCCCCCAGAGAAACAAGAGTGGCATCAAGAGACATAGCCACAGGAACAGTGCCTGGCACGCAGTGGGCACTTAATAAATATCTTGTGCAATGAAGGAACAGATGAAAACACACACACGTGCACACAGACACACACACAGAGCAGCCAGAGGACAATGGGCTTGGCAGAGACAAAGACAGTGAGAGACAGCCAGACCCTTTGCACAAAGTGATCCTGGTGATAGAGGAGTGATCTGGGGGTGTGTGGGAGGGGGTGGTGGTCCCACAGTGGCTGGTCCAGCCAGGACAAGAATGGAAACAGCATGTGACCCCAAGGGGACAGGTGTGTAGCTGCCACATCCCCATGGGTAGACCTGCAGGAGCGAGGGCCATCCAGTGTCCCCTGGCTGTGCGCCCCAAGGGCCGAGGAGCAGCCTGCCCAGCAGGTGACAGCTCCTCAGGTACACCCGCCAGAGGGTGTGGCGGGGAGGGGGACTCTCCCCTCATGAACATATATCTACAAGTGCACAGCTTTGCCCATCTCCAGGGCACACCCAAGGCCAAGTACCAACGTAGTCCAGGTTGGCTGGCTGTGCCCATGGGGTTGGGGTGGGGTCTGTCCCCAGAAGGGGCTGGGCCCACCCAGCGGGATCAGTCCGTGAGCACCACCAACTCCCCGTCACTCTTCTCTTCGCCCTCCGAGTCTTCATCCTCACTGTACCGGTACATCTCGCCGTCGGCCACCGAGTGCCTGTCGTCTGTGCCTTCACCCTCCTCCCTGAGGCTGCAGGTGTTGACGATGACAGGCATGTTGGGGTCCAGGCTCCGGGGGACGTAGTGCTCCGCCAGCGGCTGTGCCAGGGGCATGCCTGCCGCCCGCGGGTACAGGACGTCTGTGGGGCTCATCTGCACCTGGCCGGCCTGCGGGCTGGGGGTGGGAAGAGGCACGGTTACGCGTGCACCCCCACTGCAACCCCAAGCCCAGCTGCCCCCAGGCCTCCTGAGAGCGTGCAGCCCCACCCCACAGCTTCTTGGCTCTGTGACCCATACAGTTGTCCCCAAATTCACTGTCACCTACAGCCCTGCAGATGGCCCTGCAGCCCCAGGGCCACAGTGTGCTCAACAGATAATATTCTTGGAGGATGGAGTATGAATCCAATTTTTTGCAACTGCATATTGGTAATGCGCTGGGGGGTTCCTGTTTAAAGGAATCCAGCGGTGTGCCAGCTCTGGTCAAGTCGGGAATCTGTGTGATGAGCACTTTGATTTTTAGTCCCTCTGACTCTACAGAGCTCGTCAGAAATGGGAGCCGCAGGCTCATTTTCCCGGGTGCGCGTGGCAGGTCCTCCACGGTTAGTCACGTGCCTATAACTTCAGCCACCAAGTGCTCAGCAGTCACACACGCAGCCATACACGGTGGCCCCCGGAGCCACACACTCAGGCCCAGCCACCCACAGCACCCTGGGGTCACATCCAAAGGTCAGCCACACACTGCCACCCGCCGCTCACAAGAGTTCTACTTGAGGGGGGGCTGCTCACGGGATGGCGTAGCTCTGGCGGGCGTCCTGGCGCCGGGTCCTCATCAGGGCCTTGTACTCGCCCACGCGCAGCCGCTTGCCCTCCACGATGCAGGTGCGCTTGGGCCGCGGCTTGTACTTGTAGTCGGGGTACTTCTCCAGGTGCTGCCGGCTCAGCCGCGCCTGCTCCTCGTAGTAGGGCTGCTTCTCCTGGTTGCTCATGGACTTCCAGCGCGAGCCTGCACAGCCCCCGGGGACAGGCGGTCGGTGCTGGGCTCTGCTCCCTGCCCGGCCCCCAGGACAGTGTGGTCCCCGCGTGGCCCCACAAGGTAATATGGGCAAGCACTTAGTGAGGGCCTGGCCCGATGTGGGTGCTCCTTGGATGCTGAGCAAAGGCATGAACGAAGTTGGCACGTAGAAAGTGTATCCGATGCTCAGCTTAAGGCTCAGCATCCACCCACATCCCAGACGACCTGGCAACTTCTGGGAGGCCTCTGGTCTGCTGAGTTGCATAAACAAGAGAACAGCCACCCAGGCCCTCAGCAGCCCGGGTAGGCTCCCTGCTCAGGACAAAATCCCTGGTGTCTCGGTTGACAAGAGACCTGCATTGACGCGAGAGGTGCCTCAGTCTTGAAACCAACTGTCCCCTTTTAGCACATCTGCCCTGCCCCATATCCTTTCCCTGGCCTCCGATCAGGCCATATAATTCTAAAAACCTTCCTACTGCCAACCCAAGAACACCAGTCTCTCCTACGGTCTGCCAGAGCCAGCTCCCAGGTCTGGGCTAACAGTGGAACAGGTTAGGTTTAGAGCAGGAGGGCTGAGGAATGTTCTCTCTCTCCTGGACTTCTTGAGGGCAGGCGCTACCGGACGAGCCCTGCGACGGTACGAGACCCTCGGACCCAGCTGCCTCCACATCCCCCGACTCCTGCACCCCCTCAGAGTCCACTGGGGTCCAGCATGGTGTGGAATATCACCAAGCAAGCCCCGGGTAGACCCGGATGGCTCTCGCCACCAGGTCCCACTGGACCGCGGCCCTTACCGAGGATCTTGCTGATGCTGGAGTTGTGCATGTCCGGGAAGGCTTGGAGGATCTTCCTCCGCTCGTCCTTGGCCCACACCATGAAGGCGTTCATGGGCCTCTTGATGTGGCTGCTGTTCCGGGACTCCGGGAAGTGGCGGGAGCCTGAGGGGCAGGGGTGGCATCAGCCAGGCAGCCTGTCGGGGGTGGGGAGAGTCCTCCAGGGCCAGCAGAGAGCCGTCCCCTACGCGCCCACTAGGGGGCACTGACGGGGCTCCCAGAGCAAGTTAGCAGAGGCCCAGCCAGGGACCCAGAGACAGACGGGACAGACACACAGGAAACCGGGGGCCCCAGAGAGTGGGGACCCAGCCGTCAGAGACACAGGGAGACAGACCCACCAGAGCCGTGGGACCATGGAGCCACGCACACCCGGAGGGACCCGACCGACAGACCAGTGGAGAGACGGGTCAGAGACAGACCCAGCCTGAGCCTCCCCGGGACACAGGTGAGCCCTCCTGCCCCACAGCCGGTGCCCAGAGCGCTCACCGTCCATGTCGCAGCCCAGCATGGCTTCTTCCAGCGGGTGCACACAGCTCTCCTCCAGCCGCTCCTTGGCTGGGGACGAGTCCAGGCTGATGAGGTCCTGGGGTTGACAAGGCAACCTGTACATCAGCCCCCTCTGTGTCACCCCTCTCCTCCCCTCCCTTTGGTGGCCTCAGACCCTGTGTCTTTCAACGCTGGCCCTCGTCTGTTCCTCCCTAAAGTGCAGGGGGCCGGGGGAGCCATACCTTACGGAAGGGGGTGTTGGGGGAGCTTTCCAAGGCCCCGCCGTGGCTGTGCAGCAGCTGTCGAGCATCCTGGATGGCTTTGGTGACAGGATCCCCCTCACCAAGGAAGCCTGGAGGAGAGGGCAGAGGAAGAGGAGGGACATACCGGGGTTAGCGCTCCCTCTTGCCCTAAGCGGCCGCACTGCACACCCCAAGCAACGCCATTTACACCGGCTGCCGTGAGGCGTCAATAGTCTAGAACTGAAAATAGTGTCCCTTGAACCGCAGAACTTGGTGGCCTGATCCCTGATGCCAGCATGCCCAGATACGGTGGGGGACAGGAGGATGGCACCTTCTAAGAGGAGGTCTCACCCTCGTTTGGTAAAACCTAGAACGCAGAGAGGGCAAAGGACATGCCCCCATCATGTCATGCCTCCTTGGCCCTCCCCTAAGGGGGCTGATGGACAGGTGGGGGCGGCAGAAAGCTTACCTAGAGGCAGGCTGGGGGGGCTGGACTGCAGGTCCCGCGTGGGGGCCCCGTGGCTGGGGGGCCGGGGGCCACAGCCGCTCATCTTCAGGCTGGGGGAGCTGGAGGTGTTGGGCAGCTCGTGAGCCTTGGGCTTGGCTGTCAGGTTCAGGGGCTGGGAGGGCTCCTGAGGGAGACGCGGAAGGTCACAGGTGAGAGCAGCCCAAGGAGTTCCCCGCAGAGGCACAGAGAGGAAGGGGCACCAGCATACCCAGGACAAGGGGACCCCCCCCCCCCCAGAGACGGCAGGGGCAGGAGAACGAAACACAGGGCGCCGGGGCCTACCACCCCACACCCCGCAGTCCCCACAGGGGGCAGCCAGCCGCCGTGAGCTGGGGAGGAGCCCCGGCCCGCGGTGGAGGGCAGTACCTGCAGGGGGTGGTGGGCGGCCATGGCCCCAGGCCTCTTCCCCACTGGGGCCGGGGGGCTGTGCAGCAGCTGCAGTGGGTACTCCACTGTGGGGAAGTGGCAGGGAGAAAAGTCCTGGATGAGCACAGAACCGCAGCCAGGCTGCTTGCCAAGGCCCCGCACCGCAAGGTAGGCGAAGGCTCGAAGCTGGCCCCCCTTGGTTTCACCCCCTGCCCTCCCCGGCCCCAGAGCACCGCTGGGGACCTTCCCCCCCCCAGGGCCCCGCACGCACGTGGCATCTTCCCCTGCTCCTGCCCCTCCCAACCCACTCTTAAGACCCCAGAGCCCCACCTAGTGTTGCGATGGGAGAGGGCATGCCATCTGTTCATTCAGTGGCTACTTATAGTTTGTGCCCACTGCATGCATGGTACAAAAGCAGCTGCCTGTTGCGCGGCATGTCTCATGTGCACGATCTCACTATAGCATACAGTGTGTGGCATACAACAGGTGCTTAATACGCACCACCCCGTTTTACAGACAAAATAACAGAGACCTTAGAAGTCAAAAGGGTTGCACACAGAGCTATTAAATGGCAGCACTGGGATTTGAACCCAGGTCCTCGAGACGTCACAGCCCATTGACACAGCACTCTCTCTTCTACCCACCCTACCTCACTCAACCTCCACCAGGCCCAGCAGCAAGCAGCTGACAGTTCAGGGGGAGAGGGAAGCCATGTGTACAAACCACAGGGCGCATGGCAGGGAGTGAGAAGGGCCACCCAGGTGGCACACCAGAGAACTCTGTTCCAGCTAGGGTGACTAGAGCGGGCTTCCCGGGGGAGTCAAGATCTGAGCTAGAGCATGCAGGAGGGGCAGGACTGGGACAGGGGGAGAAGGGGTGGTGAGGTGCGTGAGAGGGAGGCTGGGGAATGGGGCGGGCACGTGGGCCAGGTGGGCTCCCAGGGCCCAGGCCCCCCTCAGGAGTGTGGACTGCATGCTCCAGGCCCCAGGCAGCACCTGAGGCAGGCGAGCTGGGCGGGGCAATATTCACAGTCGGCCTTAGGAAGGGGCCCTACTCGCTTGGATTCTGGAGCAAACAAAGCAGGAGGCGGCAGGGCCAGTCCTGATCCTCCCCAGCTTAACTCCTCCCTCACCTGTCTGGAGAGGACTCAGGGCCCCTCCCCTGACCAGGCCTGCCCTCGCCTCCCGGGCTGTGCACCATGTTCACGGGGAGCTGTGATGGTTTGGTGCCATTGCCCTGGCCTCCAAGGCAGCCCTCCCCTCTCCCGGTTCACCCCAGCTAACTGGAAACTTCCTTCCGCACAGGGCCTAAGGCCACTCGGGCTGCTGTAACGAAGACCCATAAACTAGGCAGCTTATGAACAACAAATCTCCTCTCCGCTCTGCAGGGGAGTCACCTCCGGGTAAGTCACACCTTGGGTCCTGCCCATGTCTGAGACTCCGGACTTTAAACTTTTGAGGTGATGCTGGAACGCAGAGGCTGTTGGGACAGAATCAATGTATTTTGCATGTGAGAACATGATTTTGGAGGCCGGGGCCTGAGCAGAATGCTAGGGCCTGAATGCTCGTGCCCCCCAAAATTCATATGTCAAAACCCTAATCCCCGGTGTGACGGCAGTAGCAGGGGAAACCTTTGGGAAGTGATTAGGTCAGGGAGGGCGAAGCTCTCAGGAAGGGGACTAGAGGCCTGAGGGGGCTTGTCTGCCCTTCCCACCACGTGAGGACACAGCCAGAGGTGCCACCTGGGAACCAGAGCAGGCCCTCGCCAGACACCGAATCTGCTGGTGCCCTGAACTTGGACTTCCAGCCTCCACGACCGTCAGAAATAAATGTCTGCTGCTTACAAGCCGCCCAGTTTACGGGACTTTGTTGTAGCAGCCTGAACTGCTGTGTTTCCGCTGTGCCCGACCTTGCAGAGGTAAGGGACAAACCAGGCTGGAGCAGAGTGCTGGTGGGGGACACGTGCCCCCGGCCCACGGAACTCAGCGGGGACTCCTCCTCCTGTCTCTGTCTCACTTGTGGAACAGGCAGGGTGGACCAACGGGGTTGATTTTAAAATCTCCCCGGGAAATTGTGGACAGCATCTCTACCCTGTTCCCATAGTTCAATGTCTCCATCCCCACTGTCACTGCCCCGGCACAGGCGTCACCCGCTCACTAGAATCATCACGAGAGCCCCCACAGGATCCCGCCTCTGGCTGGTCTCCCTGCCACTCCCTGTCCCCCACACCAGAGAGAGAACACACTCGCCACTCAAACGTGGTGCACCTCCGTCCTACAACGTGTGACCCCCCCCCCCCAGGCTGCACGCTCCGTCCGACGGCCCTGCTCAGCCAGCCCCACCGCCACCCCTCTCCCTCGCCCTCTCCTTTCAGCTTCTGACTGACCCCAACGCGTCCTGCCTGTTCTCCCAGGACCCAGGCAGACGCCACCTCCTCAAGAAGCCCTCCCAGATTCCCCAGTACTGGCATCCTTCTCTTTCCCCCCTCCCCGACTGTAAAGCCCGTGGGCAAAAAGTTCACGTGTTGTCAGCCCCCCGGCTCCCCAACAACCGCACGGTGTGTGACACATGGTCTATCTGTTTGCGGAATGTCGGTGACAGGGTAGAAGGTGGGAATGACACGTGCTGGCAGGAATGGCAGCTGCTAGAATCTGGGAGATGCGTAAACCTCAGTTAATCGTCAAGATATTCATGACCTGGCACAGGAAAGGCACCAGCACTGGGCAGACTAGGCCTGGACTACTACACTGTCCCACGTCTGAAAAGCCCTCTACGGCATCCAGCGTGTTCCTTCCACTCCCCCAGTGCAGCTGAGAAAGGAGGACAGATCTGAAGCTGAGGCCCAGAAAGGTCACATAGCCAATTAATTAACGGAGGACAGCAGCGGCAGGGTCCCTCCCTGAGGCGGGGTGGAGCCGCCCTTCCCACACTCACCTGGTTTGCAGGGGATGGGCTGAATGGGCAAGGCCAGCTGGGAGTCGGGGGCGACAGGCAGAGGTTGGTGGCTTGGAGGGAAGGCTGGGATCATGACATAAGGCATGTTGACCTGCTGAAGGCAAAGAAGCCCTGTGTGAGTCCCTGGGGACCCAAGGAGCTAGCCAGCTGCGGTTAGCCGGGGACACAGAGTGTAGACCCACGGATGAGAGGCACAGGGCATAAGGGCCGGCTGGGACAGTGTTCGAGGGACCCATCTGACCCCATGCCACCTCTGGGCCCCCGTCTACCTGCCCTCCAGCCTCAGCCGGGGAGGAAGATATTCTGGGCTCCTGCCTTACAACAGGGAAAGACGACAGGTTGGGGGCTAGAACAGAAATAGGGGCCCCTCCCAGGGTCGGGCCTGAGTGATTCTGCTGTGGGCAGCTTTCGCTGGGTCCACATCCCCTGTCCCTCCCTGTCCCCAGCACCTCTCCAGGCTGGCGTCACCTCCCCTCAACCACCTTCTTTTCATCTCCCGGTCTCCCACCTGTATCTGCTGCTGCAGGAGGTTGATCTTGTGCTGCTGCTGGATGAGCTGCTGCTGCTGCTTGGCAATCTGGCAGGGGGAAGAGCGGGCGGGGGCGTCGTGAGCCCTGGTGCCCCTCCTCCCACAGGGCCTGCCCGGCCCCCACCACGCCCTGCCTTCCCCCCTGCGGCAAAGCATGGAGGGCAGCAGGGAGGGGGAGCATCCGGGGACAGGGGTGGAGGCTGGGCAGGACGCGCCAGCTCTCTCCCTGCACAGGCCCTTTTGTGCTCTACCCCCGCAAGGGCTTATGAATCAGCCCGAGGCGGGAAACCTGCAGCCCCTGCCCCCAGCCTGTCCCCCACCTCCCCCCAGGCCTACCTGCTCCTGCTGCTGCCGGGCCAGCTCCATCTGCTGCTGCTGCTTCTCGAAGAGCATGGCAGCCATGTTCTTCTGCTCCGAGTGGGCCGCCAGGAGCTGGTCCCGCAGGGTGGACAGCTGGTGGATCATGACCAGAAGCTGCAGCTCCTTCTCTGCCAGGCTCTCTTGGGTCCCTGCCCCACGGTGAAACAGCCACCACTGAGATTTTTTGTTTGTTCATCTATCCGTCCATCTACCCACCCATCCAACCATCCACCTGACATTTATCGAGCAACTGCTGTGTCCCAGGCCCTGTGAGGGGCTGAGCGACAGAGATGATGACACATGATCCTTGCCCTGTAGGCGCTCGTTCCTCATCTCGCCGACAACTAGCTGGCCTAGACGCTCCCCACTCTTAGCCACTAATTCCAGGCCCCGGAAATGCTGACAGTGGGACACCTCACCCCTAGGCCCCCGGGCCTCTTGGACGTCCCCGAGTGCCCAGTGCCACACAGGGTCGGGGGGACAGCCATCCCATGGGAGGGCCCGGTGGGACATGCTCAGGCTTTGGAGCAAGACGGGTCTGGGTTCAAATTCCCATTTCAACCCATCCTGCCTGCGAGCTGTTAGGCAAGTTGCCAACGTCTCTGTACTTGAGGGTTTTTTCAATCCGTACATGGGCACAGTAGGCACTTCGCAGGGTCACTGTGGGTTCAACAAGCTCATGTGTGCAAAGCGGAGAACTCCCCCTCATTTTACAGTTAGACCAGGAGTGGCAAGGACATGCCTGATGTCACAGCCATGGGATTCG
Source organism: Lemur catta (assembly GCF_020740605.2). Taxonomy (NCBI): domain Eukaryota; kingdom Metazoa; phylum Chordata; class Mammalia; order Primates; family Lemuridae; genus Lemur; species Lemur catta. The sequence continues at coordinate 5,201,481 of NC_059150.1, read as the reverse complement.
ATTCCCACCAGGCCCCTCCTGCATGGGATGAGCCAGACCTAATGCTTGGGGCCCCCCAGGTGAGGGAAGGTGACGACCCCTGCAAGGCCAGGCAGGAGCCAAGCGGCCCAGGACAGGTGTGAGGGTGCCAAGAACTGCCCTACAGACCTGACTGCATGGCCAGGCCAGGAGAAGCAAAAGGGGATTCAAACGAATCCCCCCGACCCCCGCACCGAACTTCACCTTTGACATCTTTGGCTTCCACAGAGTTCCTTCCCAGAAACCTCTCTTTCCAGTCACTGGACAGCAGCTTCTCGATGGCCGGCACCACTGGAAGACAGCGGCAGGGTGAGGAGCAGCCGTCCCAGCAGCCCGCCCAGGCCCTGCCTCCAACGAGGGCAGACTTCTGACCTTCTTTTAAGTTCCGGTTGAAGTCCAGCTTCTCCTGGCTTCCAGAAGCAGCCTCTAGGGCTCCCGGTCTCTTGGGTTCTGGGGACCCATTGCTCTCTGGAGAGCTACAGTCCTGCAAGACACACTGAATTTGTCACTGTCACCCCCAGGAGAAGTGGGGGCAGATTGTAGGGAGGGCTGAGCACCCCAGGGATGTCACCCTGAAGGAACCCCGCACTCGTGCCAAGCCCCACTGCCCCACCCAGGAGGCCCCCAGTCCCCTAGCTTCCCAACCTTTGCTCACACTGCCTCGTACAGTGAAAGGAACAAAAGATCTGAAGATAAAAGACCGGGGTTTCAGTCCAGGCTCAGTGACTCACAAGGAGCTGGATCCCACACAAGTCCCTGAACTTCTCTGAACCTCACTTCCCTCTTCTGAAAATGGAAATACTAATACCTCCCCTGTAGCAGGATTGTTTCTGGGATCAAGGGAGTTATACATGTGAATGAGGTTTGCCTCGGTGGATTCAGGGGCCAAAGCTATTAATTAGCACTGCCTGCATCCACCTGCTGCTCCAGCAGGGCTGGTTATTACAGGGCCCCACCTCGGCCCTCCTTAAGAAATTCCCCCCTCGCTCCTTTTCTCATCTAAGGCGTCCTCATCCTTTCAGGCCTAGCTTGAGGCCCTACTCCTCCAGGAAGTCTTCCTTGATCACCACTGACATGCACAAACACACTCCTCCAGGCTGGATTCGTCCTTAGAACCCAGAAACTCTCCTAATTTTCACTCATTTGGCTTTTTTGGTTTTTTTTTTCTTTTTTTGTGGCGGGGGCGGGGATACAGGGTCTCGCTCTGTCACCCAGGCTGGAGTGCAGTGGCATAATCATAGCTCACTATAACTTCAAACTCCTGGTCGCAAGCGAGCTTCCTGCCTTAGACTTGCAAGTAGCTGGGAATACAGGTGCACACCACCACGTCTGGCTAAATTTTTTTGTAGAGATGGGGTCTTGCTATGTTGCCCAGGCTGGTCTTGAATTCCTGGCCTTAAGTGTTCCTATTGCCTCGGGCTCCCAAAGTGCTCGAATTACAGGCATGAGCCACTGGGCCTGGCCCTCATTTGGCTTTTAATTATATGTACCCTTTTTACATCTCCTGTGTGGAATCATAGAATTTTTAAGAACTGCAAGAATCCTCATTGATCAGGTAGTTCAATTACCTTATTTTAAGGGTGAGGAACTAGGCTGGGCACGGTGGCTCACACCTGTATTCCTAGCACTCTGGGAGGCTGAGGCGGGTGGATCACTCGAGGTCAGGAGTTCGAGACTAGCCTGAGCAAGAGCGAGACCCCCATCTCTACTAAAAATAGAAAGAAATTAGCGGGCCAACTAAAAACATATAGAAAAAAATTAGCAGGGCATGGTGGCGCATGCCTGCAGTCCCAGCTACTCGGGAGGCTGAGGCAGAAGGATTGTTTGAGCCCAGGAGTTTGAGGTTGCTGTGAGCTAGGCTGACGCCACGGCACTCACTCTAGCCCGGGCAACAGAGTGAGACTCTGCCTCAAAAAAAAAAAGGGGGGGGTGAGGAACTGGATCATCTTTAACAGTGATTCAGCTCTTGCTTGGGTAAGATGGCTGGTTTTCTCAAATCATATGAAAAAGCTGACAGATTACTTTGAAGCCAAATTTTTAGTGTGTGCATCCCGTCTCCCCAGCTAGTCCTCAGGAGCAAGGCCTGGGTCACACACACGTGAGCAGTCACTATCAGGTGAGGGCGTGAGTGCAGGAGGGAGTCCACGTCCAGCTCTGACAGGTGCCCTGGCCCCCAGCCTCGGACTGAGCTTGCCGTCCCTCGTCCCTCGCCTCTCGCCTGTGCAGATCTCTGCCCGCACCTGCTGCCCAGCTAGGGGAGCGGCTCTGCTCAGCCCCGCAGAGAGGCCAGGTACGGACAGGGGCAAGGCAGGGACACTGACCCAGGAGCCCCTGGGAAAGTGCTGGGCACCTGGGCTGGAGCTTGGGGGTCTGCACCGTCCTGGGGGGTCCGGGCTGGGTCTGCAGGCTGGGGCTCCGCAGCGGCGGCTGCGCCCTGGGGGGCCTCATGGCAAGGTTCCTTCTTGTCCTCGGACTTGACGGTGCAGTTCACCATGGTGCCAACGCCATCCAGGGCCAGCTGGGCAGAGACGGGGCTCCTCATGGACATCCTGGGAGCGGGTGGGGAGCGGGAAGAGAGTGAACTGCGGTGTCAACCCCAGGCACTGGGGCAGGGACTCCACCGCCCCTCCCCTGCCCAGTGCCCCCCAGGGCCCTCCAACAGGCAGGCTCACACCAATGCAGGTGGGAACCCACACAAAACCAGAAAAGGCTTTTCTGTCCCTCAGGCTTTCTTTGTTTTGTTTTTCATTTTTTTAAATAGAATTGTCTAGAGAAGAGAGGGCCCAACCTGGCAGTGCCTGTGGCAGTGCTGGGACAGGCAGGCTGCTGGGCCAGAGACAGCCAACTGGCTGTCTCTGAATGTTTGTGTATATACATATGTATTTTTGCAATTAGTTACCAAAACTTAAAAATCAAGAGATGGCACATAAAAATCTGGAATCGAACTTCCAGCTCAGTTGTTGTTGTGGCCAAAAGTGCCTGGAATCGAACAGCAGTACTCCTCGTGGACAGGCCAGTTTGCCTCAGTCCCTACCGCTCCCTGCTACTCCCCCAAACGAAACCAAGTATCGAGTACCCTAGGCAAGACATTAATTTTTTTTCTCATACTGGGGATAAGGTAAAAATGAAATATTTCTTATATTCATGCATCTATCAAAAATGGGAAAATAATAACTGGCTAAGAGATGAGTGGCTTTAAGAAAAATATTTTCTGCTATCTAGCTAGAGTCTCTCGTTTAGAGTCTGGCCCTTGCAGGCATTTGAATTTTCGGTCCCTGGTTTAAGGAGGTGGCACATCGGGCAGGCTGTCCTGAGAATACACCCACCGCTCCCCGCTGTGGCCGCCCCTCCCATCCTGTCACTGCCTGGGGTCTACAGAGGAGCAATCCAGGACCTCGGGGAGTGGCTTCCAGTCGCCATGCCAGGCTCGAGGCCCAAGCAGCAGAGGCCCACCCTCCAAAGTCTCTGGGGCAAGCATCTGGGTCCCAACTGGGCATGTGGGGTCCAGTGGGGACATACAGCAGCTTCCGACTATACAAGGGTCCTGCCTCTGCCACTCAACTAGCCAAGAGACCTAGGCCAAGCTGCCCGGCCTCTCTACACCTCAGTTTCCTCAGCTGTAAAATGAGCATGTAAGAGTCCCGACCTTACAGAGCAGCCGCGAGGACAATGAGTTCGTACCACACGCTACTCAGAACAGTCCGTGGCAATGGTAAGTGCTGATCTGGCATTTGTACAACCACCGCTGGCTGGAGTGTGCTGTGGTGTTAAGACCAGCGGCTTCAGCACGTCTTGGGGGCTTGTTTGAGGGGCAGTCGTGGGTCCCACCCTCAAATCAGAATCTCTGGGACTTAGGCCGGGGATCTGTTTTAACAAGGTGATTCCGATATACACTAATTAGAGAAGCATTGTTAAATACAATTTTTCAAACATTTTTCTACATGTGGATTAAATTTTGGGGGGAGATATATGAGGCAGGAATCAGATATAGTAAAATCTCTTTTAAATTAAAATTGCAGGCGCAGTATGTTTGTATATTGCATCAGCGCTGTAAAATGTTTCTTGTAACATACAATGAATCATGCTATGTTACAGTGCCATATATAGAGTACAGGTACAGTATTTGAAATGAAGTAACTAAAAGAGTATTATAATCGAATAAGATAGATACCATCAGCCCTCCTTATCTGTGGTTCCACATCTGTGGAGTCAACCAACTTTGGATTAAAAAAAATTGTGTCTGTACTAAACATATAGACTTTTTTTCTTGTCGTCATTCTCTAAACAATACAATGTAACAACTATTTACATAGCATTTACATTGTGTTAGGTATTATAAGTAATCTAGAGAGACGATTTAGGTATAGGGGAGGGTTTGCGTAGGTTATATGCAAATATTATACTATTTTATATCAGGGACTTGATCATCAGCGGAGTTTGGTATCCTGGGGGTGGGGGCAGTCCTGGAACCAATCCCCCGCAAAGTCAGTGGGCTGACGCTATGCAGTCCTGCGTCACACAACGATGTGAACGTGTTCTGAGAAACGTGTCACTAGCCGACGTCATTGTGCAAACATCAGTGTGCTTCCATTAACCTAGACGGTATGGCCCACTACACACCTCGCCCCACGGTACGGCCTATCGCTCCCAGGCCACAGCCTGTACAGCACGTGACTGTGCTCAATACTGTAGGCAACTGGAACACAGTGGTAAGGATTTGTGCATCTAAACATCTCTAAACATGGAGAAGGTACGATAAAAATACAGTATTATAACGCTATGGGGCCCCGCCAAACATTTGGTCAGACGGGGGACTGAAACATCATTAGCCAACAGGCGACGCGTGATTGTATGTGTATTTAATTTGATTCCGCCCTACAGATCAGACCAGACTAGACTCTCCTGCTCACCCACCGTCAAAGAGTAGGTACCCGGGGGCGGGCGCAGAACCCAGGCCAGGGCACTGCAGGGCGAGGAGAGAGAGGCCTACCTGGGCCTGAGGACGCTGGCCTCATCCCAGCGAGATGGAGAGAAAAGACGACACCCCAGCCCAGCCAGCCCTGGGGTCCCCTCCCAGTGGGGGACCTGGAGAGTGTCCAGGAAGCAGGCGGCTCAGCCCATCCGGGCACCAGGAGCCAGGCCCCAGGCAGGGGGGTGAGGAGTGGGAGTGGGAGCAGTCGGGGAGGGGGTATTATCCTGAAGCCGAGGGCAGCAATTACATAACAAACAAACCCCGGGCTCAAGCTGTGAATTAATCAAACCGCTGAAAATAAAACCTTCCTCTCAGGAACTTCAGACAAAAGAAATGAAAACAACCAGGCTGGCTGGAAAATAAAAGGCAGCAGCACTGAATGGGGGACAAAAGGAAGCTAGACAATAGGGTGTTGGACAAAAGCAATAAAGCCAAAGGAAGTGTGACAGGCGCACAATGCAGGCCTGTGGGCCTCTGATCCAGCGGCTCGGTGCCACCTCGCCCACACCCACCATGGCCACCGGGTCCCTCCTCACTCTGGAGGTGGGTCCTGAGGGTTTTTCTCCTTCGTCCTATCCGAACTTCATGGCTTTCCAACTCCTACTTCAAAGGCTTTCTTCCCATGGCAGCCCCGAGACCCCAGCAGCAGCCCTGGACCCCAGCAGCAGCCCTGGACGCAGCTACGGCGGGGAGCACAGTCAGACCAGGGAGCACAGTCACCTGAGGGAGCATGGTCAGACCGCTGGGAGCACTGTCAGATGAGCAGGACACAAGGCCTTCCCCCACTGGAGATGGTGAACAACGTCTATCCATCCCCGGAGCTGAGGATGGCAGCAGAGGTGATCATCTGTCCTAATTAACTCCGGGACTGTACTGTCCAAGACCGCAGCCACTTGCCACACGTGGCTACTAAGCACCTGTCATGTGGCCAGTCCCAATGGTAGTGTCCCGAGTGTAAAATACACCCCAGGTTCCCACGGCTTACAACGCAGAACAGAATGTAAAATAGCTCATTAATAATTATTGATTACAAGTTGAAATGATATTTCGGATAGGTTGGGTTAAATAAAATACATTATTAAAATTCATTTCACCTGTTTCTTTTTACACTTTTAAATGTAGCTACTAGAAAAATTTTAATTTCTCAGGTAGTTCCTATTATATTTCTGTTGCCCAAGGACATCTTCTCCCTTTGACCTTGGGTGGCCTTTTCTAACCCCCAGCAGGACGCCAGCCAGTGCTGTGGATGCCTTTGTACTAGGAAACCTGCCTCCTGGGCCTCCCCAGGGCCTGTCCTGGCCCTAGCACAGCACTTGGTCACAAAGAAAATAGCTCCTGGTGACCAGCCAAGCCGGCTCGGAGGTGTCAGTCTTTCACCTGGGCTTGGTGCCCACCAGATAACCCTGCCAGCCAAGGGCGCTTCCACCTCACAGGCATCCAACTCAACTGCAGGTGTTGGGCCCTGGCCCTTACGTGCCTCCTCTTGACCCATTTGTTGATGGAGAGGCAACAGCCCAGGCCCGGGGCCCTCCTAGAAAAGACCTCCCTGGGTCCCACCTTTAGGGAGAGGGTCCTTGGGCACCTCTTTGGCCCCCCGCTGCCCCTCCCTGCTTGAGAAGGGCAGCTCCTCTCCCTGCCCTGGTGCAGCCCTGAGGGGACAAAAGTCCCAGCCTGCCACGGCCGCAGAGATGCAAGTCTCTCTGGGAAGAGCATCAGAGCCAGGATCTAGACCTTAACCATCCCAAGACGGGAGCCTGAGTCACCTGTGATGAGCTAATAAGGAGGGAAGGGGAGCAGGGTGGAAGGAGAGGGGTCGTTACGCAGTCCCTGCTCTGTCACTCGGCAGCCAAGTCCCTGCTTTGCCTCTTCAGGCAAGGGTATGGGGCAGCCATCGGGACAGTCTGGAAGACTCACAGGCTTTAGAGCCCAATAACCTGGGTTTAAATTCCTGCCCTGCCACTGCTGACTTGGGTGAACCTAGGCAAGTTAATCAACCTCTCTGAGTCTTGTCTCCTCATCTATACAAAGGGCACAATAACCCACATCTCTCGGGTGACCATGAGGACTAAATAGTACAAGGTGAGACAAGTTGTATGTAGCCCAGGACGCTCTGATGGTCAGGTGGTTGGGAGAAAAGTGTGTAGGGCCCGACAGACTAGAGTACATTCGAATCCCACCTCTGACCATTAACTGCTGTGCAATTTTGAACAAGTAACTTAATCTCTCTGAGCCCCAGTTTTCTCCTCAGTAAAATGGGGACAAGAAAACCCAACATGAAGAGGTGAGCCTTCTGCTAAGAACTCAGACCCTATCAGATGCTCCTGTTTTACATTCTCATGGCAATTTGAACTTGGCCTTCAAAGTACTTATCACAGTTGATAATGACACCTTCTCATGCTTAATTTATTTCAGACTCATCCAGTAGCCTGAGAACCCACCCCAGCCAGAGCAACGTGCAAATATACCTGTTTCTGCTTATCACCATAGTCCCAGAGCATAGTACAGGGCCTGGAGCATAGTAGGTGCTCAATAAATATTCACACAATGATAAAGGAGTAACTTGTAGCTCAGCAGCACGGCACGAAGCAGGCCTGGATGTGTAACGGGCGATAGGTACTATTACCGTCATTAGATGGATGCTGCCCTCCGAGCTGTGCGTCCCACAGCCCCGCCTCCACGCCCAGTTATCCTCTGCTGCCTGCTCCTTGGATCTAAGCTCTTCCTGGGGGTGCCTAAATCCCCCTGGCAGCAAAGCAAGTCCATTGCCTTTTGTTTTCTTACCTTGGGTCAGATAAGAAACATCTTCCACACTTTTCAGATCTAAAGACCCTGTTGGAGTCCTCCCTTAAGTCCCTTCTTTTCCAGAGACTAAAAAACCCTCAAGTTCCTTTACCCCTTTCCTTACACAAGCACGCTCCATGCCTCAGTTATCCACGTGGTTTCTCAGGAAGTTTGAAGATCAGTAATCTGATGCCACACGACCACCGGCCCACAGGAGAGGGGTGTCGTCGGGCACCCCCGGCTCCCAGCCTAGTGTGATGCCCCTGGTCCTGGTCAGAGGCTGCAAGTCCACTGGACACCCCGTCAGCCACCCCCCACTCAGGTGAAGTGCTCCTGTGTGCCCGACCTCCTCCCTCTCGCCCAACCGCACACACTTTATAAATGAAGAAACTGAGGTCCCGAGATGTCAAGTTCACGTGGCCCATTGGGCAGCACGGCCGCAGGACTCTGGAGCGGGGGACCTTCCACCAGCGGGGCTGCTGAACAGCATCCTTGCTCTGCCCTCCTGTCCTTCTTGGGGGCCCCCTCACAGTCCCTCTTCCATGCTTCTTTCTCCTTGGCCCTATCTCACCCAAGCAAGTGTCCTCAAGAGGCGAAGTCCCCTAAGAGAGGGCTCCGGCCATCTTCACCCTTGACGTGCAGAGCTTTGAGTCTTTGAGCTGGTGCCTGCCAGGCCCTGAGGCCCCAATCCAGCGCCTAGCACAGGGCCTAGAGAGGCGCCTGCCTCCACGGAGAGCAGGTGGCTCAAAGCTCGGCTTTTATGCAACACAGCAGACTGCAGGTGCCGATCCTCTTCCTTTTCCCTTCCCCACGACCAACTCTGTCACAGCCCTTCTGACCCCCACCCACCTGCCCACCCACAGGCGCACACATACCGAGCCCCTTTCTACCCCAAACAAATTACCAGCCACTTCCTCTTCTAATCAGTCAACGGCCGGCCCCACTGGACTGGAATAAAGGAGTTTTCACTTTCAGTCCTTCCTCCCTCCACAAGGAGGGCCCCCTCCCCACCCCCCAAAAATATCTAGATGCAGATAAAGATACAGATAAGTTACAGTCATCGTAGCATGACGAGTGACTCACACCAGGGCTACAGGAAGCCCGAACAGATGGGCAGGCCCTCCAAAGAGGGCCAGTGGCTGCATTTCCCCACTGGGCACACAACCACCCTCCAGTGCTGGCCCTGAGTGGGCGGTGCCAGGGGGCAGAGCCAGAGAAGGAGATCTGCGCAGGAGGGGTGGGGCAGGCTTACGTCCCGGGGGAATGCCACTTCCTCCCAAAGCCCCAGAGAGTTGCGAGCCTCGGGCTGCCCTAAACAATAGCCCAAGGCGTGGGTGCCCAGAACAGTGCCCAGTGCCACATCCTGCCATTCTTCTCGCAGGCCACACCCTGCCACCCTTCCTGGCTACGCCCGATCCTATCTCTAATGTTTACTCAGAGCCGGGAGCTGGGCTGGCTGCAGGCTTGGGACAAAGCCTTCCTGAGAGTCCCCCTCACCCAGTCCAGCTTCTGCGGGCCCGGGGGGGTATCAGAGCCAGGGCATGGCCAGAGCCAACACTCCCAGGCCCTTGGCTATTTCCAGGCTGGCCGAGGTGGCGTTCACCTGGCGGAGCAGCCAGCACCAGAGGCCCAGTGAGCTGCCGAGCTTGGGAGAAGAGGTGGCCTCCTCACCGGCACCTCTGGCTCAGAATCCCCGCTCCAGACTGAGCTTATGCGGCTGCCAGGACACCCCGGGGGTACCAAGGAAAGGAGTAGCCTGGAGGGACCGTGGCGCTGGTGTTCCCATCCCACCTCCCTGCCTGGCTCTCAGGTCTCTGGGACCCCCGAGTCCTCTCCCAACCCAGGGGGAGAGTCAAGAAACAGAAGGGACAGTTTGGAAGTGCCATGGAGGTTCCCAGCATGATGTGTGCCCCCAGAAGGCCCCAAATTGAGAACAGGTACGCGGTGTCCCCAGGAGTCCCTTCTCGGGAGGCCTTCCTGCCTCGGGGCCTGATGCTGCCTCCAGGTCCCCCTGCACTGCACCCGTGCCCCGTCTGTCCTTGTCTCCTAGTGGCTAGGTCCAAGTCTGCGTCCTGGGCAGGGGAGTACGTCTGGCCTCCTGCAGGGACAGTGCCCCGTCTAGGGCCAGCACTCAGCAGAAATGGTGCAGCCAGGGCTGACTGGCCTTGTCAAAGGCCCCTTTGGGGACAGCCATGAACATTAGCCAAAGGAAGGGGGGAAGAGAAAGCGCGCGGTGATCCGGCACTGAGTGCAGGGCACCACCTTCACTTCCCCACTTAGTTCTCACAAGAACCCTCCGGAGACCAAGGCTCAGGGCCGGAACACCCCACCCGAGGCCCAGAGGAGGTGGCATCTGAACTGAGGCCTCACTGATGCCCGAATCCACACCTTTTCATCCGTCAGCTGACGCCCTGGCGACTGTCCCCCACCCCAAATAACAGGCCGTGGTCCAGCAAAGACAGGTCGGCCACCGTCTCCGCTGCTTACAGGATTCTAGCTGTTTTTGACTCAAGTCCTGGCCAAGGGAAAAATCAGTCAAAAGAAACCAAGGCAGCTTTGGAACCTGGGGAAAAGACTAACCTCTCAAAACCTCAGTTTCTTCCTAAGTAAAATGGACTTTCCAATACCTACTTTGTGATTAGAAGATAAGGTTTAATTAAAGCATCCGGTACAGAATATATGTTCAGAGAAGGAGGGAAGGAGAGAGAGACCTAAATAAAGCAGGAGGGTCTTTCTCACTCCCCACCCCCAGAGCACCCTCCCCCGACCCCAACAGCCAGGCAGGTCCCAGGCTCTCCTGGAGGTGGGTGGGTGGGGGTGACCATCTGGCGTTGCTGGGAGGCACCCTGACATGGCTGTGAGAAAGTGGACTTTGCTGTCACCCGTGTTTGAAAGCCTGGCTCTGCATATACCGCCAGCAAGAGCATGGGGAGGTTTCAGTTTCCCCATCTCTAAAATGGAACAAATAACACCTACCTTACGGAATTATTGAGAAGACTCAATGAGCTGGTGTTTGTAAAAAGCAAAAAAATGTTTGCTCCTCCGACTGCCCCCCACACCCCTCACACGGTCAGACAGCAGCAGACCCACACCTGCAGGACGACCGGGCCTGCCCCCCTCCTCCGTCTCCACCTACAGTCTCCCTCCCAACTCAGGTCACCAGTTGTCGGAATGTTCGGATGGTGTCCCCAGCCACCCTGGCACACCTGCCCCGCGCCCCCGGCAGGTGTCTGCACCAGGTCAGGCACTCAGGCTGAAAGGATGCAAATCTGCCAAGGATGCCCTGCATACCCAGCTCCAGCGCTGATCTGGCCAAGCCACGGTGCCTTCCCTTCCCCGGCTGATGACACAAAGCTCTGCAGAACTCATGAGCTCCCTTATTTCCTCCGGAGCCCACGAGGGCGAAGTGCTGTTCCATTAACCCCTGCCGCCCCCTGCCAACCCAGGACGGTGGAGGGCAAGGTGAGGACTAGAGGGACAACCACAGACAGAGAAAGGACAAGTGCGAACAGTCTGCAAACAGCCATGTTTACCCACCAGGCTGGAGGAAATCACACCTTTGCCAGGCGACTGGTGCTGGGGTGGGCTGGGCAGCATTGACTTCTGCTCGGTGACACGTCCCAGCTCTCATGGCATGAGGCAACATGGAGGCAGGCTCTGGGGACATGCGGTCAAGTTAAACCAAACCCAGCGCCTTTCTTACTAACCAACTAGTTTAACTCTCTGAGCCTGCTACTTCCCTTTGTCTATAGCTGAGACTAGTAACATAACCCACCAGTGGGGTTTCCAAGAGTAAACGAGATCACACAGGCCAAGCCGGGCGCCTGGCACGGCCGGGCCAGACGCCCGCGGAGGATGTTATCATCACGATCTAGACCAGGAGGGTGCAGGGTGGGGGGTGGGAGTCGCCCAGTTCCACGCCGCTCTGCGTAGCCCAATGAACACTTGAGACTCAACCTCTTTACACCTCAGATTCTTTATCTGTGATGCGGACTAACAATACCTACTTCTCATGGCTGGAGAATAAGTTATTGTCTATAAAATACTCAGCACAATGCCTGGCACAAAGCACGCTGGCACTTAGTATTGTGGCGGTTGAATGGGCGAAGAAATGGGCGCCCAGGGCACCTCTCTCCGCCGGCCGGAGCCTCCAGCCCCAGACCGGTGCGTGTGTCAATGGCCCGGCTTAGAGTCACTTCCAGTACCAGCCTCCGCGCGTCTGGGAGCCCACAGCCCCCTCCCACAGCGGGCCCCCCACTCGGCACCGTGGGGCCCCCCAGGGCTCAGGGAGGGCGTGCGATTCTCCCCCAGGTTCTCTCCCCACCTCAGCCGCTCCCTGCGAGGGCAGGAGAAGGGGTCGGCGGCGGATGGGTAAGTGGTGTAAGAAAGAAAGAGCACAGAAAGCCACCAGGCGGTGTTGACAGGGCACAGCCTTGATTGAACTCAGAAGGCCGCACGCAAATAACCAGCAAACACCTGGGCCTCATCCTCCCTCGGGTACCGCCCTGACGCTCCACAGAAAATACACCTCGAAAAGAAGGTCTAGGGGCTCCAGCCCCGGCTGGGGAGGCCCGGAGCAGGCGAGCGGCAGCCACGTGGTCGCGGTGGGTCGTGGTGGCCCAGGCTCGCGGGGACACACGGGCTTGCTGCCTCCCTCGCCCCCAGGGCTCTAGGTGGGGCCACCCACGCATCACATACACTTAATCGCCACCATCTCCCCCAAAACAAGCTCGCTTGTCAGAAACCCCAGTTGAGCAGCCCTGGCGCGAGCAGCCCTCGTGCTTCCAGCAAACAGAGTGTTCCGTTCCTCTGCACAAAGGCTGCGTTTCCTCTCCATTATCTACCCCATCGGCAGCGCAGCCCAGCCCGTCACAAAAGCGAGATTTCTTCCTTCTTTTTGTTATTTTCATGATCCCCTTTATTTATGGGTAGTTTTTTTCTTGGCTTTGGCTCCTTTTCAAAAGGGCAGGGAAGCAAAGGGAGGAGTATCACAGTCTCTGATTTCATCGAAAATGCTCCTCAAACAATCCCCAAGGCAGCAGCCTTCACCCCTGTCTGCCCGGGACCACACTCCCCATCGCCAGCACTCTTTGGAAACTGAGGCAGGACCAGCTCAACCAAGACTTGGCAAAGCGGTGGGATGAGGTGTGATCCAGGGAGGGATCTCGACATGTGGATCCCAAAACACTAATGATAAGAATAATAACGGTGACATTCAAAAAATACTAGCAAGTGAGTTATGGGACTCTTGGCACAGTCAGATGAGTTGGCAGATGCCCGCCACTAACTTTTATTGAGCATTTACTACGTGCCAAGCACTATTTGAATCCCTTTGACTTATATTAATTTATTTAATCTTCACAACAATCATCTGAGGCAGATGGTATTATTATGTCCATTTCACAGATGGAGAAACCAAGACACCGAGGTGATTTGAGGCCAGGCAGTCTAGCATCAGAATGTACCTCTCCATCAGACAGCGGGAATCAACTACATAATATGCTAAGTGTCATCTACAGGGATTTAGTTCTTTTAAGTCTTCCATCAGCCCTGGGAGATAGCTACTATTAATTATCTGTTTTACCAATGAGGACACAGAGGCTAAGCCATTGCCCAAGGTCAGAGCCAGTGAGTGGTGACCAGGAAAATGAACCCAGAAACTAGTTAATGAGTCTCTTCTCTTTTTTTCTTTTGAGACAAAGTCTCACTCTGTTGCCCGGGCTAGAGTGCCGTGGCATCAGCCTAGCTCACAGAAACCTCAAACTTCTGGGCTCAAGCGATCCTACTGCCTCAGCCCCCCAAGTAGCTGGGACTACAGGCATGCACCACCACGCCTGGCTAATTTTTTATGTATATATGTTTAGTTATCCAGCTAATTTCTTTCTATTTTTAGTAGAGACGGGGTCTCGCTCTTGCTCAGGCTGGTCTCGAACTCCTGACCTTGAGCGATCCTCCCGCCTCGGCCTCCCAGAGTGCTAAGATTACAGGTGTGAGCCACTGTGCCCGGCCATGAGCCTCTTCTTTTAAGCACTGAATTATACTGGCTTTTCTTCCACTGGTCAGAGGTCCCAAGAAACATGGAAAGTTATCTCCTGGAGCCTGAATCAGCTGCCTCCCGCCCCCCACCTCTCCTGGGCCAGTCCTGCCCCAACAACAGCGGTCATGAGAACGAGGCCCTCGTTCCTGGTTTAGTTGATGCACAGGAAGTCAACAGCAAACCTGGGGCAGAAAAGACCCTGGTTTCACAGGCTACAGGCCTCACTCAGCTCTGGCAGCCAGGCTAAGAGACCAGCAAAGTGCACACGGGGAGCTCAGTGCAGCTTGCCCATGCCACTTGCAGAGACAGATTCAAAGCTGGGGTCCTACCCACGGTTATCTCCCCCGTGAACAAGGTGCAGCATTCCAGAGGGCACAGGGCTGCCCAGGCCCAGACCTCCCTAACGCTTACCAGTCTCCTTTGTTTTCTGGCCAGTCCTCCACACCACCTACCCCCACACCTCCACCCCGTTGGCTGTGCATTCATTCCCGAACTCTCAACAGCGATGAGCGGAATTGTATGCTTAGCAGACCCTGGAGACACATACGCCTAATGAATGGTTGCAGTCACTCATTTTCTTGTCAATTTTTTTTCTGAATATAAAAGGAATGTGTGCTCATGGTAGAAAATCTGCAAAATTTAGAATAACATAAAGACAGAAAAAAAAAATCACCCATTTCCCATCAAGCTGGAGGTGGCCACTGATAACAATTTGGCATATTTCCCTCAAATCTTTCTTTCTGTGCATAGTTTTCTTTTTCATCATTGAGCTCATAAGCAAGTTTTTATGCTATTTCTTTTCCCCTGCTTAATAGTATATCAGCAGGAGTTTTCATGTTACTAAAAATTGGATGTTACTAAAGACTCTTTGTACAGCCATTTTTAACCGCTGCACACCTTCCACTCTATGGCTGCACCATGATTTGCTTTAGCCCACGCCCCATTGGCACGGTTCAACTCTTTCAATCTCGTTACTGAAACCTCCTCCCCATCCCTGAGGTCATCCACCCTCCCAGCACCTCTGCCAGGTCACAGCCACTCTGCCGCTGTGACAGGTGGGAAGGCAGGGGAGCTGACGACAGCGGACCTCACCTGCCTTCTCTGGATAGGCTGGGGACAAAATAGCAAAGGGGCTTTCGGTCAGAGAGCGGAGGCCAAGACCGGGGCCAGGAAGCCTGGGCCCAAGGCCTGGCTGCTTCTGCAACAGGGAGGCACGTCTCAGCATTGCTCGGGCCTTGACTTCCCCTTAAAAAGACGGAGATTCCACTTCACACCCATTAGGATGGCCATTATCAAAAAAAAAAAAGAAAGAAAGAAAGAAAGATAATAAGTTTCAGCAAGAGTGTGGAGAATTTCTGGTGGGAATGCAAAACGTACAATGACACTCGAGAGATTAAACACAGAACCACCACTCGCGCCAGCAACTCCACTTCTGGGTATTTGCCCAAAAGAACTGAAAGCAGGTTCTTGGGGAGAGATGTGTACACCTGTGGGCACAGCAACATTATTCACAACAGCCAGAAGATGGAAACAACCCAAGTGTCCACCCATGGGTGAATGAATGGATTGACCACGTGGGTATATACGTACAATGGAATATTATCAGCCTTAGACAGGAAGGATATCTTGACACAGGCTCCGACATGAATGAACGCTGAGGATATTACGCTAAGTGAAATAAATAAGCTCATCACAAAGGGCAAATATTACATGATTCTACTGACATGAGCTACCAAGGATAGTTAAATTCATAGAGACACAAAGCAGAAGAGAGGTTACCAGGGACTGGGGTGAGGGAGGAGAGGGAAGCTATTGCTTAATGGGAACAGAATTTCGGTTTGGGATGATGCAGAAGTTCTGTGCACGGATGGTGGTGATGTTTGCACAACAATATGATCGTACTAGTGCCCCTGAACTGCTCACTTAAACATGGTTAAAATGGTAAATTTTAACTCAGTTTTTTAAAAAGATGGAGAACATGAAACTGCTGATAACTTACACCTTCAGGTCACCTTTAATCTGCAGATGGGCAGAGGCAAGACCAAAAACACAGCCTCGCAGACTGGTGACTACGGCGGGGTGGGGGAGCGGGAAGGGGTGGGGGAGCGGGGCTGCAGACCGGCTGGTGCTCCTGCTCACAAGGCCATAATTAACGTCACTAATTGAAGTGTCTAGAAGCAGCCAGAGCCAGACGGTGCCGGACCTGCCCCACCAGCTAGAAGGCCTTCCCCTGGCTGCCTCTCTGCCTCTAGGAACAATTAAAGGTTTCCACCTGCAACCTAGAGACAAGGTGTGTTTAGGATTCCTCAGCAGGAAGTTCAAGGGACCTGGAGGGCAGGAAGATGGGGATAGAAGAAGAGATTTACTCTGCCCCTTAAAATCAGTTCCTCGGCTTTCCTGAAAATCCTTTCCCCTCCTATGTCCTTTCTCAGGGTGGCGGTTTCCAGGCAAGCACCGGGCTGACGCCTGGTTTCCAGAACAGCCCTGCCCCAGCTCACTGTGCAACCCCGGGCAAGTTACTCTATGGCTCTGGGCCCGCGGAATAAGGTTGACTCCCCGAGCCCTCCCTGTCTGGGGAGGACACAGGACAATGGTCCAGACTGAAGCTCTAAGCCAGGAGGGCTGTGCTAACAGAGTGGAGTGGCAGGGCAGGGCCACTTGGGGAGAGGAGGAGGAACTGGGCAGCCTTCCCAGCTTGCAGGGACTAACCACTTGGGGTCCCAGACACTGGCTTCTATGGGCCACCAGAATCATCCGTTTCCTCCTCAACAAACGACAGGCTAGCCCCAAAGTCCCACGGTCCCTAAATTTCGTTTGTTGTCTCCATTTTCTGATTTTCCATTTGGTGCTTTACTGGTAAAAAATTATCCCATTCCCACTTAACCAAGAAACACATCACAGGGTTTTCTGTGCCTACAGGAGCTGCCTGTGTTCTGTAGCTTGATTGAGAGGACAGGCCATGCTGATGGCAGCCCGTCCCAAGGGACCCTTAGAGATTTCCTACAGAGACCGAAAAAGCCACCATCATCTTTGTTCATCTTTGTCCAGAGAGGGAGACAGATGAGCGTCCCCTCCCAGGCCCTTCCCTCCCCGGGTCCTCCCGCTGCCTCCACTGGGCCATTAGACCTCACTGTGCTGCTTCCCTTCCCCCACCGCCAGCAGGCCTGACCCAGGGGAAGGGGGTCAGTGATGGGGTCACCGAGACGCCCAGCTCAAAACCAGCTCTGCCGCTCAGGAAGAATTTAACCCTCTCCCTCCTGGCTCATGACTGTCCACCCTAACAGGCCTACCTGTATGGAGGGGGAAATAATTGCAGAGAGGATCTAGAAGGGCCAGGGGAGAGGTGTGAGTGCACAGTGGAAAGAGCAGCAGGCCTGAGTTTCAGCCCGAGCTTGCCACAAACTCGCTGTGTGATTCTGGGCAAGTCTCAAATCCTCCTCCAAGCCTCAGCTTTCCCATCTGTAAATGGGGAGTCGAAACACACACCACCAGACCACTGGGAGCCTCAGCGCAGCTCTTTGCTCCCGTGAAAGCGAGCTACCTACCCACGCGGTGGTTTCTAAAGCCCCCGTGCACACGTAAGGGATGTGGACGCCTTTATCTCTCTGTGGGGCCTGGGACAAACCACTCGGCCTTCCGGGTCTCAGTTTTTCCATTTGCACATGGAGTGAATTATTACTTCTCCTCCCAGAGATAAAATTATAGGTGAGGGAGGGCTCCCAGGCCTTTGATGCTGGGAAATAAGAGTGTTGCTAAGCTTCTGAATTCCAGCTTCAGGTTGTAGGCCAGGGCGGGCCACGGGGGGCAGGAAGCTCCCCAGCAGAGGGACAATGACAGCGCCTGCCATCCGTTGAGAGATCACAACAAGCTAAGCACTTCATGGATATTTTCTGCAGAGATAAAACCCATTGCACAGACTAGGAAACAAAAGGTTGGAGACGGAATCCCACTTAAGGTTCGCCTGAGTCCGACAAACTATAGCACAAGGATCCTTGAGAAGAGGCTACTTCCAACAAGCACCCCAAGCCCCAGCTCACCCTCTGCCTGGGGGGGGCTGGGTGCCGAGGGGACAGCTGGCAGGCAAGGCCTCTCCCCACCTGGGTGCCACCCGTCACCATGGTCAGAGGGAGGCAGCCCCACACACCCATGCCGCCTTCACTTCCTGCCAGGCTCCTGCGGGCCCTGTCCTGAGCACCCAGAGTCCAAAGGTTAGTTACAGTCTGTTTATTACTTTAAATTTTTAAAATTCACCAGCAGCTGGGTTTTATGAACGTGGAGGTTTCATGCCCCCGAGCAATGCCGACTATATGTGATTTCCATCAGTTTTATAAAAATCAGTCCTACTCGGTGTATGACTGTCCCCCTTAGTGACCAGGTTAGGGTGCAAAGGAGAAAAGGCAGTGTGCTCCGAGCCAGACTGTCATCTGGGTCACACCTGGCAACGCCCCGCCTGCAGGCAGCATGTGAGAAACAGTTTCTTCCTTTTTCTGGGCTGCTCCCCGGGACTAGCATGGCAGGGCCACACCCCAGCCCACACCCCTACCTGCTCCAAGCTCCTGGAACACTTGGGACAGCAGCTGTCACCCCTGCTTCTTTGAGTGAACTGGGGTCACTCCAATAGCAGAATAATCACACAACAAATAATAACAGTCACAAACACCTGGATAAGATTCCCACACACTGTTCTAGGTACACATTTCTCATGTAACTCTTCTTATGTACGCCTCTCAACATGTGTGCATTGTTATATGCAGACATTATTATCGGTGCCATTTCACAGTTGAGGAAGCTGAAGCACAGAGAGGCTAAGTAACTTGGCCTGGGCCACACAGCACATCTTCGTGCATCAGCTGAAGAAGGAATACTACGGGAAGCTGAGGGAGATGTCACAGGCAGCAGTCTGTCTCCACCCAACCCTGGAGAGGTGCTCCTCCTCCTTTCCCAGGTCCTACAAAGGCCATGCTCATGACCCTGGGGAGGGGCAGCCCCCCATACCCAGGTAGGCCCAAGAGAGCTGGACCATCCCCAACCCAGGATAAGCTTCAACAACCACCACCACAGTGGCCCCGATACCAATATCACCTCCCACTCATCGGACACTCTCGGCCTGTACTAAGCCCCGTAATAGATCCATCACTTTGTTAAATCCTTTTAATCTCATGCGGTAGGTATTATTCTTCTACTTTGTAGGTGAGAAAACTAGGATTTAAGAAAGTTCTGGTATTTGCCAGAAATTATATGGCTCAGAAGAAACAGAGCCAAGACTCAAACCCAGTGTCTGACTCCACCTTGCACCCAGCCTCCAACCCAAGGCCACTGGGGTGGCAGAGGGGCTTTGTTCCCACGGGGTGCTCTGTTTCACCTCCCCAGACAGACTAGAGCACCCCAGAGGGCAGGCCCGGTCTCCTCTCCCCTAGCCGTGCCCAGCGCCTTTCACATAACGAGGCCGTGGTAAAGCTTACCCCCTGGCTGAGAATCTCATTTGTTCAAAAACATACCAAACCACTGCCTTTTAAAAAGACATCTAGAAATCAATACTCCTCGATCCTGAACAATATCTACTAAGCTTGCCCATTCACTGCGAAATGCACATGCCGGATTTTCCAGGAAAGTTGGCCACGTTCACTCACTTGGGCCCCAGCAGGACCAGAGCCGGGGGCAGCGTGGCTCAGGGCAGACAGGGAAAAGCGACATGCCTCCCAGGGCTGCCAGCCTCGGCCCCACACCCTGGGAACCCACCAGCCCTGGCAGGGAAGGGAATATTGTCTCAGTTACCAGGCAGTTCAGTGCAATTTGAGGGCAGCAAAAATTTCTCTGAACGGAAAGAAAAAGAACAGGATACTGCTGGAATTTTTTGCAGGACAATGAAAGACACTACAGCTTGAATGAATGAGCCACCCATTCTGAAAGTTCTCTGACAGATCCTCTGGCTGCCTATTGTCAACAGAGTCCTAGCTCCTTGGCCTGTGTCCAAGATTCTCTCTGACCTGGGTGGTCTCAGCCTAACTGCAATCCAAGCTCACACCATCCCTTCCCATCCCAGCAGGGCTCCTCAGCCTCGGGACTGGTAGCTTAGTCGCCTTTGTGCCTTACAGCACCTTGCTCAAAGGTGTGCTACAAATACTTGTCTAACCAGAACACAGGGGGTTGCCAATGCAGCCCAGAGTCCAAGCTCAATACATGCTTATGGAACCTACCCTTTGACAAACCCCTGGGAAGAGCCTCGAGCAAGCCAGGGAGGAGGACGTCAACCGAGAACAGAGGACCCGCGGCCAGCCTCAGGGTTAAGTGGCGGCAGGTGAACAGTGGAGGATAATAAGATAATAGACCAAATCTCACAGCGGGAAACCAGGCCCAGCTCTCCCTGCCTAACACCCCTCTTCCTAACCGCCCAACACAAACACAGTCTCTGTGCTGGCTCTTCCCAGAGTCCAGCCGGAGCTTCTTATCCTTCCAGTGAATATGCCCCTCGCCAACCATCCAATGCACCACGCTTGGAGATGTGCCTGGGATGCCAGAAACCACTCGGGTGGTTTACCCTCCCCAAGGCAGTCTGGGCTCCCTCCAGAGGCCCAGCAGCGAGGCAGAGACCGGGGCGCGGCAGCACCACCCCGACCCTGGGAGGGTTCCCTCTGCCAGAGTTCCCTGCCCGGTGGCACCATGGCACTCTGGGGGACCCTGGCCTTGAAGAGAGGATGATACAGCTACTTCTAGTCAAAGCCAAACAGTTGGGAGGACAACGAGGGGAAAACAAGGGGACGTGAGACCAACTTACATGAGGGGTGGATGGAGGTAGCGGACTCGCCTCCAGGAGCAGGGACCAGTGACGAGTCCTTGGAAGCGTGGAGGCCAGCTCGGTGGAGGGGGCACCATGGGTGCTGCTCCTGCCCTCTCCAGTCTCCCATTCTCTTCCGGGACCCCCTGCACCCACAAGCCCCGGTGCAGGGCTCTATCTACCGGCACGATCTTGCGGCTGCCAAGCAAAATTCCACCAGGTCAGCACTTTTGCAGAAAGGGGGCTGTTTTGCTGGTGCGCTACTCTTTCCACGGGGTGGTCGCCGTGCCTGCTACCCCCCTTCCGGAGCTCTCGCACACGGCCTCTCCCCGGTAGGGCCCTGCCCAGGCGCTGCTGCCTCAAACTCTGTGATTGTGTTCCGAGCATCACCGCCCTGACCCCATTTCACAGAGGGAAATCTGGAGCCCAAGGCCCGGTGGGCACGAGGGAGGGACAGGGGCCCACTCGCCCTGCTCCCCGAGGCCGTCCATCCGGAAGGTGCCTTCCCGCACAGGGCTGCGCCCAAACTGTCCCCTAGCACAGGCCAAGACACGACACAGTCATAAACTGTTGATCTGTTCCTCTTTCCTGTCCAGCCTCTTCCATGTCCCCCAAGCGTCTTCCCCCAACACTGGAGAACAGAATGTGCTTGGCTGGAGACCCGGATGTAATAAATCGCTAGTAACAGAGCCTCAATCTGAAAAACAAATTCAGAGAAGGCCTGGCTCTTCCTTTCCGCTTCTCTCATCCTCAGCACCATTTCCTGCAAGGCTGAGAAGGGCAAGAAATGCCTCCTTAGGCCACAGTCGCTGAAATCGACTGCTCCCACCCCCCGACCCCCGGACCCCCGGAGGCTCGCTCTCCCTGCGGGCCTCTCCCTTCCTGAGCACAAAAGCCAGGCCCCAGGACCTGTAGCGAGGACCTGTAGTGTAGGTTTGTCTTTGTTTTCCGTGCTCCTTCATCACTAATGTCACTTTATCCTCACACTTACTGAGCACCTGCTGAACGCCCTGATCCCTGACACAGGTGAGGAGGTGGCTGCTGGGGTGGGCTGCAGGGGGGGCCGCCTGCGTGCTCCTGCAGGGGCGTCGCAGCTGGTCCCGCCCTCTGTGCTAACCCCAGCGAGGTCTGATCGATAGCAGGGAGGACCATGACCCACCCCAAGCTGACTCTGTTCTCAGTCACCTGCCCTGGAAGGGGGAAGGGGGATGGGGCAGGAGTGAGAAGGCACAGACAAGAGCAAAGAGCCAGAAGCAGCCATCTTTGAAAAGAACAATAGTAAAAGGCAAATCTGAATGTGCCTGGGGATAGATTACAAAATTGTGTTTTGTGTATTGGTTATATGCAAATTGCATGTAAATACGGACACAGCCCCTGCAAAAATCCAAGTGTCCCTGCTGCTCTTTCTGCCTCTCTCTTACTTGGGCAGTTTCCATGGCTACCTAGGAAACCACCTGGCCAGGTGAACACAGAGTAGTGTCCCCGGCCCTGTCTCCCAGCACTTTCCTTTGCACCAACTCCTCTCCTTGGCCTCAGCTCGCCCCGTGGCCACCTGAGAAACATGACTATAGGGAAGAGGAGAAAATGGGGCTACGTCCATGCCAGCCATGGCCAAGGTGACAAGTGAGGGAGGAGGAAGAGGGGGCCTCTGCGAGGCAATAGCCCTCCAGATCTGGTCTCGGGACGGGCTCCTGAGACTGTCAGGAGACCCAGTGGGCTCCAGGCATTCCTCAATGCCCCTGGCCCTTCCCATCACCCGTCCCTCGAAACCAATGGCAAGACACCAGGCCAGGGGGCCAGGGGACACTGCAGTGAGATCCCAGAGTAGACTGTCACTTGTTCTGCACCAGGTCAGACACGCCACGTGGACCAGCCTCACCCCCTGCAGATCCATGGCCAGCCAGGACTCTGGAGCCCCACCACCGAGATGAGTCTATGCCTCCGAATCTCAATTTCCTCATCTGCAAAATGGGGGCATTAGATGCTCTCTGCCCTTTCTCACTCGCAGGGTCTTTAGGCAGCCCTGAGATAAGCCTGACAGACGCACCCCGTGGAGGGCACGGGGAAGCATAGACGCTGGGGTGTGGTGAAGTGTCTGACTGCACATCTGGGCTCTGAAAGTGCAGCACCAACTGCTAGGGTGGCTGTTGTCATCCTCACGTGACGCCTATTTTCACAGCAACCCGGCATTCTCATTTTATCGCAGGAAGGGTCAAAATGGATTTTTCCAAGTTGCAAGATGGAGAAAGCAACATTCCAAGAGGCTAAGTGACACACCTCAGGGCAGACATCTGCAGAAGCTAGACCAGGGCCTTGGTCTTCTCTGGCACCCGTGGTCCCAGGAGCCCCCTCGAACACCAGCACAGCCATAAAAGGGAGATGTCAGGGGGGCCCTGAAGAGCTTCACCCCAGTGGGAAAGGCAGGACTCCTGCCTGGTGCACAGGGCAGCCACAGGAAGGGCCCAGTTGGTGCCCCTCGGAATCCAGCCTCTCTGCACATGGCCAGTGGCTCTAGGCCTCCAGGCCTGACTTATCTACCCAGGTAATGGGCAGCCTGGCCTGACTTATCTACCCAGGTAATGGGCAGCCTGGCGTATCACTTCTGCAAAGATCATTGTCTCTTCATGGCCGATCTAGAGGCTGAAGCCCAGACAAGTTTCCCGCATGGGCCCAATCACACGGTCACCCCAAAGCTACCGTTTACTGTGCGCCTGGCACACATTTTTCTCTAATCCTCACAATAACCCAGCCACGGGGGAGAGAGCACTACCCCAATTTGAGGATAAGGAAAATGCAGCTCAAAGAAATTAGGTAAATGCCTCAGTATGAAGATTTTCATATATAGAAGCTTCAAATCTAGAACTTTCTGACTACCGACCGCCCCATGGTGTTTTCACTACTGTCCTGTCTCTCTGCAAATTGAAGGATATTCCAGAGTGAGCGAGGCTGAGTTAGTCATAATGTAGTGGAGTGGGGAGAGAGGGGAGAAAGACACTGAGTGACAAGCAACACTGGCACCCGACCCTGGAGGGACTGACCACAGCTGGGACTGTGCTCCACTCCGTCCTGCGCAATGCAGGCCCGCCACACCTGGCCCAGGCCACCCCGCCAGCTGTGGCCTCACAAACCTGCACTTCAGGCGCAAACATGCACTTCCACAACTCTGGGCTCTGGCTCATGGGATGCCCCTGCCTAGAAGGCACTACCGACATTCTTGACCAGCAAACTCCTACACATCACTCAAAACCCAGCTCAAATGTCCTTTATAAATCCCATCTGAACAATCCTTGAAGATTTGATTATTCCTCCAGGGCATCCTAGAAACCTTGGCCATCACTGGTCTCTAGCATTGTACTAACCTGCCATTATTTGTTTATGTGTCTACCTCCCAGGTTCTGGCAGGATGCAAGCCCCTAATACCCTCTCGAGACAGGGACAATAACAGAATCTCTTATATAGCCCTTACAATGTGCCGGACACTGTTTCACATCTCTTCACACATTTAACCATCACAACAGCCCCACGAGCTGGAGACAGGTACTACTGTTATCACCTCCATTTTACACATGAGGAAACCAACTCAGAGAGGTCAGGTTACTTACCCAAGATCACACAGGCAGTCTGGGTCGAGGGGCTGTCTGTGCTGGTGCTGTATTACTTTCCATGGCCTCCCCAGTCCCTAGTACAGTGCCTGGCACAAGGCAGGTGCTCTGTAAAGGTTTGCTTTATAAGTAGGCAAGGAGGGAGGAAGGCGTTGCCACATCCCAGCCACCTCCAGCCCCCAACCCCACCTGGAATCCCCCAGGCCTCCCTGCTTCTCACCCCAGCTTCCACCACTCCTGACGTTCAGCGCATCTTTCTTTCCACGGCCCCTGGTGCTTTTCCCACCTCCCGTCCACTTCTTGCTTGGGTGGCCCAGCAGGGGCCAGTGATCCTGCCGTCTTTCCAGAGGGGAAACTGAGACCCAGAGGCCTCAGGGCCAGTGCGCCCAACCCCCATATGGACTGGTTTCACCTCTGTCGCAAGCAAGGAAAAAAAACAAAACACCAAGAGTCAGGGGGGGTCTGGACGACAGTATCCCGGGGCTGACCTGGTCACTGATCTCTGGGCGGGGCCTGAGAGGAGGGAGGAGGGGGCCTGCTCCCTGGGGCCAGGGAGGAGGAGACAAGAGGCCCTTTGTGTCTCAGAGCTCCTGAGACACCTGTTCTCCCCTCCTGCCTGCCTGTGGCCTCCCTCCCGCCCTCCCTCCCAGCCAGCAGAGCCTGTGTGCGGCCTTGTTTATCCTGCAGCCCTGGCAGCCAGGCCCAGTGGGGCTCCGGCAGCCCCTGCCAGCACCTGCCCGGTCCTGGCAGCCCTGGAGGCTGCTGGCCAAGCACAATCACCCCGCTGTTGACACAGTTGTTGATTTTCGGGAGGGCAGAGCGGGATGGGAGGAGAGAAGCAGCAAAGGCATTTAACGCCAGCCTGGCTCATTTGCAGTTGGCCCTAGCAATCCTGCGTCCCCTGCAGCTGCCTGGATAAGGCTTGGGGTTCCAGTCCTACGGCAGCTTGGGCCACACACACTGTGCCCAGGTCCCGCGTGAACCCCAGCACCATACCACAGGCAGCCCCCACCCCCAGGGCCCCCTGCAACTCACAGCTGAACGACGCCCCTGGGTGCCACGAGCTCCTGGCCACCTTGCCTTCAAATGCCCACCATGCACTCTCCCCCCGAAGTCATGATGCGCCCCAGGCCCTTGGTGAGGGACAGGACCATGCGACATACCCTTGGAGACCCAGGTGAGGCCCTGGGAGACGTGGGGGATCTGCCCTTTAACCTTTTCCTCCCTCTGACTTGTTCTCCCAGGCAATCTCCTCCTCTCCCCCAGGCCTGTCTGTCTTTCGGGGCGCTTTCCCTGACTGCCAGGGCTGGTTTGGGTGCCCCTCCTGGATGCTCCCGCAGCACCCTGCCCTGCCCCTCCCTACCTTCACGTTTGCCCGTCACCATCGATTATGTGCTTCTCTGTCCCTCTCTCTGCACCGTGGAAGGGCTGTGCTGGTCTCGCGGTCCCCTAGCGCCGGCATGGCGTGGCACAGCCGGGAACGCACGGGGACGGACGCGCGGGGCAGGCCCCCACAGGCCCAAACATCCACTCCACCTCCCGCCCAGGTTCCCGCTTTTCAATCGCCTCTTGGATGGCTAAGGCCTGTGGCTGGTTAAAAGGCTAATGTGCTTCTGGGATTGCCTGTTACTTTGCCACCAGCAGGTGTCCTAGATTGGTCCGTCGGCCTGGCCAGGTTATCTCCTTAGAGGTCAGAGAGCAGATCCCCTGAAGGACAAGAGATGGGCGGGTTCTGGTGACAGGAGAGGGAGAGCCGAAGGTGGGGATATGAAGACCCTGCAGAGCAGGGACAGCCAGCGGGCCAGGGCAGGAGTTGCTGTCAGGTGAGGCAGGAACTCCTCTTCCCCATTTGCCCCTTTCAGCCCTACCTGCCCCGTGGGAGAGCTCCCAAACCCAGTCGGTCTTGACTCAGGAATCGGGTCCCCCTGACACCTGTGGCCAATTGGCCAAGCAGGACTCTGACTCGACAAAGCGTGGTGAAAGTCCACCTCCACTGACCCTCTTTAACTGCCAAACACACCAACACACACACACACAAGCTCCCCCCACCTCAGTTCCGGTTCTCCAAGCTTCAAGTTAATCAGTGCCCAGAAAAATGTAACACAAATAGCCAAAATCGCCCCCAAATTGAGGGTGCTATGTTGAGAAGTATGGGCCTAAGGCCAGGCAAACCTGGTAGAAGAGAAGGGGAACTTACATTATGAAAACCGTAGGTCCCTGATGCTCTGAACCAGTTCCAACAGGGCCGTCATGCACAGTTGTACAGACTGGGCACTGCACAACTCTAAGAGCTCCATTCACCCAGACTTGCATACTCATTATAACAATTCTCTGGCAGATAGCAGTCAAACTCCTCCCTTGTCTCCTCCAAAGAGAAAGCTCTCCTGCTACCTGCCTCTACCCAAGGCAGTATCTGACACAGTATCCCTTCCTCTGCTCTCTGACCCTGTTTTCTGTTCTGGTCCCTGGGAGTTTATTAGCCAGGGTACCTGTCAGTGGAAGCTGAACCCTTCACCCCAGCTAAGAGGAAAGGCCTCCCCTCCCTGCCCCAGCTAGGGAACCCCACTTAGCCCCACCATTGGCTCCTTCTCTCCCCACCCCTCTCTTCCTCCAGCCCCTCACCCTAGCCCGACTCCCCCACCTCATCTGCTCCGGGGGGAGAGGGGGTGGCTGAGGTTCCATGATCACCATGTTTTGAAACTGAGTTTACAGAGAGCAAAGGGAGTCATTACCCACTGCCCTGCCCTCCCCAGGTGGGCTGGAATTAAACCACCAATCCCCCCCGGAGGACTGCAGCTCAGGCAGAAGGGGCCAGAGAGAGACCTCCCTCCACCTCCTCCGCTCGGGCCTGTGTTCTGGCTCTTTCTTTGCCCCTCAGTCCCTTTCCCTTTTCCTTCTTGACATTAGTCTGATGTCCCCAGTGTCTCCCTAGAGCTCTCCAAGGCCCTACCTTGTTCCCCAGGGGCCAGAGGGGACTGACCAGAGTCTCAAGAGTGCCTGCCTGCCTGCCTACACACACGCACACGCGTGCACACACCCTCTTCACCAGCCAAGCAGGGGGGCCAGGCAAGCCAGAGGAGGGCAGGGGCTGGAGGGGCCGCTCCCTCCTGCTTTCAACAGCTCCCTATTCACGCCTGCTCCCCTCGGGCTGTGCCTGCCACGGGCTGCCAGCCCCTCCCCACTAACCTTTCATTCCCCCTTCCTTCCCCACCCCGCCCCGCCCTCAGGGAACAGGCGGAACCAAAGCCTCCCAGCAACGGCTGGATGACTTCAGACTCCTTCAACAGGGCTGGCGGGTGGGGACAAGGTGTCCGGGTGGGGGTGGGGAGAGCGTCACACCCCACATGCTGCTGAGACAGAAAATTCCCCTCACCCTCCACCCTGAGGAATGCCAGGTGCTGCCTTGTGTGGCCAGGCAAGGGTTAATTCTCTTAAGTCAGAGGGCAGCTCAAGCCCAGCCTTCCCTCCCTGTCCAGGCCCCCTGGGCACCAGGGCCGAAGGAGGCCTCCTGGGCACCAGGGCCGCGGACCCCAGCCAGAGCCCCCTGGGGGAGTCCACGGAGCCCACTCAACTGTCAGCGTGAAAGGGTGTCGGTCCAGTCTCTCGGGCTTCTTCTTGTCCTTCCACAGCCACCCCCTGCCAGCGACCCCTCTCCCTGCTGTTCTGTCACCAGCAAGCCCCACTCCCCAGAAACACACACGTAAGGTTTCTGATTCACAGTCTGACAACATTAAATATATTTTAAATCCTTTTCATTCTGATGAGAAAAGTAATGCACACTGTTGCATTACTTTTACAAATTATAGAAATAAGAAAATAAAGGTGAGCCACAAATTTAAAAAAAGAAGTCAGCAGAGAATGCTGGCCTAGGGTGGGCCACACACAGCCCCTGGAGCAGGAGCTGGGCCTGCCCCCCTGGCCCCTGACTCACCTCCCTCCCCCTGGACTCACAAAGAAACCAACCCCCCCACCACGCTGCTGCTCCTCCCAGTGGCCACACCTGGACCCGCACAGGACCTGGTGGCAGCGGGGCCCCACCGGCCGTGCCAAGGAGCTGTCTAGGCCCGGGTCCCTCACCCCTTGGGTGGGGGGCAGGACCAAGCCCCTTTGGGAAATAGTTCTCTCCCATCCAGTCCCACGGGCTGCACATTCCATTCTGAGTCCAGCGGGAGGCGGGGACTGGGGGAGGCAAGGTCTGGCCTCCTCGGGCCGATCCCCCTGGGAGCTCCAGGCTTGGCAGGGACAGCAGACCAAAGCGCCAGGGGGGAGGCGGCCAGGAGTGCTCAGGCCCAGGCTGTGGCCACTTCTCCTTTCTCCACTGAAACCCTACCTTGGGCAGGTCCCCAGAAGACACAGGGGGACCATGTGGGGGGTAACACTAATACCCCTCCCCCACCCCTGCCCAATCCCAAGGGCAGTTTATGGGGCTTCATGCCAAGGCCATTTAAATGCTAAGGCCACTGCTGGGGGGAGTGGAGGGAAGTGAATTCCAGATTTGATGGCTTCCCAGAGGGACCAAAAGGGCCTGGGGGTGAATGCTATTTAGGAAAAAAGGTGGCAGCTGGAGACACTGTCCTCACTTCTTCCTTCCTCTCCTCTACTACCCCATACAGGCCCACCCCCCCCCCCCGAAAAGCACCCCTGGCAGGAATCCTCAACATTTGGGTACAAATCCCAGCTCCTCCCCTAGCTTGTCCATGTGCACACTCAGAGCTCTGAGATGCCAGGCCACACGCAGCGCATCCTGGGCCTTTGGTTTGTCCACAGAGGACCTTGGGAGGAGGCAGGGGAAACCCCAGCCACTTCCCCTCACCGCACAACCTCTAGGAGGTCTGACCGCTGTCACTGTTCCATCTCTGGGACCATCCGGATCCTCCTGACAGCACCACAATCTTCCTAGGAGTGGGCAGGGCAGCCTCTCTGAGCCCTGACAAAAGAGGCGGGTCATAGAAGCAGAGGAGTCTTCCCTAGGGGCAGGAGAGCCAAGGATGTCCCCGGAGTGGCAGGTGGTGGCTGTGAGGCTCTCTGCTGTGGACCATGCAGGATGGGCAGAAACCTTTTCCTGGAGGAGCTGTGAAGGCTACATTGCCAGGAGGCTTTGGAGCAGGGATGTCTCTTTAAGCTAGGTCCACGGCATATCACAGGTACCCTTAGGAGGGGACTACCATGTCACTGCTGCTTAGAGAAAGTATCGGAATTTTTAAAAGAAAGTCACCCCTGACTGGGGAAGCTGGCGGAGGGTGGACCTGCTGCAAATCTCCTAATGAAGTCTTTCCAAGGAGATGGATGTCTTCCCAAAGACTAAGGAAGGGGCAGCCACAGCGGAGGTCACTGGGGCAAAGACCACCGTCTAGAGCATGCCTTCCTGCTCGGGGACAGGGAGATAATGGAGATCCTCCAAAGTCTGGTTCCCCGTCTGGTGACCGGCACTGTGACAGCCTCCCTGGCTAACACATCAGGGTTCCAGGAAGAGGACTAGCAAAGGGTGAGGATCACAGCGAGTTCAGGCAGGAGCGGGCCTTCTTAAGCAAACACTGAGCACAAAAATAACTCCCATTCCAAGCACGATTTACTGTGTGCCCGGCTGGCCCTCCCAGCACAGAGCCCTGTTCAAACACTCAGCTTCACCCCTGAATGTGGCTGGGGGAAGGGGCACAGCTGCATTTGAATGCCACTTTTTCCGGTGGTGTCAGTTTCCTGGAGACTTACCCAGGGAGCTGCCGATCTCAAAGCACCCCCAGAGAGGGGAAAACCTTCGTAGAAGGGAGTGTCAGCCCCTCTGCAAGAACACCTAGATCCCTCGGAGGATCAGGCCCGGCTCAAGCAACACTTGTCTGGCCACAGGGAATCCCAGCGCCCTTACCAGTAATAGAGCACTGCTGTGGACGTGATCAGCCACGAGCCTCCCAACAGTTGTAAGAGGCAGGTATTATCACTGTTACTGTCCCACTTCACAGGTGGGAAAACAGAGGCTCAGAGATGTTACGTGATGAACATCTCTCCTGGCTCTAAATCCTTCTCACTGTATACACCATGTTTCCCTAAATCTGCTAATTATCAAAGTAGCAAAATATCCAGGATGGGGTTCTTCCCACCAGGAACAATGACTGGCATAAGGCTATAGATGGAACCTGGGATATTTCCAAAGCTAAGGCAGCACTGAAAATCATCCTTCACCATGACTGACCCTGGCACTTCTGATCACAAGATCTGAGTTGGAGAGGAAAGCCCTCTCTTGGCAAGAAGAGTGTATCATACTAAGCAATGTCCCGCCAGTAAGACCTGTTGGCTCTGCCTCCAAAACAATCTCCCACTGGTCCACCCTAATCCAAGTCATCACCTCTCTCCTCAATTCTGAGTCAGCCTCCTAATGGCCTCTGGTTCCGTTCTTGTTCGCCTTCAAGCTAATTCACTACTTAGCAGCCAAAGTGATCTCTCTTCTGTACATTTTTTTTCACTTATAAAAGTAATGTATGACCTTGTAGAAGACTGAAAAAAACCAACAGGAGATAAAGAAGGAAATAAAAATCAGTCATATGCAGTTTTCAGGGGCTAACCTCTGTGAATACTGGGATGCATCCTTCCAGTCTTCCCTCTCTGCGCGTGTGCATGATGGGCACGTGGACACATGTAATTGGCTTTGCAAGATTGCTTCTATACTACATAGTTGTACATCCTGCTTTTTTCATTTATTATATACATTTTCTAGCTTATAAACTATTCTTCGTTAACCACGGTTTTTGGTTTTTTGGCACACTTTATACTCTCACACGGTACTAAATTCAGAAGGGACAAAAGGATCTACAGCAAAAAACACAATCTTTCCTCCATCCCATTTCCCTCCCCTGGGGCAACTGTGATTACTGTTCTTGTGTACCAAATAATCCTTTCAAATCATAAATTTAATCATGTCACTCCCCTGCTTAAAACTCTCGGATGAAGCCATGGCCTGGGCAATAAAATCCAGGCCCCTAACCAGTCCTACCCAGTCTGGAGAGCCCAGGCTCTGGCTGTCCTGATTGCTCCAGCTCTCCCCTCCAGCCACATAGCTGTTGCCTCTGCTCTGGCCTCAGGGGGTTCCACTTGCTGTTCCCTCTGCCTGCAATCCCCCCTTTCTCCAGGTCTTTGTGCAGCTGGCTCCTTCTCATCCTTCAGGCCTGGGCCAAGCTGTCATTTCCCCAGGGAAGCCTTCACTGGCCTCCGGATCCAGGGCCCCCTGGGCTGCCCCCACGTATGTATGCTGTCTATCACATCACCTGTGGTATTCCTTTCCCGTCACAGATCACGATCTGATACTGTCTTTGTTACTGAAAGTTATTTACTGTCTGTCTCTGCCCCACTAGAAAGAAGCCTCTCTGAAGGTAGGTATGCTACCTTTCTCGTTCTCCCCTGTTGTCCTACTGCCTAGCACAGGGCCTGGCACGTGATAGGCGTTTGACAAATTTCTGTTAAAGGAAAGAATGGGTTGACTGCTGTGCTGGTTCTCATCACTGAAAACTGCCACTTGCAGGATCTCCGAGCACCAAAAAGCAACCCTCTGGCCATCCTCCCCCATGCCTGGGGTGGAGGTTAGAGGGTCAGAGAAAGGAAGACAGGAGCCTGTTGTCCAAGGCAGTGTGGCTGGGCTGCAGCAGCCTGCTCTTCCTGCCTGTCGCTCAGCTCATCCCTTACTTGTTCTACGCATTTGCAGAATCCAGAATCAGACAAGGAACTCGTGACAAGCCCAAATTCCTAGAAAATCCTCCACCATCAGGTGGAATGTAGGAAGTGACACTTTTGCCCCTCACTTACCCCAAATCCCACATCCAGTCTGCCCAGGCAGCTGTGCTATTCCAGGTTCCCAAGTGAGCCCCAGCAGCAGGAAACAGAAACACCACCCAGGGAGCAGGGCTCCCCCAGGAACAGCCCCAGCCCATCCCACCTGACTCTTCCCCTGGGCCCCAGACACCTGGGCTCCTCTCTCTGGAAATTCACCCAGCCCCAGAGACACAAATGCACATCCAATCCTGAGCCAGCAGCCCAGCCTCAGGATGCTCAGGGGACACCCTTTTGGAGACACTTCCTTCCTGGGACCTGATTTCCACTGAAAGAACTCCGTGCTTAAGTCAAGATTGATTTTTAAGAATGAGGAAAAGAGGGAATGAAGTGCTTTTGCAAAAATTGTGCAAGAAGGGAGGGAGGAAGGAAGGAAAACAGAAAAAGAAAAAAGACCAGCGAAGATTGAACTAAACAAGCAGTGGGAAGGATAAGTCTGAGCTAAGGAGCCAGAATCAGGAAAGGGTGGGAAAGAGTATGAGTTCTCTTCCTCCCCAGAAGTGGACAATTATTATAATTAATTGGGCGAGCACAATCCCAGAGGGCTCTTCTGGGCTCTGCACAAGGTCAGTTAAATAATAATGGCAATAACAGCTAATGTTTATGCAGCACTTACTATGTGCCAGGCACTGGTCTGAGCTTTATTAAGCCTTGCAATCCTCAAGACAACCTGATGAGGTGAATCATATTAATGCCATTTTGCAGATGAGGAAACTGAGGCTCGGAGGTTAGCTTAGACTGCTCAAAGTCATACTGCCAGTGGCAGCATTTGGAATCTAACTCCAGCTCCCCGGCTCTTAGCCTCTAGGCTATACTTGGCTCTCAGTGATCCAAGTAGGGGGGTCCCTACCCTCCTGGAGTTCATGTCTTCACAACCAGCACGCTCAAAAGATCACTGCATGCGAGTTTGAGAGATAGGTGCGTAACTCTGCCCATTTCACATAGGGAAAGTCCTGCAAAGTTAAGGAACTAGCCCAAACTCACGCTGCCCATTGCTGGGGAATTAGAATCCAAATGTGTTGAATCCCAGCACCCTTCGAGGCAGCTCCTAAGAAAGCTCAGTGGAAACAGGGGTCAGCCTCGGAAGCCCTGACTCGGAATCTAGCCGAGGCGCGGATGGCGGAGAGCGGGGCGAGCGGGCCGGCGCCGCGTCCGGCGTGTCCGGGACAGGACGGAGGAAGGCAGCAACAGCCGCCGCAAGCCGAGGGCAGAAGGCGGACAGCCGCCTGGGTGCAGGGAGGGCGCCGCCCCGCCGGAACGGAGCTCGCCGCCTGGCACAGCTAAATGAGCAGAGTAATGCACCCATCTTTGAAACTGGTCTGCAGTGATCGTTTGAGGGATACTGGTTTGGAAGGCACGACCTCCAGGAGGCGGGGAACCCACCTACTTGGGCCACTGAAAGCCAAGCATAGTGGCGGTTGAGAGTCGGGAGCATCGTCTCTGGGTCTCCGGCTTTCGCCAGACCCTGCACCCGCGCCAGCGCCGAGGCGCCCTGCCCGGAAATTCCCAGAGAGTCAAAGCAAACTTCCCAGGAAAACTCCTCGGCTTCCTCCAAGCCCCCGTCACCCAGGCGGCTGCCAAGAGCACCGGCGGAGCCCTTGCAGCTGCCGTGGGCCCTCCGGGGCGGGAGCAGCCACTCGAGCGCTCGGGGTCCTCCTGGAAAGCTCCAGGGCTGAAGTTCAACATTCACTTCCCGCCCAGGCCCGGCTCGCGGCCCCGCCCGGGGCTCTCCGGCAGCCCCACGTCTCTCGCCCTGCAGAGCCCCCGCTAGGTGATGGGCGCCGCAGCCCGAGGACCCCTGCGGGCCGCTGAGCCAGTCCCGCGGGCGATCCCTGCGCAGCGGGGGACTCGGAGCAGCCCGAGCCAGCGCGCACACGTACCCTGTGTGTGCGTGTGTGTGTGTGTGTGTGTGCGTGTCTGTGTTTACGTACGGAGCGCGCGGGGTGGGAAAACAATGGCGAGCCGCTGGGAACTGAGCGACCACCCTCCTCCGCGTCTCCTTGGCCCTAGGCGCGATCTGCTTTGGCTGCGAACTACGGATGAAAAGGCTCACCTCCGCCGTCCCAGGGCGGGAGGCGAGGGGCGGCAGGAGGCAGGCTGGGTGGGGGTGGGGGTGGAACCCGAGCGGCCGGAGCAGAGAACAAACAGGATGCGGCGCCCGGCAGGTCCGCTGGGGGACGACCCCGGAACGCTGGCAAGGGGTGCGCGACTGGCCCCCGAAACCCCACAGCTAGGGCGGGGGGAGCTCTGCGTCTCCGGTCAGACCCCCGGGCCCCTCGAGGGACGCGCACTGATCGCCTCGGCTTCCCGCCGGGAAACCCTTAAACGGGGCGCATAGTCGGGGTCGTGAGAAAGACCTAGTGGGGCAGCCGCCGGCGAGGAGCGGGCTGGGGGCGGGGGCACCCCAAGCTCGGCTAGCGCGCTGCGCGCACACACGCGCTCAGCCTCCCCGGCCTTACAGGCGGCCACCCCTCTCCTCGAGGACCCGGTCCGCCCGGGAGCAGCCGCCACTGGCCGGCGGTGCTGCAGGTAGGTGAGGGTCGGCTCCTCCTCGAAAAACTTTGCGCAGGATGGCAACTCGGAGGGAGGAGAGCCGGCGTGTGCCCAGGAACGTGGGGCGCGAGTGTCAAACTTCGGAGGGCTGGGGAGATGGGCGCGGAGGGCGCACTTACTACTCAGCCAGGCGCTGGGCTCGCGGCTCCGCGCTCCTGCTCCTCCTCCGTGCGGTCCTCGCGGCTGCTGCCCGGGCTTCCCGCTCACATGCCCCGGCGACGCAGCGGGCGGGCGGGCCGGGAGGGGGCACGCCCCCCGCTGTCGGCCGCGGAGTCGCGCCGGCCCCACCGGGGGCCACCCGGGGTCCGCGCCCCCCAGGGGCCGCCGTCCCGGGCGGCGAGCTCGGTTCCGGCCGGGCGGCGCCGTCCGCCGAGCCAGGCCGCTCTCTGCCCTCTGCCCTCCGCCCTGGGCTTGCGGCCGTCTCCCTGCCTTCCGCGGTCCTGCTCCCCGACTCGCCGGACGCGGCGCCGGCCGGGCCGCCTCGCCCTCCGCTCTCGGGCTCTCGGGCTCCGCGCTCCCGGTTCCGAGTCACGGCCTCCCAGGCTGACCGCTGCACCCTGGGCGCCGACCCGGGCTCGCCGCTCCCGGGCCCGGGGTCCGGGACCCGCGCTCACACAGTTCAGTTCCGAGCCGGGACTGGAGCCGGGGACTCGCCGCTCGCTGCTCGCTGCTGCGAGGCGACTGGACAGCCTCCGCGGAGAAAGAGGGAGGGAGACCGAGAGCGCGCCGGGGAGGAGGGGGAGGAGGAGGGTGGGGAGATGTGGAGGGAGGGAGGGAGGGACAGAGAGTTTCCTCCTCCTCCCTGCAGCCGAGTCCATCCAGGCGTCAACAGCTGGGAACCTCTGTTGGGAAGGGACAGCCA
This sequence comes from Lemur catta, assembly GCF_020740605.2. Classification (NCBI taxonomy): domain Eukaryota; kingdom Metazoa; phylum Chordata; class Mammalia; order Primates; family Lemuridae; genus Lemur; species Lemur catta. The sequence continues at coordinate 5,166,066 of NC_059150.1, read as the reverse complement.
AGGCCCCTGGGCGGCGGGGGTGGGTGGAGGCGGAGCGAGGGGGTGGAGAGAATGGAAGACAGAAGGTGGATCCTGCCCACTCCCACTGCTCAGCTATGAGGGTCGCCCCAGAAAACCGGTACTCTTCTGAGCAAGACCTAAAAAGTTATCGGTCCAGCTCCAAGCCTCGGGTAACCCCTCCAGACAGCCTGGATTGGGGATTTTAGGAACCCCATTTCAGAACCTTCCTTAAGAACCTGATCCCACCTGCTGCTTAGAGGGCTTCCTAACGTCTCCGTCTCCGACCATTCCCTAATCCTGTCACTTGCAGCCTCTCAAACAAGTCCTTCATTTTCTCCCACACTGTTCTTAGAGGGGGGGCAGAGTTGGAGAGTTGGATTCCTTTCACTCAACGTATTTATTAAACGTCTACAATGTGCCTGGCCCAACTGGGGGCAGTGAACTGGAAGAATGCTAAGATAGGGCAAGCACATGGGGCGTGGGGACCACCAAAGTCACAAGGATGTGGGGACTGGGGAGGTGTCATCTGAACGAACGGGGTCTCAGAAGGACCTGGAGTGGGAGTAGGGTAGGTTAAAGGCACTGCAGTCATGGAACTGCAAATAACCGTGCCCACAGGCCCGCGTGTCAGCAGGTGATGGTCAGCAAGGCTTTCTAAGGGCTTTGGATTTCTTCATTCCCACTGCCTTGCCTGGCAACTCCTTTTATTCATCTTTTAGATCTCAGCCTAGATATCAACTCTTCCTCCGCCAGCCTTTCTTGATGGCCAAATCTGGGTCAGGGCCCCTATCCGTGGCCTCTGGAAACCCCTGCTTGTAGACAGTACAGTAACTGTTCGCTGGTCTCCCCCGCTGGATTGTAAGGTGCACGAGGACAGGGATGTGTCTCTCTGGTCCACTGTTAGACCCCTCGTGCCTAGCCAGGGCTTGGCAAAGAGCAGGCGCTTAATAAATACTTGTTGATCAACTGACTGAAGGGAACACGGAGCCACTGAGGGATTCTAAGCAAGGCCTCAGTCTAACTGGAGGGAGGGAGGGAGGCCAGGGACCAGACAATGGCGGTGGCCAGGGTGAAAATGATGCAGACCTGAGCTAAGCAAGGAGTAGGGGATGGAAAGGAGGAAACAGGTAGGAGTACGGCCAGCAGTGGGAGAAGTCAACTTGAACACCTGAGGGCCTGGCTTTTGGATGACTGTGAATGAAGCCATCTCAGAAAGGAAAGAGTTACCCGGGTGCCACCAAGCCTTTCCTCCTCCCAGACAACATGCCTGTGTTTTCCCTGTCTCTGGTTATTTTTCTCTGGCCCCTGATCAGCTCCGGTGGGGCAACCTCATCGTGGGACCCCCCACCCCCGTAGCTGTCCTTAGCAAGAGCAGGTTGAGAGAGCAAGGACAGAGAGGTGAGAGGTGGACTCTCCTCTCCCCAGCATTCCTCCATCTAGGATATCTCACTTCCTTGGTACCAGCCCTGCCCCGTCGCTGCCACCAGGGTAAGTATTGTCTGCCTGCTGTGTCTTAGGCATGGTCTATTTTCCTACGTGACGTCTATTTGTACCTTATCCCAATTCTGTGAGGTTGGTGTCATCATCCCCATTTTAGAGGGGAGAAAAATGAAGCTCCATGTCAGAGTAAATGGAGAGAGGAAATTATCTGACTTAAGATTCTAGATCTTTCTACACTACCACACTGGGAACACCTATCAAATTTATGCCATTTAACCCCGTCAACAACTCCCTCCTTCTTGAAACTCTCACTTCATGACTCCACACTCTCCTGAATTTCCTCTGCCCTCACTTCCTCTCTTTCTCGGCCTTCCTTGCCTAGGTTCCCTCCTCCACCCCATCTCCAGGTGAGTGTCCCCCCACCGTAGGCACCCCATTTCCATCTCTCTCTCCTGTCTCTCCCCAGGTGAAATTGTATCCATTTCCGTAGCTTTAAGTACCAACTACGTGCTGATGAGTTTCTCAATTTTTTATTTAAATCTCCAAGACTTGTTTACTGCACTTCAGACTCGTGTATCCAACCGCACCCTTGATGTTTCTACTCAAGGGCCTCACACACATCCTGAACCTGACATGCTAAAAATCGAACCTTTCACGCCTGTGATCCCAGCACTCTGGGAGGCCGAGGCGGGAGGATCGCTCGAGGTCAGGAGTTCGAGACCAGCCTGAGCAAGAGCGAGACCCCGTCTCTACTAAAAATAGAAAGAAATTATCTGGCCAACTAAAAATATATATATAGAAAAAATTAGCCGGGCATGGTGGCACATGCCTGTAGTCCCAGCTACTCGGGAGGCTGAGGCAGTAGGATCGCTTAAGCCCAGGAGTTTGAGGTTGCTGTGAGCTAGGCTGATGCCACGGCACTCACTCTAGCCCAGGCAACAAAGCGAGACTCTGTCTCAAAAAAAAAAAAAAAAAGAGAGAGATTAAAAAAAATAAATAAATAAAAAATAAAAAAAATAAAAAAAATCGAACCTTTAACCACCATCCCCAAGCCTGTGTACACCCAGTGGCACCTTCTTTCCCATTTTGGTAAATGGTACCGCCACCTACCCAGTAGCTCAAGCCAAAATCCTAGCAGTCATCGGTGATCCCTCCTTTCCCATCTCATCAATTTAGTGAGTGTCAATGGTCTATCTCCAAAAATATATCCCCGTCTATCACTTCTCTGTCTTCACCACCCCCACCCTGGGCCACCGTCATGGCCAAGTTAGACTGCAGAGCCTCACTGCTTCTGAGAACTGAGTCCACCTGCAGACACATCATTTGACTGAGGCTGCTTACAGCCTCATGACTTTAATGTTTGTTCCAGAAACTTCTTACCCAGCAAGATAAGCCTGTAAACCAGTAAATAACTTCATTATTTGCTTCAGGAACTTCCTGAAAATCAATTTATCCAAACAATAGACTGCTCCAACAGCCCCCTTCTTGGGACAATAGTTTGCTTAACTGGGCAAACCACTAGCTTATCAAACAATTGTTTATTTGTCAAGACCCTCCCCTCGCTGTGTCCTCCAGTCCTAAACTGTTATATCATAAATTTTGCCCAATCCCAATCAGATCCTCATACTGAAAAAGATCTGCCTTAAACCAGACTTCAAACCCTATAAATGGCTTTTCACCTGGAAAGCGCTTCCCTCCCGTCTCAACAAAAACGTCCCTTCTTTCATCTCTCCTCTTCCCCCAGGTAAAATCCTCCGCCATATCCCATCTTTATCCTCCTTCTCGGCCCCCTATTTGCTCCCTTCATAGCACAATTGGTACTTATTTTATCAGTTCTCTGTCTTCCTATACTTTTCCCACCCCCTTTTAGACTGCAGGTTCTGTGAGGGAGGGACCTTCTCTGCCCCATTTAGTTTCCAGAGTATAGTAGATGCTCAAGAAATACTTGCTTGGCTTCAAGGAGTGCAGTCTCCAGTGTGTTTTGCGTGTGGCCATCAGCCAGTTCCTGAGACACTGGGAGAGGTTGTGATGCCCAGGGGTGCTGGGTTCCTGACATTCCCTTACCTCCAAGGTTAGTGTAAAATGCAAACGCCCCTGGGAGAAGTAGGAAAAGGATTCAATTCACAGAATGGTGTGAGGAGAGGAAGCTCTGAGAGAGGAAGCTAGCTGAGGAGTCCTCAGAGAAGGAAGGAACTCACTGAACAAGTGGTCTCACCGCTCTGCCCAGAGACTGTCCTACTTGCCCCTACCCTGGCCCGAACCTGACTGAGGGTCACTTTCTCTGTGAAGCTTAGAGAGAGGACACTTGCAGGTTGGGTCAGGTCAGGGTAGGCCCAGCCTAGTGGGGCTTGTCTGGTACCAACTCTTTTTTTTTTGAGACAGAGTCTCACTCTGTCGCCCGGGCTAGAGTGCTGTGGCGTGAGCCTAGCTCACAGCAACCTCAAACTCCTGGGCTCAAGCCATCCTCCTGCCTCAGCCTCCCGAGTAGCTGGGACTACAGGCATGCGCCACCATGCCCGACTAATTTTTTCTATTTTGTTGCCTGGCTAATTTCTTTCTATTTTTAGTAGAGACGGGGTCTCGCTCTTCCTGAGGCTGGTCTCAAACTCCTGACCTCAAGCAATCCTCCCACCTCGGCCTCCCAGAGTGCTAGGATTACAGGTGTGAACCACCGTGCCTGGCTGGGTACAGACTCTTCATCCTACTGACTGAGCAAGTGCGTTTCCAGATACCTGTAGCCAGAGACGTGAGTCAGAGGTGCTCAACCCAGGGGGCTCTCCCACCATGGAGTGTCCCACGGGGCAACCTCTCAGAGGCAGGCAGCGCCTTCAGGCTGACCCACGTGGGCTTCTACTCAGTTCTACTTGGGTTTTTCTAAGGAGTCACACCCGGGTAGGGAGCTAATCATGAAGGCAACAGATTGAGTCATAGAATCTTTAATGTCCCATCAGAGTCTGAGAGTAGGAAATCTGGAAGGAATCAGTCTTCCAGAACCATCTCCAGCTCCCTCTTTGTGCAGTAGAGGAGACTGAGGCACAGAGAGGAGGGGAATCTTGCCCAAAGTTGCACTTTACGTACATGATCCCTCTAAGCTTCCAACAACTCTGAAGATGGGGACATTTTACAGATGATAAAGACACTCACAGAAGTGAAGGACATTTTCCAAGACCACATAGTGAGGGGACAAAAGCTGACATTTGAACCCAGGTTTTCTGGCTCTCAAATCCATGCTTTGTCTGGCGTACCAAGCTGCTCTGCGTCTCGTGGGGTTTTGTGGTCCTCGGAACCTGAAACATGTAAACCAGTGCCTGAGTATTATTCAACACCCTAGATTCTAGCCTAGACCCTAGAAGTAGAAACAGCTGTCTGCTTTCTATGTGACAGTCACCTCAGTTCTCCAAGTGGAAGACTGTCTCCCAAGGACAGAAGACCCAATGCATACGACACCCCCCTCCACACACACACACACACACAGGGACCCCACTCAGTGCATGGGCTCAGTTGATGCTGGTGACTTCAGTCCTTCTGCACACACACACACACACACACACACACTTCCAGAACATCTCCATCCCCAGTCCGTCCTTCACTTGATTAGCTACATGGGGAAGTGAGCATGGGAGGGGCCTGGAGCATTCATTCTCACCTGCAGACCTAGTGCACACGCTCTGTCTGTGAATTGAATTATCTGGAGTCATAAGTTGCTAAGGGTCTTGATCAGGCTGCATGTCTTCCTGATCCATTCGGAGTGGGCGCAGCTCAAAGACAAGGCCACCTCCCCCTGGGAGGGCAGCCACACACACATGTACACCTGCTCGAATACACACAGTGGTGTTTTTTCCCTTTTCTCTTTTTATTGTCTCCCATCCCTTCCCACCTGAAAAGGCAGTTGATGGAGGCGGGTGGGGAGAGGTGAAGAAGTTGCTCCCTTCCCAGCAGCCTGGGCAAGTTACAGAACCTGGACTCGGCCTCCCCGGCCCTTTCACCTCCCCCTAGCACCTGGCCTGTAGGGCCACCCACCGCCTAAATTGTTTTTAACCCTCCTTCCTGTCTTGAGGAGACCCAGGTCCCCATCCTGGGGGCACTGGCAACAATGAACAAAGGCACCATGGAGTGAAGACAATTAACAATCCAGAAAAGAAGGGAAAGAGAAGCTTTGTTCTGGAGGAGGAGGAGGAGGAGGAGGAGGAGGAGAAGGGGCCATCCAGAGAGGCAGATACTTTCACTTTCCTTTCATCCTCAGCTCTCCGCCCCTTGGGGTTTCTGCCAGGGATCCTGAAGGGAACAGGGCTGGGACAGGCCACGCCTGAAGGCTGGAAATTGGAGGTGGCGACTCCAAGACTCTTGCCCGGCTAAGAGCTCACCGGGGAGTTCAGGCTAGAGAGGAAGCTCTAGCTCGACTGGGGACTCAATCAAAGGCATTTGGTCCCTTCCTCCTCCTTTTCTGAATTCTCGAGTCTCTGCCCTGGACAGACAGCTCATGGTCCAAACGAGCTCGAAGGCTTGTGCGTCCCTTGTCGTCAGGACGTGGTGGGGCTGGAGGCAGGACCACCTGCGTAACTTGCAGGGCCCTTGTTCCAGAATTATGGAGAATTTCAAGATGGTGGCAGCAGAGCATTGAATCAAGTGCTGGGAGCTCTGAGCACAGAGCACGGGTTGCACCCACAGAGCCAGCCACTTGGGGCGAGGCTGTCTGCCTGCTGTGTGTGTGTGTGTGTGTGTGTGTGTGTGTGTGTGTGTGTGTGTGTGAGAGAGAGAGAGAGAGAGAGAGAGAGAGAGAGAGAGAGAGAGAGAGAGAGAGAGAGAGAGAGAGAGGAGAAAGCTATGGGACAAGTGTTCCCTTCCTGGATTTCTGTCTCCTCAGCTATTAACACGGAGACGGAACTAGGTGATCACCTTTTGCTGCTTCTGTGCTTCTCTGCTTCCTCTTCTCCAGGATAAAAGGAGGGTTTTCAGGCCTTTCTCCACTGCATACACTTCTGAGCTACGGTCTGAATGACTGTGTGCCTCCCCAATTCGTAATGTGATAGTATTAACAGGTGGGGTTTTTGAGAGGTGATCGGGTTCATGAGGCCAGAGCCCTCATGAATGGGATTCGTGCCCCTATAAAAGAGGCTTGAGGGAACCTGTTTGCCCCTTCAGCCGTGTGAGGACACAGAAAGCACCTCTATGAGCAATGGACCCTCACCAGACACTGAATCCACCAGCACCTTGATCTCGGACCTTCCATCTTTCGGAATTGTGAACACTAAATTTCTGTTGTTTATAAATTGCCCAGTGTTAGCCCAAGTGGACTAAGACATCCACCTTTAGAGCAACAGAGAAACCGAGTACAGAAAGCCCATTCCCCAGAGTGGGGTGACTAATGGTGACCAGCTATCCCAGGCTTCCCTGTTTGCAAAAGGCAGAAGACGGTGAGCTATACTAAGCTGCAAAAGCCTGCTGAAGTTCCTGTTGTCTCTTCTAGGGGATTTGGAAGGCACTTGCAATCTCACAAGATGTTTCTACCCAGAGCAGAAGTTTCTTGGCATGAGCAGCCATGCGTACCAGGCAAGAGGGCCTGCTCTCTGCTCCCGTCTCCTCGCCGGAAGAATATCTTCTCAAGGACTGGGACTCCTGGCAGGGATGCCACTATGGGCTGCATTGTGTCCTCCCCCACTCCCCAAATTCATATGTTCTAACCCCTAGTACCTCTCTAAAAATGTGACCATATTTGGAGACAGGGTCTTGCAGATATAATTAAGTTAAAAAGAGATCATTAGAATAGGCCCTAATCCAATATGACTGGTGTCCTTATAAGATGAAGACATTTGGACACAGAGACGCACAGAAGGATGTTGGTATGAAGAGTCCTGAGGAGAAGATGGCCATCTCCCAGCTAAGCAGAGAGGCCTGGAACAGATGTTTCCCGCAGAAAGAACCGACCCTGCTGATACCTTGATCATGGACTTACAATCTCCAAACATGAGAAGATACATTTCTATTGTGTGAGCCACCCAGTCTGTGGCACTTTGTTAGAGGAGCCCTCGTAAATCAGCATGATGCTTAGATGCTGGCAGGTCTGCACAACCTCGAGGCTGCCTGGACCCAAAGATTCCGTCTGCGTGGGAGGGTCGGCCTCTGCAATTGCGTTGCAGTGCTATTTGAACTTGAAACAAAATTGATCTATTATCCTCTTTCCCCCATAGCCCAGTCTTTTAAATTTTTTATTTCTTTTGGTATTGGTTTAACACATTTTATTGTTTTAATTCCTTTAGTCTTTTATTTTTCCTGGTTTTAACGATTTTACTTATCTCCGTCATTTTTAATCTCTGTTTTGTCTTTCTTCTAGCTATTTTATACATTTTCTTTTATCTCATCTTATCGTCTAGATTTATTGTTATTGTATTATCTTTTCATTCTCCATCTTTTATTTCCAACCTTTGCCTTATCATGTCTTTGTTCTGTCTTTTAATTTCTTTGTAGCTTATTTGGTTTATTTTTAGTTCATATCATCACTTTATTACCTGCTGCCCTTTTTTTCTTTACTGTCTTCACCCTCTTTTTTATTTCTTCTTAGTTTGCTTTATCTTTTTACTGACTGTTGTATTAACTTCCATTTTTTACTGTTTTCGATTCTCTCAGCTTATTAAATGCGGAGGCTGGAAACACGGCCCTCCGGGGAGAGCTTGGAGGCTTCCCTGGGCCCACTGTGGGGAGGCCGATACCCGCCTTCTCGGGTGGCCCTCCCCGCAACCCCTTGCAGATGCCCCATTTGTTCCAAAGCTGCCCCTCCAATCTGTAAGGATTAATCTGTGTAATATAAGAGACTTGGGATAAAATTCCCCCAGAAAGATACGAGGTTTGCTTATAGTGATGACACATTGGAACTGCCAGACCAGCCTGGCTTTCTTACATCATACACCATCAAGTTGCTCTATGTGTCCTTCCTCATCTGTAATTTACCATCTCTGGACGTTAGGCCAAGCCTATAAGGAAACCATACTACTTATCAGAGTGGGAGTGCTGGGTATGACATTTCACTTTGGGAAGAACTTGCAACATACCTTCTCAGGTTTAATTTTAACAAGAAACCAAGTGGTCTGTATCCTTGCAACACAAGTCCTTGGGCAGAGACACAGTGGAGTGTCTTCCGGAATTCTCACATCTAGCTGCCTCTCACTCACTCATTTATTTGATCAGCAGGTATTAAGAACCTGCTCTAGGCCATAAACTGTGCTAAGCAATGAAGATGAAGTGATGGCCAAAAAGAGCTAGGCTCCTTGCCAGCATAAAGTTTACAGTCTAATAAAAAGGATATTTACCTAACTATTACCAATCTGCTTTGCCTTCCTCCAGGCAAGATTACAGGAGGTTCTTATGTCAGAGACTGCCAGTTGTCCCCCAGTATCTGTTTTTCCCTTCTAGAGTAATACAAGTTTCAGCTGAGAAAGTGACTACCAATTAAAAGACTGCATTTCCCAGCCTCCCTTGCGGCTAACTACGGCCACGTGCCTGGGTTCTGCCCTACAGCACTAAGCAGGGTGATTTATGCGCCTTCCTGATTATGACCTTTAAAAGAAAGGGTGTATCCTCCCCATTCTCTCTTTCTCCCTTCTGCTGGCATGTGGACATGCTGGGCGGAGCTGTAGCAGGTGTCCCAGGCCATGAGATGGAAGAAGGGCATTGAAAATGCATGAAGAGTCTGGGTTCATGACACCGTGGAGCCCCCATAAAACCCTGTAGTGCTTACTCCTGGACGATTACAAGAGAGACAAATAAACCGGTGTCTTGTATAAACCACTGTGACATTGGCCTTTGTTAATGCAGCTGACTCACTTCTGTTTTGCATGTAGTTCTCCCCCCAAACCTCCCCGTATTTTGAAAGCCTAGGAGCACATAGCAAGCCTCAAATCACAGCCTCCTAAGAACTTCTACAAAATATTATAATTAGATATGTCCCTGCTGGGTTACTTCCATGGACAAGAAAGAGAGCCCTTCCTTGCCCCCAGGATGCATGAGGGTGGGTCTTCACACTTTATAGCCGGGCCTCTGAGTATAGACAAGCCTGCTCACCGTGTCTTGTCCTCCTGAGTCCCAGAAAAGTAAGCAGGGTTCTTAGCATTTGTTCCCACTTTAAATATATTTTTCATGACAAACTGTCTATGCAAGTTGAAGACTCTATTCTGTTAAGAACAAGCTTCCTCAGTGGAATCTACCAATAGCCATGTGACTCTCCGCCAACCAACAATGTGGTTCCTCTCCAAATCTTCAACTATTGGCTTAGAACTGAGTTGGCCCTTAAAATGTTTACTTCCACACTCCCCAGCCACATTTTCAGTGACCCGTTGAGCTGTTGGAGGTAATTTTCATCAGCCCTGCCCCTCTGCAGACAGAGGCTGTTGCAAAAGCCAGCGGATTCTCTGCCACAGAACACCCTGCAGAGCCTGACACTGAATGTCATCTTGCTCTTACTCACTGGGGTGACAGTAGCTCCTCGTCCCCACTTCCCTCTGTCTCATTCACTCTGCATCCCCAGTCTCTCGAATAAGTAAATTAAGAGTCATAATCATGCACAGTCCCAAACTGCCAAAGGTTGTATCCTTCCAAAAGATTCCTTGAAGTTGTCCCCTAATATCTAAAGTATTTCTCCCAGCACGGAGCAAGACAGGTTCTCCATAAAACCCTATCACTTTTTATTTTAGGATGTAATAGTATGATATCTACAAAGAGGATAAGGTTCCAAAAAATAATTTTACTTCTAAGAATTAGGCCCTTTTCTTTACAGTTCTGTGTAGAGAATGAAGCAAAGATGAATTGACCATTTTAATCTCAATGTCACTAAGTTTCCAGATTCTCAGAATTGTCTATGAGGGTATCTGTGGTAGTAAGCCTCTGAGACAGCCCCCAGGACTCCCCCAGGACTCCCCAGGACCTCTTGCTGTTCATGCCCTTGCCCTGGAGTAACCCCTTTCCATTGAGCATGGACTGGATTTGGTGACTTACTTCTAATGAATAGAGTAAGGCAGAAGTTACAACGTGTGATGGACCAGAGTGGGATTTGGACCATTTGCTCTGGGGTGAGCCACCCACCACATCAAGCAGTGCTGTGGACACACCCACATGGCAAGGGACTGAGGCCTCCTGCCCACAGCCACGTAAGTGAGCTCGTATTAAGACCCTCTGTCCCCAGTCAGGTCTTCAGAGACTGCGATCCTGGTCGGCATCTCTGTGAGAGACCCCATGAGAGACCCTGAGCCCGCACCACTAAGCTAAGCCACTCCTGGATTCCTGACCCTCAGAAACTACATAAGATGAAAAATATTTATTATGTAAAGTTGCCAAGTTTTGGAGTAATTTGTTGAGCAGCAATAGCTTAAAAGATAATAGATAAGGATGTCAATATCAATAAGACAATCTACAGCTTCTAAATATATTTTACCTTCTATGGATGGGACCAGCCAACTGCAAAATAGAAAATTGATAAATGGGAATCTGAGTGAAGGTTTATTCTCTGGAAAGCATGACTGAGTCATCTGTATTATCTGCATTCTCCCAAACCTGATAGCATGATGCTGGACACAAAATTAGCTAATTGATTAATTGGCTGCCTATGGAGACTTGCACTGCTTTCTATTTGCCTCATCGAAACAAATTTGTAGTAGATCCACAAAGTTCTTTCTGGAGTAAAAAAGAGTTATTTTGCCTGGTGAACCTACTTTAAATGTCTCTTTTGAGTCTTCCCTGACCATCCCCTGCTCCCATCCCTCATCCTCACACCGTAGTTCGTATCCTTTTCTTTTCTCAGCACTTTCCCGGCACTCTGAGGATGCCTCTGCCATGGCACTTGTCACTGCGTCGGCTGAGAACTTGCTGTCACTCTCGTGAGGCTGGAAGAGTTTTGAAAGCAAAGACAGTGACTTTTCATCTTTGTTCCTAGAACAGAACACAGCCTCTGGTTCACAGTATGTGTTCAACAAATAGATTTTACACAAATGCATAAGAATATATTAATGAAGGAAGGAATGAATTAAGGAATGAATGAGTTGGCCTTGAGAGAAATCTAAGTGGCCCGAGGAAAGTTACTTCCCCCTCTGGATTTCTGTTTGCCTATAAAATGAAGGGGTTGGACAAGACTGTGTCCAAGATCCCTATTTACTCAGACCTGTGATTTATGGTTGGAGACAGGAGTAAAAACCTGTACTCTTTGATGACCTTCCAAAAGCAATGGTGGGAAGAAAATACTAAGGATAAGAGTGGAAATCAGTGAAATAAGAAACAGACCAACAATAAAGAAAATCAATGAAAGCAAAGCCTGGTTCCATGAAAAGATCAATAACATTGATAAACCTCTAGCTATATTGATCAACAACAAAAGAGGAAAGACACAAAATGCCCATATCAGGAATGAAAGGAGGAACACATTACTTCGGATCCTACAGACACACAAAGGATTAAAAGGGAGTATATTCTTAACAACTTTATAGAACAAATTTGACAACTTAGATAAAATGGACAAATTACTTGAAAAACACATATTACCAAAACTGGCCCAAGAAGAAATGGAAAATCTGAATAGTCCTCTATCCATTAAAGACTTGAATTCATAATTTTTTTTAAATGGCAAAATTCTATCAAGCATTTAAGGATGAAATAATCCTAATCATATACTAATCGTTCCAGAAAACGGGGAAGAAAGGAACATTTCCCAATTCATTTTATAAATCCCCCATTACCATGATACCACAACCAAAGATATTGTATAGAAAGAAAACTACAGATCAATATCCCACACGAACATAAACACAAAAGATTTAACAAATTTTTTGCAAGTCAAACCCAGCAATATACAAAAAGGATAATTAATACACTAGGACCAAGTGGGGTAATCTAGAACACAGGCCATACAGATAGTAAGGAAGAAATAAAACTGTCTTTATTCACAGATAACAAAACATATATATATATTAATAGAAAACCCTAAGCAATTAACAAAAAATTACTAAAACTAATAAGTGAATTGAGCAAGGCTGCAGAATACAAGGTCGATGTACAAAAACCAGCTGTTTGTACACACTAGTGAGGTCCCATTTGTAGTGGTAACAAACATGAAACACTTAGAGATAAATTTAATTAAAGATGTGCAAACTACAAATTGAGAGAGAAATTAAAAGAGATGTAAATAAATACAGAGATGTGCCATGTTCACGAATGCTGTGTTAGTCAGGATTCTCTAGGGAGACAGAGCCCATGGAACACGTTAGGTCCTGGAATAACATCGTTCAATGGTCATTTTGTTGTAACCTTGACGGGGAGAAAAGATCAATTCCTGGCCAGGGCCATTGTCTGTGTGGAGTCTGCACATTCTGCCCGTGTCTGCTGGGTTTTCTCTGGGTGCTCCGGTTTCTTCCCACATCCCAAAGATGAGCATGCCAGGTTGATCGGTGTGTCTACATGGCCCCAGTCTGAGTGAGTGTGGGGGTGTGAGTGTGCCCTGTGGCGGATGGCAGCCTGTCCAGGGTTGGTTTCCGCCTGGCGCCCTCAACCGCCAGGGTAGGCTCTGGTCACCTGTGATCCTGAACTGGAATAAGCAGGTGGGAAATGAACGAATGCAAACTATTACAAAGTAACGTTTGTGCTGTCTGCAGTAATCGTACACACACGACAATAAACGATGCAGTACCACAGCACGCAGTGAGCCCCACATTTGTGACTGTGTTTGAACTGTGCGGTGGTGGCAGGTGCTCCCTACACTCTGCACTTTGCAAACATTCACTCCTCGATTGGACCCGCCACCACTGTGACTGCCATTGTGCGCCAATTTGCCAGAAATTGGGTAAATAATTACCTTATTGTTTTTATTACTTTCTTAATTAAATGTATATATATCTCACATTTATTTCCATGTTTAATATTAGAGGTGTTTTGGTCTTTATTTAATAGAAGTTTGGTGATGGTTTTGTGACCAGAAACATGCCTTGGGAACTTCACTCTTGTTTATGTCAATTAGCCAATGGGAAACTTTGTCTCATCCTATGTCATTTCGCTTGAAGTCACTGTTTCCAAGAACCTATTTACAATGTTAAGTGAGGACTTACTGTACATCTATGGATATATGAGAGGGGATTTGTTAGGGGAATTGGCTGGGAAGTCCCATGACAAGCCATCTGCAAGCTGGAGACCCTGGAATGCCAGTAGCATGGCTCAGTCCAAGGCTGAAGGCCTCAGACCCAGGGAAGGCCACGGTGTGTTTCTCAGTCTGGGGCCGAAGGCCTGTGAATCTGGTGGGGCGTGGGGGTGCAGGGAGGCTGTTTGCATAAGCCTTGGAGTCCAGAGGCTGGGGAGCCTGGAGTTCTGGTGTCCAAGGACAGGAGAGGAAGAGGGTATCCCGGCTCCAGGAGATGGACAGATGCATTTGCCTTTTCTCTGTTTTTGTTCTCTCCAGGCCCCCAGCTGATTGGATGGCGCCTGCCCACACTGAGGACAACTCTTCCCCGCCAGTCCACTCAGACGCACATGCCAATCTCCCCGGAGACACCCTTGCAGACACACTCAGAAACAACGCTTTGCCAGGTTTTTTAGATATTCCTTAATCTAGTCAAGTTGGCAGGTAATTGAACTCAATACTGTTAAAATGTTGATTCTCCTAAAATTAATCTATACATTCAGTGCAATCCCAATCATAATCACCCAGTAATTTTTGCAGAAATTGACAAGCTGATTCTAAAATTTATGTGGAAACTCGAAGGTCCCAGATTTTCCAAATCTATCTCCAAAAAGAAGAGCAAAGTAGGATTCATATCACCCGACTTCAAGACCCACTGTACAGCCATAGTACCCAAGTCTAGGGTGGTGTTGGCATCAGATGGACATACACATCAATGAAACAGCATAGAGTCCAGACATAGGTCCACACATGTTTTGTCAATTGATTTTTGACAAAGGTGCTAGGGTAGTTTAAAGAAGAAAGGACAACTTTCCAACAAATGATGCTAGAACAACTATATAGTCTTATGGGAGAAAAATATACCTTGACCCCAACCTCATAATGTGCACAAAAATAAACTAGAAATGAATCATAGGCCTAAAAATAAAAGCTAAAATGACAAAATTCTAAAAGAAAACATTAGAGAACATCTTCCCGATCTTGGGCTAGGCAAAGATTTCTCAGGACACCAAAAGCAGTTACCATAAAAGAAACAATAAATTTGACTCCATTGAAATTGGAACCTTCTGCTCTTCAAAGGACACTTTTAGAAAATGAAAAGGGAAGTCACAGCTCACAGCCTGGGAGAAAGTATTTACAATGCACATATCAGACAAAAGACTTGTATTCAGAATATACAAAGAACACTTACAATTTAATAAGAAGAAGACAAGCAACACAATCTTTTTTAATGAACAAAAGATTTGAAAAGTCATTTCACCAAAGAAATTTATGTGAATGGCGAATAGGTACCACTCAACATCATTAGTTATCAAGGAAATGCAAATTAAAACCGCAGTGAGATTTTACTACACTCCTATTAGAATGGTTAAAAAGAAAAAGATGGATAATACTAAGTGTGCACAAGGATGCAGAGCAACTAGAATTCTCATACACTGCTAGTGGATGCATAAATGCCTCAATCACTCTGAAAGATAGTTTGGTAATCTCTTACAAAGTTGATGTGCACTTACCGTAAGATCCAACAGTTCTTCTACCAGACATATACTCAAGAAAAATGAAAATATATAACCACAAAGACTTGCACACAAATGTTAAAGGAAGCTTTATTCATAACAGTCCCACACTGGAAGCAACCCTAATATCCACCAACAGGTGAATGGATAAACGAATGGTGGGACAGCCACACAGTGCAATACTATGCAGCAATGAAAAGAAACTAACTACTGATGACATGCAACCACTGGGTAAAGCTGGACACAAAAGGGCCCATACTCTAAGGCTCTGTTTATATGAAAATCTCGAATTTGCAAAACTATTCAATGGTGACAGAGACGAGATCAGTGATTGCCTGGGGCCAGGTGGCCGGAGGCTGACTGCAACGGGGCAGGAGGGAATTGCGGGGCAGGTGGAAATGGTTTATATCTGAATTGTGGTGGTAGTTACACGGGTTTATATATTTGTCAAAACCCATTGAACTGTATACTTAAAATGATGTATTTTAAGTAAATTATATCTCGATAAAGTTAATTTTAAAAGAAAAGAAAGGCACTGTTGCCGCGTCCTACATTGAGGGAATGTGGTTTGAGGCTGGTCTTTGTCTCCATCCTCTCATCCCCCTTCAGCGTATTTCTAGCATCTTCTACCCCAAAGCCGTCCCACAGCAGGGGCTCCTTGCTCCAGCTTCTTTTCCAGCATGTGCCCCCCCACCCCTCCCCAGCCTCCCCAGTCCAGAGCCTCCTGCATCCGCTACCAGCTGGCTCTGGGCACGAGCTGGCTGTGCTTCCCTAGGTGAGGGCTCGGGGCCAAAGCTGGGCGGACGTGGGAAATCTTGTTTAGCTGATGTAAAGTTGGCCCTCGACTAAATACATCAGCCTCCCAGCGCTCGCCGGGGCTTGGCAGGGGCGAGGGACTGCACACAGAGGCGCTGGCGCCTTTGCCTCCAGACCTCAGCATCTCTTACCTCGTGGGCCACCAGGGCCAGGTCCTCCCTGGCCTGCACATGATGCTCCACAGACCTGGCCCAGGCTTCCTGGTCCCCGTCCCACCCTGGGGCTCATCCTCTTTCAGGTCCCCGCTCACGCTGACCCATGTACTCTCCCGCCCCTAAGGCACCACTCCAGCTAAGGAACTCCGAATAGAGATGTTGAAAAGAAAGAAATTCAGGGTGGCAGTGATTTAGGCAGAGACCTCTGACGACCAGCTTTGAGAGGACCCAGCCGGATGCCCGTTAGAATCCTGCAGAGGGGAAACCTGGGCCTGCCGGTCCTTCTCCCCCGCCGGGCGAGGGACTCTGTG
Source organism: Lemur catta (assembly GCF_020740605.2). NCBI lineage: Eukaryota > Metazoa > Chordata > Mammalia > Primates > Lemuridae > Lemur > Lemur catta. The sequence goes on along the minus strand of NC_059150.1, from coordinate 5,149,682 downwards.
CGGGGCTGGATGATGTGTTGCTCTCATTACTGACTCGCCCACTCCTGCCACCACTCGGCCCTGCCCTGGGGATACGTACATGGACACTTTGGGAACATACGGAGCAATCCCAGCCAAACAACAGAGAAAAGGGGTGCCAGGAAGGCTGAGAGGCTCAGTCAGGGCTCCTGCCCTGCATTTGTTTCTAGAGTCTTCTTTGCACCCCTGTTCCAAGGAGAGGCTGGGGCATGGAACCCAGATGCCGGGCAAAGGCTGCAGGCTCCTGGCCAGGGGCTGTGAGGAGGGGGGTCATTGCGTCCCTAGGGGAGCTACAGCTCTCTGCCACCAGCCCGTTGACCTCCTGCTTTTGGACAGCAAAGAGGATGCAACAAGCCTGGTCATGGGAATGGCTGGACCCGTCCGACTTGGAGACAATGGCTTGGCCAGAGCATGTGGGCGAGCCCAGGAGGCTGGCTCGGGTCTGCGGCTTCCTGGGAGGAAGTGAGGCATTGTTTCAGGGGCTGTGTGGGCCCGCTGGAACTGAGCACAATGCACAGAGCGGTGGGTGCCAGGTCTAGCCCACCGACAATCGACAATCGGGAACTTGTTTATTGCTTTAATGACCCCATGGTGGATCCACCTGGAAACAGACCTGCTAATGAGCAGACACAGAGCTGGCACAGCCCCAAGGGAAGCCTGTCGGGCCAGCTCCCCTGGAGGCGCTATGGGTGTGTGGTCTAAGACTAGGAGAGCTGGGAAGGAGAGACCTGGGTTCTGTCTGGGAAAACCACATGCAGATCTCATGCTTCCCTGCCCCATCCGCCTCCCGCTGTGGGTTACAAGAAGGTAGAGTAGGGGAAGGGGCGTGAGGTCGAGAATGGGAGGCATAACTGGCCGCCCCATTCCAGCCTCTGCTCCCGACTGCTGGGGGCCGTGGAAGAGCTGTCGAAGCTCTCTGAGCCTTAGTGTCCCCGTCTTTCAGGAAGGGACACCAACATCACTCCTGCCGTCTCCCCACTTCCCCAGGGTGTTGGGAGGATGAGGTAAGATCAGACACAGCAACTGCTTTGAACTCCGTGGAAGAAAAAAACCCTTTTAGACATCAAGGCTTTGCACTGTTTGCTTCTTTCCCCTGTGGCTGGAACCTGGGAGCTGGGAGAGATGTCTGGGACACGGTTTTCCTAGACTGTTCACCCGACACCTGCCAAGGACTGAGACAAAATTAAAACTTCCCCTGCATCAAGAACATCAGGAGCCAAGGCTGGCACCTGGGAGTGGGCAGCGGTGTGCTGGAGCCTGCATGGCACGGGCCCTCAGGAATGAGAACTCCATCGGGAGCTTGCAGTGGGCTGGTGTAGAAGTTGTTATTCCATAGATATCAGCAAACTCTACAAATCAAGGGTTTCTTTCTTTCCTTTTTTTTTTTTTCAGCGCTGGTTTCCCAGCACAGCACCAGGCAGAGGGGGTAAAGACTTGGTCAGTGTGGCTCCGACCCCCATCACATTCCCCATCTGGGTCTCACCGAGCAGCCCGACCCGGGGGTGGCTTATTTGCCCTCTGGACACAGACCCCCAGAAAACTGGAGGCCTGAGCCATTAAGGAAATGGCCTCAGCCCAGGCAGGTGTGAGGCAGGTGTAGCCATGAGCTGAAGGTGCAGGAATCTAGTCTCAGAGACAGGAGAACTGGTCTCTGCTGGACCATACTGAGTTCCGAGAGTCAGGAAGCCAAACCGAAACTCCAGGCGGGTGTGGAGGACCACGGCTGCCCCGGGTGTTTCTTTGCCCTGGTTCAAACACAGCAGCAAGTGGAGGGCTGGGGTGGAGGGGGGAGGGGGGAGGGGGGAGGGAACGGGGATGGGAGATCATTTGACCTGAACATATATAATGCCTACGAGGACACTCTGATAGGAGCATAACTCAAGAGAGCTCATTAAGTATTTAAGGAACTGTTTGCTTATTGTGTTTGGGAGGTTTGTTTTGAATTCAAGAAGTTTCTTTACGAGCTGAAAAGTGGTGGTCATCACAGATTCTGCTGAAGTCCTCAGACATGGCGGGCAGTGGGGGATGACACCGGGAAGCTGAAGGAGAAAGCTGCCAGTGAGCTGCGGAAGGTCAGGGGACGGCTCCAGGCCTGGACGCCGGGATACCCGGGTTCCAGCTCTGACTGTGCCGTCCCAGGCAGGGCAGATCTCGCCCTCTCTCCGGGACTCTGTTTTCCCAGCTCTATCTGTGGGTGAGCTCTCAGGCCCTGGCGACATTCCTGTTCTCTGACACTTAGTTTATCTTTGTTGCTCTTTGGTTTCTCTCATCAATGCCCCTACCCTTATGGGTGGCACACAAGGGCTTGAGGTGTGGTTGTAGACTGAATGTTTGTGTCTCCCCCAAACTGGTGTATTGAAACCCTAATCCCCAGTGTGGTGGTATTAGGAGGTGGAGCCTTTGGGAGGTGATTAGGTTTAGATGAGGTCATCTCGGGGGGTCCCCATGATGGGATTCGTGTTCTTGTAAGAAACCAGAACCCTCCACAACCACCACCACGGAAGGACACAACAGGCAGGCAGCCGTCTTCAAGCCGGGGCGTGGGCCTTCACCAGGAGCCAAATCTGCCAGCTCCTTGATTTTCGACTTCCGGCCTCCAAAACCGTGAGAAATAAATGTCTGCTGTTTAAGCCGCCAGTCTGTGGTGTTTTGTTACAGCCACCCGGACCCACACAGGTGTGCTCCCCGCCCCCCGGATCACAGTCTACGGACCCCCCATGAGAAGCTCACCTCCGCCTGCATCTCATGCCCTACCCCACCGTGGGCACAGTGTATCTGTCACAGCTAAGGGCATCTGACCAGACTCTGGGCAGTGCTGGCCTCAGATCCTGGCTCTTGCCTCTTACCATGACAGTTGTGTGACCCGGGGCACGTTAGCTTCTCTGATCCTGCTGCCTCATCTGAAAAATAAGAGGACTCAGAGCGCCCACGACACAGGGTCACTGGAGGATTAAGTGCGACAATTCCCATAAACTCTCGGCACAGACCCTGGCACGCGGCAGGTGTGCGGTCCTGGTGGCCGTGCTCGGTTCTTCATTCCGACGGGGCCACCGCTCTGCTCTCTCGAGCAAGACGACACGGCAGACCCGGGAGGGACCTGCTGCTTAAGAGAGGACGGAAACCCGGAATCCCCTCATCAGAGGAGGCTCTGTGTCTGCAGGTGGTCTTACCAGGGGATGTCAACGCAAGTGAAAGTCACAGTCCCCAGAGGAGACCCCCATATTGTCACAATGAAACTGCATAATTGACCTGAGGGGGACTACATAATTGACAGCCAGGGAACTCGGGTCCTGGTTTGACGTGGGCAAGTCACTTAGCTGCTCTCGTCCTTAGTTCTCTTGTTTACGAAGTTGGGCTCCTCTCGGTCCTGCCTCGCAGCCCAGGACAAATGAGGTCATGCTTGTGAGCAAAATGAAATCAGTAAAAACGTTTTAAAGTACTCTATAAAAATGAAATGAATTATTATCATAAATAATAATATAATTAATCTCCATGGCCCAGGACAGCCCATGGAGATTTATTTGTGGGGAGAAGAATTTCTTCTCTTTCCCATTCTTTCCCAGGGAGGTTTTTTCCAGCAGGCCCCTCTGCACCTTGGGGACAGAGTGGAGCTGAATGTCCCGTGTAACTCACAGTCCTGTCTTCCACCCTCCCACTCGTCCCTCCACTGGGAAATCTAAATGTATTTTTAGGGAACTTCATTCCTCCCTCCCCTGTTTCCTTTCCCGGGCATGCCTGGGAAAGCTCTTAGGAACTCAGGAATGGAGGCTGTGCGGGGACATCTCTTTGGCCCTGGGCTTTGGTCCCCAAGCCAACTTCCCCAGGAGGCCTGAGATGCCCAGTGCAGTGACAAGGAGAGTGAGAAAATCCATGTGAAATGTCAGGGAGGGGAGGCTGCCAGAGGCCTCCAGGGAAAGACAGTGAGGGACAGGGACAGTCCGGCCACTGTCCCTGCTCCACTTCAGGGCAGGCTAAGATGCAGGGCTGCAGGCTGCAGGCAGTTCAGCTTCGGAAATCTGGGAATGGGGCCTGCGGGTGACACACTGCCCTCTGGGAGTGGGATAAATAATCTTCAGCTGCAACAATAAAGATCAATTATGATCTAATTGCCCAGCCTGATTCCAAAGGCCCAGGGGGTGGGCCGCTTCCTCCCTCTCCCTCCAGGTTTAATTAGCGGAAGTGTCTTTGGACTTTGGGAGACCCAAAAGAAAAAGAAGATCTGCAAATAATTAAGCCAGAGAACGGCCTTCAGGACAGACGTGTCTGTGGGTGTGGCACTGGGGGCAGGTGCCCTCCTGGAGCATCTGTGTGGGTTGGGCACGGGGTGGGGACAGAGGGCTGGAGCAGAGGAGGTGAGGCAGCTGAGGCGGACAAGTGCGTCGGGGCTAGGAAGAAACTGGAGAGAGACCTGAGAGGCCTAATCCCCTGACCAGTCATGCAGGGGACACAGGGGATCCCTCGTACCCCAAGTTCTCTACGGCGGTCACGGCACATTTGAAAATATTACGGGTGTTGGCAGTATCCTTGAAAGGACTGAGAGAACTGAGAACCACACTGAGCAAGTCTGCAGAACCGACGTCCTCCCTGCTACGGTCTGCACAGACGCAGAGCCCGGGGGACACCGGCCACCGGCCACTGTCTCCCACTCCTGCGGGTGCCACACCGCTGGGGCAGAGCCGCTCCTCTCTGACCCCGTCCTGGGCAGAGTCCTTGCCTGATAAGCAATGCCTCTGGCCTCTACCTGGCAGCGAGCTTGTCCCACTCTGCACCACCCCACGGAACCGGCCCAGCTCCACCTTCTGTGCAACAGGTACCACTGAAGTCTGATCGATTTCACACAGTGATCAATACCCGCTAGGGACCCGTGGCACTCAGGTTACAACGTGCACGGGCTCGGGCGGGGCTCGCTGGTTTTCCTTAGAGGAGCTTTACGGTCGCGATTCATTTGGCCAGAGGTGTCTTCCCAGCTCCTTGCTTCCTGACAGAGGTACCCACGACATCCCTAGCGGGATTTCCGTAGCTCCTCCGCCAGGTCGGCCCCTGCAGCCCCTTTAGAATCACGGCCTATCACAGCCCGAACGAATAGGAGAGGTGATGGTGGATCCATTTTACAGATGAGGAAACTGAGGCATGGGGAAGCGAAGCGGCCTTCTGTCTTCCAGTTCAGTGTCCCAAAACTAGCTCTCTGGACTCCCGTTTGCGTTCTAAATTATTTTTCACATTAGTTTTTGCTAGTTAAATATGCCTTTATCGGTGATAGCTTTACATTTGTCCTGTATCACGTGGTTTTCCACCACAGTGGCTCCTGGGCCCATCTCCCACTCTAGCATTGAGGCTCCACTATGTTTTTAAAATTACCTTGGTATATTTATGTATTAGTGTTCCTTTCTATTTTAAAAATGCTTTCCCATTGTGCCTGGGCTCACCGGGGCAACGCTGTTCTCCTGGTTGTGCCGATAGGTTTTTCAATCAAAAACAAGAAAAAAAAAATCCACGTTTCTATTTCTTTATATATCTCTGCTTTTTCAGGAAAATAAATATTTGTTGAATTGAATTGGAAAAATTTTTGAGAAAAATGTTTTTGTACCCTGTGTGTTTTGCTGTTATTGTTGTTAAATAAGTGCTTTTGGTGACAGGCCTTTTGTTCCGAGAAAGGGCTTTCTGCACCGGGGAGGGCGATGTTCCGCTCGGGGGGCTGTTAGGAGTTTCAGAGTGGGAGAGTCTTAGAGGAGCCAGCGGCAGCCTCTCTCTTCTCCTCTTCCTCTCTTCCTCTGCTGCGTTTCTTCTGCCCTGAATTCACGTGTTCCCTCCTATCCGCAACGCCATGCTGGGGACACAGGGCAGAGGGCTCTGCCTCCCCTCCTCCCAGTAACGCAGGTCAGTCCACGAGGGACAGCAGAGGCCCAGGGAGCCCGTGTGATCTGGCGTGAGGGGCAGAAGAGGCGGCAGCGTCCCACCTGGAGATGAACAGAAAGCTGTCCTGGGCTTCCAGTGTCCGGCAGCCAATGTCACTCCTTTGCCCAACCCTCCCAAGGCTATTTCCAGTGTCCAGACTCAGCTCACAGCCTGAACTACAGAAAGTAGTTCAATAATGGTAGCAAGTATCCCTAAAGGGATGAGCTAGGTGGGTGTGGTGGGCATGATAACAGCCCCTCCCAAAGATGTCCACATCCTAATCCTTGGAAACTATAGCTACCTGTATGGCAAAAGGGACCGTGCAGACATGATTGAATTAAGATCTTGAGATGGGGAGATAGTCTTGGCTTAGCCCAGTGTGATCACAAGGGAACTCACAGGTGAAAGAGGGAGGCAAGAGAGTGAGAGGACGACACGTGCTGGGGGGGGCAGAAGTTGCAGTGATGCCACTGCTGGCTCTGCAGATGGAAGGAGGCCCCCAGCCAGGGAACGCAGGCCGCCCCGGGAAGCTGGAAAAGGCAAGGAAATGGGCTTCCCCCCAGGGCCTCCGGAGGGAATACGGCGCTGCCTACATCCATCCAGTGAGACATATTTTGGGTTTCTTCCCCCCAGAACTGTAAGATAATAAATCTGTGGTGTTATAAGCCACTAAGTTTCAGGTAATTTGTTATAACAGCAACAGGAAATTAATACAAGGGTGATGGTACCATTAGGGTATGCAGGGGAGGAGCAGATCTGGGGACAAGAAAGATTTATGTTTTAGACTTGAGAAGTGTACGGAGCCTGGGTGCAGGCATGCGGTAGCTGAGTATTTGAAGCTCAGGAGGGAAGACATTCAGGGAGCGTCAGGGTTTCAGGAGAAATGGAAACCATAAAAATGAACGAAGGACGAGAGTGAGCAGGGGTGGAGGGTGGAGAGGAGCCTGCGAGGGAGAGAGAGGACGATTGTCAAGGACCGACTGCTGCATCTCCTGACAAAGGTGGCAGAGTGATAACACGGTGAAGACTCTGGTTTCATTCTGCGTGATCCCTGGGGTCTGCTCTTTATTTTCCAGGCTGCCTGCCTCCCCAGGGCTTGTCTGGAAAGCCTCTTGAGGTGAGATTACCACTCCCAGGGTCCCAGGAGGAGGGACGGGGGCACAGCAGACAAACCCAGCCTCCCAGCAGCCATGCCATCATCCTGGGAGTGAGGCCCAGCCGCTGCTCACAGCAGCATGCCTTCTGGAGCACACACTGGGATGCTCTGGGGACACAGGGGCAGAGGGACAATCCGGGTGATGCTGTCTTTTTCACTTCTTTGGCGCTCAGCCCAGGGGCCTAGATTTCACCTGCACTGAGTGAACAATACAGGGCCTGTCATCTGGGGAAAGGCCAGCCTGGCGCCCCTGAGAGAGCTCAGGAGATGCAGGTCATGTCGAGGAGGGAGGGAGTTCCCTTCCGGATGGTTCTTTTCCTAGATAGAGGATCCTGGGGACTCATCTCATTCAACTAGAAAGGCTGAGGGGCTCCTTGAAGCCTCCTTCCCTATGAGACCATCCATAGCAAGTCTGTCACCTAGGAATGCTTTTCAATGACAAGAAACAGAAAAGACAACTAAGAGATTAAATAAATTGGGAATTAATTTTCTTACACAGCAAGAAGTCTGGAGGCTGTCAGTGGCTGGCACTGGTTTAGGACACAATAATATTAGGAATAACATCCCGTATTTTTCTTGGCCTTTGTCTCAGTGTCACACCATGGATGCCATAGCTCCAGGTGTCACATCCCCATTCAAGGTAGGTGATGGGGGAAAAGGATGGTGCCAGATAAATCTGTCCCATTTATTAAAAAGCAAGCGTCTCCCCAAACTCAAACAGGTTTCTGCCTATGTCTCATTGCCAGGACATTGTCAAAAGTCTCCTACAGCTACAGAAGATGAAAAAAGTAGATTTCCACTTTTCCAGCCACTAGAATAGAGACTGTGCAGGAAAAGGAGGTTCAGAGTAGGTGTGGGGTAAGCCAGTCTATCGCTAAAGAAGTGTTTGTTGACTCAAACTGCCTCTACTTAAAGGAGATATTTTGTCCCATTTGAAGGCAGCCAGAGTATAAGGAATCGCTTATGCATGCCAGAGACCCCTCCCCCACCACACCAGGCAGACCCCAGGTGACCCACCCAGGCACCTGGCACTGCGGCTTTGGTGCCCACATCTCTCTCCCTGGGAGGCGCTTGTCATCCAGAGCCACAGCACTGAACAAGGAGACAGGAGAGATAAAGTCTGCCTTAACTTCCAAGTGATGAAATTCATGGCTGTTTTTTGAAGCCAAAGGTAACTGTTCAGTTAACTCAGGGAGGAAAAGTCAAACCAGTGAGCCGGGATGGTGACTGGTTCTCACCTCTCAAGCAGCCGCCTGGCCTTAGGAGGATGGCTGGTGCCCAGGTCCTGGTGCTGAGGGCTCCTTCCAGCCAGCTGTCCCCTGTCTGCCCCCACATCCCTGCTGCTTCTTCACCTGTTCCCATCTGATCTCCACGTGTGTTTACCCTCGGTGCGGGCCACCCCCCCATCGATCCTCTCACCTGCAGATGAGTGGCTCTGAAGCAGACTATCAGCCAACGCCCACCTCCCTCCCTGCCCACCCACAGCCTGCCCCGCACCCCCCAGTGGGCTGGCAGGGAGACACTTTCCTAACCGCAGCCCCTGCCAGGCGCACACGCGGTATTGGGATTCCCCAGGGCTGCCATGCTGTTAGATGTGGTGGGAGGGTGTGGAGGGGAAGGCTCCTGCCAACTCCCTCTGGGAGGAGGTCAGGATTTGGGAAAAAAAATCCCAACAGACTTGCAGGTGTGACTCACTTTGGTGATTGATCAGTGTCTGCCAATGTGAACACGAAGACAGCCACCCACCCACCTTCAAGCACGCCTGGGGTCTCCTGCTCGCATGGGCTCGTTTCTGCTTCTGCAGGGAGCCCGCTGGTGTGTCCTTCACGGGGACAGCCCCAGCCTGCCCGTGGGGGGGCCAGGGCAGGAGCCTCGCCCAGCAGGGACGTTGGTCTCCTGGTGAATGAATGGACCAAGTCACGCACGTCAACTCCACTTTCTGAACCCAACAGGCTGGGCGTTGGGGGTGGGCAGGGGCAGACGGACTCGGAACGACTCCCAAGTCTGGTTCAGACTGTCTTGGGTGTGAGCAAAGGGGAAAGGGACCCTCTCGTAAACTGTGGGTAGGAACACAAACTGGCTTAGAGTGTTTGGAGGACAATTTGGCCTTACCCATCGAATTTTAAATGGGCAAGTGTACACGCCTATGCTGAGACGCATTCCCACCCATCGACTGTGTTAGCAGGTCACTCTGGGTCGGGGGCAGGATTGGTGGGAAATGGGAGACCTACCTTTTTACTTCATACACTTCTGTATTTTTTGATGATGAGCTTTTATAACTTTCCAATGATAAAAATAATAAAAGTGTTACCATAATTTTCTTATTTCAGAAGTGTTATCCGAGTAGGTAAATATTAATATATTGTTACCACCCTGGGGGAGACCTCTGGCCTGGGGGCTCCTGAATTCCACGGGCAGAAGTTTTTATGAGTCGAAGGGGTTACTGGGAACATGAGGTGCCCGGCAAGGGGATTTGGGGGCCCTCAGAGAGGGCAGAGCCTCCTGCCTCATTTGCTTGGGGCAAGGGCTGCCTCATGGCTCTCTCTTGAGGCCTGGGCTCCCAGCATCCAGTTAATTAAGGCGAAAAAAATAGAAAACAAGAAGAGAAAAAAATAATATAGCAGCCAATAAAAAAGACGAAGTAAATTAAAAGAAATAAAAAAGATTATTAAAACTATATAACAGGCAGTATGCAACTAAATGATTAAATGAACTAAAAATAACACTCGAACCCGCCCACGGCTCACCAGTGGCCAGCCAGCCCCCAAGGTCGCCAGGCACAGCCACTGGTCCCGCAAGCCCCTCGGCCCACCTGCGCCGACCGGGAGGCGGGCTGCGGATGGGGCTCCCCCTTGCTGCTCAGTCCCGAGTGAGGACCCTCAGAGGACACTGGAACGTGGAGTCGTGTACGGCTGTAACGAGCGATGGCCGGTGCACGGGGCCCACCGGCAGCCCCATTCCCAGCCTGCCTCCCTGCTTCCCGGGCCTGTGTCTCCTCCCTGCTTTCTGACGGGGGATCTTCTGAGCCCTGGGGTCCTCTCAGGCTGCTTCTCCCCGGTCTCACCTCCTTCTTAGGATCTGCCCGCAACTAGGGCAATGGACAGTGCACTCCCCTCAGGACAAAGGGACGGTCCGGGCGTCGCCTAGCTCTGAGCAGAGGGTTTAACCAGCCCCTCTCCCCACGGCAATATGTTTCCCAAAGTTGGGGTCCTTCAGCCCAGCATAGCCCCATGAGGAGACTCCAACATTCCCCCCAGGTGATATCTCAGTCTGGCTACTAGAAGACATCCCTGAGCTGTACGCAGCGGCGCCCACCTGTAGTCCCAGGTACCAGGAGGCCAAGGCAGGAGGATGGCTTAAGGCTAGGAGTTCAAGACCAACCTCGGTGATATAGTGAGACTCTGTCTCACAAAAACAAAACAAAACAAACAAAAAACCCCCCCAAATCCCAAAAGCATCTCTACCAAGCTGGGGAGAATGTCACGCCTGGCCATCCTTCTGGCAGCTTCCTCTCTGTGCCCCATCTGGCAATGGCTAGAACAGGGCCAATCCTCACTCTTCACCCTAGCTTACGGGAACCATGCCCTCGACCATTCGGGGAAGGGTTAAGCACACATCGCTGCACCCGCTCCATGGAGAGCTCTTGAGGGCTTGCAGGACGACAAGCGCCCGCATGTGGGACAGGAAAGGGCATCCGTGCGGGTTCTTGAGGCCCAGGGCCAGGTCTCCTAGAACAAAGAAATATTTGCCTAGAATTAAACCTACGCTGCTTCTTACTTTGAGACCAAATGTTTTCCAAGACTTCAGAAGTCCCAGGAGCACTTTTTGGTCAAGGCTTGAGCTTAAATTTTGAGGGCTCCACCCCACACAAAAGCCTCTCCAGGGAGGGAAACTTGCCCAAGTGCAAAACAGTCTGGCTCTGAGGGAGGGGCAGGGAATGACTTACCACTGCTCGCTCCTCAGAACCCCAGGGGTCTTTTGCTAGTTACTTAAAATTGCACAGTAACAATAAAAACAAGAAGATGAGATAAAGAATGTAATATAAAAATAAAGGACAAAATAGAGATAAGGAACGATCAAGATAAGTAAAAACAGAACTCTAGGACTAAAAGATTAAAAGGAAAGAAATAAATGAGCTTTTAAAATTATACAAAAAACTAGGCCGGGCACGGTGGCTCTCGTCCGTAATCCTAGCACTGTGGGAGGCCAAGGCAGGAGGATCGCTTAAGGTCTGGAGTTTGAGACCAGCCTGAGCAAGAGCGAGACCCTGTCTCCACTAAAAATAGAAAAATTAGCCAGGTGTGGTGGCGCATGCCTGTAGTCCCAGTGACTTGGGAGGCTGAGGCAGGAGGATTGCCTGAGGCCAGCAGTTGGAGGTTGCTGTGAGCTATGATGACACCACTGCACTCTACCCAGGGAGACAGAGCAAGACTCTGTCTCAAAACAAAAACAAAAAATATAATCAAAAATTTATACGATTAGGACCTCCGTTTATAAAAACAAAGAAAATTGACAATGTTCAAAAAGCCCAAGGCACTGGGAGACCTGAGCAGCCACCAGCAGGCAGGAATCTTCCCTGTGTTCCACAGAGACAGGTCTGAGACCCCACTTAGCCAACCCCAGCTCCCTTCTAGACGACGTCTCACTGCTTCAGCACCTTAGGGCCTTTATTTCTGGTGTCTGATTTTTGCTGCTATCTGTAAGGTGGTGCCCAACTCATCTTTCTAGTAGGATTTCCTAAAGCAAATGTTATTGGGAACTAGTGAAGTATAGGTCCACAATTCCTAATTCTCCATTCAGAAATCAAAAAAGCCGTGAAAACCAAAACTCTTGTCATCTCTTATTCGAAGACAAAACTCAATCTGGCCTGAACTCATTTGGCAGCAAAATCTGACCTGAGCTGAGGTGAAGCTATTTGTATTCATTTTCTTGCACAGAAACATTCATGTGGTCGATTACAGGGCACTGCCGCAGACCGGCATGGGAAGTTGTGTATAGAGAGCCATGTGCATCTTACCTTTCTAAAGTTCTGAAACACGTCTGGCCCCAAGGTGTGTCAGATGGGAGATGGAGGACCTGAATTTAAATCCCCCACCAGACAGAGGAATAAATAAATTATAGCATGGCTACACGATGGAATACTATACAGCAATGACAATGACTTAGCGACACTACAAGCCACCTAATGTTAAGAGAAAGAAGTCAGACACAAAAGCATACATATTGGAAGGCTTAAGACCACCTTGTTTTTGTTTGTTTGCCCCTTAAATTCCATTGATAGGAAGTTCCAGAACCAGAAACCTAATCAGGTAGAATTTCTTCCATTAAATATAGGCCATACCCTGATTCCTCTTCCTGCCAGAGCCTCAGCCGACCCCTCTGGAGAACGCACTGCCAAGCGCCATGCTGGCAGCCGTGTGGCCAAGGCAGGGCATGGTGCTCCCTCTCTGCCTTCCACTCTCCGCCTTTGTCTCCAGCTCCTCTTTGTTTGGCCCCCGCGGAGTGGCTCACGGGACGGTGGCAATCTTGTCTTTTCATGCTTTTGTCCCGACTCCATCCGGGGTCCCTGTCCACCTTCTTCCCTGGCCATTCACACGGGCTTTTTATCTTTCTTCATTCCCTCTCCTCCTTGGCTGATGGGCTGCCGATCCCCACGCGGCCCAGTCTCTTCCTGTCCTTGTGTCTCCACCGTCTGATCCTTGGGATTGGCCGGTTTTAGGCTTTTGTTTGGGCCGCAGGGCGTTCTCTCTGCCTCTGCCTCTCACTCCCACCACCCTCCCTTCCTTCCCCTCATCTCGACGTCCTTTGTGGGACATTCACTTTTATCTCCCTTTGATTTGCTCTCTCCTCTTTGTAGAGGGAGAATGAAAGGCTCAGCTAATTGTAGCAGGAGGGCAGTGACGTCTGGCTCCCCTTCCCAGCATCGTCCCCACCAGGGCCAAGCCGAAAGGGAAATGAGGGCAATTCAGACTCCCACCGCCCTGCGCCTGCTCCAGATCTCTCCGCGTCGCTTTTCTTCCCTAGTTTGCTCAAGGGGAGACAGGACAGCACTGGAGCCCCTCACCCACCTCCTCCACCAAGTCTCTCTGGACCCACCCCTTGTCCCTTATGCGTTCATCGTGCCCTACGTGTGCAGCCACGTGCAGGGTGGCCAACCGGACAGATGTGCAGCTCTGACTTCAGAGTCCTGACAACAAAGTGGGTCAGGGGTATGCCGGGGGACTACTGTGACAACTCAGAATGGGGTCCGGGACCAGCTCCCCGAGGAAGTGACATTGAAGCTGAGAACTGAAGGGGACTTAGAGGAGTTAGTCAGGAGAGAGAGGGGAGGAAAATATGTCCCAAACAGAGAGCATTCGGCCTAACGGGAGCGAGCACGACATGCAATTCATTATGGTCGGGCGAGGACTGGTGCGGGCCAGGCGATGGAGTCTTGCAAGGAGCTTGGAATTTGCCCTAAAGATGCAGAAAGTCCCTGAAGTGTCTCCAGTGGGGATGTGACAGATCACATTTGTGTCTGGGGTGACATGGAGAATAGGCTGGAGGAGCAAGACTGGAGGAAGAGGTAGGACATGTATTAGTTTTCTGTGGCTGCTATAACAAATTGCCACAGATTTAGTGGCTTAAAATAACACCAGTGTATTATCTTACAGTTATGTAGGTCAGAAAGCCGAAGTCAGACTAACGGGGCTAAAGTTAAGGTGTTGACAGGGCTGGTTCCTTCTGGAAATTCAAGCGGAAAATCCATTTCCTGGTCTTTTCCAGCTCCAGAGGCTGCCTGCATTCCTCGGGCTGTGGCCCCTTCCTCCATCTTCAAAGGACATCACTCCACTCTCTGCTGCTGTGGTCACGTCTCCTCTCTATGTCGGACCCTCCTGCCTCTCCCTTATAAGGACCTTCGTGCGGGTGTGGTGGCACAAGCCTGTAGTCCCAGCTACAGGCTGGGGAGGCTGAGGTGGGAGGATCGCCTGAGCCCAGGAGTTTGAGGTTACGTGAGCTATGACAACGCCACTGCACTCCAGCCCAGGTGACAGAACGAGACCCTGTCTATTAAAACACACACAAAAAAGTGGTGTCTAATTCTCTTTCCGTTAAGTATGGGCTAGACTTAGAAGTGGCTCACTTCTAATGAACAGAATAAAGGAGGAGTGAGAACGTGAGAATTGGGAGACCAGGTTACAAAGGCACTGCAAATGCCTCCGCTTTCTTTCTGGGGGAAGTTACTGCCATGTCCCAGTGCGAACAGCCTGTGAGACTTCCACATAATGAAGAACTGTGACCTCCAGCCAAAAGCCATGAGAATGAGCCATCCTGGTGGGTCCCTAGCTCTAGTGAAGCCTTCAAGTGACTGTAGCCTTTGCTAGTGCCCTGACTGCAGCCACATTGGAGACTCTGAACCAGAACCACCTGGCTAAGTCGTCCTGCAATTCCTGACCCACAGAAACTGTGAGATGATAAATATTTGCTGTTTAAGCCACTAAAGTTTTGGAGTCATTTGTTATACAGCAATAGATAACTAATACAATAAGGAAATACATTTTTCAAGGGAAACACTTGGTCATTCATGTCCAAACAGAATTTAGCTTGATGTTTTTTACCTATAGTTACTTTCTGATGGGTACTGTGTCCTGCTGAATTATTCCAGTTGAGGAAGTTTAACTCAGCTTTTGTAGGAGTTCCTTGGCCAGGATGAGTGCGATTATGTGAAACTAGCAGGCATTTGCTTTTTCACTTATATGATGCCAGAGGAAAAGGGGAAAAAAGGACCATGTGGGGATCGCTCTGGCATTAATCAGTCCTCACTCACAGATAGCTTTGGCTCATTGCAGTGTGAATTTGGAAGAACCTTATTTAAAAAAGCAAAAAAACGGCACCAACTTACAAGTCCTTCCTGTGCCTTTGGGCAGGAGGCTTATAGGGAGTAAAATCAAATAAATAAATGTTCTCTGCTACCTCTCTGATTCCTCTGGGTGAAGTCAAGACATCTGCTGACAGCTTTATTATTTCCAGGAAATGATCCAAAGTGACTTGTGCTTTAGTCAGCTGTCCCCTGACTGAGCAGCTCTTGAGGGAGAGACTGTCCCAGGAACCCGACTTCACCTGTCATCCAAAACTTGTCTCTCAAAGGCACCACAGCCCTCTGTGCCAAGCAGACGGGTCCTTTCTCAGTTGCACAGATCAGCCAGTCTGGAGAGGAGTAAGCCCTGATGCTCTGGCATCGCTGTGTGTGATGAGTTAACTCCTTTCCTTTGCACTTAAATGGTGCAGGTTACGCACATCCTTGAGGGAACTGAGAAAACAGTCACTCAAATGATATTCTGGGCCAGGCGCGGTGGCTCACTCCTGTAATCCTAGCCCTCTGGGAGGCCGAGGCGGGTGGATCGCTCGAGGTCAGGAGTTCGAGACCAGCCTAAGCGAGACCCCGTCTCTACTAAAAATAGAAAGAAATTATCTGGCCAACTAAAAAAATATGTATATATAGAAAAAAATTAGCTGGGCATGGTGGCACATGCCTGTAGTCCCAGCTACTCGGGAGGCTGAGGCAGGAGGATAGCTTAAGCCCAGGAGTTTGAGGTTGCTGTGAGCTAGGCTGGCGCCATGGCACTCACTCTAGCCCGGGCAACAAAGTGAGACTCTGTCTCAAAAAAAAAATGATATTCTGTATTCTGTGGCTCAGATAAGGAACCCCAGTTGAAAAAGACACTCAGGTAGCTATGTCGGATTTCATGGTCGCTTCAGCTTGAATAACTGGTTGACTTAGTGTGACATTGCTAAGCTTTTGAATCTATTGTTGCTCCAGCTTTAAACACATTTACTATGATTCCTTACTTCCTAGTTTCTTACATTTTATTTACTTTATTATTTTAGCCTTTGAAAGTTATTTGGTTCTTTCAATCATCCAGTCTTTAACTTGAACTGATTTGGCAAAGTTTAGTTGTTCTAAGTGTGCTTTGTCTTTCCTTACTATTTTACACCTATTTTAATTTCACTTAAACTTTTTGGCCTCAATCATATTTTTTGTTTCTTGTTATCACGTTAAACTTTACGATTGCCCTCTTTTTAACTTGTCTTTGATTATAGTTTCCATTTCCATTTAATCTTTACTTTAGTAAATGCTTTTTAAATAACTTATTTTCTCTCGGTTTATTAGGTGGGAGGCATAAGCACAATTCTATCGTGTAGCTGCGGGTGCTGATGACCCACACCTTCAGCTACGGAGGCCAGAGGTGTCTTCCCCTCTAGTTCACCCTGCCAGCTTCCTTTAATGGGCACCACATTCTCTTCCGAATTCAAAAATGTTTAACCTGATTGATATAGGAAATGCCAGCCAGAAGTTCCCCAAGGTTGAGTGTGGTAGGCAGCACGCTACGATGGCTCATTAGAGTCCCGTCCCCTGGTGTACAAGCCTTGAACCATCCTCCCCTTGAGCGTGGGCAGGACGTGTGCATAAAATGGGTCCCACACCGTGATTAGGTCACGCTGTAGGGCAAGGGTGAAGGGATGCTTGCAGATGTGCTGAAGGTCCCAAACCAGCTGACTTTGAGCTAATCGAAAGAGAGATTCTCCCGGATGGGTCTGACTTCATGAGATGAGCCCTTAAAAGCGAGGGAGCCCACCTTAAAGTCGGAGATTTGAAGCATGAAGGAGATTCTGGTGCTGCAGGAAGAGATTAGGCTGCCGTGTTAGCGGGGCCTCTGGGGAGGACAAGGACCTGGGAACAACCGCGGGCTGTGGAGAGCGGTCCCCAGCGAACAGCCAGCAAGAACACGGGGACCTCAGCTACGCAGCTGCAGGGAAACGGACTCTACCAGCAACCCAAGGCAGCTCGGAAAGGCGCCTTCCACAGCCCCGGCTCCAGATGGGGACAAACCCAGCTGACACCTTGATTCCAGCCTGGCAGGGCCATGAGCAGGGGACCCCGCTAAAACACACCAGAAACTGCGAGACAGCAGACTTGTGTGGCTTAAACCACTAAACTTGTGGTATTTTATTACACAACAATAGAAAAAAACTGATGTATCATGTGATGCCATACTGATAACTTTTTTGAACCTCTGAAATGGAGCTGTCTGTTCCTACCACACCGGTGAGTCTCTCTCTGGGGAGGGACAGCCTGCAGTCTCCACCCTGTCACCACACTGGGGGTGGGTCAGACCCCTGTGCACAGTGCTACGCATCAGGAAGTGGGGCTGGGTGAGAAGTTCCACACGGGGGAGGATTCTCAACAGAAAAAGGGTTAAAGTTAGCGAATATATGAAAACATGTCATCTTGAGTCTTCCAACAAGACTCCTTGAAAGATGGAAGAACCCCAACTTGGGGTCGTGATTACATTTTCCCTAAATGGACAAAACAATGTTGCCCGTCCCATGATCCTTTTATAAAGTGAATAGAACGCCCCTCCCATTGAGAGGTGAGCTCCATGTCCTCTCCCCTCAAAACTGGGCAGACTGTGACAGCAGCAACACTACGCCTGGCCCATTGGTGCTTAACCTTCAGCCCCTCTCCCCTCTCCCCTCTCCAGAGGCTGGGAGGTAGGACTGAAAGTCCCAACCTGCTAATCCTGCCTTGGTCTTTCCAGTGACCAGCCCCCATCCTGAAGCTACCTAGGGGCTGCCAGCCGTCCGTCAGCTCATTAGCAGACACAAAGATACACCAAATCTTTGAAGAATCCAAAGATTTTAGGACTTGTATGCCAGGAAACATGAGAAAGACCAAATACATATTTCACAAAATCACACCAGCACATCCATTCTGGAAGCTGTTAGCCCCCATGTGAGCAGACCGCTTACCCTGGGGCCACCATGCTCAGAGCAACCCAAAATTAGCCAAGCGGAGACCACATAGAGAGGCCTTGTGACCACATGAAGACAGTGAGGTGCCTTGTCAGCCCTGCCCTGTTCAGATCCCGCCTTGTTCCAGCTCCGCCAGCTGACCACGACCACGTGAGAGACCCCACGCCGCAACTGCCCAGACAACCCCTCTCAAATTTTCCACCCACAGAAACACAGATAGTAAAACAACTGCTGTCGTTTTATGTATTAAATTTTGGGGTGATTTGTCACACAGCAACAGAGAAACAGAACATCTGGGCCTGGCCTCTGTCCTTGGGTCAGCCTGCCCCTGCGTGGCTCTACTCTTACTCACTCCAGCTCCAGCTACTCGACTTAGCTGCTAATACTCCGTGCAGGACTATAAAGGTCCTCGTACCATGCAAATTGCCTCAGTCCCCTTTGCTGTGAGAGCCGGGAGAGTATAGCTAATGCTGGGATACCTTTGATGGCTCTTCTAGCCCTGAGTCACCTGTGTGTTTTCTGGGTTAACTGACAGATAAGAAGACCACAAGCAAAAGTTATGCTAGATGGCCAGCTGCGGTGGCTCACGCCTGTAATCTCAGCACTCTGGGAGGTTGAGGCAGGAGGATCAGTAGAGCTCAGGAGTTCAAGACCAGCCTGAGCGAGAGTGAGACCCTGTCTCTACTAAAAATAGAAAAATTAGCTGGGCATGGTGGCAAGTACCTGTAGTTCCAGCCACTTGGGAGGCTGTGGCAGGAGGATGGCTTGAGCCCAGGAGTTTGAGGTTGCAGTGAGTTACAATGACACCTTTGCACTCTCGCCAGGGTGACAGAGCGACACACAAACAGAAAGAAAGTTATGCTAGATACTGGAGACAAAGAGGTACAGAACATGACCACTGACCTTAAGGAATTTATAATCTATTTAGTGTTAAGACAAAAACCAGAAAAGTCAAACCCTGATGAATTTTCTGTCCAGAGAACTTCAATGACTCCATGTGGGCTGTAGGCAGAATGAACGATCATTTCATTTATTATCCAGATCACAACAGTTTTGAGTGAAAGGGGGCACTATTAATAACCACCTTGGGAAAACAGACATACATAAGGACTATCCCGGGCAAGCCAGCACAAGCGGTCCCATTGCCGTAGGAACACGCGGAAGCAGAGCCCTGACACCTCTTACTTGTTGTTGAACTCCCTTGGCCAAAGCACAGCTTTGCATCCAACCTCCCTGCTGCTCCGAGCCTCCTCCCACACGGCTGCCGGGGCTGGGAAAGACACAGCCCGCTGACTGGGCTGCTTTAATTCATGACCGTTTATCCCGTGAACCCTAATGCTGCACAGCAATCGTGTCACCTGCCCCTAGTTCAGCCATTCTCCCACTCTCCTGGACAGCATCTCCCCCTCTCTCAAAACTCCAACACCTCCCTCTTCCTCTCCACCCTGAGGTGAAGACCTTCCCGCATCTACACACCTGGCTGCTCCTGCTCCGGTGCTCTCTGCCCCCCGCCTGCTGTCGCGGACACAGTGTCTGTGCTTGATGGGGCGACCCCTCCCCAACTCGCACGCTAGAGCCTTCTTTCTCCAACCCACTCAAGATTTCACCCCAGCGAGCCTCTCCTTTGTCTCTTGCCTCATTAACTTTTCCCTCTCATCATTTCTTCAGCACAAAAACATGCTGCTGTCTCCCATCTTTAAAAAAACCTCTCTTCCTTTGCTTTTTGTTTTTGCAAGAGAGGGCGTCTGGCTACGTTGGCCAGGCTGGAGCACAGTGGCTGCTCACAGGCGCGGTCCCACCGCCGATCAGCATGGGAGTTTTGACCTGCTCCATTTCTGACCCGGGCCGGTTCACCCCTCCAGAGGCAACTTGGGGGTCCCCCACTTCCGGGAGGTCACCATATTGATGCTGAACTTAGTGCGGACACCCGATAGATGTAGCACACTGCAGCCCAGAACTCCTGGGCTCAAGTGATCCTCCTGCCTCAGCTTCCAGGGCGCAGGGACCACAGGCGCGTGTCACGACACCTGACTAATATATATATATATATGTATATATATATATATATTTTTTTTTTTTTTTTTTTTTTTTTTAGAGACGGAGTCTTGTGTTGCTCAGGCTGGCCTCCAACTCCTGGGCTCAAGCCATCCTCCCAGCTCAGCCTCCCGAGGGAGCTGGGACTACAGGCTCGCACCACCACACTGCCCCCCAAAAAACCAAAAAACTTTTCTTGACTCCATTTTCTCTTTCAGGTATGACCCCAATTCCCGTCCTCCCTTCACACAAATTTATTTAAAAGAATATTCAGTCTCCAATTCCTTACCTTTCATTCTATCTTCGACCCATTCCAGGGAGGTGTTTGCTTCCCCACTCGCCAAACCGCTCCTGCCACGGTAGCTGATGAACTCCACGTGCAAAGGCAAAGGACGCTAATCCTCTGAGTGGCGTTTGACAGAGGTGATCTTTCTAAATCTTCCTTGAAGTTGTTTCCACTTGGCTTACAGGCCCCCACCGTCACCTGGTTTGACTCCTATTCTCAGGCCAGTCTCTCTCTCTCCTTCGTTGATTCTTTTCTGTCTCCCACCTCGAAATGCTGGAGTGTCCCAGGGCTCAGTCCTTGGACCTCATCTGTCTCTCTCTCTCTTTTAATCTACATTCATTTCTTACGTGATTTTATCTCACAGTCTTAAAAACCACCCACATCTGCTGACTCCCAGGTTTGTATCTCTAGCCTGAACCTCTTTCCAGCGTTGACTACCCCCTTACTCACTCAGCGTTTCCACCTGGTGGCTCACAGGCGTTTCGAAAGTTGAGCAGCTGCTATTTGCCCTAACACCGTTCCTTCCTCGGTCTTCCCAAACACCGACGACGGCCACTCCGCTCTCAGCGTAACCTTTCACTCCTCTGTCTCTCACCCCCACATCCAGCCCATCCCCACATCCTGGCTGGCCTACCTTCGGAACGTTCTGGAATCAGACCACTCACCACCACCTCTCACCGCCTCCCTTGTCTTCCTGCTTCTGCTCTTGCTCCCGGCGGTCTGTTCCCAACAGCGGCTGGAGGCTTTCTGTAAAGTCCTGATTCAGCCCCCGTCACTTCTCTGCTCACACCTCGGATTTCACGCAGGGTAAAATGAAAGCATCCCCCTCCCTGTCACCACTTGGACCTCTCCTCTTCCGGTCATCCACTCTGCCTCAGCCACGCTGCGTCTTGCTGTCCTTCAGATACACCGGGAACGCGTGTTTGCTCATGGCGTTTCCTCTATGTAGAATGAGCTTCCCCCAGATACTCTGATGGCTGGTGGCCTCATCTTCCTCAAGGGTTAACCCAAAGGCCATTTTCTTAATGAGGCTCCCGTGGTGACTGCAGCAGCAGCCTTCAAGATGGCCCACAATGGTCCTCACCTCCAGAGAGTCACAACCTTGTGTTGTCCTATCGCCCCCTGCCCCTTCGAACCAGGTTGGTTTGTGTCACCAGTGGAATACGGCAGAGGTAGTCTTTATGCCACTTCTGATATTAGGATGTAAAAAACTACAGCTTGCATCTTGGGCAGGTGATCTCTGCCCCTTGAATCACTCTCTCCGGGGAAAGCCAGCTGCCATGTCACGAGCAGTCCCACGGGGAGGCAGAGAACTGAGGCCTCCTGCCAACAGCCACTCGAGTGAGTGTGGAAGCTCACAGCCAATACCCGACTGCGATCTCATCAAAGACCCCAGGCCAGAACCACTCCAGTTAGGCCACTCGTGTCTTCCTAACCTCAGAAGCTTTGGGAGATAGTGAATGTTTATTGCCATCAGCTGTTACGTAGTAGTAACTAATACAAACATCACATTCAAACCCATCTCTGACACGGCATATGGACTTTTCTGATTTATTTTTTTCTTCTTAGCATTGATTGCTGTCTAACACCCTGCCACATCCCCAACACTCACAACCACCTCTGGCATACAGTAGGTGCTCAACAAATACTGGCCAAATGACTGCATAAGTGAATGAACGAGTCTGATTCAAGCATTCCCAGCTGAAAATTCTCCTACACAAAATCAAAAGTGATTATAATTCTAGTCATTTATTCACCATTCTCCAAGTATTTATTCCAAAACCTGTGCAGTCAGTTCTGGTATAGCACAATGTGTGTGCTCCTGAAATCACCACGTTATGCAAAAATCATGCAATAGAAACTACAGAGTTTATGATAAAAATGGAATTAGAGGGTACAACACTCAAAAGTTTTGTCCATAATAACAACAAAAAAGGTTGGAATCTAACAAAATGGTAGCAGAGTTTACATATGTTAAATGGTTAAGAAATATGTACATGCTACAAGAAACATGGCACAATTTCTTGAAACAGACATGAATTTTGTGTATGGAAGTAGTTGCTGGAAGGGGTACAGCTTATGCGTTACTGTACAGTGGTGGAAGGAGGGTCATCTGAGATTGGAAAGAAAGTATCCATGCCAGATATGCATGGGTGTGCTTCCTAATTTCTATCATTATCATTGTCCTAAATGTCTATCATTAGGTGGTAGAAATTTGAGGGGAGTCCTTGTGTTCATTTTGTCTATCCCAACCCTGCTTGGTTCAAATGGGTGCAATTTTCTCCATTCACCTAGTGTTTCTCAAGGCAAATCATGCAGAAGCAAATGCAAAATTTGTATTACACTCAAATTGTTCCCTAATACATGAACTGCATTGGAACAAATTCACGTTTGGAAACCAGGACATAGCAGAGCTGACTGTGTCTGTCTTTATATCACTTCCCAGGGCTATTCTAGTCTTCTTTCTCCCTTTTGCCTGGCCATTTCCACCTTTATTTCAAAGTCCATTTTCTATTGTCTCCTTTATTACATAGATTTTATCTTCTTCGAACATTCATATGCTTCCTTCTCACTTTTTTAAAAACAAAGATGTTATTTTTTAGAGTTGTTTTAGGTTAACAGCAAAATTGAGCAGAAGGTAGAGAGTTCCCGTGCTCCCCCTGCCCCAAGACAGCCACTGCCTCCCCCATTATCAACACCCCATTATAGTGGTGCGTTTGCTACGGTCATGAACCTACATTGATGCATTATTATCACGCAGAGACTGTGGTTTACACTAGGGTTCACTCTTGGTGTGGTGCGTTCTATGGGTTTGGACAAGTGTATAAACACATGTACCTATTATAGTACCATGCAGAGTAGTGTCACTAATTTGCACTAAAAATCCTGTTGCTCTACCTGCTCATCTCTCTCTCCCCACTCACCCCTGGCAACCACTGATCTTTTGACTGTCGCCATAGTTCTGCCTTTTCCAGAATGTTATATAGTTGGAAACAGAGTTTGTAGCCTTTTTAGATTTTTTTTTTTACTTAGTAATATGCAGTTATGCTTCCTAAATGTCTTTTCAGGCTTGATAGCTCATCTCCTTTTAGTGTTGAATAATATACCATTGTCTGGATGTACCACAGCTATTTATCCATCCACCTACTGAAAGACATGGTTGCTTCCAAGGTTTGGCAATTATGAAGAAAGCTGCTATAAATATCCACGTGCAAGTTTTTGTGTGGTCATAAGTTTTCAACTCCTCTGAGTGCATACAAAGGAGTACAACTGCCCGATTATATGGGAAGAGTTGTTTAGTTTTGTAAGAAACTGCCAAACGATTTTCCAAAGTGGCTGCACAATTTTGTGTTCTCACCAGCAATGAATTAGAGTTCCTGTTGCTCCACATCCTCACCAGCATTTAGGGTTGTCAGTGTTCTGGATTTTGACTATTCTAACAGGTGTGCAGTAGTATTCTCACTTCTATTTTATTGCCATCTTGAGTTACTGAATTGAAATCTAATATTAGTTCACTTTACATGTGACTCTGTCTATCTCTCTAAGTAGCTCTAAGCTCCTTGAGAGCAGGGGTGGCTTCCAATTCATTGTCTGTCTTTGCTCATCTTCCAGTACTTGCCTGAGGACTGTGTCTTGCAGACAACAGCTGTTGAAAATTCTTTGTTGGCTTGATCTTGCTCCTGAAGCAGGACTAGATAAAGCCTCTTTCCTCATGTAGCTTGACGCCTAATGAAAGCAGTAGGATCACTCATGGAAAAAACGTGGGCCAGGAATGAGTACAAGAAACAAAAACCTGAGAGCAATGACAAATGTGGCACTCATAAGCAATGAGTCCCAAGAAAGGGGCAGTATCCAATGATCATGGCTTGGCCATTTTAATCAGAGATTTAATCCTAGAATGCCTGACTTTTTAACAGAATTTTGAAAAAAAGAAGGACAGTTTTGACTCAAAATTTAAAACTTCTTACCTAGAAAGAGAGTAGCCTTGGTGTTGGACACCCAGTCCACCAGCACAGGCTGAATTCATACCTCCTGAGAAGTGACGAGTAGGCTAAGATTGCATTTCTCCCCAGAGACGGCAGGCAGAGCCACAGCACGGGCAATGGGCCAACAGGCAGTACAGGTCGGGAGTGGGGATGACTTTGGTGCCTCTCGGATGGGGCAGCATCTGAGAAGCAGAAATGGGCGGGGCCCCATCATCGCTCATTCCAGGGGCCAGTGTCTGCGAACCCCTGTACACCAACTCCAAATGCACATTTAACGGGGAGACTGACCCACCTGCTTCCAGGTGTGCGTTGGGTGAGGGGAGGACATGTGGGCAGGGAGTGGTGAGGGAAGTGCATGATGCTGCAACTCACTCTAGAGGTCTAATCAGGGTCTACGGCAAGACAAAAGCACACTGCGTTATTATTTCTCAAATAAGAGCTCAAGGTCATGGTTATTTCATACGTGCTTCGCAAACTCATCAGTAGAAGCCAAATCCCTTCTCCACCTACCACAGTGCAAAAGGCTCTTTTGGGTCACCCTCCCCTCATCTCCTGCTATGATCTGAATGTCTGTGTCCCCTCAAAATTCATACGTTGAAATCTTAACCCTCAAGGCCATGGTATTAGGAGGTAGGGCCTTTGGGAGGTGATTGGGTTACGAGGGTGGAGTCCTCATGATTGGGACCAGTACCCTTACAAAAGAGGCCTCAGAAAGGTGCATTGCCCCTTCCACTGTGTGAGGTTACAGTGAAAAAACAGCCACCTGTGAACCAGGAAGAGGTACCTCATCAGACACTGAATCTCCTGATGCCTTGATCTTGGGCTTCCCAGCCTCCAGAACTGTGAGAAATAAACTTCTGTTGTTTATAAATCACTTAATCTATGGTATTTCCTTATAGCTGCCTAAATGGACTAAACCTTAAGGAGTCCAGAGGGCTTTGAATTTCCTTAACACTCTCTGGTGAGCTCCCAGCTCCCCATCCTACCATGCCCTGCAGTAAGTAGATTTCCACTCTGTGGAGCTTCCACGGGGACTCTGAGCCACTATACAGCACTGGCTGCCTCGATCCTACAGGATCATTGTCAGACTCTGGAAGATGGTGCCATACCCTGTGCCCACACCCCGTATGTGCTGGCCAAGGGACCGTCCCATGCATCGGAGACAGCCGGTCATATCAGAATACACATGACCATGCTGTGGGGTGGTGGAGCACACAGGGCTGCTGTCAGCTCAGGCCTCTCCCCGAGGGCTGTGCTGTGTGTAGCAGGAAAGCCACGAGCATAGCTGCTGCTATGACCCTGTCCTCTGTTGTTCAGAATGAATTACAAATATGCTCAATGGTGGTCCATTCCGAACCTTAATATTTTTTTCCTGCTCTGCTCTCCCTTGATATGCAGAGTGAGCACAGGAGAAGTCAGCAGGAAACTCCTGAAAAGCTGATTTTCCAGTTTGGCTGGACGGTGGAGTGCCAGCCCCAACCACTCTCCCCTCCTCCCAGAACGTGCCTATCCCTAGATGAGAAATTACCACTGCTGTTCATTTCAGTGGAGGAAATTGACTGGTTTGATAGAGGAAGAAAGTCAAATAAACACTCTGCAATGGTTCATAAATCTGCTTGGATTGGTTGAGTACATAGGAGTCATGATGATTTTTACAGAGCACGATAAAATTTAACACAGAATTAAAACAGCCACGTGAATAATGCTTGCTGTAAGTAGGCACCAACAGAGGTGTTTTGGTTTTTACCTAATCTAGAGGAGAAAAAAATTTAATTTTTAATTGTAAAAATTTGATTCTAATCATTAGTAACTTTTCCCCAGACAAGCTGGGAAGATAGCGCCATTATCTGAACAACAGCAACACAATCTTTCAGTCTAAGACAAGAATTTGCACTGGGATAATCATCATGGTCTTGGGTACCCATCCCTGCCCGGGAATTGCTTTGAGTTGTGGGGCACAGAGCAGCTCCACATGGCTCACTCTGCTGTTGTCCTGGTTGTGCCAGGGACATCAGAGGAAAAGAGGGGTGCTATCACCTCTACTTTAGAAGAATAATGAGATTCTGTGTGTCCTCTGCCATGAAACCTTCGGTCCACCCTGTGCAAACCTGCTCCCGCCCTAAAGGCCTCTCATTTTCTCTGTCATTACAGATTATTAGTCTGCTAGGGCTGCCATAACAAAAATACCATAGACTGTGGTTTAAACAATAGATATTCATTTTCTCATAGGTCTTCTTATTAAAACAAAGTGTCCTCACAAGGCAGGGAGAAACAAAGAGAGTGAGCTGTCTGGTGTCTCTTCTTATAAGGACTCTAATACTCCCAGGACCCCACCCTTATGACCTCATTTAATCTTAATTACTTCCTTACCTACAATCACACTGGGGCATAGGGCTTCAGGATATGAATTAGGCGGGAGACAAGTCAGTCCATAGAATTCTGCCCCTGGCCTCCACAAAATTCAGGTCCTTATTGCATGTAAAACATTTTTATTCCATCCTAACAGCCCCAAAAATCTTAACACATTCCATCATGAACTTTACGTCTAAAGTCCAAAGTCTCATCTAAATATCATCTAAGTTAGATGTGGGTGAGACTCGAGGTAGAGTCATCCTGAGGCAAAATTCCCTTCCAGCTGCGCACCTGTGAAACCAGACAAGTTATGTGCTTCCAAAATATAATACAGCGGTGGACAGCCATGGGACAGACATTCCCATTCCAAACGGGAGAAATCAGAAGGAAGAGAGGGGTGCCAAGCAAGACCAAAGTCTAGCAAGGCAAATTCCAGTATAGCTTAAGTCTCAAGAATAATCCTTTTTGGCTCAATGCTCTGCCTTTCAGACCCACTGGGGAAAGTGTCCCACATTTAGGACCTGCTGGGGCAGCGTTCTCACCTCCACAGCTCTGCCGGGCAGGCTCTGCTGGGTAGGGGTCCCACCCCCAAGGCTCCACAGTAGAGCCCCCCTCACAAGGCTTTAGTCAGAGGCAACGGCCCCACCCATTGAAACCAAGGAGACAGCCCTGATGTTCTCAGAATCACCCTTGGGGTCATCCTTCCCTTTACTTGAAGAATAGCACATGTTCACAGCTGGGCAGCTCTAAGGGCCAGTTCTGCAGGATCTAAGAAGTCCAGCAGCCTCCCTTCATTTTATCTTGTTTTCCTCGACCCCTTTATTTAGCTCAAACTGGCAGTGTGTTTTTGCTGGCATAATACCACTTTTATTCCTGGCTTCCACTAAAATGGTTGATGAAGTCGGCGAGTTCCACCCATGGTCTCTTCATCAAACACTTGTTCAGCCACATCCTTAGTTTTCTCTTCAGAAAAAGCTTTCCCTGGTTTTGCAACATGGATAAGCTGAGACTTTTCCAAATCTTCAAGTTCTGGTTCTTTTTCGCTTAACAATTCCTTCTTCAATTCATTTCTCTTCTTTCCCATTTTGCTGTCAGCAGTCAAGAGGAGCAAAGCTGCTCCTTCCACACATTGCTTAGAAACCTCTAAGCTAAATATCCACTTTTATTGCTCACAAGTTCTCCTTTTCACAAAACACAGTTCCCCAAGTTCTTTGCCACATTATAATAAGGATCGTCTTTCTTCCAGTTTCCAAATGTTCCTCTTTTCCGTCTGACACCTCACCAGTCACCCTTAACATTCACATTCTAGCATGCGCCTCAGAAATCTACCAGTCTCTACCCACTGCCCAGTTCCAAAGTTGCTTCCACATGTTGAGGTGTTTGTTACAGCAGCACCTCACTTCTCAGTCCCAAGAATTGTATTAGCCAGGGCTCTCCGGAGAAACAGACCAACAGGATGTTTGTATGTGTGTACGCACACACACACACACACACACACACACACACACACAACACATATACATGGGCGCAGAGTGAGAGATGATAAGGAACTGTATCACGTAATTACAGAGGCTAAGAAGTTCCCAGATTTACAGTCAGCAAGCTGGAGGCCTGGGAGACCCAATGGTGTAAATTCAAGTCTAAAAGCCAACAGGATTGAGACCCACAAAGAGCCGAGGTTTCAGTTAGATTCCAAAGGCAGGGGAAGACCAATGTCCCGGCTCAAGCAGTCGGCAGGCAAAATTCCCACTTCCTGACCTTTTTGTGCTACCGAGGCCTTCGACTGATTGGACGAGGCCCACCCCGTTAGGGAGGACAATCGGCCTCACTCAGTGCCCTGGTTCCCACGTTAGTCTCATCCAGAAACAGCCTCACAGACACACCCAGAATGATGTTTGACCGAATGTCTGGGCACCGCGTATCCCAGTCAAGTGGACACATAAAATTAACTGTCACAGGGATCATCCAGGGGGATCATAATCGATGATTTAAAGCTTTCCCCCAACAAGCTTTGACCGAGCACACGCTAAGTGCAAGGTCCCACTCCTCAGCCTCTTTGAATGCCGGTTGAATTCTGTTCAACCTGATTTGATTCCAACTGTGGAACAGGCAGTTACCATGGAGAGTGAGTTCACGTCCACAGAGGCCTTCCTGTAGATGCTGCCTGGGCGGCCTGGTTGAGCACTCGGGCAGGAGTTTGGGGAGCAGGGAGGGAGGAGCTGTACTAGATCACTACCACTCACGGAGCGCCGCAGAGCTGGTTGAAATGCAGACACTGATTCGGTAGCCCTGAGGTGGAGCCTGAGATTCGGCATCTCTAACAAGGTCTCAGGCTGCTGCTGCTGCTGGTCTGGGGGCCACATTTCGAGTCGTGAGGTTATTGGAGGAGCTTTAAGGTCGCTCTGATTCTCTAAGTTCAGTCCCATTCAGCAAGCATTCATTGAGAACTTACTGTGCACCACGACGCCATGACGTAGCCAACAGAGGTATGAAACGTGTTTCCTGTCTTCAAAGAGCCAACTGACATTTAGAAAGCTAGACAAATTGCCACAAGTTACATAATGACTTGACCTTCTGGGTCAACTTCTGAGTGTCTGGACTCTTAGGAAGGTACTCTGCCTGACATTGTTATAAAATGCCTTCCCAAGAAGTTTGGTCTCAATTTTTTTGAGGAAGCCAGAAGCCTGAAATGTAGTATTTTAGCCACCTAGAAAAATAACCTGAACAGAATAATAATAAAGAGGAATATCAGTTAGATGGAAAAGTATCGGGCTCTGTCTAAGCCCGCAGGGGCAGCCGTGGTGGGCTACAGCCCTGATTACACCAGCCTGTGCACAAGGCAGCCCTGGGAAGGGCACTTCCGACTCAGTATTCTTGGGTCTGAGTTCCTCCAGGGAGGAACACGGGGGAGATACGCGGTGGGGAACGGCTGTGGAGGGGGGCCGTGCGCACCCCCGTGGGAAGGCCGGCAGGCCTATGAAGGGCCAGTGCACACCAGTTGTCTCCCAAGCTTGGGATAGTTTCCCTGACCCCTTAGGTCCCGCTTGCAGTGGCGGAGGTGGGAAGGGGGTGGGGAGCTGGTCAAGAGACTGGTGAAACTATAAACAAGGGTGGGAGAAAGCAGCGGCTCTGGGGTGCGGAGCACTTGTGGGCACAAAGGAGGAAGGGGGCAGAATGACAGGGTGGGCCCCCTTAGGCCTTGGCTATTAAGTGAGCCACCAGCAGCAACAGGCAAAACACTTGCTCAGTAGGCTTTTTATATAGTCAGTTGCTCAGGCTAGTCTTGTGATTTGGGGTGAGGGCAGATCTACTCCCCTGAACAATCTCACTCGCACACCCCCGTTTTCCACCCCCTACTTGCCCAGCCCCAATCTCTGCTCTCCACCATCTTCCCTCCATGAAGGCCGAAGCCCTAAGAGAGCCCTGCCTGCTTGGCTCTTTGGTCTTCTATGGGAGCTGTCCTCTCTCCCTCTCTCTCTCTCTCTCTCTCTCTCTCTCTCTCTCACACACACACACACACACACACACACACACACACCCCCTAACTGGAGCTGGTGGAGGTTGGAAAAAGCGGAGGGGGAGGGAAGGAAGAGGAGAATCAAACAGAAACCTTCTCATCTTTCTATCAGCAGCCATGCAAGGAATATTGTTCAGCATGGCACAAAAGCAGCACTGAAAATAGCTGCAGCCAGAGCGGGGCTGCCAACCACTGCCTGAGATAACGTCTACTTGGAGACACTGGTGTCTTTGTGGGGCTGTCAGTGTCCCTATTGTTCCCGAGCCTATTGCCTGGGGAATATTGTTCCCAGCTTTTGTCTCCCCCAGTTCACTTTTGTTTGCCTTTACTTACCATTTCATTCCTCGCTCCCTTTGTGCTCTCCCATTCCCTCCTTTGTCTCTCCCTCTCTAAGCCTGCCTGTGGCTGTGGACTGGTGCCCAGGGAGACAATGGGCCCTGCCCCCTCCCACCCTGCAGCCCCACCCTCAGTCACACACCCCATCGTTCCATTCTGCCTCTCCCTC
This sequence comes from Lemur catta, assembly GCF_020740605.2. NCBI lineage: Eukaryota > Metazoa > Chordata > Mammalia > Primates > Lemuridae > Lemur > Lemur catta. The sequence continues at coordinate 5,119,139 of NC_059150.1, read as the reverse complement.
TCCTAGTGGCACCCAAGATGGCCCACGGCCAGGGAGCCTGGAGGGAAGGTGGGGCCCAAGCTTTTACTCTGGGGGGCAGGCTGGTGACAGGGAGGAAAGGCCATTGCAATATTTGGTGCCCAGAGGAAGTCTGAAATGCCTGACATGGGTCCATCTGTCTGGATCTCCATCTTTTTTTGTTAAACAAAATAGGTTTTTGGTCCGGTCAAAGGAGTAAGGCAAAGCTCATGCTCTGCATCTCCCAAGCCCTCTTGCAAGCGCCCGGCATGCACTGCTCTGACCAGGGCACTCGGTTTTCTTCCCCCACCCGCTCAGCCTCAAGGATCAAAGCCACTTCTGTTTATTTGCACATTCAAATCCAGACTGCCTCCAGTAACCCGATCCAGCCAGGCGCCAGGAGGGTGCAAGGAAGGCCCCGCCTGCACCCCTCCCCCAGCTCCAGCCCTTTTGGCCGAACTGGGTGAGAAAGGGGACAGGGGTCCCCTGGGGTCAGAGTCGGGAGTGGAAGAAGAGTGGGCAGGGAAGCAAAACAAAACTGCCGATCCCTTCAGAGTGGCCTCTGGTCCTCTCACCTCAATGGCAGGGGGAAACTGAGGCATCAAAGGAGATTTAGAAAACAAGAGCAATCAAACCCTGAGTGAGCTCCCCAACCCACAGCACAGGCAGGTGGCCAACGCCAGTGCTGTAGGCAGATTCCGCTTCAATTCTGGCTAAGAGAAAGGCTTTAGGTAGTACTTGAGGGGCCGGGCTTGACTTATGGAAAGTGCTTTTTCTTCTGCCTCCCCCACCTTCCTGCCTCCCTGCTGATGGGGACAGTGATTGAAGAGTTGAGGAAGCTTTTACTTTGGGGGCAGGCTGGGCAGGGATGTAGCCTCAAGCCAGAGAGGAGGCTCTACTCTCTCATTGTTCTAGTTCCAAGGACAATGGGAATATTCTCCAGAGAGTCATTGTTTCAAAAGCTGGAAATTGGGTAGGGGATTTCCGGCAAGTTTGAATGGAAGCCAGGCTTGGCTGTGAGGAGACAGGAGGAGGAAGAGGAGGAGGAAGGGAAAGAGGAAGGGGAGAGGGCAGTCTCTGGGGTTAAGGGAAACTACTCCTGGGCTCGAGGACAAATCTGCCCTCCCCACTTCACCGCTCTCAATCCCGACTGCCCACTTTTGTTCCGATTCCGTCTTCCCTACCCCTAACTCCCTTCTCCAGCCCAGATCAACTTAGATTCTTAATGCTCTTAAAGCAGAAAGAGAAGCAGAATAATCTGTCCCTGCCTTGAAGGCAGGAATTGTGTCTGATCCACCTTGGTAATTCTAGCCCATAACACAGAGCCCAGAGCCCAGGTACGAGCTTGGTAAATATGCGAAGATGAATGAATGAAGACATTATAGGCTCTTGATTTCAGAAAGTCACTTTGTCCAGGAACTTCCAGGAGGGGAGGCCCAGAACTGGAAGTTTGAGGTAGAACAATCTAAAGCTGGGGGATCTATCACTCTGGGATAGATCAGGCAGGTGCAGAACACGGGGTGGAGTTGTTGGGCAGCAATGGCACAGCCACACAGGACAATATGTGGCCCCTGGAACAAGGTCCCCTGCCTCAAGCCCATGTTCTCTGCACAGTCACCCTACCCAGTCTGGGCCGAGTGTCTTCCAAAGATACGGATGTGATCACATCTCGCCTGGGTGTAAGACCACTGGTGGCTTCCCTCTGCCTTCAGCCACCCGTGAGGCATTGAAACTCCTCAGGAACAGCCCATCGTGGTAGTTCCCAGCATTCACCGCCAGTCACTGTGCCCGGCCAGCTCTGCGGGCACCCAGCAAACGTGCGATTGAATTAACTGAGGACGGTGTGAGTTAATGTTGCCAATTCTGCAGCGCTTCCTGGATGGCATTTCAAGTTTGGTATAGTCAATTACTTTGACGTTTAGTGTTTTATCCATTTTGCAATTATTGATTTGATCTTTGAAAATAGCCAAGGGCCGTAAAAATCGAAACGTTTGCATTTATTTAAAAAAATTGAGTCATATTCCATCTAACTAGAATATAGTTGAGAACCAGGAAGTAAGGTAATGTATGCTGCAGAAAAAACAAAAGTGATGGCATAAAGGCAATATACTCCATTTATGTGAGACAACAAAATATTCCTCCTGGCCGGGCACGGTGGCTCACGCCTGTAATCCTAGCCCTCTGGGAGGCCGAGGCGGGTGGATCGCTCGAGGTCGGGAGTTCGAGACCAGCCTGAGTGAGACCTCATCTCTACTAAAAATAGAAATAAATTATCTGGACAACTAAAAATATATATAGAAAAAATTAGCCGGGCATGGTGGCGCATGCCTGTAGTCCCAGCTACTCGGGAGGCTGAGGCAGTAGGATCGCTTAAGCCCAGGAGTTTGAGGTTGCTGTGAGCTAGGCTGATGCCACGGCACTCGCTCTAGCCCGGGCAACAAAGCAACATTCTGTCTCAAAAAAAAAATATTTCCCTTGCAGCTATGGCTAGTGAAATATATGAGGATGAGGTGGGGCACCTGGAAATATCTCCTAAAAGGGGCTGACTTAGATGGGAAGCATACATTTGCCCTTCTCATCTTCCTCTTTGTCCTACCTTGAAGGTGGTTGTGACTGCTGGATCTCTAGCAGCCATTGTGTGACCATGAAGGGACATTGAGTTTGAAAGCTTGTGTTAAGGGAGGCCAAACAGAAAAACAGAAAGTGCTTGGGTCCCTGATGACTGAAGGATCCACAATACTAGCCTCAAATTACCTATTTCTGAAGCTTTTTATGTGGGGTTAAAAAAAAAAAAAAAAGCTTTTGTTAGATTAAGATTTTTAATTTGGGCCTTTATTATCAGGAGTCAGACACAATCACTCACTGATACAGTAGCATGAGTTATATCAATGAAGAAATACATTTCTATACCATTTCTTTCTGTTTGCTGAACTGGTAGGAAAAAGAAAAGGAGTCATAAAAGATATCCCATTGTTTACTAGAGCACATGAATAATCCTGTGGGTTTTGAAAATGAAGTCGCAAGCTGAGTTAGAGGCAGAGGCTAGAGAGAGAACAATTATTCTGTGCAATAAAGCAGGACAAATCCTTCCAAGGCGACCGGAGAACAGTGAATTGTCCAAGCAACAGGTAGAAGATTGCTATAGATGGGTGTGTGGACATTAGAATAAAGTGGCAGCTGATATCCTAAGGAAGGGAAGGAGGAAAAACTCTAAAAGAGGGCATAAGAACTGAAAAAAAGCCCACAATGATGCTTAGGGTAAATCCAAAGAGTCCTATAAACTTCACGAAGGCCCAAGGGGCATGAGGTTTTTACAACCCTACACAAAAGCGCATGATTCAAATGACAAATACACGTCATCAAAGCAAGTCCCCTCCATTTCGTAATGCAGAAGCCAAGTTCTAGGTCAAGACAGCAGGTGGAGCAGATGCCGAAACCTCTTCCTCCTTCTCCAGACACATAAAATGACAGAGACAATAGATTTTAAAACTTATAACCACACTTGAAAACAAGAAAGGGAAATCTTAAAAGCTACCAAAGAGGGAAGACAGATTATTTACCAAGAAACAAGAATCATATCGATATCAGACTTTCTCATATGTAACAGCAGATGCCAAAAGACAATGGAATAAAATCTTCAAAATATTAAAATAAAATAATGTTAAATGTAAAATTTTATGCCCAGTAAGGCTATTATTCCAGAATGAGAGTAAAATAAAGACACCCTCAGGCATACGCGAACTCAGGAATTTTACCAATCACAGACTGTCACGGAAAGAACGGTTTGAACAAGAAGAACAGTGAATCCCAAAGGAGAAAATGTGGGATGCAGAATTCTACACGTACATGTGTGTAATTTTAAAAAGGGCATACGTGGGTAGGAGGGGTTACTGTAACAAACAGCAGCCCCCAATCCTGAGGGGTGTAATCCCCAGGTGAATTTCTTGCTCTGGTGGGCCCAGCTGCAGGTCGGCCAGGGCTCTGCTCAGCGTGTCTCCATCCGAGATTTAAGTGGAAGCCAAAGCTTCTCCTGGGCAGATGCTGTTTTCATGGCAAAGGGAGATGAAGAGTGCAGAGCCAAAGCCCCAGCTAGGAAGCAGCAAGGAGCCTTTTCCCCACAGGACAGGGCAGACGGGCATGCTTGCCATGATGGATGTGTCCTGCCACCACGTAGCAATGGGATGGGTGCATGTATCAATGACTCTCTCAGGAAAGGGCAAACGTCATTTGGGAACGTAATACAGTCTACCACAACAGGTGAAAAGACTGGAAAAATATGACGGTTAACAGCTGCTAATTCTAGAGATGAGAAATATAGGTAATTATATTCTGTATTTTCAAAGTTCTCAAAATAAAAAAGAAGACAAAGGAAAAAATTCAGATCCACTAGAACACACCATTTTACCCTGCTTTTTAAATTTTAATATTAACCTTGTATTTGTTCATATTGCTAATAGTCACCTCCATTTTTTAAAATAAGAGGCAGAGATCGAATATGGTCTAGAAAGACCAAAATGGATGAGATAATACAATTCTGAGGCTTAAAAGGATAAAATTATATGCATTTGGCTGGGTGCGGTGGCTCATGCCTATAATTCAAGCACTTTTGGAGGCCAAGGTGGGAGGATCCCTTGAGGCCAGAAGTTTGAGGCTGCAGTGAGCTATGATCATGCCACTTCATTCCAACCTGGGCAACAAAGCGAGACCTTGTCAGTAAAAAGAAAAAAAAAAGGGGGGTGGGGCCTCTCGGCCCTGCAGCCTCATCAGGCTCAGTCCCCTCCCGAGGGGAAAAAATTAAAAAAAAAATAAATAAATAAATAATAAAAATAAATAAATAAACACATACATAAAAATTACCATTTACCAAGTAATTTGGATATCTGATATTTCATTGTGTGTGATTATGACTTTGAGTGTCATATAACTTTAAATGATTAAATAAAAAACTTCATTTTTAAAAATGAAAAGGTACCAAATAATATTGAACACATAAAAATAATGGACAGTGAGAGAATCATGAAGAAATGGTGCTTACCAATAACTCAGGTATTTTCAGTAGTTAGAAAAAATTGTGAAAGACTATGAAATGGATCAAAGAATTACTGAATGTCTTCAGTGGAAAACTATGCATTATCTACAGCACGCCCTGCTAGCCTATCCGATTCTACGGGTTTGCACCTTTGTCTTTGAGCTATTTTACAATACTGTAAGTTGTGAAAAACTGATAGCAATGCAAATAATTCTGTTTCATACACATGAAAATGAATCTTGTCTAGTGGAGAGATAATTGATTTCTCTCACTCCCTCAAAAAAATATCCAGTTTTGCATACATATGTAAATTCATTTTACGACCTACATATATGCGTGGTCTTTGACTTCTCCTTTGAACCAGTTGAAACACCTTACTGATTTCCTTATTAATTAATGAGTTAAATAAAATCTTTGATATATGTTCACTTTATATTTGTAAAAGAGTTATGTTTTCATCTTTTTGTGATATTGCCCTTTAACACTGAATATTTCACAAAACTTCATTTGAACTCTTACTAGGAGTCAGCCTCTGAAGCTATGATTTTTCAAATATATAAAACAATACTTTGAATTATTAACTTTTTCCTTGACTCACACCCCATATGACCGGAGGTTGTTCCATCAGATTCTTTCTCTTAGCAGTCTTAGCTCAGGCTGCCGTAACAAAAACCACAGACAGGGTGGCTTAAACAGCACAAACACTTCTCACAGTTCTGGAGGCTAGAAGTTCAATATCAAGGTGCCAAGAGAGCTTGAAGCCTCTCTTCCCAACTTGCAGATGGTCACCTCTCTACGTCCTCACATCCCTCTCCTCGGTGGAGAGAAAGGTAACTCTCTGGTTTTGTCTTATAAGAACACTAATCCCATCACAGAGACCCCACTCTAATGACCTCATTGAGCCCTAATTGCCTCCCAAAGGCTCCCTCTCCAAATACCATCACACTGGGGGTTAGCGCTTCATCATATGAATTTGGGGTGGGGGCACTATTCAATCTATGGCATGATATAAATTCGAAGACAACTGTGGGTTCCGAGGCTCGGGGTGAGGTGGCAGGGCCACTGTGGGTTGTGGACGGGAACGCAGACGAGGCGGCATGCTGGGTAAGGAGGAGGCAGGCATGCCAGGAGAGCGCCTGCAGCTGCGTGCTTGACTGCTGCCCGCTTCCCGGCTCTCTGGCCAGCTTTTGATTTCTGAAAACCATCCAGAATTCTTCAAATAAACTTCCTTTTCTGATTTACCTAACATGAGCTGATTTCTGTCATTTGCAATCAGAATAACCAAAACAAAGTGGCATCCAGAAGTAGGGCACACAACCATGACCCTGGTTAAATCCAAGTCTCCATCTGTCCCTCCTGGATCCTTGTGGCTGCAGAAAAACACCCAGCCTCACTGACTTGTCCTCACTCTAATTCATGATTCTCAATCGCAGTGAGTTTTCGTGTTGCCCAGAAATCACAGTCCAGTCACGCTCCCATCCCCCCTCCTGTTTCACACCTTCTCTCCCCCCACACCCCAGCACCTCCTCCCCGTCCTCGCCCTGGGCAGTAAAGCTTGCCTGCTTCTTCATGGAGGAACCCGAACCGTCAGAACAGAACCTCTACAGATTATCACCCCTTCTACCCACATGGCTTCTGGGATGCCGTGATATCTCGGTTTTCCTTCTACCTCACAGATTTCTCCTTCTCAGTCTCCTTTAATAACCTCTCTTCTAACCCTCTAAATCTAAGCTACTCAACAGGTTAGTCACTAGCCTCACCACGGGGCTGTAGAACACTAGACATGTGGCCAGCCCGAACTGACATTGTTGTAAGTGTTCAATACGTAACAGATTTCAAAGACTTAACTAGGAAAGAAAGGAAAGCAAAGTATTTCATTGCTAATTCTTATTTTGCTCACATGATGATATGATAATATTTTGGGTATCTTGAGTTAAATAAAATATAGTTTAAAATTAATTTCACCTGTTTCGTTTTACTTTTTAAAACACAGCTACTAGAAAATTTAAAATCAGTGTTGTTCACATTATATTTTTATTGCTCAGCACTGTTCTAAAAGTTGGAGTGCCCGGGCTCAATCTTTGATCCTCTGCCCTTTCTCTACTCGTATTCTCTCATTCAGTTTTATGGCTTTAAATACTGTATATGTGCCAACAACTCCCAGATCTATGCTTCCAGCCCAGACCTCTCTTCGCAGCTCCTGACGCGTCTATCCAACCGCCTGCTCACCTTCCCCACTCGAGGTCTAACCGGCATCTCGAACTGGCTCTCCCCGTCTCGGTTAACAGCAACTCTCTCCTTCCAGTTGCTAAAGAGAAAACCTGCGAGTCATCTTTGACTCCTTTCTTTCTCTCAAATGCCTTATCCTTATTTCTTCTTGTGAGCTGCTCTTCACAGTGTACCCAGAATCTAATCGTTTTTCACTACTTTCTCTGCTACCACCACCATTTCTCGCCTGCATTGCGGGGGCAGTATCAGCTCTCCCAGCTTCCACCTTGTGCCTCTGTGGTCTGCTCTCAACACAGCTGCCCGAGTGATCCTTCGAAACTTAAATGAGTCCTGCCACTCTGTTCAAAATCCTGCTGTGAGTCCCCAAGTCACTGAGAGAAAAGACCAAGTCGTTATGGTGGCCACAAGGCCCTCCTTGATCCGACCCCCATCACCTGTCTGGCCCCGTCTCCTACCAGTCTCATCCACCCAGCCCAGCCATGCTGCTACTTCTGAAAATGCCAGGCCTGCCCCTGCCTGGAGGCTGCGGTATAGCTGCTCCTCGGTCTGGAGAGTCTGCTCAGGTCTGGCTCTTACTTCCTTCAAGCCTTTGTTCAGATGTCACGTCTCAGCTAAGCTCCTCTGTTTAAAATCTCTTTACCCCCATCTACTTTTCCTTTGCAGAAAGAACTTACTTATCACCTTCCCAAAATCCTACATAGTTTACTTATTTATTATGTTTATTATGTTTATTGTTATCCTACCCCCTCCCCCATCACTATAACGGAAGCCCCTCTAGGGCAAGGAACTTGCTTCCGGATGCATTCTAAGTGCTCACCACAGTTTCTGGCACATAATAGACAGTAAGTGCTATGGTTTAAATTGTCCCCTCCAAAATTCATGTTGGAATTTAATTGCCATGGCGACAGTATTAACACATGGACTGCCATGTGATTTAACTTGTGCTAGTTTTGAGCCGCCAGCCTCGCGAAGCAAAACCCTGCAGTTGGTTCATGAAAATCTTACTTGTTGATGTTCTTATTGTTACAATTTATAGTGAAAATTTAATTCTAAAAACGTGGATTGCCTTGCATATAACTCATGCACAGAAAACTATAAAAAAATATCAAATTTTTCATTAAATTAGAAAGGATCATTTTGTTTTTGAAGTTTTATTCTATTTTGGTAAGAAAAAAAACACCACGGCCCCTAGGAAAAAATTGGTTTTCCAGTGTGGCAGTCAGTGTGTGAAGCCATGAGTGCACGAATCCCTTTATCGTAAGTTCGGCTTTTCTGCTCTTTCGCCCCTCTGCCCTCCTCCACGGGCTGATGCAGCAGGAAAGCCCTTGCCAGATGTGGGCTCCTCCACCTTGGACTTCCCAGCCTCCAGAACTGTAAGAAATAAATCTCTGTTCTCACCCAGTCTGTGGTATTCTGTCACAGCAGCAGAAAATGAACTAAGGCAGTGCGTATCTGTTGAATGAGCACGAGGCTAAGCAGAGTAGTTTAACTACTCTGACAGGTACAATAAAACAAATTCCAGTTCAAAGTTGCCAAGCTGGAAGTAGAAAAGTAGAACCACAAACTAAACTCTAAAATCCAGATCGATACATCAACAACTTGCCAGGCCCAAATGATGTGATTTGCTCAATTTTTGTGTGAGAACGGTGGATACCCTTGATGGAGGAAAAGTGGAATCCTAACACTCTCACTGGGAATATGGAGAAGGCATTGAGAATTGCTCAAGCCCTGACCTTGGCCCTTCTAAACAGCCTTTTGTCATGCATGCCTTTGCTGAAAGAGGGCTCCCATTCCAAGGCTAGCACTGGAATGCAGTTTGGGGGTAGGGGCAACATTCCTGGGGAGATTAGAGAAGATAGGCTCATTGCATCCCCCCTACCTATTCCTTTGTTCTGGGTCTATGCCTGGAGGCTAAGGCCATTAAGCAGAAAACATTTGGGGATGCTGAGATGGAAGACCAGCAGCCCTGGCCCAGGCCTGGTCCACAGGGCAAGACCCAGCAAAGATGCTGACATTCTTTCATCCATACGCAAATATTTATTGCGCTCCTTTTATGATAAGACACATTCTTGTCCTTATGGAAACAGCAGTAATTAATATAAGGCCCCTGGTTTCATGGAGCTCCTGTGCTTCTGACCAACTAGTTATAAACTGAGTTTCCTAGGACCCCCTTCCTTGGGTTTGATAATTTGCTATGATGGCTCCTGGCTCACAGAGCCCAGGGAAACGCTTACTTACTGGCTGATTATAGAGGATATTATAAAGGATAAAGATGTGCGGCCAAAAGAAGAGGTATACATGGAAAAGTCTGGGGGAAGAGGCACATCAACCTCCTGGCACCTCTACATGTTCAGCAACCCGGATCAAATTTTGCTGTTCAAGAGTTTTTATAGAGCTTAATGTCTAGCCACTCCCCTCCTTTCCTGGAGGCTGGTGGGTGGGCTGAAAGTGCCAACCCTCAAGTTCTCTAATCACTTGGTCCTTTTGGTGACTGGCCCCCTCCTGGGCTATCTAGGGGCCCCACCCTAAAACACATAATTAGCATAAACCCAACTGTGGTCAAAAGGGGCTCTTGCGAACAAAAAGGCACTCCTATCACTCAGGGGATTCTAAGAGTTTTAGGAGCCCTGGGACAGGACCCGGGATATTTGATATCATCATACCACAGAAGGTAACATTCCCTCTAGGACTAGCTGATGAGAAGGATCCACCCATGTAAAGAACACTGAGGTAGAAAGAAGAGCAAGCACCAGCGGCCTGGGCTGGGAAGGGTGCTCGTGAGACCGGAGCAGGCTGTGTGGCCCAGGCACAGCGAGCGGGTGTGGCCCAGGCACAGCGAGCGGGTGTGGCCCAGGCACAGCGAGCGGGTGAGCGGAGAAGGGGAGAAGATGAAGCTGGAGAAGTGGGATCAGACCATGGGCAGCAACGAGCAGACAGGGACAGTTGCAAATATGACAAAGTGAATATCGTACTCTGACTTTAACTTTATAAATATTACTCCAAATTGTAGGGATGATTTAAAAGCTAGTTCCAAAGTCAAGGTGAAAAGGTTTATGGACTGGGCAAGGGAGGTGGTGGTTGTGATGGAAATAAAGACTCGAATGGATTCAAGAAGTATTAGATATTTTAGAGTGTGAAAGACAGAACGCACCAAACAATTAACCACAGTAACTTCAATGTGACAGCAAAAACTGAGAGGTGGAATAGGGGATCAAATTATGTCACCCCAATATACGCCACTTTAGCATAAGGATTATTTTAAGCTGAAAACAATTGAGAAAGAGCAAAAAACAAAAAAGCTCTCTGCTCTCCTGTCATTTGTCTAAAAGTAGGATACAAATTTATATTTGTAAAGGTGTCTCCTTTCCCAGGAAGAGGAAGACAATTATTACATTCTTGATTGCCAGACTGTTCATAGCCCAGACGTGGCATGGAAAGGAATCTACACACCAAACCTTATCATCCATTAGTTTCCCCCATATCTTTACCTTTCCACAAGTTGCCTCCCCTAAAAGCCTAAACCCCTTTTCCTTTGTCTTGTCACTTCTCTGTAAATGCATTGCTCTTTCGTAAGGTGCTATATGAGCCCCGAGTTCTAACCACACCTTTGAGTTACTCATCACAGTTTCTCCCATGTGTATGCATGTTGCATTCATTAATAAACTCTGTTGTTTTTCTCTTGTTTATCTGTCTTATCTCAGCTTAATTTCTGGGGCCCAGCGAAAATGGTAAGGAGTAACTAACAGTGGATAATTGTGCACTGTCTGTCATACAATAGCATTTATATACTTCTTAAAGTGGCAGAAGTGAACATGTTCATTAAAGACCCAAAGATATAGTCTCTCTGTAGCATATAAAAATAAGAAGCATATAAACTTAAAAGTATGCTTAGTAATCAGTGTTTCTTGGAAATGTCTAATGAATATCTATTAATTCAATTTAGTATCAGTCCAAAGTTTTCACTTAGCAAAGAGCTTGGAAACTACAAGCTAATTATTGGGGTTTTTTTGTTGTTGTTTTATTTATTTATTTTTTTTGAAACAGGGTCTCACTCTGTTGCCCAGGCTAGAGTACAGTGGTGTCATCATAGCTCACTACAACCTCCAAGGCCTGGGCTCAAGTGATCCCCCTGCCTCAGCCTCCCCAGTACTGGGACTGCAGGCATGTGCCACAACATTGGGCTAGTTTTTTTATTGTATTTTTTGTGGAGACAGGGTCTTGCTATGTTGCCCAGGCTGGTCTCGATCTGCTAGCCTCATGCGATCATCCCACCTTGGCCTCCCAAAGTGCTAGGATTATAGACATGAGCTACTGCACCGGGCAAATTATATAGTTCTCTGATCAGAGGTTGAGTTTGAGTTTCCTGGTCAAAGAATTCAATTCTGCCTTCTGAGAGGCTATGCCTGTCTCATTCCCTTCAGACCTATAGATGTTGCTATCTTTTGGCTGGTGCTGCCCAACCAGTGACTGAAAAACTAGAGAAAAATACCTCACTCTTTCAAGAAGCATTTTTGACCATTTTCAAAATTACTTGAACTTCAAGCTGACTTCTTGGGCTAAAGCTGTATAAAATCTCTGCTTTCTTCCTCAAGGCAAAACACCCCTTCAGAATGGTTCTCACGCTGCAGCATTCGAATGAAACCTCATCTGAGGGCTGGCGCTGTGACTCGCTCACGCCTGTAATCCCAGCACTTTGGGAGGTCAAGGCGGAAGGATCACTTGAGGCCAGGAGTCTGAGACTAACCTGGGCAACATAGAGAGAACTTGTCTCTACACAAAATGAAAACAAGCAGTCGAGCTTGGTGGTGTACATCTTTATAGCCTCGGGAGGCTGAGGCAGGGGGATTGCTTAAGCCCAGGAGTGTGGGGCTGCAGTGAGCTATGATCTCTCCACTGCAGTCTAGCCCAGGAAAGAGCGAGACCCTGTCTCTAAAAAAAAGAGAAAGAAAAAAAGAAAGCTTACACTTCATTGTGCTGTGTTTGATTTTCTCGCACAGTTTCTGGTGCTGTGACCTGGATCCTGGATCTTCTACTCAGTGTGGATACAATACACTAGAAACTTTGCTGTCTCCCCTCCTGGACCTCCCAGTGTCTGCACAGCTGAGTAAGTCCTGTTCCTGATGAATGTGCCCCTCCCTTTTCTTGAGCATCAGCTAAGCCTTTATTCTTTTTATTTATTGACTTTGGTATAAGCCAATTGATTGGTATCATTTTACACCATTCAGGGCTCCTATGGGCCAGGTGGGATACAGCGCTGTCTCTGGGATCCTGTTCTCATCATTTGAACACGGGCAATCGCCAGTCATTCGATGAACTTCCAGGTCACTGTCCAACCTCTTACGTGCGTGGTGGCTCATGCCTGTAATCCTAGCCCTCTGGGAGGCCGAGGCGGGTAGATCGCTTGAGGTCAGGAGTTCGAGACCAGCCTCAGCAAGAGTGAGACCCCGTCTCTACAAAAAATAGAAATAAAAATTATCTGGACAACTAAAAATATACATATAGAAAAAATTAGCCAGGCATGGTGGCACATGCCCGTAGTCCCAGCTACTCGGGAGGCTGAGGCAGTAGGATCCCTTAAGCCCAGGAGTTTGAGGTTGCTGTGAGCTAGGCTGATGCCAGGGCAACAAAGTGAGACTCTGTCTCAAAAAAAAAAAAAAAAAAAGGATTCAAAGATTCCAAATGATTTGATGGTCAAGATTTTAAAATTATTATAAAGAGGTGCCTAAAAGGCAGAAAAACTTTGAAATTGCTTCCCTAAGGACTTTTAGAAAAGGTTAATAAAAATCTAAAAAACCTGAAAATTCAAACTCAAAGGCTCCTCTCCCTCTCCTGCCCAGCTGAAGATGGGCTTCTCTTTTGTTCTCTTCCCTGTACCTTGACTTTTTCCTTCTTCCTCATCCTTTCTCTGCCTTCCTCCTTCTTCCTCCCACACCACCACCGGACCCTCCTCTCTTTCCCTCACTTCTCTTTGCTAAACACATTTCCTTCACTGGACAATATCCCATCACAATTGCTCATAATATACATGGGAATAAAAATCACTCTGGACATCAGTGGACTTATACACTTAAACTCTGGTCAAAATCAAATTTGTATAATCTAGTTAAAGACTTTCCTAACTTTCCCAAGGAAAGACAAAAATTCACCAAAGAATTTAGGACTGTTCTAAGAATTTACAGTCTGCTTAATCTTTATCTTTCTGGGACCTAGAGATGCAAAACCTGGTTTAAAAAGACAGGATGGGCTTACTACCAAATTATGTTAAATATATACATCAAAAGTTAAGCACAAATTAGTAACTAAAAATGTAAAAATAGGACAAGATCTCTTAGCACCTTTCCATGAGGTCTTTCCCATAAAAAAAAAAATCAGTCAAAAAGTCAAATTTATAAACAGAAAGAATAAATCCATCCTAATTTCAGAGACTACTTAACTACCACTTTCCAGGAATATTCTAGTCTTGATAAGGGCAAAGATACCACAGCTGTCTTATGTTTTTTTTTGTTGTTGTTGTTGATGGTCTTAAACTAAGGTGGCAGATTTAGTTTAAATATAGAAGATATTAATAGTATGTCCCCTTCTCTAAATTACAAGATCTTTTGGAACACTGTGAAGGTACTTTGACTTAGAAAAAAACTTACAGACCAAATTAATAGCTTTTTAGATTAAGTAACCAGATATAACTAGAACAAGGACACTGCTATGTCTAGTCCAGACAAAGACACCTGTCTATATTGTAAGAAAAAGAGACACTGGAAGAACAGCGTCTGTCTTAGCTCAAAAGATAGGACCTAAAAAGACAAAAGATAAAGTCTGACTGCCAAAATGCCACCCCACTGTGGAAGTAGCTGCTCTGGTCTGCCCACCATTGCCCTTAACACAAAAGGGAGAAATTTCCATGCAATTGTAAAAAGAGAGTATTTTATTTCTAACATAAACCCTACCACCTTTCCATTATTCTCTTCCTTGGAATAACAAAAAGTTTTCAGTGGTAGGAATCTCAGATGCATCTCAGACTCTGCCTTTGTCTCAGCCATGTCCTATCTCTTTGGGCCCTCTCACCAGTCCAGCATGCTTTTATGCTTAGTAATTTCACTCCAGAGAAGTTGTTGTACATGGAGTACCATAACTTGGCCAGTAATTTGATGATGGTAGAGAATGAATAACCCACTGCCTGATGCCTCCCTTATTAACATCTCAGACCTTCAACCCAGGGCTGATATCCTCTGGGCCAAAAACAGTTCAGATGCAGGACACATAACAGAGGCTGGACTCTTAAAGATCTCAATCGACCCAGCTATGATCTTCTAAAACCATCCCAAACCTACTACAAAAAGGAGGATGTTTAGCTCATCTTATCCTGTATATTGCCAGAAAAGAATTATTCTTTGCATTAACCACATTGTATCCACCAAAAAAGTCTAAAGGTTCAGCAGCCACTTTGTACAAGATATAGGGCATTAACAAAATCGTGCTTCCTCACTTCCCTGTAATCCCCAATCTCAATTCCATCCCACCCTCAATCCCTGAGACAGCTACTTACTTTATAGTCGTAGGTCTATTCCTCACATACTTTAGAATACCCTTGCAATCATACTCATAGTATTTATTTGTATTCATTTGGGAAAGCCAACAAAACATGTGAACAATTATGCCCAAAGGGTTTACAGAAGCATCTTCTTTTTTCCCCAAATACTCAACCATAACCTTAGAGACATCCAACTCTCCTAGGAATCTATTCTTACACAATATGATGACCTTCTGTTAGGCTTTCCAGATGGAGTGCCTTGAAAAATTGATTTCCTTTGTTTGCGGAGAGTGTTTACGTACAAAGGACACAATGTTTCTAAGAATAAACTCCAATTTTATCACATCCAAATCCATTATCTAGGCCATGACATTACACAAAATGGAAAGTCTCTTTGTCCACATAGATTGGAAGCTACTGGGGACTTGTCTCCACCCAATTACCAAAAGACAACATCATGGATTTCTCAATCTCGTAGAATACTATAGGCACAGGACTCCTAATTTTCAGAATTTGCTGTCCTTTCATGTGTTCTGATAAGAGCAGAAATACCTGAGCCCTTGCCCTAGACAGATTCACTAGAGACTGTTTTCTGTAACTTAACGGACTCCCTTCAAAACATTCCTATCCTTGAATTCCTCAATTACTATACACCTTTCTATGTATACAAAAAGATCAGTACAAGTCTTGGGGGGTTCTAAATCAAAGGCTCAATAGACATCATAGTCCCATAGCTTATTTTGGCCTCTCACTTGACCCTGTAGCAAAAGCTTACCCTTCTTATTTGTGTGTAGTCACAGCAGCTGCAAAGTTAACCGAACCCTTTGATGATTTAGTCTCAGGATTTCCACTTAACCTCATGGTCCCTCATGCTGTTCAAACCTTACACTCAACTGAAAATATCCAACATTTTTCTGCTTCTAGACTGACCTCCTATAGAATCCTTCTCCCATAACATGCACATATTTCCATCACTGCAATATCTTAAACCCCACCATGCTCCCTCCCCTACCAAAACAAGGATGAACCTCATGACTGTCATGCATGAATTTGGGAGGATTCTTTGTCTTGTTTTGATCTTGACTTCAATTTAATCCCATTGAGATAAAAGAACACACTGCATATGATTTGATTTCTTTTCAATGTGATGAGACTTGTTTCATGGCCCAGAATACGATCTGTGGTACATGGTTCCACCTGTTAAAACCTGCTATTGACAACGCGCAGAAATGGCATCTCGAAAGGGGAAGGAAAAGAAGTGGGAATAGGTCAACAGCCTTGGAGGTGGCCAAAAGAGAGAATGCATTTGGTGTCTGCCACATCTTTGCATCCTTCAAGGACACCTTTGTTCATGTCACTGACCTTTCTGGCAAGGAAACCATTTGCCAAGTGACTCATGGGAAGAAGGTGAAGGCTACTGAGATGAATTCTCACTATATGCTGCCATGTTGGTAGCCCAGGATGTGGGCGGATTGAGGATGTCACCCCCATCACCTCCAACAGCAGCCTCAGAAGCAGGGTGCTGTGGTCGCCATCTGTGAACAGACTCCTCACAATATTTTGTATTAATAAATTGCCTTTGTGTAAACTAAAAGAAAAAATAAGACCAAAGGGATCACCATATTGAAGAAAAGTTAATAAATAGACCCACATGGACATACCCTAAAAAAATTTTTTATTACAAAAATAAAGGAAAATGGTATAAGTACCTAAACAGGTTAGCTATAAAATAAAAAAACTGTATTTGATTTTAATCTTTTCTGGAATACTAAATATAAGAAGCCAAGGGAACAACAGATACAGAATTTTTAGGGAAAAATTATGTGACAGCCGTAAGTCAGCCGAAGACACACACTAAAACAGATGTTTTCCAAGTATAGTCCATAGACCCCACAGGGTCTTTTAAATTTTTCCTGGGGTCTGCAAGGTCAAAGCTATTTTTGTAACAACAGTAAGATGTTATTGGCCTTTTTTTTTACTTTTTTTTTCATGAATTGCCATTTTTACTTGAAAATAAAGTGAGCCTAACACTTCAAAGGAAACAATTGACACTATTTGTTGGCAAGGACAAAATTTAAGATTACAAGTGAAAATTGAAATATTGGGAAAGTTGTACCAGCCACCTCTGACTCAGATCTCTAATACTTAAAGATTTTTCTGATGAGATTAGTGGCAATGCAAATGAATGTGACTTTTTTGACATTGTTTAGTGAAATGTGCTGACATTTGGAAGGTATGCATAACTCAGTGAACCATTATTTCCGAAATGACCAAAGGCACTGTGAAAGACCGATGCATTCTAATTTAATAGAGTAGGAAAGGTTCACTGATAACAGTTTTAGAGTCTGCATTGCAACTAAACTTTAAGAAACTACCACTTGTTGAGTTTTGGTATAGTATCAAAGAAGAATATCCAGAATTATCTGAAAAGAATGTTAAAATATTTCTCCCCTTTTCAATTATACATCAGTGTGAAGCCAGATGTTCTTCATATATTCTAACCAGACAACATATTGCAACAGATCGAATGCAGATACTTAGGAGAATCCAGCTGTCTCCTATTAAGCCAGACATTAAAACAGATTTACAAAGAAGTATTTTATGTCCAACCAAATGAATGTTCCTGGTTGAAGACAACAAAAAGGTATTCTCAGATACGCTCAGTAAATAGAATACCTACGTACCTTCCCTTCTTATCAGTAACAGAAATTACTTGAAGACTTACTTCTGCCATTCAAGATATGAATAATATGACCACAAGAATGGAGAAATTGCTTGACATGAGGATTGTTTTGTGAATTATAAATTGTCTCCAAATTACTTGTATTGTGGTTGGAAAAGACGCAGGTCCTCAACAAGGGGAGGGGATGTTGGACAGACAGACGCTAGGACTACATCACCTCAGAGTCAAAGTCCTTCTGTTTCGAACGCCCATCTCCCTCTGTGCTCACCTAAGTCCTATTTATTAATATATTTCAAGACAAAGCTCAGGTCCCACACAGAAGCTCATTGCTAGAAAAGAATGGGAGGGAGGGAAATAATTTGTATTGAGCTCTATTATCACGTACTTGTCTGGGTATTTATAAGGATAAAATCTTGCAAGAATATGCAAGCACTTTGGAAAATATGAACATTTATAAAAATACCAATTTCAATTGGGTTGGGTGTGGTGGCTCACGCCTGTAATCCCAGCACTCTGGAAGGAAGAGGGGGGAGGATCACTTGAGCTCAGGAGATCGAGACCAGCCTGAGTGAGAATGAGACCATCTCTACCAAACAGAAAAAATTAGCCAGGCATCCTGGATCGCCTGTAGTCCCAGCTACTCCTACTTGGGAGGCTGAGGCAGGAGGATCACTTGAGCCCGGAGTTTGAGGCATCATCTTAGTTCGTCTCAAACCCCTGGGCTAATTTTTTCTATTTTTGGTAGAGAGACAAGGTCTTGGTCTTGCTCAGACTGGTCTCAAATTTGTGACCTCAAGCAATCCTCTGGACTCGGCACCCAGAGTGCTAGGATTATAGGTATGAGCCACCGTGCCCAGAGCCTCATCTTCTCTGCATCCCCCACAAGGCTTAGCATAAAATTGTGCATATTGCTGGTATTTGTTGAGTTTTTTTTTTTAACATATTCTTGTTACAGGATTCATAAATAAAAGAAATAGTTCAAAGGGGTGTCCAGAAAAAGTTCCTATCTATTAGCTCCAGAGCTACCTCAGATCCCAAAGACTTTTCCTCTTGTTGTGGGCAGAGTTAAAGACTGGCCACCTTTTAATGTCTTGATCCAGGATAATTGAGGTCACACTTTTAGCTATGGCATGGTTTGCAGTTTGAGTAGCTGGTATCAATCTTGTACTCCCTCTACAAAAAGATGTAGCTTCTGATGGGTCCAGGAACATCCGCTCCCACCTGCCCAGGTGGGCACACTTCCTGTAGCAGCCCCCTCTGTTTGCCTTCCTCTCCCGCCTGACTGCTGGGCTCAGTGTTCTGCAGAAATCAGCACTGATAGTATCTTGTTTCCCAGATATGCAGGGGCCCTCCCAGCTGCAGATTGGTAATGTGACAATTAACCTTCAAGGGTGCCCGGTCCCAGGTACAGTGCACATAGCAGCAACCACCTCCGGTAGTGAGCAACTTGCCAGAGAGCCCACCTGCACTCCACAAATCCGGTGATGCTACGATTTGCCAGACTGAGAGAAAAGTGTTTAATTAACCATCTTTATTTACCCCTCCAGGGTCCTAAAAGCCCTTGACTTTCCCCATCAAAAGAGTCTCCTTTTGTGCACATACAATTATGTACACTTTCCAACAAGCTATAGACTGGAGTGTAAATAATTAGTTTTATTCCAGTGGACCCTATAATACTCCCTCCTTTAAGAAACCTCCTAGCTGAACATTTCCCCGGGACACTAAACTCACAACTTTTTTTTTTCCAAGTTTTCCTTTGTTCACAACTCTAAAATGTACTTATTTTTCATGAAAACATTTTATTCCTATTTTGCTATAATTGTTTTGGTTTTGGTTTTCTGTGGTTGCGAGTTGGATCTTCATAAGTATACCTATCTTAAATTGTAATACGATAGAAGACAGGCACTGACGCTGATCTTGTACGGGGGAACCTAGCAACATGTAATTTCAAAAATAAACACATTACACAGCTTGGAAAACAGAGGTGCAGTGAAAAATATTCACAGCTCCCAGACTCCCCCTTTAGAATGTCCTTTCCTTTATATAAGGAAAAGGAAGGGAATTCCATGAGTCACTGAGAAGTTTGCGAACTGAAACTCACCCATTGCCATCCAAAATGTTTTCTGGGGTATGTTTTTAGAATGCAAAGAGGAAAAAGATCTACCTTTATCTCTTTTCCCCATTTTACATGCTCACAACTACAAGGGTCCCAAACAAAAGACTCATAAATCAGAAGTCATTTCACATATATTTATATTTATAAACTTAAAACTGTTTTTCATATTCAGTGTCAAAATGTAGACACCGCATCCTGTAACCCTATCCACTATCCCCCCCCCACACTCTTCCTCTCCTAGTCTCCTGGTTTCCTCATGGTGAAGAGGCCATGCCTAAGGCCTCCTGCCCACCGTTAACTCTTACTTTGCCCCAGTTCTCCCACTAGGGCTCCCATGCCCTGTCAGTTCCATCCTTCTAGTTGTGGCCAAACCTGGGAGATTATTTCTCAAAGGTAGGAAGTACTCCGCCGAAAGCGTGGGGAGATTTCCCTACCCAATCCACAGAAGATCAGTTAGGAAAAGCCTACAGAGGCAATTCATGAGCTTTAGGTTCCAGCGTCCTAAACAAAGGCACGTGCCCAGAGGACTCTCCCTCAAGAGAACTCAATCACAACGTGTGGACTGTCTCCAGTGCCAGGGGAGACCAAGGCTGGTGAGAAGAGGGGATTTTCTGGCCAATCAGCTTTTCCCCGCAGGCTGTGGAGAAAAGTCTCCGAGGAGAAGGCTTTGGGACCAAGTAGGGGAAATGGAAAGCAGCTCCTGGGTCAGCCAGATGGAGAAAGAACAAGGAAGCCATCCCTGCGCTGAGCCGGGAGGCTCTGTCTTCAACACTAGGACGCACAAATTAGAGTCTGAACTTTGGTGGCAATCAGTCCACACCAACATAACAAGTCCAGGCAGGAAGGAAAGCCAGAGCTCAGACGATGTGTTTACGGTGATGGGGATGGAAAAGGCTGTAAGCTTGGTCCTATTATTAATGCTGTCATAACATTCTTGAAGCAAGGAACAACGAGCCTCTGGCCTCCATATACTCCATGACAGCAATTTCCTAGGCAAGACAGATGTAGGACCCAAGTGCTAGCTTTAAAAATCTTGGTCTCATGTACCTGTGAGAAGAAAGTTATTCACATCTAACTCCTGCAACACTCTATCATTCAGCTAGATTTTACATATATTCCCTTATTTGATCCTTATAAGAATCCTGTAGGATGGCTATACTTCTTGATTTTATAGAAGAGGAAACTAAGACATACAAAGATTAAAACTGACAGAGATGTAGTAACTTAACCCCAGTGGCACACTTGGAACTCAGGTCTTTAGATACCCTGTCTGGGGTTCTTTGTATTACCCATTGGTTTTCAAACTCTGTTTTTCGAGGCTTTTAACAATTCCATGGAGGTATTCGTGGGGTTTTGTGGTGGTTCTTACAGCAGCTCAAAAACCTTTTTAAACCACTGCTTGGAGATGCCTGACTTTGGTAGAGCACTTTGATTTTGAGTCCATTTGATGCCTTCAGGAATCCTCAGGGGTGGTTGGACTCTCTTTCCCCTGATGCTGCAATGATTAGGAAGGCTAAATAATACAGAGACAGGGCCCTGGGTGCCTTGACAGCGAGTGTCAGTTTTATAAGAATCCCAGCATTGCAGGGCTGTGGTGAGAGAAGTGGGCAAAGCAAAAGGAAGTCTGTTACTGATACTCTGCTCTACCGGGTGATAACACAACCGTTTACCTTCCTGTTGAAGAGTTTGACGTGCTGTCACAGTTATAAATGAGATGCCCTCAGATTGTTTTTTAAAAATTCCTTTAAGACACCTGGCTTTTAAAAGAGTTGTAGTACCATCTTGCATCGGTGATCTAACATACTTCCATGGTGACTGCTCTGACATAGGGTGGTATATATCCCTTATTTTTGGACCCTGTGTGGGCCGAGGCTAATGTGTGTGTTTTCTTAGATTTTAACAAAAGTGTTTAAAAAGAAAAAAAAATTTTTTTAAATAGAAAAAAGCTTATAGAATAAGGAAATAAAAATATTTTTGTACAGCTGTATAATGTGTGTTTTAAGCTAAGTGTTATTACAAAAGAGTCAAAAAGTTTTAAAAATTTAAAAGTTTATACAGTAAAATCATTACGGTATTGTAAGGCTAATTTATTACTGAAGAAAGAAAAATATTTTTTTATAAATTTAGTGTAGCCTAAGGATATAGTCTATGGTGGTACACAGTAATAATGGCCTAGGCCTTCACCTTCACTCACCACTCACTCCCTGACTCACCCAAAACAGCTTCCAGTCCTGTGATCTTCACTCACGGAAAGTGCCCTATGCAGATGTGCTGTTTTTTATCTTTAATACTGTGTTTTTTACTGTACCTTTTCTATGTTTAGATACAAATACTTCCCATTGTGTTACAGTTGCCTACAGTATTCAGTACGGTAACTCAGTAACTCGCTGCACAGGTTTGCAGTCCAGGAGCACTAGGCTACAACATACAGCCTGGGTGTGTACTAGGCTGTATCATTTAAGTCTGGGTACGTATGTGCTCTAAGATGTTGGCACAATGACAAAATCACCGAACGACACATTCCACAGACCATATCCCCACGGTGACGCAACACACAGCTATACTTCATTCTTGGGCTTTTATAGTGGCATTTACATCTTCTTAGAAATGTGTTGCCCCTGGTCAAAGTTGCATCATTCTCAGATAATTCTCGTACATTGCCAATGCCATTTGTCACCACTGTCACCAGTATCATCACCATAATTATTATCATTAAATAAAAGTAACAAGCTAAAAGAGAGTATACGATTTGGGATAATAAATGCCAAGTAAGTTCACAAGAGGGGAGAGTTCACCACGAACTGGGTTGAGAAATGGGTAGGACTTGAGCTAGGTTTGAATGAAAGATAGAATTAAGGTGAGTGGAGAGGAAAGGTGGTACGTAGACACTTCACACATGTGAAAGAGGGGCACTACAGACACACGGTGAGGAGGTGGAATAACCAGAAGGCAGCAAAGTCCAGGTGAGTAGGGAGACCCACAAGTTAGGCACTGGCTTCTCTTGATTTCTAGAAGAGACTTAGATCCCATTGCTTAAAGCTTTGTCTGAGGCCTTTCTCCAAATTGTACCCATGTCTACATCCTCCATCTTCTTGGACCCAAAGACTGTATAGGTGAATGCTGGTTTAGGTATTAAAACAAAAAATAAAGACTATAAATTGTTGTGTTTTTTAAAGTACCTTTGCATCACTCATTGTATCCTGTAAAACTCTAGGTCTTTTTCTAATGAACTAAACCAATATGCTGGACTTTTCACCCTTGTAAACTTTTGCCTTTTGTTTTTTTAACCCAACATTAAAGCCTATTTAATTAGGATTTGGCATCCTAACTCTCCAGATCAATATAATAGGTTATAGCTACTACAGATTATGTCATCTGAAAATTTTATAAGAATTTCTCATAGGTCTTTTTTTTCCTATAGAGACGAGGTCTTGCCATGTCGCCCAGTGGCTATTCACAGGCATAGTCACAGTGCACTACAGCCGCAAACTCCTGGGATCAAGTGATCCTCCTACCTCAGCCTCCTCGCAGCTGGGATTACAGGCGTGCGCCACTGTGCCTGGCTCTCGTGGGGCTTTGTTAAAGTAGTTGAAGAAAATATTGAATGAGGTAAAGCCTGGCCTTTAGAGATCTCTCCCCAAGTTGCAATTGATTTTATCAGTACTTGGGTTTAACTTTCCAATCAATGATAAATAAATTCACCCCCAATTCTTTTGCATGGAGGAGACTGTGGTTTAGTGAACAGAGCGATGGACTAGGAACGTATTCTTAGGAATATGATTCTGACACAAACTTTGCCACTGATCTTGGACAAGTCAAGTCATTTCCCTTGAACTCATTTTAGAAAATGGGAGGGCTACACTGAGCTTACTTCCGCTTCAAAAAATTCAAGGATTCTATTATTCAGTCTACATTTCTTCGTGAAAAGAGACAATACTGTACTATCTCTTTATCTATTATCTCCCTCAAAGACAGGGCAACAATATTTCTTTCTCTTTGGCCTAATTAATGGTACTTCAGCAAATCTGAGTCTTCTAATACTCTCAAGACCATCGCCTTTCAATTCATTCCCCAAACATTTGTTGAGTGCGTACTGTGCCAGGCATTGTGGTAAAGCACTTTTCAAATAACTCACTAACAATAAGAACTAAAGTTAATCAACAAATAAGCACGGCATTCTCCAATCTGCCTCCTGCTCATGGATCTCAGGCCTGTGCAGCGCCGCGGGAGCACATCTCGGACTCCTTTCCGCCGACACGGGCCTGCGCGGTTTCCACAGCATCAGTCTGTGTGCACTTTATTGACAGAATTATGTCTCATCCGTGAATTCCCTGAGATTTTCTCTCATTGCTTCAGAGGTTATACACAGTTAATCATACTCTTCATTCTGTTTTTCAGGTGTTCCTTTGGGGACCGTTAGGGAAATGGGCATCGTATCAGTTACAATGTAGTGATCGGGTCTTACGCAACCCCGGGGGCTAGCGGAGCCATCTACGTCAGTCTGTTGCTTTTGTGTCTTCGCTGGGCCTGAAGCCAGCGAGGCCAGTGGTCGCAAAGAGAAGGCAGAGGTGATATGGGAGAGACGAAGGGCAAAGTGGAATCCACGAGGACAAACCGAGCCGCACATGTCTTTCTCTCGCTTTCTAGATAATGCAGTTTATCTCCAGGATCCTTCCTCTACCGTTTGCTTTAGTTTCAGTGCCCGTATCATAGCAGGGTCCATGTCAGGAAAGAAGTCAAAAGCAGTCTTGAATAACCACAACCCTCCTGTCGGACTGCCTGACGTCTATTTGTTTTCTGGCGCTGCTGCTTCTACCTCTTCTTCCTCGTTGTCGGGCACCCGCTGGGAAACGCTCATCTCCACCAACTGTCTTCTGTTAATTCCTTCGGTGTGGTGTCTACTAGCTCTGGAATTTCTCCAAGATCTTTGCCTTGAAAGGCCTTTATCCCTCAGGTTTTGTTGTTGCTGCTGTTTCGGCCATATCCTCGATCTCTTTTATGAGTTCCTTGATTGACTCCATCTTACCTCTTGTGTCATGTACAACATATGGACACAGTCGTTCTCCAGCAGGAATGTATTGTTTCAAGCCTGATAGCTTTCATGGCTTCTTCTATAACAACAATGGCATCTTCAATGGTGTAATCCTTCTAGACTTTCCTGATGGTCTCCCTGTTGGGGTTCTCTTCCAAAGCACCGACAAGCCTTTCTGTGTGTAATGAGTCGTAAAGGCCCTTATAACCCCCTGATCTAGAAGCTGAATTACAGAAGCTGTGTTGGGGGCAGGCAGACCCCTTCAGGCCTTTGGTGTTCAAGTCATGGGGTCCTGGGTGGCCAGAGGCATTTCCCAGTGTCAGAAGAACTGTAAAAGACAGCCCATTACTGGCAAAGTAACAAAGGGACAAAGCATTGATGAAACCAATCCAGCAAGTGTTCTCATTGTCCTGGCCTTCTTGCTATACAACCAAAAGACTGGCAGCTGGTGTGTATCTTCCTCTTCGAGGCTTGGGGGTTAGCAGCTTTATAGATAAGGGAAGATCTGATCATAAACCGGACTACATTTGCACAAAACAGTAGAGTTAGCCTGTCCCTTCCTCCCTTAAATCCTGGTGCTTGCTTCTCTTCCTTACTAATAAATGTCCTTTTTGGCATTTTTTTTCCCTAATAGAGCACTTTCATCTGCATTAAAAACTTGTTCAAGCTGGATAGAGTGGGCACGCCTGCAGTCTCAAGTACTCAGGAGGCTGAGGCCAGCCTGGGCAACATGGTGAGATGCCTACTCTAAACAAAATAAAACAAACCCATTTAGGCAAGTATCTTTTCTCCTCAATGATTTTCTTAATGGTGTCTCGGAACTCATCTGCTGCCTCTTGGTTAGTAGAAGCCACTTCTTCTGTTATCTTGACATTTTTTAAGCTAAACTTCTTTCTAAAATTATCCAACCATCCTTTGATGGCATTAAATTCTCCAGCTTTCGATATTACAAGTATGCCTCTTTTATAGCAATTCTGCACCCACATAAAAGCTGCATTTTCAATATGAGATAAAAAGATATTTCATAAACAGTGCAAGGTTTTCCTGCCTGCTGGTGTAGCTGCAACAACAGCTTCATGAATTTCATTTTCTTTTTTTACACTGGTCCTCACGTTGATTTCATTTATCTTGAAATAGTGGGCAACTGCAGCCACAGACCTCAATCTACGGGACATATCAAGAAATTCAACTTTTTCTTATAATGTCATGACTTTTCTCTGCTTCTCGGGAGCACATCCAGCATCACTAGTGGCACTTTGTACGAGTCCCATGGTGTTATTCAAGTTTTACAGTATTGTACTAAACACGACCAAAAATACGTGCAAACTGCAAGAGATCACTTTTTACTACCATACGAAATGTACTGGAGAGACAAACTGCTTCCATAGAGACGGCCTCTTAAGCAGATACTCCCAACACTGGAGATCACTGCAGTAGCAACAGGAGGTGCTACAAAATTACTACAGTAGTACTGTGTTACTACAGTTAATTTTATGATAGAGAAAGCCGAGTGAAGAGAAACCAGGGGACTGGAGTTATGCTGCCATGGGGCCAAGGAATGCCTGGAGCTACCAGCAGCTGTAACAAGCAAGGAAGTATATTCTCCAGAGCCTTCAGTGGGAATATAGCCCTGTTGACAACTTGACTTTGGAATTCTGGGCTCTAGAACTCTGAGAGAATAAATTTCCATTGTTTTAAACAAACAAAAATTATGCATTTATGACTTAATACTGCATCTTTACATTTGTTTACATTTCTCTCGACCGTGAATGGCTCCATGCATGGTCTGTGTTTGTGTGCATAAGTTTCAATAAATTTTAACTTTTTATAACTGATTTGTATCTATTTTATGGTCATAAATGATAACATAGACTAGTACCTATATATATTTTATGCATTCGTGACATACCTTTTTCTTAATTTTTTTCAATACTTCTAAGCTACACAGTTCATCTGTGAGTTTTTTTAAATTGTTGCAAATTTCCAAAAAATTTTCCAACATATTTATTGAAAAAAATCCATGTATAAATGGACCTACACAGTTCAAACCCATGTTGTTCAGGGGCCAATGTATCTCCTACTGGTTCTTTTTCTCTGGTAGAATTCTGACTGATGCAGTGATATTAACTACAGTTGTTGATAAGTTTTCTTAATTAATATGTTAATTAATTAATATTAATATATAGAAAGATATAGGCTGGGTATTGGTTGCTCATACCTGTAATCCCAGTGAGGCGGGAAGATCACTTGAGGCCAGGAGTTTGAGACTAGCCTGGGCAACATAGCAAGACCCTCTCTCTATAAAAAAATTTTAAAAATTAGCCAGGCGTGGTGGCACATGTCTATAGTCCCAGCTACTCAGGAGGCTGAGGCAGTAGGATTATTCTCCAGCCTGGGTGACAAAGCGAGATCTTGTCTCTAAACAAAAAAACAAAACCAGACAAAAAAAAGATTCAAAAGAGAGAGAGATTGATTTTAGAAATTATACAATCTCTAAGTAAATTAATAAGGAATGAGAAAGTATGAGGAAATTATAAGATAAAGAAGCCAAAATGTATAAAACTGCTTATCTTATGATGACCAATGTGTTAGTTTGGACTTAAGACATTTGCAAGTAGAATTAAAATAGGGTATTTGAGGTAGTTAGCCCTCAAGATAGCTCCCAATGGTTCCTGCCTCCTGATATTGACATCCTTGTGTTGTCCCTTCCCATACTATACTGGGGCTGGTCTGTATGATCAATGGAATACAGCAAAAGTAATACATGTCATTTGGGAGATAGGTTGTAGAAGATAATGTGGCTTCTATCTTGTTCTCTTCCCCTCTCTCTTGGATCATTTACTCTGGAGTGAGCCAGCCGCCATGCCATGAGCAGTCCTGTGCAGATGTCTATATGATAAGGAATGAAACCTCCAGTCAATAGTCGCCAAGGAACTAAGGTCTTTTGGCAACAGCCATGTGAGAGAGCTTGAAAGCAAACTTTACTACTGCTGTCAAATCTTCAGAAGACTAAAGCACTGGCAGCATCTTGACGGCAATTTCATGAAAGACTACAGCAGAACCTCCCAGTTAAACTGCTGCTGGATTCCCAACTTTCAGAAATTGGATAAAATATTAATAATAAATGTTTATTGTTTAAGCTGTTGTCTCCCTTCCAAATTGATTTAAAAGGTAAAGGAAACAGGCCCAGCACGGAGTTCAAGACCAACCTGAGCAACATAGAGAGACTCCATCTCTACAAAAAATAGAAAAATTATCTAGGCATGGTGGCATCTATGGTCCCACCTACTCAGGAGGCTGGGGCAGGAGGATTCGTTGAGCCCAGGAGTTTGAACTTGCAGTGAGCTATTGTGATGCCACTGTACTCTAGCCCAGGCAACAGAGTGAGACCATGTCTTTAAAAAAAAAAAAAAAGATAAAGGAAACAAAGTAAAACTCATAGAAAAGGCAAAACTGAAGAAACAAGAACAAAAATTAGGAAACATAAAATAGAAACCAAGATAAACCTAGTATAGTATCACCATTAAAATTATTCTAAATAGTCAAAATCCTGCTATTAGAAGGCAAAGGAGCATAAATGATTTTAAAATCAGTTAAATAATATGTTACTAATGTAGATACTTAAAAGTCAAAAGGTCTAGAAAGGCTAAACATAAGAGAATGGGCAAAGGTAAACTAAAGTTATAGAAAAGAAAAGCAGGGATAGCAACAGTAATGCCACATAAAGTAGAAAAAGGGCAAACAAGCACTAAGCCAGGTAGACTTATTCCCTATGATGAAAGATAGTCAATGATGAAAATATAATACCTTGGGTCCATTATACCAAAGGAAAAAGGTGTAGCTTTACTGGTGGAGGGGCCGGTCTTTAGCCAATCTAAAGTATCTGTTTGAGAAAAAGAAAAAGATGAAAATGTTGATACGTTTGCCAAAAAAAAAAAAAAATATAATAATAAGGAATTGATATGGACAACATAGCAGCTAAATGTATAATGTAGACTGATAAGCTTTTAATGAGAAAATTATAAAAATACAATTGTAGTTGGAGATTTTAATTCTTCAGTATCAATGACAGATTAAGCAGACAATGTATAAGGGCATGCATGGAGGACTGAACCAGTATAATTCATAACACACATTATTACAGATTTTATATTCTACAAATAATGGCTACACATGTTCATGTATAGAATTGAGCATGCCAGGTTATACAGAAAAATCTCACTAAAGATAATAAAGAAAAACATTATATGGGCTATATTTTCTGTCCACAATCAAACATTATTGCCTAAATATTTTCTAAACCTATAAAATAAACAAGTACCCTAGAAATAAGCACTTGGACAAAAAAGAAAATATAAAAAGACAGTACTTTGTAGGCTATAAAAGTGTATGACAAATGTTAGTAATTATTGGTTACCAATTTTAAAAATAATAATGAAAATACCAAGCTATCTAAATCTTTGTGATAAAGTCAAAGCAGTATTTGGAGGAAAATGTATAGTTTAAATATATTACTTTTTAAGGGAGAAAAAATATTATATAAAAGCAACAACAAAAAAATCACCAAAAGTAAGTACAAGAATGGGAATAATTAAGACCAAACAAAATTAATTAGAAAATAAAAATAATTTGATTATGTAAACATCATAAAATAGATGAGCCTCCAGCAAATCTAATCAAGAGAGAAAATATGACCAAAATATTAGAAACAAGGAGGCAAATAATATACAAACATGCCAAAAATTTTCCTATTCTAAAGAAAAAATAATTTTTAAAAATTCTAATTCTCCCTCTTTCCTCTTAAAAGACCTCTTAGAAACCAAACAATTTTTAGAAATATGTTTTCTGATTATAAAAGTAATACAAAATTTATATTTCTATTTGCACAGCAGACTAGGTACTAGAGGACTGAACCATCTACTAAAATCAAGAAAACCTGCTGGATTTTAAAAAGTCTTAAATGTATTCAGAAGCTGAAAAGAAAGTAAAATTTACTTATTATTAACATATCTAATGCTGTCAAACTATGACGGAATGCTTTCTTAAAACTTTTTTTCTTGTGACTTTTATACTTACTGAAGGAGATCTTTTAGAGTAGTCATCTATTTTTAATCATATATTACTCTTCACCAAACATAGAAAAGAAAATATAAGAGAAAAAAATGCTTAAAATTATGCCTTAAACTTCCTCCCATTCAATCTGACTCTTCCACACAATGCTCCGTGCCATCTAGAATATTAGTAGGTTAGGGGTGGGGTTTTAAAAGAAAAGAATAGTAGTAATGTATTATTTCAAAAAATAATCCTTAAAATAATGAAAAACCATTGATGCTGGGCTCCTAAGCCTGACTTTGCAATTATGTAGCACTAACCTACTTCTGACTCATGTTTCAGGAATGTTGCTGAATAAGTCTGATAAACTACGAGGCCATTCCCTTTCTCCACTAACATTTGATTCCTAGGGATTAAAAGAATGCTCCACTATTAGCCTAAAGATTCTCTTCTAAGCCACTGATACACATTCTGCAATTTTTGATGCTGTACTTTTGCTACTTGTACATGCACAGAGTATGAAATCTCTTATGCCCACCTGACTGATGGTGATTGTAGGATGCCATTAGTTTAAGACAGAAACTGATTTCAGAGATGTTAAAATGTGAAAAATGTATGTTTCAAATAATGAAATATGATAAATTAAAGTGGTAATGAAGTGAAATACGGAGAATATCTACCAAAACTGGAAGAGTTTAGGTTCAATTTTTTTTTGTGCTTGCAACTACAAATAGGTGAAATAGACAAAGCCCTAAAAAATATAATTTATAAAAACTGACTCAAGAAGAGAGAGAATATTTTAGTTATCTTGTAATCATTAAAGAGATAGTTTTAGTAGTTTAAAATCTTCTGACAGGGCCGGGTGCGGTGGCTCACGCCTGTAATCCTAGCACTCTGGGAGGCCGAGGCGAGTGGATTGCTTGAGCTCAGGAGTTCGAGACCAGCCTGAGCAAGAGCGAGACACCGTCAATACTAAAAATAGAAAGAAATTAGCCAAACAACTAAAATATACGCAAAAAACTAGCCGGGCATGGTGGCGCATGCCTGTAGTCCCAGCTACTTGGGAGGCTGAGGCAGAAGGATCACTTGAGCCCAGGAGTTTGAGGTTGCCGTGAGCTAGGCTGACGCCACGGCACTCTAGCCCGGGCAACAGAGTCTCACTCTGTTTGAAAAAAAAAAATTAAAAGAAATAAATAAAATCTTCTGACAAACAAAACTCCAGACTAAGACAGTTTTACTACTAAGTTCTACCATAATTCAAGAAATAAATGGGAGGCCGCGGTGGGAAAATCACTTGAGCTCAGGAGTTCGAGACCAGCTTGAGCAAGAGTGAGACCCCGTCTCTACTAAAAATAGAAAAAATTAGTCGGGCGTGGTGGCATGCACCTGTAGTCCCAACTACTGAGGAGGCTGAGACAGGAGGATCACTTGAGCCCGGGAGTTTGAGGTTGCTGTGAACTATGACCACACCACTGCACTCTAGCCTGGATGACAGAGTGAGTTTCTTGTCTCAAAAAAAAAAAAAAAAAAAGTAAAAAAAGTAAAAAAAACTTCATGTTATATAATTTCATCCTAAAGAAAAGACAGAAAGCTATAAATTCAATTTGTCAGGTATATACAGTCCTGAGAAAGGTAACACACACATTCGAAAGGAAGATAATAGTAGCAAAAGAAACATATTGAATACTTACTATGTGCCAGGCACTGTTTTAAGAACTTTATGTGAGTTAACTCATTTCATTCTCATAACAACCCTATGAATGAATTAATTTTATTGTTGCCATTTTGTAGACAAGGAAATTATAGAATTTAGTACACATCTGTTAGACTACAGTCTTAAAATAAAATTTAGCATTACACATATTACCACAAAGGACAGTTTTTTCTCAGCGTGATGGACAGTCCTAGTTGTCCACCAGTATTCATTCTCCTTTTCCACCTTGCTATCTTGTGTTCCTCCAACAGCTGACGCTGAGGTCAGGATTTGGGTGCTAGTAGTTATTTAGGACATGAAGAGAGAGTAGGGAAGCAAACAGAAATGGCAAGAAAGCTAATACGGTTTGCTTTAATAGGCTGGTTAAACACTGTGGGTAACTGGGGCTCAGTTCCGCTGGGGACTTTCTGAGAGACTATGTAGAACATCGGTCCACAACCATTTTGGCACCAGGGACCAGTTTTATGGAAGACAATTTTTCCATGGACTGGGAGTGGGAGGGCTGGTTTTGGGATGATTCAAGCACATTACATTTATTGTGTAGACCTCTCTGCTAATGATAATCTGTATTTGCAGCCGCTCCCCAGCACTAGCATCACTGCCTCAGCTCCACCTCAGATCACCAGGCATTAGATTCTCATAAGGAGCGCACAACCTAGATCCCTCGCATGCGCAGTTTACAGTAGCATTTGTGCTCCTATGAGAATCTAATGCCGCTGCTGATCTGACAGGAGGCGGAGCTCGTGTGGTGATGTGAGCAATGGGGAGCAGCCATAAATACAGACGAAGCTTCACTTACCTCCTGCTCTGCAGCCTGTTCCTAACAGGAAACAGACCAGGGATTGGGGATCACAGACACAGAATATGCCTTAGAACTGCACCACCAAGAGTATTTTTTCCCATCTCTAGTCCCTTATTATGTGAGGGTTTCTCCAAGAGCATTAAATCTCAGGCAGCATGTGGAGCAAGCATGCTACAGTGGCCAGAGAATGCCCTCGAGCAAAGACACAAGAAGTGATTGTTGCGTACAGCAACTGGTCTCCAAGTGCCCTTGGGGAGGGCCAAGTGGTTATGGGCTGAACACCCATAGAGTCTGCTACAGTAACAAAACCATGATTTTGTTCAGTGCAGTTAAGCTTAAAAGGCTTACTGTTCACTTGATGTTTTCTGATATTAAAAAAAATGCTTACTGTTATGGACTAAATTGTCCTCCCTTCCCCAAATTTATATGTTAAAGTCCTAACTCTTAATGTGACTGTATTTGGAGACAGGGCCTTTAAGGACATAATTAAATGAGATAATAACGGCTCAAATCCAGTAGGACTACTGTCCTTATAAGCAAAGGAAGAAACACCAGAAATCTCTCCATGAACAGAGGAAAGGGCAAGTGAGGACACAGGAAGAAGCCAGCTGTCTGCAAGCCAGGAAAAGCACCTCACCAGAAACTGAATTTGCCAGCACCTTTACCTGGGACTATGAGACACAGTTACCTTCAGAACTATGAGAAAACAACTTTCTGTTGTTTAAGCCACTCAGTCTGTGGTATTTTGTTATGGCAGCCTGAGCAGACCCATATACTTACTTTTTCAGACTTCCTCGTAGCTAGCAGTGAACGATGACTCAGTTATGGCCAATGAAATATAACTGGAAGTGTTTGGGTAGAAACTCTGAGAAAGCTATTAAAAAAGGACAGACTCGGATGGCATGCTCCTTCAGGCTCCCTCCATTGTCCTAGCGGACCAGCATCCACCTTGTGATCACAGGGGACAGGCAGAAGGATAATAGCAAGGAGAGACGGAAGTGGCCTGGGTGTCTGATATTATCATTGACTGTTACACTAGCACGGGAATGTGTGTTTACCAATGCATGTCATATAACTGGACTACCTATCTCAGTTTTCTTATGAGCTGAATAAATTTATATTTGCTCAAGCTACTGCTAGTTGGGTTTTGTGTTACTTGCAAATTCCCAGATGATAAATCCAAGGAGAAAAAAATGGAAAAATAAGAAGTGATAAAGTATGTGAAGCAACGGCAAAAAACAAAGCATGGACTTTACTCTGTTCCTGCCTTTACCTTCAAAGAGGGAGCATGAGGCTGGGTGCTGTGACTTACACTCGTAATCCCAGCACGTTGGGAGGCCAAGGCAGGAGGATTGCTTGAGGCCAGAAGTTCAAAACCAGCCTGAGCATCACAACAAGACCCTGTCTCTACAATAACAACAACAAAAAGAGGGAGCATGGAAGGTGAGTGAAGTATTTTTTTTTTATTTTTTTTGAGACAGTCTCACTCTGTTGCCCAGGCTAGAGTACCGTGGCGTCAGCCTAGCTCACAGCAACCTCAAACTCCTGGGCTCAAGCGACCCTTCTGCCTTAGCCTCCCGAGTAGCTGGGACTACAGGCATGTGCCACCATGCCCGGCTAATTTTTTCTATATATTTTTAGTTGTCCAGCTAATTTCTATTTTTTTTTTTTTTTTTTTTTTAAGTAGAAACGGGGTCTCGCTCTTGCTCAGTCTGGTCTCAAACTCCTGAGCTCAAACCATCCCCCTGCCTCGGGCTCTCAGAGTGCTAGGATTATAGGCATGAGCCACCGAGCCCAGCCATGAGTTAAATTTTTTAAAACATTCTTTGTGTGTTAAACATCGATGGAAATAAATTGAATAAAATACAAGCAAAATTCGCATGAATTTTTCAGATAAAATCTAAAACTTAAAAAAAAAACCCAAAAAACTCCCTTTGAAGTATATAGTTATGCCATCAAAGTTTTGAGAATGAATGACTAAATTCTTCACTCATGCGGCTTCTTTGGTGAGAAGGTTTTTAAGAAGCATTGACAGCAGAGGCAAATTAACCACGAAGACGAAGCTGAAACTTCAGGGCTTCTCACTTACTACATAAGCTCTTCCAAGGCCCTATGAGAGACCCTTGCTGAGAAGTCTAGCTACCTTGGCCTTCCAGTAACCCTGTCCCATCTCTTTAAGGCAGGGAGATGTTTGGGTTATGCCTGGGTTCCCACTCCCTACATCCAAGCAACCATTTTCAGGCAGTAAACTGGGTCTTGCAAGAAGATTGGCCTGTCTCTATTGACCAATCTCTGCTGCTTAATCGTAAGCATCCTCATCATTTCATCCAAGGGGTTGCAGTAGATATCCACTGTAATCGATTCACCAGGTTTCATGAAGCTGTAGTGGATAATACCAGCACTGGACCACAGATACCATTAGCTTTTTTTGATGAATATTTGGTTTTGGACTATGTTTCAGCAGTTCATCTTTATCCAACCATTGTGCCAAACACTTGTGACTCATGAGTAGGGTGAGATGGATTTGCTTCCACTACAGATTTCAGTTCATCATTATCCACCTTGGTTTCAGATCACCCTGTGGCTCATTTTCAAGATTAAAATCACCAAAATGGAACTTCTCAAACCATCAACATACTGTGTGTTCATTAGCCACATCCTTGCCAAACACTTCATTGATATTTTGGAGCTGTCTGTGCTGCACTGACTCCACGACGGAACTCATATTCAAAAATAACACGAAATTTTGACTTATCCATGGTTGCACAAAAACTGCTCTAAAAAAAAATTTGAATGGAATTTGAATTACAAGCCAAAAGATGCATTTGAAAGACTGAGGATGTACCTTCATACACATACACACAAAAACCAGAAGTATAAAAGTGAAATGTCAGAGCTATCGACTGTCAAACTTAATACTTAAGGAAATCAGACATTACACACTTAAGAACCTAATACTAGAAGAAAACATTGGGGAAAAACTATATGACATTGGTCCAGGCAATGATTTTTTAGATTTGACACCCAAACGTGCAGGCAACAAAAGCAAAAATACTCAGTGGAATTACAGCAAACTAAAAAGCTTATATACAGCAAAGGAAACAATTAACAGCATGAAGAGTGAAATAGGAGAAAATATCTGCAAGCCACACAACCTATAAGGAGTTGATATTCAAAACACATAAGGAGCTGGGTACAGTGGCTCATACCCATGATCCCAGCACTTTGAGGCTAAGGCAGGAGGATCGCCTGAAGCCAGGAGTTCCAGACCAGACTGGGCAACATAGCAAGAACCCTTCTCCACAAATAACAACAATAAAAAATAGCCTGGCATTGTGGCATGCGCTTCACTTTGCATAGCTGCAGCGAGCTTGAGCTGCACCACTGTACCCCAGCCTGGGTGACAGCGTGAGATCCTGTCTCTCAAAAACCAAAACAGAAACAAAAACCCACAAAATACATCAGGAACTCAAACAACTCAACCAGAAAAAGAACAAAAAACCCAATTTAAAAAATGGGCAATGGACCTGAATAGATATTTCTCAAAAGAAGACATACAAATGGCCAATGTACATAGAAAAAAATGTTCAACATTGCTAATCATTAGGAAAATCCAAATTAAAACCACAATGACATAACATCTCACACTTGTTAGAATGTCAACAAAAGTTATCAAAAAACAAACAAAAGTTAAGTGTCGGAGAAGACGTGGGAAAAAGGGAACTCATATATACCATTTATGGAAATGTAAATTAGTACAGCCATTATGGAAAATTGTATGAAGATCTGAAATCAGTTTGTTGAATTAATATATCTGCACTCCGATGTTCGCTGCAGCACTGTTCACAGTAGCCAAGTTACGGGACCAACTTAAGCATCCACCAACAGATGAAGGCGTAAAGAAAATGTGGCATATATACACAACGGAACATTATTTGGCCTTAAAAAAGAAGGAAATTCTATCATTTGAGACAACCTGAATGGAATTGGAGAACATTATGTTAAGAGAAATAAACTGGGCGCAGAAAGACAAATTCTCATTTACATGTGGAATTTACAATCAAACTCATAGTGGTAAAGAGAAGGATGGTGGTTACAGAGGCTGGGGGTTGGAGAGAACAGGATGATGATGGTGAATGAGTACAAAATCTCAGTCAGTCCAGGTGCCGTGGCAGTAGTCCCAACTCCTTGGGAGGCTGAGACTGGGAAGACTGCTTGAGCCCAGGAGTTCAAAGCTATAGACACTATAATGGCACCTGTGAATAGCTACCGCACCCCAGCCTGGGCAACACAGTGGGACCTCATCTCTTAAAAAACACTCAGACAGAAGGGATAAGTCTTTGAGATCTGTCATACACCGTTATGAGTACAGTTAAAAGTATTGAATTTTACATTTCAAAATTGCTTTCAGAGTGTATTTCAAATGTTCTTATCACAAAGTATTTGAGGTGATAGACATGTTATAATAATCAGCTTGATTTAATTATTGTACATTGTATTCATACATCATAACATCACTTTGTACCACAATAAACATATACATTATAAATTGTCAATTTACAGTAAAACAAAAAATACAGGTCGTGTATCCCTTATCCAAAATGTTTGGGATCACGAGTGTTTCTGATTTCCTCAGATTTTGAAATATTTGTATTATACTTACTGGTTAAGCATCACAAATCTGAAAATCCAAAATCTGAAATGCTCCAGTGAGCTTCTGCATATCATATTGGCCCTCAAAAGCTTCGGGTTTTGGAGTACATCAGATTTTGGATTTGGGATGCTCAACCTGTTTAAAAAAAAAAAGAAATGAAAAACAAAAGTAAAAATAGCTATGACACCAAAAGCACAGGCAACGAAAGTAAACACAGATAAAACGGACATCAAAATGAAAAACTTCTTTGCATCAAAGGACATAATCAACAGAGGGAAAAGGCAACCAATGGAATGAGAGAAAATATTGCAAACCATATATCCAATAACGGGTTAATATACAGAATGTATTAAAAACTCCTACAACTCAACAACTAAAAAAACCTGTTTAAAAATGGACAAAGGATTTTAATAGACACCTCTGCAAAGAAGACATACAAATAGCCAATAAGCACATGAAAAGATGCTCAACATCACTATCATTAAAGAAACGAAGGCCAGGTAAGCATCGAGAGGAAAAGAAAGCCAGGCATGGAGACCTGTAATCCTACCACTCTGGGAGGCCGAGGCATGAGAATAGCTTGAGCTCAGGAGTTTGAGAACAGCCTGAGCAAGAGTGAGACCCTCTCTCTACAAAAAGTGAAAAAAAATCAGCCGGGTGTGGTGGTGCATGCCTGTAATCCCAGCTACTCCAGAGGCTGAGGCAGGAGGATCGATTGAGCCCAGGAGTTGGAGGCTGCAGTGAGCTGTGATGATGCCATTGCACTCTAGCCTGGGCAACAGGGCAAGACCCTGTCTTAAAAAAAAAAAAAATTAAATTACAAAGTATTAGCTTAGTGCATGTTCATGATCAAAATGCAAACAGTATAGAAGTAGAAAATAAAAGTCCCCCTTTCCCTACCGATATTCTGGATAGATGACCACTCTTTAAAGTGAGTTGCTTATTCTTCTGAACTTCATACGAGTATGTATAGCTTGGTTGGTTTTTCATCTTGGTATTATACTTTTTTAAAAATTGTTTTTAGTTTTAATTGGGGTAAAATACACATAACATAGTATTTACCATCTTAACCATTTTTAACTGTACAGTTTAGTAATGTTAAGTATACTCACAGTGTACCCAATCTCCAGAACTTTTTCATCTTGCAGAACTGAAACTCTATACCCATTAAACAGCTCTCCATTCTCCCCTTCCCTCTAGTCCCTGGCAATTACCATTCTACTTTCTGTCTCTATGATTTTGACTACACTAAGCACTTCATGTAAGTAGAATCATGCAGGGTTTGCCTTTTGTGACTGGCTTATTTCACTTAGCATAATGTCTTTAAGGCTCATTCGTGTCATGAAAATGTCAGAATTTCCTTCCTTTTTACGGCTGGAAAGTATTTCATTGTATGTATATACCACATTTTGTTTATCCATTGATGGTCATCTGGATTGCTTCCATCTTTTGGTTACTGTGAATAATGCTGCTATAACATGGGTGTGCAAATGTCTTTGAGAACCTGCTTTCAGTTCTTTTGAATATGTACCTAGGTTCAAGGTGCCTAAGAACCCAGGATCCTAGGTTCAAGTGATCCTCCTGCCTCGGGCTCCCAAAGTACTAGATTACAAGTGTGAGCCACCACACCCAGTCTGTAATTCAATTCTTAAAAATTCCATTGTGTATAACTTTTATGTTAAAACTAAACTCTAAGGTCTAAACTAATAGATTTAAGTGCTGATCCTACCTTAGAAAAGTTTTACTAAGCATTTCCTCATAAAAGCCTACATTAGTAGTAGGTGGTTATGGTTATAGAAGGAATAATTAGTTAAGGAAAAGCTCCTATGTCATCCAGCTGTCAGTTAATTAGGCTTATGCCAGGAACTGTCCATGACACCTGCTGGCCCAGAATGCCTTAATCCAAATTAGAATCCTCTAATCCTGAAACTGTTGACAAATGTGACACACAATGACAAGAGTTGGCACCTGCAAACACAAAATTCTAGGATTTTCAAACTTTTCCTTCTCCCTACCTGCTACTAATAGAACACCAGGCCCACATCAGCACTTACTTTTCCTTCAGAGCCTAATTCTCTGCTCCCACCACCTTCAAGAATGTTATAAGAGAGGTAGTGGGTGTTTAGCAAGACCCCCTCAGACACCAACAGCCATTCCAGAAAAATAATTGCTCACATACCAAGGGCTGCCAACAAGAGCAGCTTCCCAGCGGCATGTTTTAGTAACCTTAATGCAGCAGAGAGCAACGCCTCCTGCAATACAAATTCTGCTTAGAAGAAAGGATCTACAGATTGTGGAAAAGTACAACTTAAAAAGCAAACACCACAGGCTCCAGCAGAGCAGGAAAGCAAGCAGAGATTTCTAAATACGGAACTCAATTGTAAGAGTTCACTGTACCTTAAATTCTCACTATCATTTGCTCTGTCAAAAATAGAAGCTTCAATGTCTTGATCCATTCAGAACAAGCCACAGCAGGCACAGCTCTGCTTCCACAGGGCGGCCAGGTCAGAAAGGCCACACAGGGAAATGGAAAAGGTAGCCAGCAGGTTTTCTTAGGGATTATACTGCTCCAGCTTTTATCCTTCTTCCCAGCTATTTTGGTGCCAAGAAGGCTGCGGGGAGGGCTTTGCTCTGCTATGAAAAAGCAGTTATCTTTTTACCAGCAGGGCTGAAGCAGTCTCAGGGCTGTAACTCCCTCTGCTGCCCAATGTTTTCTTTGCATGCTGTAGTTGGTTTAATAAATTCCAAACTCAAAGGTTAAAAGAGCTAAAGCAGCCCTTTATTTCAAAATACAACCAAAAGGCATGAGTTCAGATAGGAGAGGACTACAGCTGGAATGCAAGGTTCTAAGCTGGATTGACTTCCACACTCACCTACAAATCTCATCTGAGAAAGGATTTCTTCTATTCAGTTTAGTGAATCTCTCTAGCACCTAGAAAAGCAGGAGATGGACTTACTGGTCCTTCCTCACTCACCCTTAATAACACTGCCTATAGCAGAATTTAAAGTAAGGCCTTGGCTGGGCAAGGTGGTTCACGCCTGTAATACCAGCACGCTGGAAGGCAGAAGCAGGATTGCTTGAGCTCAGGAGTTAGACAGCAGCTTGAGCAAGGGCGAGACACTATCTCTACTAAAATACAAAACTTTTTAGTCATGGCACACGCCTGTCGTCCAAGCTACTCAGGAGGCTGAGGCAAGAGTATTGCTTGAGCCCAGGAGTTTGAGGTTGCAGCCAGCTACGATGACACCACCTGCTCTCTACCCAGGGTGACAGAGCAACAATCTGCCTTAAAAAAAAAAAAAAAAGTGGGACTTACTCATCTTTTAAGATCCAATTTAAACAGTGCTTAAGGATGTGACATTAAAACTATTTGTTTACCTGTTTCACTGTGTACACTCAACTTTATGCCCAGCTAATAGCAGCTCAATAACCATTTAACAGAATTGTAACTAGAACCACCCTGAGATACTGGGGGGAGGGGAGATTTGTCCACATAAGAATTCAATCAGCAATCACTGCGGGAGGAACTAAAATTCTTAGAGATAAGAATAAAAGCTGGGTGCAGTGACAGGTGATATGGCACCTACAGTCCCAGCTACTTGGGAGGCTGAGATGGGAAGATCGCTTTGTGCCCAGGAGTTTGAGTCCAACTTTAACAGTATAGTGAGACCTCCTTCTCTAAAAAAAAAAAAAAAAAAGAAAGAAAGAAAGAAAGATAAGAAAAAAAAAAGAGTAAGAGACAGGTGTGTTTCTCCCGCATTCTATTATTCTGCTTAACAATTTACCAGTTGTATTTGTGGTCTTTTTCAGACTACAATCTCATAAAGTCTCCTTCCTATTAATAGAGCTCATTTTTAATGTACTTGAAAAGCATTTCATCCTTTGCCTATAACCAAATACTTCTCACATTCTGATCTTAGGGATAAAATTCACAAAGACCTCACAGTGACTCAGTGAGAGTGTTGAGCTAATACTGACCCTATTTAAAATGTCCCCAACCTGTTTTGGTTAGAAAACTCTAGTGTTCCAGTATCCAGAAGTAGACACATATTAATGCAAAGCCCTTGTTTATTTCTGTGACTCCTCCCCTTCTTTGCCAATGATGGAAGCTTACCTGCCAGGTAGAGTCCTTACTCTTTGCCTCAAGAATCTACAGGTCCAAGTTCTGAGATAACCACGTGCCCAAGACAACTGCCACCCTTCCTTCAGAAAATGTAAAAATAAATACCAACAGCTAATGATGCCACTGGGTAAAAGGTCTCTACCACTGGGTAGAAAGAGGCAACATAAATTTTTTTAATAAAAACAATCCTGCAGCATTTATTGTCATTCTGAAATAATGTAAGGGTAATCAAAACAACATGAACAAATGTTTTAGAACTATATGCCCAACAAAGTACACCTAAAAACACAGTATTGCCATCTCAACAATTTCTCACTTCACTGATCATTTCTAGTTGGAGACACTTTGTAGCAGAGTAATATTATCTCCTTTTAGCATGATCCGACCTGTAACAAAAAAACAAACAAAAAACTCTTATTAACAGCCACACCCTTGGATGTATAATTATCTTTTAACCTCAGAATTTTGTACCCAGTTTTTGAACAGTATTGTGAAAATGCCTTCTCTCTCATGAAGATATGTGAACATTTTTAAGAGCCCATTTATTGAAAGGCTTTCTGGCTCTATTAGAGTATATGCAACAATACCCTAATAAAACCAGATGTTATTTTATGAAAAAAGATGTTTCTACTGACTAAGACAACTGAATAGGCCTAACCCAACATTTCTCAATGCTGAGTTTCTTTTACTTAACACTTCCCAAGCTTATTTAAGAGAACACTTTTTTCCTGAGAAATATCTATAAGCATCTTTAGGAACACTGGTGTTCATTGGTAGAATAGTTGAAGAAATGTAAATCAACTCCAACAGTGATTCAAACTGGTTTACTTTCCCAGGCTTCTACACATAAAATTAAATCTACTCTACAAGATCAATACTACCATGGGAACTCAACACTTGGCAAATAATTTACAAATAAGATGACCTCAACAAGACTAAGTTTGCCCTTCCTGGCAAGACATCTTTAAACTTAAAAAACTCAGGCTTTCAGTAAAATAGCCTAAGCAGGAAGCAGCAAAACAAAACATCACATCACTTCTCAAAATCTACTTTCCACATATCTAGTATAGGTTCAAGAAAATCCTCAGGGTCTGGAAAAAATACACTGACCGAATAGGGACCAAGCAAGACATGACTCATGCATTTATGGAGCATCTGGTCTTAGGGGAGAGACATTGCTAAAATCCCTCCGATAAATGTTTAACTACAAACTCAGAGAGCACATCATACCCTGCCTTCCCCTACTCCACCCCCAGCAGAAACCAATTAAACTCTGGGCTTCTTAGAGGAAGTGCTATTTGATCTGAGTTCTAAAGACACAGGGAATAACATAAACAAAGTTATATCATGGGGCAAATGTGCAGATTCAAAGAACTGAAAAGAAGGTAAGTGTGGCTAAAGCTCTGAAAATGAGGCAGAGTAATACAAGATGAAGTGAGGGAGGTTTTTTTTTATCCTAAGAGCAAAGCAAGTTCCTGACGAACTTCAAGAAAAGGGTTGACGTGGTCAGACTGGTGTTTTTAAAAGAAGACAGAAGCCTGGAGAGCAAATGGAGGGGGATGAGGTAGTTGCAGAGAAATTAGTAAATTAAAAAGAAATTGGTGCCACTCAGTAAGGCAGGAAATACTAAAATAGCTCTAAACAATGTGAATGGGAATTCAGTTTGGTTTCTGATACGCTAACTTTGAGGAGCCTCTAAAACATTCATGTAGAAATGCTGAATAGGCTTAAAGGAGGGGTCTGGGCTACAGTATAAATTTGGGAGTCAATACGCAGATGGTAACTGAAGTTGTAGTCTTGAGTACCTAGTTAGACAATACTTAGTGAGAGGACAGCCTAGAACCAAGTCTTAAGCAACTCAAACATTTAATGGCTGGGTCTCAAAGAATGAATATACAAAAATCTGAAAAGAAATAATCACAAATGAAAACCCAAGTGTATCACAGAACTGTGACCTGTAAAATAACCTGGCACACAACTCCAAATATCCTCAGACTCTCCAAAGTGATATTTTTGTATGCTAATGAGTTGACTGATGGTCAGCAACTCCTACATAGCTTCAGAATGGGGGCTGGCCACCTGGTCACTGGAAGGACCAAGGTATGATTAGAGGATTGTGACTTTCAGCTCCACCCCCCAACCTTGGGGGAGCAGAAGAGGCTGAAGGTTAAGTCAATCACCAATGGCCAATGGTTTAATTAGTCATCCCCATGTAATGAAGCCTCCATATAAACCCAAAAGGAAAATTCCTGGAGGCTGGCCTGCCTGAGAGGGCATGAAAGCTCCGCATTCTTTCCCACATGCCTTGTTCTATGAATCTCTTCATTTGTGTCCTTTGTAACATCCTTTATAATAAACCAGTAAATGTGTTTCTCTGAGTTCTGTGACCTGCTCTAGCAAATTAGTCAAACCCAGGAAAGGAGCCGAGGGAACCCCAATTTATAGCCACTCAGACGCATAGGTAAAACCACCTGGAGCTTCTGAATGGCATGGGGGGAAGTCTCAGGGGAATGGACGCCCTCAACCTGTGGGATCTGATGCTATCTCCAGGCAGAATGAGAGGACACCCAGCTGGTATCAGATGCAGAACTGATTGCCTGCTTCGTGTACAGGGAAAACACTGCCACACACCTGGTCACAGAAGTCTTCCGTGTTGATTAGTATTGAGGGAACGAAAGACAAAAATCACTTTTCTCACCCCCAACTCAGACAAGGAAACAAAGTGGTTTAAGGAGGGAGTGGCCAAAGTGCTAAATGCTGTTTAGAATTAAATAAAATGAAAACTAATACTGACCATTAGATTTAACACCATTGGCCTTTGGTGGTCACCTCTGGTGACCTTGGTGAGAGCTGTCTGGATGCAGAGAGTAGCAGAAATGGAGTGGGGTGAAGAGTAGGTGGCAGAGGGTGACTTCAAAAGTGTTCTACTCCCCCAACTAATAACTTCTCAATGCAAACTAAATTTAAACAAGAAGTGAGTTGCAAGTCATTCAATTCTACAAGTGAATAAACATTTCTGTAAAACCATCTGTATTCTTACCCAGTTGTTTTCTTGACTTTGTTTTAGAATGAATCTCTTCTGCATCATCTAATACAAGGTTCATATACTCATCAAAACCCTAGAAAAATAAGCCAATTGACTGTCATCTTCAAGTAACATCACATCCAAATCACTCTAAATGAGTACGCCCATCTAGACACACAAATGACAACTTTAGAAATTCACCTCTACACATCTTTTAGCTGAAACACTGTGTCCCACCTGAAGCCTCCTTTTAAATAACAAAGAAAACTAGAATGTAGTCCAAATTACTTCTTCAACCTTTTGGATTTAGGATTTCATTAGATATGCCAATAAGCCATTCTCTCTTTCTTTTATAACCTGCCCAATATAGAATATGTGTGTACATATATGAATTACCTTCTACCACTGCACTCCCCATGTTCCCCACAAACACCATTACCTACTACACTTGTTTTCCAACTGGTAAATGGGAAAGAGGAGATTACTGATGGAATTTCTGGAGTCTAAATGAAATACTAAAGTGTCCTAACATAATACTTATAGCCATATTTTATCTTTCTTTAAAATATTACTACTGAGCGTATCCTGCTATCCTGGAAGTCTTGCTCAAGTCATCTTCCTGCCTCATTCTCTGGAGCAGCTGGGACTACAAGGCATGTACTAGCACACCTGGCTCAAATGACTTTTAAAAGTTAATTTTCCCTCTCTTTAGCACACCTGGCTCAAATGACTTTTAAAAGTTAATTTTCCCTCTCTTTTTTGAATTACCTACTCCGTATCAACTAGAACAATGAAAAGGCTAAATTCGTGGGCCCTGAAAAACATTCTGTGAGTTGGATCTTTGACTTTTTGTACACTGTTCTGGCTAACCATTTTCTGTGAAATCTTTTTCTAGAATGAGCTGCTCTGAGATAAAAAT
The DNA here is from genome assembly GCF_020740605.2 of Lemur catta. Classification (NCBI taxonomy): domain Eukaryota; kingdom Metazoa; phylum Chordata; class Mammalia; order Primates; family Lemuridae; genus Lemur; species Lemur catta. Next base: position 5,074,235 of record NC_059150.1, on the reverse strand, counting down.
AGCCCGGGTACTCACAATGATACAGCCCTCTATCCGCATATTCACTTGCTCATAGAGCCACACCTGAATCCGGGATCTCTGAAATGGTCATAAAAATGGAGAATTTTTTAAAAAAGTAAACAAAATTGAATCACTTTCATCAAACGATAGAGAAATACGACTCATAAAAAAAAACTTTTAATGAATATAAGTCAAGAGTTTTAAGTCCACCCATGTCTAAGAATTGTTAACCAAAAACAGTTAGTTGCCAACAAACATTTTCATTTAACAAATGCCATATTGGGACTGTCCAAGCTAATAATTTTCCTGTGACCTTAAGACTTAATGGTATTTCTTACTTCTAGTCTCAATACATTTAGAGTGAAAATTGATGACAGTATAGCACAAACCAGTAATTTCTAATGATCAAGGAGTTCTTTCTTATTTCCTATAGCAAAATCCAGCTCCAAAACAGAAACTTCTTTAGGTTCTCAGTTTTCCATGTCACATACCTGGCAATCAATTCTGGTTGTTAAAAATTATAACGGTTTAAAATTAAATCTTTTTTTCGAGACAGAGTCTCGCTCTGTTGTCCAGGCTAGAGTGCCGTGGCGTCAGCCTAGCTCACAGCAACCTCAAACTCCTGGGCTTGAGCAATCCTCCTGCCTCAGCCTCCCAAGTAGCTGGGACTACAGGCATGCACTACCATGCCCCGCTAATATTTTTATCTATATGTTTTTAATTGTCCAGCTAATTTCTTTCTATTTTTTTTTTTTAGAAGAGACGGGGTCTCGCTCTTGCTCAGGCTGGTCTTGAACTCCTGAGCTGAAATGATCCGCCCGCCTCGGCCTCCCAGAGTGCTAGGATTACACGTGTGAGCCACCGTGACCAGCCTAATCTGTTTTTCAATGATGCTGTTTGTCCCACTCTAAAATTTAAGTTGTTAAAAACCTCCCCAGGGAAAAGCAGCTGCCACAAAGCTCTCAATCTACCCCTCCCCTCTTTCTTTTTTAGTGTCTTTTCCAAATTCAAACTTTCCCACAGGTAATAAATATACCACCTTTTCACGTGGTTTAAGTTGATTGAGTTTTTCTTCCAACGTTTCATCTTACAGGGTACAAAGGGGAAAAGGTTCCAATGTTCTGGCCAAAATCACTCCTAACAAAATATCAAATGCTCAAACACCATGTCATGTGTGCAAAGATATACTTTCTGAAATTAATAGTTCTGATTTTGCAAAGTAATGACTACACAATTCTTTGTATGCTTGGAATTGGCATGAATACACACCATTTGAGCTTTCCCTCCATCTTTCCCCTTAATTATCCCTCCAATCTCTTGTTTGATCTATTTTTTAACTGTAGAACACAGTGGTCAGGGAAGTTGACACAAATAACCAGATAAATTCATTTGTTGCTTAAAAAATAGTTGCGAAGCAATTAATTTACTCACATTTTGTAAATATCTGAAGATGAGGTTCTGCGCCACAGCGGTTAAGGAAAAAGTTCAAAAGTAGCATACACAGACTCAGCTCCCTGAAACTTTCGAATCTACCCACATCTCACTTTTATCTTCTGAACGGAAGATCTGGTGCCTACGCAAGGACAAGTGCCCAAATGGGCATTTATCAGGGGTCCCCTAGGAACCCTGACTCTCCTGGAGTTTTTCCTTTTGCCGACATCTTCCTCATGCCCAAGACCGTTAACTCCCGCTTTCACTGAGTACCTAAAGTCGTCTTACTTCCGCTCGCCCCTCCATTCCTACACGCCCCACCGCAGGGCCGCCCAAGCCCACCTCCCGCCCGTCACCGGGTCTTGCACTGCCCGCGCTTTCTCCCCGTCTCGGTCGCCCCGGGGGCTCATGGGATGTGGGTCCGCACTGCGCTCCCTCGGGTCGGCTCTCAGCCTGCGCCTTCGCACCCGACATCCCGGTCCCGACATCCCGCGTAGGATACGATGGGCTGCACCATCACCTTCTGCACTTTCTGGCCCTGGCCACGGTACGCCATGGCGGAGTCTCACAAAGACCACACTGACCCGCACGCTACCTCCGAAGGCAACTTCCGGAATAAAGAACCGGAAGCGGAAGTGCTTGGTCGTTACACGGAGACCTGGGCGGCTCCAGGAAAATGCCTCTCTAGCCAGGAAGCCGCTTTTCTCTGTGCTTCATAGCATCCGGGGGAGGCCAAATGAGGCTACGGCACTTTGGAACCTGGGGGGATCCTACAGCGACACCTGGAGGGAGGCGGGAGGAGGCGCCGAGGGGCCTCGGCATGGCGGCCGTTGAGGGAGGCATGCCGCTGTGCCTTCATTTTATGAGTTGGCTTTAATGAGCCCAGATCATCTCGTTGCGTATATCTGTCTGTACAATGACTTAATTGAGTGCTTTCCCTGAGGCCTGTTTTCCTGGAATTTGGGCCTGATAGCAGCACTGCGGTGGAAAGGGCAGGCAGCGAGAATCCCACACGCCAGGCCTTCCACGTCTGGCACGCAGCCAGGGCGGTCTGAATTCCAAAGCCGGACGCCGTGGTTTGCTGCAGTTACCGAGTCAACTCTCAGCACCTTGCGAAGGATCATTGTTAAGGGGGCAACCGAGGGTGCTGATCCACCGGGAGGTCGCCGAAATCTGCTTGCTGAGCGCAAATCCGGCTCGCTCAGCCTCTCGGTGTCTTGGCTTAGTTGTTTCCAAAGTGGAGATTAAGATGTACCTTCCTCAGGGGATTAAAGACTCAGTGAACTAATACTCTACGTGTGTATACATTAAAGCCTCGGTGTTAGAATGTATCATCCTTCCCTGGGTAGCACAGTAGTGAGTGCTGTGTTGAAATTCTTAGGTGTTCCTGACCCCAAAACCTATTTCCATTATGCCATGGCTTGTGGCCTGGCAGAAATTTCACTTAATTGGAAAGCCCATTTTATAGATGAGGAAACTGAAGCTCAAAATGAAAAAGACTTGCCTAAGGGAACACCGCTTAGGACAGATGGCCGAATCAACCTTTGCTTAACTGAGGTCTTCTGTTTAATGGGGATAATGTTAATGCCAGCCATCATAAAGGTACTGAGATGAAAGTGATTTTTTTTTTTTTTGAGACAGCCTCACTTTGTTGCCTGGGCTAGAGTGAATGCCCTGGTGTGGGCCTAGCTCACAGCAACCTCAAACTCCTGGGCCCAAGTGATCCTCCTGCCCCACCCTCCTGAGTAGCTGGGACTACAAGTGTGAGTCACCAGGCCTGGCTAATTTTTTGTTTCTATTTTTAGTTGACTGGCTGATTTTTTTCTATTCTTAGTAGAGACAGGATCTCGCTCTTGCTCAGGCTGGTCTCGAACTCCTGACCTCAAGCGATCCTCTAGCCTCAGCCTCCCAGAGTGCTAGGATTACAGGCGTGAGCCACTGCGCCTGGCCAAAAGTGATTTTTAAACTACAAAAAGCTAGAAAACACATGGGATAAGTATGTCTTTGAAAAAATTTTTCCTGAGGCAGGAGGATCCCTTGCGCCCAGAAGTTTGAGTCTGGCTCAAGCAGACTGTGAATAGCCATTGCACTCTAGTCTGGGCAACACAGTGAGACCCTGACTATTAAAAAAAAGAAAAAATTCCCCACCCAAACCCGATAGAGTGTCATGTGCACAGAGACAGATTTGCTAACTTCAAAGACAGCATGTATAGTGTACACTGGTAAACCTATCCCATCTCAGATGCAGAGATGCTTAACTACTTGTTTTTGCATTTCCTATCTGTTTATGAAGTCAGGATGCTTAAACTTTTGTGAATTGATTTCTATAACCAATCATTTATCTGATACAATTCATCAGAAGTACTGTGTGATTTCTTTAATTTTTTAAAATGGTTTTGCTTTTTACATTTAAAACTTTGATCCATCTGGCTGATTCATCTTTATAATCTCTAGATGGCTAACCAGTTTTCCATTACCACTACAAAAAAATAATCCATTGTTCCCCATTTAAAGTGCCACATTTGTAATATACAAAGTGTATGTGTGTATGTATTGTGTGTGTGTTTATATTTTGTTCAGTTGATCCGTATGTCTATCAACCAGTATCAGTTACAAGCATTGTAGCTTTGTAATGATTTTATTTAGTAGGACTATAAGTAGGTAGAATTTTCCTAGTTTATTTTTCATACTTTAGAATCAGCCTAATTTTTTAAAAATACTTTTGGAATTTTTATTGCAATTACATTAAACTCTAGTATAAGTTACAATTAGTTGGGGTTTTTTGTTTGTTTGTTTGGTTGGTTGGTTTTTTTAGAGACAGGGTCTCGCTTTGTTGCCCTCTAGAGTGCAGTAGCGTCATCATAGCTCACTGCAACTTCAAACTCCTGGCCTCAAATGATCCTCCTGCCTCAGCTTCCCAAAGTACTAGGATTACAGGCATGAGCCACCGTGCTTGGTCCCAGAATTAGTTTTTTAAATCTAAGTACATGGTGTCTTTCAATTTGTTCAAACTTTCCTTTGAATCTTTCGGAAGTTTTTGGTTTTCTTCATTATAAACTTTGTGAATTTCTCATGTTTAATCCTAGATATTTCCTCTCTCTTGTTCTTAAAAGTTGTATCTTTTCCTCATTTGTATTCTGTAGCTGGTTTTTAGGAGAAAAAGGATGATAAATTCAACTACATAAAAATGATAAAGTTTTGCATGACTACAAAATGACCACAATAAACAAAGTCAAAAGATCTGGGAAAAATATAATGTTGCATTATATCAAATGGATAATTTTACTAATATATAAAATTAATGCTTATAAAGAATGCTGTTCTGGTTCTCTATTGCTGTAAAAGAAATATTCCAAAACTCAGTAGCTTAAAACAACCACCATTTTGTTATAATTCTTGATTTTGTGGGTCAGGGATTTGAGCAGGTTCGCAGCTGAGTGATTCTTCTGCTCCAGAAGACATATCTAAGGCCATGGGATGTATCTTTGGAAGACTGGCCTTGGTTAGGTCCTTCATCCCTATGTATGTAGCCTTGGCCCTCAGCCCTTGCCACATGGCCTCTCTAGCAGGGTAGTACACTTTCTTATATGGGGGCCCAGGCTCTAAGAAGCCAAGGCTTAATGTACCAGTACTCTTTTTTTTTGTTTGGTTATTTGTTTTTGTTTTTGAGACAAGGTCTCAATGAGCTGCCCAGGCTGGTCGTGAACTCCTGGGCACAAGTGATCCTCCTCCTTCAGTCTCCCAAGTAACTGAGATTACAGGCATGTGCCATCATGCCTGGCTTGAAGCTACTAGTGCTCTTAAAGGCCAGGCCCGGAATTAGTACTGTATAGTGTTCACATCCAGGCCAGATTTAAGAGCTTGAAAAATAGAACCCACCTCTTGATGAGAGGTGTGTTAAAGAATTTGCAGCCATTTTTAATCTGACACAAAGGCCCAAAATTAAAATTGGCAATGGTTGTGGACAGTTTGTAGCAAAGGAAATAGGAATGGTCTTTAAACATGAAAAGATGCAAACGAAACTACACTGAAATAGTTTCCCCCATTAGATTGGCAAAGATCAAAAAGTGGTGGTAATGTACATTATTAAACTCTACTTCTAGGTATTTATCCTCCAGATAAACTCACATGTAAAATATGATGTAATCATTGCAGCATTGTTTAAAATACGAAGACAGGAAGCAACCTAAATGTCTATCAATAGAGACTAGATAAATTGTTGCATATTCATAGAGTACCATGCTATGCAACTTCTTCAAGATTATTTATTTATTTATTTATTTTTGGAGAAAGAGTCTTGCTCTGTTGCCCAGGCTACAGTGCCGTGGCATCAGCCTAGCTCACAGCAACCTCAAACTCCTGGGCTCAAGTGATCCTACTGCCTCAGCCTCCCAAGTAGCTGGGACTACAGGCATGCGCCACCATACCCGGCTAATTTTTTCTATATATTTTTAGTTGTTCAACTAATTTCTTTCTATTTTTAGTAGAGACAGGGTCTTGATCTTGCTCAGGCTGGTCTTGAACTCCTGAGCTCAAATGATCCACCCACCTTGGCCTCCCAGAGTGCTAGGATTACAGGCATGAGCCACCTCGCCCAATCCAAACTTCATTAGCCATGTATACCTATCAGGTAAGGGTTCCTTCCGTTTTGCTTCTCCTCTCCCCTAAAATTTTCTCCTACTTTTGAGTGTTCTTGATCCACCCAATTCCCTATCTCATATATTTATTCAACAAATAGGGGTCTTTTTTTTCTTTTCTCTTAATCCCATGACAGATTATAGCAGTCTTTTTATTGAACATTAGTCCTTCTCTGCCTTTTTCAGAATCAGGTTTTTGGCTCCATTTACCCTTACATTTAGCTATATAGACTGTTCCTTCAATTCTACTTGAGGACAAATCAGTTTAACACATTAACTGCCACATGAGCCCGGTGCCTCATGAAGCGTATATAACTCACACGAGCTGCTTGAAATACTTGTCAAGTTGCATAGAACTCACGCACAGAAAACGGTAACAAATCTTTCATTAAATTAGAAAGGATCATTTTGTTTTTGAAGTTTTTATTCTGTTTTCATAATAAAACATCATGGCCCCAAGGGAAAAATTTTTTTCTACTGTGGCAGTCAATGTGTTAAGATCAAAAAACCCAAGAACACACAATACCAAGTTGTAATTCATTGCTTTTTGCTTATCAGCATAGATTCTGACTCTGCAACACTTCAGCAGTTAAATCCAACCAAATCTAAACAGCTGAGTCATAAGCCCACTCAATAAATCTGAATCCTAAATTAACTTTAATATAAAATTAAATCCTGGATTATTCTTATTTAGGGTCATTATTTCTTTAGACTCATTTTATTGTATATTGCTAAGAAAATGGTCAAGTATTTTCTTTGTGCTTATGCACTAATATTTTATAAATTAGTTTGGAGACTTAATTATGCTGTCTGATGTCTGGGTTATGGGCACTTTCAAAGATTTATTAAGCAGCTTCATAACGTCAGATTTAAAAAAAGAATTCTTGAATCAAAAGTTGAATTTATCAGACCCAATGGCACATAAGAATATATACTTTGAACAGAGTGACCTTGAAACTACAGTGGAGAATAAGGTAGTGATCTTTCAATGTAGTGCAGGATTAGTGTCAATGAGTATGTGAATTAAAGGTACATAAGTACTCAATAAGTTAGCTTCTTTAAAAGTGTTACCTCTTAAGCAGTTACAACTGGAGACCATGTATTGCCTGTTGCTAAACTGTCAAATTCAAACCAAATATTTGAAGGAATTGCAGTTACTCTAGCAAAATGAAGCTACAATTTTAGAAAAGGACCATAGAACTTTGATCAATATAGATCAAGCTTTGTTCTTGCAACTGTAATTATTAAACATCAGTCTTATCTCTATGGTAGTTTCAAAGACTGGTTGAGATGAAAACATAATTAACCATTCTATGTTCTGGCCACATGAGAGGATCTACTGTGATTTAGGGTTAAAGTCAGAACTCTAGGAGTCATTCATATGGAGATAAAATATATGAGTTGTGAAACTATCCTGGTATTTCTGGCTATGGCCAAACTGCAACATTTGGGCCCTTTTATTACTACTAAAATTGAAAACCACTCAAAACTAAACATACAATTGTTTTGCTTTCTGTGAAAAGTTGATTCAACTTGTTGGGACTGCTTTTAGATTACTAATAGGAAAAATCTATGTTTTTTGGTAGCTAATAAGTTTATATATATTCTTATAACAATTAAAAAATACCTTCATGCTTGGAAATTAGAGATGGAGTCTTGCTATGTTGCCCAGGCTAGTCTTAAATTCCTGGCCTCAAGCAATACTCTGGCCTCAGCCTCCTCAGTAGCTGGGATTACAAGGTACAAGGTACCAGCCACCACGCCTGGCTCAATGCTTGAAAATTCTAAAATGTTGACTCTAACCATTGCTTTTAAACCTTCCCTCTTTTAAAAAAATTAACAGCATCACTTGAGTTACAATGATAAGGACTAAGTATCTTACCTAAAAAAGCACATGTAGCTAAAACTCAGCTCATTTGTGGATAAGTTTGGCAATACGTCCTTATGAAAGGTTTCTAAAGCCAAATAATACCTGTGAAATTGGGGCACTTACACAAAAGGCCAACAACATTCTGACTGGGGCCTCTTGTCAAGGTGGATCCGAACCTAAAGTGATATAAGATTACTTAATTCACAACGAAGACATTCCTACACCAGTTTTATTTAAAACACAAATAAGTACTTCTCTTTCTGTAAGGGCAAATGGTTCAAATAGTGCTGAACATGAATCATTGACTAATACAAGTGCTTTAAATATGAAACAAAATTATTTTTAAAAAAGCAAAAGAATAAAGTTTATATACAAAAGGGACCTGGAATCTGTAAGCTGATTCCAAAAATGAAATGAGTAGAAAATCTGTGGTGAAACCAGAACATTCCACCCCTGCTTTGGAGAAGGGCTATCATACAACATTCAGTCAGCTGAAGATGGATTGGTAGAGGTGTGTCTATACATAAATTTCAAGTCATTCTTGCTTGTGCAGAATCATCTGGGTCTTCCCAAGACTGAACGGGCAGTCCTGTGGCTTTCTTCCTTTTCCATATTCCCAACAAGGCTACATGAAGTTCAACTCTTGATGAGCCGCTTACAACAGCAGTTCCTTAGGAGCCAACATGACAGGTGGGTCAGATTTCCCTATGAGAAACAAAACTGGCCACCTACAGCAAAATATCAAAATGGACAAGTCCTTCTTTCCTCCTCCTTCTGATTATGTACAATGTCTCCTTTAAGACTATTATCCTCATCATGCTTGTTCCTTCACAAGTCTAAACCTTGAGGTGAAGGAGACTAACATCAGGAAAAGAAAATTCCATTCAGAAATGAAGAAAACTGGCAGGTATACAATACACCCCCGGAGCATCTCAATAACCCTGCTACAGTACAATTCAGTGTACTGCTATGGTCCAAAGATAAATACTGGCAGTTCAAATGAGTCCATTTTTGTCCCTCAGGTAGTTAAAGGGCACCAAATAAATATACTAGGCAAGGAGTTTGCTGGGAGAATTAGAAATAAAAAATTAATCAATTTTTATCCCTGTGACAATTCACTGCCAGTAGGAGGCAAGTACTGAAAAGAAGGGACAATTTTCATACTAAAAAAAAAATTCTTCTAACCACATCACCATCTCTCTTCTGATGAATCCAGAGAGTCCCAGAAATAGAAAATTAGTTTCAGGGGACCCCTGAGGCACTTTAAAGCCTTAAAAAATTACAGTAATAATAAATTAGATATTGCTCTTCAGAGGCTAACAGAGCAGCAGAAGCATCAAAATCAGGTCCAAAGAGTTATGTCCATTTTATAGGTTTCCTGAGCTGCTCAGCCTTCTTTAAAGCTTAGTTGACTCTCCAATTACCTTTAAAAAGACATACAATTTAACACACACTGAGTGGGGTTTTTTTGTTTAGTGGTAGCATGAAATTTGGTCCTTAATGGTAGCAGCTGTCTTCATCCATTTCAAACTCAGGTAAATATTAAGTACATTAAGACAATACATAAAAGAAAGAATACAACAAACAGGGAAAAAGCCAAAACTGACAAACACCTCAAGGAGTCACTAAGTTCTCTTGCACCCTTTCACTTAGATCTCCTTCTCAGTCTCTTTTTTGTGGAGAAAAGGGTATGACAGAACTTTTTTCTCAAAGATGCTAAACAATGGCATCAAATGGACAAAATGGTTATCGAGTGACTTTAAAAACCTGACCCCAGGAATCCAGGACACATACAGATAATTTAGAGGTATACTTCTGATATGGGGCAAATTCTAGACTAAAGAAATGATCGTCTCAGATAAATGTTATAATAGATGAAACTAAGTCCAGTTTTTTGGCGAGTTTTTTTTTTTTTTTTTTTTAAGTGTTCTCACTCCCACCTTCAGCTGTCAATCATTTCGGACAGTTCAAGCAAAAGGTCATCTTCATCCTTCCCAGGATCCAGGTCGATCTCAGCTTCTAATTTGCCTCCTGAAATTTCCCAAATTAGTTTCTCAAAATCATCCTCCACAGAGAGTGGGGGCTTTCCTGTTGAGGCAGAGCTGAGTCGGCGAGTTTTTGTGGCCATCTGGGATGAGGAGGGGCCAGACACTTCTGGGGGAGAGAGATCTGAAGAAGACTGGGTTGGAGGCAGTGTAAGACTGTAGGAAAAAAATAAGATTATTAGAAAACTGCCCCTTTTCAACAGTTGCCTGAATCACCTAGGCTCAGGGACACAGAGTTAGCAAAAGGTTGTTTCTGGGGACATACATAAAGAAAGAATTCTTTACTAGTTTGGGACCAAGCATTTTTATAATTTAAAGTAGAATTCAGCCAGGTATTAAAAATATCTTTTAGATAATACAGGCAAAATATAAACAGTGGCACCACAGGAGAACAGCAACTTTGAATTTTCATGCTTTGTTGCAATTAATTTGAAGTCAAGCAGATTTATTTAGATATGGTTAAATGGTTAAAAGTTATTTATCAGTGTTATTCTCTAGAGAGCATAAGCAGTAACAATGGCCTGGAGTTTGGTTAGAAAGAACTGCAAAGTATTACCTGTCTCTAGGTTTTTCTGCCTCAGGCACAGTGACTGATTTGTCCTCAGAGAGGACTGGGACAACAGCCTATGAAAGGAAGGGTAAAGTCATTCAGTGGGAGAGTCAGCCTTTTTTATTTGAGTATATTCACTTTCTTTTGCTGCCTTCTTAAAAAGATGGCTATCATAATTTAAGCCTAGGAACCCAAGAATCAATAATCTAAAGGTTGAACGTACAAATAAACAAAGTATCTTGTCACCCAAAAATTACCCTTTAAAAAATCCTGTCCTGCCACTTCACAAGTATCTACTTGTAAATGTAAAACACAGTAACAACGCAAACAACTAAAAAGCTAGGAAATGCCATGAAGTGTTATACATAGAGAGCTAGAGAGCTAATCTTTTCTGCTTACCTACCACACAAAATAAAGCACCACAGAAGTGGATCTACTTCTTACCACAGCTGCTTTTTTGGCCGGGCTTTCCTGTAGGACACTGCTGGAGCTGAGGGGCTTCACAGCTGCAATGACAGCAGGATGTACCTCCACTGCCTTGCGTTTTGGGGCCAATTTGGGGGATGACACAACTTTAACCACAGATGGCTTCACATTTACTTTGGGTTTAACTACAAGGGACAGAAAATATCTGATTAACAGCCAGAAAAACTCTCTTTTATACGGAGGATAACACAGAATAAAATAGCAAAAACCTTTCAGTACTAGAAATACCACAAATAATTTGAAAAAACCCTGAAAATGATCCATATGTAATTTGTACTGCAGATGGTCACCATGTAGATACAGATACTCAAATGACCCCTTTCAATGCCTCTTGAATTTGTCACTGTTCTTCTATTTTGTTTTTCTTCTTTAAAACCAGAGGAAACATGCACCACACAAAGTTTTAGACAAAGCTTTTCATTTTTTTATTTTTATTTTTATTTTTTTTGAGACAGAGTCTTGCTGTGTTGCCCGGGCTAAAGTGAGTGCTGTGGCGTCAGCCCAGCTCACAGCAACCTCAAACTCCTGGGCTTAAGCAATCCTACTGCCTCAGTCTCTCCAGCAGCTGGGACTACAGGCATGCGCCACCATGCCCGGCTAATTTTTTCTATATATATATTTTAGTTGGCCAGATAATTTCTTTCTATTTTTAGTAGAGACGGGGTCTCGCTCTTGTTGAGGCTGGTCTCGAACTCCTGCCCTCGAGCGATCCTCCCACCTCGGCCTCCCAGAGTGCTAGGATTACAGGCATGAGCCACCGCGCCCGGCCTAGACAAAGCTTTTTAAATAGCAGTTTTAAATTCTGAGAAAGGAACTCTAGTTTTGTCTTTGTATAATAGTTTCAGAAGTATTACTATCCACCAGGCAAATGAAATTCAACCCAACTGTTGCCAGGGAGTTTTTAAAACTTGGTAATTTTAATATCCTAAAGCAAGACACAGTGTAAAAAACACTCACCTTTGCCCCTTTTTTCCAAGGTCTGTGCTGCACATTTCACATTTAATATTGAGTCTCCAATTTCTGAGGTTTCTATCTCCAGCTTCTGGGATGACTTTGTGGGGAGCCGCTTGGGCAGGTGGTGCCGTGTGATGGCCGGCACAGCACTGAGCACCGGTTTTTCTGCCACTTGGGTATTGCAAGAGGCTACATCTCCCCGAAGGGGTGTCAAGACTGACTTTTCCTTCTGTAAGGCTCCCCTCTCCTGCTGTTTCTGCATGTGCTTCTCTCTCATGGTCTCACATCTCTTGACTTGAATTTTAGCAATGTCAATTCCTGTGGTCTCGTCTGAAGCCTGTGGATAAATTTAAATGACAGAATGAAAACCTAATAACTCTAATAACCTATACAGTAATTATTATTTATAAAGTATCAGGCTAACAGCTAAGTTAAGCAGAGTTTGACATGATCCAGAATCTGAGAGAAAAACTCTTTACTTGATACTAAGTAGACAATACCCTTCTACAAACGAAAGATTAAAGATGTGTGGAAAAATAAAAAACCCAGACTGTATAGGCTATAAAACCATGACTCTAAATCAAATACTAATGACTCCTAAATAGACACTTGCAGAAATATTTATGTACAAAGATATTTATTATTTACAATTGTGTAAAAACAAATCTATATGTCCAGAAACAGATTCTATTCATGTAACAGAATATTATGTGGTTGGTAAAAGCAAATGTCTTGAATTAATATGGTAAAGTTAAAGCAGGCTGCAAAATGATACACTGCAGAGTTCTCTATTATGTTCTAAACATTAAACAAACTCACATTCATACATATATATATATATATAAAGCTCTTGAAGAAATCCATGAAAAAAACCAATGGTGGTGTTATATCTGGGTTATACAGAATTATAGAGTTTGTTCATTCTTCTGAAAAATAAAAATTTCCAAGTTTTGTGTGGTGTAGAACATTACTTTCAAAGGCAGGGGGGAAACTGTAAAAAATATTAATAACCAATTAAAAAAACTTTTTAAGAGCAGAAAATACTAACATACATAGAACTATAGGAAACGCTCTTAAAAATTTTTTTTAAGTATAGGCCAGGCATGGCAACTCATGCCTGTAACCCTAGCATTTTGGGAGGTTGAGGCGGGAGGATCACTTGAGGCCAGCCTGAGCAACATACTGAGACCCTATCTCTATGAAAAATTAAAAAATTAGCCAGGTGTGGTGGTGCACACCTGTAGTCCCAGCTACTCAGGAGGCTGAGGCAGGAGGATTGGAGGCTGCAGTGAGCTGTGATGATGCCATTACACTAGCCTAGGCAACAGGGTGTGACCCTGTCTCAAATTAAAAAAAAAAAAATTTATAGAAAAGACTGTTTACTAATGTATCAGTGAAGTGTTAAATAGAAATTTATGTAAGGTAAAACTGAAAAGCACACCTAGCCTTTGTTTGTCATGGACAAAACCATATGATGATCTTAAAATAAACTCACCTCTTTGGCTTCTGTTCTAGGAAAACTGCTCTGAGAAGCAACTTCACTTCCTTCCTGAAGTTTCTTCTCTTCTTTCATTCCTATAGTCACATTAAAGACATCATTATTTATTTCATTTAGGCTGCACCTTCATGACAGATGAAGTTAAACGAAACTTTATTGGACAAATAAAATTATAGATGAATCCTATTGGTCCTTATATAAAGTCTAAAAATGCACATTAAAATAGCAAATGTCTATATAGTGCTGCTGTAAAGAAACAGCTTAACTTCATTTAATTCAGTAGTTTTAAAAGTTATCTGAGTAGGCTGGGCATGGTGGCTCACGCCTATAATCCTAGCACTCTGGGAGGCCGAGGTAGGAGGATCACTTCAGGAGTTCAAGACCAGCTTGAGCAAGAGAGTGAGATCTGTCTCTACTAAAAATAGAAAAAATTAGCCGGGTGTGGTGGTGCGCACCTGTAGTCCCAGCTACTCGGGAGGCTGAGGCAGGAGGATCGCTTGAGCCCAGGAGTTTGAGGTTGCTGTGAGCTATGCTGACTCCACAGCACTCTAGCCCAGGTGACAGAGCAAGACTCTGTCTCAAAAAAAAAACAAAAAAGTTATCTGAGTAAAGAAAAGTTGTCAAAGAACTCCCAGGAAGATCCCATGGAACACTCCTTTGGAACATTATTTAGGGAAGTGGTACTATAGATGAAGCTTTCTTGTTACCTGTTCTTTTGGTGATGCGGAGCAACCGCCTTGCCCCTGGGTTGACTTCGTGCTGAGGCTGGGAGCTGGTGCTGCTCTCAGAGCTCTGCTGCACCCTCAGTGCCTTCTCCAGTTTAATTTCCTCCAGTGTCTTGATGTGCACCTCCTGCATAGACTTCGTTCTACCTGCAGGCTCCTCTGATTGTCCTTTGCTTGTGGCAACTATGGGTGGCAAAACCACTGCTTTTTTAATTTCACTGTCACTCTTTAGCTTGATGCAAGTTGCATCCTTTTTGCTTTTTTGTCTTTCTGCTTCCTGCTGCCGATGTTTTTTTTCAGCCAGGACCTCAGAGAAGGTTTTGATTCGGATAGTGGAAGAACTTCTTGTTCCTGAAGTAGTATCATCAGCTTTTGAAGGTCCTTCTGTTTTGAGTTTAGTTTGCAATTCTCCATGTTTTTGACTGGCTCTTTCAAGAAGAATTTCTTCTAATGTCTTCACGTGGATCTCACCAACTTTATTAACTCTCTCTGTTTTAATGGGGGAAAAACATGACATTGTACTTGGAGTTCATCTCTTAATGACTTGAGAGGTATCATTTAGGCAGGCAATTAAAATAATAAAAAATGTAACATTAAATTTCGATCTCAAATTTAGATTACTGCATGTTTCAGGTAGTGGCCCTCAAAGAAAACTCTGAGGAGGCAAAAATTGGTGATTTATATTTCTATTCAGAAGTGTATTCTTGAGGAACCTGAAAACCATTTACTAGTTAGAGAAATCTGTCATCATAAATCTTATCAATAAATTCTTCCATTTACTCATGGATATAAATATGTGCCGGACACTGTTAGAAATATGTAGTTTATGGTCTAACAGACAGATCAATAATGAGACAAGCAAGAACAAAGTATGGTAATGACAGCTGCTCTGACAAACGAAATATATATATAGGAGCATATAGCAAGAATACCAATTCTTGTCTAGGAACTGGTTAAGGAAAACTTTGCAGAGGAAGTGATCTTTAAGCAATATTTAAAGGATGAAAAAGAAGGTCAAACAGGCAACAAGATAGGGGAAAAAAATGAGAAAGGCCCAGAGACTGACATGTCACTGAAGAGCTATTTTTATTTATTTTTTTTTTTTATTTTTATTTTTTTATTTTATTTTTATTTTTATTTTTATTTTTTTTTTTTATTTTTTTTTTGAGACAGAGTCTCACTTTGTTGCCCGGGCTAGAGTGAGTGCCGTGGCATCAGCCTAGCTCACAGCAACCTCAGACTCCTGAGCTTAAGCGATCCTACTGCCTCAGCCTCCCAAGTAGCTGGGACTACAGGCATGAGCCACCATGCCCGGCTAATTTTTTTGTATATATATTTTTAGTTGGCCAGATAATTTCTTTCTATTTTTAGTAGAGACGGGGTCTCACTCTTGCTCAGGCTGGTCTCGAACTCCTGACCTCGAGCGATCCACCCGCCTCGGCCTCCCAGAGCTAGGATTACAGGCGTGAGCCACCACGCCCGGCCATTGAAGAGCTATTTTTAATGATACACTCATCATTCTACATCAGTCTAAACTAAAGAGCAAACTTCACACTTGACAGATAGGATCATTCTCATTATTGAAAGACTAAGAAAAGAAATAATGAAGTGATGTGGAATAAACAAAAATAATTTAGAGATTAAACACATATATAACTAATCACTGAATAACAGCTTTTAATGAAAGATTAAAACAAAAAAATATCCTTTCAAAATCTTAAACGTACAGTGCTCTGTCTCACTTTCTGAACCTTTGAGTATACTGTCCCCTCTACTTGGAATAGTCCCTATTGGTCTCATTTCTCTTGCTGCCTGGTTTAGTTTTAACTGAAGTCAGCTTAGAACCTGATATCCTCCAATCTGGTTTGTGTCTCTGATCACAGCACTGAACAAAAAGCACTGTAATTGCCTGTATCTCCAACCATACTAAAAACTTCGTAAGAACAGTGACTATATTGTTACCTGTACTATTTTAGTACAGTTCCTATTACAAAGGGAAGCACGCACTCACTGAATTATTTAAGTTTTTAAATAAAAATTGTAAATTCTTCCATCCCAAGATGACAGACTGATCTCAAAATTATAACTCCAAGAAAGTACAATATGACTGGTATCATGGTTACCCTATTTTCCTCTCCTACCAAAATTTCACCAAAATGATCGAGAAAAACATTAAAAATAAAACCACAGTAGAAATGAAAAACAAAGATGCCACTGGCAAAGCATAAATCTTGAAGAATTTCTGAAGCAGAAAGCAGATGTTTGAATTTATAGAAAAATGGAAAAAGAATAGTTAAAACTGTAGGTACGAGATCTGTTCTTCCCAATAGAGTCAAAGAAACTACCAAACTTGGGTCAACTAATATGAAAAAAATAGTGGGCTCTGACATAACCTTAGAGTAGAAATGTAAGGACTGCCTATAGAACAGCTGGGTCAGTCATGACCTTCTCCTGAGAAGTGCTCCCCTAAAAAGAGGAGAGTCTGCTCAAGTAGAGCACATTATGAGGACATCCGGGCTGGAGAGAAGAGCATGACAAGTGGAAGGAAAGAGGCAGAAAAGTAAACAGCCTTGAGGCTTATTTGCTACTCATCTCAAAAAAAGAAAAAAAGAAAAAAAAAGCCAAACTAAAATAGCAAAAAAGTTACTTCCACTCTGAAAATATATGAAGTCTTTCTTACTGTAGCAACTGTGTGGGTCCCCAGCCTTCCCACCTGCAATCCACATAAACTGCCTTTTAACACACTCTCTCCTCTTAGCCAGACATAAATCAAGTCTCTCAGTCAGGATAGAGGACAACTTGGGGAAAAGGCCTTTAGAACCACAGAGGAAACCCAGGCCAGGTACTTACAACTATGGAAAAACAACAACATTGAAGAATTAAATTAGAAACTCCAGAGTAGCCTAAAATCACGCTGTGAGAAAAGGAAAAATCGGCTGGCCCAAAATCAGCTCTCTAGAACAGGGCAGGCAAACTTTAGCCCATGGGCCAAATCTGGCCACCACCTAATTTTGTAAATATTGTAAATAAGGTTTTGCAGGAACACAACCACACTCATTCATTTACATATTGCATGCATAGGCATATAGCAGCTTTCACAACACAATGGCAGAGTTGAGTAGCTGTGACATTGCAGACTGCAAAGCCTAAAGTATTTACTACCTGACCCTTTACAAGTTCTTAGATTCAAAGGGCCCACTGAATACTGGGAAAAATGAGCAAAAAAGATCCATGTTTAGATCCACAATAGTGAACTTACAGCGTATGTGGGAGAGATAAAGAGAAAATCCTAAAAATTCTGAATAATACATTCAGGTTGTCTACAAAAGTGTAAGAACGCCCGACATTAGATTTCCTTTTTATGATGATAGGAAAAAAGAAAAGTAACCAAGAAGGCTAATACTACTCATAAATATAGTTGTAAAATTTTTGTTAAATCCTACACAAAAAGCCTCAAAGTAAATCCAGCAATGCATTAAAAAAAGATGGATGGTTGAGTACATACATGTTCATTTTATCATTCCTTAAATTGTACTTATATACATGCTTATGTAGTTTTAATTCCTAATTTTAAAAGTTTAAAAATTATAGTATAGGAAGAATATAAACAAGAAAATTTAAGTTATCTAAAGTCTTAATATCCAGATAAAACAAATATTAATATTTTGGTATGTTTTTGGAGGATTTTAAGGCACACAGTCATATCTTTACAGAACTGGAATCATCTCATACATATGGATGTTTCTCCTGAAAATAAGTGCCTATGATAAAATAAACTTCTTTAAAAAAAAGATTCTTAAATAAACCAAAAGGTCAAAAGTGGTACATGTGTTCTTTTGTAACCTTTCTATTTGACTTTCTATTTGACAATGCAATTTGACTTTTCCATGTTAGTATTGTTCAGAATATGACTCTTCATGATAGCAATTATTTTAGCACATAACTACGATAATTTTATATAAACCATTTTTGTTGGATATTTAGGTTGTTCCTGATTTTCTACAATTAATGCTATGATGAATATTCATTTTGCCATCTATAAGTAGAAAAAAGGAATTCATACCAGTGAGTAACCTATTACTTAAAAAAAGAAAAAAAAAAAAAAAAAAAAACAGAACCACAAAAAAACACAGGCCCTAACCTAACTGCAATAGGTAAATCAGAGAAAAGGCAAAGATTCTTACGGCAAGGAGAAAATACCAGAACCTGGTCTTAGGCTTTACTTACCAGTTGCTTCCTCATTATTGGGACCAGCTGACACACCTAATCGCTCTTTCAGAGACTTAGAAACTTGAACTATAAAAAGAAAGAATTTCAAAAAGCAAAAGTTGAACAGAAACTTTCTACAGGTCAAATATCTTTTTCAAAGTTCATAAATTAGACTACACTTCCCTTCTAATACAAATGTTTAAAAAAAAATCAAATCATAAATTTTTCTTCTCTACAGAACAGATTTATGTGAATCATGGAATCCTTAAAGCACTCTGGAAAGCTTAAAAAAACCCAAAACTTTCTTTGTATCTGAAAAGCTATATTACTGAATTCAAGAAAATAATTTTGTTACTGGATGATCTTCTAAAATCTTACTGCCATCAAATATTTTCCCCCTAAATTTACGGAAATACGCTCTTAAGCTATGAAAATCTTCAATGATTGATAGGCAAAGAAAGAGCAACTTCTGCTTGCTCTGAGGACCGAAAGAAAGTCCCTAAACAGGAACATCTGCTCATCAAAGCCTCTTAGGCTGGAGGAAAAGTGGACAGAAGTGTCTTATCTTCAAGAAAAGTTAAAACTAAACACAAAGAGAAGGAAAAAAACACACCTACTCTTTAGTAATTAACGCCAGTGATTTACTGCAACTCATACATGGGGAAAAAAATAATCCAACACTTGATTTCTTGCTCCCCTTCAACTATAAACACTCTAACTCCCAGATATCTCTTGATTCAGTCCACATTTCCAAACCAACTTCTAGAAGAACACTAAATTTATGCCAATACTATCTCCTCTTATCTGGATTATTTTAACTGCTAACTCATCTTCCAGCCATCATGTCTGTCCTCTTCTACTCTTTCTCCATATTGCAGGCAGGGTAATGGTTTTAAAATGAGCCTTTGATCCCTGTTTACAACCTTTCAATGGGTTGTTACTATCTTAGGACGAGCCCAAACTCTCTAACATGACTTAAAGGCTCTATATTATGATCCAGTCCCTCCTCTTTCTCTCGTCACCATGCTCTTCAGCCCATTTCTGTGTTTCAGCCATACTCTGTGTTCCTTGAGCACATCACACTTTCTTAACTCTGTGCCTTTGCAGAATTTATTCTCTGCCTGAAACACAAACCCTGTCCCTCCAATTTCGCAGGGCTAATTCCCAACTCATGTTTCAGGTCTAAACTTTAACATCATTTCCTCTGTGAACCTTTCTATAACAGATGGTAATAACAGGAGCCCTTCTTATGTGTTCTTACAGCATCATGTACTTTTTTCCGTCACAGAATTGCCATTATACTCTAAGCTTCTAAGAAGTGTGATGGTGTTTATTTTGTTCAATGGTGTCTACCCAGAATCTAGCAGAGTAAGCAATCAAATGTTTGTTGAATGAAAAATAAAACGGAAGATGATAAACTAATTTACCTAAACAACAGAATGACAAACCATAGCTGTTAACATTATAAAAAACAATTGTCAAAATTACATACACAGTATATTAGAACTAAAATACCTTTCTTTGGTGTTTTGTCATTGTTAGTTTCTGGAGCTTCAACTTTCTTCCCTAGCCTCTGTGCAAGGCTACGCTTTAATGGAAGATCACTGTCACCACCTACAAATAGGGAGAACTTAGTTTAACATTTCAAGTCAATCTTCAGTGAGGTCAAGAAATATAAGCAAAAACAAACAATGTAGAATAATTCGGTAAGTTTTCTGCATTTATATGGTGTGTTTGTTCACCAGTTTCCTTAGAACTCAATGTTAGAGAAGGAATAAAAATGCCACAGAGGCCGGGTGCAGTGGCTCACACGTGTAATCCTAGCACTCTGGGAGGCCAAGGCAGGAGGATCGCTTGAGCTCAGGAGTTCACGACCAGCCTGAGCAAGAGCGAGACCCCGTCTCTACTAAAAATAGAAGGAAATAAGCCAGACAACTAAAAATATATAGAAAAAATTAGCCAGGCATGGTGGCACATGCCTGTAGTCCCAGCTACTCGGGAGGCTGAGGCAGGAGGATCGCTTGAGCCCAGGAATTCAAGACCAGCCTGAGCAAGAGCGAGACCTCCTCTCTAACTAAAAATAGAACAAATTAGCTGGGCGTGGTGGCACGCGCCTATAATCCCATATACTTGAGAGGCTGACGCAGGAGAACTGCTTGAGCCCAGGAGTTTGAGGTTGCTGTGAGCTAGGCTGATGCCACAGCACTCTACTAAGAGCAACAAAATGAGACTCTGCCTCAAAATAAATAAATAAATAATTTGTGTTTTAAACCTAGTACCTTCTAAAAAGCTAGTCATGGTACTAATTTAATTAAATTGTAATACTTTAAATTTCTGTAACTTCAATAAAAGGTATAATGCACACATGAAAAACATGAGAAAATTTTATAAGTGCTTTCAGCCAAGAATATAGGGGGACTGCCAATATTGATGGGATCTGTATAAGGAGTTTGGACAAGGTACCATGTTAGTGCACAAAGAAGCAGAAAACAAAAAGATACACACAAAACTTATCTCACCTATTGAAAATTTTCGTTTGCCTAGTCTCTCGGTAAGACTCAATCGAACCAATGGTTCTTCTCCTGAAATGACAAAAACAGAATTTCTCTACCACTAGCCAATTCTTTCTGTATCCAGAAACTAATAATGAGTATAAAGTATGCTTTCATGTTAGTATGAGCCCACTCAGAAAGTCTGAAAATTAGGTCTCAGTCTTAAGGAAGATTATTGCATCAAAAAAAACCCCAAACCCTATTATCAATAATTTAAACAGCCAAATGCACACAATAGCACACTATTAATTATTAATAGCATCCAAGCATAAGGAGACAGATTGTGTTCTTAGCCAATAAAACCCAAGCTATACTTTTGCTTATGTTAAATGAAATCATACTCTACTCCAATAATAGCTCTCCTGTATATTTCCTTCATCATCCCCCAGCAAGAAGTAAGCTCTCTTTCTTCTGATTCTTTGTTGTTTGAATGGCATTAACATTTAAATGTATCTATAGCTACAATTCCTTACTAGGTGTAAAATTATTAAGTGAAAAGATTTTTACGTTTTTCTGTAATTCAGAGAGTTTATATTAAAGTTTTTTACCCACAAAGGGAAGTCAATAACTTTGTTGAATGAATATAAGCAATAAATGTAAATTAAGTATACATAAATGTGAGGGCTGCTTGAATTAAGAATTTTAACCTTTTAAATATTAGAGTCAAACGAACCAACTTTTCATCCTCATATCCAAACAACATACTAAAGTCTTACTGCAAATTCATCAAAGGTAAAAAATATCCAAGGATTTTGCATTTCCAATTATTTAAAAGTAGAAACCTGACGACTCTAAGACCTACCTATACCTCCTTACCTTGTTTGCTGGACAGAGTTACTGTCCTCACCACAGTCCGGACATTCTCTTTTTCAGGACCTGGAATGGGCTGAGGATGGAGTAAAAGACTGGAAACTCCTGAAGAACCTTCTGAATAAGGCAAGTCAAAGAACAGCAAATGATTTATAGAAAATAAAACTATCACAAGACAAAAAATTTTGTTTTTGTAACCAGTTAAGTCCAATACAGACTGCTATATCAAAGCCAATCAGCCTTTTTAAAATCTGTTTTCCTACAATGGAACGGGGTAGTGGTGGGGGGAGCCTTGGGGCATAATGTGAAAACAAAATTAAAAAAATTATTTGGACTGACTTAGGCACTCAACCTCCTTTTAGTTATCAATAAAGCTAACATCACTCTAAAGTTATCCTCCGAAGTATACCAGACATCAGGCAAGTCAATCCAATCCAACCCGCTCCATCTAAATTTAATCATCAGCAAAACATAACTCCAAAGTTCCTACAGAACAAGCTTTAATAAGAGGATTCTTAGACCCAATCACTTATCTCTACACATACTACATTTCACACTATAATTTTTAGGCTTAGAAATACAGATCAACCACGTTGAGGCAAGCTCCAGAAGAAAATCCTAGCAGCTCTTGAGAAAGAACTCTTCTACTACAAAATGAAGTTTTTCCTCTTTTAATATAGTTCTTATATTGTATTCTTTAGGGTTATAGTTATTAAGATACACAGGTTCTTTCAGGTTCTTTATTACACGTGCCTAGTTCTGAATAGAGACTGAAACACGACTGGAATTAATTAAAAAAGCAACCATGGAGGCCGGGCGCAGTCCTAGCACTCTGGGAGGCTGAGGCAGGCGGATCGTTCGAGACCAGCCTGAGCAAGAGTGAGACCCCGTCTCTACTAAAAATAGAAAGTAATTATCCAGACAACTAAAAATATATATAGAAAAAATTAGCTGGGCATGGTGGCACACGGCTGTAGTTCCAGCTACTCGGGAGGCTAAGGCAGAAGGATTGTTTGAGCCCAGGAGTTTGATGTTGCTGTGAGCCAGGCTGATGCCACAGCACTCTAGCCCAGGCAACAGGGCGAGACTCTGTCTCACAAAAAAAAAAAAAAAAAGCAACCATGATTTAAATAAATCTGTGAAATCAAAATCATTTTGCTAATTTTGGCTGTTGCTTCCACAAGTATCCTTCTTATCTTATTATTCTTCCCTAGCAACATACAATCATCCATGCCAAATTTATGACTTACCACCTTGCTTCTTAGATTTTTCTTTCATTTTCTTTGATTTAATTTCCTCAAGAGTTTTTATTCCAAAATTCAAACATTCACCTGAAAAACCCAAATAGAAATCACATGAGGAACTGGAGCCTTTTCACCTTTGCATTTTATCTGTACACAGCAGACATTCAAGTATCTTTTCAAGGAATGATTGAGAGAAAGCACGTGTGTGTAGCATTCCCTCATGAAACTGAAATTTAGGTCAATAATTGTGAACTAAATTTCAAAGGCAGTTAAAATATCATGGACACATTGAATAGTGCTGTAAGATTTAGCACCAATACAGCCTCCTCTTACCCTGCTTTAAATTGACCCCAGGTTTCCGGGCAGAAGCCACTCGTAATCCATTATGAACTTCAGGACTTGGTTGCAGGGTAGGTGTTTTGGTTTCATCACCTTCCTCAGAAAACTGATCTATGTGTCAACATTTAAGGGAAATGCAATTAAAAACATGCCTAGAGTATTAATCCTGATTCTGTCCAATTCACCACATTACCCAGACTATTTGCTTTAAAGAGCTAAAACTTACCATCATCATCTTCATCATCATCTGCAGCATTAATTACAACTGGTGGATGTGTGGGGCTAGGAACATTTTCGGAACTTTCTACTTTCATAACACTCCGCAGCTGAGGGGAAGGATTAGACTGGACAGACAATTTGCTCTGCTGAACTGTGAGCTGGCTAGCCTTCACTTCCTCTTCTGGTGACTCAGGCACAGTGGGCAACACAGCTAAACATACAAAATCAGTCATAAATTAAAAATAGCAGATACAATCCCAGTTCTCTTAAACAAAAATCCCTGGCTACCTATGATAAATTCATGCATTTTCCTTATGAGTACTTACATCTTTTTACCTAATTTATCCATTTAGATTCTAAACTCCCAGGAAGAGAAAATGTGCTTTTAGCTAATAACTCTTCATTATACATGAACACACTCAAAATGGGCATTCAAAACATAGAACAGAAGGCTAAATGCCTAGTACCTGTTTACAAATTCTAAACTTTTAATATTGAAATTCTAGGGTTTTTGCTTAGCAAAAAAAAAAAAAAAAAAAAAAGCTTTTAAGAGATAATAGCTGGGCCCAGTGGCTCACGCCTGTAATCCCAGGACTTCGGGAGGCTGAGGTGGGAAAATCACCTGAACCCACGAGTTCAAGATCAGCCCAGGCAACACAGCAAGACTCTGTATCTACAAAACAATTTTTCAAAATTAGCCAGGCATGGTGGCACATGCCTGTAGTCCTAGCTACTCCACAGCTTGAGGCAGAAGGATCGATTGAGCCCAGGAGTTCAAAGTTACAGTGAGCTATGATCACACCACTGCACTGCAGCCTTGGGCAATAGAGCAAGACCCAGTCTCAAAACAAACAAACAAAAACAAAACAAAACAAAACAAAAAAAATAAAAAGGAGAAAGAGAGCTATAGCAGATGACACTTATTTGAACCAAATTAGAAAGGAGTCTACTTTTTTCCTTAAATAGAGGTGAAAAGATGTAGTCATCAAGTTTTAATCATATAGCAGATATGGCTTTTAAACAGCTAATTCCACTTTTAAATCTATTTAAAAGGGATTTTGGAAATAAATATGAGCTTTTTGTAGAGTATGAGTTTTATTTTAGATTACAGCCTACAGCAGGGTTGTCTAACTTTTTCTGTAAAGAGCCACATAGTTAATATTTTGGGTTTTGTGGGCCAAAGAGTCTCTATGTCTTACCTGCCAAACTCCAGCAGTGGCACAAAATTGGCCACAGAAAATACCTAAACAAATAGGCAACACTGCATTCTAATAAGACCTTATTTTACAAAACAAGCAGAGGACCAGATTTACCAACTCCTGGCCTAGAGTATCAAGTTTCTTTTGAAAACCTTCATGGGTCTGATAAGAAAATGGGAAATTAGGTAAACTATAGTAATTTAAACTGGCATGCCAAGACACACTTGGTTCTATGGCCACGTACTAAAGATTTAACCTTAGGTAAGGTTCAGTTCCCTCATCTGTAAAGCAGAAATAATACTTTTTTCACTAGACTGAAAGAAGGCAATGTGTAAAAAGTACTTTGTACAGTGTGCATAGGTGTACATTTAATAACAACTATTGTTTTAAAATTAAAACCGGATCTCACTTTTGCTTGGAGGTAGGAAAAGGCCATCAACATAACGTCCTCTGTTGTGATGGAAAGCGCAGTTTAGTTTTTGACATCCCATTGGCTGGTTTTCCCAATAACAAGGTATTTCACTGCGTTTTTTCTGCAAAAAGGAAGAACACATTGTTTTCCAATAAAAAATGAAGTGAGACCTGTATTAACTTGGTAATTTGTTTACTGGACAAAGTTTAAACAGTATTCAAAAATCTGAGGCATGTAAGATAAATTTTAGAAGGAAGAGAGGTTGCTAAAAGTGACATACTTTAAGGCATGAAGGAGATGAAAGGAGCGAGGAAGTAGTTTATCTGCTAATTTAGAGAAGCAGGTTGATACAGTAGTTAAGATTATAAAATCAAAGATAATAGGGTTTGAATCTCTATCATGCTACTTGCTGGCCACGTGAACTTGGACAATATACTGCCTCTAAGCCTCACTTGCCTTAGCTATAAAATGAGAATAATAGCAGCTATCTAACTGGTTTCTTATAGAGATTAAATGTTAGGTAATTAAATATGAAATGTCTGATTTCCAATCAAAAGTTTAGTTTATTGTATCCCAAAGGAGCACAATTAATCAAGGTATGTGCCTAAACTACTGACACAGTTTTGTCATCTTAATGGTTAGCTTATTTATACCAGCAGTGAAGAAGCTTGGACAGCAAATGGTGATGAAATCGAGAAAGGTGTTTTCCATAGCTTGTTGAGAACTGAATATTTTGCCTTGCAAGAAGTGGTCCAAAGTCTGGAAAAAGCGTTAAGTCAGCTGATGCAAGATCTGGTGAATATAATGGATGATAGAGAGTTTCCAAGTTCAGCCTCTATAGTTTGAGCAGCACTGTTTGTGTAACATGTGGTCAAGAGTTGTCTTGCAAGAGGATTGGCCTGTCTCTGTTGACCAATCTCAGCTGCTTAATCACAAGAATCCTCATCAGTTTTTCCTATATATATTTTTAGCTGTCCAGATCATTTCTTTTTATTTTTAGTAGAGACGGGGTCTCGCTCTTGCTCAGGCTGGTCTCGAACTCCTGACCTCGAGCGATCCTCCCACCTCAGCCTCCCAGAGTGCTAGGATTACAAGCGTGAGCCACTGCACCTGGCCTGAACTCATGATTTTTGTTTTGTTTTGTTTCTTCTTTTTTATTTTTTGTCTCTTCTTCTTTACCCTCATTTCCTGCTGCTGATGAACTCATGATTTTTAATCATACGTAGACACAGACACAAAACCACAAAGACACTCATAGACACAAAGGAATAAATAATGATGTAAATGTCTATATGTATATACACTTATATGTTCCCTAGCTCTGTCCACTGAGAGGACCTGAAAGCAGCGACACTCCAGGAGCAACCCAAATCTTAACTTCTACATATCATTCTTCACTAAAAGGAACCAGGCCACCTTGGAGAAATGGCTGATTCCAGGGCTATAGTAGGAAAAGTGTAGCATGAGCTTGGAAGAATCTTATTAGGCCAAAAAGCAAAGAGGTCTGCAAATGATAGAAACCAAAAGGACACAAAAATCAGCCTGAAGAGCTCCTACTGTCCAAATCTGGGTTAATTTAAGCATAAAAATAAAATAACCATAGTAATGGACTATGACACACTGAATAAAATAGGATACCATGAGTTGTGCTAATACAAATAAATAACT
The DNA here is from genome assembly GCF_020740605.2 of Lemur catta. Taxonomy (NCBI): domain Eukaryota; kingdom Metazoa; phylum Chordata; class Mammalia; order Primates; family Lemuridae; genus Lemur; species Lemur catta. The sequence continues at coordinate 5,047,387 of NC_059150.1, read as the reverse complement.
AGAAAAATAAGTGAAGGTTTGATGAGAAATAGGATACTTAGAGGGTCTCAAAGTACTTCCCCACAAAATACTCCTTAATTACAAAGAGAAAAACTTTATAGTGAAGCAATCTGGCAGATACCATCTTAATCAAGTAATCAAATTAGCACTACTAGTAATGGAAAATTAAAATTGTATGCCACTGGAGGGTACACGATGAAAAGAGTATCACTTCTGTGGTATTCCTACTGAAGATACACAATCTTAATTTAGTAATGAAGAAATACAAATAAACCCAAATTGAGGGACACTCTACAAAATAAATGGCTGTAACTGACAAAAGTGTCAAGGTCAATGAAAGGTCAGAAAAGAATGAGCAACGGCTCTCAACTGAAGGAGACTAAAGGGTCATGACAACTGTGTGCAACACCTGAATTTGGACTTGCTCCTTCTACAATAATGGATATTACTGGGACAAGTGGCAAAACTTGAATGGAATCTGAAGATTAAATGGAGGTGTAATACATTAATGTTAATTTTCTAATTTTGATGGTTGTATTATGTAGGAGAAATGTCCTTCTCCCTTATAGGATATATTCATAAAGTATTTGGAGGTGATAGGGAATATCAGCAATTTACTCCCAAATGGCTTAAAAAAATTTTTTATACTACACTTTGCAACTTTTCTGTAAGTCTGCAATTGTTTTAAAATAAAAAAATATAGATACTCTTCAAAGATACAAATATATTTTTAAAGCTCAGATACACTACTAAACTGCTTTCCAGAAAAATTATACCCTTTCATGCTCATATCATTTAGATATTAATGAACATTAATGTCAGAAATGTCAGTGGATCGTTAAAAAAAAATTATCCCACTTGTTATTATATATAGCAAAATGTCACTTTGTCCCTATATTTTTTATTGACCCACCAGACCCTACACTACTTATGAGAAGGCAAATTCAAAACTTACATCAATCTCCATGTGCCGAAACCTGCACACCTGTCGAAAACAGCGCCCTTCTTGCCATAATGTGCAAACAGTTTCATTTCCTAGTGCAGCCTCACAGTGACGGAATGGGCAGCTGTCACCCTGTAAAGAAAAAGAGAACACAGAAAAGAACTGTGACACTGAAATATATTCCAGGTAAAATGTCCACAACAAGAGTTTCCTGGAATCTAAGCTGGAGGCCATGGAGCATGCCTGTAATCCCAGCTACCTGGGAGACAGAGGCAGGAGGATCGCTTGACTACAGGAATTCAAGACCGACCTGGGCAATATAGCAACATAACAAAACCCCATCTCAATAAACAAACAAAAAACCAGTTAGTTTCCCACAAGCTAGACAAGCACAAATGAGTGAGAAAAGATAGGCAAGGTAGAAAACAACTGAGATGGGATGACAAGAACAATTTGAGGGCAACAAATTTATAATTTCCTATAACCTATTTCTTGATAGTACCTTCCATTTGATCTGACACAAGTGACACATGCTGAGATAAAGGGTTGAAAAAGACAAGCAGGAGTGTTAGGTACTCTTTAAAAATATTTTTTACAGGCTGGGCACTGTGGCTTATGCCTATAATCCCAGCACTTAGGGAGGCCGAGGCAGGAGGATCACTTGGGGCCAGGAGTGTGAGATCAGCCTCAGCAAGAGCAAGACCCCGTCTCTACAAAAAATAGAAAAATTAGCCGAGCATGGGCATGGCGGCACGTGCCCGTACTCAGGAGGATGAGGCAGGAGGATTGCTCAAGCCCAGGAATTGAAGTTGCAGTGAGCCATGATTACACCACTGCACTCTAGAGCCTGAGTGATCCAAAGTGAGACAAGGTTTCCAAAAAGAAAAAAAAAAAAAACAGTATTTTACAGTTTATCTTCAAAACTGTTTCATACATCCTGACTTGTGTAACTCTAGCTTTTGATGGAAAATCAGAAAGTAAGTAGAGTAGGATTTAAATATAATTAATATAATTATGCTTCACTATATATGTTATACAACAGTAATATCTCAACCAAATGCTACTGTTGTGCAAACTGCTATATATAAGATAAAATTATCAGAGCTTTGCTCAAAAATTATCATTTTAAACACACTAAAATGATTTAAGAAAGTTTTTACAACATATAAGTTTACAAAAGTAGTAATAAAGAAATAACAGTAAAGCAGATATAACTAAAGAGAGCTACCAAATAATCAAGTAGAAAAACAGGAAGTTTTGACAAAGATAAAGCAAAAAAGCTACAAAAGCAAACTTAGAAAGCTGGCTTTATATTCTTAGTATTCAGCAAGAAATCTGGAAGAAAAAAGAAGTCAAATCCAATTAATGACAGCTTCTAGAAGTACAATACAATCCACAGTCATTTAATACAAAGCATATATTAATAGAATCAAAGTTAGCAAGCCATAGGTCAAAGTGTCCCCAATTCCAAAGGCATTCTGAACAGATTAATTCTACCTACCTATCTATCTATCTATTTATTTTGAGACAGAGTCTCACTCTGTTGCCCAGGCTAGAGTGCCGTGGCATCAGCCTAGCCCACAGCAACCTCAAACTCTTAGGCTCAAGTGATCCTCCTGCCTCATCCTCCCGAGTAGCTGGGACTACAGGCATGCGCCACCATGCCCAGCTAATTTTTTCTGTATATATTTTTAGCTGTCCATATAATTTCTTTCTATTTTTAGTAAAGACGGGCTCTCGCTCTTGCTCAGGCTGGTCTCCAACTTCTGAGCTCAAACAATCCGCCCGCCTCAGCCTCCCAGAGTGTTAGGATTACAGGCGTGAGCCACCACGCCCGGCCTGAACAGATTAATTCTGAACACCGAATGATATATGTCACTGGCATTTTCACTTTTGTAGAACATGGGAAAATTATATATAAAATGAAGAAAAAACATGAGCAATGAATTCTCCTAACTGTGCTAGCCTTTACTAAAAACTTGACAGCAAATAATAAACAGCTGAGCAAAACAAAACATAAAAACTTAAGATGTTGGGAAAGTCTTATCCAATTCCATTAAAGAAACTGTAGACAGAACTGATTTTAGAGATGTCATTTCTTACTTTGGTACATGTAGAATAGAAAAAAAAATAGCAGTCTTCTCCTTGGTTAGGCATGCTGGGTAGACTGTTAGATCAGAAGTGGCTACTTCAAACAAGCCACTGCTTCCTCAAGGCGAGGACCAGCTCCAAGTCCTCTTGAAATGGGTTTTATCTTCCAAATGACAACTCAGTCACAGAAATTGTCTTTAAAATGTAATCCTAAAATAAGGAGACAATGAATTAAAGTATTTCAGGTAAATTCTTCCAATTTCCTCCTCGAAATCACCCTGGCTAATGAGGTCACACTGTTAAAACTGGATTTTAATTATATTAACATGCACTTACCTATACAGAGCCTTATAAACACTGTGACTAATGAATATCGTACATTTTCATCTACAATGTAAAGTTTTTTTTTGTTTTTTTTTTTTTTGAGACAGAGTCTCGCTCTGTTGCCCAGGCTAGAGTGAGTGCCGTGGCGTCAGCCTAGCTCACAGCAACCTCAGACTCCTGGGCTCAAGCGATCCTCCTGCCTCAGCCTCCTGAGTAGCTGGGACTACAGGCATGCGCCACCATGCCCGGCTAGTTTTTTCTATATATATTTTTAGTTGTCCAAATCATTCCTTTCTATTTTTAGTAGAGACGGGGTCTCGCTCTTGCTCAGGCTGGTCTCGAAGTCCTGACCTTGAGTGATCCACCCGCCTCGGCCTCCCGGAGTGCTAGGATTACAGGCGTGAGCCACCGCGCCCGGCCTACAATGTAAAGTTTTTATTCAGGATAGCCATACCCTTCTTTCTTTTGTATTCTCTAAATGCTTGTTACCTTGCTTCAGCACTGTAAATTAAATAAGCATTACTAACTAAACAAATGATCTACATTTTAGATTGTTAATGTGACAGATTATTTTATACAAGATACTTGATAAATCCACATTTCTGAAAATCTAGATTTTTTTCCATCTAAATGAAAAAATCAGACCAGGCATGGTGGCTCACACGCCTATAATCCCAGCACTCTGGGAGGCCAAGGCAGGAGGATCGATTAAGCTCGGCAGTTCAAGAACAGCCTTAGCAAGAGTGAGACCCCATCTCTACTAAAAATAGAAAAAATTAGCCAGGCCTGGTGGCAAGGACCTATAGTCCCAGCCACTCAGGAGGCTGAGGCAGGAAGATGGCTTGAGCCCAGGACTTTAAGGTTGCTGTGAGCTAGGCTGATGCCATGGCCCTCTAGCCTGTGCAACAGAGCAAGACTCTGTCTCAAATAAATAAATAAATCAACAAACAAACAAACAAATAAATAAATGAAAAATATCAAATATTTTCACAAACATTTTTGTTACTTCAAAAGTATGTAATTATAACTTGATGGCAAAACTCTGTTTAGCTAGAATACTTGGAAAAACAATTACCTTTGAAAACATCTGTGGATCTAACCTACAAAATGAAAATAGCTAGAGTTGCACACCAATTATAAACAAGAAACAAAAGAAAGCAGAGTGCGGTGGCTCCCGCCTGTAATCCCAGCACTTTGGGAGGCTGAGGCGGGGGGATTGCTTAAGGCCAGGAATTCGAGAACAGCCTGGGCAACACAGCAAGATCCTGTGTCTTCAAAAAATTAAAAAAATTAGCCAGATGTAGTGGCGCACACCTTTAGTCCTAGCTACTCAGCGGGTTGAGGTGAGAGGATCACTTGGACCCAGGATTTCAAGGTTGCAGCGAGCTATGATTGTCCCACTGCACTCCTGCCTGGGTGACAGAGCAAGAGCCTATCTCACAGCAACCTCAAACTCCTAGGCTCAAGCAATCCTCCTGCCTCAGCTTCCCGAGTAGCTGGGACTACAGGCGCATGCCACCAAGCCCAGCTAATTTTTTTCTATTTTTAGTAGAGACAGGGTCTCGATCTTGCTCAGGCTGGTCTAGAACTCCTGAGCTCCAGCGATCCTCCCAGAGTGCTAGGATTACAGGTGTGAGCCACTGTACCCAGCCTCTATGGCATATGGGAAGGGAAAGGGAAAGGAAAAGGGAGAGAGAAAGGGAAGGGAAAGGGAAAAAAGGAAAAGGAAAGGAAGGAGCAAAAGCAGTCTTCAAAGCACTTTTCATCAATAGTGATTCAACAAAATGACACTCTACATTTTTACAAACTCAAGCATCAGAAGATCAGGTTTCAAAAACAATAATCTACAACTTGAAATCAATTAAACCAATTTAATCATATCTCCCACTAATAATTCCTAATCCAAGAATTGCATGCCATGATGAAAATTAGCCTTTAAGTCAACAATCTAAGGAGTAAGAGTCTACAACTAAACATGTACCAAAATCTTTAAAATTTATGTTCCTTTTGACCCAACAATTCCATTTCTAGAATTTACCCTAAGGTAAAAATAATCAACAAATATTCAAGGCAATAATATGCACAAGAAAGATCATCACAAACTTGTTTCTAATAAGGAAATAACACACAGAAACCCAAATGCGCAAAAACTGGAAGCTATTTAAAAATCTATGGTACCTCCACATAATGTGACAATATGTAGGTAGCCATTACAGTTTGGTAGCAAAAAGTGGATGCTGCTGTAAGCAGCTTTGGAACTGGGTTGTAGGTAGAGGCTCACAGAGTTTTAAGGTGCTTGACAGAAAAAGCGTAAAACAAACTGCCGCTAAGAAATATGAACATTAAAGGTGCTTATGGTGAGATCTTAGTTGGAAATGAGGAATATATTATTGGAAACTGTAGGAAAGGTGATTCTTGTTACAAAGAGGCAGAGAACTTAGCAAAATTGTGTTCTATTAGGTGGAAGGTAGAACTTGTAAGCAATGAACTTGGATATTTAGCTGAGGAGATTTCTAAGCAAAGTGTAGGAGCAAAGCGTGGGTTTTCCTTGCTGCATATAAGAAAATGCAAGAGGAAAGAGACACATTGAGGCAAGAACTATTAAGCAAAAAGGAAACAGAACTTGAAGATTTAGAAAATTCTCAACCTATCCACCTTGCAAAAAAATGAGAATGCATGCTCTGTAGAGAACACCAAGGGTATGGCTGGACAACAGTTTGCTGAAGAGACTAAGTGTGACCACATATACAATCAACCATCTCAGCAATAACGCTGCGAGCTTGGAATGAAAAGGGCAGACATGTACAGAAGAAACATGATAAGAAGACACGTAGGGAGAAGATGGCCATGTGCCTGGAGTGATGCATCAGCAAGCCAAGGAATGCCAAGGATTGCCAGGAAACACCAGAAGCTAGAAGAGGCAAGGAGGGATCATTTCCCTACAGGTTTCAGAGGGAGCATGACCCTGCTGACACCTTTTCAGACATCTAGCCTCTAGAAGTATGTGGCACTTGGTTATGACAGCCCTAGGAAACTAATGCAGATTACAAACATACTCAAATGATCTTTAACACATTGGCTGCCACACAAGAAAAAAAATTTTTCCCAGGGGCCACAGTGTTTTATTATGAAAATAGAATTAAAAACTTTGAAAACAAAATGATCCTTTCTAATTTAATGAAAAATCTGTTATTTTTTTATTCTCTGTGCGTGAGTTATATGCAACTAGAAAAATAGTTCATGTAGCTCAAGATAAAGAGATGTGTGAATTACACATGCTTCACGAGGCCTCAGGCTCAAAACTAGTGTGAGTTAAATACAACTCACATGGTAGTTAACGTGTTAACAAAGAAACAAAAATTCAGCAGAGAATTGTCTTTTCAATAAATGTTAATCAATTGAATGTGCACATGTAAAAAAATAAATCTAGACACAGACCTTATAACTTTCACAAAAATTAAAATGGGTAACACACCTAAATGTAAAATGCAAAACTGTAAAACTACTACAAGATAACATAAAAGAAAATCTAGGTAACCTTGAGTTTGGTGATGACTTTTTAGATTAAACACCAAAAGCATAATCCATGAAAGATAATAACGATAAATTGGACTTCATTAAAAGGTCTGCTCTGTGAAAGCACCGCTGAGAATGAAAAGACAAACCACAGGCTGGGAGAAAATGTTTGCAAAACACATAATTGACAAGGATTGGTATCCAAAATATACAAAGCACTCTTTAAATCCAACAATAAGAAAACGCACCTAATTAAAAACTAGGCAAAAGATCTGAACACACCTCACCAAAGACATACAGATGGCAAATAAGCATATGAAAAGATGCCCAACATCATGTCATTAGGGATTGCAAATTCCTTTTAGAATGACTAAAATGCAAAACACTAACAACATTAAATGCTGGTGAAGATGTAGAATCAACAAGGAAGAAGTCTGGAAGAACACAAACCAAAATATTAACACAGTAGTTACTGCCAGGGTGGTGAGATTATAGGAAATTATTATTTTGTTTTATGCTCAGAATTTCATTTTTTCTAATATAATCTAATATAGACATAATAAAAATTTAACTCTATTATAGACATAATAAAAATTTAGACATAATGAAAAATTAAGACCATCAGTGATTTGCTACAGCATGAGTGATAAAGGTTGGACCTTTAATGGCACCTCAATGATCCACTAGTTGGAGGTAAGTCTCCCCTGACCTCAAAGCCAGGGAATGCATTCTGCATTCTAACATACACCAAGAAGTAATTTTAAAAATCACTTCAAATGGGGTCAAGTCTCTGGATATTCAAGTAATTATAATGACACAGATGCAAAAAGGAAAAGTATTAATCTGAGAAGAAGGAAAAAGTTTAATAGAAAAAAAATTTTTTTTTTTTTTTGAGACAGTCTGGCTCTGTTGCCTGGGCTAGAGTGCCATGGCATCAGCCTAGGTTACAGCAGCCTCAAACTCCTGGACTCAAACAATCCTTCTGCCTCAGACTTCCAAGTAGCTGGGACTACAGGCATGAGCCACCATGCCTGGCTAATTTTTTCTACATATTTTTGGTTGTCTGGCTAATTTCTTTCTATTTTTAGTAGAGACGGGGTCTTGCTCTTGCTCAGGCTGGTCTCGAACTCCTGACCTCAAGTGATCCTCCCGCCTCAGCCTCCCAGAGTGCTAGGATTACAGGCATGACCATCATGCCTGGCACAGAAAAAATTTTTTTAAAGGGAAATAAAAAGCCTAGAGGTAAATTTTACTCCTGAAATCAACATCCCAAAGAACATACATGACTGCTACTGGTTTCAGAAAGACCCTCAACAAATTAATGAAACAATAAAATGGCAGCTATAAAATGGCAACAAAATAATATGAATTACAATTTTTGACAACTAATTTTCAAATTAGACTCTGCAAAGATCCCTCAGAGTTAGGCAGAGTGTGGGGAGATTGAAACCTGAGTAGATGGATATCCTCTTACTAATGTTTCAACAGAAAGTTCCTTCATGGCTCTGTTTTGCACACTAAGCTTCCATACCTTTCACTATGGGGGAAAAAAACGAATATAATTGCTATTCAAGAAAACGGCAAAAAAAAAAATCTAAAAATTAAAGTAAAATTTGATAGTAATAATGCTATCCCAAGCAAACACCCAATACCAAAATGCATACAAATAATCTGTTAAGTTTTAAAAGGAAAAAAAAGTATACGACTTATTAAGAAAAACCTGATTACTTTTCAACAGAAAATAGCTGTTTGAAAGTAGGAGGCCAAGATGAATAACTCGGCCTTTCTCAACCCACCCCTACATTAATGTAGGAAGAAGGAGACATTCTTTTAAAATCTTCATGTTCTCAGCATGTTTTAAAGGATATAAAATTGATACAGATGAACACACCACTATGAAAAAAGTGTGGGAAGAAAAGAAAGCTTAAAAAATTAAGAAAATTGGGTGCAGTGGCTCATGCCTATAATCCTAGCACTCTGGGAGGCTGAGGCAGGAGGATCGCTTGAGCCCAGGAGTTTGAGGTTGCTGTGAGCTAGGCTGACGCCACGGCACCCTAGCCTGGGCAAGAGAGTGAGACTCTGTCTCAAAAAAAAAAAAAAAAAAAAAAAAAAAAAAAAAATCAGACTTGACATTATTAGATTTCTTATCTGAATCTCTAAATGCCAAAAGATAAAATGCTATGCATTCAGAATTTAAAGGAGATTATGATCTTAGACTTAGCCTTTCAAACTACATTTCACAGATAGCTCAGGATTTATAAGTTTTTAGATACGAAAAGTCTGAAAAAGTATACCATCTATGTATTCCACATACTCTTGAAAAAATTATCCAAGTATTCTGACTTGAGAAAAAGAATCTAGAAAAAAACCTCAAAAGTAGAAAATGAACAAAACCAACCATGTCACAGGCACTATTTTCACTGCTTTTTAAAAACGTTTAAAATGACTGCTTTGACAGATGAAAAACCCTCAACTAAGCATTAGGAAATTGAACCAGATATCCACTAAGAGTACCACTACATGATCATGAAGGTTTATGCCAGGACTAAGAATGGTTTAACATTAGGAAATTCATTACATTAATAGTGTAAAGGGTGTAAACAACCAAAAACCATGAAGATTTTAAAAGAAGATTTCAAAAAAGAAAAAATGGTTAAAAAGTAAAGAAAAAATTTTGTTTTGTTTTTTAAGAGATGGAGTCTCACTGTCGCCCAGGCTGGAATGCAGGGTGGCACAATCATAGCTTACTGTAGCCTCAAACTCCTTGGGCTTAAGTGATCCACCCACTTCAGTCTCTGGACATCTATAGGTATGCACCACCTTGCCAGGCTAATTTTTTTCTTTCTTTCTTTCTTTCTTTTTTTTTTTTGAGACAAGGTCTCACTATGTCGTCCAAGCTGATCATGGACTCCTGGCCTCAAGCGATCCTCCAATCTTAGCATCCCAAGTAGCTGAGATTAGAGGCGAAAGCCACCAATGCCCAACAGAAAAGGGATTTAAAATAGTATTTTTTAAAAAAGTAAAATGGCTTTTAAAAAATTTTTAAAAACCCCAAAGCAAGCTAAAATGCAACATACATTCTTGATAAAAACCCTTAGGAAATTACAAGGTACTTCCTTAGCATAAATGCACTTAATCACCAGAAACATCCATACATAAAGCATGGTAAAGCAGCAGAGGTAGGTTCACTCAAGACAAAGAAAAAAGGAACACCCAACTGTCTCTATTATAATTCAACACTGTTTCAGATTTTCTAGCATATAAAGAAAAAAATAGCATAAATACTACAAAGAATGAGACCAAAAAAAATCCAGAACCTGCAGATTATATGCTTGCAAACTAGAAAATCAATGAAGAAATATTGAAAATAATAATATAAGATATACAAAAAGGAGTGAATTTCCTTTATGCCAGCAACAACAACTCAGATGATAACAGAGGGGCTCATTCACAAAACTATAAAATACACAGGAAGAAAGTGAAGTAGTATGCAAGACCCACATTAAATTAAAAACAAAACCAAAAAACTTTAAAACTATGAAGGCACAGAAGACCTGGATAACGGACAGATTAATGGAGTATTAGATGAAAGAAGTTAACTTTTCCCAAAAATAATTAATACACCAAATACAATTCAATTCAAAATCCCCATAAGAGTTTATAATTGAAACTTGACAGATTGTGAAATCATCTGGAAGCATAAGTATTTAAGAAAAATAAAGACACTTTAAAAAGGACTTGAAGAGCCTTGCTCTACCTGATATAATAGATGGTAAATATAACAATGTTTAAATGTAATAATGCCAAATGAATAAGTACACACAAATCAACAGAACTTAAGACAGTTGACTATCAGTTATTTATCACATAAATAAATGTGATTTATAAAAAAGGTCACGTTTGAAATTAACAAAAAACAGCCAGACATTTGAAAAAAAAATTTCTACTCCATCTACAAATCCTCAAGGGAATAAAAGCAGGGATGGCAAAGGGTTTTAGCTCATTAATTACAGCACTATCTTGAGAAAGATTCTGAATTCATAACTGCACTCAGCAAAAAGGCAAACCGTATCTGACAATGTCTATCATGCTTATGGCAAGAGTGGCGGTGTCATATAACTACAATCTTTAGATGGCATCTTTAATGTAAAATATATAATCAGTCAACAAAATGGGGAAAAATGCATGGTATTTTTTTTTTCATAAGCTCAGGGTAAACAAAAACCTTTCCAAGCAAAAGATCTATCAGCAACATGGCCAAAGATTAGTATCTTTACTAAAAGGGATGCATCAAGAACTTCATATCAAAAAGACTTCGTTAGTTTTTCAGTAAATTGGTACAACTTTTTTAGCAAGTAACATATAACAATTCTATAAATTCTCATCCAGGAACTGGTTCTAAGGAAGTAAGTTCACATAGGTATGTGCACAGACTGTTATTGGACGGAAGGTTATTTTTGTTTGTAATGGCAAAAACCCAAAAGTCTATCAATAAGGGATACATTAAACTATGGCACATCTATACAATGGAACACTACATAGTCATGAAAAGATGAGGCAAAGCTACGTGTGTGGACATGGAAATACGTTGTGATAAACTATTAACAGTGCTTTTCTCCAAGGAGATGGAGAAAATTACAGGGAGATTTCACCTTGGCTATATTATTTTTACCTTTTTGCAATGTGCATATATAATCAAAACAAAGAAAGAAAGAAAGAAAAAAAAGTTTCCACCCAAAAACTCAAAGTCTGTCAACAATTACGTACAAGAAAAAATGTCTGGACAACAGCCTTTTAATTTCTTACTGATCCAGGAAAAGCATGCCTTAAATTACCAAAATGTTCACTTCTTTAATGAGAAAAAGCCCATTTCCCCACTTACATTAGCTGGTTGCTCTCAACAGGAACGTCTGTGTCTTCACTGAGTTCCAATCTATTACGCCTGTAGGTCGAACCAACACTCAATCCATGAATTAATAATAATGAGGCAGAAAAAATTTTCCTCCTCACATTGCCAAGGAAACCTCTCAGCCACAATTCAAACACAGGACGTGTTTTTAAAACATCTCCCAACTACTGGGAGATTAAGTCCATTCAAATAACCTTTGTCAGACTGGAGACAGCTAGGTTAGTTATCTCCTCAAAAACAAAAAACAAAAAAAGTTCATTTAAAGATGAACTTGAGATTCAAAGGGTTATTAAAAAAAATAAGATCCATCTTCCATAGCCGAACAATACAATTAAAAAAAGAAAAAAGAAAAAAAACACCAAAATTCAACAAGATCCAATTTCTGGTCTTCAAGATCTCTTCACCTATTAAGAAAAAAACAGAAACCTTCCCCCATCTTTATTATCTGTATAATAAAAGCATACTTGTATGTAAAAATATAAAGTGTTTTATGTATATAATATACATATACATATATACTAACTGGCTTATACACACACACATATACACAAATGTGGGAAATAAAACATTTGGATAAGTTTCCCCTTTTGAAATATACTGTAAAAGCCTTTAGATTTGGGTTCATTATAAAAATAGTGAACTTACTCTTATACCAAAGTATCATGAAGTTAACGTTAGGCTAAATTTTGCCCAGCCCACTAAATAAAGATTAAAGGAAACCTTACACATATATCAATGTGTGTAACATGGATGTATGTAAATCATCATCATCATCATCATCATCATCATCATCATCAGGGAGTGTTTAACCAAAAAAGATAGAAACGTATAGTTATCGAGTAACTGCAGAGTGGTGCAGCAAGCTGTAGAAGGCAGAGCAGCATTATAGCCATTCTAAACTGGTACTGTCAAAATACAGAAAGCTTCTATCTAAGGGAAGATTTTTTCTTCTTTTACACCAACACCAGTGTCACTGGCATGCCATTCAATATTTGCCCTGCAAAGGCTTGCTTATGCAGCCTAGTTGCAAATTCTTTACTATTGATGGCTACAGCTAAAGACTTTGTAATTATCATTTACTCCAACTAGTAAAAGGGTAAACTTCTGGAGTTGAAATTTCATTTCACAATGGTACATTTACCATTTAAGAATTGCAAAAAATAAAAAATAAAATCAAAAACAAAAAAATCTATTTTGATACATAGAAATGAGTTCTAAATTTTGAAACCAGCCCAGTAACAAAGCAATTTTGATTCTTACGTTAATAAATACTACATAATTTCTAGGCTATATCTTGCCAAATACTATCCAAGACAAAACTAAAATCAAAACTTAAAAAAAAGTGGACACCTTTTACTCACACTTAATACTAGTCAATTTTCCAGGAATTTTTTGGGCAGGGAATATCCCCAAATCTAAAATGAAAAAAAGGAAAAATTGGGATCTTACATTAGTTATTCAGTCTGAAACTTCTACTAGACTTTTACTAAAAGTCATCATTTTCTGGCCTCCCACTCAATCACAAAAACATATTTTCAGAGTGGAAAGGGACCTTAAAGATACTGAGATCAATTCACTCATTTCACCAATGATTCCTAACACATGAAAATATTGACTGCTTATTTTTCATTAATACACTGGCCAAAACAACTTCATAGTTAAGAATACAGTATTATGGATCATTAAGTATGTTTTTTAAAAGATTACCTAAAATAGAGAACTATCCTTTGGGAAATGCATACTGGGTTTGTCAAAGTAAGTTCATAGGGCTTTCATTACAATATCCATTCAATCTTTTTCAAGTTTTGCAAACTTTTTAGTATGTTTTTTCCCCACAAATTATGCAAAAGTACCTATACAATCTTTATTTTTATAATGTTTTTTAAAGGTTAAGCCAATTTAAATACTAAATGTAATTTTTTCCTAATTGTTTTTTCTAATGTAAGGGCCAGTCCTAAATATACAGGATAACTATCATACTCAATAATTTGAAATTATAAAGCTGACCAGTATGAGGAGGTAATTATACTTTCCAAATATAAAACAATTTTATGGGTTTTCTTTTCCCCAAGTTGTAAGTAAGCATCAGAATTTTTAAAGCAATAGAAAAATGGGGCTGGGGGAAGGCAGGCCAGCTTAGTATGCTTTTTTTTTTTCCCTCATTTCATTGATTTCAGGGCAATCAAACTTCCCACGCGGGGGGAAATTTTACTTGAAACCAATTAATAATTCAATCTATTAACCAGAAAGAGACTAAGGCCTTTCAATGCTGCACTATATTTTTTTAAATTAAAAATATTTTTTCCTTCTCAATTAGTATAAACAAAATTTTCAAGTGCTCACTATACTGAGTTACAACTGTGAAATCTTTAATCTTCATTTTATCAAAATTATATTACCTCAGGGATTTTCAGCCCTTTTTGTGTTTTCAGGTTTCCCCAGACTTGTTTTTTAAGGAATAATTAATATGACTATATATAACAACTACAGCAATTAGGATACAGTAACACAGCAAAAAGTTGCCCCTTTTAAATGGATAAAGGAAAAAGAAATTAAGGTATTATTTCTTTTTCATTGCTTTGAACTTCATTCTCAGGATCCCAGCTCAGAACCAATGTAGAATAATCATAGTTAACATTTTTCAAGTTCATTTTCAGAAACATCAGCTGTTCTATATTGTCAAAGTCCAAGCTCATGATCTGTTTTGGATGAAAGTGGCTATTTGTAGTAAAGATACATTCAGACTGCCAACTACACATGGGGCAACTTAGATACTGAATAGCAACCTGGGTCAAAGCCGGCCATATGTTCATCTTCCTCTGCCAGTAAATCAAAGGGTCATCACCTCCTGAGAATTCTGAATACTTCTCTTTGAAGTACTCATCCACAATTGCTATAGCAGAAGGGAAAATGAACCTTTTGCTTCCAATGGCAACGCTGTCTGCAGCTGAACTATCAATGGAACCTGAATTGGAGGTGCCCTCTTTCATAGACAAGGTAAATGCATCAGCTCCTACTGTAACTGAAGAACCAGAAGGTTCTGAAGTCACAATCTGGCAGACCTCTGGTGAAGATTCCATATAATTACAAACCTCTTCTGCAAGAATCTGTTTATAAGTTTCTAAATCAGCACCTTGAGGAAAAAAGTCTTCCAAACTGTTTTTAAAGCAAGGATCCAACAAAGTAGCCAAGATACAGGGCTTGGATTTCAGCATGGCACTTAGTAGGGTATCTGTTTCAAGTTTCAGAGATAAACTGTCCACCAGATTGAGGGCCTGAGTAATTCCTCTGACTTGAAAATCTTCTCTGAGTTTCTGCAGGGAAAGGAGTAGATGATGGATTAGGGGTAGCACTTGATTCAATCCTGTGGTCTTCACACTCACTTTCTGGGTGGCCTCCTCAAATGGCTTAAGAATATCACAAACATAAGTCATTAGAGTCCACTGAAGGGAAGTGAGCACAACTCCACTGGCTCTACCAAGACTATGGTGAACTGAGTAGCAATGCTCTAAGAGCCATTTTAACATATAAAAGGTAGAAATCCAATGTCCAGTTTCATCCTGCTTCAAATTCTTCCATGGGAGTTGGTGATCATTTTGGAACTCTTGCAGTATCTGACGGGCCTTTACCGAATGACTAAAATGATGACACGTTTTCCTAGCAGCCACTAACATATTCTCAATGCTTTTGTGCTCACAGAAGAAGTCCTGAATGACTATATTTAAACAATGCAGGAAGCATGGCACGTGGGTAAAACCACCATCTTTGATTGCATGTACCACATTCGAGGAATTGTCAGAAACAATGAAGCTAGGGATAAGAAAATTAGGAGAAAGCCACAGACCAATCTGGTCATTTAATTCTTGTAAAATGTTGGTTATCAAACAGTCTTTGGCCAAACCTGTAACACAAAGCACTGCCCACTTTCTAAAATTGGGGATCCTGCCATTATGGGGGAAAGGTGCAGTTTCCAAAGAGACCCAGTGTACAGTCACAATGAAATAGTCAGTGGATGGGTCATGGGTCCATATGTCAACAGTCAGGTGGATCTTTTGGCTTTGAACATTCTCTAAAGTTAAGAAAATTTTTTCTCTGACACAATCATATAACTGAGGTACAGCCTTAGTGAAAAAGTAAGTCTCTGATGGCAACCTATAGTCAGGGGCTACAATCTGCATGAACCTCTGAAAGGCTGGGGTTGAGAAGTAGTTGTAAGGATGCATATCCTCCACAATCATTTGAATAATTGCCTGACTTATTTGACTTGAGACTGGATTTTCACAATATGTTGTTTCTCTCTCCTGTGCATGTATCACAGTGTTTTGCTCTGCAACAGGAATAGGACTTTCAGATCTATTTTCAACCTCTAACACAGGAGGTTCATCTGAATCAGAGTCGCTAAGGTCCTCAGCTGTTAAATCTTGGCTGCCTGTAGACTTTTCTCCATGCACAGTGTCACTTAGGGGATCATTTCTCTCAGTCTCAGTTTCATCTAACCCATTTCCAACAGCACCATTGTCTTTGTTGGCAACAGCCCAATGGATGGGATGGGTGGCCTGGAGGTGTCGTTGAAGTGTTGAAGTTCCTAAGTGAGAACCTGGCCTACCCCGGCTCACACTTCTTTTACATATATTACACACAGCTCTTGAGATATGCTGAGGATCAGTGTAAAAAAAATTCCAAACTGCAGATGTCTTGGCTCTGGTTCCAGGGATTAAGGCATGCTTGACAATGTTACTTTTGATGAGAAATCTCCCTCTTTCTGCCCTTAGGGCATCAGATGCTGATTTATCACGTTTCTTACCCATTCTATTATTATCTAATGGATCAGTAGGAATATATTCAAAGCTTCCACTGCTTCCAGGAGAAGAGGGAGATAAAGATACATCCAAGGTAAAATCTTCCTCCCCACTAGTGACTCCAAACTTGTTGGCCCTGGTCCAGTGAGGAGAATGTCTTGCCTGCAGATGTCGTTGAAGAGTAGATGTACCAAGATGGCTTCCAGGTTTACCCCTGCTGACACTTTTTTCACAGAGATTACAAATAGCCCGCCAGGTGTACTGGGGGTCAACATGAAAGAAATGCCATACAATGGAAGTCTTGGCTCTGGTACTAGGTAGATAGATCTGTTTTTCTATATTGCTCTCAAAAAGACTTTCTTCATCCTGGTCAGGGGCATCAGATGCTAACAAAGCAGGGGCATCTGCAACAGGCCTCCCAGATCCCAAATCCTTACTAAACTTTTTGGCAAGGATCAATTTTTTTCGACGTCTTTTCCCCTTAATTCGCAAACCCTTCTTTCTTTTCTTTTTAGCAGGCAATTTTGCCTCTTTATCCAGTCCTTGTGCCACCATCTTTCCCTCTACCACATTTTCTTCATCTGTATTAGAATTAATAGGAACACATCCCAGAATCCCAGCACCACTAAAAGTGCTGCGTCTTCTGCCAGAAGTGAGGGAGGAAACTGGTACATTTAAAGTACATATACTCATTCTCTTTATGTCTCCAAAATTTGCATCTGTTAGTTGGCTTATTATTCAAGCAGAAATACAGCTGTCTCTCTCTACTTGCATTACCTTTTCTCCAGTTTCTACAGGGAATCAAATTCTCTCTGGACCAATAACTTCCAAGCCAGGTTATTTTTGGAGAAAAAGTGACAGCAAAGGAGAACATTCCCAAACTCTTTCTTAGAGGGTTTTAAGATCCCTTCCAACTTTCTGAGGTCTGAATTCAAACAGTCCAGTGTCCTCATGTTATAGAAATAAGTACTGAGGCCCCCTTTCCCAGAGTCATAGAGTTGGTTAGCAGCAGCTAGAAGCCAGGTCTCCCAAGTCCCAGGTTCATGTTCTTTCTGCTTCATCAAGAACTTTATCTATCTGAAGTGCCTTCAAGCTTTTAAAATATGTATTTTTATGATGACTCCTGATAGCAACATCAATTTTCCCTTAATTCTGAAATTAATTATTTTCAGGAAATTTCATTTGAACAAAAACATAGTGCATCATTCAACATGCATTATTTAGGACTGTGATTTGCCAATACAACCAAAAAAATAAATTGTGGAAAACTAAATCAGACTCCACATACTGGTCATTAACAGCAGCAAATGCTAGTTGAGCCCTTTTAGCTCTAACTAAAAGTAATACAATTTTTAAAAATGTGGGTGACTGGAAAAAATGCTTTGATTGTAACATTTAAAAACAAGATTACAAGCTGCATTTTCGATTTACTGTTTATACCAGGAGTTAATCCTAAGTTTAGTTTTCAGGTATTTTTAGACTGGAGCAGCTTTACAGCCTGTAAATAAGTAACTCACAAGTTGGACTCTACATGAACAGCAAAAACTGAAATACGAGCTTTAAACCATTTCCATTCCTTTTCAGTTGCTCCCTCCCCTTCCCCCAATACCTACACACATTTACCCTAAAAAGCATCGCTATCACTAGTTCCACAGCCTCCTTCTCAAGGTCCAGAACCAAGGCCTGGAAGATGTCAACAAAATAGGCCTTCCCCATAGGAATCCGCACCGATTATGGGAGGTTAGGGGGTGTTCTTCATTATGGTTTCAGCAATCCTACAAGGAGAACGGAAGTGTGTCCCTGTTGCTCTCGACTCCGATGCTGAGGGCCGGGGACGGGAGTGTGATTAGGGCGGGGAATGGGTGTAGGATACCGGAATAGTGTCGGTGGCTTTCAGTATGTGGAGTTTGAGAAAATCTCCAAAGTAGTGGGCCCCTGGAGAGGAATGAGAGTAGGTAAATTCAGCTCCTGGCACTCAGTCTGATTCAGGCAGTGAGGGTCCGCTAAACTAGACAAACTGCTGCCCGGAGCGGAACGCGACCCGTGTCGGCTCTCGCTCCGGGAGCCGGACGGCACTCGGCTTTCGGGGCTGCGCCGGGGTCCCCCGGGCTCGCGAACACCGGATGTGGGGGAGGGGAGGAGGGAGGGAAGCCGGGGGGAGCGGGCGCCGCGGGGGCGGGGCGGGGGGGCCGGGAACGGCGAGCGGGAGCGCGGGGCTCCCGGCCGGGCCGGGCCCAGGACTCGTCCCGGCGCGGGGAAGGGCCCGCTCTGCCTTCCCGGGCTAGGCCGCGACCCGGGGGCGAGGGGACGCCGCTGCCACTCCCCTCGCCCTGTCCCCCACCTCCTCGGCCCCAAGCCACCCGGGAATCAAAAAAACGGGTCTAGTTACCAGAGAACAGAACTTTACCGAACCGGTGACACTATCCCCGACTCCCGGTAGCTGCCACGTCTTTCTTCTTTCTTAATCGCTGCCGGCCGTCGTCCTCGGAGCAGCAGCAACAGCAGAAAAACCAAAGACTGCCAGCGTCAAAGATGGCGCCCGGCCGCAGGCTCGGCCCTGAGCCCCGGCCGGCGACGGTGCCAGCGCGGCGCACGGAGCGGCATCCTGGGACACGTAGTCTCCTGGACGAGGCGAGGCCCAAGATGGCGTCTCGGGTCCCGCGTCACGTGACAGCGGACACGCGGCGCCCTGGGCGCCTTCGCTTCCCAGGAATGAGTTTCAGGAAGTTACCGCGCTCCTGAAGCCGTCTCTGATACAATTTTGTTTTTGTTTTTGAATTAAGTGGGGTGATAAGCGAGAAGGCCGCACTCGGTTTCCTCTTGCCGAAGTGTTTGCTTAATGAATAAATCGCCCAAACCGTGTAGAAATTTAATTTAGAAGTTAAATTTCTAAATACGCAATGTTGAAAGACTTGTGAGTTTATTTTTATTTGAAGAAGTGAAATTGGGCTTTGGGGGAGTTTTTTTTATTTCTTAAAACAAAAGTAATTCATGGGCGCGGTGGCTCACGCCTGTGATCCCAGCACTCTGGGAGGCCGAGGCGGGAGGATCACTCGAGGTCAGGAGTTCGAGACCAGCCTGAGCGAGAGCGAGACCCCGTCTCTACTACAAATAGAAAGGGATTAACGGGGCAACTAAAATATATATAGAAAAAATTAGCCGGGCATGGTGGCGCATGCCTGTAGTCCCAGCTACTCGGGAGGCTGAGGCAGGAGGATCGCTTAAGCCTAGGAGTTTGAGGTTGCTGTGAGCGAGGCTGACGCCACGGCACTCACTCTAGCCTGGACAACAAAGCGAGACTCTGTCTCAAAAAAAAAAAAAAAAAGTAATTCATGTTCATTAAAAAGTTCATGAAAAGGAAAAACTATCAGTCGCCTCCCCACTTCATTATTACCATTATTCTGTATTTCCCTATTTGAAAGTTTTTACCTTTCCCCCCTGATTATAAAAGTAATACACATAAATTTTAAATAATACAGAAATACAGTATAGAAAGTTAATCTCTATTAATCTCATTCCTGAGAAATAAGCTCTCATAAATTTACCATATATCCTTTCTAACTTTTTAAATGCAAATTTACTTAAATATACTCGAGTATATTTAACATTTATTAAAAGGATTTGTTCTGTAAAATTTGGATGCAGTCAAAAGGCCACTCTCAAGGATCCAGAAGGTCAAGTGTGGCCCCAGGCTGTAGGTTCCTCACCCCTAGGCCCTTCAGCAGAACTTGCTTAGGTTACATTTTACCTAACTTGGATAAAGAATACAGTTCTGCTACTAAGAAAGGACACACTTGATGGTAAAGCAGAGGGGACTCCAGGCACCTTTTATTTTCTCTTGTGTTTGTTCTGCCAATTGCTAGCTGGGTGTGAGAATCCCAGCCAGCCCATGACTAGGGATCTGTCAGAGCAGAGGGGTGCTGAGTCTCCTTATCCTTGGGATTTTATCTCCTTTCAAAGTGAGGAGCCACAACTGTAGAATCTTAGCTCCAATCCCTGCTTTATATGACAGTACTCTGTGGTTGCCATGTCAACCAGACTTAACAAACAGGTTCCTGGTAACTAATCTCTATCTGTGCCACAGGCCTAGGGTTTTTTAATTTAACAGGGTTCTCCAAACAGCTTAAGGGTTTTCCAGCCTAAGGCTTTCCAAGCTGCTGTCCTGGCCTGACTGGTATGCTATATATAGTTTATAGTTATATCATATTTCATGAAATCTAAAATATCATTGATTATAAAAGAGAGGAAAAAGAAAACCCTGCCAATTACACTCTGACAGGCCATTGATCAAAGATATTAAAATTGGAGAGAATGTGCATTTTTTTTTTAAGGTGGGAGGTTGTGAGGAGGGGTGCACAGTTTCCTTGGTTTTTGTTGTTGTTGTTGAGACAGTCTCACTCTGTGGCCCTGGGTAAAGTGGAGTGGCATCATTGTAGCTCACTGCAACCTCCAACTCCTGGGCTCTAAGTGATCCTTCTGCCTCAGCCTCCCCAGTCCAGGTAGCTGGGACTGCAGGCACGAGCCATAACAGCCCGGCTGTTTTTTTTTTCTTTTCGGTAGGAACAGGGTCTCATTCTAGTTCAGGTTAGTCTTGAACTCCTGGGTACAAGCGCTCCTCCTGCCTTGGCCTCCCAGAATGCTAGGATTACAGGCATGAGCTACTGTGCCCAGCCAAGGAATGTGCATCCTAGAATGAATGAAATAGAGTATTTAAAAATAAGAACAGGCTAAAACTATGTGTAGTTTTTTGCAATTTGCTTTTATCATTTTCAGTATATCTTGAGTATCTTTTAATGATCATGATCAGTGCTTAGAGGCTTAATCACACACATCCTTCACAGTTCCTTCCCACTCAATGTAAGGCTCTGTTTGCAGTTTGTTTCACCAGTCCCTTACTGATGTAAATACTCGTGTTTCCATTTCATTAGTCTCTCTCAAGGGGGGAAGAAAAATAATAGAGTAACATGGATATTGAAGAGGGCAGAAGTTAAAAGCCTGAGGCTTTGGAAAAGAGGGAGAACTAGTTGGGAAACCCTCTGTCAGGAGAGTCCGCATAGAACTCCCCTCTCCCACAATATATACACAGAGGATTCTCAGGGATGGGGGTTGGCTTGCCCTTTATACATTACACAGGGTAGGTATCCAGACCCAAGGGTATAATGTCAGACTCCCCTTACCCAGACTGCACCTCAAATTCTACATGAATTTTAAACAGTCTCTAGACCTTTACAGTAAGTAATCAACAAAACCTTTTAGGATGTTCAGTGGGGTTTTGCTTTGAAAGAGAAGGTTTTGTAGAGCCCTCTAGAAAAATAATGCAAAATTATTCAGACAAAATTAGCTTCAAAAGAAAATATTTCTTTAAACTAGAAAAAGAGGCCAGGCACGGTGGGTCATGCCTGTAATCCTAGCACTCTCGGAGGCTAAGGCTGGAGGATTGCTTGAGTTCAGGAAGTGAAGATCACCCTGAGCAAGAGTGAGACCCCCCATCTCTACTAAAAATAGAAAAAATTAGCTGGGCATGGTGGTTCACACCTGTAGTCCCAGCTACGGCATGTGCCACCATGCCTGGCTAATTTTTTCTATATAGATTTTTTTTTTTAGTTGTCTGCTAATTTCTTTCTATTTTTAGTAGAGACGGGGGTCTCACTCTTCTCAGGCTGGTCTCGAACTCCTGACCTCGAGCGATCCTCCTGCCTCAGCCTCCCAGAGTGCTAGGATTGCAGGCGTGAGCGACCACGCTCAGCCTGCCTCAGCCTTCTGAGTAGCTGAGACTACAGGTATGTGCCATCACGTCCGGCTAATTTTTCTATTAATATGTTTTTGTAGAGACACAGTCTCACTGTGTTGCTCAGGCTGGACTTAAGCTCCTGGCCTCAAGCAATCTTCCTGCCTGGGCTCCCAAAATGGTGGGATTATAGGCATGAGCCACCTCACTCGGCCCCATCAAGTTTCTCGTATATACAAGCACTAAGACTTTATTGAATTATTATTGAATTATTTAGTATATTCTTGACCAGAAGAAAACTACCATTTTTCCTAAGTGTATTAGTTATCTATTGCTATATAACAAATTACCCCAAAATTTAGTGGCTTAAAAAAAACAAACATTTATTATCTCATTGTTTCTGTGGGTCAGGAATTCAGGAGCAGTTTGGCTGGGTGGTTGTGCCTCAGAGTCTTTTGTGAGTTTGCAATTAAGTTGTTGGCCAGGGCTACAGTCATCTGAAGGCTTGACTGGGACTGGAGGATACATGCACAAGTCAACTCTTACAGCAATTAACAGGGAATCTGTTTCTTACCCTGTGGGCCTCTCCATAGGGCTGCTCGGGATACGGGTAGCTTCCTTCACAGTGAGTGATAAGAGAGAGACACTAAGACAGATGCTGTAAGCTGCAATGCCCTTTATGACCTAGCCTTGGTGATGACATACCACTTCTCTATTGTATTGGCTACACGGATCGACACTGACATAATGTGGGAGGGAACTTGAAACAAGGACTTGGTAACAGGAGTCAAGAGATCATTGGGGTCTATCTTGGAGGCTTGCTACCATATCAGGTGTTAGTGATAAGCGAATCCTCCCCTTAAAATTTGACATGCATGAAGAATTTTCCACAGACTGGTTTCTGGCTCCCTATATTTCATACCTTGTCTCTCCTCCGCAATCTACATTCTTCTGGGGCCAGATGCTGTAGGGCAGGTTTATATCCAGGTGTGACCTCTGGCCCTACAACCTGTCATAATGCCAGATGACTCAGCACAGTGGGTAACAGAGGTATTCTTGAAAGCCATTTTGACACCCATGAAAGTGAGTTTAAACCACATAAATATAACCCAGAATAATTGTATCCCAGCTCAACTTCTTCTTAGCCAGATCCCAAAAATGCCCAATAAAGGGAAGGTATTAGAGAGAACATCTGAGTGAAAAGAAACAAGGCTCTTAACCATTGCTATTAAAATCTTATCTCACTTTGGGAGGCTGTGGTGGGAGGATCACTTGAGGCCAGGAGTTCAAGACCAGCCTGGGCAACATAGTGAGAGCCTGTCTTTACAAAAAAATTTTTTAAAAATTAGCCAAGTGTGGTGTTTTGCACTTGTAATCCTAGCTACTCGAGAGGCTGAGGCAGGAGGATTTCTTGAGCCCAGGAGTTCAAGATTGCACTGAGCTATGATCATGCCATTGCACTCTAGCCTAGGTGACACGGTGAGACCTTGCCTCTAAATAAATAAATTAAATAAATAAATAAATAAATAAATAAATAAAACATGCTAGCTACAAGAAATTCACTCTAAATATAAAAACATAGAAAGGTTTAAAGTAGTAAAGGATGAAAAAAGATATACCATGCAAGCAATAATCAAGAAGAAAGCTGCTGGGGAAGAAAAAGTTCTTCCTTAATAAATAAATGAATAAATGTAGAAGGAATGAAGGAAATAGAAAATCACCATATGATCCCACTATAATAATTATTGCAGGCAAGATCTACCAGGGGATGATAAAATTAGTGAGGGAAAAATTGAGGAGAAACTGGGTATTTGAATAGTCTCAAAGTATCTCCCTCCAGATACTTATTTTATTACAGAAAAGAAAACAGTAACTTTAGCGTAGAGAAAGAAACCTTGCAGACACCACCTTAAATTTAATATTCACCAGTAATGACACATATTGACATCATGCACCTGCTGATATAATGCACTAAGAAGGGCACATCATACAGTATTCTTGCCAAAAACATGTAACATCAGTCTAATAAGAAAACAACAGTCTGGGCGCAGTGGCTCACGCCTGTAATCCTAGCACTCTGGGAGGCCAAGAGCAAGTGAATTGTTTGAGCTCAGGAGTTGAAGACCAGCCTGAGCAAGACTGAGACCTCGTCTCTACTAAAAATAGAAAGAAATTATATGGACAACTAAGAATATATACAGAAAAAATTAGCCGGGCATGGTGGCGCATGCCTGTAGTCCCAGCTACTCGGGAGGCTGAGGTAGGAGGATCGCTTGAGCCCAGGAGTTTGAGGTTGCTGTGAACTAGGCTGATGCCACGGCACTCTAGCCCAGGCAACAGAGTGAGACTCTGTCTCAAAAAAAAAAAAAAAAAAAGAAAGAAAACATCAAAGAATCATAAATTGAGGACTATTTTACAAAATACCTGCCTGGTACTGTTCAAAAGCCTCAAGGTCATGAAAGACAAAGCAAGAATGAAGAACTGCCACAGATTGGAGGAGACTAAGAAGACATATAATTAAATATGTAGGATCCCAGGTTGGATCCTGGAACAGAAAAAGGACTTTGGTGAAAAGCTGGTAAAATCCCAATATGGTCTACTGGTCAGTTAAAGATATACCAATGTTAGTGTCTTAGTTTTGATCATTAGATCATAGTTATGCAAGATGTTAACATTAGGGAATGTTTGGTGAAGTGTATGTGGGAAACATTTATATTATTTTTGTAACTTTTCTGTAAATCTAAAATTATTCCAAAATAAACTTTTTAAACATTTGTTAAGTGAAAGCAAGCAAGCAGGAGTGGCTATATTAATGTCAGATAAAATGGATTTCAGAACAAGGAATATTACCATCAATAAAGAGGGACATTAAATAATGACAAAGAAGTCAACTCACTAAGAAGACATAACAATCCTAAATGCACATGCAGCTAAAATTAGAGGTTCAACATCCATGAAGCCAAAGCAGGTAGAACCGAAAGGAGAAACAGACAAATCCACAGTTATTGATATATTTGAAGGCATCATCACTCCGTCTGAGTAATTGATAGAACAAGTAGATGGGAAATCAGTAACGATATAGTGACCTGAACAACACTACAAATCAATTTTACTTAACTGATATTTCCAGGCCACTTCACCTGACAGCATTTGAATACATATTCCTTTCATGTGAAATCCCACAAAATTAAAACAAACTTGGAGAATTGTGTCTCAATCTGTGATTGTCAAGAAGGGGCTTTCTCCTCTCACAGAGAGTCAGGGTTCTCCAGGACACCTGGGACAAACCCAACCTTCCGTCGGCGATTCTCAGCTTCTGAGTGCATCTTGCCTACATATAGACTTTGTGTTTATTTGGACAACTGGAGACCTCCCCTATATGTCTGCCTGGCATCTCCCAGAGCCGTGGTGGTTCTATATGGCTGGCTTGTGCTTTGATGTTTGCTGTGATTTCCAGGAAAGAAGAACCTCCCCTGAATTAATGCCACATCTGATACATAATCTAAATCATCTTATCAGGAAATCAGAGAATGTTCCAGAACTAGCAGCCTTCTTTCTACTTCCTCATTTCTCCTTTTGAAACCCACATGTGTGCGTGTGTGCCTATGTGGGCTCAGATCTTTTTACTTCTCTGAGTCTTGGGCCTCAGATATTATCAGGTTCTCGTATCGTCAGAGATATTGGATTATGTCATGTGATAGACAAAATAATGCCTTCTCCCTGCCAAGAGATGTTCATGTCCTAATCCCTGGAACCTGTGACTATGTGATCTTGCATGGTGAAAAGGACTCTGTGGATCTGATTAAGGATCTTGAGATGGGGGATTATCCAAGTGGGCCCAGTGTAATCACAAGGGTTCTTGCAAGAGGGAGGCAGGAGGGTGAGAGTCCAAAAGGAGGTGTGACGACGGAAGCAGAGGTTGGAGTGGGAGCTCTGAAGGTGGAGGAAGGGGCTGCCAGACATGGAATGCAGGCATATTCTAGAAGCTGCAAAAGGCAAGGAAATGGATTCTACCCTGAAGCCTTTAGAAGAAATACATCCCTGCTAACACCTTGGTTTTAGTCCCTTATGACTCATTTCAGATGTCTGACTTCCAAAACTGTAAGATAATAAATTTGTGTTGTTTTTAAGCCACTAAGCGTGTGATAATTTCTAATAGCAGTCAAATGTATCCATCTATCGTTTTATAGCTATCTAGGTTTGGGCACATGTTTAGAAAGGTCCTTACCACTCTGAGATTATAAAACCTTCCCTTGTCTCTTTTTGGAACTTCCACGGTTTTAGATTGGATTATTTTAACAGATTTACTGATTGAAGGAATGAGCTAGAGGTCCACATCTTGTGAGATAGAGCAGGGCCCCCTCTTAGAGGCCTGCCAGGGCCCCCAAGCATGGAAATAAAGGAAAATATTGGTCCCTTCAGGGGAAGTTCCGGGCACCTAGCTAGCCTTGAAAAGTGAATGGGAGTAACAGTGGCCCTCCAAGCCAGCCAGAGTCACTTGGTGTTTTGGTTCCTTGTACAAACTAAAAGATGGCATCTTAACACATGACCTAGAGCTGTTTTTCAGAACCCTCCCCCAACCCCAGGATGGAAAATGCAGATAAGAGGGAACTGAGGAATGGAACTCTGACTTCTGTTCTTTGTTTTAAATTTTTCCTTCAGTGGTCTGGGGACAGTCACACCCACGTTAATATTCCTTTCAATTGCTAATCAAAGAATCTCTGAATCTACTATGACCCTTAAGCCCTTGCTTCAATATACCCCACCTTTTTGGGCCAGGCCAATATATAACCTCCATGTATTGATTTCAATTTTGCCTGCAACTTCTGCTTACCTGAAATGTACAACTGCCTTTAAAAACACTTGCTTGTAAGCCATCAGAGAGTTTGTGTCTTAAGCATTAGCTGCCTGTTCTTGCTGGTGCCAAGTAATAAAAATGCCTCTTTCTCCTGCTGCAACTTTAGGCTTCCTTGTCCTGGCTTCGCTGCACTGGGTGAGCAGACCCCAGTTTGGTTCAGTAACACTTGCACAGATAGACTAGCAAAAAAGACACATGGATGGAAGAATCACTTCCATTTGACCTTTGGAAGGGACTGGTCTTTCCCTGCAGGGGTCTGCTAGCCAAGGTGGGGATGTTCATTCACTGTCTATCTAGCAAACACTCAAGACAGCAAAACTGAGACTTGGGGTACACTTGTGGGGAGAGTGAAGAACTGAAGGAGCAAGGCAAGAGCTCTTCTTGGGAGAAGTGATGTGTTTGCCTTGGTTGGAGTGGGGAGGTGGAGTGTCCATATTCCCAAGAAGAGACTCAGGTAAGTGCATAAATCTGAGGGCAGGGAAGGCAGGCCCATGGGAACAGGGCTGGCTACATAATTTGTAGGACCCTTCATTCAAAAAACATGTACAAAAAGACTGTTGTTAAAGGTGCTAAAATAGACAGCTTTTCCCTTCTGGTCTCTCTCTTGTCATGGTATTTTTTATTTACTATTTGGTGCCATTCTAAGTAAAGTTAACATTTTAAATTGTTAGCATGAATTTGGCCATTCCTCTTTACATTGTGCAATGCAAGCTTGAAACGCAAATATAACAGCATTTAGCTTGTATGTGGAATCACCAAAATTATTTTTATTTTGCGGCTTGTATATACATAAATGCAGTTGATTCTTGGTATTCATAGATTTTGTATTTGTGAACTCGGCCTACTTGTTAAAATTTATTTGTAGCCCCCAAATCAATACTCTGGGCAGTCATTCGTGGACATGCCCACGTGCAGAGCTGGCCACACGCACGCGCCCACCTAAGTCTGAACAAGGCAAAGCTCTCAGAGAGTAAACGGTCTTTTTCTTGCAGTCTACTTAGTGCCACATTTTTTGCATTTTTTTGTGCTTCTTCTTGGTAATTTCAGTGTTTCAAATGGCCCTTAGGCACAGTGCAAGGAGGCTGTGATGGGCCGTACGTGTGTTAGATAAGCGTCTTTCAGGTATGAGTTATAATGCCTTTAGTCATGAGTTCGATGTTAAGGAATCAATAATATGCATTCAATAAGGTATATTATAGTGTGCCTTTGAACAAAAGCACACATAAAACAAGGCATGTATTGATCAATTGATAAAAAAAGGTATGGCCAGTGGCTGATAGGAACCTAACCCTGTATTTCCCCTGGAGGCAAGGTTTCACTTAGTGTTCTCGGTGACTTTACAGAATGTAACTACTGTGCGTAATGAGCACTGACTATATTTAGTTCCTACCAGAACAGTGGAAACACTGCACACAGCTAACTCAACTGTTTTTGCCCCACTTCTCGACACTTCATGCACATTCTACCAACACTATCTCCCATCAACCTGCTGATGAGTGAGGGGAGACTGACAAGAAAATGAACTATCCGTTCCCCTTTGTCTCCTTTCCTGCCATGCCGTTATTTTCAGTATAATTGGTTCACTGATATAGGGAAGTAACACAAGCACGACAAGACATGACAGGTCTCCTTGGTCATTTGTGTTTCTTAGAACACCATTGCTTTCTGTGTTCAAAGCAAGTTCTGGTTTGAACTGAAAACACAACCTCTGGGGATTGTTGGCATTCTTGTTTACTCGGTTGTAGACACAACGAGCTTACCTTGTACTCACTCTGAGTCTTGCCGAACTTCCATGAATTGTGGGTCTGCCAGAATTCTCCACTCATGGGACATCGCAAACAGTCTATATGAATAGAAGGCAGCAAATGATGGACATGCGGCTCATGGGTATCCTCTCTTCCCCCAGACTTCATGTACAAAACACAAGTTCAAAGATAAGAATTTCTTTGAAGTTAAGAATTTCAAGATGGTGACAGCAGGACCTTAAACCAAGTGGAGGGGCCCTTCTGAGCGCTGGGCTCTGTGCAGCTGCACAGGTTGCGCACCCGTGAAGCTGGCCCTGCATGGGACATTGCTCTCTTGTGAAGCCTCAGGGTCCTTCCATTTCCCCTGGAGAGTCAAAGGAGCATCTAACACAGGAGGAAAAGGGTAAAGTGCTGGCTATGTTGTCATATTTTTCTGAACCGATCCTAACCCTTCAGGGTAGAAATAGACAGGTACCTTTCTGGTCTGGAGTTGGGAAATGGTTGGCTAGAGGGAAGGGAGGCCTGCGTATTTCCATTTTCCTCTAACTCCAGGGGAGCAGGACACTGGCTTTTTGACTTGGAGTTTCTGGAAGTATTTGCAAGTCAGTAATAGACCCTTAGCCCACAGGAAAACCAAAAGTGATAATAAAGCCCCGTCATATTATACTAAAAAAAAAAAAAAGTCACAACTGATTAGTTATCTTTATATCTACTTTCTCATCCTGTCCTAACTTGAAAAAATTTCCTCGTATTTAGTGTTATCAAGCATATAAAATGAAACAATTACTCAAAATTTCCTGGCAACTAAGGTGACAAAACAAAACTATAAAGGGAAAGAAAGAATTAAAATTTAATAAAGATTTTTCATTGATTTGTTTATAAAATTTTTCAGAACAGGAAATAAACAGAGCAGTTACCTATTTAATATGAGACGATCTACAATTTATTAATCTTTTTTTTTTTTTTTGAGACAGAATCTCGCTCTGTCGCCTAGGCTAGAGTGCCGTGGCGTCAGCCTAGCTCACAGCAACTTCCTGGGCTCAGGCAATCCTCCTGCTTCAGGCTCTCAAGTAGCTGGGACTATAGGTGTGTGCCACCAGGCCCGGCTAATCTTTTGTTTCTAATATTAATCATTCTTGATTTAGGAGAATGTATAAGTGTAACTGGCTTATTGAGGTGTCTGCCTCGGGGTATAAACAGGAGCTGGCTTAGATTTTTTTCCAGAATCTGCCCCCAACTGATAGGTAGTGCCTCCTACTGGGTGATAGCTCTCTTAACAACTTCTAATTTAGACCCCATAGTTTTTCATCCTCTCTTAGCTATGAGAATGCTTTCATGACAGCTTTAAAAATTTTGTTCTGTTCATTTAAGCTTCATGCTCATATGTGATACAAATCTCTCCTTACTTGACCAGACGAGGTTGCTGCTCTCCGTGTTGCTGCTGTCCTGGCCAACTACCCCCCAACCTGCCATCAGTACCAGACTGTCACAGTGCCCTCTGTGCAGCATGAATTTAAATGCCCCCTGCTTGAGAAGTAATGGTCTGTTTTCACCCACAACCCTTCCAACACCAGACGTATGAGGTTGTTTTTTTCCCCACACCAGTCAATACTCCAGCTCTGTGGATCCGACAGTTCAATTCCATTCCGACACTAACTCGCCTCTCCTTATTTACAATGGATTTACTTACTTGTTTAATCCAAGTATACATTTAAAGTAGTTTCAGAATTGCTAACCCATACTTCTGTAAGATACAAATTTACCAACTAGAGCTGCAGTGTTTGTATACAGTTCTTTGTGTCTTCATCTGACAGTTTCACATCAAAACATTGTTTTCCAAAGTTAAATGTGAGGGCCTGGCGTAGTGTGGTTTATGCCTGTAATCCTAGCACTCTGGGAGGCCAAGCAGGAGGATCGCTTGAGCTCAGGAGTTCCAGACCAGTCTGAGCAAGAGCCAGACCCCTTCTGTACTAAAAATAGAAAAATTAGCAGGGCATGGTGGTGCACACCTGTATTCCCAGCTACTTGGGAGGCTGAGGCAGGAGGATTGCTTGAGCCCAGGAGTTGGAGGTTGCAATGAGCTACAATGATACCACTGTACTCTACCCCGGGCAACAGAGTGAGACTCTGTCACAAAACAAAAACAAAAAATTAATTTTCAATTATTTTTCCCTCCATCCCCTTCAGTGAGATTATGTCATACATTTGTAATACAATTAGATTTATTTGTCTCAATTTGCATACCATCCTGGGTTCAACCACAGCCTAGTTAATTTTTTAAAATTTGCATACAATAAAAGTCCCTCTTTGTGGTACACAGCTTTTGGGTTTTGACAAATGCATACTGTCATGTAGCCACTGCCACAGGACCATATGGAACAGCTCCATCATCTTAAAATTCCCCTGTGCAGCCTGTTTGTAGTGAACTCTCCTTTCCCAAACTGGCAACCACTGACCTGTTTTCCTTCCCTATGGTTTTGCCTTTTCCAGAATGACTCATAAATGGAATCATACAACATGTAGGCTTTTAGCCTAGCTTCTTTCACTTAGCAAAATGAATTTAAGATTTGTCCATATTGTGTGAACCAGCGGTTGGGTTCATTTCTTTTTACTGTTGAGCGTGGATAAACTCATGGAATGGACAGCCACAGTTTGTCTTTCCAATCACCTGTTCAAGGACATCTGGGTTATTTCTAGTTTTTGGCAATTATGAATGAAGCCGTTATAAACGGCCATGTGTGGGCCTTTGTGTGAATGTAAGTTTTCAGTTCACTTGGATCAATTCCTCGTAGTGGAATGGCTGGGTCGTATGATAAGTATATGCTTATAAGAAACTGCTGTTGAACAGTTTCCCAAAGTGGCTGTTACGCTTTGCAATCCCACTGGCAACACGTGAGAGTTCCTGTTGTTTCATATCCCAAGCAGCAATTGGTTGTCCATACTCTTTTTAAAATGGCAATTCTCCACCCACCCCACCCCAACTTCTTCCTTTCTTTTGGCCTCTGCTTAGATCATAAAATAATCTATACGCTTGCTATGCAGTCTGCTGGTATCAGTGAAGGTAGTGATTTTAAGACTACTTCCTACTCCCACTGTGCACTAAAGTACTTTCCTATTTTTTCATTTCCTAACAGTTCTACAAGGCAGTTTCAGCAAACATTCTTAGGTTGGTATGACAGATAATAGCACCTGCTTGAGAAGAATTCCTTTCTGGCTTTCTGAAACCTCTGCTTTTGTGCAGCCTCTTAGCTCCCTACTCATCTCAGCCTCTTCTCGGCTTAACCAAGTGAACGCATTGAAATACTAGAGTGATCAAGGGTCTTCACTAGACTCTGCAGTGGCCAAGGATCCGGCAGGATAGACCACTCCATGCGGCCTTCCAGTCAGGTAACTGGATTTTAATTCATGAGGAAGGAGCTGAGTGCCAGGCCCATGCTCAGGGTCCCTGCTGCCTGGCTCAGCAGCTAGCACATTCTCATAGTCATCAGAGTCCTCCTCTGACATCTCTTCTGTGTGTTTCACCTGACTGTTCTCACTCTGTGTGGATGGCTGAAAGGCCATATAATCCTCTGAAGCCAAGGACCTTTTTCTGACAGGTTGGATGTGGGTCCCTGGACCATCTGTCCTGCTCTCAACATGGTCTGTGTTTGAGGATGTCGTTTTTGCCTCAGCCTGCTGCAGGTTTCCACTGGGATCTGCTGGTGGGACATTTACATAGTCTCTGCAGCACTGACAAGCCACCTGAGGTTGCGTCTCCCGGATGCCCCCGAGATCCAACCCTGTCATGTTGACATAGTCATTTGAGGTCTGAGAAGAGCACTCCCCATCACTGAGTGGCTCACTGCCCTCAGTTCCGGGAGACCAAAAACTGGTGCAGTTAACAGCATTCCTGCACTCCTCGTCTCTTTCTTTAGCAAACTCCAGCTCCTGGGCACTTGGAAGAACAAGCACATTTCCGGAGGGGCTGTTGGTGGATGTTAGAGTCTCAGCAATCTCTTCTGCTGTGGGGACATTGACATAATCATGTGAATCCTCTGAAGAAATGCTCGTGCAGTCTCTGGAAGCTCTGACATTGGTGCATTGTGCCAAGGGAGTGAGGTTTCTGCACATCTGGGGCACTGTGGCGTTGTCATAGATACCCACCGCGTACTCCATGGCATGGACGTGGGCTCTGTGCACCTGGGGGACAGCTCCTGCTTCGGCTGGCTGTGAGGAAGAAGAGAAAGGCAGTGATAGCATGGGAGCAGAAATATGGGCAAAGCCTTCCTTCTTGGCACAGTGCTGCTGGCATAGTTCCTTCACTTGGTTCTCCACCTTGGAGGAAAAGCTCTAAATCAGGGGTCCCAAACTGCAAGGCTCTACAAACCACGTAAGTATGAGTGCAGTAGGCTGAGTTGAAGAAGAGCAGCAGTGTAAATGTGATGACAAATTGCAACTGTTTTTTGGCCACAGTGTGGGAGTTCAGTGGGGAGTGGGGAGAAAGTATTGTTAGGTAGATAGCAAGGGACCTCCAAGACTCTTCTTAAGTGACAAAAGTGGGTGCTTTGCGTTGGTGCTGCCTCCAGCAATTGCCCCACCTGGGAAGAAGGACAGGGGTGTACCCCCCAGTCTTGGTGCTGCCCCACCGTAATCCTGCTCTGAGCAGCTGCCACACGTGGGGGAAGGAGGAACCTTTGCTAATCTGCAAAAGAATGGAACATGATGTAGAGTAACCTAAGGCTAATTATTATCATGTTGTTAGTTAACTGTCCATCAAAGTGGTTCCATGGTGACAATCCAGGTGGGCCCAATCCAGACACTATGAACCCAGACCCCAGACCATAATGAGAGCCCTTTTGTTACGACAGAGGGATCCATTTGCCATTCTGTGGCCAACATATCTTGCTCTTACTCTGTAAACCTGTATCTTGCTCTTGCTCTGTAAACCCATCTTGTCCTTCCTTAATAAACTTCGGTTCGTGCTTGCCTTGCTTTTGGTGTGTCTGGTCATTCTTCAGCCAAGAGCAAACCGAGAACTGAGAACAGATAAGATTACCGACTCCGAACCCTGACTGTATTACAAACCGGAGAGAGCTTGCCTCCTCAGATCACACTGAGAGGCAACATAGCATAGCGGCTGAAGGGGGAGGCTCGGATTCAGACTGAAGCTGTAAATCCCAGCCTCGCCACTTTGTGTTGAGTGAGTTTGAGCACTTTGCGTACCCTCTCTGGCCCTTCATTTCCTAATTTATCAAATGAGAATCATCATAATCTACATCATAAGGTTTTGTAAGGAGTAAATGGATTACTATATAAAGTGCTTAGCATAGCTCCTGGCACATAGAAAACACTAAAAGATGCTTGCCATCATTCTTAAAGGCACAACTGATACCCAGACTTAGCTGATCATTGCCATTCAGAGGTGCTGGTTTGATGTTTCCAGAACTTCTACATTTTCAAGAAAAGCTGGACATCTGGATTTTCAAATGTCTTCAATTTTTAAATGTGGGCAACTTATTTAAAATGTTCTTCAAACACTATAGAGTCCAAACCAAACATGTCTGTGGCCTTAAGACAGTCTGGGACCTAAATTCTAAATGCACAATCCTGTCAGGGCCCACCCAAGTCCTGGAACTCGCTTTGGTAATGGCGTCTCCTCTTCCCCGCATTTTATCAGCCGCTCAGACTTGCTACTCCAGGAAGTCTTCCAGGCGGGAGCAGAGTCCAAGGAGTGGGAGGAGGAGGAAGGGAAGGTAGCATCACACAGGTGGCTGTGTAGTAATTGGACCTAAACCTCTGGGTAACGAGAGGCTGAGTAACAACAGTCTTCATCAGTGACATCAATGCACTCACCCGGGGATGCCCGCAAAACCAAATGGATTAATTTTTAAACAAACAACCTATCTGTAAAAATCACCCCCCCAATCTTCAGAGTAGCCCCTCTACTCTCCCTCGTGCCTCTGCAACAAACTGTTATCGGACTCCTCCTTGGGAGCTGCCTTCAGAGCCGATCGTAAGACTCACAGATCATTGTCGCTAATTGTAGCATTCCCCTGGTAACCTCGAAGGTTATCTGATTTTTGATCACTTTCTACGTCAGCTACAGTGCTGAAGGACTTGCAGATATTTCTGCTACTAATGATAATTGAAACAACTGGACAAAGGCCCTACAAGTAATTCCCAATGCAGGGTTTTAAGTGTGTTTTGAGCTTCAACAGTATTGCTGGAACATTTGTGTACCCTTTGGAGGTGATACCTTTGAAGGGAACAACACTCACCTGGATAAGCACGTTATCAATGTGTTTGTTAAAATGATCAATTTCAGTTCTAACATCATGTACTTGAACACATATACTTTGGTACCTTTCTTAAAATCCCAAGCACTTGCTTCTGTCCTTCTTAATTTCTCTCCTTGGGTATGGGGAGGTCCTGAGGCTGGTCTTCCCCATTTATTAATAGGGCTGCGGGGCCAGTGCCAAAGGACATGCTATTTGCAGTGAAACCAGATCCGAGCCCTAGAACTCTTTCCCCTCAGTGCTTCTGCCAGAGACATGTCATTCTCCCCAGAAGCTTGCCGTTTCCCTCGACTCTTACCACATGCTCAGGGCTGTCAGAGTTTCTGGAGAGGAGGCTCTCAGTACTGAAAACACGGCTACTCCTTGACTGATGTCTCCCTGAAAGGACAGAGAATAAATCCTGAAGATTAGTTGCCCAGTCCTCCGAGTGCTTCAGCCCAAACCATCCCAGCATTGTGGGTGAACTGGGTTTACACAGTGCCTGGAATTCCCAGCTTGGGACCTGGTGTTCCGTGTCGAAAGGGTCAGAGCTACAGATGGGACATGCTCTGAGCCCTGGAAGCCCCCTCAGCTTCTGTGGCGCTACAGGGTGCTAGCACAGGGGTGGGGGAGGCTGAGGAGAAAGCTCCTGCAGAGGACCGCCCTGTCCCTTGCCTATAATGCTGGCACCTGTTCTCCTGCATGTCTTCCCCAAGCCTGTTCACACTGGGCTTTCCGCTGCTGCCTTAACATCAAGGAAAAACAAAACCCCTACCCAAGAGGGTGGGGGAAAGAAAACAAAAATAAAAACAAACCCCCCCCAGCCCAGATGACCCTCTGCTCCCTTTGTAGAGCTCTCCAGCCGCCCCCACCCCCCTAGAGTTGCAGCTTGCAGTCTGTCTGTCCCCTTCTCCTTGGCGCTCTCTGGAGGGCAGACAGGTTTGGAAGCTTAGAGAAAGTTGCTTCCAGGTGGTGAGGGGTACGTTCTGCGAGCAGAAGTTTGAATGTCTGGACTCCATGGACTGGAAGGAAACACCTACCCAGCTCTTCTCGCCGCGGAGGCAAGAGGTCATAAATATTTTTGGCTCGTTGTCTGGGTCGTGGCAGAGTTAGGGACCTGACGGTGACTTGGAGGTAAGGCACTTGCCCTGCAAGGAGATGAGAGAGAGGGTCAGCAGGGTCAGCTGCACAGACTGTGGGGACGAGGTGGCTCCTGAAAGTGTTCCCCACCCTCACCAGGACTCATCGAAAACACGTTTTCAGACTTGAGCTAGGGGCATTTCCACTTGCACTAGAGGAGTAAGGGACTCAGTGCACAGACGCAGGAAGAGGACGCTGGGCACAGGGGTCCTAGGGCGATGTCTTTCCCCGTGGAACTCAGATCAGCTGGGCCTTAGGAGCCACAGCTCAGGATCTTGGTGAGACAGTGGCCAATGTGTTGGATACGAAAGAACTGAGGACTCCCCAGTGCAACAGATTATCACTGGAAAATAAAATGGGCTTTAAATGCCAGGCTAGATTATTTATCTATTCATTTACTTATGTTTTGAGACAGGGTCTCACGCTGTTGCCTGGGCTAGAGTGCGTGGACTCAGCCTAGCTCACAGCAACCTCAAACTCCTGGGTTCAAGTGATCCTCCTGCCTCAGCCTCCCATGTAGCTGGGACTACAGGCATACACCACCATGCCCAGCTAATTTTTTCTATTTTTAGTAGAGATGGGGTCTCGCTCTTGCTTAGGCTGGTCTCGAACTCCTGAGCTCAAGCAATCCTCCTGCCTTGGCCTCCCAGAGTGCTAGGATTACAGGCATGAGCCACTGAGGCTGGCCTCAGACTAGATCATTAATCCTACTGTGTCTCAACTCAGGACCAACAAGGGACTCACGCTTCTTCCGTTTGTTCCAGCTGCACAGGATGCAGAAAACTGTGAAGACCAGGAGGATGGCAAACCCGAGGAATCCCGCAAACCCGGAAAAGATGATGTTGCTCTGGCCTGTATCTCTAGGAGGACAACCAAATGTCATGGCCCGGCTGCAAGAGGGTGGGGAGGCTGGAGGAGACATTTCCTTGAGGAGTTAGAGCATGAAGGTTTGGAATGGGAGCCCAGTGAGGGAAAGCTGAGGAGGGTGGAGAGCGTGGTGGAAGAAAGGGTTATCTCTGCCTTGGGCCTGGGAGAAGGGAATTATCCCTTTTGGATGCCTACTGGGCGCCAGGAGTTTGCATGTGAAATTTACTTAATCTTTACAACAAACCTAACTTGCTTTGTAGCCAACTAACCTGAGATTTAGACTCAGAAAAGTAAAGTAACATGTCAAAGATTATACAGGTAGGAAGGAGCAGAGAAGGCATGTGAATCTAGGTCTATTTGGGTCCAAAGACCATGATCTTTTCACTCTACCACACTGTCCTCCAAACTCGCAAAGTCAAATTCCAGTTAGCCCTGTGTTTTCTTGTTCCCTGCTCCTGGGCTTCCTGGCTTGCTTAGAGGAGAGGATTACCCAACTCCCAATTAGGGAGTGGCCTGTGACAGAGTCCAGCTTGCATGAACTTGAATAACCCCCACAGCATCAACTTGGTGGAGCTGGTCTCCAAGCAGCGCTCTACTGTTGTATGGAAGTTAACCCATGCAAGTTCTGCGCTACCTTGCCATTCCCCGGCAGGGCTGGAGGGACTGCTTTGCTCTGCTTTGAGTGTTGAAAAGCCTCCAGATGATTGCAGCCCCAGAGGGCTCTGTCTACTGTCACAGGAAGCAGCCCACTGAAGTCACAGCAGGAATCAGTAAGCTGACTTACTGCTCCCTAATATTAGAAAACCAGGACATCTACCAGGGAAGGATTTTATTCCCCTGAATTTTAGGCTTATTGATCCAACTTTCTACTGGGCATTTCTAGCTGCCTAACAGACACCTCAAACCAAGACAGAGCTCCTGTTCTCTGTGTGTGAACCTACTCCTCCTCTGGTGTTTCCCGTCATCCAGTGGCTTGGTCGAAAACCCTGGAGCCATTCTTGACTGCTCTTTTTCTTTCGTGCCCCATTCGCAGTCAGCCGGCAGATTCTGTCTTGCTTTACCTTGGCCAACTATCCCTAACCCAAGCACCAGGTCTAAGCCACATTAGATCCACACGAACCTTTGCAATAACCTTCCCAACGGGTCTCCTTGCTTTCACTCTTGGCCCTAATGTACTGTCTTAACGAGCCAGTGCGATCATTCGAAACAGCGAATCAGATCATGTCTCTCCTCTGTTTGTAATTCCCAGGGCTTCCCATCACACTTAGAACAAAGTCCATAGTCCCCACCCAGCAAGGGCTTAATGGGACCACATGATCTGGCCTCTACCTACCTTCTGACCTTATTTCCTACCACTGTCCCTCTGACTGTGACTGCCAGGCCTCCTTGCTGTCCCTTGGCCACGCAAAGCACTGTTCTGACCCAGACCTGCCACTCCCCAGCCCAGGAGCCCTCGTATCCCAGCTGTCTGCATGGCTCAGTCCCTCCTTTCATTCAGGCCTCTTCCAAAATGTCACTTCCTTAGACAGGTCTTCCCTGGCCACAATCTATCACTTGCAGTCCCCTTGCTTTGGTCTTTTTTCTTCATAGCACTGGTTACTGGTTAATACTGTAGTATATATCCATTTGTCTATCTGTTTATCAGCTGACTCTCCCACTGGACTGCAAGCTTTGGGAGACCATGGGCTTGTCCATCCTGCTCACCTAGTGCCTTAAACAGTGCCTGGTACTTAGTAGGACCCTGATGAATATTTTTTAAATGAATGAGTGAATTAATTAATAAATGAATGAATGAATATGGAAATAGTTTTGGGGGTAGTACAGCCATTATGGAAAATAGTATGGAGGTTCTTCAGAAAATTAAAAATAGAACTACCATATGCTCCAGCAATCCTACTGCTGGGTGTATGTGCAAAGGAACTGAAATGAAATATGTGTGTCAAAGAGATGTCTACACTCCTGTGTTTATTGCAGCATCATTCACAACAGCCAGGATATGGAAAACAGTCTAAGCGTCCATCGACAGGTGAATGGATAAAGAAGATGTGTTACACACACACGATGGGCACTCCTCAGCCTTAAAAAGGAAGGAAATCCTGTCATCTGTGACAATGTGGATGAACCCGGAGGACATTAGGTGAATGAAACGAGCCAGGCACAGAAAGGCAAATGCCTCAGCGTCTCGCTTATATGTGGCATCTAAAAAAGTGGAACCACAGAAGCAGAGAGTAGGATGGTGGTTACCAGGGGAGGAAGGAGGAAAGGGTTGTGGAGGTGCTGGTCAAAGAATACAAAACTTCTGTTACAGGAATAAGTTCAAGAGCTCTATGGTACAACAGGACGACTGCAGTTAATAAAAACATATTGTATTCTTGAAAATTGCTGAGAGATTTAAATTTAAGTGTCCTTACCACACAAAATGGCATGTGAAGTAGTGCATACATTAATTAGTTCAATTTAGCCACTCCACAGTTTATATATTTCAAAACATGTTGTTACAATACATGTATATAATTTTTATTCATCAATTAAAAATAAAGTAAATTAAAAAAGAAATAGTTTTGGGGGGATGCTTCAGGCTTCTGACAATTTTTGTGAACTCATTCCTGGTGTTCGCTTCGGCAGCACATACACTAAATTGGAACAGTACAGAGAGGAATAGCATGGCCCCTGCCACGAGGATGACACGCAAATTCCTGAAGCGATCCATAATTTAAAATATTTTTTGAAGAATTAAAAAAATTAAAAAAAGAACTTATTCCTCATCATTGCCCATGTCTACCTGCAAGTGACATGCATTTTCCATAATAACATTTATTTCCCCAAATTATAGCAATTTTAAGCTTTATCATCATTGGGTTGTATTTTTATAATAGCACTGAAATTTATTTATTTATAATAGCACTGAAACACCTGCCAATGTTTCTGAAGTTTCGACTCCTAAAGAACCTTTTATTTTTGTTTGTATGAGATTGAAAACGTTAGCAGTAATTTACACCCATGATTAGTTCTGTGAGATTTTGTGTCCTAAAGACATATCTTTCTCTCTGTCCTGCACATTTGGGGAGAGGGATCTGCTACTACTTCGCAGTGGGTTTGGGGCTAGACCCGTGGCAGGAGCCCAACAGGGCCAACCTTGGGCTTGGGAGTTTGTCTCCCAGCGTCTGCGGAGGTGCAGTGGCCTCAGTTGTAGGCACAGGTTGAAAGCTACAGGCACAAGCCATTGAAGCTGGGGTGGTCTGGTGCTGGTGTTTCAAACGACTTGTGCTGACAGTTACAATACGGTCAAAGCTTCTCACTAACTGTAGCGACCCTGTGTCCGTGCGCCGCCACAGGAGTCAGAGCAGGATAACGCTGGTGGTGATGGGGCAGGGTAGCAGGTGCTTCGTGTTCATCTGCTCACTTAATTCTCAAGCTTTGCTAGATTCTATTATCCCATTTCACAGATGAAATGGGTTAGGGAGTGACTCAAGTTCCACCACCTGTGAGAAGCTCTGAACAAGGAGCCTCACGTGTATAATCTGCACGTCTAGCAACTGAGACCTCCAGATTAGCCTGCACGTCCATTAAAAATAACTCATCTTCCAGAACCTTTAAATAAAGGCATTTAATATTCCAAAAAAGACATATCTTTGTTACATCTGTTATCACAATTTTCATTCATGGCAAGTTTTAAGCATCTAAAAACACATCCTCAGGAAATTGGGCCTTTTGTTTCTGTCACGGTGAGACCGAGTTTGTTGTTGCTGTTGTCTGAGGAGTGACCGGTGGGACTTGAGATAGGAAAGACTGGGGACAGGGATCAGGGCCTCTGAGAGGTGGGAAGTCAAACGAGCGAGGCAGCTGGCGCCAAGCATTTGCGTTAGCACAGTTTTCCCTCCCACAACATCTCCTTTCCTTCCTCAATACCATCCTGTCCTCCCCGCAGCCCTGAGCAAATGTCTCTGAGCCTAGAGTTTGGTGGTCTCAGTGGACCTGAGCCTCGGTGTGAGGGGCAGCAGCACTGCTGTGTTAGAAGCTCCCCAGGGCGACCAGGACGCTCTGATTATATCTGGGAGGGTGTCGCTCACCACCCTGAGTCACTCACCTGTCCAGGCTGGTGGGTGTTACCCACAGGGTTTTGGGCTCTGAGGTCCTTCCTCTGATTTCCAAAAAGGTCATGTTGGTGACACCCATTGTCTCAGGAACCTCTGAGATGCTCTCTGGCTTCAGCTTCTAAGTCTTCTCTTAATCATAATTGGCAGCCAGCACGTCTGCTACTTTCCTTGGCTCCTCCTAAATTGCTGACTCCCAGGAGAAAAGGCAAATTTGTTTGTGTTTTGCATACAACCACTTTCCTTTTTAGCAGATAATATAAAAATGACAGAAATGGTCCCGGTCTCCATGTCTCCCAAACACTCCCTAATGCACAACTTTTTACTCTCAAAATTCCTTGTTAAATCTTGATTCATCAAAGTCCCTCATAAGAAAACTTTTGGTTTTTAGTCCTTTTTTTCTAAAGTAGCCAATCTTTCTTTCTAGAACTTTCTCCCCCCCACCCCCCCAGGCTCCCTACCTGGTGTCTACTCCTGAAATGTCAGGCTGAGTTGACCCAACAACGCACAAAAACAGCAGGTTCCGGTTCTACCTGAACGTGGCCGCAATGCCTGCCAGGGGAGGCGAGGTCGCATCCAGGAGCGAGGTGGCTCAGGGACCGGCCACGGCCTCTGCCCGCCGGTGGAAACGCGGGGTGCCCGGGGCGGGGAGCTGCCCGGGGGCCCAGGAGAGGATCCGTGAGCAACTCATCTTCCTCTGACCCCGAGAGAAGAGCAAAAGGAGCAACCCCCTTCGCCAGGATGGAAAGAGAGAGTCAGTCACAGGAAGCGACGCCACCGATGTGCTAATGAGGCCGGGGCACAGGAAACGCCGCCGAGCCCTTAACGAGATACAAAACCCAGGCCCTCACCCCGCCGCCAGGTGTCTGCGGCCTGTGACGCCGGCGACACCAAATGGCGCGGAGCCGTGGAAGACTCGCGATTGTTCACCCGGGTGGCTGGGACGCTTAGACTTTTACCAGCCTCTAGGTGTTTAGGATTTTTTTTTTTTTTTTTTAGCAAGTCTAAGGAGCAGTCTGAGAGTTTTTAGAGAAAAATGCAGGTCTCTGGGACCCAGCCTCTGGCTGAGTGGGCGGAGGCGGCCGAGGGGACAGACGCTTTCCAGGTGATTTTGACGAGCGGGGTCGTGTTCCACGTTCCGAGAGCCTGTGCTCTGGGGACTGTCCCCGAGCGCGGCGCTAACGCGGGCTGGCAGGGCCCGGGGAGGCCACCGCGCTGTCCCCTGGCCGCCGGGGCTCCTGCGGAGACGGGAGGTCGGTCCTCCATCCTCGGCCTGTCTCGGAAGCCGGGTCGTTCATCCCCAGGGCCACCTCCCCAGGGCCACCTGAAGCGTCCCAAACTTCGAGGATTGTTAGAAACTTGTTTTTGATCGCCTTCCCCCTCTTTCCCTGCAATCTCCACGGACATCCTTTGCCCCTTGGGGGAGCCCAGAGACAAGGCGCCACTGAGGTCCCCGTGAGGTCGTGAACAGCCTCACCGCCTGCACCGCCCTCAGGGACACGGGTTCCCAGGCGGATGGAGACACCCAGTGCCCCCTCCCCACGCCCCTGTCGCATCTCCCGCCACTGGCCGTCCAGGGCCCCGCCTGCGCCCGGGCTCTCGGGCCGTCCCCAGGGAGCGCTGCCGCTCCAGGTGCCCGTGCCCCTCCCGGGAGCCTTGCCTGCCAGGAGGCACAGGTGGCTCCAGGGCCGGAAGCTGGGTCTCTGCCCACTTCGCCTTTGGATCAGGTCTGAGTAAGCACTGGGACCCCTCACAAGCTCTGTCACACTGAGCCATTGGAACCACTAAGGCACTGTGTGTGAACTGGCAACTTGGAAGGTGGCACAAGAGAAGGGCACATAGAACCAGCCCCAGCACCCTGACTGCCACTTAAAAACATTTTTTTTTTTAGAAAAAGAACTTCCCCCTGCGTGCGATCATCTCGGGGCCTTGCTTCTCTTATCTACCCGGCCGGCTGCAGGCAGACCCATCTTCCCTCCGCTTCCTGGTTCTCTCCTGCCCCCGCGTCTGAGGGGAACTACCTCCTCCCTGGTGGCTTCCTGAGTCCCCGCCTCCCAGGCTGCTGGCAGAGCGCCAGGTTTCCAGGCTGTGCCCCCTCACCCCCTCCAGCCCTCTCTCCTTTCCCTCCCCTTGGGGCAAAACCTGATTAAATCAATAAACTAAAACAAAAAGTATCTGAAGTGATTCATCATCACAGTGGAAGAAAACCACTGATTCCTGGGAACCGGGGTGTATGTCTTAAACCTGATTGCTCTAGTGTTTCCCTTAAACCACTTTTATTGATTTTAGGGGTTGAGTGTAACATATGATTATAAAGTATTAAGATTGGTTTTATTTTATTTTATTTTATTTTTGAGACAGAGTCTCGCTCTGTTGCCCAGGCTAGAGTGCGGTGGCGTCAGCCTCGCTCACAGCAACCTCAAACTCCTGGGCTCAAGCGATCCTCCTGCCTCAGCCTCCCGAGTAGCTGGGACTATAGGCACATGCCACCAACGCCTGGCTAATTTTTTTCTATTTTTAGTAAAGATGGGGTCTTGCTCTGGCTTAGGCTGGTTGCAAACTCCTGAGCTCAAGCGATCCTCCCGCCTCGGCCTCCCGAGTGCTGGGATTACAGGCGTGAGCCACCATGCCTGGCCTAAGATTGGTTTTAAATAGACATAATTGGTGTAGCCAGGTCAGCAGAATCCTTTGGTGGGGACAGGGCAATTACCTGCTATTTTGATGATCTTGCTGACACCAAAAACTTTTAAGAAGTCCCCTTTGGAAAGACAGAGGCACTGCATTAAGGAAGAGTGTTAACCTGGGTTCAAATTCTAAATTACTACCTGACACATCTTGGCAGCTCATCTAATCTGTTGGGGTGTTTCCTTGGATGTAAAATGACAATAACAATGGCACTTATATAACGCTATTGGGAGAATTAATTGGGCTGACAATGAAAAATGCTTGGCATGGGACTTGGCTCACGTAAGAGCTCATTAAATGGGAGCTGCTATTATATTATTGTGACATTTGTCTCATTTATTTATACTTACTTAAGGCTCCTTTTAGCCTTTTTCTTCTCTTCTTTTTTAGTTTTTTTTAGAGACAGTGTCTTGCTCTGTCACCCAGGCTAGGGTGGAGTGATGTGATCATAGCTCACTGCAGACTTGAACTCCTGGGCTCAAGCAATTCTCCTGCCTCAGCCTCCCAAGCAGCTGGGACTACAGGCATGTGCCACCAGGCCTGGCTTATTTTTCTACTTTTTGTCAAGACAGGGTTTTGCTGTGTTGCCCAGGCTGGTCTTTAACACAGGGCTCAAGCGATCCTCCCGCCTTGGCCTCCCGAAGTGCTAGGATTACAGGTGTGAGCCACCGCGCCTGGCTTTCTTTTCCTCTCTTGATGCTTACCTGCCTCCCATCCATGTGTTACTTTATGTTTTAGACACATATTTGCGGGACATCTCCCACTGCACGGCACTAGGCACTGGAGTTGTACGTGAAACAGATGGGGTCCTTGCCCTGGCGAGGTGGCCGGTCTGGATG
Source organism: Lemur catta (assembly GCF_020740605.2). Classification (NCBI taxonomy): domain Eukaryota; kingdom Metazoa; phylum Chordata; class Mammalia; order Primates; family Lemuridae; genus Lemur; species Lemur catta. The sequence goes on along the minus strand of NC_059150.1, from coordinate 5,002,595 downwards.
GCTAGCCCTGTGCATACACTCTGCATCCCAAGCAGAGCCATCTCATTGTCACTTTTGTACTCTGGGCCTTTGTGTGAGTTGCTTCTTTTTAACAGCAGTTTCTTTTTCTTATGTAAAATTCCAGTAAAATCACTTTTTAAAACTTTATACTGACTGGGCACATGGCTCACAACTGTAATCCTAGCACTCTGGGAGGCTGAGGTGGGAGGATCGCTTGAGGTTAGGAGTTTGAGACCAGCCTGAGCAAGAGCGAGACCCCGTCTCTACTAAAAATAGAAAAATTGACCCCGTCTCCACTAAAAATAGAAAAATTAACCACGTGTAGTGGCATGCACCTGTAGTTCCAGCTACTCAAGAGGCTGAGGCAGGAGGATGGCTTGAGCCGAGGAGTTTAAGGTTGCTGTGAGCTATGATGACACCACTGCACTCTAGCTGGAGTGACACAGTGAGACTCTGTCTCAAAAACAAAACAAAACCAAGCAAACAACAACAACAAAAAGTGCTTTATACTGGTTGTTTCTGGGTGGTAGGGCTTGAAGCATTTTGTTACTTTCTTATTTGAACTCTTACTGCTTGAATTTTTACAAAGATTAAGAAAGATCAAGTGTCTTTTTTTGTCCTTTTTTTTGTTTTTAGAGACAGGGTCTTACTCTGTCACCCAGGCAGGAGTGCAATGGTGTGATCATAGCTCATTGCAGCCTCAAACTCCTGGACTCAAGCCTGATCCTCCCACCTCCGCCTCCCAAGTAGCTGGGACTATAAGTGTGTACCACCACGCCTGGCTATTTTTTTGTTTTAAATATAGATAGAGTCTCGCTCTGTTGTTCAGGCTGCTCTTGAACTGTTAGCCGCAAGTGATCTTCCTGCCTCAGCCTCACAAAGTGTTAGGAGTACAGGTGTGAGCCACCATGCCCGGCCCCGTGTCATTTTTACAATAAACAAAATTATTTCTTTAAAATACGTGGCCCAAATGCCACCGCCTCTGTGAGCCTTCCACTGCTGAGACCTGTGTCTTCCACTTCTGTGTCCCCACAGCGCTGTCCATGCAGCTTTGTGAGAGTGTCCCTGAAGTTGATGGCATTGCTTGTTTAAATGTCTGTCTCCCCAAAGTAGACATTGAAGCCCTTAGAACAGGGACCGTGCTTTATGAATTGCATCTCTGGCATTAAGCACATTGCCTGACGATACGAGTTGATTGGACCCCCGAGAAGTTCCAGAAGTTCTCCTAGGTGAGCCTTGCTGCAGTGAGTTTGTGACATAAGCATGGACGGGGTGAGATATGCAAAGCACAGTCAGTGGCTAGTCTTCCTGTTGTGCACACACCAGTCAAAGAAAAGAAGCCAACCCCCACTGTCCTCCCTACCCTCACTGGGAGGGGATCCAGGGTCCTGTGCTTGTCTCCTTTGCCCTACAAAGGTGTTAGCAGTAGCTTTTGTATTTCTGGGCCAAAAACATGCCCAAATTGCCCATGTGAAAGACAACCCAACTAGGCTCGGTTTTTGGAGGTTCGGGGGCTGGGACAACCACGTTAGGATGACACAGGAAGCTTCATCGTGACAACCCCCCACCCACCCTTCCTCATTCATCTGCCTGTATCCTGGGGGCCTCTCCAGTCCAGACAAGTCTGAAACAGAAAACAAAGGCAGCAAATGCCGTCCTTTTAAGTTAAGGCCGTGAGAGAGAGTGGTTAGGACAGAAAGATTTAGAAAGGACAGAAACATTTCTCCTAGTTCTCTGCTCTCTGCCCCTACTCCACCCAAGACCCCTGAGAAGAGTGAGGGGTATTTGGAAGTGAGAACGGTGACCAGGCCAAGGGAAGCCTCTGTTCCCCGCTTAGGCTAAGCCCTGCTGGAGGAGGGGTTGGCATTGCCGGCAGACGAGAGAACCCTTTCCTTAAGTCCGGTGCCTCGAGAGCAGGGCTGGCCTCTGACTCCTTGGTCCTTCTGGGGTTCTCTGTGTGTCAGCCTCTGCAATGTCCCTTGAGACCTACCAGCTGGAGAGCCACAGAGCAGGGGTGGCTGAGTTGTGTCTGGATGAGCTGATACCTGTTAACAGCCCCAAGTCTTCCCTCAGCCCCAGAGCTGTGAGTGAGCTGGCGGCCCCTCCTCCAAGACAGAGGTGAGGACCGCAGGTGAGGAAGGCAGAGGGCCCGCCTGGGGGGCCGGACAGTGGGCATGGACGTGACAACGGGAGGGGGGGGGCCAGAACAGGGAAGGCACAAGTCAAGGTGAGGATTTTTGTGTGTCCTTGTGTGAGTAGAATATTTCAGTCACTAACCAAGGTGGTATTTTATTGACCAGGGTGTCCTGAACAGGCTAGGGAGGCTAGCAATAGGTATCTTCATGGAATTAGTTTTTTTTTTTTTTTTTGAAGTAGCATTTTCTTTTATGTGTCATAGGACAACAGCATGACAGTGGGTCTTGGATCTACGTGTACCCCTTAATAGTAGGCTGGGCCCGCATGTGGCATGTGTGCTAGCTAAAGCTACACTGTTCTTCCATTTTTTCCCTAGATAGCAGCCACATAATAGCCAACAGGACCCCATTAAACTATAAGATAGGTCATTGCAGTCCTTGGTTAAAACCCTCCAGTGAATCCCTCCAGTGAATTCCCGTTTCATGAAAAAGCCAATCTTATAATGGCCTACAGGTTAATTACTCAATTCCAACCCCTGGCCTCTTTGCATGTCCTCAAACAAATTAAGATTTCCTGCCTCAGGGCCTTTGCACTTGCTGTGCCCTTCCTCCAGGTCTCTTCAGAAATGTCTCTTGATCAGAGACATCAGGCCCTCCCTGACTACTCTATACCCACATCTGGTGCTCCCTCCTCCCCTTACTCCTCCTTACTTTTCTCCCTGGTCCTTGTCACCGCTTGACATGCTACATAAATATTTACTTCTTTATTTTGTCTCTCCTCCATGAGACTAAATTCAGAGAGGTCAGGGACTATAACAGTGCATACAGGCCAGTGCATATAACAGTGCCTGGCAGAATAAATACTTGTTGAGTGAATGGGTGGACCAATATCCAAGGGGAAGAGATGAGGCCACGAAAGATGACTGAGCGAGACCTTTCGCAGACCTTGGTGAGTGCAAGCTAGGTCAGAGCTGGATTTGATTTAGAAGGGAAAAGACACATATTTCTTGTACTTTGAGGATGTGGAGCCGTTTGTCTTTGTTGCAGGTCCCTGCCTGTGCATGTGCAGGTTTGCCGTCGTGTTCAGTATACAAACGATTATTCCAGGGCAGATAAAGCAATGAAAGAGAAATTCCACGTGGACATTCTCCAGTGATTATTAACAGCAATTAGACATGAGAGCAGGCATGGAAAGAGTGTCAGCGCTGGAAAGATCCTTAGGTCACACAACAAACTAGCAGGGTCAGGATTCCCAGGCCAGGCTCTTTCCACCACACCTCGAATGAGACGTCATGCTTCTCCTCCCTCATTTTATGCCATTCCATTGGGTTAGATCCATGGATTCCCAAAGTACTGCTCTTTCTACAACAAACTCCAAAACAGAAGATGGTTATTCCACTGCAGAATCAGCTAGATGACAGCCTCAGCAGGCTGGACTATAATCACGAAGTTGTACTATATTTATGTATACGTTGATAATTATAATGGGAGATAATTGAAACAGGATCCAAATTAGGCTCACTTGTGTATTAAAACACACAACTCAATGTTATATTGCCACCCAACGTTGGATCATTTCAGCACTGATTATTTGATTTGTTAATTAGAATCACAGCATTTCTGAGCTGGCAGGGACCTTAGTTTTTTAAAGCTACAGTTGATCTGGAAGCCAAAAACATTTTTAAAAATGTGCCACTTTTGTGGAACACCTGTGGGCCCTGAATCATCTCTAAGGAGTGACGTTTTGATCTCCAAAATATAATTTGGAAATCATCGATGTAGTTCAGTGGGCTCCTTGCCAAGGTGGAAAATCAAGCCAGGCAAGAAATAGAATTGGGGTCAGGGCGTGTGTGTTTCCTGCCTCCAGATCTGCCACACATCAGAATCTTTTTTTTTTTTTTGGAGACAGAGTCTCGCTCTATTGCCCGGGCTAGAGTGCTGTGGCGTCAGCCTAGCTCACAGCAACCTCAAACTCTTGGGCTTAAGCGATCCTCCTGCCTCAGCCTCCCGAGTAGCTGGGACTACAGGCATGCGCCACCATGCCTGGCTAATGTTTTCTATATATTTTTAGTTGTCCATATAATTTCTTTCTATTTTTAGTAGAGACGGGGTCTTGCTCTTGCTCAGGCTGGTCTTGAACTCCTGAGCTCAAATAATCCACCTGCCTCGGCCTCCCAGAGTGCTAGGATTATAGGCATGAGCCACCTCGCCTGGCCTTAGGAGGGAACTTACAATGGAAAAAAAGACTTTAGTTTTGTTTTGTGACTATTTTATGACTCCTGTTATTAAATAAGCCCCAGCCCCTATTTTTAAATTTATTTTTGTTAGTTTATTATTTATTTCCCAGTCCCTATTAAATTTTATGTTTTTGAGACAGGGTCTCACTATGTTGCCCAGGCTGGAGTGTTGTGGCTATTCACAGGCATGATCATAGTGCACTACAGCCCCAAACTCCTGGACTCCAGGGATCCTCCCACCTCAGCCTCCCAGTAGCTGGGACTACAGGTGCACACCACCCAGCCCAGCCCTTGTTTTAAGTGGGTCATGTGTTCGTGTGAGTGAGCATGAGCAGCCTGGGACAGGCAAGAAAAGTGGGGATAAGACCTCAGATCACAGAGGTCTTTCTTGGCCAAGGCTGCTTACTCCTTCAGAAGCAGCCTGTTCAAACGGCCAGGAGAATTTGGGCTGTTCTTCAACATCATACTTTTCCTGAAGGAACTTGGGACAGTAGACAAGGTCTGTTCCTCCCTGTGATGCTTTAAAAGAGAAGAGGGGACTTGACTGTGCTCCTGGATGAGATCTGTGGGAGGAAGGAGGTGTCTGAGATATGGAAGCCTGGAATAGGAAGCTGTTTTGACCTGAAACTGGGGCCTAATATCAGTTATGTGAGAGCATCACCGAGTGGAACAATTAAAAAACAGCTCCAGGGAGGGGAGGTGGATAGAGAGGGAAAAGCAGCTAATATAAGGGGAATTAATTTTCCCAAAAGGCATTTCATTAAAAAATAAAAAATAAAAAAAAAACAAAGGAAAAAGAAAGGACGGCCAAGACTGCCTCTTTCTTATCCTCCCAAAAGCTCCAGCTCCTGAATCAATTTCCCAGACAACCAGCGGCATGACCAGCACGTGGAGGCGCATTGAGGACAGCACAGATACAAGTGGGCATGGGCTTTTATTCTCAGTGCACGGCAGTGTTGGTTTCTGCTCATTAGCAAAAAGCTTTATTGGTTCCAAAAAATTATCCCTTTTAAAACTCCTCTTCTTCCTGTCTCAGTGAAACAACACATTTGAATTTCGGATTTGGCAGTTTATACCTTTTTTTTCCTAAGAACCATATAAATACATGCAAAACATTGTACATAGAGCTTAAATAATATCAGAATGCAAATGCAGATCTGGGTGCGCTGTTAAGCTGAATTGCAAATTACGGCAACACACACTGGGGTACACATTGCTTGGATATCACCATTTGTTTGTTTATGTCATGCAGACCACAATAGTCAATCTCTTGTTTTGTTTGTTTTTTCTTTTTGTACAAAAATACCAGTGCTTGTTACACTAGTTACTGAAAAGAAGAAACTCGAAATTCCTATCTGCATGCTGATTTGAAAAGAGCAACGTGGATAGATTTGTTGGCACATATATATGGCATATTCACATATGGCATATATACATACGGGGAGAAAACACGAGCCGCAGGCCAATTCCGTCACGGGCAGCTAATCTCCCTCCATCTCTCCTAATCAAGAGGAAAGGGAACGGCAGGCCTACCGGCAGGGCAGGGAAGGCGAAAGGACTGGCGCTGGGCTCAGTGGAAGGGTATCTGGTCTATTCTGAGGAAGAGGCTGGAATGGCTTAAGAATAGCAAGCATTTTAAGAGCCCACCCTCACCACTGCAGCAAGGTGGTCCCTAGATGGGAAAGGTGAGGGAGTGTGCATACTGTGAAGGTACCACGGCTGCTACCACTGTAAGGCGAGGGACGCAGGAAGGAAAGGAAGGGATGCATTCAGAGGTTTTTTCGGCACACGCGAGTTTGCCACGCCCCTCCGGGTTTTCGGCAGTGAGGTAATCACTTAGATTTAACTGTGCAAACTCTCCCCTCTGAAGCTCAAGAGAAAGAAGAAACTCAAACCCTAAAGAATTCACAAGTGTCCAGAGGGACGTCTAGGTGATCTCTCTTAACATTTGTAGGGATAGGAGAGTCATTTCAGAGGATAGAAGACACCCATGGGAAGGACCTAGCCCCAGGACAGTCACCCAGGGCTAGAACCAGCCATTGTTTTTGCCACTTAGAGCTCTGTCCCCTATGTAATATATTGCACAAAATCTTTCTAGTGGAGAGAAGGAGTTGCAAATCACATCCTTGCAAAAAAAAACCCTCACTAATGGAAAATTCCAGGAGGAACAGGAAGTGAAAACCGTAAAAATGCAAACTCCAATTCAGAGTATCGTTACAGGTCAGGGGATACTAATGTCTTTGGTACCACTCTGCCAGCTATTCTTCAAGAACACAAATCCAACCGAGGCCCCTGATCCTAATCACCAGTTACAGAGGAGCCCGGCCAGCCATCTCCGTGTCGGGGGCGGGGCGCACGTTCATTTCCTGACAGCTGTGTCCCTTCTTGCTGGGTGTTTTCGTCACTATCCACAATTTACTCTCCGTTTTCCTAGGTTTATCAAGAGAGGAATCTAGGATGATATGTTCTTCTTCTCCCCATCAGACCCTTTTCAAATCCAAAGCACCGTGTTGGGGAAAAGCATTATTAACTTACGCCATATTTACTCACTGCCAGTTGGATCACTGAAACTGAATAGAAAAAACTTATATAAAAAACATATGCACATAAACACTTAAACTTACTCAATTCCATGTCAACAAAATTTATATTAAAAAAGTCTAGAACCCAATACATTTTTCCCCTAAGTATAAAGATGGCTGTTTGGAGAAAGGAAGTATGGTGTATTGGCTTTAAAACCAATTACCAATATACTAAGTCACCTGTCATGTCAAACAGCTGGTTAAGCACGCCCTTCCACGGGGTTACATGACGGCAGTTTATTTTAAATCCTTTAAACAAAATACATATGGCTGACTCGAAAATATCAGTTTCTGATCTAAAGAAAACTATATATTTTTGCATATATTTCTATATTTTCTCTCCATCTATGGAAACTAGAACACACACACAAAAAAAACTGTTGACTTTTAAAAAGTACACACAAGCCCTCAAGAGTAACCTGTCAGGCACCGTGAGAGTCTTTTGGGAACAGGAATGGTAAAACAGCCTTCAAAGCTTGTGATCGGCTTGCCTTTGAAAATGATCTGAGGTAATAAAAGATTTGATAGAATTAAATCTTCCTATGTAGTTAATGAATACATATGTGAACATCTAATGCCTTGGGTGAGCTAATTTCCCGCCCCCGCCCCGTGACTATTTAAGACAGAGAAAACGCTGCTGTACAAAACCCCAATCGAATCTGTTTTCCCCGTTTCCTGCAATGACGGATTGTGCAGTAATGGGATGGGGGGTGGGTGCTGGTTCTTTACAGTCCTGCCTCGGGCAGCTCAGGTGACAGGAGGGGAGGAGGGACCCATTAGAAAAGGCTGAGTGGACCAGGCCACCTTCCTCCCACATGGAAATCTGGCAGTTCGTAAGAGCCTCAAGTGGCCTCTCCTGACTCCCATCGCTCTGGAAAGAGGGGTGCGGGCTTCACTTACCTCACGGGCTATGGGAGTCGGGGTCACGGGTTAGCCCCTGCACAGGACCTAAGTGGACACCAGCAGGGATAAAAACGGAGCCCCCTGCACATGTGGCTCCACCTCGTCCCAGTAAGGAACACTTAGAAAATCTCCTAGCGAAGCCCCCAACTCCTGAGAGGCAGGTGGGAAGGGGACCCTCTGGGCAGTGCTCAGGGAAAAGGCACAGGGCTTTGCTGGGCAGCAGCTGGAGCGCGGGGCTGGGACGGGCTCGTGTGGGGCACGTGAGAGGAAACGAGGGGAGGAAGGGGGCTCTTCAGTAGGGTATTTTGCTCCTTTAAGTCAGCAGAATGTCACGGGGGCCTCCCACTTTGGATGCATATTTTCAAAATCAGAATACGTGAGAAAGACGGGGACCTTCTCAGAGGCTGGGTAAGTTGTGGGACACAGCAAAGAGCGGAACTAGAAACTGAAGAGTAGGTTGAAGCTGGTACCCAGGCCCCTAAGCTCGAGTTCCTGGTCCCTGCAGGAAGGTTTTCTCAGATCATGCCAGAACGGCTCTTTGGCCTCTCCCAAGGCTTCTCAATCCTCATTCCCCGAACAATCATGCTCTGCCCTGGAAGAGCCTTGGCAGATGGCTTTGAAAGCAGTGGTTACTCCAAGGAGGACGTTTAACAGTCTGCTTTGATGGTCTGTCTTGTCCTAGACCTGCCATTCTTCTGGTCCTCAATATCCAAGTCCAGCAAGGAGGCAGGGTCACACCCAACTCATTCTTTTGCTATGACTTTAGGAATTGGAGAAAGCTCAAGCCTGTGGTACAAACCATACACCATACATACGTGACCTTCACGGGCAAGGCTGATCTCCCTGGCACTTGACAACACACACGCCTGACAAGATGGCAGTTTAAAAGCAGAAGGTAACCTGGCAATAACAGGGCAACGTTCTTACCAGCTCTTAATTGCTGCAAAAGGACCCTTTTAGCAAAGAAATCTGTCTGATTCTAGAACTAAATCAAGGGTTCTTTGGGGGCCAAAAGGGAGAATGGTCAAATTTACTCAATTCACCCATGTCCTTTCCATTTTCTTAATCGTCAAAACATTAAAAAAAAAAAGTGAAGGAAAGGAAGACAAGGATCACAAAAGAGCAAAAGAACCTCAGGGAGGTTTGACTGGAAGGGCAGAAAGAGCCAGAGGCCTTTAGGTATAAGTGTTCAAAATGGGAAAAATTGTCATAGAAACAATCACACTACTGGATGATTTTATACAATCCATCCCTACTTTGGCCCATTTCATTTGGGGATATTCTCTCTCTGAACCCTCAACTTAGCTTATAAACAGCACAGACTAATAGGATAAAATCCAGAAGCCAGGATATGGTGACATGTGTATGAACACGGGGGAGAATTTAGGTTGGGGTGATGCCAATAGGATTGTTGTCATTTCTTTAAAAATAACAGCTGACACACCCATGAAGTAGATTCTACCATTACCTGCCTGGGGCTTGACTGGGTCCTGCTACAAACCCCAACTCAAGCTTAACTTGAAGTCCTTGTAGGTCTGTGCTCTTGCCTCTTCATGGTCAGGTCGGGGTTCACACACACTGGGGAGCAGCTGACATGACAATGAAAAGGTCCATCATCACCTTAGAGATGGGATTGATGAAAAGAGAAATAGAGAAAGCAGGGATGGGAGTCAGAGAGTGACAATTCAAACTGATGTCTCCAGGCTGTGGAGCGGGCTGTCCGAGTGGGAGGCAACAGTTTGCACTTGACTGCAATCCACCGCATTGTTGTTTTGGTTGGCATTTGCAGTGACCTCACCATCCAACAGGAGCACACTAGTCCCGGATATAGAAACCGCGTCAAGATTATTCTCCACTTGCTCATCCAGGAGTGGTGTTCGTGGCAACTCCTCATCTATGGCGAATTCAGGGTGGATCATGAAGCTGTGGATGGAGTTTTGGCTCTTGGGTTTCTGAATGCTTTCGTGGAGGGAACTATGGAATGCTTTGACCACCTTGATCTACACCAGAGGAAGGAAAAGGAGGATGAGAAAACAGGGAGGTGAGAATTGGCCAGCAGAACAAGGAACTGGTGGTTTGAGGAGAGAAACACAACCCAAACTACAAAATATGACTGCTCAACAACCCAGACCAAACACGTAAGAAGAGACCATGGGGCACTAGAGACATCCATGGCTCAAATTTCAAGCATCGGGGCAGGGTGGGGTGAGTGATGGTAAACAATTAGGACGCTTCAAAACCCAGAGCAAAGTTAGCATTCCCAAACAATCCACTCGTAAAATGAAACCAAAAACAAGAAATTTCATTAGTTCTTTCAGATGGAGGGCAAGGACGTTGGAACTAGGACATTGTGCAAATTAATAGCCAAACTTAAAAGACGTTTCTGACATGTGGATTTCTGCGTTGAGGCCAAACATGTTGTGAATGCGGAATGGAAAAATTATACATTGAAGTTCAGTTATCTGTTCAAAGCCCTCCGAGGGCCGGCACATACCAATCTGCACTTAACACACACTGGGTGACACGTGACCATGAGCGCTGTGCAGCCAGGCGGACAAACCAGTCTTCATTCGTGTCAGCAGCATGCAGGGAAGTAAACCTCTCCAACTTAATGACATGCCCCTTCAGTCAGGAGACATGCACGTATGCACAGCCCACAGCCCCCACTGCGCTCCCTCCCCCAAAAGAACGCAGAACTCCGCTCCTTCAGTCCCTCTCCTGGAAGACCTGGATAAAACACAGGTGTCAAAAGATGCCTTCTTCCTGCCTACCGAGAGGAGACCTGGTTCTCGTCACTCAAACTCATCATTCACGTCCCTGACACATAGCAACCGTGCCCAGTCGTGCCACTTTCTCCAGCTGTTTCCAAATTGTGAAGAGGAGAGTGATCTTGTGTGGAGTGTGGAGAAGGGAAAGGAAGGGACCAAGGAGAGAAAGCCAATTCAGGAGGCAGTGCTCCAAACAGGTGGCCTTTCTGATGGGGTGGGTGAGGAGGACGGAGGAAAGGAAACCATTTGCAGTCTTACTGGGCAGAGGGAAATGCATTGCCCCGTGTCAAAGTCTTTGTTTTACTGCACACAAAGAAAGGAATTCAGTCAACTCAGGGTCAAGAGGAAAAAAACTGACAATAATTGATCCTCAGGAACAGCCTTTGCTTAGCCATAGCACTGGCTCTCTCGGCAGCTCTGCTTTTCTGAGCTGTGGGTCCCTCTGAGGTGTGGCTTAGAACCTGGTAGAATTGCAGTAGGAAGAGAGGGCTGGATCTCTGAGAGGGTGGAGAGAGAGGCCAGGGGAAAGGTAAATGGCTGGAGGGCAGTTTTCGTTGTTGGGAGGTGGCTGATTTAGTCTTGTCCAAAAATTCTGCCCACAGGAAAGAAACGGGAGTAATGCGGGAGAAATTGTCGAGGTGGGAGGGAGGTAGGGAGGAACGGTGAATGGTGGGGTAGGGCACCTCTTTCATTCCTCTGCTGTTTAAGGAAAAAATATGTTCCTGGAGAAGAGGCAAGAATTTGGAGACAGCAGAGCATACAAAGAAGGGGGCAGCCAAATAAATTGGTTGGATGGCCTGTCCCCGTGCATCCTGCCACTGCATGGAGCCTTCAAAAGTACTATGCAAAGGAGGCTCCCCACAAGTCCTGCAGGTCCGTCTTCTCTGGAGAAGGTGTGTCTCTGGCTGGCTAAGGCTCTCCTTATCTTGCCTCACTCCACCACAGCCTGCAGGCCCATCCAGGACTGAGGGTGGCCAGAGTTTAGAAAGCAAAGAACTCCTTATCACTCAATAGTATCATCTCAACACCTCCGCTAGGAAGAGTCAAGGAGCCTGGGCACACACTCACCGTGCTCAACAGAAAGTGAGCACCCACTTTTCCATCCTCCTGTGATTCCTATTTGACTATCTGATGTGTGAATTTAACCTGTCTTACTGCCTTTGCTCCAGATCTAGGTGGGATCAGATGCAATGGAGGTTCTACCTGGTCTTCAGGAGGTCCCAAGTTTTCACTGGTCTACATCCAATCTCAGAGCAAGGCAACTTGGTTCAAGTGAGCCTAAACTTAATGGCTCCTCCATGGGCCCTGGTATAGATACTGGTACTGGCCGAGGGTTGGGTGCAAAGCCATCCCACCCATCAAAGGCATCAGACACTTTTCATCTGCCCTTGGGTCTCAAAATTTCTAATGAGTACCAGAGAGCAGGTACTTGTATACCCCCAGTTCATCACCTTCAGTAGCAGTGATTTTCAAACTTCCTGCTTCTATTCAGTTGAATGCTTTATGGAAACTATTAACATTATATATGAAGTGCATTGTAGAGAATACATTTTTTTTTTTTTTTTTTTTTTGAGACAGAGTCTCACTTTGTTGACTGGGCTAGAGTGAGTGCCGTGGCATCAGCCTAGCTCACAGCAACCTCAGACTCCTGGGCTTAAGCGATCCTACTGCCTCAGCCTCCCGAGTAGCTGGGACTACAGGCATGAGCCACCATGCCCGGCTAATTTTTTTGTATATATATTTTTAGTTGGCCAGATAATTTCTTTCTATTTTTTAGTAGAGACGGGGTCTCACTCTTGCTCAGGCTGGTCTCGAACTCCTGACCTCGAGCGATCCACCCGCCTCGGCCTCCCAGAGCTAGGATTACAGGCGTGAGCCACCGCGCCCGGCCGAGAATACATTTTTAATGACTGGGGTTGGAGTGAGAGGTCTGGAGCCCTATCTGCTGGCTTTTCCTCTCACCTGTTGGGGTGACCAATAATACTGTTACAGGTAAACAATGAGGAGGATAGAAGTGAATTGGGGATGGAAAAAATACGGAAAGCTTTGAGGGTGCAAGGAACAGGCATCCAACTAGACTGCAGGACTTCTGGAATCTACCGGGAAGCCAGCCACCTGTAAGGGAAGCTCAAGCGAGGCGGAGCCAGAGAGCTAGGGAGCACCTCCCGGCCTGGGGGTGGAGAGAAGGGTGAGCAAGGAGAGGGCACGGGGCTGTGCCAGGATGCTCCTCCATGCCAGCACTGGCCTCACACGTGCTGACGAACAACCGCACAACGTCACCACCATCCACTCCGGGGCTGGCATCTCCCCTTCCTGGAGCACGGTGCCCGGTGCACGAGCAGTGTCTGGGGACACGACAGGGCGGGTGGAGCAGGAGTGGGGAAAACTCAGAGTACGCTCCGCTCGGCTAATCAGCCCTTCCCTCCCTGCTCATCATCGCTCAAAACCTCTGGAAAATGTCCCTTCTGGGCCCCTGTTTTACAGGCGAAAGTGGCTGACTGACGGGCAACTCTTTTCATGACTCTGAAGCTCCAGTCAGGCTGCACCTTGGATTAGCTGTGAGTGCCAGAGGCTGCTGCCTGGAGCTCAGGGAGTGGGTAGGTGAAGACTCCATTTCCTCAGCTGAATTCTGTAGTTTTCTGCCCTCTTTTCAGAAAGGAGGGAAGAGAAGGATTAGGGCTTTCCTATACAGGGAATTCTTGGAGATCTATCTAATGAAGGCTGAACACAGAGCTGAATTCACTTGGAGATCTGCAGTGGGAGAGAGGGTTTTACAATGCGTGACTGTGACTTCTAGGGCCTCCAACAAAGAAGGCACAGCTGGAGAAAGGGCAGGTGTGGCCCGTGTCTCCCCCCGATCCATCTAGCCGCATACCCTCCACCAGCTCCTCTGAAAGGGCCCCCTGGGCTCAGTCTTCTGCTTAGTCTCGTCCCACCGTGAAACCACCGGGACATATGACATTAACCCTTCCTACCAGAGAGGGATGATTTAAAAAGAACAGAAGCTAGTTAGAAGGGGAGGGCAAAATGAGGAGAAAAAAAAGAATTTAATTTATTTTACTTTACTTTTTTTTAGGCTGGTCAAGTGAAGCAGTGGGAATAGAGAAGGAACAAAGAAATCTATAACTGGTTGTGATCAATTCGTTGTATTTTTTTTTTTTTTTTTGAGATATAGTCTCGCTCTGTTGCCCAGGCTAGAGTGCCATGGTGTCAGCCTAGCTCACAGCAACCTCAGACTTCTGGGCTCAGGTGATCCTCCTGCCTCCACCTCCCAAGTAGCTGGGCTACAGGTGCTTGCCACCACGCCTGGCTAATTTTTTATTTCTATTTTTAGTTGCCCAGCTAATTTTTCTATTTTTGGTAGGGACGGGGTCTTGCTCTTGCTCAGGGCGGTCTCAAACGCCTGACCTCAAGCGATCCTCCCGCCTCGGCCTCCCAGAGTGCTAGGATTACAGGCGTGAGCCACCGCGCCCGGCCCAATGCGTTGTAAACACCACTGCACTTGGACCAGCCAGAAAAAAGGAATTAAGAGAGGAATATAGAGGGGATATAGAAAGACCAGAGCGAGAGGCTCTTGGATATTTGTAGGGCAAGATTTATTTAGTTCTTTCTTATCCGCCTTTGGGCCTAAAGAAATAGTACACGTCTATACCAAGCACCACCCACCATACCTCACATCAGAACACTTACAGCTGGGCAAAAAGACAAAATAAATCTAAGTCAGGTCAACCCACACAGCTCACAATCATGGGAACCACAGACAATGCAACTGCTCTTTCTTTTTTTTTTGAGACAGAGTCTCACTCTGTTGCCCGGGCTAGAGTGCCGTGGGGTCAGCCTAGCTCACAGCAACCTCAAACTTGGGCTCAAGCAATTCTCCTGCCTCAGCCTCCCAAGTAGCTGGGACTACAGGCATGTGCCACCATGCCCGGCTAATTTTTTCTATATATATTTTTAGTTGTCCAGCTAATTTCTTTCTATTTTTAGTAGAGATAGAGTCTCGCTCTTACTCAGGCTGGTCTTGAACTCCTGAGCTCAAGCAATCCTCCAGCCTCGGCCTCCCAGAGTGCTAGGATTACAGGCATGAGCCACCGCGCCCGGCCTCAACTGCTCCTTCGTCATCCCCGTCCCAGGGTTGAGGGCTGGGATTGGAACCAGGGAGGAAGGAATCGACTGAACATTCAGGTACTTGGAGCCCATAATATTCTTAATATGGAGAAACTCCTTTCCTATCAAATACCTTAATAGCACTATCAGCAAAGAGCTGGCTGCCTTTTCTCTCCTGGCTGTGTCCCATTTCGGGGAGCTAAAATGACCAGGAACAGGCAGGGATAAGCATAATTATCCAACTATCTACCAATGGGAACACCAGATCTTAGGTTGAGAGTCGATAGCCATTCTAACTGAAAGGCTAGCTGAGAAAGGGATTCCTAAAAAAAGAAAAGTGTTTCTCTTCAGAAACTTCTAAAAAAGAAGATCTAGTAAATGAAGAAATGAAGAAAAAATAAGTTATTTCAACACTTTCATATATTTCTCCTACCCTGATGTGAATTAATTGATTCTTAAACCAGACTGTGGCCAGGCGTGGTGGCTCACACCTGTAATCCTAGCACTCTAGGAGGCCGAGGCGGGAGGATCGTTTGAGCTCAGGAGTTTGAGACCAGCCTGAGCAAGAGTGAGACCCTGTCTCTACTGAAAATAGAAAGAAATTAGCTGGACAACTAAAAATATATAGAAAAAATTAGCTGGGCATGGTGGCACGTGACTGTAGTCCCAGCTACTCGGGAGGCTGAGGCAGGAGGATTGCTTGAGCCCAGGAGTTTGAGGTTGCTGTGAGCTAGGCTGACGCCACGACACTCTAGCCCGGGCAACAGGGTGAGACTCTGTCCGAAAAAAACAAAACAAACAAACAACCCCCCCCCCCAACAAACCAGACTGTGGTTTAAGGTCCCTGAGAAGTGTAATAATGAGGATGTCCAGCGCTATGCATTTGAACTGAACTGCCTTCTTTTTTTCACATCCAGCTACAACTTTCATGCTAATATTGCCAGCCAACAATACAGTGGTAGCCAAAAGGACTATTATTATCGACCAAGTTCAATATTGGCTCTGTTGTGACAGGTCCGCTGGTAAAAAAGCCACAGGCACGTTAGCTTCCTTCATACCTTTCTTTAGGAGATTCCAAACTTGCCCCCGTGTAAAGAGGGTTCCTGGGTATCCACTCAGTCTAACCTCAATCTACGCTTGGGAGGTGCGTTCTAGACTCAAAGGAGCAGGAGAGGAGAGGAACAACAATACATCCAAACAAAGCAAAAAACAAAAAAACAAGGCAAAGCAAAACAAAACAAAACAAAACGTAAGAAAAGGGAGGAACAAGAAATGCAGAACAATTGGAAAACAGGATTATTGTCTTAAAATGGTTAAGGTTTAATAGCTTTACTACATTAAAAAAATAAAAGGGTACATTGCCTGGTTTTAGAGTGGGATTTTTGTCTTTTCTTCCCTTAGGTCAAAAGATCAAAGGGAAAAACCAAAAGGAAAAGATAACCATGGTTGGTTAAAGTGGATGCCACGTGCTCTCTTGTGGTCATTTTAGCAAATCATGCATCGTAATAGACTATCACTCACTGCCCATAGGAGGAGATGAAGCAGCAGCAGCAGCAGCAGAAGTGCTGGGGGAAGATTTGACTGGTACAACTGCTGCATAGGATGAGCTAGGAACAAGTTTTACGGCATGGTGTTGACCCAAGTTCTGTCGCCTTAGGACTCCCTGAAAAGAGGCTCCAGTCTGGAATGTGTTAACTACGTCGATCTGCAAAGAATCAGAGAGTGAGACAGCTTTGCTCCGCAGTCAGAGAGAGGTGCAGAGAGAGGAAGGGAGGGTCTGGGAAGGTTTGGGAAGGGGGATGGAGGTAGCTGGGAAGAGGGGATAGGAGATAGAAAGCAAGAGAGAGATTCCCTCACACACAAAGCCATGGTGAGGAAGAGGAGGAAAAACGTTAATTGCACATCACACTTCATTTAGGGAACAATTTGCCATGGAGTCCCAACACCCAGCCAGAATCCAGTTTTCTCCTCCCCTTTAACTATGGTGAGTGTTGAAGGTGTATAGGTGTCCAAGAATATTTAAAATTTAAAAGGACTTCCCTCCCACTCTATGACTCCTAACAGCTAGACGGTGATTGGCAGCTTATTCATGGTTTTGACCTGTACTCTTAAAAATAATGTGTACAATTTAAGATACTGAAGGCAAAATACATATCACTGAATTTCAAGGCTCAGGAACCTCTAAACCAACTAAACTGATTATGTATTTTTGTAGATTTCCCAGGAAAACATTTCATGTGTTTAAAGAAAAAACAGGGCTAGTGTAGTGGCCCGTACATGGGTGGCCGTGGAGGAGAGGCTCCTGGACCATGAGTTGCTGGGCTCATCCTCTTCTGGGTATTTCTCTGAGATACCCTTTCCCTTGGCTGAAGTGGACAGGGCCCTTGAGAATGAAGCTCAAGACTCTAGTGGCCAGGCCCACTGGAGGGAATGCTGCCAGCTACGTCAATGCATTGGGGATCCTGAACCGTCTGGCAGAAACGCTGACGGTAACTCTGCAGTTAGGCTGACGGAGGAGGAAACGTTTCTGGTTGGTGGTGGTGGGAGCAGCTGCAGGTCTAGGCCTACGTAAGCAGACTCTGGTTTTCAGTGTGCTACTCCTCGGAGACAGGGGCAATTCATGCTATTCATTTTCTAGCAGTGGTGCTGATCTGGGGCCTTGATCAAATCTACCATCCTTGTCCTTGACCCCTAAGTAACAAGTCAAAAGGAATTCCTTTTATCCTTCATGGATCTGGTAGAATGATCTTAGGAATATCCACCTGCCTAACGCCAAGGGTCAATCTACCAGGAATGTATGAGAGGTGCTGATTCCATGAATCTGACTTCCTTTCCCCAGAAGAGGGGAAACCAGGCCCCGTGTGAGTGAGACAGTTGTTCTTATTAATAAAACTTCCTGAGAGGCCATGAAATGTTTAGGGTTAATTTCTGGAGCCAGGTCAAAGTTTGAGCTAA
Organism: Lemur catta; assembly: GCF_020740605.2. Taxonomy (NCBI): domain Eukaryota; kingdom Metazoa; phylum Chordata; class Mammalia; order Primates; family Lemuridae; genus Lemur; species Lemur catta. The sequence continues at coordinate 4,984,908 of NC_059150.1, read as the reverse complement.
AACGCCACCCCTTTCTCACATTCTACAGTTTTCAGTTCCAGGGAACTAGGGAGTCTGAACCTGCAGGGGGAAGGTCTACACTTGGGAGGGGTCCAGCTCCATTGAAGAAGGGGCTGTGGAGGCACATCCTTCAATGCTTATTAGGGTCACAAAGTCCCAACCTCCATAATGAACTTAGATCCCAGGTTGAGCTTCCCAAGATTCTAGCCTTTAAGTTTCCTAAACTGCTTTATAGTGCTTTTAGCTCCCCAAAACCTAAAGGGAAAAGGAGAAGGGAAGAACAGTCTAGAACCAGGGAAAGGGGAAATCCCGTCCAGAATTGGACAATAGCTTGGCAACACCTCCACCTCCTAAGCATTGCAATGAGACTGACAAGGATCAGCACTGCGAGGGCAGGGGATTTTGTCAGAACCCTGCTGAGGCTGGAGAGTTGATGCCAGGCGCGGACCCCGGGTATCCGGGACGCATGTTAGCGTAGTCAGCCTCATCTGCTTACAGAGTCAGGTGCATGCTGGAATGGTATGAATTTGGTCATCATGGCATCTGTACTAGATCTCCTTTGATGCCTAAGTTTGGGCCTTAGTGCTGTTCTGGCCCGACTGCCTCATGCCCCAACAGGGACAGGTGCATCCCTAAAGCTACGTAGGCAGTGAGACCAACAGGGAGGTGCGTAGACAAAGGGTGGCAGTTGGTAGTGGAGGTGAAGGAAGACCCATGAATCTCAGCCCTACGGGACAGAAGACTGGCAGGGAGTAAGGAGGTTCTGGAATGAGGGAATCCTGGCTAGGAAAAAAATTACGTAGTAGAAGAGGAGGCAGGTGATCCTGAAGGGAGGAAAAGCAAAGACAGGTTATTTTGAAAAGAGCAGCCCCAGAGGGAAGCACTGGGGGCTTCAGAGACGGGAGCCAAAGGCGCCAGGTGCTATGGGCACTTGATGGACTCTCAGCCTGGAGGACGGGGCGGGGCAGGGAGTGGGCGTGGAACTCTGGATGCCACGAGGCACTTTGTGCAGGTCCTGCTGGCATTTTCCTTTCTGGCGGGAGGAACTCAAGAGAGGGCAAAGGAATCCCACTGTTCCCCTACCTAGCCCTTCTTTTCCGTCTGCTGTCCTGCCCCTGGGAGATAAATTCCTACTAGGTATGTAGTTTAGAATATTAATTTCACTTATCTTCCCATGCACTAAGGAGGTGGGGTTGCCTGGGGAACTTTCTAAACTAGCTGCAAGGCCAATTTTAGAGTAAAACTATTTTTGGGATCTGCAGCCCATCAACAGAGAGAAATAGGCTTGTTCTCTGGAGACTCCCCCTGAGATCTTGGAATTTATGGTTTGTGGAGATGGGGAATCTGAGGAGCAAAACAATAAAGGTATGTGGGGTGGGAGCAGGGAAAGACAGAATTATCAATGCCTGTATCAGCCCCTTCACTGAGGAGAGGGTAGTTATGACTGATGCATGGAAAGTGAAAAAAAACAAAAAACCAAAGGTTACTGTAGGGCTGTAGGCAGGGGATTTAAGAGCAGCAGCTTCTATCCCACTTCAGAAATTGCAAGAAGGGAAAAGGTTTGAAGAAATTATAGCTTCTTCCTTTTCAGGAAGCAAGTCTGAATCCTGCAAAAGCTACTCAGGCCTCGAGACACTGTTATTTATATACACTAAACCATCAGATTCCCCACGATGGCCTTAAGCTTTGAGTGGGGAAGATAAAAGGGGGTGAGTTTCTTTTACAAAGATCCCTCCAGATAACATCTATTTCCATAAGGGCAGTGTGAGGACTTTACATTTAGTGTCTGCGGGGGACGTTGGCATGGAGATGTTGTCTAACTCCTTCCTTCCGAAGAGCAGGGGAAGGCTCTGAACATTTACTTTCCACCGTGGGGGCAGGTCTATTGCAAGATACCTTAGGTAGGAAGCTTGCCCACCCGACACAGGGTGGGAGGGGGCTTTAGAGCCAACGCAAAGCTACAGGGCTGTGCTGAAGTGTTCCGTGGCCTAGGGGCTTTGACTACTCTCCTCTCGGAGATACCACTGCCCCCTGGTGTCCTGAAGCTGGGGAGCCAGTGCTGGCCATTCCATGAGGAGAGAGGCCGGCCACCAAGAACTGCCACCCTCCTAACGCTGCCCCAGGGGGAGGACAGGCCTCTCTCAGAGTACCTGAGTCTGGATACGGTTCAGGCCTCGGAACCAGAGGATCTGGCCTCGGCGCAGCTCCATCTCCGCGTGGTCAATCTCATCCAGGCCCTCGGCATCTTTGGTGATCTCCTCTTTGGCGGTGCCGTGCCCAGCCTCCTTCAGGAACTTCAGGGATTGGGTAGGTATCGCAGAGATGAGCTGAGAAGAGGGGCGGTGAGGACAGAGACACCAGAATCAGGGGGAGAAGAGTTGTCAGTCAACTCACAGGGGTCAGGCCCTTGGTCGGTTACTCTGTGCCCTGTTGCCCTGCCCACTGGGAGTGAGGAGAAGCAAGGATTCTCCAAGTGATTCACCAGCTGCCAGGCTCTCAGGAAGGTTTTCCGTACTTATGGACACACAAAAGAGAGTTTGTATGCTAGTAATCCACCAGCCATCTGCCTGGTTATATACTTCATTTTCCTCTCTCTGTCTCACTCCTTCCTTACCTTTTGCTACCTGTCTGTTATGGGTAACATAACTATAATGCATGGTGCATAGTAGGAAAAGACAGAGACCGGGAGCTGGGGGAAAACAAGTCTGGGGAGAAGATGGTCACACTGCATGTGCAAGGTGAGGGGTAGAGGGGGTGCTGGAAGCGAGAGACTCCCTTCTTAGTTACCACAAGCAATGTAGTGCCTGTGTTACAAAAACATAGCGAGAGGATACTATTAATAAAAGTTTTGGCCGGGCGCGGTGGCTCATGCCTGTAATCCTAGCACTCTGGGAGGCCGAGGCCGATGGATTGTTTGAGCTCAGGAGTTCGAGACCAGCCTGAGCAAGAGCGAGGCCCCGTCTCTACTAAAAATAGAAAGAAATTAGCTGAACAACTAAAAATATGTAGAAAAAAAATTAGCCAGGCATGGTGGCACATGCCTGTAGTCCCAGCTACTCGGGAGGCTGAGGCAGGAGGATCACTTGAGCCCAGGAGTGTGAGGTTGCTGTGAGCTAGGCTGATGCCGTGGCACTCTAGCCCGGACAACAGAGCAAGACTCTGTCTCTAAATAAATAAATAAATAAATAAATAAATACATAAAAGTTTTCTTGGGCTTGGGGTGAGGAAGTGGGTGAGACAGGCCATGGAAGGAGGGACACATGAGTATTACTTTTTTTTTTTTTTGAGACAGATTCTCACTCTGTCACTCCAGCTAGAGTGCAGTGGCATCATCATAGCTCACTGCAACCTCAAACTCCTGGGCTCAAGGGATCCTCCTGCCTCACATTGCAGAGTAGCTGGGACTACAGCCACGAGCCACTACACCCAGCTAAGTTTTCTACTTTTGTAGCGACAGGGTCTCGCTCTTGCTCAGGCTGGTCTTGAACTCCTGACCTCAAGCAATCTTCCCGCCTCAGCCTCCCCAAGTGCTAGGATTACAGGTGTGAGGCATAGCGCCCAGCCAACACATGAGTATTATCAGAAGACATGGAGCAGCAGGTTGGGGTTGAAATTCAAAATAAATCCTTGATGAGCTCAGAACCTGTCAGTTTTCCTTTATAAACAAGATGAGGAGCAGGCAGGGCCCAGACGGGAAAGAAGGCCTGCATGGGCAGTCCAGCATGGAGCCAGGCGTTTTGAAATTGGAAGAACGTCAAAGCTCTGCTTTTGCATCTCGGAAGGAGCTGCTGCGATAGGGAAGGAAGGCTGTGATCAGCGTCATGGCCCCATGGCCACATGCGACACCAGACCCAGAAGAGAGTTTCCAACAAGAGGTGTAACAGCCAAGCTTCACCCACGTACAGACACTGGTAAATAAACTTCAGCAAACAGAACGGGGCGGAGGGAATCGGGTCAGAAATTAGCCAGGGGGGCATGCAGGAGGTGTGAAGAGACAACTGGTAGGTCTAGGGGGAAGGTTTGCAGCTCCAGAAAGGGCTCTTTGGAGCCAGTTAGGGCAAAGCCTCCGTAACCCAGCGGCTGGGCACTCAGGGATTATCCGCAGAGATCTGGGGTCTGCAAAGAGAAGTACAACCCAGGCCAGAGCTGTGGATGAGGGGGATGTGTAAAGTGGTGTTAGGGACAGAGTGAAACTCTGACCAGACCTGATGATATTATATACACAATACTCATAGCTAACATGGATTGAATACTTGCAAGCTACTAGATAGACAACCCATTTACTGATTAACAATAATTAACAATGACCGTGTTAACCTAAGTTGAGGACACAGAAGCACAGAGAAGTTAAGTGACTGGCCCGAGGGGACTCAGCTTGTAAAAAGGAGAGCCAGATTCAAACCCTGCAGTCATTCCCAGAGGCCGCACGCAGAACCGTGGACTCACTGCTTCTCTCGAGATCTCCTGAACCTGAACTCATCTCAGGTGAGAGTCGGGCTTTCCAGGCAGAGAAAGCCACGGCGAGAAACACAAGAGGCCGGGAGCCCTGGATATGTCCACGCAGCAGCCCACAGACAGGCTGCTCCACTGGAATAAGGACTTGTGCTTTGCAAACTCTTCGATTTCTAAGACACTTCAGTTTTTTCTTTTTTTAAGCAAAATTCCTTTGAGAAGTTCCACCCCTTTCAGAGAAGCTAAGGGATGTGCCTGCCCCCAGGCACGGTTAGAGAAGGAATCTGCAATCTGCAACCACGGAAGCGGTGTGCACCGCAGGGTCCTGGGGGCGGGGGGCGAGGAGACGAGGCGAGGCGAGGGGTGGGGCGTCTGCGCAGGTGCACGTTCGTCTCCCGCAGACGACTGGCCAGGCCGCAGGCTGTGCGGAGCAGGGGAGGGTGTGCCCGTACTCACCTGGCCCCACAGAAGCTCTCCAATCCCGATGAAGAGACACCACAACCACTGGGCCAGGCTGAGGTTGGTACAGCTGAAGGGTTTACCCCCGAACTCCACGATGAGAACCTAGGACAGAGACAGGGCCAGCCTGCCGTCAGGGAGGTGACTAACAGGCAGTCAGTCCTCCAGTCAAGGACACCAAAGCCACATAATCCCCCTGCCCCAGGATTCTTGGGGTGCAAGTCCTGATCTGTTTGCTGGGGAAGGGGAAAGAAGAAATCTAGAAGGAGAGGCAGATACAGTTTTTGAGAGCACTCTAGACAGACGCAGTTACCATGACTATGATTAACGTAAGGTGTGGGGGAGTTGGGGGAGCTGGAGGCTTCTTGTGACAAAAGCCAGTGGGTGACAAAGAGAAGACACGGTGACGGAGAAGAGGAATTGAGGATGGGGCAAATAAGGGACATACCCCGCTGTGGGATGAGGCAGGAGCTCGGAAGCTCTCGTATCCAGAGATGTTTTAGTGCACCTCTGACTAGGGCAAGAGGGAAGGGGCTCGATCCTTCTACCGCCAGGGCAGCCATGCCCTTCGCCCCGGTTCCCACGGGAGGAGCCCAGGCTGGGCCGTGCAACGACACGTGCACCATCCCATCACTTCTCTTTCCCCGTAGAATCCTGCAGCATTTTCTCCCACGAGCCCCTTCAGAACTAAGGCGAAGGGACAGGGAGCCCACACCACACGCACCCACACATGTCATGTATGCTGGCAGGAGGCATGGGAAGGGGCTAGAGGACAGGGACCCTTCTCTTGGCCACTTTGCGGAATTTCCGTGTATTTAGAAGGATAATGAAAAGATTCTGCAAGTCTTGTTTGCAATCAACATAGTGCTTTGCACTGGACACCTGGCACACTGGGCTCCAACTTTAGAGTAATGCACAGTAATATCAAACTGGGAACCCCAATGTGTTCAACGCACGCCCTCAGTCCCCATCACTCCCTCGCTCCTTTTCCTGGGTACTTAGGGAACTGTGGCTCCAGCTTCGGGCCTTGACCATCCCAGACCTGCTACCCCAACTCCGGATAGAATCTCACCTGGCTGACGAACGTGCCCAGGACTACAGAGCAGAAGATGAGGTTGCGGTAAATGCCTGCGAAGACATTCTTCTCCCCGTGGATCTTTCGGGCGTTGATTTCATTGAAGAGCTGCATCAGCACGAAGGTGTTGAAAACGATGGTATAGTGCTGGGTGGGCGGTGAATGTAGAGGTGCCTTCCTCCCACTATCAATGTCAAAGAACTTCTCACCTAGCAGGGAGAGGAGAAGCATTGGAAGGTAAGTGTGGTCTGAACTGGGAGTCCGAACGCGCTGGTTGCTTGTGGCTGGTGTCCATTCTAATTGGCCAGTATCTGAGCTATACTTGTTATTAAATATTTGAAATGTCAGGCCAGGTCTCAACCCATCTGACCCTCTCTCTGTTTGCTCCATTGGTATTTGCTTTCGTGCAGTGTAGCATGGTGGTAAGACTGTGTGCACTGGGGTCAGAGGGACATAGGTTTGCATTTTAGTGCTACTATTTACACATTATGGAAGCTGAGCTTCATTTCTGTCCTCTATAAAAATATGAATAATAAGGCCACCCCTGTGAAATTCTTAAGAGGAGTACATTAAACAGCATAACGCACCATGTAGCAGGAACACAGGAGCTCTCAGCAGGTGAAGCTGCTATTTTTCTAGTCTCAGCTACCTTTATCCTCGGGCCATTCCCCGCCCCGTCTCCATCTGGCACCCCAGCTGCTGCCCCACCTACCCTAATCCCACCCTGGCTCACCAGCAAAGACAAGGACAAAGATGACAACGAGCTGATAGACTGCATGGCCCAAGATGTTCTTCATCATAGTACGTGAGATCAGAGGCTTATTTCGGCCGTAGGGGCGACGATTCAGCAGAGATTCCGTGGGGGGCTCTGTGGCCAGGGCCAACGAAGCGAAGGTGTCCATGATTAGATTCACCCACAGCATCTGCACGGCTTTCAGTGGGGAATCCTGGTGGGAAGAAGAACCAGTCCTTTGAGCTTTCCTCGGAAACCACCCCCACCTCCGCGTCAGCCCCACCTTCGCCCTGTAGACAGCCTGGCTCCTGCTATCCACCTAGACTTCGAATCTGGCCACTTATTAGCTGAGTGACCTTGAGAAAGTTACTTAACCTCTCTGAGCCTTGGATTCCTCATCTGTAAAATGAGGAATAACATCATCTACCTTGCAAGGTTGTTTTTGAAGAATAGAGGCAGTACATACAAGTGCTCACCACAGTGGCCGACACTAAGTGCTAAATTAATGGCAGGTAAGTTACCATCGTTCCACATAAGCAGATGGAGACCGTGGAGCCCCGGCATTGCCAGGGAGACCTCGCCCTTACTCCTCAGCACACACACTGTACCCGCTGTCCCGTGTTCCTCAGCCCCTGCCTCATCCTTCCCATCTCAGCTCCCACACCCCCTTCACCTGAGTGATACAGGCTCCAGTGAAGGCCACAATCACAGCCACAACATTGACGGTGAGCTGGAACTGCAGGAACTTGGAGATGCTGTCATAGACATTTCGCCCCCACATCACTGCCTTTACGATGCTGGTGAAGTTGTCATCTGTTAGGATGATGTCCGAGGCCTCCTTTGCTACATCTGTGCCTGCGATACCCTGCGGTAAGACGGGGAAGGGAAGCGGTGAGACTCGGGACGAGGCAGCTTATCTACGTTCTGAACCCTGGTCTCCAAGAAGCTTCAGCAGTACGTATGCACATCAGAGGGCGCGGCAGCCACACAAAAGAAAACGAAGAGAAAACAGGTCTCTGTCACTCTGCAGAAGAGGGCTGGGGCCTGATGCCACCGCCTTACTCCTGAACCCGGACTGGGAATTATAGTCATCTCTGATGTCCCTTTCTCCCTCCCCTCCTGTAGCCTCTATCTCAGAAACTAATTGAAAGGTAGTAAACTAATCCTATCTATTCTACCTCCAAATTCTTAAATTTCTGTTTAAGAATGAATTAAATTCTTAAATTTCCATTGTCAGTATCTCATTTACATCCTGGTCTCCCTCACGCCATTGAGAACTCGACATCTTGCTCTAGGCATAGTTGTCTGGCTGCACAGGTCAGAGGTTCTATCTCTGTTCAAAATCCTGTCAAAGGGGAACCACTGAAGGTTTCTGGATGGCCATCTCAGTGGCTGAAAGCCAGGCTTTCGAAACAGCGAGCTTTCTAAGCCGGGCAGTCAGTGCCCTCAACTAGTGAACCCAGCCTGCTCTTCTATAATCTTTTTGCTCACAATCTGCTGGTTTATTCACAATCCCCTGAATCTCCTCTGGAGTTTACACTTCTATTCACATCATTTCCCTACACCTGAAATAGCTTCTTTCCCCATCTATTTAAACCTTCTCCATCTTTAGGGCCCCATCCAGTTAAACCGGAATTGCTCTGCAAAGCTCTCCCTAACATCCCCAGCCATATTTCTGTTTTACATCTTGCAGCTTCACAGAGGAGCTCACTCTTTAATTCGGTGTGTACTAGCTGGTAGATTACTTGTTCTCTTTACCTGGTAGTATTGTTTTCCTATTCAGATTGCAACAGATGAGCATCTGTTAGATAGACTATGTAATTCAATTTCCCCATCAAATAGTTCCCTGAGTAGGTGTGACAGAGTGGTGTGGGAAAGTATTTTAATCAGTTGGCATTTGAGTAGAGATCTTGGTGAAGAGAGAGTGTCCTTGACGATATGTGATTGCAGAGAATTCCAGGGAGAGGGAACAGCGAGCGCAAAGAATCAAGGAAGAGAAAGGAGGCCAGTGTGGCTGAAGCAGTCTGAGCAGGAAGAAAGTGGTAAGAGACTAGTGGAGACAAGAAAAACCAAGCTCCCTAATACATCCATACAATGCCATGCGATGCACTGTAAAACAAAAGGAGCAATATTGTTATATAATTACTAATATGGAATAATCTCCATTTTTTTTTTTTTTTTGAGACAGAGTCTTGCTCTATTGCTGGGGCTAGAGTGCCATGGTGTCAGCCTAGCTCACAGCAACCTCAAACTCCTGGGCTCAAGTCATGCTCCTGCCTCAGCCTCCCCCGAGTAGCTGGGACTACAGGCATGTGCCACCATGCCCGGCTAATTTTTTCTATTTTTATTAGAGAGGAGGTCTTGCTCTTGCTGAGGCTGGTCTCGAAGTCCTGACCTCAAGTGCTCCTCACTGTGGCCACCCAGAGTACTAGGATTACAGGTGTGAGCCACCGCGCCTGGCCTCCAAGTTATGTTGTTAAGTGAAAAATGCAAGGTGGAAAAAAGGGTATATAGTATGGTATCACTTATCTAAGGGGGCAGGCAATAAATACATGATACATTGGATTATATTTTAAAGAAGCAAACAGAAGGATAAACCAAAAACTAAAGAAAAAATTACCTGTGGGGTTAAAAGGGAAGCAACAGGGTGAAGGCAACAGGGACAGAAGCCAGATTTCTATGAATATACCTTGTTTTGTATATTTGACGTTAGAACCATGGAACTATTTTATGTAAATAGAAAACAAAATTAAATTTAAGGTTGGGCGCGGTGGCTCACGCCTGTAATCCTAGCACTTTGGGAGGCCGAGGTGGGCAGATTGAGCTCGGGAGTTCGAGACCAGCCTAAGCAAGAGTGAGACTCTGTCTCTACTAAACATAGAAAGAAATTAGCCAAACAACTAAAAATAGAAACAATTAGCTAGGCATGGTGGCGCCTATAGTCCCAGCTACCCAGGAGGCTGAGGCAGGAGGATCACTTGAGCCCAGGAGTTTGAGGTTGCCGTGAGCTAGGCTGATGCCACAGCACTCTAGCCCAGGTGACAGAGTAAGACTGTCTCAAAAAAAAAAAAAAAAGTTAAAAGTTGGACTTGCTCTTCCTGGGTAATGATCCTTCATGATTCCCCTGTCTCTGTTATCTATTCTTCATACTTGATAGGTCCGCGATTACACACGCTGTTACTGGCCAGGCGGGCAGAGAGATGGAGCCATCAGAAGCCTGTCCTGGCCTCCGGTGGAGAAGGCAGCTTGCAGTCGGAGGAAGGCACCGTGCTGAGCTTACCATGGCAAAACCAACGTCTGCTTTCTTCAGAGCGGGCCCATCATTTGTGCCATCCCCGGTGACAGCCACCACCTGCCGCTGTTCCCCAACAGTGCTGTCAATGATTCCTGGGAAAACAGACATGCCCCACAGTGAGCACACGTGTGCCACCGGGGCCATGTGGCATCATTGTGTTCTGTGAAAAGTGCTTCTGTGGTCTCCCGCCCCACTCTAGGCAACACCTACCCCTTCTACTGTCTTCCTCCCTGCCTTTTTCCTGGGGCTGGCGGTTCTAGAGCAACCTCCCAGGGGCAGCCAGTGGTTCCCCGGGCAGCACTCTGAGCTGCGAAGTCTGTCCCCATGGTGCCCTAAGGCAACTGCTGTGTGCCAGGAAAAGCAGCAGATGGATTTGAAGGCAGAGACCTGGGGGTCAAACTATACCACTTCCACCTACCAGCCAGTCACTGGGGGAAGTTACTTGTCTTCTCAGCTTCAAACTTCCTTATTTACAAAATGGGGAGAGTTCTACCTGCCCTGCCTAGTCCAAAGTACTACCGGCAAACAAGAAATGATAATGTTTAAAAAACACATTTATTATATGTCATACTCACCAAGGGCTCAGCTGTTTGCTAAACTGTGTGTTCTCCCACCAGCCTGGCTGCTCTCCTGGGACCTCCCTACTCCGACAGGAGAGTCGCTCGGCTGACAGCTCTTACCTGTGCTCGCCCGGCCGCCTGCACCTACCACAGGGACCCCCTCGGGAGCCAGTCTCACCTTTCACCAGGGTGTGCTTGTCAGTGGGGGACGACCGCGCCAGGACCCGGAGCTTAGGCCAGATGTGGTCCAGCTTTTCTTGCTCTACCTGCCAACACCAGACCACACCTGGATCAGTCAAACTCAGAACCACTAACCGGGAAAACCTCACTTTTCCACATACTCTGAGCTACTGGGACATCTGACACTCCACAGCCCCGTGGGGGAGTCTTATCCTGGCCTCCAGGGGACACAAAACAGCCAACTCAGTCTCCGAGGGTGAATTTACTTATGTGATCGTTCGGGCCCTTCTTTTCTTCTTTCCCTTCCCAATTCCCTACCTGGGAGCCAAGCCCCCATTCTTATGCCCTTAGCAGGAGGTGGGCTAGGTTTGTTAGCAGCTGGCTCAGGCGGCTAAAGTGGTGTTTCTGAGGTTTTTGGTTTGATTTCTATGTAGACCAGGAAAGCTGTGGTCTGCTCCATACCCAGACATGCCCTCCGTTAGGCACCATTAGCCACAGGGCAGTGACATGGGAGGGGTGGGGTGGGGGAAAATCATCACAAAATCATCCCATGACTGAAAGGGCAGAAAGACATGAAAAGTTAGTGACACTGTCTCAAACGATAGCTTGTGAATGGAGATATTAAAAATGGGAAGAAAGACTACTCCTCATTTTACCATCTGAGCAGCTTTGGGGCAAAGGGATGCTTCACTGTGAATAGATCCGAGTTTGGAATCCGCCCACCCTCTCCCACGTGCCCCAGAGGCCTCACGCTGGAGACGGCCCTTCCCTCGTCAAGCGGGCCCTGGTCCCTCCCACCCAGGACCCACCTCGCCCTTCTCATTACGGATGAGTCGGTTGAATTCTTTGCCTTCCAAGCACATGAAGTCATCTGTAGCTGTCAGAATGCCACATTTGGTGGCGATGGCCCGGGCTGTGTTGATGTTGTCACCTGTCACCATTCTGACAGTAATGCCAGCTCGTTTGCATTTGGCAATAGCATCTGGAACCTATGGAGAGTGGAGAAAGAGGAAAGGCACAGGTGGGGGTGGTGATCCTTGTGGCTGCCCAGTGCCATGGGGCACGGGCTAAGTCTGGTCATTTTTATGTGGCCAGGTGATACCTCACTTCTGTCCACGCCATAGTGTCACGTTTGAATCTGCCTCATTGTACCAAGAGTTGAAGGGGAAATTTGCTCTAGGAGACGGGTGTAAAAACTCACTCCTCAGCAGGGCCTGGGTGGCATTTTGGGATCTGACCACTGCTTTCCTTTCTAGTAGAAGTTTTTACCACTCTCTGCCCACCTGGCCCGTGCTCCAACCATGCCCAGTCTGTGTAGTTTCCCAAATGCATGACACCTTCTCGTGCCTCTGGGCCTCAATAGTTGATAATCCATCTGTCTGAACTTCTCAGACGCAGAAACATGTTCAGTCCCCTAGTGTCTAGAACAGTGTGCGGCACACAGCAGGAGCTCAGAAAGAATGTGTTGATTGAAAGAAGGCAGCTAAAGACAAAGCTGGTGTCCTGGTGAATTCTGCCACCCAAGTATTGTTAAGTAGCAAATAGTAATCCCAAAAGAACCTTTGCTTCCCGCCACTCTAGACAGCATGAACTCTAGGAAGGCTATATTCTACCAATTGGCACGCCACAGCAGTTCTGGGAAGCAGGAAGCAGAGAAACCTCGATCCCTGTCACTGAGATGCAGTTAGGTAACTTGCCTGGGGTCACAATTAGAAAAGGAACTATTACCCCACTTCCTGTGACTCCTGGGTGGCTTCCTATTAGGTCACACTGGGCCTATGCGTAGCCAGGGGACGGTGGAAGACTGCCATTTGTGTTTTCTTGCCCTTTCTCCAAGCAAAGCCTCACCTCTGGGCGCACAGGGTCCTCGATGCCCACCACTGCGATGCAGGTCAGCTCAGTGAGGATTTCACTCTCGTTGTCCCAAGAGGGCTCTCCGTCATCGAAATCCCGGTAAGCTATGCAGATAGTCCGGAGCCCCTCACAGGCCATGGGCTCAATGACAGTGCGTACCATGTCCTCTCGGTCTTTATTCTTGAATGGTATCGCTTCCCCTTTCTGGTCCAGGATTCGATTACACCTGGAGAGGTGCACAGTCAGAAAGCAGTGTCTGCATTCCCTCTCGACATGCTTCTACATCATTTACGGACACTTTGGTAATCTGCATTACTCCTAAAGACACTGTTTCATGGGCAAACCTCTCCTTCATTCACCTCTCAGCTGAGCCCCTCTTTCCAAGGCGGGATGGCCGGTGATGGAGTGAGGTCTAGGTAGGCAGAAGGGTATGATTCTCCCATGTCATCTGTTCTTAACCACGTGTGAGTACAATGCTGAGTCATTTGCAGATCACCTGCTCTTTTGAATTTCTATTTTTTTTTTCTTTTTTTACTTTTAGATAGAGTCTCACTCTGTCACCCTGGCTAGACTGCAGTGGAGTCGTTGTAGCTCACTGCAACCTCAAACTCCTGGGCTCAAGCGATCCTCCTGCCTCAGCCTCCCGAGTAGCTGGGACTACAGGCATGCGCCACCATGCCCAGCTAGTTTTTCTACTTTTAGTAGAGACAGGGTCTCACTCTTGCTCAGGCTGGTCTTGAACTCCTGAGCTTAAGTGATCCACCAGCCTCGGCCTCCCAGAGTGCTAGGATTATAGGCGTGAGCCACCACACCTGGCCTCTTTTGAATTTCTTGAAGGTAGAGAGACTTTTTCAATCCCTAGTATCTAGGAGAGTGCTCAGTGCATGGTGGGGGAGGGTGCTAAACAAGAATGTGCTGATCAGAAGAAGATGGCGAAAGCCAGGTCGGGACACTGGTTAATTCAGCCCTACTGGCCCTGTACCCAAGTAGGGTAAACTTTTACTGATCTGTGGATAATGTAACCACTTTTTAAGCTATGCAACTTCCCTCTAATCAGAATTGGGAATGGAAAGGAACAGAGAACACAGAACTAATATTTCTAGTACTTGCTATGTAACAAGGCATTTCACACACATCGAATCATTTAATCATAGTGAGGTGGGTAGTAGTGTTGTCACTACGTGAGTATTATTTAATACTGTAGTATTTAATACTATTTAATATCTCCATTTCTGATCGGGAAATGGAAGTTTAGATAGTCTATGTCTGAATCCTGGCTGTGCCTATTAGATGTATCACCTTGAGCAAGTAACTTAACTTCCTTTTACCTCTGTTTTCTCACCTCTAAAATGGGGATAATAATATTAAATAGCATTCTCCTCACTGAGTCAATGAAATAAAATGAACCACCTAAAGTACTTAAATCCAATGCCTGGATATTAGTTCCGTCGCCACCTGGCTGGAGGGCTTGCCCATCATTGACACTGGTTCAGCGTGGGCCATGTCGCCCGGACCTCCCTGAGAGGAGGGCCTCGAAGGGCAGGCGGGGAAGGGGCTCACTTGCGCAAGATGATCTCGGAAGCACCCTTGCTGTACATGCGGAAGCCGCCGCTGGGGTTCTTAATGACGGTGCTCATGGACTTGCGCACGGAGTTGAAGGTGTACACCTTGTAGAACTTCTCCTCGGGCACCTCGGTCCGCACCGCCTGGTAATCCTGATTCAGGTCTGTGACGAAGCCCAGCAGAGCACACTCGGTCTTGTTGCCCACCTGCCTCGGCAGGCCTCCCTCCTTCTCTGGAGGCTGAGAGAAAAAACACACGGGACTACTGAATAAGATGCCTTGACCAGGGAGAGAACTTAGGAAAGAAAGAATTAACTTACAAAACTTTCTCATATAGACCCAGAGCCCATGGGGGAAGCAACATTTGTGTTTTTTTTTTTTTTTTTTTGAGACAGAGTCTCGCTCTGTTGCCTGGGCTAGAGTGCTGTGGCGTCAGCCTAGCTCACAGCAACCTCAGACTCCTGGGCTCAGGCAATCCTCCTGACTCAGCCTCTCGAGTAGCTGGGACTATAGGCATGCACCACCATACCTGGCTAATTTTTTCTATTTATTTTTAGTTGTCCAGCTAATTTCTTCCTATTTTTTTTTAGTAGAGATGGGGTCTCACTCTTGCTCAGGTTGGTCTCGAACTCCTAAGCTCAAATGATTCTCCCACCTCGGCCTCCCAAAGTGCTAGGATTACAGGTGTGAGCCACCACACCTGGCCCCAACATCTGTGTTTTGATTTTTTTCTTTAATTTAAAAAAATTTTATTTTTAGAGATAGGGTCTTGCTCTGTTGGCCAGGCTAGAGTGCAGTGGTGTAATCACAGCATGCTGTAACCTTGAACTCCTGAGCTCGAGTTTGAGTAGTTGGGATTACAAGTGCGTGCCACCACTCCTGGCTAATTGTTTTCATTTTTAAGAGATGGGGTCTTGCTATGTTGCTCCGGCTGGCCCCAAACTCCTAGGCTCAAGTGATCCCCCCACTTCATCCTCCTGAGTTGCCGGGATTACAGGCATGAGCCACTGTGCCCAGCTTTTTTTTGCTTTTTTTCAAGGGTCACCAGACAGTGGTCAGTGGTAACCATGATCCCCAAGCCATCCGGGGCTTAGGGGTGTGTAGTTTGTGACATTGCTGGCCTCTCACCCTGTGTGAGTCTTACACTAATACCCTCTCCTTGTTTCTGGAAAGTGAGTTATTTATTCCAGATAAGCCCAATTCTACTCCCAGCAGGAGGTCCCTCCTTGGAGACAGTGCCTGTTCCTGGCCGAGGATTCCTATAGGCCTCACCCTAGCCCTCCCTCTACTCCCGTGGATTATTCCCCAGTGACACCCAAACGTGTCCCCTCGGGAGTGAGAAATGGGATGTGGGGTGGCAATTCAGGCAGACTAAACAATAGGGGGTTTGTCTCTGAGAAAATTAATGTTCCTTCCAACCACCCATTCTAAGTGCCCAGGCAAAGGGAAAGCTTACCAGAATCTTGGAGGTATAAGCACTGTTGATAGAAATACCGTTGACAATAAAGTCCAGGACCTTGGGCGGGAAGACGTCAGGGCTTGGGATCTCACGGTAGTGGGTGCCCCCAATATACGCCTGTACCACGGTCATGCGGTTCATGGTCAACGTGCCTGTCTTATCAGAGCAAATGGCTGTGGCGTTGCCCATCGTCTCACAAGCATCCAGGTGTCGTACTAGGTTATTGTCTTTCATCATTTTCTACAAAGGGGAAGAGAAAAGACTTGAGAGGGGACCAACTGGCTCTCCCCGTTATAGGTCAGTCATCTGCTAGCCAACATCTCTCTGCGTTTCATTCTGCAGCCCCACCCCAAAAAGCAAGACACTATTTTTGTCAAACTCTTAAGATTCTACTGGGTTATTTAAATGTTGATGCATCTGACTGAGATGGTCCTTCCCCAGTGTCAGGGACTCTGCTCTGGTGAGGCACCACCCAGGGTTCACAGGGGATAGAATGGCCTATCCTTTCACTGACGGTCACCTGGCACCCTCCCCGCCCATCTCTGTCCTTAAAGGAGGAGACAGTGCTGTTCCAGTCTCACCTTCACAGAATAGGCCAGTGAGATGGTGACAGCCAGTGGTAGCCCCTCTGGCACAGCCACCACCAACACAGTGATGCCAATGATGAAGAACTTGACGAAGTACTGGATGTAGATGGGCGTGCACTCGGGTAGCCATGGTCTGCGTTGTATCACAAAGTTGTCAGTCACAAAGTACAGAATCAGGATGAGAACTGTGAGAGCGGACATGATCAGACCTGTGCAGGGAAACAAGTCACATGAGCCCAGGCTGGAGGGCATTCCTAGGGTCCTGGCCAGAGAGGGACTGGTGTAAGCTGTAGCCTTTGTGAGCAATTTTTAAAACCACCATCTCCAGGAAGACATATGAAACCCCTACCCATTCTTTGCATTACAGCGTAGGGAACAGACACTGGTTTTGCATTCCAAAGGCACAGGTTCTCAGCACTGCACTAACTTGACTTGGCTTTGGATAAGTCATTGACCCTCTCTGGGCCTGTTTCCTAGGCCAAATTCCTCATCCATAAATAAGGGGGTTGGTCTGTTTTCTGAATCAGCATTCTGTGATTCTATCCCAAAGCTACCCTCTTCCCGCAATGCACAATATGGTGATTATACTAGTCCATTTCCTAGTAGCTTATCAGTTGTGACTTCTCCCCTACTGGCCTGTGAATGTTGGACAATTCCCAGTTTGTTTACAGCGATGCCCCTAGGTGCTAACAAGAACCTACACGACTAACCCTTAGAACAGGGCTTCCCAGCCTTTCTCTTGTCACGGCACAGAGACAAACGACAATCATCGCAAACGGTTACGTGGTGCCTGCTGTGAGCCAGGCGATCACCTCACAACAGCCCTATGAGTAGATCACTATGATTATCCTCTTGGTAAAGATGGGGAAACTAAGGCACAGACAGGTTTCTGGTGCGGCAAATTGGTAGGGTGACTGACCATTCTGATTTGCCTGAGACTGAACAGTTTCCTGGGATGTGGGACTTGGCTAAAATCGAGAAAATCCCAAGCAAACTGGGATAGTTGTTTATCCTACACATTAAGGTAAATGGAAAAATCTGTTCAAGGTCAAAAAACAACAGGCTTAGGGGCTCCAATTGCTCTGGGTGCTGCCAGGCCACTGTGAGGGCGGAAGGGATCAGTATCTGGGCACAACTGTCCGTGTCTGTGGCGTAATATTTGGGGAAAAACTCTGCTTTAAACCACAGTCTGGTTTTGGTCTTTGATTTTCCTCAGGGCCTGAGGACCCCGGGGCCTCGGAACAAGGCTTGAGATGATGATGTCAAGGAAAACAGAACCTCTGTGCTCTGCTTGACGAGGGTCAGGATGAAGATGGGAAAGCAAGACACTTACGGTGCGAAATTCAAGCAGGGACTCACTCTCTGGGGGACGGAAGGCACCTTGCTTGCCTCGCCCTAGTCCTGGCCTGGCCTGATACAGAAAATTAAAACAACCAGAGCAAACTAGGGCCAACCTTCAGGTAGCCTGTGCTCTCTGAGAGGAACAAGGCAGGGATTAGGGGACTACCAGGAGGGTTAGGTGGGGTCTGTTTAATATTTCAAACCTGTGTGCCTGGGTCAATAACTTCATTCTGCACCTGCAATTCATCTCATCCGTGTATAGTTTATATGCAAGAGATTCATGGTAGTTAAATTTAGCCAGGTACTGGAATGGAACAAAGAGGCTAGACCAACACAGCCCAAAAGATCTTTCTGTGATGCTTAAAACATTCTCTATTTGCACTGTCTGATACGGTAATGTGGTTATTATGACTGAGGAACTGAATTTTTATTTAATTTTAATTAACATCAATTGCAACAGTCGTATGTGGTGAGTGCCTGCTATCGAGGGCAGCGTAGATCCTTGCTAGGCAGCGTGTGCTTAACGGGTCGGCGGCATGGCGTGGTGTGGGGGCTTGTTAGAAATGCAGAATTTCAGGCTCCACCCCGAGCTCCTGAACTGCATCTGCACTGTAACAAGAACCCACGTATGTGCACACCCAGAGACGTACTGATTATGACTGATAAACAGAAGGGTGGGGCCAGAAAATAAACAGTGGTAAAAGACCATATCTTGAGGGGTGTGTCCACTGAAGGAGCAATCTTCCTTTTGTCCCCTCCTCCCATTCCCCCGGCCCCTCCACTGAAAGAAGGTGGCGGGGGAGAGAAGGTAGAGGTAAGTGATGGAGAAGTCACTTCCTCATTAGAGTGCATTAGGGACCTTTCCTCTGGAGAGAGCCTCCCTGTCCACCGTCTTCCTTTTCCCTCCAGTCTTTATTTGGTATTTATTGCTCTGTGCTTGGCCAGATGCTACTACTGTGCCAGGGAACTGCCTTCAGCAAACTGCAGTCTTCTCTGCCCTTAAGGAATGTACAAGCCAAAACATGAGATGGGTGCGCAGTTATTAAAGTCCTCCTCCTTCAAATGTGAATCTCCCTTGTGAGATATGCTCTTTATTTCCCATTCGTCTGGGTATAAGAGACCTCAGGCCCCTTAACCCTTACAAACAGGGAAAATCTCTCTCTCTATGGAGTGGCCAAACAGTGGCAGAGACAGGGACACAGCTGCCTAGACCCAACTAGCCACTCTGAAGTTTCGGCTTCTTTCCGTCAGTCCTGGCTGGTGTAGAAAGAAGAGGATGGAGGCAGTGAGGCTGCAGAATGACACGGAGGAGCAACGCCACTCACCAGCTTTCCCAATCTGCACGGCCAGGCGGGTCAGCTTGCCCTGCAGCACTGACTTCTCCTTTTTGGGCACCTTGACTGTCTTCTTGTCCTTCTCCTCACTGTCAAGTCCCTCCTGGCTGTTGAGTGGCTGGATTTCCAGGGCCACTCCATCCTGGGTCTTTGCTACGGTGCACACACAAAGAGGACAGGTGAGCAGGAAAGGTGCCGGGACTGAGTGGCAGGCAGGTGGAAACCAAAAGACCCTTCTGTCTTCGTACTGGAATATACCTGGGAGCCCCTGACATCAGTTCCTGCCACTCCCACCCCCTACCAGACGTGGAACTTGCCTTCACCCTTCTATTAGGGCCTTTGGAATAATATTCTAACAACTGAAGCTGAGACAAGGGTGCTTTTAGGGTATGGATTTCCTCTTCAGTGGCAGCTTCCTGGCATCACCTCAGAGCCCCAAGCCAGGTTATTCCAGCAAGGGGATTAATCATGTCATTAAGTGCTATTACCAACAAACATCCTTCCTGGAATTCAGTTCTTAAAATAGTGAATCTTTACTGCAGAAAAGGGCAGAAGGAAAAGGTTGGCAGATGTTTCTAGAGCATAAGCTTACTCTGTTAAATGGTTTCTGTCTCTCTCTCTCTAGAGTATCAGGAAAGAAACACAGACCCCCAGACCCAGGGTATTTTCCAGAGGCTTCTTCTATCAGTTGAAGGACAGGGTAAGGAAAGCCCGTTTCTTCCCTGCCTGACAAAGGTAGGGAGGTACGGAGTGGGACGTAGGGTTGAGTGTTTCGGGGGAGAGGGATGAAGCTGATGATGTGAGGGACCCCACTAGAATAAGAGAAAGCAGGGATAAAGACAGACATAAAAATCCATTTTGCTTTTAAAGGAAGTGTTAAAGAGACCTAAAGTTAAAGAATTATTTCTGTTTGGCCCTAGTTCTCTGCTGTGATGACTTTATTTCTAAAGATTACTATGATGTGGGTCACTTACAAAGGGAAAAAAAAAATCTCCAGGAGCCGTCCCAAGAGAGCAGTTCTTGCTGGTTCCCAACACCCCTCTGACCGCACCCCTGCAGAGCTCAGCCCCTTGCTTAGGATGCCCTTCCTGAGAGCCTGTCTCTGCTGTCGGACTCACAAACAGGACAGAGACGGGATGTAAACATAGCCACCAGAAAGAGAAACACACATCAGATCAGGAGGAAGAAAACATGGTGGAGAGAACAAAGAAAGAGGTGGGGAGAGAGGTCCCGACAAAGGGCTCTCTCCAAGCACCCCTGAGAAGACCAGCAGAGAAGGGATCCAGACCAGAAGAGGACACCGATGAGGAAGCTAGCAAGAGGAGGGTGCAGGGACCGCCCACCCCAACTCCCTCCACCGTAAGGACCCTGCAGTCTTCCAACCCAGAAACCGAGGATCACTGGTGTTTAAACCCGGCCGAGGGCAATGAAACAAAGTTCAGCACCCTGGGAAGAGCAGATCAATCCCACACAACCCCCAAGAGAAACCTTGACGTGAG
Source organism: Lemur catta (assembly GCF_020740605.2). Lineage (NCBI taxonomy): Eukaryota > Metazoa > Chordata > Mammalia > Primates > Lemuridae > Lemur > Lemur catta. The sequence continues at coordinate 4,964,518 of NC_059150.1, read as the reverse complement.
GTTCTACGAGCCAACAGCAGAGGGTGCTGTTATCCCATTTTAGACTGGGACTGGGCCCTTGCGCCCACCCCGCGAGCCTCTGCACCTTCCTCAGGATGAGGGATCTGAGCCATAGCAGCAGATAACAGATTTATGGAGCAGAAACGGGAGAAGGCAGATGGCCTGGAAAGGTCTGGTTTGAGCGTGGGCAGGTAGAGATGGTAAATGAGTGGGTGGAGAGGTTACCTTTGTTGCGATTTTCAGGGACTCCTTGTTTTTTACCTGTTTGAACAAGAAAGAAAAAAGTGGGGTGGAAACCCAAAGTGACTATTAAGAGATCAGATTTCCAGTTTGTTGGTCCTGCTCAGAGCCCAGAAGGGCGACAGCCAAGGGCTGGGCTGCAGGGAAGGGAAATGTAAAGGAAACTCACATCTCTGCTTTCATTCATTCTTGCTAGAGGCTCTAACGAATCCTTGGGATACTGACCACAAGGCTCACTCACGTAGGTGAGCGCATGCTCACCCCTGAGCTGCTTTCTCTCGGAGCATGGCTGCTGCTGGGAGCGCGCTCTTGGTCTGAGTCACATTGCTTGGAAAAATGGGATGGGGATTTGGAAGCGAGAGGTTAGAAGTGTTTCTGCCCAAGGGCAAAGGCCCTGCCGGTGTCCCCACGTTACTTCAGCAGCACCAGGCAAGCTTCCTCCTTATTCACCTGCAGGTAGCTGCAAAAATGAATAGTCTAATTTCCTTTTCATAAATTGTCCTCCACTACACAGCTCAAGATGATCCTCTGGACAGGTGGCAGAAATCTTTCTCTCCCCAAGGGAAGAAGGAATGCTTAGGGAAAGGTGTAGATTTGGTTTATCTTTTCCTCCTCCTCCTTCTGTCATTCCTTCCTTCAGGAACAAGTGAATGGCAAAGACTGGACTAACTCAGGGTAGACACTACCTCTCTGTTCCCACTCTCCTAGCCGTGTCTCTCTTGCACTGAGAGCCCACGGTTTCATCAGGAATCCATTTTATTCCTCTGGCCAGTTTCCCCCTAGTCGTGATGGTTCATTTAATCTCCCACCTTTGAGGGAGAAAGCAGGGGGAGGGGTGGACACACAGGGCCTTTTGGGCCAGAGCACCTAGCCAGCTCATTTGGGGCAGGCTTTATAACTCATCCCTTCACAACTCACCAATAGACACAGAAGTTGAGGCTCAAATTCAATCTGATTTGGGAGCCTAGAGCCAGGACCTGGTTTTCATCAGAGCTCCCTGGAGAGCCAGGGATTACATCTTTATCTCAGCAAGGAGTATGGCTATCTGGATATCTGCTTTCCTCATTCTTGCAGATTCTTCCAACCAGGCTTTCCATCCAGATCTGCTCCCTTGCCTCCTTGTTTGTCCATTGGGATGAGAGGAAAGAGAATCTCATTCTGGATGCCCCTTACCTTTCTTCTTCTTCTCCTCCTCCTGGTCCTCATGGGCCCCCAAGAGAGTAAAGATGATTCCAGTCTGGGAGTTGACACCCACAGCAGTCACTGCCATCCGGCCAGAACCTTCCATGACATGGGTTCCTATACGGGAAAGGAGAGGATAGAAAGTAGTGTTTTTGTTTTTTTTGTTTTTTTTTAAATACCTAGCCATGACTTGGTGTGAAACACAGACTTAGAAGAAAAAATAATCCTCTACTCCATGGATAATGACACAGTTAGCATGGCAGGAAAAGGTTGAGAGCTGGCCCATTTAAAACACCAAGCAAATTGGTAGGAAGGAGGAAAATGAGTCTAACTGCTTTAAGGTAAGCCCTCCTTCTGTCCCCTCCCCCCACAACCAGCAGTGCCCCTCCAAGGACCCTCCAGTACTTGTTTCATAGAAAACCTCACTTTGGTTGCCTGATATCCCTGTATTCCACCCAGTGATATTCTATTGCCCCAGTTGAACCCAAGGGAAGGAGATGGGATAGAGCCAGAAGAGAGAGCAGGTCTGGATCCTGTGGGCTGGCTGTCTGGGGGGAGGTGGAATGGGAGCTTGGGTAGCCAGAGGCTGTACCTGAGAGCAACATGATGTCTTTGTCCAGGGACTTCTTGACATGGTCTGATTCCCCTGTCAGAGAGCTCTCGTCAATCTTCAGGTCATTCCCCTGGATCAGGATCCCATCTGCAGGCAGCAGGTCACCTGGTGCACAAAGGAAGGGGGAATGGTGAAGGAGGGTGGGTAAGAGCCTGGCCGAGGGTGGGGACCTCCAACTTCTTCCACTCCATCTCAGGGCTGCTCCCATGGGCTCTACCAGTAGAGCGATGGCCCAGGGCGTATCTGGAGAGCCTTTACAAGACAACTTCAGCTCTCTACCACCCAGGACAAGATTTCTTTCCAGGTATTACAAATTCAAACTATTATCAATATCCAGACATGGGTATTGTTTCCATGGCCTGGATATTATACACTTTTCACCTTAAGACACACAGGGTACAAGGGTGACAATCTTTTAGGCAAGTTTCAGATACTGCTGTCTCTGAAATTCCTTCCCACAACCTCCTTAAATACTAACCTAGAAGCTAACACAATTTGGGGTCGTTTTGGGTTTTCAGCAATCTCAGTCCTCTCATGCCAAAGGATCTACCCCGCAAATGTGGGCTGGTGGTGGTGGCAGAAGTACAAGAAACGTGGAGCTCTCACCATACTTGATCTGGGCGATATCGCCCACCACAATCTCAGCCACAGGGAGCTGGATGAGCTGACCATTTCGGATAATGGAGAATTTTTGCTCCTGTTCAATGCGGCTCTGCAGCCCCCGGAATTGCTTCTCTTTGCTCCAGTCGTTAAAGGCGGTCACTAATACCACGATGATCACCGAGAACAGGATGGCTGCCCCCTCGATCCAGCCGGCTTCTGCCTCATGTTCATCTTCCGAGTTACTTGCAATTTGACCACACACTGTCCCAGGGAAGGGAGAGAAATAGTCACCGAGGAGCTTCTGTTGCCATTCAGAAATGAGGGTAGTCCTTCCACAATCCCCCTCCAAAATGGAAAGTCAGGGAAAGAGAATCATAGAAAACAAAATTCCTGAGTAGCAAAGCGTATCAGAGGATAGCAGGATTGAGTGTTGTCTCATCACCAGCATAACTATTTATGTTAATTCAAAAGAAGCAAATGACTAGAGAGAACAAAATATGTCGATGCAAATTGTAGGCAAGTCACATGTAAACTCACACTCGTGATTCCTGACATGGTCAGGCTCCCACTGCTATTTCCCATAAGGCCAGACGGTTGGCAGGGGCACTCTGAGATGCAGGGCTTTGTTGCTTAGGTAAGGGGACAGCATCCATGACACTCTGACTAGGATTTGATGGGAGAAGGGTAAAAAAAAATGCTCTGGAATAAGGATGGGTTGGAAGAATAGCTTACTAGCTGCCAGTAGGTTTCCTGCGGAGAGCCGCTCTCGATAATGGGGGCGAGGTTTTAAGCTATAACCTGCCAACCCCTAGTACTGAGTGCTTTCTGGTGGTGACAGAGAGAACCCAGATCAGAGTCATGCTGGTTTGTTTGGACATTTACCTTCACTTTCTTCACCAGCGGGGCGATAGAAGGACAGGACCAGGGAGATGATGGCTGCGATCTCCAGGATGATGAGCGTGACATCTTGCAGGGCTTCCCACACTAATTCCAAGAAGGTCTTGGGCTTTTTGGGGGGTATCACGTTATGTCCAAACGCCTGCCTCCGTCTCTCCAGATCTGCAGGGTGCCCAGACAGACCTGAAAGGGAGATAGTGGTGGGTAACGAATGAGGGAAAAACAAGAAATGATAAAAGAAGGCAGTTAAAAGCCCTATTTTTAAAAAAGACCTCTTGCTTCCTCATGTGCCCAAGTCTGAGAGCCAGTGGGGGTGGCCAACCATCTCGGTTTGCCCGGGACTCAGGGGGTGTGGAACCTTCAGTCTGAAGATGGGCGAAGTGGGACTACTTGGTCACGGGGACCGCTTACTTCTCTTCATAACCAGGAGAAGCTAACCCAGATGTACAGTGTCATCTGCTCCTCATTGAGTATGTGCTAGGCTCCAGCTCTAAGAACATGAACATTAAAATGTCTCTTGGAATTCACACAGAACTTTTCTCTCACATGCAAATGCTGGTAATGATTTAAATATAGAGTGAGAGGCCGGGTGGTGGCTTGTGCCTGTAATCCTAGCCCTTCGGGAGGCTGAGGCAGGAGGATAGCTTGAACCCAGGAGTTTGAGGTTGCTGTGAGCTATGATGATGCCACTGCACTCTAGCCCAGGCAACAGAGTGAGCTTCCATCCACTGGCTTATACATTAAGGCCAGAAAAGGACTAACTACCTGCTCAAGGTCATGTAAAATGGAGGCAGAGAACACCAGGAGAGCCCACCCACATGTCTGGATTCCAAGTTCCAGGAGCTCATCAGAGCAGAGGCTTTGAGACTATCAGTTTTGGGCATCCCCTGTAAGCACACATGCTCCTCCTTTTCTGTCACACACACACAGAGGCACAAACACACACCATTAAGAGGTACTACGATTCTACCAAGTGCTAAGTACTTATAGGTGCTAAGTAGGTACTAAGAGAAGTACTACCACTCAGGTTTGAGGTAGTACTCGAGGTGCTAAGTACTTATAGGTGTTAAGTAGGTACTAAGAGAAGTACTACCACTCAGAGAACGAGGAAGGTGAGGCCATAAAGGTTTCAGATACTACACGGTCCTTGATTACAGGCATCTTCCCCACCCCCACACACGTATGCTGGAATACCTGTGTGCGCACGCCATGTACATACACACCCCACGCAAACGTACCACACACGCACCACACACCACACACACATAGCACATACACACCACATACTACACGCACACGTAGACCCCCCACACACTACACAGATATCACACACATACTACACACACACTCACCACGCACCACCACACGGCTCCACACACACACCCCATACACATTGTGGGCATGTTCCCAAAGGGAGGCGAGACAGGCAGGATTATTCTCAGCGCCTTCCTCACACTCAGGCCCTCCTGCTGGACCCCAGGGTGTGTGTGTGTGTGTGTGTGTGTGTGTGTGTGTGTGTGTGTGTGTGTGTGTGTGTGTGTGTGTGTGTTACCACTTGAGGGAAGAGGGGACTCCTACTGTGGCATCGCTGCCAGAGGCCTCCGCCAAGTTGTTCACACACTGAAGCAAATCAGTCCTGGTTTTGGCACCGGAAGCTGTTGGCTGCATGTTTGATGGGTTCCCCACAGGCAGGGTGGGGCGACCTTTGTCTTGAAAAAAGGTCAACAGCTGAGGAAGGTCAGAAATAGAAGGGGATAAGCAAGCAAGGGAAGCGGCAAGGACAGAAGGAGCTAGGCCGCTCCACGGTGGGGAGGGAGCATGGACGTGCTGGGAGGCAACATCCACCCTCCATCTGCACTGAATGGAGCCCAAGAGTGTTACCTTAAACGGCAAGAGGAGAGATTCGGGTTAGACCTACGGAAGATGTGTGGACAGAAGAAGATTTTGAAAATGGGAATACAGGTGCCCAAAGGAGTATTTTTTGCAGGGTCCGAGATGGTCTCCGTTTCTCCACCCTAAAAACAAAAACCATCAGGAGGTGCTCAGACACTCAGGGTCTGGGAGTGGCTGGGGGAGCCTGCCAGGCGGGACGGTGGGGGGTGGGGGACGGAGGGGCACCCACACCTACAAAGTCAGGTATTTGAGGGCCCTTTTCTGAGATCACTTTCACTTGCTAGCGCTTAGGAGACAGACACGGGGGCTGTCAGGGCAGTGGTGGCTGAGCTTCCCACCCAGGGTCTCCTGCCTCCCACGGCCATCACCCTGGCCTCCAGCTGAGTGGCACAGCCGAGCTCCACAGGGAGCAAGGCTCGGCCAAAGCACCGGAAGCCAGCTGGCCTGCTTCCCAGAGGCTCCCTGCCTCCGTCATCCCAGAAGTCGCGTTCCCAGCAGGAAAGGGAAGCAAGGGCCTGGGAAAGGCGTGTTCCGGGCCCGGCATCTCTACCCCTGGGCAGGCAGAGGCAGAGCTGCCAGGGGCAGGGCCTTGCTGGTTCTTCCTCCCCAGGGCCTGGAGATGGCAAGGCTGTGCCAACTCGAAACTGCTGTGCTGAAGGGCCAGGTCTGCTTACGGGAAACAGGAGTTCTGGTAATTTGTTAATCCACCTGGGATGTTTCTCAAAGAAGCAGGATTCACAATGTGAAGCGAGGAGGTGCTCGTCCCTACTTAACAAGGTTTAACAGATGGTTATGAGGGCAAACCAGGGCATCAGATACTAACGATCATCACAAGGGGCATCTCGATAGCCCGATGGAGCTCCCCGCCCCAAAAGAGTGGATCTGAGCACCCGTCTAAGGGGCAGGGCTGCCTGTCCCTCTCTGCTCTTGTATTAATACCTAGTAGTCATCCCTGACCCTCACCCGTCCCTCCCCTATATCCATATAGTCAAATCCTATCCGCTCTGCCTTCAAGATATATCCAAAGTCCAAACACTTCCACTTTTCCACTGCTGTCACCCTGGTCTAAGCCACGCCCACTCCATCTGCATTCTTGCAACCGTCTCCCAACTGGTCTCCTTGCTTCCACGCTCCTGCTCTCAGTCTGCTCACAGCACGGTAGCCAGGATGATCTTTTTTAAAGACCTGAGGCAGCCTGTGTCACTCATCCGCTCAAAACCCTCTGGCTCTTACTTGGAGTAAAACTGGGCACCAAAGACCTTATGATGGCCTCTAAGGCCCTCGTGAGCCCCCCAGGCTCCCAGCCCTCATCTCCTGCTGCTCTCCCCTCGTTCCTCGTGATCCCGCGTGGCTGGGCCCCCTGCTCTTCTCTGCATGCCCCAGGCATGTTCCTACTTCAGAGCCTCTGCACAAGCCGTTCCCTCTGCCCAGATTCCTCCTCGCTGGGCAGGGCTCACTCCCTCCGGTCTTTAAAGTACAAACGTCTCCTGTGCAGTGAGGGCGACCCCCCGACCACCAGCCTTGCCCTGGCTCTCAACGCCCCTCATCCTCCCCGGTCATTTCCCTGGACAGCTCTTCCCACCTTAGCACAGACGTCTTCATGCACTGTTTGTCTGTCCCCCTTCACGGGGGCAGGGGGGCTGTACCCCTCAGCCTGCAGCCCTGCGGGCACATTGCACACATGCAGATTAGCTCAATGAGCTGAATGGACGAGTGGTAAATCAGACTGCTAGCACTTAAGCACCTCTTACGTGCCAGACGCTTCCCCGGGCACACTCATGCCTTCTCATTCCAACCTTACAGAACCCTCTGTGGTGGTGCTGTTAACCCCATCTTACATATAAGCAAAGTAAGGCCTGGAGAGGGTACGGCTGCTTGAGCTGGTAAGATCAGAGTCTATATATACACTCTCCGCAGGAGACAGCTGGATGCCAACCTACACACAGAGGGGGCTGGGCGTCGAGGCAGCTGCACTCCGCTGAGGCTTCATTCTAGTGTGACCAGCTTGTCTCAGTTTGCCTGGGACTTGGCAGGCTTTAGCGCTGAAGTTCCTGCCTCCTGGGACTCCCCCTTAGTCCCAGGCAAACAGGCGGGCACTGAAACGAAGTTGGCCACCCTACTTCATCCACCACGGGGTGGGCCATGTGCTGCTTTCCTCCGTACCCTGAAGCCAGCACTGTTCCCACCATCTGCAACTGGGATGAATTAGTCCTGTCCTTTTCCTGTCCTCAGGGATGATGACATCACCATTAGGTTCATCTGAGTCCAATCTATGAATTTTGTATTCAATAAAAGGTTCCTTATGGCCTTTTTCGGACCCAAGCAAATGAAGCAAGATACATTATGGAAAACATAAAGGGTCAGGCTTTGCTCTTGCCTAGATGCCCTTACAGTCACTCACTTGCTTCCTGTTTGCCATTTCCTACTCATCTGTCTGCTCCACCTTAAGTCACCCCCAGCTGGGACAATAGCTACCTTAAGAAGTCAAGTTGCTGCCCCAGCTCCCAGCACAGCACGCCATGCCTGGGCGGGGCAGGTTGGGGCTGTGAGCTGTAGTGGCCTTGGGAATCCTCTCTGACATGTGGCTAGGCGGGAAAGCCATGTGGGACCGGGAGCTCGGCCAATCCCCAATTTTGGGCTTTCCATTCCAACTCTTTCTGCCGGAGAGTGGCTTTCGGGCCCTCCTCTCAGCAGCTGCAACTGCACACAAATGCTGGTCCAGCCCCGGAAACGGTTTTAAAAGGCCCTGATCTTGGCAGTGGCTTCTCACACACTCACACAGCCCCCTGGAGAAGGGAAGGAAGACTTGGCAGGGAGAGAATTCTGGAAACACAGGGAAAGGGTTTCCCCTAGAAATTCATCGGGAAAATGAGAGGAAATTTTGTCCTCAAGAACATGAGAAAGCCCCACCCAAACTGGGAGTACTTCTGGCCCCGAGAGCCAGACTGGACCCAGGAGCTGGAGAGGCGGAGAGTATGTTAGGCTGTGACGCCCTCGCCCCCACCCCACGCGGGGAGCCGCAGGGCCCTGCCCAGGCTGGAACATCTGTGTCTACTGTGAGCCTGGGCAGGACCCAGGGCCCGGGAGGGGAGGTGCCGCCCAGCTGGCAGGGGTACCCCTTATCAGAACTGGCTCAGCCCCGGGAAGGGTGGGGCCCGGTCAGACATCATGAGGGACTTCCCAGTTGTCTGAGTTCTGGCACTTCGCCAAAGGAGGCAGCAGGATCTTCTCCCACACAGAGAGTGCAAGGGAGAAGTTTCTCTGGGTTGATGTGAAGGTGGTCCTCTTGGTACACGAGATGAACAGGTATCAGAATGTCTTTCCAGTCCTACCTTTAAAACCCTGGACCAGGGAGGAGTAGCTGAAAATCAGTATAGGGCCGGAGGGATCCAGCCAGCTCCCACTGATAACCAAATGCTACTCTTCCAAGGGGCGTAACGCAGGTTCCCTATTTCAGCATCTGCAGCTTAACACCCCCTTGGCTCGGAGATGTGTTCTCTAGCTGCTAGACTTCCAGCCCCCAGAGATAAAGCCATCTACTCAAGGTCACGGCAAGAGGATAATTAACGGACTTACAGAACAATGCTCCTTTCTGCATTGAAGACCACAAGTCTAGCCCAGGAGAAGCCTCCCCAGCCCTCTGCACTGCCACCTTCTCCCATCCTGCATGTCACATTCCCAGTGCTCACACCTTGCAGCTAAATAAAAAGAGTGAAAACCCCACTTTCAAGGGTAGACGCGACATCTGCGTCAGCCAGGAGGGAATGCCATCTTTCTTCCCACCCCTAGCAGATGGGTCCATGTGAGGCAAGAACCAGAAGGTTAAAAACCAAACCAAGCCCCCCAAAACTTGCAAGAGTTGCTGCTGAGCTGCCAAAGGAATGCAGCACAAAGGGTTCCAGCCCCCATGGAAGGGGAGACAGCAAGAAGGACCCCTAGGTTCAGGAAGACTTGGCCACACTCTCCTCATTAAGATTTCTCTGCCCTCTGCCTGGCGGCATTATGCCAGGGAACCTAAAAGCCCAGCTCTGGGCAAGAAGGAGCTGGGTAGAATAGAATTCACAAAGCCTGGGCTGGGCTGGGAAGAGAAGGCCCACAGCCTTCACCAGCCCTGGGCATGAAACTCAAACCAGCTGGGAACTCCCAGGATGCAACGTGGAGCTCCCTGTGGTGGCAGTGGTGGGAGTGAGGTCAGGGACAGGACAGAGGGAGGACAATCATCCACCATTTGGCTATTGATGCTGCTTCTCCCAAGTTTTAAGAAAGCTTTTCTCATGCCTCTACCAAGTACTAAGTATTTTTTTTTAATGAAACTACTGGCCTTGCCTCAACTACGTCCATCACAGTACCCCCTTTCTAGCTGTTGGAGATGAGCTGTCCACCTCTACTCCTTCCCCGCCCTCCCAAGATATTCTTTGGGCTTGAGTAGCTCTTGTGTCTTGAACTGGTGCCAACGCATCTGCCCAAAGTGTGATAAGCAGAGCAGACCACAGAGTGCCAATCTCCGTACCCGCGCCCAGATCAGTTGTTATTAGGGTCATTCATTTGGCATCCTTAGCAGAGTTGGGGCAAGAGTTCAAGGTGCTGGCTATGGGGCAGAGGCCATGACGAAACAGGGCAGAGAGAGGCTGCGCTTCTAACTTCACATGACGAGCTCCTAAACACTGACATTCCAGAACACACTATAAACTCTAAAAATAGGGAAGAAAATCTCAAAGCAGCCCATCTTCCTCTCACATTTGTTCCATCTATTCTCTTGCTTAGTCCTCCACATCCCCCCAACACTCTCTAGAGCAGTGGTCTCTCAGTGGGGGGCATGTGCCCCCTCTGCTGGCATGTGGGGAAAATATTACAACTTTTCGTTTTACCTCATCCACTTCTATGCTCGCATATCTTATTATGTAAACGATATTAGTGTTAGAAGTACCAGTAGTAATACAGTAGTGCTGTAGGTGAACATTCATTTAGGATATGGGCTCAATTTTTTCCAGACTGACATGCTATAAGAAATTTCAATTTTCCACACTGAGGAAAAGCCCAATCCCAGTATGTTCCAGCTGTAGCAAAATGGACGATTCTTGGTAAAACCTGCCACTGCCCTCAAAAGCCATGGTGACAGGACATAGTTAAACCCGAGAGATCTGAAGCTGACAGGAGAGGTTAATCTAAATCCTCAAGCTAATGAACCACAATCATAATTTGGGCTGACTGTCTTAAAACACATTCTTTTCCCTGCTGCCATCTACTTCCAAAGAGTCTCAGCTCCGTAAACCCAGTAACTACTCAGTAATTACAGAAGGCAAAGATGCCTGCATTTCATGCCAAAGCATTCAGTAAGTAGTAGCACGTACCACAGAGCATGGCCATGCTAGAGCTTCCCTAGGTAATCCCTAGTGATGCAAGGGTCTCTCTCTACCTTCTAAGTCCCCTTCCCCTCTCCTGCCATCCCGTCCCCTTAGGTCCCCACACCGTGTGCTCCCGTAGCACCCTGTTCTTCCCCATCATAGCACTATGGGGATATTTTTGAAATTGCCTTCATTTATATGCATCCTCTTTTAGCCCGTAAACTCTGTGGAAGGAGGGACTGTGCCTGTCATGTCCACCATTGTGTTGCCAGCACCTGGCAGGCATTAAACATCTGTGGAATGTCGCTGAAGAGAGATCGGAGGCCCTTAGCATCTCACTGGTGCACTCTCAGCTCTGCAGAGGAGAAAGAAGTAGAAGGGTACAAAGGGAACACGGAATAGAAAGTCCCACCAAAATTCCTCCAGATCCAAATTAAACAGACATAGTCTTTAGCCTTTGAAGGAAGCCCACACTTTATAATTTACTATTTATTCAAGGCTCCCCTTCTCTGCCCTTTCTGGTCTGGGCCCAGACCTTCCTCTCAAGGGCTGGCCTAACCTCCTCCCCGGAAAATATCATTCTTACTCCTAAAAAGGGTAGCACAGCTGAGGACCCACATGGAAAAGTTCTATGGGGAAGAAAGGTTATCTGTGACCTGCTATCCTTCCATCTAGGGCAAAGACCTCTCACCTAGGATCATCCCTTTTCCCTACAAACAAAAAGAGACTGAGACTAAGGAAAATATCTCTTCCTTCTTCCTCTTAAGCCACAGGTAATTCTCACTTCAGGTTCACCAAAGGTTTCTCCTGCTCACGAGGCCATTAGATACCACAAGACACCACTCAGAAGGGGAAAGGCCATCCTCTGGCCTGCACCAGCCAAAGTGCTCTGCTCTTTGGGGACTGGAAAGATTGCTTGGGATGGGAATGGGGTGGGGAAAGAAGAGGAGACGATAAAAGGAGAGGAACGAAGAAACTGGAATGGGGAAAGAGGCAACCAAGCTAAAAGAACTCCACTGGGGCCAAACGCTCGGATTTCCCTGCTGTTAAACCCAAGGCCACACAGCTTGCTCAGGAGCTAGCGCCTCACCCCTGTGTCTTTGCTTGTGTTTATCCACAGCCCTAAAAACTGAAATCTTCTGTCACTTTGATTTAAGCATGTATCCTCTTTTATACCTCCCCACCCTTTCCTGTTTCCTTAAATTTCCTTCCCTTTTATGCTCACACTCTCAGCCTTGTTTCTGGTTGCTGCTGAGTGCTGAGGCGGCTGAGCACCCCCAAGTCTTCTCGAGTCTACCCAACTCTTGGCCAACGGGGCAGTTCCTCTTACTCCAACTAGCCGGTATTCACTCCAGGAACGCAGGCCTGTATTAACACATCGGCGCTGGGTCACAATTAAGACATTTTCTCGGGTATTGAAACGCAAAACAAACTTTAAAATTAACTGCGCTTCGGAGATTCTCTGTGTTGCTGCTCTAGCGTGGGAGGCAGCAGAGCATTAATGAAATGTAAGTCAGAAAAAATGAAGTATTCCGTCTCATTCACCTGGTAGTAAGACCTCAGATAAGTCACTTAAACCCTTTAGCCTGTTGAGAGAGACAGAGAGAGAGAGAGAGAGCGGGAGCACATTAAAATGAAGTCCCACTTGCCTTTTGAGTTGTATAAATCTAGGATAGTAAAACCATGTTAGTGTCAGAAATGTTATAAAGCCCAAGTTCCAAAGTCCCTTTAGTAGCTATGGTAAAAAAAAAAAAAAAAAATTCTGTCAGTCTATACTATAGATGCTATAAGTTCGTAGAAAATAAAGGAAAAGGGTCATACTCTAGGAACCAACCTCTCTAATCTTACTTCACCTTAGTTTTCTACTAGCAGAATTCAAGGTAAATTTCTTTATTCTTATTACTAGTCTGCAGGGGCCTCCCACAAGTGACAAAATTATGCTAGGCTGTCAGGCACCTCAGTGTGGCCTTCTGTGAACAGGCTGGCTCTATATAGCATGAGCTCATCATGCACCTGTATGTTAATGCTCTTTTCTCTGCCTGCCCAACTAAACAGTTCAGTATTTCCCTTGTCTGAGTTGATACTCCTGTGTCTTAGCTGTTCTGTGTCTCTTTTTCTTATCACTTCATTCCTTTCACATATTAGGAGGTCACTGTTGGCAATGGGGGCTAAAAATTACTAATGGAAAGGTTGTTTTCCAATACCCTGCCTCCCCAACTCCAGAACAAGCCCATGGTAAGTCTTACATTAAAACAAATAAGGGCTGGGCGTGATGGCTCACGCCTGTAATCCTAGCACTTTGGGAGGCCGAAGCAGGAGGATGGCTTGAGGCCAGGAGTTCAAGACCAGCCTGAGCAACACAGCAAGACCTTGTCTCTACAGAAAATTAAAAAAAAAAAAAAAAATTAGCCGGGCATAGTGGCATGTGCCTATAGTCCCAGCTAATCAGGAGGCTGAGGCAGGAGGATCGCTTGAACACAGGTGTTGGAGGTCGCAGTGAGCTATATAGCCCAGGCAACAGAATGAGACCCTCTCTCAAAAAAGTAAAAAAAAAACCCAAATCAAACCAAAACAAAAAAACAGATCAAAATACATATTTGTAATCTAAGGAAGGAGATGGTAGTAGACAACTGTGCCAGTGGTAGGAGTCTTGGGATACAGGCATGACTAGAGTGTGTAGCAAGAGAGGCATCTCCCATTGAAAGGGATGGCTTTCAACATAGGTCTAAAACCAGGACTGGGAAAGAATCCAAGAGCATTAGCTGTCTCTATAATGTTTGATATCTAATGTTGAGAGAGTAGAATATATGTTGGCCTTTGGGAATGAAAGCTCTCTGGGAATCAGAAAGTAAACAGTAACAGCTATAGGAAAGGATTTGGAAAATTTGAGGGAAGTCTGGATCCTTCCCTTAGGAGTTCCCCAGGCTCCAGCTTATTTGGACTCCTGAGGTCCACTCTGTAAGAGAAACAATTTTCCAAAGGGATCAAGAACAGCATAGGAAGGGAAAAAGAAAGACCCTGCTTAGATTCTGATGGGTATATTTTATAAAAGAGTTTTATAAAAAATACTTTACAGGAGTACTGTATAGTCTCAGTGGAAACATAATTACGAACAGACTCTCTTTAAGGTCAATCCTGTTGTAAAAGTGACCGAATAAAGAAATCTTGCAGGCAGGAAGCAGGAAGTGTCCAAAAGTAGGCAGCCATTAGACACTAGCTAAAAGGCAGAGAGCAAACCACATGAAAGCAACTAAGCATTGCCATCTTAACCAGGTCTCCTTTTGCAATCAAGAAGTGAAAGGGGGAAATGGACAATGGTTGCAGTTACACATGCAGTAACCTCTCCAGATGTGACAATACGGTGCACTCCATGGGCTCATATTCTGGCAAATATCTTCAGATACATGGGCTCTGTTTTAATCTGAGACAACTAATTTATTAAACACTTATTATAAGTTTGGGCACTGTGCGTATGTTACTTAATTCCAATAACTATGGGCTAGGTATTATCAACATGATTTTCAAAGAAGAAATAGACTCAGGGAGGCTGAGTAAACCGTTCAGTGCTATTTAGCTAGTAAATGGTAGAGCTAGGATTTGAACTCAAAGCCTGTGAGGTAGGAAACTGAATTCTAGAAGTAAAGAGAACATGTAGGGAGACTCCCTTAGGTTGCAGAGAAAACAAGACACGGGCAATGTACAGGTATCTATATAAAAAAAAATCTCTTTTTTCACCCTAAAGAGTCTAGACTCCAAGTCACTAACTTATAATATAGCATTGGTTAGTGTGAAAACTTCTTGGAATTGGTGAGAAATATGAAATGGCCTCTGAGGAAGGTTCAGAAATAGGAAAGCACACGCGGCTGAAGGCCTCTAGTAGATGGCATCTTTGCAACATCTCCTACTACCCAACCACGGACTGCCTGATGTATCGTGTCAAGAAAAAATCTGCTACAAAGATGCTAAAACCAGGCAAACGTGAGAAAGCATGTTTCCTTTGGTTCTCTCTACATTTTGATGAGGCAACAGTTCATAATATCAAGGTGCACCAGGCAACTGGGCTGAACCAGACAATCATGAAGCTGGATTTTTCATTCTCTTTTAAGAATAGATTAAGAAGAACTATATGAAAGTTCCTCAGGCAGGTTGAAAAAATCATCTATAATTCCCTGACAGAAAAAGGTAAGTGATCCAAAGATATGGTGGGTACAACTATACAGCTTATGATTCCATTTCCAACTGTATACAACAGAAAAGTACTCATTTGAGTGAGGAAAATTATATCTTAAAGTCTTTTGTAATCAAAGACTGATACCATCCTAGCACTCTGGGAGGCCGAGGCAGGTGGATCATTTGAGCTCAGGAGTTCGAGACCAACCTGAGCAAGAGCGAGACCCCGTCTCTACCAAAAATATAGAAAGAAATTATGTGGGCAACTAAAAATATATAGAAAAAATTAGCCGGGCATGGTGGCATATGCCTGTAATCCCAGCTACTCGGGAGGCTGAGGCAGAAGGATCGCTTGAGCCCAAGAGTTTGAGGTTGCTATGAGCTAGGCTGATGCCATGGCACTCTAGCCCGGGCAACAGAGCGAGACTCTGTCTCAAAAAAATAAATTAAAAAAAAAAAAAGACTGATACGGAACAAGGACTTGATGATTATTTACTGATAAAAACATTAATATCGTAAATACTTGTAAGGTAACTATCCTCCTTTCTGTGCACCGATACAGAAAAAGTAGGAAAGAAAGTCGTCAGAGAACACCACAGTTCCCAAACATCATCTCTGGGAAAGAAACGGCTCTTCAAGGCCTCATCTCCTTTCAGAGCTTCAGATGCTACACTTTTCCCACCAGACAAAAGTATACCAGTTGGGTCTCCCGAAATGTGCCTTCTCTAGAAGCTGGGAAAACAACATTTTGAAACACTAGTCACCTTCCTCCATTCCCCACCCCTGAATCGGTCTTTACCTTCCACAGGGGAGGTTTTCAGTCTCCTGCAAAGATTCTCTACACCTCCATAGTGGACAATAATCTCGCGCAGTGCATCGCTCGAACGCAGCTCCATGAGCCTCCTCAGCTCCATCACTGTGCAGCCAAAGTCCCCTTCGTGGATCGAGTTGGCCCGCAAGCCATGTTCTGATGGGTTCGTCATTTTGCCTGCTGTTACCAAGCCCCTCAACCAGAGAAGATGTGCAGTTTCCCTTCAACTGATCAGCGTCTCCTGTGTTTCTGTCCCAACTTCTTCCTACTTCTTGTGTCTCTGGGGGCCCAGTTAGGAAATAGATCGAATATATCTTGTGCAATAAGCTTCAGAGTAGCAATTCCACGCCTAGGTCCTTTCTTCTGTATGAAGCCTGGCAGCGAGAAGGGAAGAGGATGGGGGAACTCAGTGGATGACGGACTTTGTGTTACGATGATTGGTGTCCTCAGGTGGTGATGGAAGTGGTTGTCCAGGGTAGATAGGTTCCTAGCTTAGACCAACTTGCCCCGATGGAGGTGTAAACAGGATGTGCACGTTACCATGGCAGCAACCTTAGCAACAACCAGCAACTGTGATGGTAGAGAGGCGGCAGAAGGAGGAGGAAGAGGAAGGCTTCCTAAATCCTGCTGACAACTGGATATCTGGAATGAAGATTCAAAGATAGACAAAAAGGAACAATTAGAGCAGTCATGAGGACCCAGCTTCTGCAAGGGCAAGAGGTATGCATTCTAGTACAAGGGTTTAAGTGACAGTTGATACCCGAGCTGAACTGGTAACTGAGGCCTGAGCTGAGTGAACTGACTCAAGAGAGGCCTTTTCTTCCCGGGAGGCCCCAGCAGCCTGTAAACTCCAGTGTAGATAAGCGATTGAAAATACAACCCAGTCGTTCCGTCTCACCCCTCCGAAACCAACCCAACACAAATCCCACAACTCCAGAAACTTGGAAATAAAAAGCCACAACTTCTAATGGCCCTAATGTTCTTGTTTATTTGAGGGACCTGGGACAGGGTCCTTCAGTCCAGCCTTACCTACAGGAGGTAAGAAGAGGTCAGAAAAAGGAGTTCAATAAACTAGTAATAGCTTATAACTGAGAAATTGGTTTTAATTAGTAGGCCATTCAATCACCCCTAGATTGTTTTGTCATTTAAGGCTACTATCTCATCTGTAATCTACGTGCATTCTTTTATTTTCAGTAGATAAAATAAGCACAGTCCATTCTTTGACTCATTTTTCTCCTTGAAACTAAAATCAGGTCATGTGTACATATTAACACTCCCTTCTTCTATAGGATAATTCAATGTATAAGATAATTAAGATGAACGTATACTTCAAAACGTCATGTTGTACATGATAAATCCAGGCAATATAATCTGTCAATTTAAAATAAAATGAAAAGATGTAGAAGATAATTTTTTAAAAAAAGAAAAGAAAAAGGAGGTCAGACCCAAGTGATCTGAAGGGTGGCCTACCAGTCTGCCACCCTCCCCCACACCCCATCCTCTTCCCTGCTCCCAACATGCACATTTACAAACCAGAAAGACAACCTGACAGAAGATGCCAAAATCCCCCAAAGCCCCTCACAGTACTCGGCCTTCAGCTGTATGGAAATCCTGCAGCCTGTTGAAGTTGTCAAATGGTCAGGCACCAAATGTCGGTCTTGGGGCTAAGCTCCACCTTCTTCTAAGAGGCTTTTGGGGAAAAGGGGAAAGTAAAATGCTCTGGCAGTTGGTGATACAGGGTGGAATCTTTTTTTTTCTTTTTTGTTTTTTTTTTTTTAAATAAAGGAGAAAGAAGGACCTCTGAGGAGGCAAGGTAGGGAATCTGAAGCCTGAGCATTAGAGTTTCTGTGGGGTGGGAGAGAGAAGACAGCTATCAATTCAGATAGAGCACAGGGCCACAGCAAGGTCAGCAGGGGAGACAAGTCAGCCTGTAAGTGAGCACCAGCAGGTCTCCAATCAGCTCATTAAGGAACCAGAGAGGAGCGACCCTCTGTTCCCTCAGAAAGACATCTGTTAGCTCTCACACTTGCTGACTAAGGGCTGGGGGTGGAGCCACGTGTAGGTGAGGATACAGAGAGCTGAAGATGGGAAAAAGACTTATCCTGAGCCCTGTTCCCAGCTCCAGAGAAGGGCTCCTGTGTCATGCAGGAGCCACTTAAATATACGGGAAGGGGTTGGGTTCTTCCTGAGCACAGCACCAGAACGCAGGGGACCCAGTCCCGTCCTGTACATAGTTCCCCTTGACTGGAGTTCAGTTACCAGGGGGTGGTGAAGATTTTACTTTTTCTGTCTTCGGTCACTACGGTGTTTGCTCCATGAAGATAGGGATTTTTACCTGTCCTGTTCACGGGTTTAGAAGAGAACCTGCATATAGTGGGCACTCGGTAATATTTCTTTGTTGAATAACCAGTGGCAGATTCAGAACAAGTTTTACATCTTCCTAGGCACACTTTGGGTAAGTCACTTAGCCTTTTTAGGATTCAGTTCCTCCTACCTTTAATTTGGGGAAGAATGGGCCCTACATTTTCACACCACCCTAAGAGAGTGTAAAGGAATGGGATTATAGATAGAACTAGTGCTTGGAAATCTCAGATGAAAGGTGTCCAGGCCAGGTGTGGTGGCTCACGCCTGCAATCCCAGCACTTTGGGAAGCCAAAGCAGGAGGACTGATTGAGGCCAGGAGCTTGAGACCAGTGTCGGCAACATAGTGAGACCCCCTTCTCTACAAAAAAACCCCAAAACATTAGCTGGGTGTGGTGGTACGTGCCTATAGTCCCAGCTGCTAGGAAAGCTAGGGCAAAAGGATTGCTTGAGCCCAGAAGTTCGAGGCTGCAGTGAGCTATGATCACATCACTGCACTCCAGCCTGGGTGACAGAGCAAGACCCTGCCCCACCCCCATAAATAAATAAATAACTAAGAAAGTTGTCCAGTGTCTAATACAGGAGTATAGGACACTCAAGTGATGGAAGAAAGCTTAAATTGATCTTAACAAACTTTTGTTATCTATCCCTATAAGTAGAAGAACAATAGCTCTATGTGCCCTTTCATCTTTCCTTGCCCCGCAAACAGAATGGAAAATTCGAAAGCAGCTTCATTAACAATAACCATTAGCTAGTTATAACCATTAGCAATAACCACTAGCACATAAGGTCTTGGGTCTCTAGAAAATCAGAAAGGTTAGTGTGAGTCAGAATTCCTTACTTTGAACCTCTTCTCAGGGTACTAAGGGAGAGATTCTTCCACTCACATACGTAACCACTGGAAAAGGTCATATAAGACGAGAACACTGGGGCTAAAGAACACATGTGGAGAAGAATGAGAAGGTTTGTCTGCTTCGGGCTGATCTAGCGACACACACACAGTAGGTCAAGCACTAAGCTGTTGGCACAAAGGCAAAGGGGCAATGCATAGTTGGGGCCCCAGACTTACGATGGGATCTCTATAAATGTCCTTCTGTAATTCAGAAGCATATCAGGGTGCCCACGCTTCTCTCTGGGCTCTCTAGAATATAAGCTCTCTGCAACTGCTGAGCTTGCCTGACCCACAACCTTATTAGGCAACTGCCAAAGAAAAATCCGAAGTGCTCACACCACCTCGGCCTCAGATGCAATGCTCAGAACCCTGGGAGGTACCACCTCTTGTCAGGTCAGGCTTAGCCACTCAGCTTGGGGCATCTTGGCTAAGGTATGTGCTCACTCCTTGATCCAGCATCTCGCAAGCCCAAGGGATGACAGGCTAGAAGAGCAAACTCTCTCATCCCTTCCTCCTGGGGCAAGAAACCATGCCTTACATGATCATTGCGTCATCTTAATTTTTTTCTCCAAAAGTCCTGTAACATCTGTTCTATAATTTATCGATGACGTGAGAAAGCATTGACCTGTCAATTCTAGATCGGACAGCTGTGAGCCCCACCTTACAGATGAAGACACTGAGGTCCAAAGAGGTAAAAAGTGATCTGGTCTTTGATGAGTCAGGAGCCTTGACTGCCAGGTGCTCTTTTGTTACACTTTACTCCTTCCCTTATTTTCAGACAAACATCTAAGAGGCCCTTTAATATCCAGGCGTTCTCTAGAGTACAGAAAATACCCATTTCCATTTAGAGGAAATGCTGACCCTTTCCCTTACTCCTTCTCTTTCAGAATCAACTACATCACATTCCCTGCAATCAGGGCAAAATGAAACCCCCTCCTGTGTCCATACATAGCTGAGAATGACCTTGCACTTCCTCATAATCCAACCTGTAGTTAGGCTCACTAGCAAGTTCCAGAAATGAGGAACCGCCAGAGACAAGCTTATCCACTAAGGCACCAAACCATAAACAACAATCAGGCATTCTGTTTCCTCCCATTTTGTCCAAGGAATCTTTCACTCTTAGACGCTTTCCCAGGGTGCTAAAGAGATACCTCCCCAGGCTGAGGAAAAAGCATTACTCCTGTGTAGGTTATAGAGCAGGGTGTATCTGAAGATATGAAAGGAACCCACCCTCTGAATCTCCCCTGCCAAAGGCTCCTGGTGAACCTGGTGCGAAGCATGGGAAATGAGGACGCACGGAAACAGGAGAAAGGAAACAGGAGGGGCCAGGGGCGAGGGCTGCAGGCGGGTGCAGCGCTACAGGCAGACCTGCCTGGAATATTAAATGGCTCCATTCAACTCTGGCCTCTGGGCTGCAGGAGCGGCTGCTCAGTGGAGCTGACTCTTGCTCCCTGCCCTGCCCTGCACTCTCCTCTTCACTGGGCTGAGAGGCTCTGTGCAGGAGCAAGTCAGTGGCGCTCAGAGACACTGTGGCAGGAGAGCCAGCATCACTGCCAGGCAGGACTTGGGGGTGAAGAAGGGATAACCTCCGGGGAGGGGAAGAGGCCGGTCCCTCCTTAGAATGCACCAAACTGAGATGTGAAACCTTCGTCAGGAGCCCCTCACAAACCTGTTGTCTTTTCTCTGACCCAAGGTCAGTTTATCTCATCCCGAGTGAGGCTCTATGTCTCCCTATACTCAGGAGCAGGGGTGGAGGGTAGGAGACAGGAAGGGGGGGAATAATATTTGTTGAGCACCTACAATGTGCCAGGTGCCGTACTAGGCACTTCATGTGGAAACTAGAGAGAAATTATGCATATTTATATATACACACACGTGTGTGCACGTGCTATGTAGTGCCTAGCACAGTGGCTGATACGTAGCGATACAGTGGTGGGTCCAGATGCGGTATTATCATTATTACATATGCTGTTAAACTGAATTCTCACCAACCCTATAAGGAGGACATTTCTGTTTCATAGCAGGGAAATACAGATTCAGAATGCCAGGATTTGTGCCCTAGTCTGAATCCAAAGCCACCCCATCCTCAAGTACAACAGTGCTGTAAGAAAATGCAAACAGCCAGGTGCAGTGGCTCATATCTGTAATCCCAGAACTTTGGGAGGCTGAGGTGGGAGGCTCACTCGAGGCCAGGAGTTTGAGACCAGCCTGGGCAATATAGTGAGACCCTGTCTCTTTATCAAATAAGAAAAATTAGCTGGGTGTGGTGGCCTGTGCCTGTAGTCCCAGCTACTCAGGAGCCAAGGCAAAAGGATCACTTGAACCCAGGAGTTTGAGGCTGTAATGAGCCATGATCATGCCACTGCACTCCAGCCTGGGTGACAGAGCGAGACCCTGTCTATAAATTTAAATAAATAAATAAAAATTAAAAAAAATAAAAACAAAAGAAAGGAAACTGGAAACAAAGCTATGGATTTACTCCCTAAACCTACATGAAAAGAAAGGCCCACGTAAACCTATCTGTCCCTTGTCCATGACCTCTAAAAGGCTCTAAAATAGGTCAGGGAAACACCTCCCTCTTTTGAACTTTCTGGGCAAGTGTAGGCAGAGATCCACACAGCTTATGGCAGGCAGACACCCCCACCTCCTGCCCTGGCCCCAGCTCCAAGGCAAAATGCCCTGGGCTCTAGACTGGTGTGATTCAAGCGTATCTATTTCCCTCCTGAGAGCCCAGCAGTAGGGATGAGAGTTTCCTCCACTCTATCACCTCATGCCCTTGGCCTTGCAACCCCTAGTGACCCAGGCACAGAGAGATCCTGCTCTGGATTCTCCCTCTCCTTTCTCCAGAGAGGCTATTTCCTGTGCATCACCTGGAGTTTCTTAGGCCTTACTCCTCTCAGGCACTCCTATGCTTCTGAAAAGGCTGTGTCCTGTCAAGGGAGTTGGCAAGAACCTGACCCTGGCAGGCTGCCTGGCTGGCCCTTCTCTCTGAAGGTGTGAACCCCACACAGAGGCTGCTCTGCTCTCCTGCTCCTCGTAGGCCCTGTATTTCCACGACCCAGATTCTAGCCTGCCCTGCCAGTCCCATCCCTCGGGTCTGGTGGCCATCCTTACCGTCCTCCTGGGCTCTTCCTTCCCTCCCGGGGCCTGCCCTGCCCTGTCCTACTTGCTCCTCTAACACCTGCTGGCTTGCAGAAGCAGACTGAGAACACACCCTCCTTGTTTACCGAGGCCCTCTGGAGGCATGGGAAGAAGGTCGGAGGCAGGGTGCATTGGCTAAAGGGCAGGCGGTGGGTGGCACCACTTGTCATCATCATCCAACAGTCACACCCAAGCCAGGAAGCCAAATGAGGGCTGGAGCTCCATCCTGACTACAGGATGGCACACTGTGGCCTGGTCCAGGAACCTGCTGCTAACTCTCAGCTAGCCTTCTGGTGGGTACTTCCCTCCTGAAGGGAGAGCACCACTTCCTGGTTAGGAGGTGGCATTCACACCAAGTCTGCTACCCCGAGAGCATCTTCTTCAATTCCCCAGCAGAAATGTGAGAATCAAAGCATCTATCTGGAGAAAATGTGTTACCGTTACCCGCTGTGTCTCAGGAATGCAGAATCCATCCTCCCTCCCCAGAGCCACCTGGTACTTCTTAAGTCAAACTGTCTATGCATACCCTGGACCCAGTCACCTACTCCCAGGACCATCTTCCAAAGACACTCTCATAGGGCCAGAGGTGGCACGTGCAAGGATGTTCACTGGAGCAGTATTTGCAGTGACAGGGATCTACCCTCCCGGTGACGGACAGTAACGTGTGCCGAATAGATGGCATGGAATGTTGTGTGACAGTTAGAAACACAGACTAAATGTACACACGTCAATATTGGTGATCTTAAAAACATATTACCTAGTGAAGGAAAAAAGATGATCTAACAGCTTTTACATAAATTAAAAACACATGCATCTAAAGCAATGCTATGCCTTTTAAGGGACATATTTGAACAAGAAGATACATATTAGCACATTAGAAAGCTGCCCATGAGCAGAGACGGGACTAGAAGTAGGACATGGGGAAAGAGTGAGCGAAGGAGGGGCCGTGCATGGACCAACGATAATAACAGGCCACGAATCCATAGTGTGGTTGACTCAACCTTCTGCACCTGAAGTCCAAAAAAACCCCAAAAAACCTCTCAGTCTTGGAGTGGCTGTGTTGTCTAGGATATGCTGTGCTGTGACAATGATGGCAAAGCTGGTCAGTCCTGGCCAGACGCCTTCAGAAGGCAGGGAGAAGACGGGGCCCGCAGACAGCACAGCCTTCTCCAAACAGTGATACCAGGAACTGTATCCCCACTCCCGAGCACCCGGCCTGCTAGGATCCTGCCCACGTCAGAGGCCCCAGGAACCACCCAGATGAAGACAGGAAGCTCGGGGACATGGGTAGGGACGCTGGGTGAGACGGAGGAAGCAGGCCTGTGCCTGAGAGGGCACCCCCCCTCCCCCCAAGGCCCACTGGCTCCACCCTAAAATAGCATCAACATCATCAAGATGGGAAAGGGTAGCTCCCTTGGCCCAGAGCCATGGGGAAGGTACCCTCAGTCCAATTATCTGAGTCACACTGGCCTAGGTCACTCTGTGTCCTCCCATGACTCAGAGGGCGTGTAGGGGTGTTCACAGCAAGCGAGAGCTCAAAAACTGCAGCGGGTGAAAAGCAACGCTGACCATTTCCTTCAGTTGGTTAAGAACAAGAGCCAAGTTCAAGTGGAAGTGACAGTGCCCTCTAGAAGGTCTATTGTTTAACTGAAGGGGTGCTGGCAGCCTCTCCCCATCCGGCCCACCGATGGCGGGAAACGCTCAGGACGAGGGGGGCAAGGGTGTCTGCTGCTCGCCCCTCAGAACCGAGGCCAGACGGACACAGGCCCTGGGCGGTGGCACTCGGGCGCTCTCGGACTGCGTGCATCGTCCTTCTTGGGGCTGCTGTGGTTTTCCACATTTTGGTTCCAAGGAAACAAAGGGGCTTTTTAGTGGCTGGATTGGATCCTGGGTTATTTTTAGGAACAAATTTCAGCAGAACCGTGTCATGCTCACGGGGAGGGAGAGGAGGGCCAATCTCCCTTGGCTCCGGGACTCAGGGTCTGGTGGTCCCGGGCCTCAGGCTCTGGCGGAGCCCTGGGGGTGAGGAGAAAGCCGCCTGGCCTCAGACTGAGGGGGCCACGTTTCACCCACCAAAAGGGAGTGCTGGGAGCAGCTGCTCTGCCCCCAGGGGCTCAGCAGGAGGAAGTGGAATAACATTCCTGTGTGACCCAGACACTAGTCAGCATGTCACACACTGGTCATCACGCCTGGCCACTCCCACGCCCTCTCTCCAGTCCGTGACGGTCTCACCTGGCCAGAGTACAGAGACCCCCCCTTCCCCTGTTTGCCTGTTCCTGCCTTCTCTCAGCCCAGCCGTTTCCTGGAAGTCGCAGGCAAGTAAGCGAGGGCTCGTGCTGACAAGATGGCATCTATTAAGAGAGCCAGGGGCACTCCCTGATCACCTGCCACCTCTCTGCTCCTGTTCCACTCTTCCTTTTTCACACCTTGCCCAGACCACCAGGGGAGCCCCCAGGTCAGCCCAGGGCTTCGGAAAGCGGACTGATCAGGCTCCCCTGCGCTGAGCTAGTGCTTCAGGGCAGCGGTTCCCAAACCCTGAGTGAGCACCGGGATCCCCTGGAACCCTGGCGAAAACCTATTCCTGTCCCCACACTGCCCTGAGTTGCTGGTTCTGGGGACCACGCTTGGGGAACACCGCAGAGGTTCTGAAGCATTTCTGTGAACAGGCTCCTCAGCTCCAGGTGGAGAGGACAAGGGGCAGGAAGGTCTTGTCACACGTCTGCTCCTCCCCTCCCCCCGTCCCCGCATCCCCTTCCCAGACAGACCGCCAGCTTCCCACGGAAGGCCCGTCTCCTTTCCGTCCTTGGGAAAACAGGCCTGTGTCACTCAACACGCCACAACAGAAGCCAAGATCTACCCAGAAAGTTAAAACGAGTGACCTCGTGAGATTCCGAGGGACACCCTGGCCCCTTTCCAGCCCAGCAGGCGAGAAGCCCCCCAGACCCGCTTTCTCTCCGCACAGGAGACGAGAGACAGGGGCCCACGTGCAGGTGAGGGGAAAATGCTCACTTAGGCTCCCAAACATTACTGCCCCGGCACATCTGGGAGCCCTCCTGTCCCTCCCCTGCCAGCCCCCACGGCCACAGCCCCACCGCCCCCGCGCCACCTCGCGGGGCGCCTGTCCCCTGCTCCCAGGCCGGGCGCCGTGCGGCAGCTGCTGTTTTCCAGGCCGGCTGACAGGCTGTTATAAACACTCGCTTTGGGTTGCTATGGCAAAGTGAGTGTGCAGCCCGGCTACGGTGAAGCTATTTATGTGCCTGTAATGGCAGAGTGGTCTGTTTTTTATTATTTTACTTTTAAAGTTTTCCTTTCCCAACCCCCTGAATCAGCTTTAAAAAAAAAAATAAAAAAGAGCCACCACGACTTTCTTAGGAACGAAAAGAGGACAGCCAGAAAATAGAACTTATGACCCGAGGAAGGGGAAACTGCAGTGAGGAGTGGGGGTGAGCCCCGTCAGAGGGAAGGGGGGGCGTCTGGCCACGTCCACGCCTGGTCACTCAGAACCAAATCCCGAATCCCGGCCTCCCTCCGCCTCAGCTCCACAAGGAGAAAGGTCACACCCAGGTTTTCTCACCTCTCGACCACCAGCAGACAAAGCCACTTGGTCTTCCTCCTCCAGCATTCCTCCCGTACCCCCAGCCCCACCGATGAAGACACTGAGGATGCCACCAGGGGCCATGGGAGGAGAGCTTCAGAGCGCCCACCGCCTCTGTGGGTGGCACTGCCACCTGGGCATGGAGCCTTGTCACCCCTGGCTGGAGGCTTGCAGAGAGCAACCTCCAGAGGTGCCTCTGAAGAGACATTTCCTCCACTTGCACAGAGAACTTTCATCCGATCTTTACCCCTTGGGGAGCCCTGGGTGAAGGGACATTGCTGCACAACAAGATTTAAGATTTTTGTCAGGGTGGTGAGGACGCCAAGCCAGCACCAAGGAGTCAGCATTTGAGGTTCAGATGCTGAAGGGTGATGAACAGATTCCTCCTGAGACACATTTGTCTCCAGGGCACCAGGCGCATGGGAAAGGTTGCTGGCAGAGGAGGTAGGGAGAAATGAGAGGCCAGCTTCCACCTATTGGATGGGGGCACTGTGGCCCGCTGCCTTGTTCACTCCACCAGCCAAAAATAAAATAACAAATGAGAAAAAAAGAAATGGAGGCTGGGCATGGTGGCTCACGCCTGTAATCCTAACATTCTGGGAGGCTGAGGCAGGAGGATCAATTGAGGTCAGGAGTTCGAGACCAGCCTGAGCAAGAGCGAGACCCCGTCTCTACTAAAAATAGAAAAAAATTAGCCAGGTGTGGTGGTATGTGCCTGTAGTCCCAGCTACTAGGGAGGCTGAGGCAGGAGGATCACTTGAGCCCAGAAGTTTGAAGTTGCTGTGAGCTAGGCTGATGGCCACGGCACTCTAACCCAGGCAATAGAGTGAAACTCTGTCTAAAAAAAAAAAAAAAAATTAAAAAATTAAAAAAAAAAAAAAATGGGCCATGGGCAGCCCAAGAGGGGTAACAGAGTGGAAGTCACAAGCCCATGCACGCACACACACACACAACTAAGCTGAAATGTGCACTGACTTGCATAAATATGCTATAGGTTGAGAATCACCAAATGGCATATAAGTAAGAGAAAGAGAGTCACCTTCCAGAAATAGCTGGTTGGAATACAAAAGATGCTGTGGGATTTTTATCATTCCTTTTTTTCTTAACTTATTCCAGCTCCTTTTGGATTGGTGCACACTTACTAGTAGAAAAAACCTCCCACTGCCGTTGGAGACATTAACCAGATAAAATAAAGATAGGGCAGCGTTAAAAAGAGCACATCCTATAGACTGTTCCAGGTCCCCCCAACTCATATGATAACTGACTGTCTCCCAGATGCCACCATGGCTCAGAAAGGCTATAGATGAGGACAGCCCCCCGGGGAGGAGAAGGGCAGGAGAAGGGGGGAAACGCTGATGCTCCCATCAGGGACCCCCTTCTGCTGCCCCTGGAGAGGTTAAAGTCCTAACTGACAGCCCTGGTTAGCTCATAAACTCTTGTTGGGAAAATCAGAACTTGGGATAGAAATCAGTCTTGGCAGCACCTTGAGGTCAAAAGAGCAGGGCGGGCATCATTGCTCAGCCTGTCAAACCAACTGTCATCAGCATCCCAGTTCCTGTAGGGTAGGAAGGGAGGAGGGACGAGGTAAGGAAAGGGTCCAGGGGGGCAGAGGGGAAGAGTCCTGGACAGGTGGGTGTAGCCTGATAGAAAGGCACCAGCTACGACCTAAGGTCACAGACAACCAGTGTTTCTTGTCCTAGATCTAAGGGTATTAACTCAAGCTGAGTGGCCATTACTTGGGAATAGATAAAACGACAAAGAGAGACACAGCCATGTTTCAGAACCCCAAGGTAGAGTAAGCATCCAAAAATCATGGGCTAGAAAGAATATCTGTTCAAAAGGGCTCACATCCATCGTGATAAACACAGGGCCATTGTTGAAAGAGACAAAGGGCAGGCAAAGAGGTGACTCAGCCCCAGCTGGTCACTATTGATGGAAGTGTCTCAGGGGAGAGAAAGTGGAGAGTAATGTGTATTTTCCTTGCAAGTGAGCAGAAAGGTTATATGACCTCTCTGTCCCAACGCAGCCCCAATGCCTGGCCTAACATGTGGCATTAATGAATGGAGCACCTTTCCCTGCTCCAGTGTGCTTCCATTTATAAGGGAAGGAAAAGTATGGGAGTCCCACAGAGGGACTCAATCCCCAGAGAAGACCAGTAAGACCCAAGCACCACTCCTTTGGGACCTGCCCTGTCTGTCCCGCCCCCACCCCATCCTTTGGGCCCTAAAATTGGCAGACAGAACAGATCGGAGGCACATCTCCCTGCATCTCCAGAACACAGAGTCTCAGGGTTCGGTGCAGGCAGAAGGCGGGCGAGCCGTCACTGCGGGAGTCACCCACTCTCCAGGGACAGGCAAAGGTAAGCAAACCCCCCCGATTCTGAATTCCCACACGTAGCAGCATTTCAGAAGCCACTGCAGCACCTCCAAGGGAAACCTGGGAGGAGAAGTGTGGGATGGTGGCGGGGAGGTCTGTAGGAAGTGGCAAAATAGGATGTTTTCTGGATTATTTTATTTCTAAAGCTCCAAGTTGCCAGAAATCATGGGAAAAATACCTAGTACCAAATTTTCCACCTCCTCACTTTTCTCTCTCTATACTCCATTCCCAGGCTTCTGACTTTATTCTTTCATATCTACGTATATCCCTTCCCCTGCCTCCTCCCCTCTCACCTAACCGTCTATTTCTCTCTCTCATTCTCTCGTTTCCCACATCTCCAGGGACGGCCTAATTGGATGGAATTCAATTCTCCCTGAAACCGATCCACCCTGTCCCAATCCACAGTGGCTCCAGGAGTGGGAGGAGCAAGACAGTACTGAGCAGCAGGTGAGACACTTGTGGGGCTGCTACCACTGGCACCAACTCAGGGCCAGTCTGTGTCACTGGGGCCAAAGGGACACAGGATGGGCCTCTGTGAGCCAATCTGCACTCTCCCAAATCCATCTGGAGCTTGCCTGGCTAAGTCAATATTTGTGCAGCATCTATCTAACTACGCTTGAAGCAGAGGCAAATTGCTCAGACTGAGGACTCAGAAGCAAGGAACCCTAAAAGAGATGGGGGAAGAGGAGGGATATGAAAATATTCCTGTGGATTAAAAACAAAAGTCAAGATTTAGTATGCTTAGCCAAGCTCCTCAATCTAGCAGAAACAGGGGAGTAGCCTGACGGAGGAAGGGTTTGGGAGACTAGACAGAAAACGCACTCTGGGCTACATCTGATCCCAGCTTCTTTCTTTTATTTATTTATTTTTTTTGAGACAGAATCGCCCTGGGCTAGAGTGCAGTGGCACCATCATAGCTCACTGCAACCTCAAACTCCTGCCTCAGCCTCCCACGTAGCTGGGACTACAGGCGTACCACCATAACCGGCTAATTTTTTTCATTTTTAGTAAAGACGGGGTCTCCCTCTTGCTTAGGCTGGTCTCGAACTCCTGACCTCAAGCGATCCTCCCCCCTCAGCCTCCCAGAGTGCTGGATTACAGTCACGAGCCACCAAGCCCGGCCTCCCAGCTTTTTTCAATGCTCCTAAGGAAGTTGAAGATTTGAGAACTGAACATAAACAGCTAGTCCTACCAACTATAAGCTGCAAGACGATGGCTCCACTGTCCCACCCAGGTTCCACTCTGAGCCTACAGAACTCGGGTAGGAAACAGGAATACGGAGGTCAAAATCCAACCCGTTGGTGACAAAGCTGCGTCCTTCTATCTCTCCCCACCACTACGAAAGTATTCTCAGAGGGGCCAGGGTAGGAGTAGCAAAAGGGCATCCTAACCCAGCAGAGTCAAACTTTTGTAGGCATCTCGCACTACTTGCCTAAAATTTGCTTTTGCAGAGTGTTCCAGAGCAAGCTTTCCCCCAGATCCTCTCGTCTTGCACACCCTGGCCAGCCGTTCCAAATTAGCAAGATGGCCATCACCAGAGGATGGTCCTTCCCAGGGTGGGGGAGGGGGTTGGTGCCCTCTCTTTAGGGTTTCGGACACTGAGCCCTCCCGCTGTGAGCAGCCCGAGTCCTCTGGGAAGCTGAGGACACGCCAGCCTGTTCCCTCCCCTCCCTCCCTCCCTCCGACAGCCAGCCCGAGAAAGCGAGCTGGCCTTCATGGGGGGAAGTCCCAGGGCAGCGAGGCTACGGAAACTTTGCCGTCTAAGGCTGTGGAATTCTTCCCCTGGGCTCCTGCAATTAATCATCACAGCTCCACGCATTCCCAACTTGGGGCTTTAAAAGGTAGCACCAGACCAAGAAGGACAAACATGTCAAAGAGAAGAAAAAGAAAAAAAAAGTTGTTGTCAGCTAAAAGATAACCACCTCCAACACTAGTCTACTGAGTAATGGTGAGAAGGAGAAAGAAGAAAAGAGTACAAGCAAAATGAGTACAGACCGCAGTCCAGAATACTCTTTCAGATTCCCAGCTAACGCTGCCCACAGCTACACTCCAGACCTTACAGAAACCCTCGCTCCCACTGCGAACCTCCTTGTAAAACGGTTATCTGGGTATTGGTTCGTTTGAGAGTTTCTCCTGGTAGCAGATCAGAGGCTGCTGTCCCCCTTTGGAAAAAAGTGTCAGAGAGCTCATGGCTGTGAGTACAAGGTTTTGGAACATTAACTCCCAAGATGGTAGAAGTGGCCTCTTAGGCCAGGTTGCCATAGTTTCCAAGAGAACAAACAGAAGTCTGGCCCTAAAGAGGGGCAGGAGGGGAACTGCCTTTTTTTCCCTCAGGGAATAGTTTCCAGAGCCAAGATAGGAGGGGGACATGGCAAAATGAAGAGAGGGTTACAGAGCGAGGGAAAGAAAATGGACAGTCTCGAGAGCTCCCATTCTTCCTGGTAAGCGGACGGTGGAAAGCCCCACTCGTACGGTGATAAGGCCCTATTCCGCGGGTAGGACAAACCCAGGAAGTTAATAAGAAGCTGAGCAACCTCTCTCCTGCATTAAATGTCTACCCAGCCAAACCCAGGAGGCAGGGAGAGCAGAGGCCGAAATTAAGCTGCTTTGGGAAAGTCAAGGACCTCCAACTGAGCTTTGCCTGCAAGATGGCGGGTGAGGTGAGTATCCCCAGGAGGGATGTGTGGAGGTGCTGTTCCGCAGAACTGAGGCCTGCCCCACTGTCCACCCCCTACATTGGCGTCGGTGCACTGCCTTTCCAGGTCCCCTGGTCAGGACTTTTTCAACTCTTGTTCCAAAGGAGCCAGATGGGGTAGAACATCGTAAAGTGCCAAAATGCTACCACGTCTTCCCAGCAGGAGCTGTCAGCTACACTCGGCCACCTGGCTAAGGAATCCCCATTCAGACTCCTGGGTAGCTCTCTATAGTTTCTGAGAACGCCCTTGGATGCTTCCTCTGGAGCTGGGGCAGCTCGGGCCACACTAGAGAGATGGAAAGGAGAGTTGCTCAGGACTCTGCTATACCCAGAAGGAGCGACTGTGGCCCCATTGTAGGTTAAGAGCCACCTATGCCCTGCTACCTTCTCAAAGCAGAGAGGGGCCAGGACTGGCTGACCATAAGCTAGGAAGCAGGTCAGACCTAATTACGATTTTATCACTAGTAACCACACTCGCCAGTAAGTTCCTGGCCTTTCCAGGGAGCAGGTCCCCTGCTTTTCCCACCAACTACACCAAACAACTCACAGAATTCCATAATCATTGCCATGCAAGCGACTTTGGGAAAAGTCTAATACAACCCCTCTCATTTTGCATTTTAGCACCTATGAGCTAAATATTGTGCTGGGCACTGGACAGAAAGGCTGTACAATATAGATAGGAAAGCAGGACACAGGCAGGGGCAAGTGATGCAAAGAAATCTGTTATCAGGTGTCAAATGACGGGCAGAAATATCTCCCATACCTGTTCACCTGTGTGCATCCCAAACCTCTGGGATCTGCCCTACAGACTGGCTGGCATCCATCAAGCTGCTGCAGCAGACAGCTCACTCACAGCACGGGCCTCCCCCTAAGGGGCTCAGCCCCACAACCTGAGCACAGGGGGCTTTCTTTTGTCTTTCCAGAGCTGCTGCATACGGTTGTGTAGCGTGGGCCCTGAACATGGGCACCAGGTGGGAGGTGGTTGGGACGTGAAGTCCACCCTCAGTTTTGCCAGATGGGCCTTGCCCCGTGGGCTATATTCATCTTCCTAAAATCTTTAAAAGGTGCCCTGTGGGCCAGCAGCTGCTCTGAACTGTCAGCCTGGCACACTCCCTTGGGTCACCAAGCGCTAAGAAATGTCTAAGGAAGAAAACCAGAAGTGAAGCCAATTTGACCAGGGGATGCATTAAAACCTGGGCTGAAGATACCAGAGCAGCCGGCCCCCTGGTTCAGGCCGGAGCTGCCCATCCTTGGCCAGGCTCCTGCCCCTCACAACTCAAGGCTGTCTTGTAATAGTCCTTGCCCAGAAACACCAGCGCCCCTCAGTATACCCTCCTCCAAATCCATTCTTCCTAAGCCTTAGTTTCCTCATCTGAGAAAAAACGTAGATCAAAAAGTAATCTATCTCATATGAAAGTTGAGAGGGTTATTACCGCTTTAGTGTGCAAAGGCCCACTGCCCTTGGATGAAGATAAAGTGCATTAAGAAGCTGTTTCACAATGGAGACAAACTGCCCCTGCGCCTCTGTCCCAGCCTCCCGGAGCCTCTGGCCACCTTGTTCCCGTACCTCTCCATCCTGGGGCTGCATCCTCGGTTCTGTGGGCCAGGAGGACATCGGTACTCTCTGACCACAGACTTCTCCAGAAGCTCTAACTTTTGCAGCTGTAGCTGAGGAATTTATCTGCCTGAGGCCCCTTTTTAAGGGGTGTCAGCAAGACTGAACAGAACGACAGAAAAAGTTCTTGAAAGCAGAAGGAGGTTGTGGTAAGAACTCGCGTTTGGGTAACGCTTCAAGTTTTCAAAGCACTCTGGTGTGTGACCTTTGTGGCGATCTTTTAAGATAGACAGGACTGACAATAATATTCTTTCACAGATTTTATAACGCAAGGTCTTAAAGGTGAAGTGACTCACTCAGTTATGGCCACGTGACCACAGGCAGAGCCTAGGAGCGGCGAAGGCATCCTACTACGAGCTCCAAGGTCCCCTAAGGAAAGTGGAGAGAAACCGTAACAGGAGAACAGAGCAGCCTGCGTAAAACAGTCAGATAATTTTAGGCCCGACCTGGGACATCAGAGCTGGGGATTCCCGTGCTGGTGAGCTCAGAGGGTGACTATGTAATAGGTTCTCCCATTTCCTCCCAGAGGTAGCTGTGAGACACGCTGAGTGCATGTGTGATGTCCGTGTGTGTCATCCGTTTTGGCCACTGACACCTTGAAGGCACAGACTGCGGTCTGGGTGGCGTCTGCACAGCGCCGGGTGCGCTGCAGGGGTGTGAAAAGCAGAACAACAAAGGGTGGAGGAAGGTTCAGAGAAAGGAAGGAAGAGGGCCTTTCCCTCCGGGAGCTCTCAGTCCACAGAAGTCTAAATAAAGACAGGACACAGACACACATGTATGAAGAAGGCCTACGACTGCAGTCCAGTGCGTGCAGAAATGCTGAAGTGCATCGAGTCCAGAAATGGCAAAGGCTGACAAGGGGAAGATATGTAAGACACAAAACCAAACAAAACCCCAAAAACCTAACCAGGGGGGGAAAGAGTTGCTCTGGAGTCTCGAGAGCCTTTGCCTACAGTACTGAAGTCAGAGCACTCCTGGGGTAGCTACAGGAAGGCAGGCAAGGGCAAGGTCGTGGCCCCAGACAATCACTTTTCTCCAGCCAGCCCGCCGGGTTCAGGGGATGCCGTGCACGTGAAACAGCTCTCGGGAAGAGGCTGCTGAGAGCACGAAGCCCAGAAGAGGCCTCACAGCCGTGTTCACAAACAGCGCTCGACTATGCCCTCCCTCCACCTGCTGGGAGGGTGACCCCCGCCTCAGTTTCCTGCTACAAGGGAAGAGCAGGTTATTCTCTCCATATTCCTGCAAATTATGATACACCCAAAGAAATTTCAGTAAAAATAGGAGCGCCTCCATGTCAGATGAATGGATAAACAAAATGTGGTACATCCACGCAATGGAATTATTATTCAAGGAAGGACATTCTGACACCTGCTACAACAGGGATGAACCTTGAAGACATCATGCTAAGTGAAATAAGCCGGTGGCAAAAGGACGAACACTGTATGAGTCCATTTATACGCAGTACCTAGAACAGGCAAATTCATAGAGACAGGAAGTAGAGTGGAGTTCCCAGGGGCTGGAGGGAGGGGGGAGGTAGATTATTGTTTAGTGGGTACAGAGTTTCTGTTTGGGGTGATCAAAAAGTTCTGGAAATGGATGATGGTGATGATAGCATGGCATTATGAATGTACTTAATGCCAGTGAACTACACACTTAAAGATACTCAAAATGGTAAATCTTATGTTCTGTATATTTTATCATAACATAAAGTTAAAAAGAGAAGGAGGAAGGAGAGCCAATGGAACAGCGGTGCTGGCAAAGGCGGGTGAGCAGGGTGGGGAAGGGAAGAGCAGACCTAAGGGCAGGACTGTGGCACAGGCTGCTGCTGTCACCAGGAGCTGGGCCCATCGTGGTCACGGAGGCAGAGTCTGGGCGGGGTAGAGGTCAGTTCTCACTGACAGTGGCCTCTGACATGTCCAGGGCTGGGAGCCCACGGGGGGCCGGCACAACATCAAAGAACTCAGCAGGCGACCTGGCAAGGCTGAGTGGCCAGGCCAAGGGAGGGGAAACAGAGCAGCTGTCTGAACACCAACCATGCAGTGTGGAAGGGCATCGAGGGTGGTGGCCAAGTTATCTCTTTAAGGGGCAAGGGGAAGGGTCTGCTCTCGTCCCGCACTCTCCCAAAGCCAGCCCAGCATCAGCTCAGAGCATACGGGCACCTGACTAGGGCAGGGGCAGCTAAGGCCCTCCTGACCCAATGGGAGACGGAGTGTCCAGGCTTTGTGAGCACCTCACATTATTATCTCACTTGACCCTTCCAACGACCTGGGGAAGTGGGTAGGAGCTCCCATTTTACAGAGGGGAAAATTAGCCAAATTCTTTATCTAGGGTCATACAGTAGGAGGCAGAGCCCGAATCCAAACCAGAGCTTGGCAAGGGCCACACTTTTCTTGTCATATTGCCTTTGAGATGCTTTCCAGACACGAGAGCTCTCCTTCTCAGGGACCAGTGGCAAGCCCTGCGGACGGATAGGCCCAAATCCCAGATCTGCTATCACAACCTGTCTGACCTTAGGCAAGTCAGGTCAGTTAGCACCTCTGCTTCTCAGTCTTAGCGCTGACAAAATGGGGATAGTAACAGCACACATTTCACAAGATTCTGAGGTGGCCGACCAATCCAGGTACGGGCATCCAGTGGTGCCACATAGTTAGCACCCAGATATAAACACTGTGCTTGTTACAGACTGTCAGCCCACGTTACTGCTGGGTCCACAGACACCAGGGACCTGCTTATCAGTGAGCAGCTGAGGGGGAAACACTGCAGCACTTCCCCCCCTTCTGCCAAAGAAGAAATAAACACCTTCAAGTTGGGAGGGACTTAAGGTCGTCTAGACTAACCTTTCCAGGGTTAGACTCCATTCTCACCGCTTCCTAGGGGCCTCCTCAGCTCTCACTCTTATATTGAACTGGGACCTGACTTTTGATCTTCATCACCCAACGGAGTGGCATGCGTTCTCACAATGCTATTTTTATGCCCTTTCAAGAGCTGAAGGAACCAAGACCCAAGGCCCTACAGTTAAGTTAGTCTGGGCACAGTGGCTCACGCCTGTAATCCTAGCACTGTGGGAGGCCAAGGTGGGGGAATCACTTGAGGTCAAGAGTTCAAGACCAGCCTGAGCAAGAATGAGACTCCGTCTCTACTAAAAATAGAAGAATTAGCCAAGCATGGTGGCATGTGCCTGCAGGCCCAGCTACTCGGGTGGCTGAACCCAGGGTTTGAGGTGGCTGTGAGCTAGGCTAACACCACGGCACTCTAGTCTGGGTGACAGAGTGAGACTTTGTCTAATAAAAAAAAAAGAGAGAGCCTCAGTTGGCTCATCTTTAGACTGGAATCAATACTCATACCCATTTAATTCATTTTTCAATAAATGTGAGTGCCTATTAAGTTCCAGACCTTGTTTTAGGTACTGAGGCACAGTAATAATAGAAACCATAACTTTTAATGCCCACTTTGTGCCTAGCACTTTTATATGAAATTATAAAGATTAATGATTCAAAGCGACTAACACAGTAGCTACTCAAGAAATGGTAATATTCCCTAAATCTACTAAAATAAAATTAAAAAGAGGAACAAAAAAGAAATGGTAATATTTATTACTTTCTTCTATATCATAGCCTTGAAAAAAATTTTAAACTGCTGCATTTCCTATTGTCTTCATTCGTGTTTCTTTTTCTGTCTTTCCTCTTTCTTTCCCTCTACTAGTTTGGAAGTTACATTATATCTAGTGTTAGCCTAGAAATCTTAACATGTATATTTAATGTAAACACTTCTAATAATCAATATCTTTAACCTCTTCTTAAACAAGAATCTTAGAACACTTAAACTCTAATTACTATATTCACCTTCCAATTTATATGCTATAGTTACGAAGGATTTGAATTATAGCTTCATTTATGCCTATAAATTCAAAATTATCTTTATTTTCCTTGCTGTCAATATTTAGATTTTAGGCCAGGCATGGTGGCTCATGTCTATTATCCCAGCGCTTTGGGAGACCTAGGCGGGAGGATGCTCAAGGCCAGTTCAGGATCAGCCTGGGCAACACAGACAGACCTGTCTCTACAAAAAAATTAAAAAGTTAGCCATGTATGGTGGCATGTGCTGTAGTCCTAGATACTTGGGAAGCTGTGGCAGGAGGATCACTTGAGCCCATGAGTTCAAGGCTGCCGTGAGCTATGATCACACCAGTCTCTCCAGCCTGTGTGACAGAGAGAGACCCTGTTTCTTAAAAAAAAATTTAGATTTTGCTCCATGTTTACTATTTTATTTGCTCATCATTCCTTCTTGAATCTTAGACCTTCCTTTTAGGCACAGGCAAACCTCAGAGATATTGCAACTTCAGTTCCAGACCACCACAATAAAGAGAATATCTCAATAAAGCAAGTCACAAAAATTGTTTCAGTTTCTCGGTACACACAAAAATTATGTTTACAGTATATTGTAGTCTATTAAGTGTGCAATAACATTATGTTTAAAAAAATAATGTGCATACCTTAATTAAAAAATACTTTATACTAAAAAACGCCAACCATCAGCTGAGCCTTCGGTGAGTCATAATCATTTTGGTGACGGAGGGTCCTGCCTTGAAGTTGGTGGCTGCTGACTGATCAGGGTGGTGGCTGCTGACTGATCAGGGTGGTGGCTGCTGAAGGTTGGGGTGGCTGTGGCAATTTCTGCAAATAAGACAACAATGAAGTTTGCTGCATTGATTGACTCTTCCTTTCATGAAAGAGTTCTCTGTGGCACCCAATGCTGTTTGATAGCATTTTACCGAGTAGAACTTCTTTCAAAATTGGAGTCAATCCTCTCAAACTCTGCCACTGCCTTATCAACTAAGTTTATGTAATATTCTAAATCTGTTGTCATTTCAACAATGCTCACAGCATCTTCAGGAACAGATTCCATCTCAAGAAATCACTTTCTTTGCTCATCCATAAAAAGCAACTCCTCATCATTTTAAGTTTTGTCATGAGATTGCAGCAATTCAGTCACATCTTCAGACTCCACTTCTATTAATAATTCTAGTTCTCTTGCTGTTTCCACCACGTGTGCAGTTACTTCCTCCACTGAAGTCTTGAACCCCTCAAAGTCATCCATGAAGACTGGAATCAACTTTTTCCAAATTTCTACTAATGTTGATATTTTGACCCCTCCCATGAGTCATGAATGTTCCTTTTTTGTTGTTATTCCTGGAGCTTCCCCTACATGAGAATGCTCTCTCTTTTTTTTTTTTAAATTTTTAAAATTTTTATAGCTGAGGTCTTGCTATGTTGCCTGGGCTGGACTTGAACTCCTGGGTTCAAGTGATCCTCCTGCCTCAGCCTCCTGAGTAGCTAGGATTACAGGCATGTGCTACTATGTCTGCGAATGTTCTTTTTTCCTTTCCTTTTCTTTTTTATTTTTTTAGAGATGTGGTCTCACTCTGTCACCAGGCTGAAGTGCAGGTGCACCATCATGGCTCACTGCAGCCTCAAACTCCTGGGCTTAAGTGATCCTCCCACCTCAGCCTCCTGAGTAGCTGAGACTATGGGCGTGCACCTGGCTAATTTTTCAATATCTTTAGAGACAAGCTCTCATTAGCCCAGAATGTCCTAAACTCCTGGCCTCAAGTAATCCTCCCACCTTGGCCTCCCTTGGATTACAGGCGTGAGCCACGGTGCCTAGCCAAGAATGATGCATCTATTCTGGAAGTTTTCCAATTTACTTCGCTCAGATCCATCAGAGGAATTGCTGTGTATGGCAGCTTTACAAAATATATTTCTTAAATAATAAGACTTGAAAGTTCCTTGATCCACAGGGTGCAGAATAGATCTGGGAGCCAAAATAAAACAGCTTGGCGAAGAACCCAAACCCCTTCTCTCCGAGGCTTCTGGGTCCTAAAGTGGAGACCAGCCCCACCCGCAGGGAGTGAGGGCTGTGTGCGTGGGAGGCCAGGGACGAGTGACAGGCGGCCAGGGAGCTGCCCCGAGCGGAGACCTCAGGCAGCAGGCTGAGCCTCGCACCGGCGAGCCGGGGGCGGGGCGGCCGCCTTGCCAGAGGTCGCTCCCCGGGTCCCCACCTCGCCCGGCTCCCGCCCTCGCTCCGGGCCCGCCAAGTTGCGACCTGCAACCTGGGCGCGGGCGCGACTCAATCCCGGCTCCCAGCTTGGTCCCGGGAGCAGCTGGGGAAACAGATGCCTCAGCCCCTGGGGCCTGGCTGAGCACAGAAACCCAGAATAAGGGGGGCCGGCTCCGCCCCAGCAGCGGCGATTGCTTAGACGGGGTCAGGTGACCCACTGCGGGCCCAGCCAGCCGAGCGGCCCCTCTCCCTCCCCCAGGACCCTCATCCTTCCCCCCATCGCACCTGCACCACACCTGGGGTGGTAGCCCTTCCAGCTCTCACCCCGCCCTTCACCTGGCCTCCCGTAACAAAACCCTGTGGCTTCAGCAGCTCAACCAACTTCTCAGCACAGCTTCCTCCAGAAAGCCCCTGTTCTAGGGGGGCCAGCACCCCTGGGAACAGGGCCTAGCTCCATACTTTAAGTGGCACGCATGCTTGGTAAGTGTCGATTGATCCAGGGATGCACGCCAAAGCACCGGGCAAAAACTGGGGTGATTCTGGGCTGTGAGCATGGAAGCTGCTGTTTACATCAAGTGGAAGGGAAGGAAGGCTGCGATCAATCCGTCATGCTTCAACACAGGATATTACAGGGTATATACAAGTGAATGTTCTCCTAGTCCTCACTCGGCAGTGCTGGGATGAGGGGGAGGTAACCTGGAGCACACGCCACTGGGTCTATGGGGACCCTGAGCCACAGAGTGGAGAGGGTGACCTGCCTGGTTGTGTACAAGCAGGGACCACGGGGTTTCCGTGGCCTCAAAGTTTCTGGTCAGTAAAGCACCGTGCTTTTGACTTTTCAAAGCACTTCTGTTCAGATTCCGTACTCTCCCCCTAGATTATCAGAACTATCCTTTGTGGTTAGAAACAAATGACAAATGAGGAAACTGGGGCTCAGAGGTTAAGTGACTTGCTCAAGGTCGTACTGCTAGCTACTGGCTTGCTCAAGAGTGGAACTAAATTAAGGGCCTCTTTTTAATGCCCCCAAATTCTTAGATTTTTCACCCACTTTGAGCATGTCATACTCACTTTCCCATTCTACAGCATGGAGAGGAGCCATCTGCTCAAGAAAGAGGGCTCAGACTTTACAGGAGCTGGAGAAACGGTCTTCCAAATCTCAGAGGAGCAAGGAGGGACTTCCCCATTCAAGAGTCGTCATAAACAGTAATCTGTGTATCTGCAGGCTCTCTACGGTATACTAAGCACTTTGACATCCATTACCTCAAGTGATTCTTGTAATAACCCTGCAAGGTATTCAGGATTATTTATCTGATATTTTAAAGACAGTGAAAGGCTACAGTTTAACTGTTAAGTGGCATGTCCAGTGATGAACACCCTCTTCTCTTCCTGTGTTATTTTTCTTGCAGGAGGTTCTGGGTAACCAATGTAATAATCAAGAATCCTTTCTTAGCTTTCTGGGCTGTTAAAAAAAAATACTCTAGGCCAGGTGCGCTCACGCCTGTAATCCTAGCACTCTGGGAGGCCGAGGTGGGAGGATCACTCGAGGTCAGGAGTTCGAAACCAGCCTGAGCAAGAGCGAGACCCCGTCTCTACTAAAAATAGAAAGCAATTATCTGGACAACTAAAGATATATAGAAAAAATTAGCCAGGCATGGTGGCACATGCCTGCAGTTCCAGCTACTTGGGAGGCTGAGGCAGGAGGATCGCTTGAGCCCAGGAGTTTCAGGTTGCTGTGAGCTAGGCTGATGCCATGGGACTCTAGCCTGGGCAACAGAGTGAGACTCTGTCTCAAAAAAAAAAAACAACCTCTATATTCATAATGGAAACCCACAGCATCTCCCTCTATTTTTTTCATCTACCTCCCCTAGATTCCCAGGGAGGGGGAAAGCGGAGGGGTAAAACCTCCCTATGTGCCGGGGGATGGACTATGGGCACAGAGTGGCCAAAGGCTTTCCCAGAGTCACACAGCAAGGTGGTGCCAGCTCATGGGTGAGCCCAAGACTTCATGTCCTGGCCCTGGATCCTGCACGGAACTTGCGTCAACATTCCTTAGGCAAGTCTGTATCTGCCATGGAGGCCACAAGGACTCTCTGTCATTCCTGAATTTATAGCAGCCAGTTGGTTCAACCTCCAAAAGGCTAGCACTTCAGGCTGCCATTCCAAAGCATTCCAACTGCTGAGGGGTGTCGAGTGGCCTGCCACACGGGACTCTCCATCCCCATAATATATACTAAACACTTTTTTTTGCCCCAAGCCCTACATTTGCTAATTATCTTTTGGCTGGTGACAGCCTCCCGATCTCCCTAACTCCTTTCTCTGTCTCTTCCTGTTCTATTCTTGGATGATTTTTTTTAAAAAAGAGTTTCTTTTCTTTAAAAATATAGCTGCAGATAAAATATACTTAGCTTCTCTTTCACACATATGCATCTTAAGAGAAAGAAGGCAGGAAAGCTTTATGGTTTGCTCCGACCAAAGGCCAGTGTGAGAAACCAAACCAGAAGGAGCCGGCCTCTCGGCCATTAATGAGTAATCCCACTCGCAGGTTTATAGGGGGCTTTATATAGGGTGTTCCACGTCTTCTTCCAGAAAGCCTGGCCTTCAGCTGAGCCTGTGTAAAAGCCACTTTGCATTTTAACTCCCACTTCAAACATAAGTTGGCCTGCTCACCTTCTCACACCTTCCTGTGGGATCCAGACACACAGAGGGAGGGAGGTGCCTCCCAAAGGCAGCCCAGGACTGCCAAGCCGCCTCCCCTCTCTGATCTCTCACCCCAGCTTCAGACCCCCGAGCCCCGCCCAGGCCGGCTCCAGACAGTCAGCTTTCAAGGCAAAGCTGTGGCCATCCGCATCTTTATTTCATTTCTAAAACTGCACATTTTGCCTCTGGTTGTCTGCTATTATTGGATGTCATTGGACTATGTTTGGGGCTGACTTGTGACCAATTCCTTAGGAAAATGCTCATGATATATAATATTGAGTAGGAAATACATCAGATCAAAAGTTCAATATGCAACGTGTTCCCAGTTTTGTTTAAAAGAATTGCATATATTCACCCACATAAATAAAAGAATAAAAGAGGATATGAACAGCTATCTCTGGACTTACGGAAATTTTATTTTTCTCTTTAGCCTTTTCTGAATATTCCAAAATTTCTAGAATGATCTTGTGCAGCAGTACAGAGCTCAGACTGTGAAGTGTGAGAGGCATGGTTTGAATTCCACATCTATCACTTAGTAGCCGTGGGAACGTGGATAAAGTATTTTATCTCTCTGAGCCTTAGTTTCTTTTTTTGAAAGCGAGGATTGGAATGACACCTTCCTTATAGGGTTGTCATGAGAAAGAAATGAAGTCATGCAACTTTAGCATTTGTCTTGGTGCCTGATATATACTAAGTGCTCAGCAAATGTGAGATATTTTTATGAATTACTTTTATACTCAGGGAAAAAAGTAAAGGTCCTTAAAAAAAAAAAAGAAACACTTTGCTAAAAATTCAGCTTTTGGATTAAGGTACACTGGAAAAACAACAAAAACCCTCCTGATAATGTAGTGTCTCTGAAAGTGACTGGAACAAGAAAGAACATAAAATAAAGTGGGGCTTAGCTATGTCAACGTTCATATGAAAAGGGAAATATTAGAAGGGAAAGTTGTCAAATGAGGAATGATGACTGAGAAATAAAAAGTTGATGAAAGAAAATATAGATGCATTTTGAAAGGAAAAGTCCCTACAAAAATCGCTAGATCAGACCACAGAATGATTGACTGAACTATAAAGCAACATGCATAAGACAAGCGTACAGACCAGAAGGTAGGAAGAGTCTGTGAGTTGGGCAAGCAGGGATGGTCTGCCGGGTTAGGGTACGAGAGGGGCAGTGTTGTCCAGGGCTCAGGGACATGGGCCGAGGGAGAAACAGCCCTGGCTTAAACAGAGGCAGAGGTTAGCCCCCACTTAGATGAGGGATTTTGGGGA
Source organism: Lemur catta (assembly GCF_020740605.2). Taxonomy (NCBI): domain Eukaryota; kingdom Metazoa; phylum Chordata; class Mammalia; order Primates; family Lemuridae; genus Lemur; species Lemur catta. Next base: position 4,922,066 of record NC_059150.1, on the reverse strand, counting down.
TCGGGAGCATGGATTGGGCCTGCCTGGGGAGCTCTGAAATGCAGCTGGTTACAGCAACAAGGGCATGAGGCAAGCTGAGCAAGTTAGCAGGAGAATGTGCACTTCGCTGATCTGAATGCAGCTGGAGTCCTGGATCTCCCCACACCGTACCTTAGCAGCTTGGCCCTCCAATAGCCTGACCTGTTTTGTGCCCAAGACATGAATGGAGGTTGGACACCAGAAAGAAACAAAAAGGGAATTACCATCGTCGCCAAGGTTCTAAGCGGAGCCCAGCTCTCCTCTCTAGCTGGAATAGTGGCCACATAAAGTAAGCAGAGGGGGCCTGAACCTCAGCATGAGTCTGAGGAGGGGGAGGTAAAGGTGGAGCTTCCCCAGACATGGGCTCAATGATTCTGTGTGGCCGAGTCCCTAAGCAAAGCATCCTGGGGCACTGGCCACTGTTTCCTTTCACACCTCTAAGTCACCAGCTTCCTGGGAAGATGCCCCAGTCTCTGCCATGGAAGCCCAGCTGAGCAAGAGAGCTGGTGCCCTAAGGACCCTTGCCTCTGCCCTTAGAAGTTTTATTTTCCCTATTCCAGGTTTGCACACTCAAATGCCTGCAGAGACCAGGCAGGCAACAGATGAGCGGGGCAGGCTGAGCGTGAGGCTACAGGGAGAGGAGGAGACTGCAGCCAACGAGGCAGCGCACGCCTGTCTGGAGGGGCAGCAGTTACTCAGCTCCTGCTGACCGTTGCCATGGGAAAAGGGTAGGCCAGTATTGTCAGAGCTTCTGGTTTGGGGGAAGAAGCAGGCAATTTGGATTTCTGTGAAATCTTACTTTTAAATTTTGGTACCCAACTATAATTAATCTGCAGGGTTATTTGGGTAGGAGGAAGCAGAGGATTTTAGAGTCAAAACGTCCTTGAAGTACATTTAGCCCAAACTATTCATTTTAGACATGAACAAATTGAAGCCCAGAAAGGTTCAGTGATTTCTCAAAAGTGAGAGCACGATTTAAATGGTTCAAATCCCACATCTCCCAGCTTCTAGTCCAGAACTCACTTCTCCAGACCACCCTGCCCGTCACCAGGAAGCCTTTGCAATTACTCAGACATGAGATGATGAGGTGTGGAACAGGGAATGTGGCCCTGGGAAGGAAGAAGGTAAACTTGACTGTGGTCTTAACCCGAGTTTAAAGAAAAATTTCTCTTTGTTTATGCATTCAGTCACCTATCCATTCATCCACCCATCTACCCACACTTTACTGATCCTCATCCTGTGAGCCCAGGACGGTGCTAAATCAACAAACGGGGCAAACAGAGATGACTAGGGCCACCCTCTTCTTTCAAGTAGCTCCCGGGCTGGGGAGGGCCGCCGCAGCCAGAGCCGACAAGCACTGCATCCCAGCAGCCATGCTGCCAGGGCCTGTTCACACGAACTCTCGGGTAACAGTCATACCCTCGTCTGTAAGTCACTTCCTCTGAAAGCATCTCCCATCGCTGGATGCCATCCCGGAGACACTGGGAGGCAACTGGAGAATTTCTCCCACCCCAAGGGAGCCTGGAGCACTGAAGTGATCCACAGGCAGCAGGAGCAAGAACTGCACTCAATGCCAAGCCCCCTCCAGCGAAGGGAAGGCAAGTTCTGGTTCATGCGTTACCTTGGCCAAGCTGCCACTTCATGTCAGCCAAAGCCTCCATGTGGGTGTGTGCCGGGGACAGCAGGGGAGATTCCAACCTGGGACTCTCCTGCCCTTTTAACCAGTGGCCTGCTCAGTTCCAGTGGCAGCTAGCAGTTGATTTGAGTGATCAAATAGTGATGGTACCCTTGGGCCACAGCTTCTCCAAAAGCAAATGGAGCATCGTTGCCCAGTCTGACTCTCTCCAAGAGATTTCCCAGCATTGGCTCTTACAGCGTCTGCTCCCCAGGGAGGAATACAGGGCAAGAGCAGACAAGGTGAGGTGGCTGCAGCGCTCCACCCACCACTCTGCCTATTTTGCCAGGACTCTTGTTGCTCAAGTATCAAGCAAAGCCCTAGAGCTGGCACCAAGAGGGTAACCTGTCACGTGGGAATAATGGAGCCTCTGGGCAGCTCCTGCAGGCCCCTTGTTGGAGAGTTACAGGGGGCTGGGGCCTCTGGGTCTCTCAGGTACTGGGAGTTCATGGGCTATGACCCTTTTATAAATGCACCGAGCCCAGAGGTTAGTAGGGAGCAGGTGGGCAGGCTGGTGCCAGGATCCATGGACAAGAAGGGGAGAAATGGACCGAAAAAAGAGGAAAAAATTAAAATTCGATGATCACCTACTACGGAGGCAGGCACTCAGAAGACGTATCACTCTTTATTCATGTATATTCCCATTTTCCAGAGAAAACTGAATCTGGGAGACTAAATAATTTGTGCACTGGGAGATAATGAGCTATGACCTTTAATAAAGGGTCACATAGCTGGCCAGGCAGAGTTAAACTCAGTTCCATCTGACTCCCCTAAACCTGTGCTCTCATCCAACACCGTCTGCTGGGACAGAAGCCAACTGCGTGATTTGGGACACGGGGCATTGTTATGAAGGCACAGGACAGGACTCAGGATTTGGTAAGCTCTGACCCCTGGAGCTAAAAACCCAGTGGAAATTAGCATTCTTTTCTCTATTAATACGGGACCTCAGTATCCTGTTTCCTAGACCCAGTAAGTGGATTTTCCAGTGTTAGGGAAATCTCCCTTCATTTGGTCCCCTCACAAGGCTAAATGTCTTAGGTCAGATGTATGAACAGGAAACATGGACAGATCTAAGATCATACTTTCCTTTAGACTTTTCTACATTGCTGCTAATGTCCCCACCAAAGTAGACTGTGGAGGTCAGGGACAAGAAGCACACCTGGAGGGTGACCCCACTTATTTCAGTGGCCCATTCTCCATGAAAATTACCCTTTTTCCTCTGACTTCAGGGAGCTCAGGAGTGCAGAAGTTACCAAAGCCAAATGTACTAGACAATTTTTTATTGAGCACTTGCAATGTGCCAAGTGCTATTCTAGGTGCTTGGGATACATCAGTGAACAAAAAAATTAAGAACCCTGCCCTCATGAAGCATGCATTCCAGAAGAATCAAAATAAAATAATCTTTGGGGGAGGCAGTGTTGTGTAGTAGAAAGGTCATAAGCTTTGGCGTCAGATAGGCCTGGGACAAATACCAGCCCCAACCCTAACCAGCCAGATGACCTCTGGGCAAACCACTTAACTACACTGTTAGCTTTCTCGTCTGTAAAATGGGGGCAATAACACGTTGTAGGGGTGTTGTAAGGATTACAGGTAATGTATATAAAGTGCCTGGCACACAGCAAAGCCCACTGAACCCACAGATTCTGGGACAGCCTGCATGGCCTCTTACTCAGGGGCTTCAACCAGGGCATTGGCCCCAAGATATCAGAGAGACAGTTTGGTGTGGTGAAGAACAGAGTTGTGGTTTTCAGTCAACCTAAGGTCAATGAATTTTCCCTCTAGAAACATCTGCTCCCACCCATAGCCCCTGTGCAAGAGACAGACCCGGGTGGCCGTGTTTTATCAGTGTCCACTCCCCTGCAGCAGGCCACAGATCACTGGAGCCGGGGTGGACATTGGGTCTACGCTGTAATCAGCCTCTCTTGGCATTTGGACTGGGAGACTGAGTTAATTTACTTTGGAGAGCAAAACGGGAAGGCCGCATGGACTTGGAGGCTGAAGCTGCTGCTTGGTTAACCACGACGGGGCCTGGGCAAGCGGATGAGGGTGCAGCGCAGTCGTCTGTGCAGATGAAAAGCCCGCACCCCGGGGAGAAGGTGCAGCCCACACAGCCCCACTTCCCAGCCCCAACTTCTGTGCTACTTCCCTGTAGCCTTCGAATCAGGCCCCTTTTACTTTTGCTTCTGTGAGTAGGCTCCTGTTCTCACAACCACATGATCTCTGAGACAAACCCTGTACCTGCCTCAGAAGGTGGTTGTTGTGACATAGTTTGAAAGCAGCTGGCATTTAGTCGACATTCAATAAAGGTGTCGAAACTCTCCACGTTCTTGTCAGCCAGTCACTCAGCCACGGAAGGAGGAAACCCATAAATGGGCCGCCTAGGGTCGCACCTGAGCCTCATGCTCTATGAACATCTTTATTAATCTGCAAAATGAAGACAATACTCATACTGCCCTCACTATTTTCTGGGAATAGCCAGTGAGATAATCCAAGTTCAATAGCTAGCACATAGATAATGAATATCAGCTTGGATGGTTACTTCTACTGTTGTTATTTAAGATGCAACAAATGTTGCTTTAGGTTTTGATCTAGGCCAGGAGGGAGGACGCAGTAAGAACAGGAGCTGGAGTGGCTGGAGAGAGAACAGACAAGGATGTTCTGGAGTGGGCTGGGCTATAGAGAGAAGACACTCAAATGCAGAGTGCGGAACAAGAAGGGTCACTGGAATAATAAGCTTTACATATATCTAGCACTTCAGTGTGTATGCAATGCCTTCATCTACAGTATCTCATTTGTCCGTCACAACACTGCAGAGTGCAGATAAGGAAAGATGATACTGTCTACGGCCATACCACCCTGAACGTGCCCGATCTCATCTGATCTCAGAAGCTAAGCAGGGTCGGGCCTGGTTAGTACTTAGATGAGAGGAAAGCTAATACTATACACACTTTTTTTTTTTTTTTTTGACACCCAGGCTGGAGTGCAGTGGTGCCATCATAGCTCACTGTATACACACTTTACAGATGGGAAAACTGAGGCTAGTAAAGATGTACATAGCAGGTACCAAGTCCACTCCTTTATCCTTTACACCACATTGCCTCTGAAGGTGGCGGGCCAGGGGCTGGAATGAGAAGTTAGGATTGGAGGAGACACCAGAGGGTTTCTCTGGAAGTTTATTTTTTCATTCCGCAGTACCACTTGGATCCCTTCTGGGCATCCCAGCAAAGGAATGTCTCTGCCTCATCGGAGTCAAAGGCTCTGGACGTACGCAGAGGGCTGTAAAGTCAGGCGACACTGGGGCGCCAAGCCAAGGACTGAACAAACCAGGCTGGACCAACACCCAGCGTCGGCACCACGCCCTGGCGGAGGAGAAGGCTTCCTCAGAGAAAGGATGGGAAGTCCTTTACCACCCAGGCCACAGTCCCATTGGCAACACTGGGGGCTGCCCTGCCCTGGTGTCTGAGGCCCCTCCGGGCTCAGACGTGTACAGAGTCTCGGCCTGATCTCTCGGAAGTCAGAGGTTAAAGGTGCTCTCCAGGGGAACAAACGCAAGTGGCCTGGAACACTGCCACGACCAGGGCTGGCTGAAGGTCAGTGGTGCTCAGCCCTCCTGCCTCCTGGATGCTGCTTCGCCCCAAACCCTAACATAACGCCTGGCATATGGTCTATGCTCACTTCATGTTTGCTGAATGAATAAACAAGCAAATGAATGACAGATTGGCTCTGGCAATAAAATTGCCCTGTGCCATCACATCATACAGGCCCTGCCCTGCTCACTCTCAGACCCCAAATCAGAGCTCAGAGGCCAATCTGGCTTAGTCAGCTGCCAAGGAAGCAGCAGCGATAATAGCACTTCCCCTCCACACTTCCTCTGACCTTTCAGAGGAGCCATCCTCGAGGAAAGGCAGGGCCAAGGATGCCCGGGCAGGAGGAAGGCTCTGCCCACTCCTTTCCAGGACTTCTGCTCCCCCTGGCAATTATCCTGCATCTCCCAGCTCAAGGCCCGCTGTGGGGGGAGGAGCTGTGGAGGGGACCATTAGGAGCGGCGCAGCGAGGAGAGCGGTGCCAAGAGTACCTCTCTTTGCATTTTCTCCAGGGCTAATGACCCTAATTGTTAATAATAGCAGCAACAACAGCAATCATGGCATGGCACCTTCATGGTTTTGAGCAGCCTTCTTCCAAAGTGCTCCTAGCACATAGCCTCACAGTGCTGTGCGTCATCCTTGGAGGACAGGGGTGTCCTGTGATATGGGCAGGGCTGCTGGGTGCCAGGGAGGTTTGGTGTTGATGTGGTCACAGTGATGGGGTCGAGGGCGCAGTCACAGGCCTGGAGAGGGGAGCACTGGGCTCTAGCCCTGGCTCTGCCTCAAACTAGTCCAGTGTCTTTGAGCAAGTGTCTACGTTTCAGTTTTCTCACTTGAGAAAAAGGGAAATTGGACTATTTCTCCAACTCTATCCATCTCAAACGTTCTGGCTCAATAAAATGAGCTGCCTTCTAGCCCACAGCCTGGTGACTGACCTCCCCTGCACAAGGTCAGAAAGCTCCTGGAAGTTGGGATGCCAGCTGTGCCTGCCTAGCATCCTAACCGATGTCCTGCGAATGCTCCCCACAAAGAAGGCAGTGGTACAGACGGCAGCGAGGAAACATCCAAAAATCATCCTAATGGTCCCTGAGTGCCAGGAGAGCAGGCGGGCAGCAGGCCGCCACTGAGGCCAGATGCCATCCTGCCCATGACACCAGCGCTGGTTCGGACAAAGGCTGGAGGTATTCCAGTGGGTCGGAGCAGACAACTGCCCTCACCGGCCAGAGCGTCTGATTCTCCACGACGTTCAGAGCGTCGTCAGTCGGACGCAGCAGAGAGCCCTTCCTCCCAATCTCCCCTCTGCTCTATCACATTTATCCTTTCTCCTCCAAATCCTGTTTGGCAATCGCCTTGTCCAAGAGTAATTTCCAGTTGAGCCCTGCCAAACCCTGGTCTCCCCATTCCCACTAACACCTCTTCGGCTCCCAGCCATCACTCAGTCATGTGTCCCTGTGCCAGATGAAGCTTCAAGTGTGTGTTCTCCCTCTTGTCTGTGTCTAGAAAGGGGCAGGAATAGGGCCAGTGTTTCCTATTTCCTCCTTCCTTAAAGTTTCCTCCAGCTGCAGTTTCCAAGACGTGAGGCAGGGCATTCGGGACAGGGAGAGTGGCCTATAGACGCCTGGGACTTCCCTGGGCAGCAGGAGGGCTAATGCTGGAATCTCAGGCAGACTCTGGACAAGGGCTTGGCCAACGTGTCGACCTCCGGGCCAAAAGACTGGATGGAGAGGGCGGGCAAGCTGCTCCAGCACCTGGTGGCTTTCCCCACGTTGCTCCTAACCCAACCCAGGCTGGGCAGGTTCAGACAAAAACCTACTCTCTCCAGCCCACAGCGTCGACTGCAACCCCTGACTTCCAGTACCTAACAATATGAGTATCAGGTTGAACCATACGAAATTACCTTTTTTTTTTTTTCAGGGACTACTGATTAGAGATGAAATTGACTTTTGTAGGTCAAAAGTGGTTGCATATTGGCCATTTCATATGGTTTAATCTAAGAACTCTTCTATGTTCCCTAGAAGATAGTAAACTTTCTTAAGTCCTGGACTTCTCTATCTATAGCCAATATTTCTTAGTTTCCAGCTTAGGACATAGCAGAATTATGGCCTTGGAAGGTATTGAGTAAATACTTCCCAAGTAGCGTTCCAGGCAGATGGAGGTGGCAGTCCAAAGGCAGATCTTTTTTGGTTACTTTTCTTTTGGCCATCCTGGATAGAAGGATGGAACTTAGCTGCAGGTTGTGCTACATGGTGCCAGGCTCTGTGATAAAAGAGTTTTGTTTGGGCATTGAGAGTTTTACCCCTTTGTCTTCCATAGAAGAGGAAGGTCTTGAATTAGAAATGTCTGTATGTCCAAACTCGGTTTCAGTGTAGGAGATGAAGGTCCAGAGATACCACTTGCCTCACTCAAGGTCACACAGCAGCCAAGAGCCCAGGCCACCACTTTTCTGACTCCCAGTCCCGTGCTCTTCTGGCAGGCCCGGCAGCCCACGAGAACAAACTCCTCCCTGTCTGCCCCTGCCAACTTCCCGGCTCCCCTGCTTTCAGGCTCCCCAGCCCAGACAGAGGGGAATTGACGACAGGATCAACAGTCCTCTCCTACATGAAAAGAGCCCTGAGTCATAGCAGGCCTGGCCCCAGGGTTTCCAGGGAGAAAAGAGAGAAAAAAAGCCATCCTGGAAACGCGATCTCTCTCCAGAGCCCCGTCCAGACTGGGGGGCAGGTGGGGGGCAGCGTGGTGATTGGGTCACTGACAGTGCAGCCAAGTACGCTGTCCCTGCCGAGGGGGCACCTAGAAAGCCTTGCTCCGCTCAGACAGCAAGGCTCAGGGCAGGGACAGCCCAGTTCTCTCAGAATCAGCTCATTAGAGAATCCTAATGGACGCGGAAGGCTGGTGAGCCACACAACCTCTGTGCTGCTGGTGAACTCCTCCTCCTACAACCTGAGACCCCTTCCTCAAAAGGTAGCGGGGTAGGTTCCGGAAGCCCTCAGTCCCTGGGCTTCCTCAGCCGGCCCCGTGGTGAGAGAATGCCTGTTGTCCTGCCTCCCATCGTCCCCATCCCGTCCCCACCCACGGTGGCCCAGCTGCTCCTACCTGGAAGGACAGGCCTGGTGTGGCAGCAGTGACAGTGGGAAGGAGACTCTCTAAGGGAAGTCACCGTGTCAGGAAGGTCCCTCTGTGTGCTCGTGAGGACTCTCAGCACTCCTGACCTTAGAAAAGATGCTCCTTTTGGTCAGAGTTTGGGAAATGGGTGAGAGGAGTCCAGGAATCTAGGGGTGCTTTCTGGTGTTGACTTCTCTCACTGTCTTAGTATTTTGAAAAATTTCAAACCTGAAACATTGAAAAAAAATAGTACAACAAGCAACTACAGACCCTTCATTTAGGTTCACTGATTGTTAATACTTTTCGATGTATACATACTCATACACACATTTTTTTTGTTGAACCATTTGAAAATAACTTGCAGACACTTTGCCTCTAAATACTTTTGCATAATCTCTAAGAATAAGGATATTTTCCTACAAAGCCACATTTGCATTTATCACACCTAAAAATTACATATCATTTAATATATATATTTAAAATTACCCAATTGTCCCAGAGTATCTTTTATAGTCTTTTTTTTTTTGACCCAGGATCCAATTAAAGTTTATGCATTGCATTTGGCTATAATGTCTCTTTAGTTTCTTCTACTCTAGACTGGTTTCCACCTCCCTGTCATTCTCCCTACAACACACAATTTTTTTTTTTTGCTAATCTCTGTATCATTCCAATTTTAGTATATGTGCTGCTGAAGCGAGCACAACATACAATTTTTATGTTTTTTTATGACATTCATTTTTTCAAAGAGTCTCAGTCACTTGTCACTTACAGTGGTTCACATTCTGGATTCCTCCCTCATCTCCTCTTAATTAGATTCAGGATAAACATTTTTGACAAGAGCGCAGGAGGCATGGCTACACATCTTACTGCAGCCTGAGGAAGCTCCTACATCAAAGAGTCTCGCCCACTGCTGATGTTGGAATACCTGGTTAAGGTGGCACGTGCTGGATTTCTCCATCGTAAAGACAGACTTTTCCTTTTGTAAAGGGTTTGCATCTGTGAGGTGATACACTGGGCTACAGACTGAATGTTTCTGTCTCCCCCAAATGCATATATAGAAGCCTAAATCCCAACATGATGGCATTAGGAGGTGGGGCCTTTGGGAGGTAATTAGGTCATGAGGATGGAACCCTCATAAATAGGATTAGTGTCCTTATAGAAGACACCAGAGAGATGTCCCCCTTTCTGCCAAGTGAGGATACAATAAAAAAAACAGCTGGTCATCTGCAAACCAGGAAGAGTGCCCTCCTCAGACATTGAATCTGCTGGCACCTTGACATTGAACTTCCAACCTCCAGAACCTTGAGAAATAAATTTCTGTTGTTTAAGCCACCCAGTCTATGGTGGTCTGTTGTAGCAGCCTGAACTAAAATACGGTAAGACCAACCTTTTAGCCAATGGTTTAGCATGCATTAGATGCTAGCTTGAATCAGCTATTACACTGGGGGCTGCAAACTGGTTGATTGAAAGTTCTGATGATGTTGGTCAAAGGGTACAAAGATCAGTTGGACAGAAGGAACAAGTTTTTGAAATCTATTGCATGGCAACTACAGGTAATAATAACATAATGCATATTTCAAAACAGGCAAGAGAGTAGACTTAAAATTTTCCCCTCACCAAAAAGAAGATAAATATGTGAGGTGATGGATATGATGATTAGCTTGACTTAATTATTCCATCATGTATATATATCAAAATATCACATTGTAACCCATAAACATACACAATTATTATTGTTCAATTAAAAATAAAATAAAAATTAAATTTAAAGAAAAGATCTGCCATTACTTCTACATTTTGTTAGTTGGCATTTCTTGGTTTTTTTTTTTTCTTGAGACACAGTCTTGCTCTGTCGCCTGGGCTAGAGTGCAGTGGTGTCATCATAGCTCACTATAACCTCGAACTCCTGGGCTCAAGTGATCCTCCTGCCTCGGACTCCTGAGTAGCTGGACTACAGATGCGCACCACTATGCCTGGCTAATATTTTTATTTTTAGTGGAGACGGGGTCTTGCTCTTGCTCAGTCTGGTCTCGAACTCCTGACTTCAAGCAGGTCCTCCCACCTCGGCCTCCCAGAGTGCTAGGATTATAGGCGTGAGCCACCATGCCTGGCCTTAATTGGTATTTCTGTTAAGAGTTTTCCCTCCCTGCTCCTCTTCCCCTCTGTTAACTGTCAGAATGGACTCAAGGAATCTTTTATCTTCAGTGCGTTACAATCCATAACTGTTATCCTTTTTGATGCTCAATGTGTCCCACATTTGCCTGGAGGGAGCCCCTCAAAGCCAGCTCCTATGTCCTTTGACATGAGTGTGCTCTAGCTTTCTGGCACGACATGGTTCACTTGTACTTCCCAGTCCCAGACTTGGAGCCAGCCATTTCTCCAAGGAGCACTGGTTTCTTATAGTGGAAAAGTGATAATTAAAAATAAAAATCCAGGTATAGGTGTGTTTACCTGGGTAGCATTGCTTCTAGAGACTTTTGGTGGACAGACCTACAAGATATACAAAAAGGCCACAGGGTTGGTGGGGCGCGGTGGCTCACACCTGTAATCCTAGGTCTCTGGGAGGCCGAGGCCGGAGGATAGCTGGAGCTTATGGTCTCAATATCAGCCTAAGCAACAGTGAGACCCCATCTCTTCCAAAGATAAAAAAGAAAAACGAAAAGACAAAAAATACTGTTCATGGAGGCTAAAAAGTAAGAACACTAATAAATAGAAAAAAAAAAAAAAGAAAATAACAAGTATGAACATAAAGAAAAAAAAATAAAAAGTACACAAAGACCACAGAGTTCTTCCTCCCCTTCCCCCATTTCATACTGATACCTTTTTCCATAGCGAGACCCTAATTTCCAGAAATGTCAACATAGTTACTCATTGATCTATCCTACAATAAACAAAATGGTTTCCAATTTATGACACCAATACCACAACCAACAGCATGACAACAATGTAAAGTGCAAGAATTCTTTTTTTCCTTAGAATATAAATTCTACTGAGGATATAGAATCAGAATATTAAGCTTAAAAATTATTAAATACTTGAATGCATTCTTTCCTTTGTAATCAAATTGATACTTGTTTAGTTACTGTTTCTGTTGTGCTTGGCTTTAATTTTTGAATATGTAAAATATTTACATGGTACAAAAATTAAAACTGTCTAAAAAGGTATAACCAGAAAAGTCTCACTCCCATCCCTATCTCCTCTACCCTGCTCCCACCCACCCCCTATAAGCAAGCATGTTAATGGATTTCTCATTTATCCTTTCTCTGAGTGTGTGTTTGCAAAAAACATTCATATTTCTCCTGCTTTCTCAGCTCAAAGGGGGCATACTATCCACACTCTTCTACATCTTGCTTTTGTCACTTAATAACATATCCTAGAAATCACGTATTGGTTCATAGGGCTTCTACTCCTTTTTCTTTTTCTGGCTGCCCAGCACTCTGCTGTGTGGCTGTACCATTGTTCATTCAACCAGTCTCTTAAGAATGGGCATTTGGAGAGTTTCCAGTGATTTCCTATTACAAATATGCCTTACAGAATCACCTTGTGCATATATCTTTGTGAATGAGCATCTTCTGGATAAATTCCTAGAAGTAGGAATGCTGGGGAAATGTGTATGTAGTTTTGTTAGATGTTGCTAACTCCCCTTCCATGGGGGTTGTATTGGTTTGCACTCCTGGCATTGATTTTACAACCTAGGTAGACCTTGCTCTTCCATTTCCAGTTCATCTTCCCTGAATTGTCCCAGAGATTTGTGTAGGAAACTTGGGAAACTAGGGCAGAGAGAAGTGATGAGGCCGAAGACCTCGGCCAGAGAGGAGCCACAGTGAAGGGAGGTGGAGGGGGGCCCTTGCCCCTGACACGTATGTTCTCATCCCCTTTTCTCTCCTGTGGCCTCTCCACTACCCCTCCCCAAGCAGACTGTCTCCCAGCAGCCTCTTCCCTGACCGGGAGCCCTTGGCTCTGCTTCTACCCAGATCCTGCCTGGTTTTCCTCAACCCAAGTTCACGTGGGCTGAATAGAGAGGACTGGCTGAAGGTGGAGGCAGAAGTGGAAGGTCCCTGTCATTTGTTTTAACATGCACAGAGGAAATAAGTCAGTGGAACAAGAGTGGCTCAAACAAAGAAAAGAGGAAAGAAGAGACAAAGAGCAATGCTGGGAGAGGAAGCCAAGCATAGGACAGTCCACACAGGCCCTCTGGACTCAGCCCTATTCCTGTGACCTGCAGAAAACGGGAAATGAGTGGAGAGAGGCTGTCATCCCGACTGACTAGCCCGAGGCCTTGCCTTCCTCATCCCTCCTTCCCTCTCGCTCCTACCTGCCAAATACCAACCAGGGATGACAGGGGTCAGCCTAGGAAGAGAGCCCAGTTTGAGGGGCACCCTGGGGACACAGAATTCAGACGGCCTGAAGAATCCCCCAGGATGGACAGTTAGGCTCAGGGAGGGGCATTCTCCTTCAAGGTCAAACCACACACCTGGGGCAATCTACTCCAAGCCGAACAGTTTCTTAGGGTCTTGAGGACCAAGAATGAACATCTCCCTTTCCTCCTTTCAAAGCTTAGTAGGTCTGGAATGTTCTATGCTAGATGGGCAAGGCTGATCCATGTCTTTGGGTGCTGGGTCCGAGGCCAGAAGCATTGAAAAAAGAGAAAAGGGCCCACAGAGGTTACTAAGAATAAGGCAGCAGAATGCTGGCATTGCTGGCAGGTGGCAGCTGTGTCCTGCTGGCTGAGCAGCCCCAGGACCTCTTCCTCTCAGGACCCTCCAATCAGTGGGGGTGGGAAGAGTAAACCCCCTATATCCTTGTCCAGGGACCTCCATCCCCCACGAACCACCTTACTTCCTCCAGCGCCCATACCTGGGGCAAATTCTAACTGCTTTACTTCCCACCCCTAACTGGGTCCTCCCAGGTTGACTTCAGACAGACAGAAGCCACAACAATCTGACAAATCTGACTCAGCCACCCCTCCCACCTCACTGTGGGAGCAGGCTGCCCACTGTGCGGAGGGAAACCGAGGCCAGGGGGCAAGTTAGGAACCCGCAGGGTTGAGTCTGCTTCCCATGCGCCCCCCAACTGCCCTTCCTTCTCTCAGAGAGCGCTGACCACGTGCTCTAGTGTCTCGGGCGCTGTGCTAGGCACCGGGGGTGCACGCCGGGGACGAGCTGTGCTACTTCGACTTGACCTTGAATCCTGAGACACGGAGGTGGTAAACAGAAGGGACGGGGCCGCGAGGCGCAGGCCCCGGCCCCCCAGCTCTGAGCCGTTCTCCTCGGAGTTCGCAGACCGCGGCCGAGACGGGAGGGTGGAGCCGAGCCTCGGGAGAGGCTGCCGGGCGGGGCCCAGAGGGCGCGGAGAGCAGAGGGGCCCGAGGGTGCGCTGCAGTCCCTCCAGCCCAGGAGCCCCCTGGGGGGGTGCTGCGGCTTCGGGGTGCAGATCCCCACTCCGGGCGCACCCCGACTCAAGGCCGCGGGAGCAGGCGCCCCGAGTGCGGTGCGCGCTAAACAGGGACCTGCTCCTCATGGGGAAGCCCTCCCCAAGCCAGAAGCTACCCCTAGTCAGGAGGGCTGGCTGCAGGGCTGGTGGCATTACCGACCCGCACAGCAGGAGGCCACGGGCGGGGGGGGCGGCGCATGATTTAGGGGTTATCCCTCAGCAAGATGGTGGCAGGAGGATGGGGCTTCAGAGGAAGAGCAAACAAATGGGTTCCCCTCCCCCCTCCAGAACAAGGGCATTTATCCTGTCTTGGGGCTTCGGCCCACAGGGGAAGGCCTCATTCCCTTCTCCATCAGAATGTAAGTAGGGAAGAGCTATCTTGCCTTGGGGTGCAGTCAGATGGATCAGAACACCTCAAAATGAAAATTGATTCCTCTTGCTTCCCCCGCCCCCACTTAGGCTCTCCTCCTCCAGTCTCTCCAGTCTCTCAGCTGCAGCCTTTCCCACCGCCCCAGCCAGACCAGCTGGGGCTCCCGGCAGGTGTTTCTCCCCCCAGCCTGGCTCGCACAGCTTCAGGTCTAAGACCCACCTCGCAGAGCACCTTCACCAAGCTGCCACCAGCCCTCCCAGCCCCAGAGCCTGCTCCCCAAGCCACCCCCCTCAGCTCCCCGGCGGCACCCAGCCCAAGTCACAGCCTCTTCTGGCCCTCCACCTCCAAAAACCTTCCCTACCCAGCCCCTCTCCTCTGTCTAGGCCAGGCCCAGCCTGCAATGACCCTGGCCTCCTCCCTTCCTTCCAGGTAGAGGCCCCAGGGCAGCCGAAGGGTCGCCAGATGGCAAGAGCTGGGAGAAGGGGCTGCTCCGGGGAGGGGCTCAAGGAAGGAGGGGGAGGATCTCAAGACTCCCTGCCAGACACCCCAGCCAAGGGAGGAGGTAGCTCAATAGAAGGGGATTTTGTTTCCTCTCCCTCCCCGCCTTCCTTTGCCCTCCCCCCAGGGGCCTCAGTGGAGCCCGTTTCTTCATTTCACATTCCCCCTACCCAGCCAGCAGGCACCGGCATCACGCCTGCAAGTTATTGTAAGTCCGGCAGGAATGCCAGGAGGGAGGTGCCTCTGGCCCGCAGAGTGCCCACTCCTCGCCCATGCTGGGGCAGGCCACTCTGCGCCCTCCACACCCCGAAGAAGAGGGACGGTACCCTCAGGGAGGTGGAGGAGTGTATGTGGCTGGACTGGCCTCGGGGAGTGATGCCAGTGGCCCCATCTACCAAGAGTGAGCCAAGTATGTGAGTGTATGTGAGTGTGAGTGTGTGTGTGTGTGTGTGTGTGTGAAGGAAGAGCAGGAAAGGCAATCCCAGCCTTGATTTCCAGCTCTTCAGCCAGCCAATGCAGCAACCCAAGACGCTCGGGGACCCTCCCCAGCACGCCAGCGGCCCATACCCAGCCGCCGGACACTCCCCAGCCCCCCAATCTTCAGGCTTGAAACCGAAAACTTTTCAACTTCACCCCCTTCTCCTTCCTCCCCTTTGGGACCAGCGATGTGTGGGCCGGTGCCCTCAGACACTCATACAGTTGGTTCTGGACGCTCACACTCAAACAACAGCGGTACGAGGGAACTCCCAGCTTTTTCCACTGCTAATTATAGACGTGAAAGTCTGAGGATGTTTTGCAAGCAGCAGAGAGAAACTGCTGAGGTTTCTCTGCAAATCCAAAGAAATTTAATTTGCGTGCTCTCCTTTCTCAACCCCCTCCTCCCCCAGTGTGCCCCTCTCCTGGTCCCGAGGCAGCCCCTCCTTTCTGCTAAAGATTTTTTACTTGGTTCTTTTTTTTTTTTTTTTTCCATCTCTCTTTTGGGCTTTTGAGAAAGGGAACAGACGCGGAAAATATTTTTGCAACAGTTTTCCATTCTGCCTCTCATTCCCAAGCCAAGGGGGAGGGGGAGGGCAGGAACGGATGGGGGGAGGCGAGGAATAAATGTTTTTTTTCCAAGAGCTCAATTTTGGTGTGAAAAAGACAGTCCCTCCATTTCCCTACCTCATGGCCCAGGAATGACACAAACTAGGAAAAGAAAAACAAATCACTTGTGTGATCATATGGTTTCTCAGGGCTGAAAACAGGAAAGAAATACAGTATCTGACAAATCTGTGCACACACACACATACACACACATAATACATCCTCCAAAGCCAGGTGCATGAAATATGCTAGGAAGAGGAGATTCGGGGAGTTTTAAAAGCCATGGAGAGGAAAGAAAGAAACAAAGTTTGCAAATCACGAGTCAATTCATTCTCTGCAAGCCTACCTCTCTTTCTAGCAAAGATCCAGGTTTCTCCAAGCGGGACTCTCCCTCCGGGTTTCCATGGATGGGGACAGGGTGGGGTGACCACCCACCGGTCTCCCCAGTGTGGCAACCGAGCTAGAGACGCTGGCGTCGCGCTCCTGCCTTTGCAGCTACGGCGGGGAGTGGGCTGGGTCTCCGCCCCAGCGCTTCCAGCGGGAAGGACCTCTCGGGTCCCGGCAGAGGAGGGTGCGGGGGAGCTGGGCGGGAGTCTCCGATCCTGCCCTCTTCGGAGGGATGGTTCCCCAGGAAGTTCGTGCCTCCCCCCCGGCCCCCGGCTTTGAACGGTCTCAACAGCAGAGCTTTCTTGAGAAAATGCTTGTCATGGCAACAGCTCCAGCCAACTCGGGCCAGACTCCTGCTCGCCAGCTCTCCCCGCGCGGGGCGGGCGGGAAGGGGGAGGGGCGCGCGGGGACGGGGGCGGGACTCGGCGCGGGGCCAGACCGCGACTCTGCTGTTAAGGTGGCCCGGCTCGCAGCCGCCCGCTTCCTGGTGCGCCTTAAGGGGGAATGGGGCAGGGAAAGCGAGGAATCCTCTCTCCTCTCCGCTTTCCTCCCGGCTTTCCTCCCGCCCTTGCTCTCACTGGTCGGAAAGAAAGCCGAGGGGGGTGGGAGTGGCTGGGGGTGGCGGTATTCAACCGTCGCTGGGTGCAGGGGAAAAAAGGAAGCTTCTGCAGGCGGTTGGCTTCCTGCACCTCCTAACAGGCCTAGCCACCTCTTACTCACTTAGACCCAGGACCCAGAAACCCAAGTGTCTGTGGGCATTTGTTTCGTCCCCTCCCGCCCTCCTACCCCTGTCTGAATAGGGGGCTCGGAGAAGAGGGGGAAATGACTGGTATAAACCGCCCCCCCACGCACACACTCTTCCGCACCACATTTCGCACGCAGCCCGCATGTTGCTCCCGCTTGCGCTGTACCCGCCAGAGGCACATGCACAGTGCATGAGGACAGCTGCCTACTTTTGGGCCCTAGTATGTGTGGGTTGTGGTACCAAACGCTTTGCATATATCATGTCTAATCCTCCTGGCAATCTTGAAAGGTACTTATTAAATCATCCTCGTTTCACGGTTGCGGAAATTGAGGATTGAATGACTCGCCCAAGGTTCCACGTCTGGTTAATGACAGAGCCAGGATTCAAGGCCAGATGGGACTGACTGCCCATGCGCTTTCTTGTACTTGTATCATACTCACGTTTCCATCTTAATGTGGACACACTCGGACATCCATGCACACTTGTACACAGCCTGTAAACTATTAATCACGCCCCTGTACCCACATACCCACCAGCATTGTGCAACAGTGCCACCCATAGATTTTGCATAGAACTTTATGGCTTTCAAGTGCAAACATGCGCCATCAGCTGGTTCACACGCTGACGTATCTTCATTGACTGATACATTCCCACACCTACCTCAACAGAACACACTCGCTCATTTTTATATGCTTATGGAGGGCAGGGTGACATACATCTCACAGGGTACAGCTGTAAGCTATGCTGCGAGGAAGGTGACTGGCCACTACTTCCCATCCTTCTTCACAGGGGTTTGGGAAAAGGCCTCTTTGATAATACCATCCTAACCCAACACCTCACACCACACCTGTCCTTCTTTGTGGCCCTCCCTGTCCCAAGACACAGGGCCACGTGCACATGGAGAAACAGAGTTGAGAGTAAGACCCAGGGGTCTGGTTTCCCTCCATCCATGAGCACCCTTCCCAATTTCCTAATGTTGAGGTCCTTTCTTCACTCTCTTTATTTTCCTACCCTACTATTTCTCAACAACTCATCCACATCCTATTTCCGAACGAGGGAAAGTTAGACAAAAGTAAAGGAATTTTCGAGAGTGTTTTGGCTGGGCTCAGAACTCAGAGCTCCTCAGTGTGGTGCTGTAGGTTCCCATCTGTGCTGGGAACCCAGTCCCAAGTAAGCCCCTGCCTGCGCTTGTGCCTCTCCTCTCCAGCCCAGCCTAGCTAGGGAGGGCTGCAGGGGTGGGGGGAGGTTTTAGGGTCACCCTCTATGGAAAACTATCCATGGATTATTTCCTAAGCACTTCTTTCTCCCTAGGGATTGAAGGTCTCACCCTCAAGGCACTTAAAGGACACCAAAAGTGACCTTTGTTCTCATTTGCTCCCTACCCCTCTCCCAACTCCTCTGGTCCTTTCCACCTCCCCAGGGCATTTCAGGGATAGAAGTGGTACCTTGTTAGATTTTGGTAGGTCCTAGCAAAATGTCAGATTCAGGAGCCCACATCACTTGCTGGGGAAGAAATGGGGAAGGAAAGGAAAGGAATCAATGGAACAGAGCTTCAGATTTAATGGCCTGTCAGGCTCCTTGCTGGATGGGAACAACTTGACATTTAGCGCCCAATGAGTGTCAGTTGCATCTTTATCATGAGCAAGCCAGTCTCTGAAATGGCTCTTTAAATGTATTAAAGTATATTTTCAGCTCATCTGCGGTGGCTGTGTGTGGAAGCATTGCCTAACTGTTCAGTAAACTTGTCTTGGGGGAATTACAATTTAGACCAGATGTATGGGCCCATTAAGGAAGAAGTCTGCTTTGGCTGACTGGCCTGTGGGGGCTGGGAAGTGATGCCCCTTCACAGCTGATTATTGTTTGAAAGGTAAGCTCTTCATCAAAAACTCCCTGGATTCCAGGGAGACAGGCTGTGCAGGAGAGGTGCTGTCAAAAGAGGCCCTGATGGCTGTCCCACCTCTGGCGGGCTGGGATTCATGGGCAGGCAGGATTGTGACTTCTAAGGTGGCTGTAGGTCCTCCCTTCTCTCAGAGCAGTGCTCCCCCTTGGCTGGCTGAGTGGTTGT
This sequence comes from Lemur catta, assembly GCF_020740605.2. NCBI lineage: Eukaryota > Metazoa > Chordata > Mammalia > Primates > Lemuridae > Lemur > Lemur catta. The sequence continues at coordinate 4,903,109 of NC_059150.1, read as the reverse complement.
GGGATGAGAGAAGAGGAATCCCCCTTATACTTCATTGCCACCCCCATGCCCCTGCAGACAGGAGGTGGTCAATGTGGCTCCAGGGGGACAGTGGCATGATCTCTGGAGCTGAGCTGGCCACTGTGACAACCTGTTTTCTGGAAACCCAGAAGCCTCGGTGCCTTGTTTCCTCCAGCAGCAGGTTTGAGGTCTAGAACGGGTAAAAATAAATCTATCCATAAAAATAACCACAAGATGTGGGAAAATGGAGTTGGCCCCCCTGGGGCAAGAGGGAGGACATTGCTGCTGGCATAGGAAGTTCATGGTAGGCTGTTCTGCAGGTTGTGCTCAGCCTCTGCGCCTCCCTCTTCTCCCTGGCCTCCTGCTGACCTTACAGCTTCCCTAGCCTTGCTCCCCTTAGCCAGGTGTCATGGCCTCCCCAGAGCAGGTCAGTCTCTGCAGGGCTTACATCGCTGTGGACCCTGTCCCCCACCCCACTTGAAGAAAATGCAATCAGCACTCTCTGCCTTAAGTGTTTAACAGAGTATGTTCGTATGCCTCTTGACAGCTCCACCTTGACTTCCCCAAATCCCCCTCATCTCCCTTGAACGCAAATGGCATCACTCCCTATTTGGGTGTCTACTGTTTTTGTCTTGTCTAGAACAGCAACCATCCTCCCTGCGCCCACCAGTCCTTTAAGATGTTCTTGCTCCTCACTGGCAAGATGGAAACTTTCGTTTTATTACAGGTCCTACCCCCTCCTGACCCAAGCTGAGCCAATTACATCCTTTCTTGGGATTTTTAAACTTAAAATCAAAGACAAAACAAAGCTTGGTTCTGGCAGTGAACACTGCGAGCACAGTGAGGAGAGAGGCTCTGGAAGTTTTGGGGGCCGTGTTCCCTGGCACGGGGGAGAAGCCCCACTAGGAAAGTACCCGGCTCACATGCAGAGAGGGGCAGAGAGAAAGCTAAGGCGTGAGCGCTGGCAGCATTGGAGTCAGCTGTGCCGCACGTCCTACTGTCCCCGAGCCTTTCCTACACCAGTTCCATGACTCATGGTGCATGCCTACGCTAGAGGAAACTGGGTTTTTTGGTCACTTGTACGAAGTAATATAGAAATGCAATATAGAGAGTAATATCAAGAGTCCGCTTGCTCAAGGCTTCTTGGGCGTGGCTCCGGGTAAATTGAAAGATTAAAAAAAAAAAAGAAGAAAGTAATCTAGATGCCCATTGAGCTAGTACCTAGGATTTAGGTAGACTCATTTCAGTGCATTTTATTCATTCAATAGGTGTTACTGAATGAATACCTACTATTCAATTCAGGACACATTTACTGAATGTCTACTGTTTCTTTTTTTTTAACCTATATTTTATTTTTTTTAAAATTTGAGATGGGGACTCGCTGTTGCTCAGGCTGGTCTCGAACTCCTGAGCTCAAATGATCCACCTGCCTCGGCCTCCCAGAGTGCTAGGATTACAGGCATGAGCCACCGTGCCTGGCCAGTTATAGTCATTGTTTTTAACGTATTTATTGAGTGCTTCCTATGTGCTAGGTAGTACTTTTTTATTTTAATTTTATATATATATATATTTTAAGACTAGTCAAGTGCCATGGTGAGAAGGGGAAAGAGTAGAACAAGGAGATCCATCTGTAACTGACCGTGAACAATCAGGTGGGACAACTCACTACCTTGGGAACAGCCATAGGTAGTACATGTTAAAAGATGAAATATTAAAATACTTCTTTGGAAATTCCAGGGACTGATTACTTTGGATAAGAATATTAGAAGGCTCTAGGAAGGAGAAAATATTTGGAAGTACCTAAAAATCTTTGAAGAACAAGCTGTGAACTGTTTCGGGGGAGGGCAGGGGTGGAGTGGGGTAGGGAGGGGAAGGATGGAAGGCAGGTGTGCAGGTAGAAAGAACAGAGCAGAAAGGCTGGGGAGGTGGTTTGGGTCCCGTCTGTGGAGGGCCCTGAGTGGCCTCAGTGGGTCCGTGCTCGGCCAGCTGGCTGTGACGCAGTGTGTAGGGGAGATTGGAAGCCGAGAGACAGTGGGAGGGATCATCTAGGCGCAGCATAATGCTGGGCAAGGTTATAGAACACAGTCATATATAACATAGTCCCTGCCTTCCAGAAGCCTCTGAGCTAGTGTGGAGACACATAGAGCTGATAACAACAGAATGAAGTACATGATTAAGTCTAAAACTTGGATCCCCGTGAAAAACCCAATGAAAGCGTAACAAAAGGGAAGCTGAAGGGACAGCCTGGAGCCTTTGAGGAAGGCTTCTTGGGGTTGGCGGGACTGCCTCTGGACTCTGAATTTCTTCCCAGTGTCTTTGTTTCCACTGTCCTGCAGAGCAGGCCTGGTGGCAGCTGAAGGCAGGGCACTTATCCAAGGAACATCTGCCTCCAAGCCGTTTGTCTGATCTTATCATGCATAACCCAGGGCAAAGGTTCTGATGGGGAAGAAACAGGATCTGGGGAGACAGCTTGGGAAACGAATTTAGCTGCAGGTTGGCCCCAAAGGCTGGATGAGCTCCAGCTGGGGGCTGGGGTAAGAACTCTAGGCAGAGATACCAAGGCAGAAGTCCGTGGACTTGGCCCAGGCCCCTGGGAACCCAGATGGCCGGGGCTGACCCTCCAGGACATTCTCATCTACAATCAAAACAAGTGATTCTCAAATCCAGAGTGAGGACCGCTTCAGGAATCAGGCAGGGAGGACTCTGCTCAAGGAAGACAATAATGATGTCAGCATGGGGGATCTAAGGAAGACAAGGATGGACACTTCTGGCTGTACTCATATGAGCAATAAGCAAATAGCAGCTGCTATCTCAGCAGCAATAACAACAGCAAGCTGGGCCTATTTCTCTGCTGCGGGAACCTTGCTGGGCCGTCCACCAGGAGGCCTGACTCCCAGCTCACCCCTTGCTGAGCGTGGGTGGTCATCACCGACAAGCAGCAGTTCCATGTTTCCCACTTCCTGGGATTCCTGTGGAGAGGACTGGATGGAAGCACCTTTACTGAGATCATTAGAGAGTGTGTCTGAAGCGGCAAGGGTGGATGCAGAATTAAATCAAAGGACACGGTCTCAGAGGACCACCTAGTCACTGCATCGCAGAGGTCTTTAGGGCTCAACTTTTGCTTCTTGGTTTTTTTGTTCTTTGTGTATTGCTGGCTTCATGCTCTGATTCTGGCAATAACGAGGGTTAGTGGGGGTGCCAAGAGTTCCATTTTACTCTGCAGTCTTGGGCAGAGGTCCTGCAGGAGGAAGGTGAAGCCAGGCAGGGGGACCATGTGTTCACAGGAAGAACCCGTGTGCTGGGCTCTGTGCTCCTGGAGGGACCGGACTGTCTATTCCTCATCTTTGTGTCCCGGTGACTAGCACATCCAAGACAATCTGGTGCCTCCTGTTAAATGAGGGCGTGCGGAGTTTGACATGGGAAAACCCGAAATGGAGGAGGTGAAGGTCAGAAGCATCTTTTTGATTCAGGGCCTTTGATGAGATGCAGAATTAGTTTGACTTACTTGGGAGCATATTTTTCTGTCCTAATTTCATGCTGGTTCAATAGTTTTGGAAGCTGCAGTGTTTTGGCTTTAATTTCACTTTGAACTCATTAGGTGTTTGTTTGTTGTTGTTTTTTTAACTGAAGTTTGGTTCACGATTTGTTTTTCTAACAAAATATTTGTCTCTCATTTGTTTCAGGGTACAGCAAATTAGTGCCATTTAAAAATAGTTTTTGGTTAATGGTTGTGCTTGATAGAGGAAGTGAGTGTGGAGTGAAGGGAACAAGCGATGATTTTTAAATTTAATTTTGAATCCTAATTAGAGTGTCAGCTTTGCCCTAAGTACTCATTAAGTTTTAAAAGAAGATCAAAGGACACTCAATTGGAAGGATATTTCCCGGCCCCATGCTAGACAGGAAGAGTTTACAGCCTGTCCCATCTCAGATTCTCCCCCTTCCAGAGCCTTTAATAGTTCTGTGTTTGTACAGCACTTGCAGTTCACAATGTGCTTTCTCTACATGGCATATTTACTTTGATCCCTGTAATAGTCCCATATGGTAGGAAGAATAGGGCATGAGTTATTATTCCCATTTTTTAGTTGGGGGAAACTGAGGCTCAGAAAGGTTGACTAAATTGTTTGGTATCACACATTTCATGGCAGGAATATGACAGAAATCCTCTGACTGCTGGCCCAAGGCTAGTACCCTGGCCTTGAGCTGACAGGCTTTCTCACCCTCCCTGCCCCAGGCCAGTTCTTCAGGCTTCAGGATCCATAGACTTGGGGAGTGCTGGGGAGAGCGGCTGGGAGGGGCTGCTGGGGAAGCCGGTGGCAGTGGAACTTGTTTGCATTCCAGGAACTGAATTTCAGCCTTTCTGGTTCTCTGACATTGGAGCCTGGATTCCAGAAATTCCCCTTCCCTTCGCTTCTCACCTCGGGGAAACCTGGAGTGGAATTTGCTTTTTAGGGGAGGCTCAGGCTGGATCTAGCCACCCTCAGTCTCTCCGTTATCTGAGCAGCCCCTGGCCCGTCTTTGCAACCCCTTCCAAACACACGGTGAACCCAAGGCTTCCTCGGCTCAGCTTGTGCACTTGCCTTCCAGCCACTCGGCCAACTAACATTGAGCCCTACTATGTGCTCAACAAGGAACGAGCCACTTTACTTGCATTTATCGCCTTTCACTTTCAAAGTCCTGAGAAGCAGGGGTCATTACGCCAATTCCATGAGAAATGAACCCCAGAGAGGACTGATGACAGTAAGAGAGAGAGTGGTGCCCAGACAGACCCAACCCTGGGGCAGGGGGAAGGAGAGGTCTTAAATGTCTGTCCCACTCAGTCTAACAGCTTCCAGAAGGCAGGAAGGAGGATGGCGGGCATGCCTGTGCCCACTGCGGAGGCTCTTAGTCAATGGTGGGCGGGGAGGAGGGAAGAGGATAACTACTCTTTGTATCTAACCCGGGGAGTGGCAGGCTGGGGAGAGGGGGAGCATGGTAATGGGGGCAGGCCCAAAAGTGAACAGAAGGGTCAGGAGAGCTGCAGTGGGTGAATGTTTAAAAAATTGCTCACCACCCAACACCTGTCTGCCCCGCCCCGCTCTGTTCCTGACTCTGGAGGAGGGGGCCCCTCACCAGTGTTCTCGGGGAGCCACTCAGTCCGTGCCCCTGCCTGCAAGCAGCGCTGCGGATGGCTCAACAAATAGGGAATCCTCCGAGGAGACTCTGCAGCCGCCTTGGGTCACGCACTCGACTCTGGTCTATTAGAAGCGAGCAATGCTTCCGCAGGTCTACCTTAGTCCTTACTGCAGGTTCTCTTGGGGCACCCCCAGAAACAAAAAGACTGAGTAGCCTTTTAAGGCTTTTGCTGAGTCTTCCCCAGCACCCCACTCCAGACTGACGTTTGTGGCCCAAGCTCTACCTTAGCGGTCCCTTTTGCTGCTGGAACTGAGTGAGAGGTGCCTGCCGGACCCAAGGCAGAGGTGGGGAGGGATTGCTGCAGTCTGGCTTCATCTGCTCTCTTAGTGTCTTCTGGGATTTGGTGGTTGGTGGTGGGGAGAAGGTTTGTAGGCAGGAAAGGCTCATCCTGTTGTGTTTTGTAGAGGGGTGTGGCTTGTCTGCTAGTGGCCACGATGTTCATTTTTGGTTTGCTGAGGGGCTTTTGCAAATGCCTAATTTCTCTAGTCCCCCATAGGTTCCCTGTATCTGTGGCATCGGAGGACGGATGCAATGAGGTGCCTTTCCCATGGCCGTGTGAAACCTGGATGATTGATTCAAGGGGATGGCTAAGGGCAGCACCTTGAGCCAAGATCCTTGGGTAAGTCAGAAGTATAGAGGTACATTCCGAAATGGTGGGCTCCTCTGACAAGCGGGGACCTCCAGAGGTCATGTGGTTCTCCCCTTCCACACTCCAGGTAGGAGTGCTCTTGCTACTCCCCGAACAGCAGCTAGTTCTGGATCAAGACAGATTCCAGGAAAAGACGATGCCATAGCTTTGCGGGGACACACTCTTTCCCCGTGGGCCACTCCCGATGTCTCTGTGAGGCCCAGGCCTCCATTCCCACACTTTCCATGGATCATGGAGGCTGCAGCAACCCCTGTGGTCCATCGTGACCGGATCACCTGTCTCAGGACCATAAGGTGCCATTCACCACCAGAGGTCATTGTGCCCAAGCTGTAATTGCGGGCATCGAGCTGTAACTTCTGCCTGGTAATTACCCAAGTGAAGTTGGCATGGTGATACCGTGATATCATCTCCATGCAATAATCAGCCCCGTAATATCCAACTCATTGTGCTTCTTGCGTGACAAAGGCTGAGGAATTGCAGTCACAAAATAACTGGCTCAGATCCACTTGGGCAGCAGTCCCTTGAGACTCAGTTCACATGTCAGCTCCCCTGAGAAGTCTCCCTGAGTCTCCTCTCCAAAACCCAGGTTAGGAGCCCTTCAGGGCTTCCAACTTGTTTAGAATTAACCTCTGTTAAGTGCTTGCTGTGTACTGTGATGCCTGTCTGTTGTTGTGCCTCGTGGCCACTAGACTCCAGACTCCTGGAGGGCAAAGGCATCTTACTCATTTTTGTATTTCCAGTGGCTGGCAGGGTCCTTCCCTGGCATAACAGGTGCCTAATAGTGGTTACAGCAAGAACGAGAGACTGAACACCTGAATGAACATAAAGTGCTATTGGTGCTTGGGAGTCAGCGTTTGTCACAGGAAAGAATATTCTAAATAACTAATAGCATTTCAGAGGCTGGCAGGCCAAGAACCTGTTACCTGGAGGTCTTTGAGAAGGAGCAACATGCCATCTGCCTGGTGTGGGCTAACCTTGGGTTCTGCAAGACCTGGGGACAAGGCTGTGGGTCTTTGACTCCCTTGGAAGCCACAGACACCAAGCAAGGGAGTAAAGAGGAGGGTCAATGACTTTCCCTCTAGGAACGCACCCTCTTCCCTCCCCCGTTTCTGAGGTGCCTGTGACATGATAAATGTTGAAATGCTCTTAAACCTTTGAGATAGGAAGTCTTGGCGGAGTATATACCCACCATTGATCATACACGTCCAAAGTGTCGGGTACTGTGCTAAAGGTTTTAGTTACGCTATTGTATTTGAACCTCATCACACCTCGAGGGGTACTATTATTGTCATTTTATAGATGAGGAAACTGACGGTCAGAGAGGTTCAGTAACTTACTCAAGGTCACACAGCTGGTGTGTAGCACTACTCGGTTTCAAACCTAGTTTCCTCACTCTAAAGCCCATATATTCTCTTCCAAAGACTCCGCTGTTGGAGTCCGTGGTTCCTGGAGCTCTGGCTTTCCTCCGGCCCTCCCTGCTTCTTCCGCTTGCCCTCTCTGGTACTTAACATTGGGTCAGCTGTTTAGAGTTCACAAAATAGTTTATTATTGGCTCTGGCATCGTGGTGGGTAAGCTCAGCCCCAGCGAGCCGAGAGCTCGGTCTGCAGCAGGCAGAGCTGGCGGCACGGGCGGCCTCACCCACCAGCCGCCACAGCCACGGTTTCTGTCCCCTCTCTCGGGTTTCCGTTCCTTCCGTCCCAGCCCAGGGATATTTCTCTCATCTTCCCGTCACACCAGAATCAAAACCTTCTCTGTCCAGCACCAAGGTTGCCTCAGCCTTCACCACCACAGTCTCAACCCCAAACCATCAGATCTCCTGAAGGAGGAAAACCAGAATTTTCAAGTAGTTTCTTTTTTTGTCCTTTTTAAATTTTTTAAAATTTTGATATTTTGGGCGGTCTTCCCATGAGGACTGGAAAAACTGCTAGACAAATCGTAAAAGAGCTGTAACTCTTCAAGTAATTTCTGCTTCTTTTGGACACCCAGGAGAGATGACTGTTTTTGGCTAAACAGTCTTCTTTTTTTAAACGTTATTTTAAAAGTTTTAGAATCGATATATAGTAGTTGTATATATTTTGGGGGCACACGTGATATTTTGATACCTGTATACAACGTGTAATGATCAAATCAGGGTCACTGAGACATCCGTCACCACAAACATTTATCTTTTCTTTGTGTTGGGGTCATTATGATTCTTCTCTTTAAGATATTTTGAAATAGACAATAAATTATTAACTATAATTTCCCCGCTGTGCTATTGAATAGTAGAACTTATTCCTTCTGTCTACCTGTATCTGCGTTTTTCTTGAACTCACAGTTTTCCCCTAATGCTTTGTGGATAGTTCAATGCACGGACTTCATGCCAGGCTCTGTTTGGAGACTGGGAGACAGAGGTGGATAAGACTGAGCTCTGGTTCTCAGAGAGCCAAGAATTTGTCAGAAAATTTTCATGGCAGGCTAAGCAAAGTGGCTCACACTGGGGGTGCCTCCTCACCCCGAGTTCACCATCCCACAAAACTCTAGCCCACACTTCAGAATGAGTAGCAATGATACCACACAGAGTGGTGGGGAAAATTGAGTAGCTTTTAAACCAAAATTTTATTTGCTTTCAGCTTAACTTCTCTGAATTTGGTATCATTTCTTCTGATATTTCTTTCTCATTTCAGCACTTCAGAAGCATAACTACAGCCTGCAGCGTGTCTGCATGTGTGCACATATACCAGGTTGACAGAGTGAGAAAACTGGGGTTGAACCAAATGCAGTAGCAACTTGCTGTGGACCAAGTCCTTCCCTCTGATAGAAGCTCCAGGGGCTCCTTCCCACTCAGACCTTTCTAGACTATAGTCTGTGCTTAGAGATCTTGTCTGGTTATAGGCATTGTTTTTTACTCCTTTAATTTCTTAATTTATAGACCCTTTTTGACACTGCCAGGTAATCCCAGCACTTTGAGAGGCTGAGGTGGGAGGATGGCCTCAGGCCAGGAGTTTGAGATGAGCCTGAGCAACGGGCAGGCACGGTGGTGCCAGGTGCACACCCACAGTCCAAGCCACTTGGGGGGCTGAGGTAGGAGAATTGATTGAGCTCAGGGGTTTGAGGCTGCAGTGAGCTATGATTGTGCCACTGCACTCTGCACTCCAGTCTGGGTGACGGAGAGAGATCGTATCTCTTTAAAAAAAAAAAGGAGAAAATTAAAAAAGAAGTTCTTCATGACATCCATCTATTTGAGTGTTCGCCTAACCCCGACATGCTTTAGTGGTTGATTCGGTGCCGCTGATTCAAGATGGGCTCCGCGGTGGTCATTTGCAGTCTAGTCTGCATCTGGTAGCAGCACTCTGATTTTTAGGAAAAACCACTGCTCTCTCATGCTAAGAATGTGCAGTTTGGGAGCAGTTGACTCCACCCCTGGCCCCAGGAATGTCCACATAACTCAAACCAGGCAATGAGACTCAGTTCTGGGTCTTTGGTTGAAACTGCCACCAGTAGGATTGAAACTAGTGGGGTACACACCTGGAGCTGCGGGGCCGCCCTGCCAACACCTGCCTGAGAGTGGAGTCAACGCGGAGGAAAGTCTAGCGATGAGTTGAGGAGAAATCAGTCCTGACCACATCCTGTGAACTCCGGGCCTGATACATACATGAATTTTGCTCAAGCCAGTTACAGTTGGGTTTCTCTTAATTGCAATGCAAAAGTCTTGACTAATATTAGACCCAAGGCCCATGTTCATTAAAAGAAAAAAAGGTGCCTCTTCCCACTAGCTCAGGGAAAAGAAATGAATTTCTCTTCCTCCCCATATCTCCTGTTATACATTGACCCTTGTTTTTTAACTTCCAGACATGATTGTCCTGAGAGTGCTGTGCAGGGGAGGCCCTGGAGGGACCCGTGGCAAAAGCAATGTGCCTTAAGGGCCCTCAGTCGGGGTGACCCCAGGCTGCAGCTTGTCTCGGGAACAGCCCTGAGGGTGTTAGTTCCCCAGCGTGGGTGAGGGAGTGGCTGTTGGTTGCTGGGTTGGTCTCATGGGCAATTGACATCCTCCCAAGAAGAAGCTGTCCAGCCCTGTGCTTCTTGAGACTGAGGTAACTACCCTTTTTGCCTCAAAACTCTGGGATACTTGGGGGCCTTGCTCCTGTCCTTTTTTATGCAAAGCCCCCCACCATGCAGGGAACCAGTGGGGTGTGTGTGTGAGATTTAACCCACAAGAGCAAAGGGGCCTGGAATTCAGCAGGTATTGGTATCGAATCTAAAGGTCACACTTCAGATAGGTCAGGCCATTAGGGGATTTCTCTACTTACAAGATACTGAGAATTACCTTAGACAACAGAATCCTACTTTTAGGGTGTATTGCAGATCAATTTGTCAGTCACTCCTTCTATTTGTTCCCTTCCTTTGTCTTCCCTAGTTCCCACACCCATCTTGGCTTCTGGCCAGCTCCAGGTTTGTTTTTTTTTTAATAGGTTAAATTTTACCATTCCAAAAGAGAGACAGCTCCAGTTTTTTGAATTACCACTGAGAGAAGCAAGGCTTGCACGAATTACCTCCTCAGTATTCTTCCCTCTGGCTTCCTCCTCTTTATCTGCAGATTCTGAACCTAGGATGAGAGGAAGAACATCCTAACCAGGCGTTTCCCTGCAGGAGGGAGGCTGAAGACTATCCCAACCCAGGGCCTGCTAGGCTCTTTTGTCCCCTCTGAGAGCCCTTAACAGTCAGAGGAGGGACCATGCAGTTCAGGCCCTGGCTTGGCTCCCCGAGGTGCCTCCCCGAGGCTGGACGTGACCTTGCCTGGGGCCCTTCTGCACTTCAACGGCTCTGTGATGACCAACGCCCTCACGGATTCCAGAGAGTCGGCTGCCCCGTGGGTTGTGGCTGCGACGCCCTGTTAGGCTGACTAGATGCACAGCACCACCTGCTTCTGCATTCGCATTCGAACTCGCACAGAGACACTTGTGTTCTCGTGGATTCTATTCCTAGCCCGACTGAGGTTTGCCCCAGTCCCAGCCTCCAGCTGCATCTGCGTTGGTGTCTGAGTCTGGGTCCACCTGGTTATTTCCCTTCCAGAAGGCCCCAGCCACCTTGAACTGGATCACTGTCACATTAAACAGCAAGGTAAAGGAGGAAAAACTTCGGGGCCCCTGTGCAGGGCACTTGCCTTAGGTGTGGCTGTGGTGATGGGAGTCTCAGTCACCCCAGCTCGTCTCAGGCCTGATTGGCCAGTGGCACAGAGCAGCAGGGGTGGCCCGGGCTCTGAGAGCCTCTGCAGCCTGGACTCTAAGCCCCCAGCCCATCAGCCTAATGCTCGAACTAAGCTAAGCTCATTCATTCATTCAGAACATAAGCAGCGTTAGCATCAGGTACGTATGGGGCTTTGTACTAGCTGCAGGAAGAGTTATGAAAATGCTATGGTGGAGTTGGGAGTAAAAACTTACACCCATGAAGAATTAACCAGCAACATAATAAAACAAGACACGAATGACATGAGAATGTCCCAGAATGGTCTGTGGTTTGCTGTGGAGTGGATCAGAGAGAAGTACTGTGGGTACTCAGAGGGGGTGAGGTGACTGGGGGCTGGCATTGTCAGGGAGTGTCCTTTGGGAGTTGATAGAAGTCTTGAAGGTTTCAAGGATCTAAACCAGGCAGGTCTGGCCTCCCAGGGAATGGCTGGAACCGAGGCAGCGAGGCCTCAGCTTCTGGGCTTCAGTCCCCCGAAGGATATAGAAATTGAAGCCGAGGGTTCCTGTTGGGGGCCATGGAAGATGAGAGAGAGTGGGACCCTTCTTTCAACAACTTTGGGGAAAATCAAGAATTTGGCTATCGAAATAATAAATGCCATTTATTGCTGAAGTCCTTTATACAGATTAGGTTATTTAATCCTAAAACCACCCTATGAAATAAGCACTGTTATTATTTCCCCATTTTTAAAGATAAGGAAGCTGAGACTCAGAGAGCTGAAGTCCCCAGAGCTATGTCAGGATTTGAACCTGCGTGTTGTCAAAATACTTGCTTTTTTCACCAGGCCACGCTGCCCACCCCACCCAACCCCACCCCATGCCGTCTTTCCTGTGGGTCCTGGTGACTCAGACTCTTTCTTGGCAGACCTTGTGGTTTTCAGACATTGAGGTTTTTGATAACTGGGTGGATGAGGTCATCCTGTTGTTGTTGTTGCCTCTGCTCTTTGGCCGCACCCGCCGGCCCCCCACACCCACTGGCCCCCAGTTGCTGGTGCCGGAGCAGGAGCTCTGAAGCTAATGTTGGTCTTTTCTTTTCTTTTTTTGGTTTTATAGTGTGTTTGCAAGGACAATGGGTGGTTCCACAGGGGGCGAGCCAAGCCCATTTAAATTACACGCTCAATGTTTTCTAACAAACACTGGTTCTCATGTACCAAGGGCAGTTCTTATCTCAGGACGAGCTTTCTGTCTTCTCAGTGCTCCCCACACTCACCGTACTTGGGGCAGGCTTATCTCCCCTTTTTGTTCCGAGCCTTAAGCCTGATGTGTCAGCAGCCTGATCCTCCATGCCACAGTCGTCACCTTTCCTGGGTGCCCTCCTGGTCCCTGTGAGTGTGACACGTTGGTTGTCAGTGTCAGGCTCCCGGAATTCCCAGGGTGGATGCGCCATGAGGCTCACGCCGTGCCTGCTGCTGGAGGAGATTGTCGTGGGAAGTAAGACTGAGGGAAAGAGCAGAGGAAAAGGGGAAGTGCAAATGTGTACTGAGTCATTTCTAGAAGCTTGGCACAGTGCCTCATATATCTAGTCCTGTGTCACTTAAAGATGGGGAGATGCTCTGAGAAATGCATCCTGGGCGATTTTGTCATTGTGCAAACATCACAGGGCGTGCTCATACAGACCTCGATGGGACAGCCTTCTGCACACCCAGCCTATATGGTGCGGCCTCTTCTCCCAGGCTGCAAACCTGTGCACCGTGTTACTGTCTGAACGCCGTTGGCAACTGTAACACAATGGTAAATATTGGTACATCTAGACATAGACATATCTAAACACAGAAAAGGTACAGTAAAAATATGGTATTAGAATCTTATGTGACCACTGTCATATATGCAATCTGTTGTTGACTAAAATGCTGTTATGCCTGCGTGACAGTATTTTAAAGTTTAATCACAGCAACATAATAGCAGCGCTGTTTGCTGCATTTTGCAGTTGAGAAAACCGATGCTCAGAGAGGTTTAAGTAATCTGCCCATCGAGGGCAGGGCTGGGATTGGCACCAGGTCAACTTGGGGAAGTTATTGTTTTGAACTTGATCCTCTAGGCAACAGGGCATCACTGAAGGGCCCAGCAGGAGAGCGAGAGGCAAAAGCAGCATTTCAGGAAGACAAATCTGACAGCTGTGTGAAGGGCGGCCTTGTAAAAACAACAGGAAAACACCTAGTCCTACGACCTCCCCAGTAACAGTTACAGCTCGGTCCTGTGGGTTCTCTCACGGACAGGTGCCTGCAGGAGCTCTGTGTTGCCGAATCAATGGAGAAGAGATGTGAATCTCTCTTTCAAAATTGGTTTTTGAGAATCTGCTTTTGTAGAGTTCCTGAGTAAACAGCAGAGGAACCAGGGACAGCCTCGACCACATCTCCAGGACAGAGTTGCATCTCCCGTGACAATCGCTTCTCCAAGGAAAAGCAGGAAACCAAGTCTTGGACTTTGACATCCTTGCAGTTTTGTTACCTACCTGCTGCCGCTTTTGTTATCAACTGACAGCCATCACTGCTTTTTTTCTCTTTGTCGCCCTTAAAATCAGCGAGCCCCTGGCCTTCTCTTTCTTTGGGATGCCACGCCATCTCCCTGCTCTCTTCCTCCTTCCCTTCTCTCTCTTTCACTCTCTCATTCTCTCTATCCTTCTGAGAAGATAAACTTTTTTTTACTTCTATGTCCTAATTTCTGCATGAGAAATCTTTCTCCACCCTCGCATGAACACCTGCTGGGCTTTCCACCCTAACAATGTGGACAAGATAGCAGCGAGGCCAGAGCTGTGGGGACCTGTTAGGACGTTACTGCGACCACGTTGGCTTGAGACTCCTCCGGGAGGATGACAGAAGCAAAAAGGAGGGACAGTTGCAAGAGACACTGAGAAACAGAGATTAGCAGCCCTTGAGTAGACCCAGACACTGACAAGGAAACCCTTCCTTTTACTTTTTAAAACATTTAAAAATTTAATTTTTTTTATGGACAGGGTCTTGCTTTGGTGCCCAGGCTGGAATGTAGTGTTGTCATCATAGTTCACTGCAGCCTTGAACTCCTGGGCTCGAGGGATCCTCCATCCTCAGCCTCCCAAGTAGCTAGAACTGCAGGTGCATGCTACCATGCCCAGCTAATTTTTTAATTTTTTTGCTAGAGTTGGGGAGTCTCACTCTGATGTCCAGGCTGGTCTTGAACTCCTGACCTCAAGTGATCCTCCCACCTCGGCCTTCCACAGTGCTGGGATTACAGGTGTGAGCCACTATACCCAGCCCTTTCCTTTTTCTGATAATTCAAGGTCCCACCAGGTGTTAGTGGCCTATGTCAGAGACAAGGCCTGTTATTTCTACTCAAGTCAGTTATCCAAGAGACAGAGAAGGCAGGGAACAACGTGTGGTGAGAGGGTGCCTTGCTCTGTTCCTTGGCAGGGCGGGGTTAGGCTGCCTGCTCTCCCAGGGCAAGGCCTTGGCCTTTGGGAGATGTTTACCCAGCCCAGGAGACCACGTCATGCGTGCTCAGTAAACGGTAATTGGTGGCGGCCACTCAGAAGCCTCTCTAAAATACAGCACGAACAACCACTGCTTATGAGCAACTCCTATCCTCGGCTGCTGGAGGCCAATAGGTCTCATGACTCCTCCTTTCCTGATGGGGAAAGGGAAACTGAGGCTCAGAGATTACAGAGCTTTCCCATGGTCGCCTGGGGAGCCAGAGGGCAGCGTTAGGGTTCAAATGCATCATTCTCCACTTTGACCTGGAGTCCTGATGCTTCCCCCAGCTCATTTCTCGTTGGTGTCAGAGAAACAAGGGGAATTAATGATAAGCCTTTACTTGAGCAGGGTTGTTTACAACTTACAAAACTGCCTCTCATCCATTATCTCATTGGATCCTCACAGCAACTGGGCATTATTATGCTCATTTTACAGATGAAGAAACTGAGGCCCAGAGAATTTGAGGTCATTCAACTGTGAGTGCAAGAGCTAGAATTCAAAGTGAGGTTATTTTGACTCCAAGTCCACAGCTCTTTCTAGGAGGCCTACCTGGGGCTGGGAGGTGCATCCACTGCAGGGAAGACAGCACAGGAGTTAGAAATGAAAGACCTATGTTCAAGTTCAAGCTACACTAAACTGTGTGTCCTCAGCAAGTTACATCGATGTACTAATTCTCTGTCTTGATCGCATAATCATGAGGATCAAAAGCAATGCTGTGTTCAGGGCTTAGGAGAGGAAAACCAGGCGTGGATTTCCCCTCCCCGCCCCCCTCGCCACCTCCCCGGCCCGTCCCCTGACAAAAAAAGCAATGCTGTGTTGTTCAAACTACTTAGCTAACTGTGAAATGTCCCTCAAATATTTGCTATGATTTTTATCGGCGGTCTTCTAGAGGCATTGGTTTACATAAACGGTGGGGACTCCAAACTCCATAGCAGACTGGTGAGACACTTTGAGGAAAGGGGTCTTTCAAAGCTCCTCCTGTAGGGCGGGCGCGGTGGCTCACGCCTGTAATCCCAGCACTCTGGGAGGCCGAGGCGGGCGGATCGTTTGAGCTCAGGAGTTCGAGACCAGCCTGAGCAAGAGCGAGACCCCGTCTCTACTAAAAATAGAAAGAAATGATTTGGACAGCTAAAAATATATATAGAAAAAATTAGCCAGGCATGGTGGCTCATGCCTGTAGTCCCAGCTACTTGGGAGGCTGAGGCAGGAGGATCGCTTGAGCCCAGGAGTCTGAGGTTGCTGTGAGCGAGGCTGATGCCACGGCACTCACTCTAACCCCGGCAACAGAGTGAGACTCTGTCTCAAAAAAAAAAAAAAAAAAGCTCCTCCTGTCCTGTCTTGAGTTACGAGAGCAGCTGGCAGCTGGTTACCCCATCCTCGGCTAGGAGGGCTCTGTCCTCAGGCTCCCGAAGATCCTAACCTGTGGCACAGTCCTAACTCACTGTGCCCTCCTGGCTGCTGGTTACCTGGGCCCCAGATCCACCCCTAGAATGAACCCACAGTCCCTTTTTCTCCGGAAGAGCTTGCCCATGTCTGGGGAGCACTCTCCAATGTGCTCAGAGGTCCCCCTTCTGCCTGGTGATTAAGGAAGGAAACGGCTCAGTGACAAACTCGTCCCAGCCGAGCCTCTTATGGAAATGCTGACAGACCCTGCAAGACCGGATGCCAGCGCCAGCAGCGGCAGCCTCGCCAAAGCCCCAGCTCTGAGCTAAATATAGAGGCGGGAGGGAAGGTGGTATGGATTTGGGGGGCGGGAAGGGACTGGGGAGGGGAGGGAGAAAGAAAGAAAGCAGAAAAGAAGTTGAAGAAATGGGAGAAAATGAGAAGAGTCTCAGAAAAGAGTTGCAGGGAAAGAGAGATGGAAACAAAGGTGGGGAGAGCGATGATGCCGCTGGGAGCAGAAGGGCCTCAGCAGTTCTGTCTGCGTGCAGGAGCTTGCGGGGTGGCGGGGCGGAACCCCATCTGGCCGGGACCCCATCTGGCCAACCTGCTGAAAGCCCTTGGTGGTTGTTTATCTGCCAGCACGGTTAGAACAGAGACAGTGTGAGTCTCCACACCCTGCCTGCTGTCCCCACATCTTCATTAGGGGTCCCCGCCAGTCCACCTGGGGCCTCGGGGTGGCTGGGGTGGAGCTTTGCGCGATGGTGGTGGTGAGGATGGTGGTGGTGAGGAGCGAGGGTGGGTAGTGAGAGGGTGCAGCCTCGCAAGCACTTGACAGAAACCTGCTTCACATACCTCCCGGAGGATGCAGAGGTATCTGGGCAAGCTGGTGCTGAGCTGGAACCAAGTCAGGAGGGTCAGACCCAGCCGAGCGGAACAGTCACTGCTGGCACTGGGAGCTGGCTGCACTGATGGGGTGTGGGGGCCCCAGAGGTGGGGGAGCCCTGCGAAGACAGGAGCGGGTGGTGAAGCTCAGCACAGGGGAGGAGAGGCAGGAAGGGGATGGGGGGGCTGTCCTGCAGAGAGGTTCGGGAAATTCACTGGATTTTGGCCTGAAAACTAAAACTATGCAAGCATCATGTGCAACATGATTTGCAACTAGATTTGCTTTCATAGCAACTATGTTTCAGGACACCGCTCTGGCCGTTTTAGGATGTGGAGTGAGGCTCTGAGAAGGACCCCCGGCTGTGTGGGGAGAAGGATGGGTCGGGGGCCTGGGGCACAGGGAAGGGGCTGGGTGTGCTTTGCTGTGTGAGTCAGCAGCGCTCAGTAGCTGCTCAGCAAACATTTGTGGGTGCTGAGAGCCTGGAGAGCAGGAGGCTGAATTCTCCTTCCTCCCAGGCTCTGGGAGGGAGAAGTAGGCAAGGAAAGAGGGGAAAAGGAAGCCGCTGGTGAGAGAATGGAGGAGAGAAATGAGCCTTTCCTCCCTCCTCCCAGGCTCCATGGGAGCAGAACAGCTCCTGTCCCCCATGGGAAGATTAGCCAGTATTTATGAGCTCGTCTGGAAGGGGCTGTGCTGGAATATTCAGCTTTGGTCCCCTCCCCCCAGCTGGGGAGGGGGTAGGGAGGAGCAGGTGGTGCCTGAAGGCTGCCTGTGGTTTCTTAAAGGGACAGGAGGCCCTGTTGGGGGCCTGGGCTGTCCAGCCCACGAGGGAGGCTTGGCAGGTTCCAGTGTAGGAAAGAGGGAGAACTGAGACCTATTGCAGGGAGGACTCCCTGACAGGGTGGATCGTGAGACACCGGCTGGAGTGCAGGGAGGAGCTTGGGGGTGTCTACACCTGGAGTCCTCAGGGACAGCTCCCCTGGGCTCTGCCAGTGCTGGCCCCTCACAGCCAGCAGGACAGGTCAAAGTTCACCTGACCAATGGGCGCACTTCAAGGATTAAACGCTGGAATATGGGAAACGGTGGAGGTGTGGGTGCAAGAGGAGAATGGAAATAAAAATGCCCCTATCCCTGGTCTAGGGGTCCAAAACCACCAAACGCTTAGCTCAGCCTCTCTCCCTGTGGGAGAGGGAATAACTGAGGGTCTGAGACCCCAGGGAAAGGAGCCAAGAAGAAAGGAGAGAGGATGAGGGGCTAAGAGAGAATGCAGTGGTTAGAGGGGTTGACGGGAAAGGCAGGGAGAGGAGAGAACAAAGCAGTAGCTCCGTGGTAGGTGCTGGGGTCAAAGTGGGCCCAAGACCCAGAGGGGCGGGGTAAAGGCCGAGACACGAGTGAGGAGGACAGAGGTTCTGCACGGCAGGGAAAGAGACAGACCATGAGCAAGGAGGAAGGCAGGGACCGGGAGAGAATGAGGGCAAACCCAAACTCCAGGCAGGCCAGGAGAGAGGACTGGGGATGGGGTGGGGAAGGGGACCCTAGGAGAGCGCTGATGAGGCAGGTGCCAGGCCTGGAGTGTAGCAGGGAGGAAGAGCAGAGGTGTGAGGGCCGCCATGCTGGCAAAGGAGAGGTTGCTGCTTTTCTTCTCTTTCATTTCCCCCGCTATCAATAATACCTTCCCGAGAAGCCGCTTTTGACAGCAATTAAAAAAGCATTTATGCTCCCAGAGAGAAATTGAAATGATTTCCTCCCACTTCCCTATGCTCTCTGGGCAACAGTCCCTAGTGATGGTCTCCCCATGGCATGGCGTGCAGTCCAAACGACAGCAGAGGGGCCGGGGAACGTTCTCCATCCCCCTCCCCAGAGGCAGAATCTCTGAATGTTTTATACCAGGCGCTGGTGTGGAGGTGGCTGTGCGGAGATGGGGTGTGCAGAAGCTGGGCATTTGAAAACCCTTTCCTGACTGCCAGACCTCGGTGCGGAAGAAAGGGAGGCTGGCCGCCTCTTCAGCCTGCTGGCTGGAGGTGACCCTTGTCTCTCTTTGCTGGAGTACCAAGAATCCGGGAGGCTGGGCGGTGGGAGATACTTTCCAGAGTGACTCCCAATTCAGCAGACCTTTACCAGACAACCACTGTGATCCAGGACCTCTGATAGGTGGGGAGGGCGTTCCAGAAATGAGTGAGGCAGCTCCCGGGCTTCCGGGAGCTGCCTAGTGGGTAAGAGATGCACACACAAGGGACCAGGACACCAGGCAGACAGTGGCAGATGGTGTAGGGGGGTGTTAGGAGTCCAAGAAAGCAATGGCGGAGAGGGAGGGAGGGGGGAGAGGGACAGGTCAGTGGGCGAAGCTCCTCCCCAGGATGAGGAACAAGGTCATTGCTCCCTCTGGCAGGACCTCCTGAGCCAGGTTTTGTGCTGGGCTTTGTCTACCTTACCTCCTTTACCCGAACCTTGCCACTACCCCACAAGGTGGCAAGCACTTTAACAGACTGAGAAACCAAGGAGTAAAGAGGTTATTAACTTGCTTGAGGTCACACAGTTGGGAAGTGACAGAGCCAGGGTAAAAGTCACCGAGCTACTCTTTCCCTCCATCTATTCTGCCTCACGTTGGGAACGTCTAATTCCAGAGCCCATTTACTCAGCAATTTCGTGTCTAGACACTTACCCTACAGATGGCCTTGCTCGTGTGCAAGATGACATTATATAGAGTTTCTCACTGTCACATTCTTTGTAACAGCAGAAGATTAGAAACAACCTAAACATCCATCACAGGGGACGGGTTAAATGGGTTTGTAGACAATGGGGTCCTCTGCAGTCGGCAAGAGAAATGAAGAACACTTTACATCTAGATATGGAACGATCCCAGAACACTTTGTTTAGTACAAAATGCAAGCACAGAGCCGTGTGTATAGTAGCCTGTCATTTGTTAAAAAAGGTGGGGAAGGAATGTTTATGCATAATTACTCAGTTTGCATAATGCACATATGGAAGGATATACAGGAAGCGTAACACTGGTTGCCTCTGGGAAGGGTGATGGCATGTTTGGGGATCAAATATGAAAGGAAGACTTTTCATGGGATACTCTTTTGTAACTTAAGTGTTTTGAACTATTTAAATGTAGGACCTATTAAAAAATAAAGAAATAAAGTTAAAAATAAATTTCCGGGCCTAGGCGAGGTGCAGTCCACGTGGGGAGGAAGGCGGAGATAGATAGTTGATGGAAGCTGTACAGTGGACAGGCTGTCGAGCTCAGCTTTAGACAGACCTGGGTTTGGATCTGCACGCCGCCACTAATAGCCGTAAGTCTTAGGACAAGTATTTAACCTGGCCGAGCCCCATCGGCTCACCTGTAAACAGGGACTCGCTTTCCTCGTGGGTAGTTTCAGCGAGGAAGACACGCAATGACGTAGGTGCGTGCGTAGCAGGGGCCTCTGTGCCGAGTCCTCACAGTGTGGCCGCTGTGACCACCTGGGCCCCAGAAGAAACCGAGGGAAGGAGAGCACAGTGCTGCTCGCATCTGGCAATCAGAATCCAAGAAACGGGCGTCCCTCTATTGGTTCTACTGGGAGAATCCAAGAAAAGATAAAACATGGGTGGCCCCATCCTTGAGAAGCCCTCAGACAGATGTGGAGGGCAGAGGTTATTCAGTCATTCAACAAACACTTGTGAAGATGGCTGTGAAAGAAGCCCGGGAGGGATTAGCCACGGTCCCTGCTCTCCAGAAGCTTGCAGAGGCAGGGAAGACGCTGCTCAGCACATGAGGCCGTATTTTTACAAGAGCAAACTACCATTGTGCCAGTTGATCATGTGAGACTACAGGGAACATGGAGGACGAGTAGTCGGGCCAGGGAGGTTTAAGCAAGAAAGGCTTCCCGAGGAGGACGGAGCCTGCCAGCAGGGCCAGAACCAAGGGGCCGTGCTGGGAGGAGGTGGGTGACCCCCCGTGGAGTGCTGGAGAGCAGGGTGTGTCCGTTCAGGAGGGTGGCACATAATGAGCTGGAGAGCAGGGGCTGCTCGCAGGGAGACTGGAGCTCTCGGGGTAGACTGCTGAGCTTTCCAGAACCTTCTCCAGCCAGGCTGTTGGGTTGCTGCCTGCACCCTGGGGGTGAATAAACTGCTTATCTTCTCCCCTCAGCCTCACCCAGGGACTTTGGCTGGCCCACCCCAGAGAGAACAGGAGCTGTGAAGCTCAGAGAGGGGTGGGAGCAGCCGCCCCAATGAGAAGAGGGGCGCACGGCAGACCGGGCAGGCCTGAGGGCTGGAGTCTCGGGCGGCCAGCTCCCGGCTCACGCTGCCCCCAGCCCAGCCCGAGACACCGGGCACCGGGGCTGGTGCGGCTCTTCACCCGCTCTGGGTCTGAGTTACACCCCACCCCGGGGAGGGCGACTCTCTGCTTCTGTCTGCCGGGGCTCCCAGTGGAAGCCAGGCCTGGTGGATCCACATAAATATTGATGTCTGCTCAGCCACCAGGCAGCGAGGCCGGCAGGAGGGGGAGCCCCACCGGGCAGCCCTGGCTGAGTGGAGTCCTGATGCCAGGGAGGGGGGGGGGAGGCCCCAGGCTGACAGCGGGGACAGGATTCAAACACACAGTCCTTTTCCTCCCATCCTCAGCCTGGCCCCCACTCCTAGTTGGTGGGATTTTAGCAAATTGAAAAAAAAGAAAAAAGCTCAATACATCAATGAGAGATACTGAAACAGCTCAACAAACCCTCGCTGGTAGTTTTATGAAGTCAGTTTGCTCCTGGTGGGGAAGGACTCAGTTTGGCTGCACAGTGACACAGGCCAGAGGAGAGTGCTGCTCTAACCCAGCGGGTTTCTAAACACTCTCAGGGAGGGGAAGGAATAGCACGCAAGGAGAAGTGGGGAGTGATTGCCGAGTAGCAGGTGGGGAATGCCCCGGGGCAGGGTCTGCAGGGGTGATGGATGGGCTACCGCTCAGCCTAAGGGGAGAGCTATCGCTTGCTGTCGACAATAAAGCAAGGCAGCCAGCTAGAGCCACGCTGGCAGGTCGGATGGATCACAGACTGGCAGGCCTGGCATGCAAGGAGGGACGGGGACTCCCCAAAGCAGAAAGAAAGGAAAAGACCTGGCTGAGTAGGGTGAGGAGGGGTGGGAGAGAAGGGGGTTGAGGTGTCGTTGGTCACCCAGTCTTCAGTTTCTGAGAGGGACAGTCCCCAGGCTGTGTAAGAGGAGTAGGGCAGGTGCACGGGTGCTGAAGGGAATGGGGGAGGGTGGAGCAGAAGGGACAGAGACAGGTAGGAGCCCACTGGGAGCCTGGAAGGTGCAGGGGGAGGGGGAGGGGAGGCTGTGCACCTGTGTCTTCCAGCCGCTGCTCCTGCCCTTCGCCCCTCACCGTGTGTCCAGTCCACCTTCACTCCCAGCGGGGGCCATGGTGGTAGGTGGTGTCTAGGAATGGAAGAAGATGCATTTACTGATTGCTTGGAAATGTTCTCTCCTCCCTCCCACCCCTCAAGCAAGCAAACTTCCTTCCCCATCTCCTCGCCACCCTCTTTCCTATGCTCACTTTGTCTTATTTTCCCTGGGATTGGGGGCAACTTCTGCCTGCAGAGAACAGAACTTGGTAAGTGCTCACAATTCCCCCAGGAGGCCAGTGTGTTCGGTGAGCTGGAGCTATTGTTATATCACATTAGAGTTTAAGCTCGCTCTTGTTGGTATCTTTAAAATCGATGGCAATCCATAAAGGCTTCATCCGAATCCATGCCGGTGTCTGCGGGTGCTAAGAGCCCGTGGGGGAGAGATCCATCAGCAGGAAAGGAAGGGCAGCCAGGGCCACGGGCCGGGATCAGATGCCAGGACCCAGGGCAGGCACGGGAGAGGTCCTGAGCATCTCGTCTGATGCCAGCCAGGTGGGGCCCTCGGAACGGCACCCACAGGAAAGTGAGCATGCGGGAGGCAGGGTGTGGCCACCCTGTTCAACCCTCGTCTCAGCCACATTCCTGGACAAAGACGAGTTTCTTGAGGACATGCAAAGGAATGGAATGATCTGAATGAAAAGCCTAAATGGGGGCGAGAGAACGCCAAGGGATGTCACCCCTCCTCTCCCAACAGAGGGCACGACAAGTCGCTCTCTGATCTGGAGACAGAAGGGTAGAGCAAAGTTCCTACCATCTGAATTTTTATGAATCTTCTTACTATCAGTGATGTTCTAAATGATTACTCTGCTCCTTCTGTGGGGCTCCCTCTGGTTCCTCCTTCTTGTGCCTCCCTTCTTAGTAATTAACAGGGCTCGGGAGGGTGTCCCGCCAACAGACGGCCAAAAGGCAGAGCAGGCAGCCGTGGCAGTGGCAGTGCCAGCAAAAGGACGGGCGATTAAAACAACATGATTCATCTTGGGAACGAGTGCAAATCGCTTTCCATTTACAGCAATCAGGGCTGGGCTCCAAACAGCCTTTGTGGGCTCGTTCGGGGAGATGAGAGTCAGGGCCATTGACCAGTAAGTAAGTGATGAGCTCCCTGAGGACTCCCTGCTGACTCTGTGGACAGGGAATCTGGCTGGCAACGTGGGCGGGAGAGCCAGGGAACAGCAGGGAGACCTGAGGCTGCTTGGCTCAGCTAGGACACGGGGAAGGTGGGGCAGGGCTCCTGCAGGTGGTGACCATGGTGACTCTGGAGATCCAGAGTACTCCTGGCCACCCTTGTTATCAGAGATCTCCAGAAAACAGCCTGGGGCACCTAATCCTTTGCTTTGCCACCAGGGATTCCAGAGTCCACAAGGTTATTTAAAGAGCATCTGCTGAGTGTGCCGAGTTGGAGAGGAGCAGGGTGTGGAGCATGTCCTCAAGGGACTTACGGTCCAGGGGCGGGTGGTCAGCAGAGCCTGTTTGCAAAGTGCTGGAATTTGGACAGCCTACCGTGGCTGAGTGGAGGAGGGAATGCCAGAGGACACAGGCTGGGGTCCAGGTGGCCTGGGAATGCCGTGCTACGGAGTTTGCACTGACCCCAGAGGCAATAGGAGCCACCAGAACAGTTAACGCAGAGACATAATGAGGTCAGGTTGTATTTTTAGGCAACATCCAGCCACCCTGAGACTTTTCAATCATATCTCATCCAGACAAGTCCACTATCGTCTAAAAAAGAATCTAAACCATGTATGTTAAACTGTTAGCATTTTTTTTAAAAAAAGCTAGTGGGTACATGGGTGTATGTTATTTTATTCTCTGTACTTTTCTTTACGTTTTTAAATTTCAGAGTTAAAATCAATTTTTGTGTATCCATACGATAGAAGAATATGCTGTGCTGAAAATGAAGGTGAAATCACGTATTTTGTCATGACAAAATGCCTGTGATATATTTTTAAGTTGCAAAACATAATGTATAGTATGATTCTATTTTTGTAACAACAATAAATAAATAAAGTGACTCTGGGAGGAAATGTACCAAACGGTTAACAATGGCAAAGTTACTGGGGAAGGGTGGAATTCAGATACGGATAGGGAGAGGGGGACTTTTCATTGCTATTCTGTTCCTTGGAGAATTGTTTACATCTCTCCACCCTCCTTCTTTTTAAAGAGAGGGGGTCTTGTTATGTCCCCCGGGCTGGAGTGCAGTGGCTGTTCATAGGCACAGTCATAGCACATTCCTGGCCTCAAGCGATCTTCCTGCCTCAGCCTCCAGAGTAGCTGGGACTACAGGCACTCACCACGATGCCTGGCTAATTTTTCTATTTCTAGTAGAGACAGGGGTCTCACTCTTGCTCAGGTTGGTCTTGAACTCCTGAGCTCAAGCGATCCTCCCATCTCAGCCTCCCAGAGGGCTGGGATTACAGGTGTGAGCCACTGCGCCCGGCCACAGCACACATTTTTAAAAAGATCATCCATCATCTCCATTCTGCAGACCCCAATGGACACTTTTCAGCCTATCTTTCTGGACCGCTCTCCTGCTTCTGTCCTCTCCGTTCTTCCTGAAACCTCCTGTCCCTTGGCCTCTGTTGCCCTAAATCTCCTCTGGTCCTCCTGCTTCTCCAGCCTCCCTCTGACATCTTCCACCTCGGAGCGCTCCTTTTTGATACCCCTTAAACTCTGGTGTTTCTCAGAGTGCCGGCTCGGGCCCACTGTTTGGCTCTGTGTATTTTCTTTCTGGGAGAGCTTGTCCACTTTTATCCATGGAAACTATGACCTCTATCCTGACGGAGCCTGAATCGGGTCTTTGACTGCCACCGCTGCCTTCAGTTTCCAGTGCCCCGACTCAGATGCCCGTGAGACACGTGGTTTTAGAGGGTCCACAATCATTCCACACTCAGCTTGTCTCAAGCGCATCATCCTCTCCCCTCCCTCCTACTAATTGTTCTCTTTCTGTGTCCTCCGTTTCAGATAGTGGCACCCCGTCTTTCACTTTGACAGTGGCAATCAGCTCCTAATCGGTCTCCCTGACTACAGTCTTCCTCCACAAATTCCCCCTCACACTACCGTCAATGTGACAACCCCACATGCAAATCTCACAGTATTGTGCCCCGAGAAAACCGTCAATGGCTCCCACCACCTGCAGGTCCAAGTCTAAGCCCCTCAGCCTGGTGTCTGCAGCCCCTCCCGTCCTCCCCAGCTCGTGTCAGGTCCCCGTCCACCTCTGAACCCCACTGCACACTGGCCCACACCTGCACGTGACTGCTCATGCCGGAACCTTCTTCCACCTTTCTCCCCTTGGCTGACTCATCCTTCAACACCAGGCTCGATTCGCGTCTCTCCCAGGCTAGGAGAAGTGCCCCTTGGTTGTGTTCTCATTGCCTTCTTTTTCTTACGTGTATCTACACATCTACCAAACAATCTGCATCATCGCAGTTTTTGTGTGTGTCTCCCTCACTGCTCTGTAAATCCTGGAAGGAAAGGAGTTTGCATATCTTTATATACAATCGTATACTTTTATATCCTTAGTGCTTTAGCACAGTGCCTAGCATGTAGTGGGCACGTGGTGAATGTTTGATTCACCAAGGGAGGCATGCACTCTTTCTTTCTTCGCCCCCTCTGCCTCCTTCCCCGGCAGCAGCAAGCCTAAGCCATACCTGCTATTTTTGCATCAGTTATTGATGTTCCCACGCTCGGCTCCTTGGTTCTGGCCCCTGCTCCACCTTGCCCACCTGTCCCACCTTCTCTACCCGCCCCTCCCCCAGGCTTGGCTCCTGCATCCTCCTCCTCCTCCTGGGCTTCCCTCCCTCACCTTCTCTTCTGCTCCTTCTCTTCTGTTTTAACCTCCCATATCTTTCCAGAGGCTTCCCTCCCACTCTTCTCCCCTGTGGGGGCCACTCAGGGCAGCTGCAGCCCACTCCTGGCCCAGGTGTCTGCAACAGGACTTTATATAATCACCTTCACGATGGGGCCTGATGACTGGAAAGCACTTTCATCCAGCCCACACAATTCCAGATTTACAGCAGCTACAGCCTCGCGGTTACAGCTGGACGCTGCTGCACCAGCCCTCTCTGGAGCATCTTTTGGAAGACAGTCCTCCCCAGCCCTTTAAGGAAGAGGGTCCCTTGCTCACAGCTTGTCTCTCGAATACTTATAAACACAGTCCCTGGCTCCACTCCTCAGTCCTCGGCACCCCGACTCCGTAGCCAGGGCCCCCTTCATCGCGCTCAGCTAGGCGTTTAGCGTGTTGTAAGCTGATCTTCTACCATGTGAGGAGTCTCAGGGACAAACGTGTTCATTCGGCCATTCGCTCACACATCTCCTGTGCTCCCGGGAGCACCATCCACTGGGTGGGACAGAGGCACTTCTTGGCTGGCAGAGTATAGCTGGGTTTCAGCCCCAATTCACCCTTCTACGGGGTCCCCTTGTGCAAAGCACAGCTGGTGCAGCCGTTCTCGGTAGCCTGGACACTAGCACACAGCACTGGCCCCGACCTAACTCATGCTTCTACTTTGTCTTCTTCTCCTGACATCAACCCCCTTCTCTCCCAGCCAGAGAGACTGCCTCTCTCAGTCTCTGATCTTTGAGACGATGAGGCCACTTTCTTAGCTGGTTCTCAAGACATGACCTTTCATTTCAAGCAGAAATGGGCTTCCTGGACAAGGCCTCACCTCACGCTGGTTGTGCTAGCGTCTCTAAGTCCCACACCCAGAAATCCTTAGGCATCTACTCTTCAACCCACTCGAGCCTTCCAGGGAAAACAGCGACCAGGCTCTTGGCTGACGGTGGGAAGGCCAGCTGTGTAGGTGAATGCCTGGTATGGCGGAAGGAGTGGCCCCTCTGCTCTCAGTCCCTAGGCCATTTGTGCTGGGAGGGCCTGGGGCATGCAAAACACCATGGATTCTGGAGTCTTCCTGCCAACAGATCCTCAGGGATCGTTTGACCTAAGCCCCCCAGCCCACCCCGCAAAATAGGACTCTCTTTTACAGAAGCCTGTCAGATGGACATCCAGCATCTGCTTGAATACCTCCAGTGACGGAGGACTCACTACTCGATGTAGCAGCTTGTGTCTTGGTGACACTGAGCAGTGTATTAGGCTACCTTCTCAAGGTCACATGTCATAACTGTGACTCCACTGTGGAGTTTCTGGGTCATTGCCCCCACAAGCCCTCCTCTGCTTGCTGTCCCCTTCCTGCTCCCCAAGGACTCATACCCTGGGGTAGCCTGACTGGCCCGAGGTGGCGGGTGCTGTTGGAGGGGGAGCTGCGCGGGGCGCCCAAAACTCTCCAGCCCCACGCGGCTCAGAGGAGAGACCGAGGCGGTGCGGGTGGGTGGCTCTGTGCGGGCGGGCAGGGTGGATGCCCCCCTATTTGTTTTCCAATTTCTCCCCTTGTTAGGCTGGGCCGCGGGATTGGAGCTGTGGGTGTGCACCCGCGCTCGGCGGCGTGGGAGGGCGGCCTCGCTTGCCGACCCACTCAGGCCCTGACAGGCTCCCACTGATTTGGCCTTAGAAAGTTTCCTGCTTTTGACGGGAACAAAACAGAAGATGCAGATAGGCTTGCGGTTTCCTTGGCAACCCCAAAACACGGGTGGGGGAGGGGCGGTGGGAACCAGAGAGAAGGGAGTGATTGGGCTCCCCACTCAGCCCCCCTCCTTGCCCCTCAAAATAGCTCGGGAGAAAATGTTGAACAGTTCCAGCGTTCCCGTCCCTGGTCCAGGGGACGGCGGAGGGAAGGCGGCAGCATGAGGAACAGAGGTGCCCCTCGGATAAGGGAAGCAAGAGATGGGATTCCAGAACCTGCTTCTAGAGGAATCTGGCACCCTTGTTCTCCTTTCTTACCAAGCTGACTTATCTCCCTCTATCATCTGCTCCCTCACTTTGCTATCCAGGAAGCTTTAAGGACCCCACTCCCCCTAAACTAGCCAGGGAAAACCAGAAGCCCAACCTCCCAGGTTCTCTATCTCAGAGGAGTGTGACGGCAGGGAGGTGAGGAGCGGGTGTCCCCCACCCCCAAACCTTGGGACAGCTCCATTCCTAGAAAGCAGGGGACTGAACTAAGTCGGGGAAGGCTGAGTCTGTTCATTAAAAACAAAAGATGTTTGTTAGTAATTGGTGAAACTGTCCCCTCTACTGCAAGGACCCGTTCCAAGTGAATGTGCTCAGAGCACCTGTCCTAGAAGCAGCTCCCCAGGGCTCAGTAAGACCCCCTGCCCAGCAATTCTTGACAGCCCCCCGGCCCTTCCCTAAAGCTCAGGCCTCTGGTCTAATTAGCCCATCCTCCATCCCTGGGACCGCTTAGCTTGGGCACTAGAGTTCCTTTACCTGAGAACCTCAGAGATTCTGAAGACGTTTTCGCATACATTTTCAAAACCAAACATCCCTGATGCTACCCTAGTCCTGCAGCTAAACTTCAGTGGTGCCCACGCAGCCTGCCTTTGGCATAACTCCGACACCAGGGAAGGGGACCCTTGCTGGGCTCTTGGAGCAATTCCCCGTCAGGATGTCGAGTGCGGGTGGAAAGCAGCTGAGGGGCCACGGCCCCTGGGCTGTCTGCTCAGTCTCCCCTGCTGAGTCAGCGGGGGAGGGGCGCTGGGCAGGGAGGGAAAAGGCCGGAGCTCTAGTCTGGCTCAGTCTCTGACCAGCTGTGGGGAGGAGGCAGACAGCCATGCTCTGGTGGCCACGCCCGAGAGCTGAGCATGGGACATGCAGTCTGACAAACGCTTGGGGGTGTGGGAGGGCCAGCGGAGCAGATTGGCAATGAAACAGATGGCTGCCCTGACCCTGATCCCTTAGCTTCCTGAATGTGACCCTGCCTCTACGTCCAGGCCTGCCCAGCCCAAACCTCCAAGGATGTGTTTGTCAGATGTCCTTGGCCCTCTGCCTCCAGGGAATCAAAGACTCCAGGGCACAGTCACTGGCTCCTCCCTGTCAGCTGCCCCAAGGCATCGTGACTCCGGGACACAGGAGTCCATTTATCTCCACTTCTTCCATTCAGTCTCTCTCTTTTTCTTTTGAAACAGAGTCTTGCTCTGTTGCCCGGGCTAGAGTGCCTTGGCATAAGCCTAGCTCACTGCAGCCTCAAACTCCTGGGCTCAAGCAATCCTCCTGCCTCAGCCTCTTGAGTAGCTGGGACTAAGGCATGTGCCACCATGCCCAGCTAATTTTTTCTATATATTTTTAGTTGGGCCACCAATTTCTCTCTATTTTTAGTAGAGACGGGGTCTCGCTCTTGCTCAGGCTGGTCTCGAACTCCTGAGCTTAAACGATCCTCCCGCCTCGGCCTCCCAGAGTGCTGGGATTACAGGCGTGAGCCCCCCTCTCTTAAAGCCCCTTTCCAGTGCTCCTCACCCCCAGCTCCGCCTGCCCAGGAGCTCTGTTCACCCTCAGCAGCAGCACCAAGGCGCAGGCGCACCCTGATGACCCACCACTTCCACACCCAGCCCAAGCCCGGGAAGGAGAGGAGAGCTGCCCGCCCCTGCACTGGCTCTGAGCTCCCCAGGCAGGTAACAGAGCTGGGGGCCCACCCAGGAGGGCAGAGAAGAATGAGTCCTAAGGTTGTCTGCCCTGCCTGCCCCAGCTCAGGGGCAGGGGAAGGCAGCTTTGAGACTGTGACGAACCCAAGACGCTGCAGTAGGTGGGTAAGAACTGACGATGAGGCAGGCAAAGTGTCCGGCAAGAGGGAAGAGAGTATGGCAGGAGACCCCGGCTCATTCCTAAGCGGTATGTAGTCCTGTGGGCCACCTTTAGAGAGGCCCCCGCATTGAGCCTTTGTCTACGCCGGAGTGTTCTTCGCAAACATCACGTAAGCATGTGCATCCCATTTAAAGGGAGGGGTCATTCCCAGATACCTTGATGGGGAGGAAATGAAGACGATGGGTAAACGAGTGCTTTCTCCATGCAGGTTCCAGGATGGGGGTTCTCGGAGGTCCCTGTTTTGGGGGCTGGGATCTGCGTTCCCACTGGCCTGACCTTTCTGAACCTTGCACCTGGCAGTTCCCTGCTTCCCCCAGGCCAGAGGGGCCCTGGGTGTTTTCTGTGATTGGCAGCCGTGGGTGAGAAGTGAGGAGTCCATGTGAACAGTCACTGTCTGGGCTTCGTCTCTTGGATTGAGCCTCTGAGGAGGCCATCTGGGGATGGCACTGGGGAAACTGAGGCCAGGAGACATGAGCAGATGTGGTGTCACAAACAGGAGGTAGGGGCCGTCCCCAGGCTTGACCCGACTGAAGTCCTCACTGAGTGGGGACAGAGGACTATTCAAGTTGGGGTTTGCCTATGCCTGGGGTAGGCACAAGGGAGCAGAAACTGGGGTGACTATTACTAGTCTAGCTAGGCACAGCGGCATGTGCTAGAGTCCCAGCTACAGGAGGCTGAGGCGGGAGGATCACTTGAGCTCAGGAGTTCAAGACCAGCCTGAACAAGAGCGCAAGAGCGAGACCCTGTCTCTACTAAAAATAGAAAGAAATTAGCTGGACAACTGAAAATATATAGAAAAAATTAGCTGGGCATGGTGGCGCATGCCTGTAGTCCCAGGAAGCAGGAGGATCACTTGAGCCCAGGAGTTTGAGGTTGCTGTGAAGTTCTAACCCACATCTCCCACCTCCTGGGCTTCCTAGAAAGTTGCAAAGCAAAATCTATTGAACCCTGTTTCCCAGGGATGAGCAGAAATGGTCCTCTTTCACCCAAAAGAGAGGCAGGTGTCTGTAATATTTCTGTGAAAAATAAATTGCACCCTAAACTGCTTTGTGTTAGTCTGACTAGTGTGTTTCCTGTGCCTACCCTCATCCATCTTGCAGCAGCTCAACTGTATCTCCTCGGGGTCTGTCCTTGAGGCTGACGTGGGACAATCTCTTTCTAATCCACCACTCTTCTAGTGCCCAGCTGACATTTGTCACGCCTTTCCTTATCTCGGTGGGGGTTGTTTTTGCCTGGAGAGGGTATGTCAGAGGCACTGAGAAAGTCAGGGATAAAACAACCCACCCAAATGCACAGATTTTGAATTTTCTCTATGAGCCGTCTCAGCCGATTTTTAGTTTGCGTCCCTCCCTCTGCCCCTCCTGCCCCAGGGTTGGCGGCAAGCTGAGCTGTGACTCTTTCCTCGCTTCACAGCCTGTCGCCACCCCCATCCACCACCAACTCTGAACAACTACTCTTCAGTGAAGGAGAAAACGGAGAAAATGAGCTGCAGGTAGCAGGGCTATCAGTCACCGTAACATTCTGGGATCAGCAATCATTACTGTGATAAACGGTTTTAGAGTCCACCACACACAGTGCGGGAAGGGAGGGCCCCGCTGTGATCTTCTCCTTTGGCATTTTAAGGAGAAAAGAGGCCAGCACTGTACTGCTAGGTTTTCTTCCTTAGAACACGAGGGTGGCAAGCGGTTGAGGGGGAAGGGGGCCTGCCATTTGAGGGTCGAGTCAGTCTCAGTCTATAGGACCACCAAGGCTGTAGGGCTTGGGGTCTGGTGGCAGAGCTCGGGGAGGCAGGGGGAATCAGAGGAGACTGGAGCAGGGCCCAGGAACAGGAAGCCAAGGGCGAGGGGCCAAGGCGAACACCATAGATCAGTGTCTAAGCTGGACTGAGGATTCAGACCCTGGCTGCTATGTGTTTTTTCCAGAGCCATGAATTTCATTTGCCTCACAATAGACAAACAAACAAACAGCCATTATTTGGTACCTGGCTCTGCACTACGAATTTCATACATTACCTAATTTAATCCTTACCATGCCACTGTGAGGTAAGGGAAATAATTTATATTTTCCTGATTTGGGAAACGAAGCTCAGAGAGGTTAAGTAATTTGCTCAAGGTCACACAGCAAGTTGCTGGAGTCTGGATGTGAACTCAGATTTTTGTCTCACTTCAAAAGTTAGTAAATACTTGCAAAGCACCTTGTAGTATAGTTTCCTTTTCTCTCTGGAGTTGTGAGGTGAAAAGAGAGGAGACTATCCAGATAGGGAGCAGAGGCCTCCGTGTTGGGGCAGTTAGGTTTGCTGATGAGGAAGAGGGGGCTCCCAGTGCCTGGCCCCGCTGTGGTGGGAAAGGGGAAACTGGCAGACACTGGAAATGGGGGCTGGCAAGGACGGCTGAGGCCAGTCTACTGGGTCAGGTTCCGTCTCCTTCGTGGAGGCCCCTGTCCCAACCCTCGCCCCAGAGGAAGGACCCCTTACTTGTCTTAAATAACTGCGTTTCTGCCCCATGGATGCACAGAGCTAATCATACTCACTGAGTCACTGGTCTGCGTGAGGCCTGTGTTTTTTTCTATTATTTTCACTCTCATTCTCCACCCTCACCCTTGTCAGCCCTTCCTCACCGCTACTCACTCAGTGCATTAAATATATCCTTCCAGTCTGCCCTGCGTATGCTGATAGAGAGATATGTGTGTTCTTGAAAAAAGATTCATGATATTATTTCATGGATGCGTGCGTGTTCTTAATTTACATAATTGTTTTTGTGCTCTAAATCCTATCGTATTTCTTTGTTCACTCAATGGCAGTTGTTTCAGACTTACATGTGTTGCCATGTGACTGTTTTATGGCACAGTATTCCGTCATATACCCACACCGTGTTTACGGTCCATTCCTAAGTTGCTTGCGACTCCCGGGCACCACAAATGGTGCTGCAGTGAGCGTCTCACACACACGTCCTTACTGACCTGCGGGGATGTGTCTCTGGAGGGGGGGACACCAGAGCATAGAGCGTTTAGAGACATCCCAGCCTTCTCAGCCTCTCCTGGCACTTAATCCCTGTAACCCGCATTCAGCATCATAGCCTGGTTTTTTTTTTTTAGACAGAGTCTTGCTCTGCCACCCATGCTAGAGTGCAGTGGCGTCATCGTAGCTCACTGCAACCTCAGACTCCTGGGCTCGGCAAGCCTTCTGCCTCAGCCTCCCGAGTAGCTGGGACTATAGGAGCACACCATCATGCCCGGCTGATTTTTCTATTTTTAGCAGAGATGGGGTCTCGTTCTTGCTCAGGCTGGTCTCGAACTACTGACCTCAAGCAATCCTTCTGCCTCAGCCTCCCAGAGTGCTGGGATTACAGGCGTGAGCCCCCGCGCCGGGCCCTGCCTTTTAATTGCTAGCTACATCTCCCCTCGCACATGTCTTCTCTCTCCTGCTACATCCCACGTGTAACACGAGACCACGATTCGCTCAGTTTCGCATTCCCCGCAGGTCCTGATACACATCTTTATCCGTAGTTGGTGCTTCATGAGACATTTTTTAATAGACTGAACTAACATCTCCTTTCCCGTCAGAATGCAAATTTCTTGAGAGCAAGATTAACTGTATTTCATTCATCTCAACCAAGTTCAGCATCTGGCACTCTGTAAACTATTTATTTAAAATATCACCAGAGGCCTTCCTGAGACATGATTCATGACATGGGGAAACAGTACGGTTAAGAGTGAACTGCAAGTTCAGGCCTCTGAGTGCCACATGCTGAGTTTTATGCCGTTTGAGCAAATTTCTCCTCTGAGCCTCAGTTCCCCTCTATGTACAACGGGAGGGCTCAGTGGCTTTGTGCTCCTAGCCTGGACCCAGGAAGGTGCCAAGCGAGAGCAATGGTGCACCCCCCGTCTGAGGAGCCTGCTGGGTCCGGCTGGGCTTCCGGGGCAGAGGGTGCAGTCGGTGGGAGATGGGCCAGGCACACAGGTGGGTGAGGCGCCCTTCTTTGCCCTTTGATGCTCTCCTTTATCCCCTGACCATCCCATGCAGTTTGGCTTTACCCATTTCCAGAATATTCATCGCAGAAGATGTAGAGTCCCGCAGAGGGGGGAGGGCCGTCTTGAGAAGACCCAGGTATGAGTCAGGGAGGCAGAGTGGAGAGCAGCGGAAGGAAGATGACAGGCCTCTGGCAGCGACTCGGGCAGTAACCCAAGGGCTGCGTCACTCCTGAGCAGCCCACAGACTGGGGACAGAAGAAACGGAGCAGGCCTGCAGCCCATTGTCACCTCAGACAGGTGAGCACCAGGACTGACCCAGGGGACCCTGCCACTGCCTACTTGGAGATACCTGCTCAAGGACGGGTTGAGGTGGTAGCAGAGGAAAATGAGAGGGACTCAGATTAGCCCAAGAAAATCAGACGGGACACCAGGGGCAAGTGCAGGACCGGTTGGGCTCCCAGTTGGGGTGCGAGAAAACCATTACTGGGGAGAGTCTGGGAAGTAAAACCTGGCCTAGCAGGAGAGGCCGCAGCTCTGGAAGGTGGGGGAGGGTAGGAAAGAGCACACCACGGCTGGTGTCTCAGCACTGAGTGACACAGGGACCCCGGTGGGGGGCTAGTGAGGACCTCAGGTGATCAGCCTTGAAGACAGACCTGCTCAGAGCTCAGGAGACCCAGGAGGAAGCCGCCAGCTGCCTTATAGGCCAGGCCTGGTCCCGGCACAGCATTACGTCTGTCTTGTCCTATTGGCCAAGGCAGTCACAGGCCAGCCGGGATGCAAGGGGAGTGGCACTTCTTGATGGGCGGAGGGTCAAAGAAGGGCTCTTGGCTGACTTTATTCTCCCACATGTGCTACGGGAAATTCTCCCACTCAGTCCTTTCTTTTCCCCGCTCCCCTATCACCAGCTGCAGGCCTGGTCCCCACCTTCCTCTCACCTGTCATAAGCACAAGCCCCATCCTTGGGCCCCCGTCTCTGAGCTCTCAGTCCCAGCTGTCATCCCCCTTCCAGGTCCTACACCCTGTCCGTTCCCATTCACCTCGGCCCCTTATTTGGACCCTCTTGTATCATGAACTTCATCTTGGACAATCCTTTCCCTTCCTGTCCCCATGAACATGTCACCGCGCCAACAGCACCAGCTCCTTACCTGCCTCTTCCAAGGGCAGCTGCTGCGCTTCTCACGAGGAGGGCTCAGCTTCCCCTCACTCCCCCCGAGGACCCCCAGACTGTGCACAACACAGGACACGACTGAAATGCAGCCGTTTCTTCAAAGTCTCGCAATCCACGTGCAGGCTGAGGGTAGAGAGGCAATTCATCGGTCAATGAACACGTGGGGACCGGACTGCCACGTCCAGCGGGGAGCCGCCCACACACACGGTCAGCACACGGCGTGAGGCCAGCAGGCGTGCACAGAGGGCCGGCTTGCGCCAGACCGTGCTCGCCTGGAGGGCGGGGACCACGTCTTGCCTAGCGTGTGCCCAACAGCTGTTACGCGGCTGAGCGTATAAATGAGTGGCTGCATACCTGTCATGGGTATGCAATTCCATCTAGAAAGCCAACTGCTCTTGAATCAGACTAACTGGAGTCCACGTGAGTCACGGAGATGTCTCCAAAGGGCAGTGGGGATCAAGAATTAAGACTCTTCTTTAAACATCTTTGCCATCTGGCCCTCAGCTTATCCTGGGTCCTCCCCAACCTGGAGGGTGACACTCCTAAATCCAGAACTTTCTAAATGACCTCAGCATCTGACTCACAGTCATGCGTGCCCTGCTCTCAGTCTTAACAATTCAATATCTATGAACAGCTGTTTCTTTGCTACCTCCCCGATCTACCAGTTCTTGCCTTCGGCCTGTTTTTTGTGTGAGCTGTTTCCAGCTCAGCTTTCCGGCCTCGTCTCTCGAGATTGCTTTTCATACCCTGGACTCTCGAGCCAGGCACTCCCCTTCCCCGGCACTGGTGCTTGTGCAGAACGGGCACCAGCCCCGTGAGCCGAACTCCTCCATAAAACTTGTACTGATCCCCCCAACCAGACGTGAGCTCTTCTTTCTTGGAAATTGCAGGCAATCTTAGCAGTCCTGCTCTGACGGTGTTTGGCACGGTCTGCCTTTGAGTTGTGCACGTTCTTGCCTCATCCTCTCTACTTCGATAGCAGATAGTAAGTTTTCGTGGCGAGGAGGCTACGCCTCACTCACTTCCTGTCATACTGGGTCATAACGGCACCTAGCACGGAACAGCGGACGTGTGCTATTTCATCTTCACAGCATCCCATTTCTAAAGGAAGCTTCGTCTTCTAACGCTACATGGTGTACAGAAGTGGGGCTGTGAATCGCGGCACCCCACCTCTACCGCGACAGAGTGGGGCACAGGGTGCAGGCTGGCCAATGAGCAGACTCCATCCCCTGGCCCCAGAGAGCGCTGCAGGATGGGCAGGCGACCTAAGAACAGTCCGCTCTGAGACTGGCTACATCTATACACAGAGAAAGAACTTTCTTCTTTTGAAACCAGAAGCTGTAAGGATGATGGAAGGGAGTTGCTTGTGGCCGTCTCTCTGGGCCGCACGTTAGAAGCACAATAGGAGAGAAAGAGACCCACCTCTAAGAAGCACAATAGGAGAGAAAGAGACCCACCTCTAAAGAGGCAGAGACAGAAAGAACAATGTCCAATATGTTGGAGTGCCAGACCCTGCTCCAAGCACACTATATGGAAGATCTACTTTATTCCTCTCAGGAACCCTAAGAAGTCGTCCTGTTATTGTATCCATTTTATAGACAAGGAGACGGGCACTGAGAAGTTAAGCAACTCATCTAAAACTGCCCAGCTAGTTAGGTGGTGGAGCCAGGGTTGGAACCACGGCTGTGGGCCTGTGAAACTGTCCCGCTGTGCTGCTGCCTTATATATGAGCCACGATGAACATAAATGGGAAAGAGACAGATTTACTCATTTATAAGCAGCTGCAAGACAGAGCTGGAAGCATGGTTTGAGCTCCTGGATCTAGCTGTGCCTGGAGCCAGCTGACTCATGAGCTTTTTGGTTAAATACGCCAATGCATTCCTTTGTTTACTTAAAATAGTTGGTGTATCAGTCACTTGCAACCTCCTGGGTTCACTGTGCAACAATGTGTCTTAGAGACAGAGCGCTACTTCTGCGTTTGCGTCCTGGCACTACCTCTTGCCACCTAACCTTGGACAAGGGACTTGACCTCTCAGGCCCCTGGAGGGAAATGACTTCGCCTCTCAGGTTGAAGAGCCCTGGAGATGAGATTACCTGTAAACTCGCTTAACACTACTAACGGGATTTAAGTACTCAGCCATTGTTAGATCTCTCTTCCCCTTCCCCGTGTGGGATAGCTGTTCAATAAGCATTTGCTGAATTGAATTAAATCCTCCACAGGCTTCAGGATGTTGCCTGAGCATAAAAGCAGCTGGAGCTACAGGGTCTCCAATCAGGGGAGCATCTCAGCTGGAGGGGTCACCTATAGCAATATTTGGCCAAAAAAAAAAAAAAAACAGACAACTATACAATTAAAATAAAAATAAGGCCAGGCGCGGTGGCTCACTCCTGTAATCCTAGCACTCTGGGAGGCCGAGGCGGGAGGATTGTTTGAGCTCAGGAGTTCAAGACCAGCCTGAGCAAGAGCGAGACCCCGTCTCTACTAAAAATAGAAAGAAATTATCTGGACAACTAAAAATATATATAGAAAAAATTAGCTGGGCATGGTGGTGCATGCCTGTAGTCCCAGCTACTCGGGAGGCTGAGGCAGGAGGATCGCTTGAGCCCAGGAGTTTGAGGTTGCTGTGAGGTAGGCTGACGCCACGGCACTCTACCAAGGGCAATAGAGTGAGACTCTGTCTCAAAAATAAATAAATAATTAAAAATAAAAATAAGAAAAGATCTGCCGTTCTCCTGTCTCCCTGACAGCCTCATCCTCCCTGGCTTCCAGATCTCTCCAACGGAGAAGACAAGGTCTCTCTGCTGGGCCCCTCCGTGGTCCCCTGGCCGCCTCCTTACAGTTTCCCTCCATAGTCACCTACTCA
Source organism: Lemur catta (assembly GCF_020740605.2). Taxonomy (NCBI): domain Eukaryota; kingdom Metazoa; phylum Chordata; class Mammalia; order Primates; family Lemuridae; genus Lemur; species Lemur catta. Next base: position 4,865,305 of record NC_059150.1, on the reverse strand, counting down.
CCTGGTCCTACTGACTCACGTTCTAGATTTTTCTCATACCTGCTCTCTCCTCCTTATTCCTGCTGATGATACCCTTGCTCAGTCCTTCATCACCTTTCTGGATGTCTGCAACAGCCTCCTCTCTGTTCTCCCTCCAGCCTGCCAGCCAGAAACTGCCACACTAGAGGTGACCAAACCACTCTTCGCCTGGAAATTGCCACAGCCTGCAGGGTAGCAGGCGAGGCCCTGGCGGACACACAAGGCACTCCTCTGCCCCGCCGGGCCCTGCCCAAGTTTCCAGGCTCGTCTCCCACTTCGCTCTTTCATGCCTCTGTGCCCTCCTCATGCTGTTCCCTCTGCCTGAACACCCTGGGCCACCTCCCTCCCGCCCCCCGCCCAACTCTTACTCATCCTGCAAGACTCTGCTCCGTGTGCTGCTTTTTCCTCCTGGAAACATTCATTGAACTCCCGCCCCCACTCCTCGGGCCAAATGCTCCTCCTCTGGTTCCCACAGCACCTGCACAGAGTTCTGTCTGATTATTTTATAGGGTCACTTAATGCACCTGTTTTGAGAACTCTGAGGCCTGGGCGAGGTCTGACTCACCCAGCAGGCTCTCACCTGCGGGCATCACGTCCACGCGGGGCTGGAAAGGAGAAAGAGGAGAGACTATATTTCTTGCAGACTGAAATCCTGATTCCCATTCATTCCCTGCCAGGTTTCCTTCATCCCTAGATTGGGGCCAGTGCTTCTCTTAATGGCCAATACAACAGCCCTAGGGTTTAATGGTTGTGGAGAGAGGGGCAGTTTCTCACCTTGTAAAGTGGAAAAGGGGGCCCAGTTCCCTTGCTTTACAAGGTGAGAAATTCCACTAGTGGAGGAAAAGGAAACAGGAATTTTCTCTGGGATGCTGTGTGGTTGTAGGATGGTTTGTGTAATGGTGCAATTCTCCACACAGCTTTGCATGCATGAAACATGAATAGGTAACCTTTGGCTACCTTAAAATAGCCCCCATCTCAGTTTTAAAAAGGATAAAATTATTTCATTACATCTAAATATAGGCAAAGAGTCTGTACTGATGCATAACTTAGGCAAATACATGCAAATCCCTAGCAGACTTGGGGACCTCGATGCCATCCCTGAGTTATGTAACCTGGGCCTCTGGAGTTCCCCCTCTGTGCTGCTGACCTTGAGCAACAGAACTCTCGGGGACCCAGTGGGCTGCTGAGCCCAGTCAGCGTGTGTCGCAGGGCTGCTGGGGGCAGGGAATGAGGGACAGGGAGGGCCGTGCACAGAGACTTGCAACCCTGCAGCAGGACCGGCCGGGCGGTGGGCAGGACCACCGTGGGGGTCATGTTGGCCAGGCCGCCAGCAGCCTGCTGGGAGGCTGGGGTTTCAGCCCTCTCTAATTCTCCTTTTTCCCCCTCTCAAGTCTGTTTTCCATTAAGAAGAAACGTGTTCTCCTCTCTGCGTTTCCACGTGGTTCCCTGAGCTGAGCCTGGCCCGGCTGTGAGAACCAGCCGCATCTGCGCCTGCTTAAGGCATCGAAATGGGCTCGTTCAAACCCAGCAGGGCGGGAGGCGGCCTGCCCGGGGGCCACCCCCCTCCCCGCCTTTCTCCACGGATGGGAAATTTGGCCTGCCCTTGTGACTGGAGAAACCAGGGCCAGCTCAAAGCAGAACAGTTGTTAGTTAGCTCTGCCCTTTCGGAGGGTTGTGTTAGGAAGGTGGGGCTCAGGGAGGGGGTTACTGCCCTGGCCCTGGCCGCCCCCACCAGACAGTTGCATGGGGGGGGTACAGCAGGCAGAAGCCTGCCAGGGGCAGTGCGGGCATCACCAGAGGGTGCCAAGAGATCGGGGAGGTGGGGGCAGAGGAAATGTGTGCAGGTAAAATGGGGCCACGTGAGTAGAGCCAGGGTAGGAAGGAGGTGACTATTCTGTGTCAGGCCCATTGTCTCCTGCAAGATGCTAGGGCGAGGCCCACTGCTCCCTTCTCCTTGACCCTGAGGCTGAGGGAGGGCAGGGGACAGAGCATGCCCCAGGGAGGACACGCCCTCCCAAGGAGCAGTTGCCATCCCAGCATGGGAACGTCTGGGCTCGGCAGGGAGGCAGGGTGGGGGGACGCCCCCAAAGGGTGCGCCCAGGACAGGAATAGAAAGGAGACTGGATGGGAGTCAGCTGGATGGGGACACAGAGGGTGGGGTGGCAGGGAGGCGGGGGTGTGTCAAAGCTCAGACACCAGAAGCTGAGGCAGGAAGAGCACGACAGCAGGGTGTGCGCAACCTCCCATCCCACCCGGCACCTGCCTGCGCTCTTGCACCTTCCTGGGCTGCCTTAGGGACCGGAGAGTCTTCAGGAACTAACTCTGGGAAGTCCTGGCATTGAGTGCAGGGAAGCAGCAGAAGCACCGGTGCAGGAGGGCAGGGCGTGGCCCCTAAACACACATCCACTCCTTCTGCCTGTAGGAACAATACTCAGAATCTCAGCGAGGCCCCTGGCTTCTCGGCTCAAGACAACAGCAGTTCCCGTGTGTCTGGCTGTGGCCTTGTGACGAGGTTCTAGCCCACGGGATGTATCTGGAAGGGATCTGTGCCACTTCTGCGTGGTTCTCTAAAGGAAAGGCGTATGCGCCACTTCCCTCTCCCACTCCTCCCTGAGCAGACCGTGGGCGCGATGGCAGGAGCCACAGCAGTCATCTCAGACTTCGAGATGGAAGCCATATGTTGAAGACAGCAGAGTGACAAGACAGGCGGAACCTGGGCCTCCTGCGCTGTGGAACTGCCACATTCAGCCCTGGACTGCTGACACCAGGGCCATTCCTGAGAGCAAACCCACCTCTCTCTTGTTTCAGCCACTATTAATGTGACCTTTATTACAGCAACTGAACTTGTATCTTAACTAAAATAACACAACCAACAGTTACTGAGATCGTATTATGTGTCGGTCACTGTTTTGAGTGTTTCGCATGTAGCATTGAATTTGATCTGCACCACAACCGGATTAACTGGTGCACAGGAGGGCTGTCCTGTCTCTGTCCTGACACCTCCCCTCTCTCCTTGCCGTCCTCAACCAAGGCAAGGTCAGGTTATTGGGGCGAAGATCGGGCACCTGCCCTCAAGACTGTCATCGTCTCTGCCACATACCAGGCGACGGATCATGCACACACGAAGGACCCACTCCTATGAACCTACTCAGATTAAGACATGACCCATCTGCCCCAGTGTCACAGGGAAGTGAAGCGACATCATAATTCATGTGGAGGAGTGGCAGTCACCTCCTAATGGCTTTGGTGGCGGCGGTTAGCAACGGTCTGTGCACCAGCTCCACCCCTGCCCTTCCTTCCCACTGAGAAATGCCTCACGCAGTGCAAGGAAGTCAGAGTGACATTACTGAGGATGTGGTTTTGTATTTGCTCTAATTTATTGTTTAAAAGGTAGATTCCTCCAAAAGTGTTCTGAGCATTATTAGCAACCAACCTCTTTCGTCACGCTCACACTGACTGCGGCAGGCCTGGTTGTCATGACATCACTGTGGAGAACCAGCCCTGGGAGGCTGCTTAGTGAAGGGTCAAGCCTCCCGCTGGGCAGCTTTCCCTTCTACGGTCTGCAGCACCGCAGGGCCAGGACAACAGAGTAGCCACTCTTCCATGCAGACAGGACTCACAGACGTCATTGGAATGGATGTCTGCTGGGTTTGCCTCCCTAAGCATCCCTTCTGGATTTTTCTGCTCACAGCATCTCCAGTTCCCTTCGGGGAAGTGCCTACTGCCTGTTCCATGTGACTCATGTCTGCCGTCACCAAAGATTAGGCAGGCAGCTCAAACCAGACTCCAGTGTCCCTCCTGGAAACTCAATGCTGTGGCCCAGGAAACAAGATGGGTAGTAGTTAGGACTGAGTTGCTTTGACCTATGAGTTCTTACTCTGAATTTTGAGCAGGGTTTACATAATTAACAACTTAGGACGAGTTCAAAGTTAGCCCTAAAATGCTGTCTCACTCTCTTGCACTTCAATCTACATTCTTGAAAAGGTGAGAGCAGGATTATATTACAGCTAACAAGCGGGAAATTGTATGTCACCTGCATGATAGGCATGTCCTGGGCTCCTGTGCTTACCTGGCATGGTTGCCCAAATCTCCCCTGCATTCTGGAAGCTCCGCAGTAATCAGAGCAGCCATACTGCACAACACTGGGGGCACCATTTTCATGTTGTCCTTGGAGTTGTGCAAACAAGCAGCCTTCCAATAATTTCCCTGTTGCTGCTTAAGTTAGCCCAAGTCAGTTTCCGAGGGTGACAACATGACCCACGTTGTAGAACCCTAAGCTGAAAAATGTAGCCGTTCTGCCACCATTGAGCAGGACTGCTCTCAAACCCCAGGAACCAGACCTATTTCCCCTTTCCTTAAAGTGCCCCAGGAAAAGTTACTAGATTCAGTCAGTAAAAATCCAAGATACCCAACTACACTTGAATTTTAGATTAACACAAATGACTAACTTTTTAGTACAAGTATGTCCCATGCAATATTTGGCCATCCTGTATTGTATCTGACAAGCCTACCCAGGGAAGAAAACGATGCCCCATCTCTTAGGGTTGACCCAAAGGTACTCACCCTCTTTATCTCATTCTACTATCCCTCTACCCCTAGAAGTAAACGGCTTCTTTACAAGTGGGCATATTACTTACTAGACAATTGGACCAAGCATAGGTACCTGACACAAAATGGACCAACCAAGAGGCTCCCTAGGATTTTTTCAAACAGGAAGAAAGAACTTAGTGTTCTCAGGTGTTGGAGCTCAGGACACTAAACTGAGGGACTGATGGCAGCCTTGATGTCCAACACATGAACAGGACCAGTGTTTACTGAGAGAGAATGAGTTAGATGAGCAGGCAGAAGCAGAAAGCAAGAAGGAGGAAATTCTGGCAATGACCAAATCCCACATTCCAGATGTTCTTGAGGCCTCTTGCCTTTGCCATGTTCTGATTATTTATGCTTTTTTAGATTCATGAACTATTAAGTTCTTTTTTGCCCGAGGGTTGAAACCAAATTAATGCAAGTTGCAACCTTTATTTCATTGTATTAGAGTAAGCTGTTAAATTTCTGTCTTCCCAAGATGTGTGTAGGAGCAGCGTCTTACTCATCTCGGCCGCCTCTGCATCGAACCTAGCATCTGGCATAGAGTAGAAGCTCAGTCATGTTTTTAGTACGTTAATAAATGACTCCTTGGGCTTGGAGATCAGCCGTGTGATGCACATTCAGCTGATTCGATTTCTTGACAGAAACTCACCAAATGCCAAGAATCTTTTTCATCAGTTCATTGGAAACCCCTGAACTTAGAAGATCTCCCACCCCACCGCTGGCCTGAACAGTGGGCAAGGGTGTGGGTGGGTTGTGTGCGTTTGCCCAGGAAGGAAAGTAATGAAGCCTTCATGACAAGGATCATGGTGGTTGAAACAGCCTGGCTTCAAAAGGTAGCCTCGTTGCTCTCTGAAATTGTGTTGAGTCCTCTCTAGACAGATGCGAATGGAAGAGGATCCAGTTGGATCCTTCTAAAGGGAAGATGGCCCTGGCTCTTCTTGTCCATGCCCAGGACAGCTCCTGGATGGCATCAGGGAAGCACAGGGAAGGGTCCCTGCAAGGCATGCCCAGGGTGGCGCTGTCAAGATCAGTGGAACTCAAGACCCAGGCATCCATGCTGTTAGTGCATGTCCTGCCTGGCCTTTGTCCCTTCCAGTCCCATCACCCTGGCTCAGGACTCTCAAAAGCCTGGGATAAAGTTGCAGAAAGGTCAAGTCTCAGGTTACACCAGAGGTGGGCCACCTGGAAGTACAACACTGCCCCCTCATCCCTGCCCCCAGACTTTCAGGAAAGAGGAATCAGCTTTCAGCTGAGTGCCAACCTGTCTGGAAGGAGAGGGACCAGCAAGTACCGCAGTGTCCCTAGACGGCGGTTACCCAGTGTCCCAAACTGTGCAGGGAGACAGTTCTCTCTGCCGGCAGAAGAATGAAATTCTGTCCCCCTCTGCACTCGAGGAATGCCATCATCCCTAAATTATTTGTGCCAACCATTTGAGTCGGAGGAGAATTTCAGAGCTGGGAGAATTTGTTTGTATTTTCACAACTTATAATGCTCTTTTTGTCAGACCAATTTGCCAATACAAAAGGATGGCCTAACATTCAATTATGGAGAGAAGAAACACAAAAAGCAAACTAAGGCTTTGCAACATCAGAGTGGATATTATCTTTGGCAAAATGTAAAGAGCTGTAGGAAAAAAGGCTGCTGGGGAGGTTCTGTTGATAATGGGCTTGTCAGCTAGTCCCCAGGCCCTTTTTGGCTCTAAAGTTCTGGAGACTTAGATTCTTTCCTATATTTGCTCTGTTTTCTCTGTCCTCTTATCACATTTCTTTATTTCCCTGGCTTTGTTTCTTCCCTGCTCATCATATTTGCATGCTGATTTTTGTAACAATGGTGAGGAAAGCCTTTCTCTGAATGGTAATTTTGATAGCACCAAAGGTGGACAGAACAGTTGACATTTGCAGAATTGCTTCCTCACCGGCTTTTTTTTTTTTTTTTTTTTTTTTTTTAGAGATGGGGTCTCACTATGTTGCCCAGGCTGGTCTCAAACTCCTGGCCTCAAGTGATCTTCCCACCTCAGCCTCCTGAGTAGCTGGGATTAGAGAGCATGTGCTAATGTCCCCAGCCTCTTACAGCGATCTTACCTGCACAAGTGTATTCCCCCAAATATAAAGGTAGTATAAAAAAATAACACTGTAACAGGGAAAGTTTTTTTAAGTAAGCCATAAATACCAGAAACCATAAAAGAAAAGATGATCAGATTTGACAGTATGGAAATGTTAAACTTCTTTTTGAAGAGAGATACCATAAAATGAAAAGACAAGCAGCAGACTGGAATAAAATATTTGGAACATAAAGAGAGTAGGTTACTAGCAGTTTCTACAAAGTAATAAGAAAAATAATCTAATTACTTTAAAAGGTAATTTATAACAGAATACAAACAACTTAGACATATATCCTATAGCAAAATAAAACAAGACTGATTTACTATTTTCTACCCATCACAGTGACTAAAATTAAAATGCAAAATAATATGTCATCAAAGCTTTTGGGAAAAGGGCACACATACTTTTTGGAAGGCAATGTGTAGTATCTATTATATTTTAATTCCATTTCTAGGAATTTATCCTATAGAAAAATTTATACATGTACAATCATAAGAAATGTTGGGTGCAAGGATATTTCCTTCGGCAGTTTGTAAGAACAGAAAAACTCCAAAGCAAAACTAGGTCATTCCTTATTTCTGTTACACAGTCTTTCTTTGAACAGGGCACAATTAATTAAGTTTACATGTAACAAATTACAATTCTATCTTTTAGAAATTACACTCAATTTCCTGTGATTGGGGTCTAGGACGTTGTGAAACTCTTCAGTCACATGTTCCAGAAAACGTCTCAGTTTATTCCCACATTCACTGTGGGTGGTTTTCCTGTTTTAGCTCTCAGAGGGCAATCTTATTTTCTAGCACCCAAGTGTGAGCAAGTGGAAAATTGGTAAAATGCCCCATGAATTTGACATGTTATTAACCCTCCCACTTTTGAGCTGAAAGGGCTGCTGCTGTCACTGCCTAGCGGTGGAATTGCTGGGGCAGAGGAATCCTGGCTGGAGGGCTGGCGGTGGGGATGCAGAGGAGAAGGGAACTGAGCAGGAGTTTCTAGTAAGTGCCGGTCACCATAGCAAGCAGCAGATCACACGGGGGGCTATTTTCCTCCCCAGGAAACATTTGGTCACATTTGGGGCCATTTTTGGTTGTCACAGCTAGGAGGCTGTTCCTTGCATCTAGTGGGTAGAGGCCAAGGATGCTGCTAAGTATCCTACAATGCACAAGACGGCCTCCCCCCCCCCCACCAAAGCATCATCCAGCCCAGAGCATCAACCGTCCCAACGATACAAGGTGACATAAAGCACCTTGTGTGGATTATTTCATTAATTGTCACAACAACTTTGTGAGGTAGGAACAATAGGAAGTCTCCTAATAGACTTTCACTAAATCAACTCACACACCCAGTTAGCTGATGTTTTCTGGTTTCTCCCCAAAACTCACAGAGTGATGTCCACAGCACACCAAATGAGCTGGCCACTCTTTAGGATGCTCGTGCACTTCCGTTCCATCAACAGGGCCGTACTCGCCAAGCTGCTTTTGTTACTGGACCTTGTAATTTTCTTATTATTATAATTATGTAATTTAGCCACATATCACATGAATCAGAGTTTCTCAGTCTTGGCACTGACATAAATCAATGAAATCTGAGTTCAAATAAAGGGAGTTGTTTCCATGACAGCTGATGTGGCAGAGACTGGCTGTGTCCTCACAAAACTGCCTCCGCTAATTCCTGGGCACAGGTGGACTGTATTTCCCAGAACCCTTTGCAGAGAACGGGGACATGTCCCTGCTTCCCACCAGTGTGATGTCAGCAGAAGGGGTACGATTCCGCTTCTTAACTTCCAGGCTGACGTAGCTAAGAGCGGGAGTGCCTTCATCGTCCTCCTCCTCCCTCTTTCCCCCTTTTCTCACTTGATGCATCCAAAAGCAGTAACCTTGGAAGCCACAGGTGGAAGACGACAGCCCGACACCTGGAGGAGAGCCACTCAGCACTTAGCAGCACTTTTGGGGCCTTATGTGAACAGATAAATAACTTCTATTGTTCTTGGATCATTATATGCTTTTGCATTTGAATATTAGAGCAAATAGTGTTTCCTTAACAAACACAACTGGGTTGAAAATACTTGTAAAAGTGAGTCCCTCAAAATTCACCATTCAATTAGGTATGCGGGAAACAATGGGGGAAAAGTTATAAACATCTAAAAGAATTTTATAGTCCTATTTCTTGTTAAGAGTCCTTAAGCTCTTGCTCCATTTTGAAGAAATCATTGGCTATGCATTGCTAGCCTGGTTCATGCAAGGAAATTATCTTGGAATCTAATGAGCAAACCTAAAAGGCCTTGCCTTACCTCAAAAGATTGACTTATATATGTACATTTAGCTATTTTAAGTTGAAACTAAATGTTTAAAGGAAATATGTATCATTTTTAATGATGTCTTGCTGTAGCTGCCTTTTTAAGATAATCTACTTACCACCGGTCCCAATCCCACTGGATGAGAGAACGTCCACTACTCTACCATTTTACAAATGAGGAAACCGGGGTTCCAGAAGGTGAGGTGACTTTCCCAAATCGCACGACTAGCAAGTGGCAGAGCTGGAATTTACCCACAGACCCCCACCTCTCGACTGTTCCCCTGCGGTGGCTTTTCCTCTTCTTGGGAGCTCTGGGAGTGCTGAGCTCGACCAGGCCCTGATCTCTCTGACGGGAAAGTCAGGTCCGGCTTCCAGAGGCTTGTTACAAACAATGGATAACAAATGCGCCCAGGAAAGTTGCTCATTTGGCTAATGCTTTGGTTTATAGGGATATTTGACTGTGTGCAAATACAGTCAAGGAGCACAGGCCCTGGCTCTGTGTCCATCCTGCTCAGAGCCCACGCTGGGGGCTCCCCCTCTGTGCAACTGGTGTCTCCACCCCTGCAGCTTGGCAGCTACCAGCCCTTGGGAAACGCTCCAGGGCTCAGGCTTCCTCTCATTGATGCAAGACTTTCCCTACAGTCCACAGATTGTTCACATGTTGCCTTGTCTGAGCCCCTAAGCCACCCTGGAAGGTAAGCAGGGTGGATTTAACCTCATCGTGCAGAAAATCGAAGCTGAGAGGGGTTAAGTCAGCTCCTGAAGTCCTGTGGCTGCTATTTGGCAGGGATAGAGATGACATTTAAACCTGGGTCTCATACCTCCTAGTTTTCTGTCCCTTCTGCCCCACCATGCGAACTTCTTCTGCCACCACATCAACTCCAGTCACCCCATAACTCTGTGCTGCTTTAGGGGAGGCAACTCGGTGCCCTGGTGACAGGCTCCCTTTGGAGGTGGCCTGTCCTGGTTGCAGTCAGGGCCTTGGCTCCCGTTGGCTGGGCTGCAGTGTTGTCACCTCTCACACAGAAGAGAACCACATCAGCTCCCTCGAGAGCGGTGAAGGGTGTGTGCACATGTGGTGAGAGCCGCGCCGGCAGCGCCTGGCTTGCAGTAAGTGCTCTGTCACTGTCACCCCCACCCATACGCCCTGCACAGCCTGTGCTGCCGTCTACACCTGCGAGCTGACGTCCGCGTCTGCACCTGTGTGTGCGTCCGCCCTGACACCTGGCTGAACACCAGGCCTTCCCTGCTGGCTGGAAGCTTCCCAGGAGCAGGGACCATGAATCCTTTACGAAAAATGCTACGAGGTGGCTCCTGTCCTTGACCAGGAGCCAGGAGATCTGGATTCCAGTCTTGTGTCACTTTCTTTTTCTGAGCCTCAATTTTCCCATTTGTAAAATGAGGGAGTTTGACTAGGTGATGTCTAAGATCATTCCGCATGATGACACTCCATGGTGTCTAGTCTCTTACGTCAGATTGGAAGCTTCCTGAAGCTACAGGAACTGTGGCTCCTTCACCCCTGGCTACTCCCCAGCCCAGCGCCTGGGAAAGGGCTCTGCACGTTCAGTCACTCAGGTGCACAGCGCTGTGTGACAAGCACATCACTACCATCATTTGAGAGACATAAGGAGGAGAAAACAGTCCCACCCCCCAGGAGTCCTGACTGCCAGACTCCTTGAGACAACACAAACATACATAAAACAACCGAGGATCCTAGTTTAGTCCCTGGGTGTATCTCCATTGGAGAAATATTAATACAAACAACCTCCCAACAGACCTCCTTGCCTCTGTTACAGCATCTCCCCTCGCTAGTACATTCCGCTCATGGCTTCTAGATATACAAAACTCCAGATCCGATCAGATCACTCACCTGCTTCAATCCCTTCAATGGTCCCTCTCTCTGGTGAACATCTGAACTCATTAGCATGGTACAAAGCCCTTTGCTATCTGGCCCCTGCCCGCAGGGTTCCAGTCGTGCTCACTCCTCACCGGTGCCCTGGACACTGGTCATTTGGAACCACCTCCTCCCGTCCCCAGCCGCAGCCCCTACCCCAGCATGCCCAGCCAGCCTCTGCTGCCACCATGACCCGCTTTGACCAGTTGAGGTCCAATCCGATCACGTCTCTTTTACTTGCCTCATTTAAACATTTGAGCCTGAGGTGCCCTTATCAGCAGGAATTACAGAATCTTGCTCTTAAGGCCTCTCATCGCCCTCCTCTATGTGGCACACAACTGCCCACGACCTGGGGGTTTGCTTGATCCAAAGAGGTTAGTGTGCAAGAAAAGGCAGCGTACAGAAAGGAACAGAGCCATGCAGGGTAAACCGGGGTGGGTTTCCTGGAGAAGGAGACTTTCTGTCAGGATTTGGACATGAATGGGAAATCTGGCAGGCATTTTGTGTTGGCAGTGGGCGTGGAAGGACCCCTGGCTCAGGGGAAAAACAGCAGCCTTCGGGGCTCAGAATTCAGTGATTTAAAGTTGATAAATTCCAGTTTGATAAGGCTTTCAGGAAATGGGTGAACACATTCAATGCTGATAATGTTCCAGATTGGTATAGTCCTAGAGACCATAAACATGTTCGTGCCCTTGCCGAGTACTCCTGCTCATGGAAATGTGTGCTAAGGAAGTCATTCAATAGAACGCCAACAGTGCTAAGAACAATAATGTGCATAGAGGCATTCTTTATTGTAGAGAAAATTTGGAAGCAATCTAAAGTTAAGCAGTAGGAGCTAGTTAAATAGAACATGAAACATCCATATAATGAAGTATTAGGGAGACATTAAAATGATACTTAAGATTCATTTAGGCTGCGCATGATGGCACACACCCGTAGTCCCAGCTACTCGGGAGGCTGAGGCAGGAGGATCGCTGGAGCCCAGGAGTGTGAGGCTGCAGGGAGCTCTGATGACAACACTGCACTCTAGCCCAGGCAACAGAGAGAAACCTTGTCTCAAAAAAAAAATGATTTATATTATTCAAAAACAATTCAGTAAACATTAATGGGGGGCACTGTATTAGTCTGCTCAGGCTTCCAGAACACAGTACCATAGACTGGTGGCTGAAGCCACAGAAATTTACTTTCTCACAGTTCTGGAGGCCGGAAGCCCAAGACCAAGGTGTTGGCAGGGTTGGTTCTTCTGAGGCCTCTCTCCCTGGCTTGTAGGTGACCGTCTCTTCCCTATGTCTTTCACGGTCTTCCCTTTGTGTCTGTGTCCTAATCTCCTCTTCTTGTAAGAACGCGAGTTGTACTGGGCTAAGGTCCACCTTCATGATTGCATTTTAACTTAACTGCCTCCTTAAAGGCCGTCTCTCCAAACATGGTCACGTTCTGAGGCACTGAGGGTTAAGACGTCAACATGTGAATTTCGGGCGACACGGCTCAGCCTATCACAGGATTATTCTGCATCTGGGACCGTGCTGTGGGCTTGGGGGCTGAGACGAAAAGGACCCCGCCCCTGGTTGCCAAACTTCCGCGGCTAAGGAGAAGGCTGTCTCCGACGTTAGGATGGAACCCTGACAGGGAAAGGCGGTGGGGGGGTGGCCGGCGCAGTCTCTGCAGGGAACAGTCAGGGCAAAGGCCCGAGGCAGAACACGGGTCACACTCAGCTTCTGTGAAGTGAGACTTGGACATCGTACACGCAGGACTCGGGGCTGTCACCACGAAGTGACTTTATTTTGTTTCCTGTTTCCCTTTAAAATGTATTCAGCTAGGAAAATTTCCTCCTCTGCTCCTACCCAAAAAATCCACAGTCTTATGACTTTCTGATCACTCTTAGGTAATAAGTCCTTTGGATCATGTTAAGTTGTCAAACTCTGTCCCAATTTAGAAAGTAAAATGTTGAGCCGCATGTAATGACCGAAGCTGCTAACTTAAGATGGAGCCGCTCACCTGGCTGGGCCTGCCACGGGTGGGCTTTCTGGGGCAGGGGGCCGGGTGATGGGCTTCTTCTCTTTCTGTGCTAACCTCTTCCCTCTGCTCATCCTCCCTGACTCTGCCTCTTGGATTGGGGTTGGGGGAGAGAGAAAAAGATAGGCTGTTCTTGTCCACACAGCGTCTCCACGGCTAGACCAGGATTCTCGGGCTCTGGCTGGGGAGTGGTAACACCCAGTGGGCTGAGGGGATAGAGTGAGTGGCCAAGAACGGGCTTGATGTCGGGTGTGGACCCGTCAGGCAGCCAAGAGCAGAGAGAGCAGGGAGTCAGCACCCAAGGCCTCACGGCTGCCAAGCAGGCGCCCCAGCCTGGTCTCTGGTTTCTCCAACGGCCACCTTAGCTTCACCTGCTCCTGGCTATTAATTATCTCGTGACTGCAGCGAGCTCTTACCAGAACCTTTCAAGAAGAGAGGCAAAGTCAACCCCAACAGAAACCGTAATGGAAATTGATAGAGCTTCTGGGTCCACATTTAAATTTTTAAAAAAATTTTTTAAAGAAGGAGCTGAATATAGGAAATAAGTGGCGAGCCCCTCCTGGATTCTGTCTTGCAATCTACACTCTGAACCGCGGCCTCTACCATGTGGTGCGCTGAGCAGGGCATGTTCTGGTTCTTTGAAACCAGGCGGGGAGAGGTAGGTCAGAGTATGCTTTTCAAAGAAGTTAGAAAGATGACTTCTATACAAATGTAGAATGCATATGCGTCAGAGTTTAACTCATGAGCAAAGGAAGCAGCAGTATGTTAAAGCTGGTTCTTAAGAGCATTTGATGAACAGAGATTTACATATTACAGTTAGTCGGGAAAGGAATGCAGAAGTAAGTTTATTAAATTGGATGCAAGACAAGTTAATATCCTACAGTGCAATAAAACTGTAGCCTTTGCAATTATCTTTCTGCCAAACAAATAATTTGCATCTCTATCAGACAAAAATCTGCTACTTAACATGGAATGTTAATGAATGTTAATGAATCTAGGCCCTAATGTATAGTCAATATGAAGGCAACCAAAGACCATTTCTCCTACTGGATGAAATCAATCTTGATGGGCCCATTAGACATGTCACAGTACAACACTGAGAGGACAAGCAGTCATCTTTTTGCATTATTTCCAAGTAGATTCAGTACTGGGGGAAGAAACGTCAGCAAGCATATCTAAACTTTTTTTTTTTTTTTTAAGACAGAATCGCACTCTATTGCCCTTGGTAGAGTACCGTGGCGTCAGCCTAGCTCACAGCAATCTCAAACTCCTGGGCTTAAGCGATCCTCCTGCCTCAGCCTCCCGAGTAGCTGGGACCACAGGTGCGCGCCACCATGGCTGGCTAATTTTCCTATTTTTAGTAGAGCTGGGGTCTGGCTCTTGCTCAGGCTGGTCTGCAACTCCTGACCTCAAGCGATCCTCCCATGTTGGCCTCCCAGAGTGCTAGGATTATAGGAATGAGCCACTTCAGCGGCCAACATTTTGCTGAAATAGTTTTTTTCTATCTCTGTGTTTGTAATTCCCAGGTCTCTCTCTCCTTTTTCCCCCGCACTTGGGTAGAGAATAGAAGAGTGTTATTTACTGAGTGTCCCAAGCCCCAGTGGGCGTCGTCTTCCCTGTCAGAGCTGCCTGTGAACCCGCACGCGCCCCCGCCTCCCCAGGCTGGCTCTGGACGGATGGTGGCCCAGAGCTTGCTGTTCCCTTCCCCTGCCAGTCTAAGAGGCACCATCAATTCAATTCTCAGACTATGAAAGCACAGGAGGAAACAGACTTATTCATTTTCTGCTAGAAATTTGGCTGAGACGCCAGTTTAATAAACACAATAAATATCTCTTCTCAGCGTTTTCTGCCATTATGAGTATGTATGGGCTCTTAGAACTTTGAAAAGAGGAAGGCTTCTGGGTACAGCTTCTGGATTGAGAGCCCCCTAGGCTGGGAACCGCAAAGGACTTGCAAGTTCTGTTCATCAGCCCCGACTCCCTCCACCCCTGAACTGGGCCTCTGAAGAGGGTAGGGAGGAGTAAGATTGGGTAAATAGCCATTTTCATGTAATCCTTCAGTAAACACTCAGTGAATGCCTGTTATTTGGTAGCCACAGAGATAGGGGCTGATGCTACAGAAATGACCAAAATGTACAGTCTCGGTCCTTCCCAAGTTCAGGGTCTCCTAGGAGAGAAACCTGTAAACAAGCCAAGTACAAGTACAGTGTGATAAATACAGCAATAAAAGCATGTGCCTGACACAGGGGCTTGTTTATAAGACAGATTGGGGCAGGGAAAAAATATGAACTGCAATCAGACACACCTGGGATCAGGTTCCAGCCCTACCACTTAGTCGAATGCTTTAGACAACTTATTTATAAAATGAGGTCAATGCCTTCCTTACTGTTTTTGTGAGTATTAGAAATAATATATTTAAAGCACTAAATATAGTACCCAGCACCTAGCTGGCACTCGATAAATTATAGCTATTAATGAGAGGCATTGATCTTTCTGTAAAATTGTTTAGCTATAATAAATAGTTCACCATAGAATTGCCCTTTGTTATGTATAAGGCACTTTCAAATCCATTATCTCGACACTGGGAAGGAGGTATTTTTGGCCTCGTTTCACTGGGTTAGGAACCTGGGGCTTAGAGAGGGGAGAAGCCTTGGCCAAGGCCATACAGCTAGCGTGGAAATGCTGAGAAAGAATAGTTCTTAGACAGGACAGAGCGCTAATGAACCAGTATCACCTCGAAGGGCGGGACCTGTTCTGCCTTAACTGCATTTTCAGGCCCGAGCGCTGAGAAGGAACAGCAGAGGGAAGGAACCACTGTGGCTTTGCTAGCACAGCGTGGTCAGAAGGTGGTGGAGGTCGCGGAGCCCACCTGGGGTCATATAACCAGAGGATAAAAGCACATGGGGCCCCCTGTGTTTCTTGGAAAAGAGCTCTAGACAAGAGAGGTCAAGACTAGATAAATGTTACACAGTTTGGCACTTTTGTCATTTCCCCTTGCTTGACAATTTCATCTCCCATCCATTCCTCTGAGGGTTGAGCAGTAAACTCCTAATAAGGAAAATCATCTGTCTGCATGTTTTGGGGGAGCAAGGAAGCAGGAACTGGGGAGACAGCATCCTACTGTGCAGAAAGAGGAGAACCCCAAGGGATGTGTGGGTGGTGGCAGATTTTCAGGGAACAAGCAGGCAGACTGAGTTTCTGGCACATTCCAGAGACTGGAAAGGAGAGGTGAGAAGAACACAGGACCCGCTGGGGCCAAAAAGGGGGTCCTGGGGCTTCACGGTAGAACAGCCATGTGGATGTTCCCATGTGGAGCCAGATTGGGAAGCTTGGCCTCCGGAATCCAGACTCTTGTCCCCACTCCACGCATTCCCATACATGCACCTGCACAGTCCCTGTGTGAGGGAGGGACTCAGAGGCCGAAGACCTCCAGGGGCTCTCAGAGAAGGTCTGACAAGGGTAGACTAGCTGGACATTGGCAGCTGGGCTGAGAGAGGAGGAAAGCTGGGGGAGGTAGCCTAGAGGTTGTCCAGTTTGAAAAATTGAGCTTGCTGTGTTGCTTACAGAAGCCCTCTCAAACAGCAAGTCCTCAGAAAGAGCAGCAGTGTGGGGTGGCCTGGGTCCTGGTCCCAGCACTGCCACCAAATATGCGATGCTACTCACATACACAATTTCTCAGGCCTCAGTGTCTTCATCTGTAAAATGGGAACAAATAATTCCAACTCTAACCATTTCATAGCATTCTCAACAAGAACCAACTGAGGGAATTTTGCGCAGTATTTTAATTCATTTTTTAAATCACTGTCTGACCCAGCAGGCCATCTATTGCTGATGAGCTTTCTGGTCTTGGGTTTATGTCCCCATCTAGACCGTGCACTGGCAGAGAAGGCTGCGGTGCTGAGATGCCACTTCTCCATATTTCTCCCGTGACCGTCCCACCTTGCACCGGCAGTCACCAGGGCAGCCGTGTCCCGGCACCTGCTGAGCGTCTGACTGGTGGCCTGGCAGCATGTTTGTGGTGACACCTACTTTTCCTTCGGTCATAGAGTCGCTGCCTTCCGCCTGGTTCGGGGACTTGGCTGGGGCGCGGAGGCGGTGGGCAGCCGACCTCCACGCCGTCCAGCGCTGGACCAGAACGGGCCAGGCTTCTGCAGCGACGTGGACTCAGGCTAGACTGTAGAGAGATTGAATTAGCTAGAAGGACTGAAGCATGAAACGAAGAAGGACCGTGTGAAGTTTTGAGGTTGCTCCTCTAAGGTTTTTTGGTCTTTTTTCTTCTGAATTATTTTAGAGTAGATTCCAGATATTACGATTTTTTTCCTTAGATACTTTAGTGTGCATCTCTGAAAAATTAGGGCATTTTTGATGAAGATGTGTGGGGGGTGTGTGTGGTGTGTGAGCGTGTGTGTGAGTGTGTGTGTGTGTGAGAGAGAGAGAGAGAGAGAGAGAGAGAGAGAGAGAGAGAGAGAGAGAAGCACAGAAGGCCCTTTAGGGGAGAGAATCTGGAAGCTGCTCTACTCAGGGAACAACCCAGAACTCTCGGAGACCTCAGGGAGGGGAGGTGCCCAGCTGGGGAAAGTTGACTCAACACAAAGTTCCCGATGTCTCTGCCGTCACTGCCCTTCCCCCGGGCACTTAGTACCCGTGCCAAGGATCCCATAGCTCTCGCTGGGAAACCTGGACCAAATTGAGTGCCGAGTGTGGTAGGCACCCAAATTGCAAATCAATGACTTCTGAATTAAATATTGATTTCTCCCCTTTCCTTTCAGGGAAGTTTCTGTAGAGTAATTAGCTTGCTGGTTTTGTTTTTTGCTTTTTTATTTTTCATCCTGATCCTTGAACACTCCGTTGCGGAAAGAGGAATCCTGCAAGGCAGAGCAGGGTCCTCCCCTCCCCTCCTCCCTCCCCACTCTGGTAACTTTCCTCTCCGAAGATGAAATGCCGACAAGTGGGAGAAATGGCTCATAAATACGCCTGTCTGCCATCGGCCCACTTGGCTGGGCAAAGGGCAGCCGCCCCACCCCCAGATGCCCCTTGGCTTGGACATCTAGTCCCAGAGGGAGGGTGAGACACCGTCCCAGGCCAAGTAAGAGATGCCAGCCAAGGGCTCCCAGCCTCAGCATCTGCTCCTAGCTTGCCGGGCTGGGGGAAGGTATTTACGAGGGTCTGCGCTCTAAAAGGATTGTGGCACATTCCTCACTGCCCTTGTATCCCCATATACCATCAAACTAAACATGAGATAAATTAAGAATAAGGCACAGCAAAAGAGTTCTGGTTTTCCCATGATGATCACTGCAATACCCGCAGTAAGTCACTTTGACAGTTTTTGCTGTGCCGCCTTGCTGGGGTTCCTGTAAGTGCTTACAGCGCAGGGGTTGGGGGGGGGCTGGGGGCCTTCATCCCCCGGGGCTCCCGTGGCCTCCCTGGAGAACCTGCCAGTCACAGGCTCTGCCCAGCATGGTGACAGCCCCTCTCCTGTCTGCCAGCGGCTTCCTGGGCCTCCCGCACTTTCAGTCAGCGACTGGCTCCGGCAGCAGAAAAAGAAAACAGCCGGGTCTCTTGTCCCAGAGGGCCAGCCTGGGCAGGCGAGGCTGTTCCCGGATGAGCTTGTTAGCAGAGAAATTTAATTACTGCCTTCCCGCCAGGCTGACGGGTCTGTGTTGCCATAGAGCCTCCCTCCTGAGCACCCCGAGTCCTGCGTGAGAAGGTCTGCGGGTCTCAAGGTGAAGGTGTGGGGAATGGAAAACCTCAGGCTGGCCCAAGAGAGTCCAGGGTGGTCCCCAGGAGGAGAAACCTGGGGCTGCACCCTCTTGGCTTCAGTCACCCAGGTGGGACACTCAGCCTCGGCCTCTGGAATAGGCCTCAAGGAATAGCAGAGATGGTCGTTCATTCAGCACTTGCTGAGGCCTAGCCTGTGCCCCGAGAGCTAAGGTGAAGAAATACCGGGACAAAAACACAGCCTGTGAGCTGAAAGACGCCTCCCTGAGGACACAGACACATCCACAGTGACAACATAGTGTGACAAGCGCCAGGATAGGCCTCCCCGGTACACCAGCTACATGCCTGGTGGGGTGGGGATGCAGGGGGGCCGGGACTGATTCTGCGCTGATTCTTACGCAGGGGTTAGCCAAGCCAAAAAAGGGTTGGGGGTAGGGAAGGGTGCTCCCAGAAAAGGGAACAGCAACGAGCAAAGGGAGGCAGACGTTTGGGGGCCCGTGTTGTCCGCAGTGGGGTCCCAAGTGCTGCAGGAGGGGGTGGGACGTGCAGGTAGCCTAGGGCTCACACTGCAGAGGTGGGCTGCCCCAGTGTGCATCTGGGGCCGTGATCGTGGGAAGAACATACAATGGGACCAAGTGAGACCAGCTTCACGGGGACTTGGAACGGATATGAGTAAATGAGATGATCTATATAAAGTGCTCAGCACATGTCTAGCCTGCAGTTAGCAGTCTATATATTTTAGTTGGTATTATTACTGATGAGTTGTATGACCTTGCAAAAGTTGTTTAACAGCTTTCATCCTCAGTTTTCTCATCTTTAAAATAAGTTGTCGTTTTTTTTTTTTTTAAGTCTGTCCAGTTGTGAGCAGACTGAGGGGCGGTCTCACTGACTTTGACTCCCTGGCTCCTAAAGCAGCGCCCAGAACACAAAAGTGGGTCTTTTTTCCTTCCTTTCTTCTTCATTCTTCCGGCCCCACTTAGGGCCTAAATGCTCAAAAAGAGTAGCAGCTATTTGTTTTCCTTTCAGTTCAGGGGACATTTTGCTTTATACTCACCTTCTAAAAATAGATCTGACTCCAAGTTCAGCACTCTTTCCACTAAACTCCAGTTGCCACAACATATTTTTAGTTTATATAGATTTTTGCCTGGCAAATTAGCAGTACATTAAAAATATCCAGTGATGGTAAGAAGAGAGAGAAATGGGCATGTTTATAGATTGCTAGTATAATGCTGTAGATGCAATATTTCAGCTGCCCAAATCCTTTAGGATAGCTAACTGACAATATGTAACAACAACAACAACAACAACAAACCCTAAAAATGTTCAAGTTATTTTTCTCCCAGTAATTCTTTTTTTTTTTAATTTCAGCATATTACGGGGGTACAATTGTTTATTCCCCTAGTAATTCTTGATTTTGACTATCAATCCCAAGAGAATAATTCTAAATGCATAAAAAATTATTGTGCAAATATATTTGTTGCTGCATTACTGACAACAAGGAAATATTGGAAATAATCTGTATAACCCATCCTAAGAGAATAGTTAATGAAATCATGAGCCACCTCCCCGAACTTAAGAGGTTCCTAGAGTAGTGCAAGTCAGAGACAGAAACTAGAACGGTGGTTGCCAGGGCAGAGGGGAGGGGGAAGTGGGGAGCTGCTGTTTAGTGGGTACAGAGTATCAGTTTTCCAAGATAAAAAAGTTCTGGAGCTGGATAGTGGCGATTGTTGCACAATGTGAATGTACTTAATGCCAATGACTGTACCTTTAAAAATAGTTAAAGTGCTACATTTTGGCTAGGTGCAGCAGCTCACACCTGTAATCCTAGCACTTTGGGAGGCCGAGGTGGGAGGATCACTTGAGGCCAGGAGTTCAAGACCAACCTGAGCAAAAGTGAGACCCTATCTCTACAAAAAACAGAAAAATTAGCTGGGCATGGTGACACGTACCTGTAGTCCCAGCTACTCAGGAGGCTGAGGCAGGAGGATTGCTTGAACCCAGGAGTTTGAGGTTGCTGTGAGCTATGACGACACCACTGCACTCTAGCCCTGGCAACAGGGCAAGACTCAGTCTCAAAAAAACAAAAAGTGAAATTTTATGTTATGTGTGTATCACACAATTAAAAAAATACACATTGGAAAAGACTAGAAAACATTAAACATTCTCTTTTCTAAAACCCGATTCATTTAAATAGAACTTGTCTAGAGTCTGGAATATGAGATAGTGAATGAGACCAATGAGAACGTTTGTTCATTCATTCGTGTCACGAAACATATATCCGCGCACCAGGCGCTGTGCTGGGTACAGGACACGCAATGACACAGCCAGACAGACCTGCATGCTGACCCTTTCTTCTCCTCAGTGTTGGTCTGAGTCGGGGGATTTGTATTTCGAGGGGAACCTGTTCAACTGTCCGAGGGACTGTCAACTGATGCCCTAGATTGTGCATGCTGGGCCTCGGCTCCTCGATGGAGAGGGGACTCAGTCCCAAGTGCACGAGCGGGCACAGTCATTTCTAAGGAACACTCAGTGTTGTCCCCACCCCCAGGAAAACTGCTCTGGAAGGTGGAGGCTGAGCAAACAGCTCACGCACTTTCAGGCGTTTAAGGGCACATGGGACACATGGCATGGCCAGGCAAGTACGTCACCAGAGAAGCACTCTGGGGGGCTTGGGTTGCCGTCATGTCCCCACAGCCATGAGGAAGGCATGGTCCATGTTCAAGACCTGGCCAAACGGGGGAGAAGGGACAAGAGGTGCTGTGCCACAGGCCGGGGCCTGTTTCATGTTTGCCAGAAAAACGCTTTAAAACATCTTCGAACTCTAGGATGGAGGTTGGGGGTTAAGTATAAGAAGGGGGTTGGCACTAAATGTCATAATTGAGAGGGACTGGGAGCAGAGAGCCAGCACTGTTCATTGAGTGTCTGCTGTGTGCCAGGCATGGGTGTTACAGAAGCTGCATAGAAAGGGTTAAGTGCACAGATAGTGAAGTTGGGCCACCTGCTTCCAGTCCTGGATCTGCCACTTAAGGCTTTGTCACCTTGGGTAAGTTATTTAACCAGCTCTATGACTCAGTTTCCTCATCTGCAATGATGTGAGGATGGTAACCTCTACCTCGTGGGCTATTATGAGGATTAAATGAATTTATAGCTGCAAAATGCATAAATCAATGCCTGGCACGTGGCAAGCACGATGTGAGTTTCCATTCAATGAGATTCAATAAATGATTGGCCTCTTGTTGCTCATGAAGTGAGAAACTCTTGAAGCCCGAACACCACCAACCCCCAGACTCAGGCTTGTCAGTTGTCCTCTTGTCACCAAGCATGAAGCTCTCCATGTCGCCCCCTTGCTCTGTCCTCCCCTCTGAGATTCCCTCTGCTTCTTCCCATCAGGCAAGGAACTTTTACTCAGGTCAGTAAAAGAAGTGGGCAGGGGCTGCGGAGCCCCCAGGGGCAGGGAGTGGGGCGACATCAGGCTGCCCCCCTTGGCTGGTGCCCCCCTGGGTGGTGCCCCGCACCTCCTGCCAGGCTGCAGCTGAGGGCGCCAAGAGTGGGCAGATACAGACTGGGCTGGAGACGGATTAATGTGATCACTACATTACCAACCCCCTCCCCCACTCTTGCCCTTAATGGCGATTATTATACTTATTAGAGGCTCAGCTGCCAATGGTATTGATTCTCCCTGCTGCAGCATTTTAATCAGGGGTTGGAAGCTACTGTTAGCAACACGAGCCTCCGAGGGCCCCAGGACAGGTGCAGGGCATCGGGACATTTTCAGCCAGGCAGGCGCGGTCCCTGGGGTTCAGAGTCCTACAGAGCACTCACCCCGACACAGACACAGTGTGCCTCTGTCTGGAGGCCGGGAAGTGGGGGCGGGGAGGAGAAATGGCGCCACCCTGGGGCTCCCTCCACAGAGGCCGACTGGCAGTTCTTTCCCGGCTGGGGCACGGCTGGGGCTGGCTCTGCTGGGAACACCAGCAATCTGCCTGTCCTCACGGGGAGGATTTTCTTCCCTGGTCCCCACCCCGGTCACCTGGCATCCTCACCACACACCTCTGCCCGCTGGCGCGGGCCAGTGATGGGGTGAGGTGCGAATAGCCTAGCTGGGCTGTGGCCACAACACCCCGACCGTTTTTCCAGGTTTTGGGGTGCGGGTGGGAGTGAATGAATGTCTGTCAAACCCTGTCAGGTGCCAGGCGTTGTCAGGAGCTTTGCCCACGTGGCCTCCCTCGCTCCCCACACCAGCCTTCCCTGCAGCACCGCGCTCAGCCCGTGTCACAAGGGCAGCGGAAACGCAGGGAATCGAAGGGACTTGCCCAGGGTCACTCAGCCAGGACGGGGCAGAGCTGGGATTGGACCCAGGTCTTATACTTTTATAGGTAAGAAAAACCCCGTTTCACAGATCACTGGCAGCAGAATCTTCCAGACCTATGAGGAAGTTAGTCCTGCACAGCCCAACCCTGTTCTACGCAGGCTCTGAGGCCCCTGGATGGACCTGGATCCCCCCAACACGTGACTGCGAGAGAACTGAGCCACCTGCAGGGGCTGGAGTCCGGTGATGGCCCGGACTGGGGGGATCCTGTGGCCCCGCTCCGGCTCCCAGTGCCTCTTCCACTGGCTCGCTGAGGCGCGGCCACCTTGGTTGGCTGAAGCCTTTGTTCGCTACTGCGCAGAGGCCACTCTTGGTCCTGGGGTCCTGGCTGGCCCCTGTGCTGTCCCCCTGCCCAGCACGCCGTCCTGTCCCCTGGCTGAGTCTGTGCAAGTCACGGCACACGAAGCCCTTGCGGCAAGTGCAGGGAGGGGAGAGTGGCCAATAAAAGCCAAGTGAAAATTCAATAAATCAAAGATATTAAATATTATAAAGAATGGATTTCATACGCCCGCAAACAAATGCATGTGTAATGTGAGCAGTTTTAGTTCTATTGAAAATATGAACTGGATTAGGTGGTGGTGGTTAAGAATGACTCAGGCCTTGGTGGTGACACTGGTGAATTCTGAGTCCAGATGGGGACACACCTGCCAGTCCAGAGGGGACTGGACAGGCCACGTCCCAGGCATGTTGTTGCTGAATGTCTTAGAAAATGTCTTGTAAATCCTGTCACTGGAGTGCTAATGCTCTTTGACACCTGGGCTCCTCTGCTTTCAGAGGAAAGACAGGGTGGCAGAGGCAGCAGCACCTCCTCAGTGCGTGCCGAGGGATCTGCTACTCTGCTCCCGTCTCCTTCCTCCTCCCCCATCTCCTCTGAGCTGCCTCAGGGCCCAGGGTGATGGCGGGCAATGACGTCATCTCCGAGATCATACCGGCAGACTGGCTCCTGGGCCTCCAACAGAGTTGCCCGCGCCCCCTCTTGCTCCTGCGGGCATGGCCAGCCACAGTCTTGGTCCTGTCTTCCCCAAGGCTGGGTCTCTGGCATTACAGCCAGTTCCCTCTTTTTAAAAATTGGTTTGTGCCTTTTTCTCTGTCCCCTCCACCTCCCCTGCCACTCCCCAGGGCACTAGCTCCTCTGGGATCTTTCAGGAGGCAATTGACGCGCCCAGCTCCCCACTTAAGCAGCCTCTGGGGCCGACGTCCCAGCCCAGGCCTCTCTGGCCCCCACCCCACCTGTGTGCTGCTCCCAGCCTCTGCCCTGCAGGCCCAGCCACCAGCAGCCTGGCCGGCCTGGCCACGTCTCATCCTGCTTTTGCCCACCGCCCTCTCTCGTCCCCATGCCTGCACCCCTGGGTGCCGACACCCACCCCTGCCCACGGTGGGGAAGCTGCATTCTAGGCGCAGGCAGCTCGGGAGGGGGGAGGGCTGGATGCCCCCTGATGAGCCGAGTGGCACCCAGAAGAGCATACCACCCTCTTGAGCCTTAGCTTTTTCTCATCTGTGAAATGGAGATGGCACCTGCTGGCAGGTTGGGTGGACTGAGGCAGTGCTAACCTGCATTCCCCAGGCCCTGGTTCCCTGCTGCCCCCTCCTGCTTCCCCTAACTCATGTCCTAGCTGCAGCGTCTGGCTGAGGCAGGGAATGTGACAGACCTGGGAGTCGGTCAGCAGCTGGGAGGCCTGATGCTGGCTGGGGCTGTGGTGTTGCTGCTGGGTCACCTTGGCCTCACCTGTGTCACCTGCCACCCACTCCCAGGGAGTGACAACTCTGGGTCCACATAACCCCAGTGGCTCCCGATACGCCCCGAGACTTGCTGAGTGAGTCCCAGCAAGCTGATACCGCAGCAATGAAGGGAACCAGCGTTGCAATCTCGGTGATAATGAGCAGGATGAGTTTCTCCCGTGAAACCTGGAAAAGCGTCAGCGCGGCGAGCTGCCTTGGTCCCTGCCCTCGCCAACAGGATGCCAACACAAAGGGTCTTTGTCAAATGCCACCTTCCCCCAGCTCCACGCCTGCAGCTCATGGCAGCGAGGGGGAGTGAGGTTTCCCGGGAAGGTAACCTTCGTGGGCGGAGGGGCAGCTCTGCGGGGAGGGCCTAGGACCCACGCTCAGGCACTGCCTTGCAGTTGCTCAGAGGCCCAGAGCAGCTCCAAACCTTGGTCACCGTGAGTGCCGGCTGGCCCCAAAAGGGGCTCAAAGACTGAGAACTTAGGGTACATCATACTTCTCTTATAGCATGACAGTAGCTTCCAGGTGTTGAGCTCTACATGCGCACACATTATTTAATTCGATCCTCATAACAGCCCTGAGAGGGGGTATTATTCGCATTTTATAGACGTACAAAGTGAAACACAGTAACTCACCTGTGATGGAACTGAGATTCGAAGCCAGGTTCACGTCCACGGGTTAGCCAGACCGGGCCTTGCGCTGAGCGGCCCTGCAGTCTGCGGCACCCTCACACCTAGGCGCAAGGTGTGTGTCAGTCAGGGGCCAGCGCGAGAGGTGGCCAACACGGCCAGGTGGGACTGAGGGAACTGACGAGGGAGGGTGGAACACCCCGGAGGCGGGTGGAGAAGGTCTCTCTGGGACCTGGAGAGAGCCACCCTTGGATGAGGGCCCCCCAAGCGCTGTGCCTTGGCGGAAGAGCAGCACAGCACAGCCCGGGCTTGGAGGGCGCGTTGAGGGGGTGAGGGAGAGCAGACGCCTCTGCAGGCTTTCCCCACGGCCAGGTCTCCATCGCTGGCCCCCGCTGGCCCGGCTGGTGCAGACTTAGCAGCTGATCCTCCAGGTCAAGGGCCCAGCGTGGGGCGGAGCAGGAGCGTGGGAGGGGGATGCAGGGGCAAGCGAGACGATTCCGTGCAGGGGCCTCCGGAGCTTTCTGGGGGACAGACGTGGCTGGCAGTAATGCACTGGCCCAGTGGGGGGTGGGCTGGGAAAGCAGAAGGTGCTATTCTGCCTGCACCCAGCCCACTGCATCCTGGCTGCTCTCGCCATCGCTGGACGTTCTGGGTGCAAGAGCCCCAGGGGAGGACTCCTGTTCTTCCCCTCAGGGACCCCGAGGATGTCCCAGACTTAAAATAGGGGCCTACCTGAGGGTCACTGGGGGAGTGAGGTGGAGACAGGAGGAGGGAGGGAGAAGAAGCCACCTCTGGAGGAAGGAGGGCAGAAGGGAGAAGGTGGCCAAGGCTGCCCACCTCCTGCTTCTCACCTTCAGAAACACACTCACTGCCAACAGCCTTTTATGCTTCCTGCAAGTTTGCACAGCGCTGGCTGTGTGCAAGGCCGCTCCCTGCCAAGCAGAGGCGAGCACTCGGGCAGCCATCGGCGTGGGTGTGCTCTCCGCGGGGTTCCTGGGCCCTGAGAGCCGGCTCTCTCAGCCAGGGAGGAGGGCAAATCCAGCTCACATGATGCTCCTCCCTGGGGCCCCTTCCAGCCCACCCCAGCCAAGCCTCCCTCCCCGTCCTGAGCTTGGCATCTCCCACCTGTTAGCATGACTGCCTACAGCTACCGCCCCAGAGCATGAGCTCTGCAGGACGGGGCATGTGTGTGATTCGTCACTGTAACCCCCATACCTAGGAGTGAGGGAACCACAGGGAGTGGAGTCCTCGGCTCGGAGATCCTCTGTAATCCCAGCTGCCCCATGCTCACCGCCAGAGAGAGAGACAGCTCAGTTACTCAGCCAACACGCAGTCCTCTGCTGTCTGTCGGGCAGGTGAGAACAATGATACCAGCTGCCCCCCCGGCCCCGCCCCCTCCCCCGTGCCCAGCGTGTTATCACATCAGCTGCTTAGCAAAGGGGGGAGGCTCCTGTGACTTTCTGTTTCTTTGTCCCCAACACTGAGCAGCTGATGGGGAGTGGGAGGACAGTGGTAGCCTGTGGGCTTCCCTGCTGCTGCGTGTGCACATGGCAGGTGCCGTGCAGCCCGGAGGCCTGGGCGAAGGGAGTCCGAGGGCCGGGGAGGGGTAGGCTGGGCCCGACCCGTCACGCCGACAGACTGCCGAGCTTGCCAGGCAGTTAAACCGCAGGGCTCAGCTCCCGGAGAGACCTGCTGCGGTTCTTTCCTACCTTGGTCCCTGGGATGGAGTCCTGATTGGATGGAATCCCAGGAGCTGTCGCTTACCCTCTGCTAGCTGCTGGCCCCAGTGTCTCCCGTGCCTGCAGGAGCGAGGTCAGATGGGAGCCTGTATCTGTGCCAGGGAGTCCGGGGCTGGGCCCGTTTCTGGGGCACTGGGGCACTGGGGCAGGGAACAGGCCTTGGCTGCCCGCTGAGCTGCTTCTCCGCGCACCCCAAGAGCTTTCCAAGTCCATGGCCCTGAAGAGAGAAGAGAGACGATCCCAGAGACTTGGTCTTTCCCCTTCCCTTCTCTGCTGTCCCCAACCTCTCTGTGTCATTTGTGTCACAGCACGGCGGGCCTAGTTGGAGAGAGGCAGGTGAGATGGCTGAGCAAGGGGATCCGGCTCCCCCACTGCCAGGCAGCCCCTGCGAGTCTCCCTCCTTTCAGGGTTGCATCGTGTCGTATTTCTCTGCGCTCAGCCCCGCTGGCCTCAGCTGCTCCTGCCTCCTCATCCATCCTGGCTGCGGGACCCAGGGTCCACCTCACAGGGAAACCTCTCTGCCCCGGGCCTCCAAGGAGACGGGCTCAGCTGTCAGACAAGAGAGCCGTTTCCAAAGGGGTCAGGGCGCCAGGATTGATTGCTATGAATTATGGACGTCGCATCCCAGTCAGTCCCCAGCCGGAGAGGGTGTCCCTGCCTCCCTTCCCTGAGTGGGCTTCTTCCGTCTGCTGTCCCTTCAGCATGTGCTCGTGTCACGTTAGGTGCGTTCCTGTGTTGGCATTATTTGTTGGCTGCTTTTTGTAATGGGTGGGGATTTTGTGCAGACCGCCCCAGTAGGTTGGGACCCTCTGGCAGGAGGCTGTGCCCCCTCCATGGCTGGAGCCCGGCCCGAGGGCTGCGCAGCCAGCCACAGCCAGTGGGAGCTTGGCACTGAGCAGTCACTGTGCCTGACGATGGGGTGGCAGAATGAAGCACCCTTGTCTCCAGCAGCCCCAGCAGAGGACCAGGGGAGGTTGTCCTCAATCTGTGGGGACAGCAGAGAGCCCAGACTGCACACACAGCAGTCACCAGGAGCGATGTCCTTCCCACATCAAATGGCAGTTTGCAATACTCTGCTCCAGTGAGGGTTGCCCCAGCTCCTTCCTCCTCTCCCTCCACCCCTTCCTTCCTGCTGGGTCTCTGCTCCTCTTCCTCTGCTGCTCTGGCCTCTCTGGTCTCTCCTCTGCTTGCCTCGCCTGTGGCATCCCAGGCCTGTCCCTGGGCAGTCTCCCTTCTCCACCTCTGTCCCTGCCCTCCCCGGGATTCCTCTGTCCCCTCAGCCAAAGAGTCCCACACCAGTGAAACTGTTTCAGACTCTTTAGCGCTTCCTACCCCTTCACCCATCCAGTCTGCTACCTCTGTTCTCACCCAGAACGCACATTGTTCTTCTAATTCACGTGGCATCAGTCTCCTAAGCAATGACTCAGACTCCAGGCTCGTCTCCTCCAAAGCCACCTCTCACAGAACTTCCTGAACACCCACCTGACCCTTCTGACACTGCCCCCCAAGCCCGGCAGGAGCTCCTTGCATGCTCTGCCCTCTGGGGCTGCCTCTATACACCCCGACTCTGCTGGCACCCCATGCCCCAGCCATGCCCGGCACTGTGCTCCTCCTGCTGAGGTCCCCTGCAGTGCCTTCCTCAGTCCCCCCTGTGCCTCCTGAGCCCCCACCAGCCCTGGTGTCCTGGCCCTACATCCCTGTGTCCAGGGCACCTTCCTTGATCTCTGCCCCCGAGCACATCAGCTGCTCCGCCTCGGTGCCACCATGAGGCTGTGCACACACCTCTGTCGCATGGTGACAGCTTCGTATTTTAATGGTTTATTCATGTGTCTGTGCAACCCCCACGCTCACCCCACCGTGTCTCACATCCCCAGCACCTGGAGTCCCCGCTCATAAAAGGAATGCCATTAAATCGCTGAATGAGGGAAATAAGATGAATGAAGGAATACTGGGAGTGAGGCCTGGGGGGTCGAGGCCGCAGGTGAGGATTAGGAGGGTGTCGAGGAGCAGCGTGGAGGTAGATGAGAACAGGGCCAGGGTCAGTCAGCCGCAGGGGGGAAGCTCTGAATACACAAAACACCCTTCCCCTAGCTGCTCCCTCAGCACCTTCTCAAAGTGAGGAAAATAAATCTGTTTTCCTTATGACAAAGCCTGATTTGATGATAAACCTCTCAGCTTTCCAGGAGGCGGCGGGGACTCTGATAGGTGGGGAGGAGGCGGGAGCAGGTAGGGAGGAGGGGGAGGAGGCGGGAGCAGGTAGGGAGGAGGGGGAGGAGGCGGGAGCAGGTAGGGAGGAGGGGGAGGAGGCGGGAGCAGGTAGGGAGGAGGGGGAGGAGGCGGGAGCAGGTAGGGAGGAGGGGGAGGAGGCGGGAGCAGGTAGGGAGGAGGGGGAGGAGGCGGGAGCAGGTAGGGAGGAGGGGGAGGAGGGGAGCGGGAGGCGGGGGCGGAGCGGGAGAGGCTTGATCTGTGCGCTGGTTGCTAATGCGGGGAAAGGCGCAGCGGGTTCTGCAGGGAAGCGTTTGCTGTGCAAGAGGGAGCAGGCAGCGTGTTTACAAAGCTACCCACAGGCCCCGCAGCCAAGCTCAGGGAGGGAGAGGGAAACGCAGGGCCGGGCAAGGGTGTGAAGGCTCCGCTCCGCCCTGAGCCACAGCGGCACCGTCAGGGCCAAAGTCATCCAGGGCCTCTCAGACAAGGACGGGGCAATGCTGCTTTCCAGGGGGCTGTTTCACCCACCGAGGTCTCAGACTCCGACCCTGGGGAGGGACGTGCACGGTCACTGGGCCCACTCCACCTTCCTCGGGGGTGCACCCCGCCCAGTCCTGGCCCTGAAAGATCGCAGCCCACAGAGGCTTCGGGGACCTCCTGTCCCCGATGTGGGGGCGGTTCCTTTGGGGTGGGTGGGTCTGAGCAGTGAGTGGATGTCGGGGGACCAGTGGGCGTCCCCTATAACTTTCCTCCCTCACCCCTGAGAGGAGCAGAGTGGTCTGCACAGGGGGCAGGCAGCTCACGCTCGTCCCTGGGGGCTCCTGTGGGGGGACTTGCTCTGAAGATCAGTAGCGGGTCCCTACGCCCCATCGTGTCATCCTCTGGTGTCCTTTCTGTTCAGAACACAGAAGAGCACCTGCACGCATGGAGCTGCAGCCTGTACCTTGGAGACCGCTGAATCTAATCCTCTCCTGGCCAGGGAGGGAGACAGAGGAAGAGTCTTGCCTGAGGCCACACAGCAGGTCTGGGGGCAGCGACTCCTTCCTCCAGTCACAGCAGGGCCCTGCCTCCCCTGTCATCCAAATAAAACGAGGCTCTTCTGCCCCTCCCGCCAGGCACAGCCCAGGGGAGCCCACATCTGACTCCCAAAGCTTTGACACACAGTGCAGCTCTTGACTGAGTCTTGTTGAGAGGGTGACTGTCACTAAACCCAACCAGACTTCCTTAAAACACTCTTTGCCCCTCTCCTCAAAGCCCCAGACCTCCTGGAAATGGTCACTTTGTCCCTCCCTCTTGGAGCCCCAGCCCAGGTGGGCTCCTGCTCCCCTCCCCAGCCCCTCGGCTCTCTCCTTCCTCCTTCCCCACTTCCACCAGTTGCCCCACCCGGCCTGGTAGCCAAGCAACGGCTCCTTCCTCCTTAAAAGGTTATACTTGCTCTGGTCACTGTCACCCTCCAGCTTGTGAATCACGCTCCTTTCCCTCCTGCCTTGTGTTTTTAGCATGACTAACAGGCAGAGAGGGGGGAGGGCGTTTGCGTTCCTCAGAAAGGATCCATTGTGCTGACAATGAAATCCCACCAGGCCTCATGCTCGGGCTTGAACCGCAACCCCACTCTGGCTGCTGGGGTGGGATCTTCTCTGCTCAAACTGGCGGAGCTTGTTTCTGCTCCCTGGGACAGCACCCCTTCCCCTCACGCTGTGCCACCTGCCACCCTCTCATCAGGGAGGTCTCAGCTCAGCCCTCGACACCCGACACCCGGAGAGGCCTTCTTTGACGACCTGTCTTGTCACTAGCCTCCACTACTAGTCTGGGCACCTGGCCTTCCTTTGCTGTCCTCTAGCGTCTGTCCCTGTCTGAATCGTGTTGTTTATGTTATTGTTTATTTATTACTCTGTTACTGCCTGTCTCCCCCACCGAGAACCGGCCCTGTCTGTCTTCATTATTAGGATGTCCCTGATGCTTAGCACTTCATAAAGAGTCATTCAGAGAATCGATGGAGGACGCTAGAGATGGTTAAGACTGAGGCAGGGCCTGGATCTGTGCAAATGTCTTTGTAGACAGGGACTCGGGGCCTTCTCCACCCTGCTCAGAAAACTGAGGCTGAGGATCCCCGGGAGACCTGGATCTCCTCGGCCACGCCGGGAGATCCCCACCAACCCCTGGGATGTGCGAGCGTGGCTGCCTGCTGTCCGGGTGGGGCTGTGCTCTTGCTTCTCAGGTGTCCACGCCCGCCTTGCTTCCCGCCGCTTCCGTGCAGGCTGTCGTAGAAGTTACTTGGAAAACACCACCCACGCACCCACCCACCAGACCTCATCCTGGGAATGGAGTGGTGGGAACTTGCCTGGTGATGGTGACAAACAAACACACACTTCCCCTTCCTGCTCCTCTTCCAGTTTTGCGGGAGGGAGATAAGCGGGCAGATCCTGGACTCCATGGCAGGAAAGAGGCAGTAAGTCTGGCCCTGTCCTCACTTGCCCCTCAGAACCGCAATGCACAAGAATGAGGGGCAGCACAGAGGCAGGGCGGGGCCACCTCTCCAGGAGTTCATGTCCCCATTAGGAAGAGACCGGAGCAAGAGAGAGGAGCTCAAACCTGGCCTGGAACAAGCCCCACTTGGGCTCGTTGTGGTTCTGTTTACCAACAAGCAGGAAGAAGGCTATTGTACTCAGGGTTACAGAAGCGGAAAGAAATCCAGGAGCCAAGAAATGGGCTGGGAGACAATAGGTAGGAAGGGAGGGGGCGTGGGAAGGGAGCTGCACCCTGGGAGGCTTGGAGGAGGAATCCAGGTGTGCAGGGGGTGGGGGGCATTTGGGGACGTTAGGAGAGAGAGGGGTAGAAAAGGGGCCATTTGCGGTCAGATCTCTGCAGCAGGTCTGCCGCCCACCGTGCGTGGAGCTGGAGCTGTGTTTGTGGGGTGTGTTCTGAGCAAGGCTCCCATGGGAAGTGTGAGGAGATGAGATCTGGCAGGTGTGTCCGACACTCAGCTCCAGTCCAGCCCCTGGAGGGCTTTGCAGTGAGCCTGAGTCTGGGTGTCTGTTCTGCCTCTCACTCACTGTGGGACCTTGGACCAGAACTTAACCCCTCTGAGTTCGTCTGTGCACTTGGGGCGGGGCCCACCTCATCAAGCTATTATGGGGATTCCACGAGATGATGCATGCTCTGCAAAGAGCTAGCACACGGCCTGGCACAGGGTCCTGCAAATGGTGGCCAGGTAGCTGGCTGCAGCCCAGACCTCTGGCCCTGGCTGAAAGCAGAGGACATCACCATCTGCACCAGGGCAAGGCCAGCCTGGACGCAGGGGCATGGGCCGAAGGACTCTGAGGACTCTTAGGTCCTTCGGAATATTGACTTTCTGACAGCTTCCTACTTTCTCTAGTTCCCATAATCTCTGCAGGGACGAGGTCCTGACCTATTGGCTTTAAGAAGCGCCTCATTTTCAGACCGACTTCTGCAAAGGGGCAGCGTCTACGTTGACAAGGTTATTGGGACTCAAGTATTCAGCTGATTGGGAAGACTTGAGTCCTAAAAGACTACATTGTTTCTCCTCCTCTGCAGGCTGCTTTAGCTTGAAACATCTGGGTAACTGCTTAACACCTTCCTATTTTGCAGAACATTCCCAGCGTGGGGGTTGTCTGCACCTTTCTGGGCTAGTCTTTTTCAGGGTTTTCCAGAGCCAAGGACCTAGTGCACTGTGAGTGGTCTTGCCCTTCTCTGCCCACCCCATTCCCCACGCCCCCATGCCCACCCCCAGCACTCCCCCAAGGGCAGAGGCTCATCTCTCATTGCTCATCCCTAAGGTTGAAACCTGCCATCTTGCCTGTCTCCCAGACCCCTAAGAGAGGTGCTACTGCTCTCACAGGAGCCTGTCCTGGGATGCAGGGGACCCCTCTGCCGGAGGGAGTGCACGTTGGTGATCCTTGGGGAGGGGTGTGGCTCACGGGCAATGCTCAAGTCCAGAGCTGTTACCTTTGGTGTCCAGATGGGCCAGGCTGATCGTCTTCTGTTCTGCATGGACCAGAGGAGGGCCAGGGAGGGCGGCAGCTAAGCCAGCTTCGGGCCAGGGTGCAGTTGATTTGGGACCAGAAACCTCAGGCTGGGAGACCAGACTCGTTCTGCTGTCTGTTTTCTGTACTTCCAGCCTTTTGCTTTCCTTTGCCATTCGATTCCTCTATGTGGCTGTGGTCTGCACCACTGGGAACAGTGGTCGAGGGTTTGGCCTACGTGCTTAGACTAGAAATGCAATGGGCTCGGGTATCCTTTGAGCAACAGAATCGGCCCGAGAGAGCACCCAGGGGCCAGGACAGGGTAAGGTGCTGGTGTGATTTGCTGGAGGTTACACAGGACGTTGGACACAGGGTGGTCAAACGCAGGTCTTCAGACTCCCCTTCCAGTGCTCATTCCCTTGCACCACAGTTCCTTTGCAGGTGCCATGACCGTGCCAGAGGAGGCTACTCGCTGTCTGCTCTGGTGCCCGGGCGAGGGAGGGGAGCATGGGGCAAGGAGGCAGACGGAGAGCAGGGGGAGGAGGGGGAGGGCAGGCATCCTGCTTGTGTGATTTGGGAGGGTGTGCACACGCGTGTCTAGGCCGCGGGTTTGGCCATGTCTGGAGGGGCTGGACGGGCTGGGCTGAAGATCAGGAGGCCTCAGTACAGGGAATTTTACTGCAACGAAGCAGGAGGGAGTGAGGCCTTGGCTTCTCTGTCACCCCAGGGGGAGAAGGGAGACAGGGGAGCCCTGGGGACAAAAGCAGGCATCCTCCCTCCGTGCGGAGACTGTCATGCACGCTGCGGGTGACCACGGGAGGGAGGCCTGCAGACGGTGATGGCGGCTGCTGGAGAACGTGACTCCGGCCGGGCAGAGATGACCTTGAGAGAGAGGAGAGGCAAAATTGAGCTGATGTCTCGTGTGGGGGAGAGGGAGGGGCAGGTGAGGAAGAAGGAGAAAGCTGGGAGAGAGATCTAGCGGGCAGGGGGTGGGGCCGAGCTGTGGCCACCTCCTCTGTCTGCTTCCCTCCCGGCCAGAAGCAAGAGGGATGCAGACCAGCACGTGGAGGTGGGGGGCTGTGTGTCCTTGAGCCCTGAGGTTTCCTGCACCGAGATCCTTCATTACCTCATGTGCCTCCCAAGGATACAGGCCCTGATCCTGCTGGCGCAGGCCCTGGGCGCAGGCTCCGGGAGACGCCCTTCCCAGAGCTGGCTTTTCACAGCACTTTGCGGGTGGGGGCACGAATCCACTGCCCCCGGCGCGGGAGGTGGGATTTCCCATTTCTCCTGCAGGATTCCCGAGAAACTGCTTTCGCTGCAACCCCCCACCCCACCGGCTCTTGTTTTTGTTTGTTATGTGTTGTTTATGTGACGTCATCTTTCTCTTGGACAAAGCACTTAGCCTCCTGTTTTCTATCTAGAAGTAGGGCTAATAATTCCTTCCTCACAGACTTGTTGGGACTATCACATTAAAAGTGCAAATTTATAGCATAACCTTAAATATTCCTGTTCCCAGGGAGGAGACAAAAGGGAAAAGGAAGCGGGAAGGAGAGCGGGTCAGGTCGGGAGGGGGAGATGACCCGGCTCCTGAAAGGGACTGAGCTCCAGCTTTGCCACCCTGGATTCCCACGGCCTCCTCTGGCCCTGGGCCTTGCAGAGTGACCTTCGGGGAAACTGGGGACCATGGAGTTGAGGATGGGGCTGGTATGGGGGGTGGTCGTTGCAAACTCGTCCTTGCCCTGGCTCTGCCTCTCCGCCTCCTCCCGCGAACACTCACAGAGCAGGTTCGAGTGGAGCCCCCCTGAAGCCCGGGTGCCCCAGAGGAGAGGTGCTCCTCTTCCACCGGGCTGGCGAGAGAGCCACCAGGGTGCCTCCTAGAGCGAGCGCCCTTGCCAAGGTCAAACGCAGGTGCTGACAGGCCACTAAGGATCTGGCTGACTGAGTTGGGACAGTCGGGCTCTTGGAGGAGGTGGCTCTTAAGCAAACCTAGACTGCCGGCTGGCCTGCCTGGCCGGACCCCGCCAGCCCCCCCTCCGCACCCCACTCCTGTTTGTCCTCTCGGGGCTGGCTTGCCTCTGCCCTCTGTGCCACTCTCGCCGTCTTGCCATTCTGCAGGACATGGATGTGGGATGGGACATGGCAGGGGACAGCGTTGGTGGGTACAGTGGGGTTGGTGGGGCAGAGGGAGGGAGACAGAGATGTTGTAACAAACTCCCTGAGAGGCAGGGAGAGGCCAAAGGACGGGCCGGTGAGGGCTCTACGGCTCTGAAAGGCAAGGGGCTCTCGGCTCACTGCTTTCCTCGTCCTCCCCTGGGGCCAGGTGTGCCGGGACCCTGAGATCGCCGGGAGGGACGGCAGACACCGCAGCAGTGGCAGGAGGGCACCTCCCAGTGCCGTCAAGACAGCCCACCGCCGTGCGCAGCCCGCGGGATGCGTCTCAGCCCAAGCCCCCGTCAGCCCTGGGAGCTCGAGTGAGTGGCTGATCTCGGGTTCTCGAGTTTTCCATCTGAAGAACGTGAATAACAATTCCTAACTGTCTGCTCACAGGACTGTCAGAGGATCCCGAGTGCTCAGCGAGGTGCTAGACAGAGGTAGGGGGAGGCAGATAAGTGGGTTCCCATGGACCACAAGGAACACCTGTCCCTCCAGACTCGGGGACCACCCACCTGGAACCTTGAGTAGTTGCCTTGGCAACCCACTGCCTGGCTAACTCCTACTCCTTCTTGGGGTTTCGGCTTAAACTTCAGTTCTGCAAGGTCTTCTGGACCCTGAGGCTCGGCCCGCCTCTCGCAAGCTCTCACGGCTCTGTGCACATTCGTTTCACAGCACGGACCGTGAGTGGAATAGCGTGGCTCTGTGTGATGATGCGTTGAACACCTGTCTCCCACACTAGGCTCTAAGCTCCGTGAGGAAGAGGAATACGTTCCTGTTGCACATGGTCCGATCACCAGCACAGAGCAGGTGGGTGGTGAACTGCCTGCCTCGGCTCCTGAGTCCACACCTGACACCAAGCACCCGTCCACTGCGTCCCCATTGCCCGACGCCTCCTTAGGAGAGGCAGGTTAGGGTGGCACCTTCCCTCCCTTCCAATTCAAGGAACAAGTCGTCAGCTACATCATAGGTGCCCTTCTTCCCATGCTCCCAGCACGGCAGCCCCGCCCAGGATCCAAAAGCCTGCAGGTGAGTCATAGCGTCGTCACTAAATATTTAGCTTTGCACAAGGCTGCCCTCTTGTGGTTGAACATGCAGGAGCGAATGGGAAGGATGGAAACCCCGTTGCCAGGATCCAGGGGGCTGAGCCTTGCTGAGCCAGGGAATAGGCAAGCTGGGGTTAGGGTTCGGGTTGGAGTTCGGTTTAGGGTTAGGATTAGGGGAAGCACCTCCAGGTGAAGATTCATGTCAGCTCTCCATCCTTATGAATGGCTCCCTCCCGATCTAACAGGAGGCCCTCACCTAGGAAGAGCAGGAAATAAGGGGGTGCCCCCTAGAAACCCTGCCTCACCCCCAGCAGGGTGGAGTGGGGTGGGGGGCGCTGGCTTAAATAGCTCTTCTTTCTCCTCAGTGGTGCTGGCAAACATTTAACAGTCAGCTCTCCCAAAAAATCCTGATTTATCGCATTTATTGACTTCGGCCCCCCACCATGGACAGTTTTAAACTGCCAGTGTGACGTCACTGAGTGAGGAGCTGGGGAGACACAGCACTGTAAGGAATTCCCACCATATAATGCCACGGACACACATAACTCCAGGAGCACGGTCAGTGGTAAAATACAGGGAAATATCGGGGAAGTGATGCGTTTTGAGTATTTATTACATTTGTTTTCAACATAATGTATTTAATCACAAGTTTATGTAGTTTACTTTTTCATAATGGCCGTGTTTAACAGCTGACTTGCAAAAATCTGGAAATTTAAATAACTGGTTTCTGCAAGCCCAGTAGTAAGCGCTGGCTCAGTATAGCATTGCTTCCCTCCTCTTCCCCTTCCCGCCCCCACTTCTCTCCTCCATCTTCCTTTTCTCTCTCCTCCTCCTCCTCCTCCTCTTCCTCTTCCGTGGCCTTCCTGACATTCTGTGTGGGCAGGAGGGACGGGGAATATGGAAAGGACCTTTACTACAGACATTGCTATTCTCTGAGCCAGGGCCATAGGTGTTAAGGAAAAGAGGATGGGGAAATGCAAATTCGGCTATGGAAGGACATTTCGGTATGAATGTGTGTGTGTGTGTGAGTGTGTGTGTGTGTGTGTGTGTGTGTGTGTGTGTTGGGGTGAGTGTGTAATTTTTGCAACTGGATCTCGAGGCTGATTAATGCCTGCACTAAAGAGCACACACTCATAGGGGACTGGGCTCTATGGCCTGTGCCCTCGGTGGTCCATGGAGGGCTCTGGCCAGGGAGGGGTGGCGGAGTCAGAGCTAGGTGAAGCGGCCTACGGGGAGCCGGGGCAGGCAGAAGTAGGCGCTGGGGAAGAGGCTGAGGTTGATGGGGTTGCCATCCAGGCGGATGTCTTCCAGCTGCCTGCGAGTGTGTTTGTGCTCCTCAGGGTCGCAGAAGCTGTCTCTCTGCATGGTCTCTATCTTGTTATTCTGGAAAGCACACAGGGTGGCTGAGCCCCTCCTAGAGGATCTGCCCGTAGGCAGCACTGAAGGCTCTCCCTTGTGCAACTGGAGAAACTGAGGCCCACAGGGCCAAGACCACACAACAGGGGTGAGAGGAGGAGGCCCACGGGAGGTGGATGGAGGGAGAGGGCAGAGATTAGGAGGAATGGAGGGAAGAGGAGGAGAGAAGGAGGCGGCAAGGACTGAAGGGAAGGAGGAAGAAGAGAGACAGAGGGTAGGCAGAAGGAAAAGTAGTTGGACAAGACAAAATAAAGACATAGAAGTGTTTTAAAAAGAAGAAATGGAGAAAATCAAACTGGGGCCATGGACAATTATCTAGACGAGACCTACCAATCCTGTCTCCACTAAACCCTCCAGCAAACGACCCACCGCTGCCCAAGCCTTGCTCTGCCCGCTGCATGCCCCGCCCTGTTATCTCACTTGTCCTCTGTGCGCTGCCCTGGCTCTGGGTGACACTCCTCACCTGCAGGTGCAGCGAGCGCAGGCTCAGGGGGAAAGGGCCTGGGACGGACTCCAGCAGGTTGTCGGCCAGGAAGAGGAACCGCAGCTTCTTCAACGCCTGTGGAGAACGCAAAGAGGGTGGGAGACTGGCGGGTCTTGGCGGGCCCAAGCAGTGAGGAGGTGCCTTGTGGGTGAGGCCAGAGCCAGGTGTCCCCATTCATTCACTCAGGGCTTGTTTAGCCTCAGCTGTGCGCCAGGCAGGTGCTGGGTGCTGCAGGGGATGTGCAGGTCTCTAAGCAGTTACAGACACCAGCTGCAGCTGGACGCACAAGGAGAGCCGCTGCCACTCAGGTGCTGCAGCTGGAGCGGAAAGGAGCCAGTCAGCCGTTAATGACCCCTGGGAGGTGCGGGTGGGGCAGGGACAGGGACGAAGGGAGGACCAGGGCACATTTCAGTTCGGCCTCAGGTTCTCTGCTGTGTCAGAAGGGACTTTCCCCAAGGAAAAGTCTCCAAACGCTAAACCTGGAGCGGAGGTGCAGAGCACACTCGGGACACACCCGGCCTGGCGGAGCGAGCAGCGCAGGGCACACAGGGGCAGAGCGGGTGCGCGACTCTTAGGGCTCCCAGAGTCAGGCGGCTTAATCAGAGAGGGCTTGGGAAGAGATAAGCCTTCGGGGGCTCTGGGAGCAGTGAGGAATAGTAGCTACCACTGATGGAGCAGCTGCTATGTGTATTTAATCCTCCTGTGCTCTTCATAAGTGCTATCTCATTTCATCTTCCAGCAACGGTGTCAACTAGGTACTATTACCTTTATTTTGCAGATGAGAAAACAAGATCAGAGAGGTTAGGCGATTCTCCCACAAACCCGGGTCTCTGGCTCCAAAGCCCACACCTCATCCCAGGCTGAGAAACAGCCCCAAGTCCAGGCAAAGAAGCGCCTCCTGCTATGGAGACGGTGAGGATGTTTCTCAGGCCGGAGCAGCGAGCGGCTTCAGAGATCCTGCAACCCCAGTTCTGCACTGAGAGACGGAAGCACTGAGGCCCAGGGTCTAGCGACAGGCTTCTGACTCCCGGTCCAGTGCTCTTCCCACCACGACAGTGGTATTGACACCGTGTTCCATAACCCCCCCTCGAGGACCACTGCAGACAGGAGAAGACTGAGAGGGTGGAAGATATTCTGGGGTGGGGAGGGAGCAAGCAGGCATGCCTCTGTGCCCTCACCCCTTTCAAAAAGGCAGCTGTAATTTGATTTATTTGATGCTTCTAAATATGAATTAGTTTGTGAAAAAGATTCTACTACTTGAGAGAGAGAGAGCACTTGAAAGTCCAAATGAAGGAGCTAAGACTGAAAGAGGGAGCAATTGGTCTTAAAGCCACTCTCGTCATTCGGGCGGCACGCTTGTCCACGCTCCACCTCCTCCCTGGCACTGCACCCACGGCTCTGCCAGCCCTGTTGGGTGGGCAGCCCCAGGGGGCCATATTTGTGTCATATAACTGAGCCTTTGCCATCAGAACTGGCCAACCAATGATCAGATTGTATCTCTTGAGAATTTGATCATAGAAAGACAATGATTTGTCACTTAAGGGTAGGTTTGGGAAATAAAAGGATATGTAGAGTTAGGGCTGGAGTCAGCTCTATTGCAAGCCAAAGTCACACCTCAGCCAGAGTTTGCGGGGAGCAGAACCTGTGAGTGCTCAGAGGACGCGGCCGCGCAGAGAGAACGGAGCAGGTGCACAGAAAGAAGCCGAGACAAGAGACCATGTGCCCCAGAGAGGGAGAGAAAGAGATCTTGACCTTGGTTTCTGATCCCCCCCTTCCCAGTACAGGTTGAACATCCCAAATCCAAAAGTCTGAAATCCTAAATGCTCTGAAACCTGAAACTTTTTGCGCATCAACATGACGCTCAAAAGAAATGCTCGTCGGTAACAGGCCCACGAGGCCCGATAGTGCTGTGTTTCCTGTTCCTCTGGGTTCTCGGGGTGACAGGCCGTAAAACACCCTTTTCTTGGGTATCAGATTCTTGCAACCAAAAGAATCTTAATAAACAACAAATGCAAACGGATGAAAAATGGGGTTTGATTTTTATACCCCATGACAGGGTTGGAACAGGGATACCCCGTGGGGGCGCGGTGTGTGGGTGGGGGTGGGGGAGATGATGGACGCAGGCCCTGACTCACCCTGAAGGCTTCGGGCCGTATCCCCCAGCTCCGCAGCCGGTTCAGGCGGACGTCTAGGAACTCGATGCCCCCGGGCAGCACCGGCAGAGCTGCCAGCTGGTTCCCTGCGAGGATCAGGTGCTGAAGGGCAGGCAGCCCGCGGAAGGCATCGTTGTCGATGGAGGAGATGGAGTTGCTGGAGAGGTCAATCCGCTTCAGTTTTGCTGAGGGACGTCGGGGTAGAACAAGGAGAGAAACTGGAATGCACCATCTTTCCTTGTCCCCTGTAGGATCTGCCTCCACACCCTGCTCCTCTCAAGACCAGGGAATTCTAACCAGTTCCCCACCCCCACTAGGTCCAAGCCAGAAGAAATAACGTTATAAATCAGGACTCCTCGGAAAAGCCCTTGGATTTCTCGGTGCCTTTCCCTGGAGTTCTGTCCGGTGGTGGCCCACCCTGGGTTGGTGGGAAGAAGCCTCCTGAGAGCGAGAACCAACAGGCCCTGGAATCCCTGGATCCACTCCACCTCCACCCATTAGTTCACACAAAGGGCACCCAGGCCGGAAAGGCTGTGGGCAATTAGCGATAGAAGCTGGGTTAGAGCCAGGTCTCCCATCTCGAGCAGGGCAGGGGCACAAAGAAGCAAACCCAACAGCCAGGTAACAGCATTGGTGCCACGGAGAGTAGACTTAGGGTGGTCTTGTCCAGAGCCCAGCTGGTCTCAGAGCTATAGTTGCTGGGACATTCTGAAAATGGTGGCTTGATTATACCTTCCCTGGCCAGCTTCCCAGATCTTTTTTGAGAACAAATAAGAATAGGCCATTTTCACCCTCTAAACTCCTCCAGGAAAGGAATTAGAGAGGCCTGGGGCCATTTCCCTTTGACAGCTAGAAAGACGGAGAGCCAACAGGGAAAGGGTAACACAGGTGGGGGCTGACGCAGTGTCTGGTGACTGTTCACCTGGCCAGGCAGCAAAGGAAAGGACCCTGCTGGTCCCCTCTTCCTGGCCCCCTCTCCTCTTTTCTCAGGGCCTTACATACTCAGCCCTTCGAAGTCTCCAGCCCTGATGTGGCTGATTCGGTTGTAGCGGGCATACAGGTAGGCAGTCATCCAGGGAAGAGGTGGAATGTCCTCTAGGTCAATGTCGTCGCAGTACACGGAGGAACCAAGGCACACGCAGACCAGACAGGTGGGCAGACCTGGCCCAGGTGGAAGACAGAACAAAGGGAGAGAGATCCCTTCAGCCTCTGGGGCCAATGGTCCTTGCCCCAAGGACTGTCTGAGCCACAGCCGCCAGTGTTCTCTTGATGGCCTATGCGTTGCTGCCCAGAACCGACAGGCACCAGGTGCCCAGACAGTGCTGTCAGCGATTCCCAGTCTGTCACTCCACCCTCAGTCACTACCAGTCCGAGCCTATCTGTGCTTTTGTCAGACCCTGGCCCTGTGCACATTTTGCTGGGCCTCTGTGGGTGTTTCTAGGACATTCATTGGTCTCTTTTCCATAGGTCTCCTCTCTGGTTTAGAGCCAGAATTAAGTAGAATGGCCAGTGGTTGCTGGCTCTGCTGCCTGCCTTGGGAGAGAGAATTTAGGTAAGCTCTGTGTGGCTCCAAGGAGCATAATAGAACCAAGAGGGAGTGGACAACACCTGCCCAGCACTGCTTTCCCCTTCTTATGGCATCAGCGTTCCAATTTTCCACTGCGAAACAGCCCCCCCCACCCCGTTCTCAGTCCATGACCCCATCCTTCTCTGTGTCTGGTGGTCATGAGACTCAGGCCAGGCCCTCCGCCAGACTGGGAAGACTTTATTGG
This sequence comes from Lemur catta, assembly GCF_020740605.2. Classification (NCBI taxonomy): domain Eukaryota; kingdom Metazoa; phylum Chordata; class Mammalia; order Primates; family Lemuridae; genus Lemur; species Lemur catta. The sequence continues at coordinate 4,823,007 of NC_059150.1, read as the reverse complement.
CTCCTACAACCAACAAGGCACAGAGATTACAGAGACACCAGTATTAGCCCAACTCAAGGAAGAACCCTGGTTTCTCTGTGATGCCTCAACACCCGAGGTCCACCCAAGGCAAACATCCCAAGAGGAGAACAGGGAGGCTGAGGACAAGCAAATGCTGAATGAACTTCATCCCTCCTCTGCCCCAGTTTCTCATCCCAGTGGAGTGCCAAGCCCTGACTGCCAGGGTGCCAGCTCCCAGGCTCCAGGAAGTTGGGAAGGAAAGAGAGCTGCTGAGGAGGAATTTGAAGCTGAAAGCAGTGTGACAGCTTCATTTGCTCCCATGCCAAGTGACAGCCACAAAGTTATTTATTCTTCTCTACAGGCTTTTAATTGTCTCTAATCTAATTACCACTCAACCTGCTCCCCCAGTGATGCTATTAATTAAGGTAGGGTGGCTTTGCTAGGGCATAGGGAGTTCTTGCATTTCTTTGCTTCCTACTCAATTTGTGCATTCGGGCAAAAGTATTAGGGACGGGCAGCCTCTGCCTTTGATTATGTTTTTCCCTGTTCTTACTGTGGCTGTTTCCCCTCCTCTCCTGCTGGTGAGGGTAGCCCTGGCCACATTCCACTTTGGCACCCTCTGGTGCTGGGTCACAGCTGCTTGGCCTGTGACCTATGGAAACTGTGACCGTGTGACTGCACTTACCGTGGTTGGCCGAGGGGCCGGGTAGGCCCAGCGTCGTAGGCCTGGTCATCATGGGGTTTGCTGAGGATGTCCTTGCAGGCATAGAGCTCTTGGTGGGACTGGCCCTGGGTGGAGGAGCCAGGCTGGTCACCTTAACCTGGAGGACATAGCACACCGTTCACAGTAGGGCAGCTTTTGCCTGAGAGGGACTTAACTTTGAACTCTGGGAACCAATTTCAAACTGGTTCAATTCACCAATTTCAAGCTTGCAAAGAATCACTGTGGAGGAGGAGGGGGAGGGACAGCGGGGAGAGTGAGCAGGGAAGGGACCTTAGAGAGCATCAGGCCCAGCATCTTGTTATGTGGAGGAAGAAGCTGAGGCCCAGAGAGGGGAAGGACAAGGGTCAAGGGGCCAGTGGGTGGCCAGGCCAGAGCTAGCACCCAGTGCCCGGTTTCCCTGGCTCCAGGCTGAGCAAGCTCATGCAGGGGCTTCGGGCTTGCACCCCCTGCTGCCCCGGTCCGGCCTGTGAGGCCCAGGAGGGGCTGGGGTAGAGCCTCAGACTGGGGGACAGTCTCGGAGCAGAGACGGGGTGGCATCTCCTTTTCCAGGGAGAATAAGAGGACATTGCTGACCCCCACGCCAGTGAGCCCTGGTGTAGGCGCCTGCTTGATGGCTGGGAGTGGGGTCCCACCAAGGTTGCCACAAACGGACAAAGAAATCGCATGTTTTTGTCCTTTCTTAGTGTCATCTAAGCGACAAGTTCCTGTGGAGGGACAAGAATTTCCACCTCACAGAGAGAGATGGGGCTTGGGGCTTTTGCGTTAGGGGCAGGTGGAGAGGGGCGGGCCCCTGGCTCCCAGTTTCTTCCAGGGAACACGTCTGGTCTGCGTGTCCCTCACCTCCGGGAGCTGGTCCCCGTAGTCAGTGAGCTCCTCGTAGTTGCTCAGGTCAATGACGTCGCCGTAGTTGTCCGGGTTCAGGACATAGTTCCCCACGGGCAGAGCTGCGTTAGAGTCCCCTTCCCTGGGCGTCTGCTCTTCTCTCCTCTTCCTCCCCTCCTTTGGGAGAGAAGCTGTCCCCGCCTCCCCCAGCAGCAGGGCCAGCAGGCCCAGGAAAGCCGGGAGTCTCATGGAGTCCTGGGGGTGGCAGGAGGAAGGGGGCAGGCTCTCTGGAGTGTTGTGGGAACGGCTCACACTTACCCCCTCCCCACCCCACACTGGCAGACTCTATGCACTGATCACACGCGCGCGCGCACACACACACACACACACACACACACACACACACACACACACACACTCTCAGTGCCCTCAGCACACGTGCAAGCTCCCTACAGGCTGGGACTAGGTCTAGGGGGCATCTCCTACCAGCGCCCCCCACCGTCATCCCCCTGCAGTCTGTTTCCATGCTCAGCCACACGCTGATGTCACTCGCAGCCACGTGCACACACCGGGCAGAAGCTCACGCATCTCAGCACAGACACGTGAAGGTGCCCTTGTCTCCACACTTTCCTGTGAACCAGTCTCTCACTCGAGCATTCGCAGATGGTCTCTCCCGGCCACACATTCAGAATATGACCGCCAGCCACTAAACTCGATTTTGAGAAGCTTTAACATCGAGGAGTCTTGTCGGTTTGTTTTAAAAGATCATTCATTCGTGCATTTGCTAAACCAACATTTATGGGGTATCTATAAGTTCCAGGCACTGGACTTGTCTCTGGGGGGACAGAATGAATAAGGCTCAGCTCTTCCCAGGAACACCTAGCCCCCCTGGGAGACACGGACTTACAAATGGACATACCATGTAAAAACGAATGTTAGTTTCTAAAATACGCTCATAAACACAGCTCTTTAGAAGCAGATGATCACAGATAGGGGAGTTCTTTGTGTGTGGTTGTGGGGGTGTGTACACACCCAGAATTTGCTTCAATGGATGTCTGTGTGCATCTGTGTGTGCACAGGTAACTAACTGTGTACACATGTGATGTGCGTGAGTATAAATGTTCACGTGGTTCATCCACATGTGCACAGACGGATCAAGAAATGTGTGTGGTGCGTGTTGAGGTGGCCGAGCACAAGCGTGTGCCCCGTCACACCCAGCGTCTGTCTGGGAACGCAGCTCTCCCCAGAGCCCAAGTTTCCAGTAGCTTCTTCCCCTCTCTTAATTCCAGCTGGGCAGGGGGACAAGCCCCAGCAGTGGTGAGAGGTGAGGTGTCTGTTCACCTAGCCTCCCGCTCCCATGCCTCACTCCAAAATGACATAATCTTAAAAAAATCCCTAGCACAGAGTTTACTGCCCACCCAGAAGACTCCTCCAGCTTCTCTGGCCAGAGGCCTAAGCTCTCTTCATTCTCCCTGCTCAGCCCTCAACTCTTTCCCCTTATTTGCGTCCCGATGGGCCCAAGGCCTCAAACCGTGGACCTTACCTCCTTAAGGCTTTTGGTTCCTGAATGGAGCCCGGCAGCTTCCAGAGATGCTCGGACTCCGGTGGAAACGTGGTCTGAACTGGGGCCTGGGTTAGGCAGTGGGTGCTGGGGAGGGTGAGGCATGCGGCCAATCAGACTGCTCATTCTTCCTGAAGGCTGCTGTTTCCCCTCCTCCTCCCTCGGGGGGGGGCAGGGGGGAGGTCCCCTACCCCATTCCTGCTCTCTTCCTCCACCCACTGCGCCCCCCACCTCCCTGCTGGGCTCTCCTCTTACTCTGTCAGCTGCTTCTTTCTTTTCCTGGCCCACCCGCCAGAGAAGGCCACATCTCTGAGGCCAGGCAGCGCCCACCCCAAGGGAGGGACCCCACCCTCAGATTCTGAGCACTCAGAGAAGCCTGCAGGGGGGTTTGTGGAGGGACGGAGCTTGCCCTTCTAGCACTATTCTCCAGCCAGAGAGCGATGAGGCTTGGGCTTCATAGCTGGAATCCAAAGATAAAAAGAGGCTGAGGTCAGGCACCCCAGTGACCCCCCCCTCCCAACCAGAGCCCCAGCCCAGGGACCATAATTGAGCAAAATCACGGGGGGGCGGGGAGGGTCTGAAGGCCTGGGTGGTTCAAGGGGAAGGTGAATGGGGGAGGAGGTAGGATTCCAAAGCCAACTTCAAGTTCACAGACGAGATAACGAGGAGGATAAAGGGGGGAGGAAAGGAAAGGGACTTCCTGAGCATAAACACTGGAAGACAGTGTGGGGTCCTCAGGGGGCTGGGGAATGTCCCTTCTCTCACCTTCAGCTGTGCAGTCACCCCCTGGACCCCCAAGTCTGTGGATGCCTGAGTCTGTTATAGAAAATGGCGTAGTATTTGTATATGGCCTACCCCACATCCTCCTATATACTTTAGATCCTCTCTAGATCACTTACAATGCCTGACGCGATGCCTGCACCTCACTTTGCTCGTGTGGATTCAACACAATACTTGGCGTGCGGCAAATTCAAGTTTTGCTTTTGGGAACTTTGCAGAATTTTTTTCTGAATATTTTTTATCTGCGGTTGGTTGAATCCATGGATATGGAACCCGCAGAGACAGAGGCCAACAGAGAGACTCCCCCTTCCTTGGTGCCTCGGGCAGGAAGCAGGGCAGGTCCTTGCTGAAGGCAGGGGGAGGGTGGCTAAGATGTCTCCCCAGATTCTGCCAGCCTGCACCCCACATCTGCCCAGGTTCTTCAGTGACGCTCGTTGCTCCCCACTCCTTCCCACTGACCAGACACTGAATCCCAGCCTCAAGGCCCCCCAAAGATCAGCTACTCCAAACCCCTGATTGAATAGGTGAAGAGACTGAGGCCCAGAGAGGTGAGGTGACTTGCTCAAGGTCACTCAGAGCCAGGGCCAGCACCCAGATCTGCTGTCAGGCCAGAGGGTTTTCTTTTGTGCATATGCCCCTCCCCCCTTTCAGCCTCATCCCCGGGAGTCCTGAGTCCATGTGTCTCCCGGCCTCCAGAGCAGATGGCCTGGCAGGACTCATCTCTGCCCGGGCAGGCTGGGTGAGGGGGCAGATCTAATAGCCTGGCAGAAGATGGCAGCGCTTGGCCTGCGGTCTTCCAGGGCGCCAGCTGGTGTGTGCGGGGGCTTCCCCAGCCCAAAAGCCTGATTCCCGGAGCAAGACATGGCCCTGCGCTTCTGGCAGCCCCCTTCTGGGGAGAGACAGCATCGGGGGTCTGCTGCGTGGGAGGAGAGATAACCCTGGAGCCTGGAGGGCGCCCGGGAGGCAGACGGCCCGTTTGGCAGGCTGTGCTCCCCCCACTACAGCAGCCTGGGCGCATCCCCCTCTCTGACCCCACAGCACTCATTACTGTGCCAAGTACAAATGCAATCCCCACACTCGCAGGGCCACACACAGTCCTGCCACCCCTGCTCTGCTGCCGTGCCCACCCCACCCTGCAATGGGCCTCCCCAACATACCTGTGCCTGCTCCCCGCACTCCTGCCAGGACACAGGCTCTTGTCCTAGACCCTCTCCCAATTTCCACTCTCACTTTCCCAAGCTCGCAGGTCACACAGTCTGGTTCCCATGGGTTTCAGGGAGCGTCCATGGATGTGTACGTGTGACCTGCGGGAAAATGCCTCACCCGCAGGCTGCTGTTCCCGGCAGCTCAGTTCCCCAGAACCTGGCGAGGGAGGCAGCAGGTGGGGGAGGCATCCTAATCCCAATCTCTCATTAGGAGAGGCACAAGGCATGTTGATGGATTGGAGGTGGCAGGCAGTGTGGACAGAAGTCTGGCCAGCCCACCCTGTTGCTGCCCCTCTCATGAAGAGCGGGGAGAAAGGCGCAGGGAAGTTCAGGAACCCTTCTGCTTTTTGGACGACATGGGCATAGTCCCTGCTGAGGGTTTGTAGCCACATAACTCCATGACCGGAACACGACCCTCTCCTCTTTTTCAGACACACCCCCCTCTACAGAGTAGATTCCATACCCTCCTACCTTTTTGTTCATGCAGTTTCCCCTCCTGGTTACGTGCTTGTTTTTTTCCTTCTCCCACCTGGCAAAATATGATTCATCCCTTAAGTGACAGCTCACATGACAGGAGCCTTCCTGGTTTTCCCCGGGGCAGAGGTAGAAGCCCTCTCCTCAATGCTGTTTGTACACAGCATTATTACAAACACTTAAGACGCTGAAGTATCAATGCATGTATTTTTCCCCCTTTGCCAAGTTATGAATTCCTCAAGGGCACGGGGTGTATACAACCAAACCTTGAATCTTAGCTGGGAACTGGGCATACAGTCAATGCCCACCGAACACTTGCTGAGTTCAACCGGAGCAGGTGTTTGGTAGGCAGGTGGGAGGGGTGAGGGCATCCCCTGGCAGTTTTCATCCTAAAGAAGGTGGCGTAGGCTGGGAGGATCATGAACCCACTTACAGAACTAATCTTCCCTCTGAAGAGAGATTCTGGGTTACCCGGCTCTAGACCTTCTGTGAACTTCTGCATGCCCTGTGAGCCATTCCAGATGGTTTGGTCCTTTGTTCTCTGCCCTCAATACAGCTCTTCCAGTGTTTCGTGTGCACACTGCATCTCCCCAATTAGTCTGCAAGCTTTGCTGGGTTGGGAAAGACAACTCTTTTGGGTCCATGTGTGTCTCAGTACTGAGCATCTGGGAGCCCCTTGACCATTTAGTATCTGTGGGTTGAAAGAACTTGGGACTTTGGGCTTCAAATGTAACTGTCTGATTTCTGGTCTGACTTTAGGAATAATTTCTCATGAGGGTTGTTACTTTTGGAGAAATTCTCTAAGAAAAGGCTTTGTTGTAGTTTTCCTAGGAACTTGTTAAGAATAGGGTATTTTCTCCACTCATCTTCTCAGAGCAAATGAGAGGTGGGGGACACGGAGGTGGGTGGCAAGATGACTTTAAGGTGTTATTCTTGACCTGTTCACAATGTCAAGTTCAAGCAGGGTGTTTTTCATATTACTTTATTTACTCTGCTGTGAAGCGTGTTGAAATGTGGAAGTTGTTCCACAAAGGTAACATGGTCTTCAAGAGAGCACAGATACGTGTACAGAGTACGCATGCATACCTGCTCACACACCTGTGCATGCAGATGCCAACAGCACTGCGGGAATGAACTTGTGTAGGGGAGGGGGCTTTCTTAAACCCAAGGGAAAATGGCACGTTGTGAGTGTGTTGTGGGGGGGTGTGCCTGTGAAGCGAATTTACCTCTAATCCCCTCTGGCTTACAGCTGCAGAGAGCAGTGGAGGGAGCAGACATATTCTAGATGGGGCAATGGGATGGTGGTGATTGTGTTGCCCCGAAAACAAAACAGCTGGGTTTGCAGGATCAGGGGAATGACCCCTCCCCTCTGGAGAGCCGCAGAAGCCATGTTCCGGGGGAGGGGGGCACATTACAGGGGCTGACTGAGGTTGCCAGGTGTGACTAAGGTGCCGAAGGGGAGCATAGCCAGGCCTTAGCACCAGGTTGCCCTCAGCCAAAACAGCGGGCTGACTTTAAGCAGGAGGCTTGGAGAAACCCAGGCAGCTGGGAAGAATGAGGCGGTTGTAGTGGAGCACCGGGGAAGGAGGCTGTAATGAAATGGGCCCTGCTTTCTATAATTAGCAAAAGAGAAAAGTGAGACAAAGTATAATGGGAATTTCCTGGAGTTAGGAACCCAGCTTAACCCAATTTCTCAAACACCCCTGGAACTTTTCTCATCCCAACTCGGGGTTGCGCTCTATCTTACTCATTTCTAGAACATCCACCCCGCTACGCCTCCCACCAAACCACACATTCGGGGGGCTGAGGAGGAACAGCATCCCTTGCAGGAAGTTGGGGGGAAGGTGAAAGCGAGGCATCACTGCCCAGCCAGCCACTGTTTGGAGACCCGCCAAACCGCTCACCTGGGCCAGGCCACCAGGGTGGGGAAGCCTCTGGAGCAGGGACAGTCCATACAGGGAATAAATTACTGCAAGGGAAGGGGCTGCCATTTAGGACTTGTCCTGCATTAGAGTGTGATTTCAAGTGCGGGGCCGCAGACTCAGAACAGGAGCGCCGGAGGGACCTCGGCGGAGCATCGCGACCGCCCCCTTTGTGAGCGGATGTGGGGGCCGAGAGCAGAAGGGACCCGGCAAGGACACAGGGAATGGGCACAAACCGGACCCTCACCTGGGTTCCCACGGCCGCCCCACGTGTGCTCCCGCCCGCGGGGATGCGCCCCAGCCTCTGCGCCGTTCTGCCCTTTAGACCCGGAGGAGAGAGACGCTTGTCCCAGTTGGAACCCAGGGGGAGAGTAAGACTGGACCGTCACCCCCACCGGCCACCAGGCGTCGCTGACGGGGCTGTGTGAGAGGCGGGGGCCGAGTTCAGCCGTGGAGGAGGCTCCGGGAGATTTCCGGGTGCTCCGCCCCCCTCCCGGTTCCCCAGGGGCCTCGTCCCGGGCTGGGATGACTAGGCCGTCCGCGCGGCCGGGGGACAGCCAAGGGGCGGGGCTGGCGCCTCGCGACCTCCCCGGTGGCCTCAGGCCCAGCCGAGGCTGGGCCGGGGCGGGGACCCGTCTCCACCCACCCGTCCCCATCCCGGGACTCTGGGCCCTCCCGCCGATTCCCGGGTCCTTGCGCCACTCTTGTCCCCCTTGGCTGCTCTCGCCGAGGCCCAGCCAGGAGGGCATGTGCCGTGTCCCCCCGGGGCCGGGGGCGGCTCACCCCAGTGAAGAGCCGCCAGATGATGCAGCCCTCTGCGGGGAGCCCTGACCTCCGCCCCCACCCCCGCGCTTCCTTCCTGGAGAGCCGGGGCGACGTCTGGTGCCGGGGACGGGGCGGTGGAGCCGCAGCATTGGAAGGAGGGATCCTTGGCCGGGGAGACCTGGGTGTCTCGGCCTGGTGAGCCAGAGCTGCCCGGGATGGAGGAGTCTCCAGCCGGACTTGCCAAGCCGCTTCTGGGCGGCCCTGACCGTCTTCTGTTGTTGGCCAGGACCACGATCTGATGCCAGCGCGTGGCCCGGTTTACCCAGGGGCGGCGGGTGGAGGAGGGAGACCGGGACAGGGGGTCTTTAGACACACATCTGTGTTTCTGGAGCAAAGGGAGACCACAGGGAGCCAGGAGTTTGGGTGTGCACTGGGTGTCTTTGACTCGGGTGGGACCAAACCGAGCCCTGGGGAGTCTCGCTCCAAAGGCTGCAACGGAGTATATGGCTTTTCCCTGCCTCAGAAAGGTGGGATAAGAGAGGCAAAGCTGGGAGCAGGGACAGGAGACAGAGAAAACGAACGGCGGGCACGGGCCCCAACTTCAAGTGCGGTCGGAGGAGATCCAGGCGCAGACGGCGGCCTAGATGACCACGGACTGCAGCAGGCGGAAGCACATCATGAGGTCCAGTGGGATGGGCGGCTTCAAGTAGTTCCCGTCCAGCCGCAGGTAGCGCAGGTGTGGCACGTTCTCCAGCTCCGAGGAGAAGTCGTGGAAGGCGACTAAGTTGTTGGGGCAGATCTGGGTCCCGTTGATTTCTATGGAGACAGGAGAGGAGTCGGCTGGAGGCGAAGATGAGAAAGGAGAACGGGGGCGGGGCGGGGGGACAACCAAGCGTAAGGACTGCAGACTTCCCCTCTCTGGAACTGGCTGACTTTGGGAATGTGTGACCGTAGATGAGCTGCCCTGACCTCCAGGCTTGGTTTACCTATTTGCAACATGAATTAAGTTGGAGTTGGGCCGGGCGCAGTGGCTCACGCCTGTAATCCTAGCACTCTGGGAGGCCCAGGTGGGAGGATCGCTTGAGCACAGGAGTTCGAGACCAGCCTGAGCAACAGTGAGACCCCCGACTTAAAAAGAAAAAAAAAAGTTGGAATCGATCAACAATTGCTATTGTACATTTACTCTGGAGACTCAGACGTGAACTTTGAGCTGGGGCTTTAAGACTAGGTAGTGTTACCACAGGTAACCTGGGGGATGGTGTTCTGATAGACTGGTTTAAATGAAGTTGTGGAGGCCAAAATTCTGCTCATGGCAGAATGTGGGAATAGTAATAGTGCAATATAATGTATGGAGAAGAGTAAGCTTGGAAGGTAAGTTATGGCCAAATTGTGGTAGGTTTTCAAATACTATTTAGCTAAACATCAGGGCTTCGATCTGCGGTCTGAGGAATGGCATTGAGCAGCACTGCCTTTGTGAGGGTGATGTTAGATTATATGAACCATAGCGTCCTGGGGCGTTAAATCTGGAAGGGTCCTTAGAGACCCCTATGATCAGGTGTGTACTGTGGAAGAAGAATCCAGCTACAGTGTGGGGAAGCACTGGAGTTAGGCGAGCTCTGAAGCCAGCAGGTGGACGTGAGAATTACTCTGCAGGTGTTCCTGGGAACTGGATGTGAGGGCGTCAGGATGGACGAAGGTGGTTAATGCAACAGGGATGACAGGAAGAGGAAAGGGGGCCCGGGGAGAACTCAGGGGCCCCAGGGACATGATGAGCCTATTGATTCTAAAGCATCCAGGGCCTGAGATTCTATTTTCTCTTTCACCCCTTGTTGGATGGCATCAGGCTTGTCAGCTTCTAAATGGATTTTTTAATTCTCTCTATCCCTTGCCTCATTTATCATCTTTGGAGAAGGAGGAGGAAGGGGGGGAGGAGTCATCTTCATTGTTGTTATTGTCTTCCTCCTCTGCCATCACTGACATAGGTGAATTTTCCCCTGTGGCTTTGTGACTTTGAGCTGCCGACTGACCTCCCTAACGCTCAGTTTCCCAATCTGTGAGATGGTGAGAGTGGTGCCTGCCCTGTGCGTCAGATGAGAGAATGTTGGGAAAGGCATTTTGCAAAATGTAAAGGACAGTACAGGTGACGGCATTATGGTCATTGCTAAGAACTTAATCATCACACTGACCTCAGTCCCACTCAGCCTGTTCTGTGTGTCAAGGACACAGGAGACAGGCTGGATGGGGGGTGGACACATGTGGGCAGGGCATGATTGTTGTGACTTCAACCTCAGAAGGCTGGGAGACCCCTGAGCAATCTGTGCTTCCACAGCCTGGCAGAGACCTGTCAGCCATCTATCAATGGAGGTACATTTCCTGTCTGTATTTTCAGCCTACACAGCTTCCTGGCGGTAATGTGTTCCATTTTAATGTGCTACCTGCGGGGTAAAATTAGATAGTTTTTCCCTTTTCCTGAATTTGTTTCTTACAAGATTTTAAAAATCTCTCCCCCACTTCTTGTAATTATCCCAGATGAGTGAACAGGCCTGTTCTCTCATCCATTTGTTTCAAAATCGTAGAAAATTCAACAATCTTTCTTCTCATTCTTTGGCTTGGAATCTAACGAGCCTCTAATATCGTTCTAAGGGATTCTTCTCTCTTCCCTGGATCCCTTTCATCCCTTCAGCTGCTGCATTCCTTGTGTGAATATAGCCTGATTTTTTTTCCAAGGACCAGATAATATTATTTCATTTCTAAACTTTTCTGCTGATGGCCTGCTCAGAGCTGACACTTTTGTTTGGAGTGAAACTGCGACTCCCAGCCTCCTTTCCTGGGTAGCAATCGATACTCCAAGCCCAGGACCCTGTAACTGTAACTTAGGCAAATTCTCCCTTCAATGCAACTAACCATTGCAACCTTCCAGGCAGATCCAGAAAGCACTAGCATACAGACAGTTTTTTTTTCCCCCTGGCTGCCACATGTTTACCAGTTGTCTACCCTGAGTTTATAGCCGTTTTTCTGGCTACAGCTTTTAGAGACTCTTCAAAACCGAGGCTCAGGCTTGGGAAGAAGCGTCCTCCCATAGCTGTGGGCTTCTGCAGTGGGCAGGCCCAGGGCATTTCAAGATGGACATCTAAATGTCTCTGTTCTGCTTTTAGGAGAATGTCCAGGAATATATTCTATGTCTACCCTACCTACGGATCCAGAGGCCAAAGAAGCTGGGGCTAATGAGAAGGGACGGAGAAGGAAAACCTATTACCCTCCAAGTGTGGTATTCTGGGCGCTTTATCCATATTAAACTATTACATCCTCATACCAACTTTGTGGTAGAAGATATTATTACCATTTTCATTTTACAGATGAGGAAACTTTCCAAAGAGGTCACACAGATAGCAAGTAGTAACGCCAAGATTTGAAGTCCGGTGCCAAAGCGGATGGTTTTGCACCTCCCCTTGTCCAGGCTTCTATAAAAGGGTGGGGCAGTGAGACCTCCCACCTCCCTCGTGGCGCCCCTCCCCCAGGCCCACCCCACTCACTCTCGATGCTGTTGTTGTTGAGGTACAGGTGCTCCAGGTTGTTGCTGATGGCAGGCACACTGCTGATCTTGTTGTGTGACAGGTGGAGCACGAGCAGGTTGGAGATGTTGAAGGAGTTCTTGGGGATGCCCCTGTCTGACAGCTGGTTGTAGTTGAGCCGAATGAAGGCAAGGTTGGGGAAGCCCTTGAAGTATCCATTAGGGATGGTATCGATCTTGTTGCTGTCCAGGTAGAGCTGGTGAATGGCTGCGGGGACCTTGGGTGGCATCTTTCGCAGGATGTTGTGGGCCAGGTTGAGCTGCATGAGGTTCTTGAGGCCGTGGAAGGTGTCGGGCTTGAAGACACCGTCACTCAGCTTGTTGTGCTGCAGGTCCAGGAGCACGAGGTTCTCCAGCTTGCTGAACACGCCGGGGGGGATCCTGGATATCTGGTTTTGGCTCAGCCTCAGCTGCTCCAGGTTCCGGGGCAGGGCCGAGGGGACCTCCTGGAGCTGGTTCTTCTCCATGTAGAGGAACACCAGGCTGGGTAGTTTCTCCAGCACCCTCTGGTCTATCTTGCGGATTCGGTTGTTGTCCAGGTTGATCCATCGCAAGCCCGTGGCATTCCTGAAGGACTCTATTGGGAGCTCGGTGATGAAGTTGTTTTGGAGATAGAGGTAATGGATGCGGGATGGGATGACGGGGACCTTGCGCAGGTTGCGGCTGTCACAGTAGAGGGCAGACGGGAAATCAGGAGGGCAGAAGCATTCGCGAGGACAGTCAGGGAAGACTGATGGAGGGCCCGGAGGGAGTGGCGGAGGCAGGTCTGTGGGCTCTGCTGGTTCATGGGGCTGAGGAAAGGCAGGTGTGGGCCTGGGCCTGGGCCTGCGCCTGGGCCCAGTGCCGGGTCTCGGTCGTCTTGTGGCCTGGCCCTGGGCCTCTGAGGCCAAGATGAGAAGTGGGAGGAGCCAGCAGAGGGATGACCTCATGATCTAGGTGATGCACCTGCAGGGAGGAAACACCGGAGGTCATTAGCCTTCTGACCCTCAGGAACTGGATGTCATGTCTTTGCAGCTAGAGTTGCCAGGACTAGCTCCAGGGGAGACGGGTGGAGCTCGGGAACTTGTAGAAGCATCTTCTTGTTCGCCTGCACCCAGCAAGTGAGGGAGTAACAAGGGCTTGAGGCTCTGGATTCCCTGCCCAGAGGCTGAACCACTCAGTGTGCTAAGCCTGCTCTGATGAGGGTGGGCCATCCTGGTAGAAAGCACACTGGGCTGTGAATCAGGAGTCCTGGGGCTTGTTGGAGAAGACCCTTAACCTCTCTGGTCCTCAGTCTTCCCATGCGTAGCGTGAGAATATCACCTCTGTCTTTGTAAGAGGGATGTTAGGATACATGAGCCATGGAGTCCTGGGGTGTTAAATCTGGATCGGTCCTTAGAGATCCCAAACCGCAGTGCCTTCCAAGGGGTGCCTTCATTTCTGTGGAGCCCCCCATAGTGGGGAGACAGAGGAGATGGCCCTGGTGTAACCTCAACCCACTCCTGGGCCAAACTGAGCAGCTCTGTTTTTTGTTTTTAAATCTTATATATTGAGGTTTAGCTAAGCATTTATTTGAAAAAATGTTGTATTGCTAAAAATGGTTTGAAATCTACCCATCAAGTCCAGACCCTGCTGTTTACCAAGACCGAGGACTGGAGGGAAGACGTGGTCTGTCAAGGCCAAGAAGCTACTGAACAGCAGACCCCAGAGAGAGGAGCAAGGCCTCCTGCCTTCCGAGTAGAGCTCGTGGACATCTGGGGAAGGAAGTGAAGTGCTGCAGACTCCCTTGCCTCCACTCCTGCCCACACATGCCCTGGGCCTCCCCTCCCCGCACCCCTGCGCTTGGCTCAGGGAACACTGGTCTTTGCCATCAGGAGATATGCCAAGAATTTCTCCCCAGATGTGAAGGCTCCCAGGAAAACAAACGGGGGAGGAACAGAAAGATGTGGAAAAAACACTTTCGTTTCTTTTGACCTGGTATTGCTGCTCCCCCTATCCTTTGGAGTTGGTGCTATTGAGGGGGGATATCAAGGAGAACTTCCTGCTCACTTCAGTGATGAGGAGCTGAAGAATGTTCTGGGGCTGCCCTTCCCATTGGCCCTGATGACCCCTGAGATGGGGCCGTGTGGCCTGAGTTGACTGAAGGTGGAGGAATATCAGTGGGGCCAGGGCTGCAGACGGCCAATGGCAGCTCCTCAGGCTTCCGCCCCTGGGCCGGGCTGGGAAGGGTGGAGGGAGGGGTGCCCTGTACCTTCCCCTCTCCAGGGACATCATCCCTGTGACATGCCCTGTGGTCTCCAGCCAGGGTTCCTGTTCCCACATTGCTTCATCTGGCCTTCCTTGCCTCTTCCTCACCATTGTCCCCCTGCCCCAGGTCTGGACACACTGGGGATGCAGGCCACTTGGGGCTCTCCGAGATAGAGCAGGCTGGAGTGTGTCCCCAGCTGCCATCTGAGCCCTGTGATCCCTGCCTCTGCGTCAGGCCCCTGTTCTGTCCCTTCTTTGAGCCACATCAGCTTAGACTCTCTCCTTGTTTGACATAAGGCTCAGCTTTGACCGAAGAACGACAACAGAAGCCCCTCACCAGCTGCCGAGTCCTGGGCCGGATGCTCAGGAGTTGCTGAATGTGAATGGAAACAGGAAAGAGGCAGAACTCAGGCCTGGATGGGTGGAGGGCATCGCAGCACAGCCTTTACACACACACCCGCTTGTCCCCCAGCGTGCCCACTCTCGCACACGCGGCGTTCTCTCCCGGTCCCGTGTGTGTGTGTGTGTGTGTGTGTGTGTGTGTGTGTGTGTGTGTGTGTGTGTGTGTGTGTGTGTGTGTGTGTGTGTGAGTGTGAGTGAGAGCCCTCCTGCAGTACACTGAGCATGGGGAGGAGGTGGGAGGGGCAGAGACCGCCCTGCAGCCTCGGCCGGCTCCCTCTAAGGTGATTTCTTCCCAGGCAGGCCTCTCCCGGGGGGTCTGCAAGGCCATTTCCACCTCCCCCCCCCCACCCCGGCCTCCTGTCACAAAGGGCCTTGCAGTTAGATTCGTGGCTTTATCTCCAGTGGAGGATATAAGAGTCTCGGGGATACACCGAAAGGATTAAAAAGAAAAGACGTTCATTGTAAAACTTTAAATTTGACCCTTGTTGGCGGGACCCCACTTGCTGAACTATGAATTAACATTTTATAAGTCTTGTAATTTTCTCGGAGAAAGAGCAGTCATGTTGCATGTAAATTAAGGGGTAGTTAAAGCATTAGTATCCTAAAAACAAACATTTTGAAAGCCACACTTTTTGTGACCTTGATTATTTATTTTTAAAAAATTTCTTTGTTTTCTAATCACCCAGAAGCCTGGAAATAAGCAATGAATGTTTCATACCGTGAGAAGCCCTGCGCCAAGGAGGCTCCCAGCACGGCCAGGGTTTCCCTGTTTCCCTTCATTGCACTGGTTACCAAAAGCATGTACTGGGCACCAAGTTAAGCAAGCGAAGCTTCCCTGGAGCTTCGGGCAAAAGCCTGCTCGGTGAGGCACAGTGACTCTGGCCTCTGCAGGGGGTGGGTTTACTCAGCGGGGCTCAGTGCGTGGACGACCTGGTCTCCATTGTCAGGGATGACAGTGGGCAGGTCGGTCACGGCTCCACTGGGCAGGCTGACTGCCCGCCCGTTCTGTCCACACAGGCCTTCCTCATCCGCATGATCCCCGCCAGGCCATTTGAGATCTTATCTTCCCGCTAGTCCTTCTGACCCTTTTGCATTCCAAACCTCAGGGCTAGCCAGGCTCCTCCCAGAGCCTAAGGGAGGTTCCCCAGGAAATGCTCCCTGGGCGTGTGTGCTCCGCGGGGAAACCAGATCTCTTCTGCTCCCCTTCCCTCAGCCCCAGGGTGGATCAGAACCGTTCTGTGAGCACCAGCCCTTCCCTCAAGGAAATAGCGTTCATTTCTAAGGCTTTTCTCATGGGGTAACGCCCCTTCCTGCTGGAGCTTGGCTGTCTGGGCGGGCAGGAGGCTCTGACAGCGCAGCCTCTCTCTGGCAATGCTTCGTGATGACCTATGTCTCCGAACCAGAATCCGTGTGACAGACTGAAGATACCTGGACTCCAAGGGGAGTCATAGTCCCTCCCACAAAGCCACAAAGCCACAAAGCCACACTTGCTATGCTCCTGCCTTCCAGAACCTTCTGTCCAATCATAAGGTCTCAGGGCAGGTCCTATGTGTGTGTTTCAAAAATGTCTATGCGTTTGCAAGCACACTTCCCACGCCCAGCTTCCTCCTGGCTCTGGCCGCTGCTCTGTCAGTGAATGCTGGTTGCCCACCTACAACAACCAGCTTCGTGCAGCCTGTTCTCCAGCCTGGCTCTCAAAAAGCTGCTGCTTCATGGAAGGGAGAGGCAGTTGCTCTGCCCAACCCCAAATTCACTCCCTGCATTTCTTATTAAAAACATTTCCTAAGAGTTTTAAGTTCAAATTCCAGTTCCAACTATCGCAGATCTGGGCTTGACTCCTGGCTTTGACTCTCTGCCCCAGACTCCTCCTCTGTGTCAGGATCCAGTGAGGTCATGCATGTGAAGGCATGTTACAGAGCAGTGGTCCCCAACCTTTTTGGCACCAGGGACCGGTTTCATGGAAGACAGTTTTTCCATGGACAGGGGACACAGGGAATGGTTTTGGGATGATTCAAGGGCATTATGTTCATCGTGCAGTCAAACCTCTCTGCTAACGATAATCTGTATTTGCAGCCGCTCCCCAGCGCTAGCATCAGCCCCTCAGCTCCACCTCAGATCATCAGGCATTAGATTCCCATAAGGCGTGAGCAACCTAGATCCCTCACATGTGCGGTTTATGTAGGGTTCGTGCTCCTGTGAGAATCTAATGCGCTGCCGATCTGACAGGAGGCGGAGCTTCCGCGGTGATGCGAGCGATGGGGAGCGGCTGGAAATACAGAGGAAGCTTCATTCGCTGGCCTGCTTCTCGCCTCCTGCTGTGCAGCCCGGTTCCTAACAGGCCACAGAGCCAGCACTGCTCTGCAGCCCAGGGCTTGGGAATGGCAGTTATAGAGTGTACAATCTCTACAAGTAGAAGAGACTTTATTTACTCATTTTTTTGTTTTTAAAAGAGTGGATTCTCTAGAGAGACTCCTTGATTTTTAAAGTGAGATAGCCCTTTTCCCTATTTACCGTATTCATTTAAGATTAGAACCCAGGACTGGGGGAATGTTTATGCTCAGGGCGGGCCTGGGCTGAGGTCCAGATGGGTTTGTCAGGTCATTAGGAGCAGGTATTATTTAAGGATACCTGGCCCTGTACGGAGAGGCTGGGGTTGGGCCGGGAGTGAGGCTGAGTTTGTTTCCCAGCGCTAGGCAGGGTTAGCACTGGGGTTACTCCATACTGTGCCCTGGCGTTCTTCCCTCTTGTCAGATTTCCTGTCTAGCTGGTCACCCCTCAGCCTCCATGGCTTGACCCAGATAGCGGCCCTGCTGCGGAGAACGGGCTGCCCCTGCCTAAGAGCCTTCCTTGCCTGTGGATGCCCCTCTCTCCTCCTCCCCTTCTCTCTGTTCTAAACCCAGACTTCGAAAGCCACCCCACTCCCTTTATCTCTCCCTGTAGCCTGCAAGGAAGTTGGAACAGGGAGAATCAGGTGGTCTCTGCCCATTTGTTACAGAGGATCGAGCCAGGCCCACGCAGGCTGCCTGAGACCCTCTCAATTGCCCCATGAGGGCTGGTGTGGTCTAGGGACAGCAAAGGGGCAGTAGGGGCAGGATGAGTTCACCACAGCACTGAGGCAGCCGCCCTTTCCTGGGGTGGGGGCTGCAGTGGTTTGAAGGTGAGCCTGCCTGGGGCGGTGGGGACAGAGCATCCTGGAGCACGCTGGTTAGAGACCAGGATCCTCAGCCCCTCCTCCGATACCTAGTGATGTGATCCTGTTCTGTGCCTCAGTTTCCTTATCTATAAAATGGGAATAACCAAATCTTCCCTACCCCTATGTTCTTTACCCAGTTGTCAAAAGCAAGTGTGATAAACAGCTTTAAAATGCACTACAGATCAAAAGAGCTAAAAATAAATATAACACCATTATGGAGAGACCATCTGTCTCCCCAGTGTCTACCACAAGGCAAAGCGTAAACAGAATGAAGATTTTCTGGCCTGAGGCCATTAGCCCAGAAGAGCAAGTTTTCCATTCTGAGGGATGGGGAAGAAGCCAGGCTGAGATGGCTCTTCTCCCCCGACAGCCTGCTGCCCACCACGTCCTTCTCTGGCTCCCTCCCCCAGCATCTCCAACCCCAGAAGAAAACCTAGAAGAATCTGATGCCTTGGGGTGGTCATAGATCTAGGCCTGAACCCTGCAACTCTTCAGCTGCTTAGCTGGGTACCCGTGGGCAAGGGCTCGGTTTCCTCATCTGTAAAATGGGCATCCTGACACCTTCTTAACAGATTGTTTTGAGGGTTAAATGAGTTAATGTGTGCAAAGTAGTGCTCAATGAATGTTAAGGGATTATTGAAATTATTTTAAAGTAATGGGGTCTCTTTCCCTTCAGCCTGGCTGGGTAGGCCCACCTGCCGCTCTGAGGCAGGAATCCTTGCAGGTGGGTGCTGGCTCTTCCTCACAGAGCAAGCTCCTCCCCTCTGTGGCTGGAGAGACCACCCCTGGGTCTCAGAATCTACTAATTGGAGAGATCCTAGAGGCCCCCGGCCAATGGGGAAAACTCACTCTGTCCCTCCAGGTCACCAACCCGTCCGGTGCTTTCCTGCTGCGGTGAGGGGACGCTGGCCAGAGAAGGTGCGAGTCTTCCCTTGCTCGGCTGGCTGTGGAGTAACCCGTGACTTCTCCTCCCAACCTTCTGCACCTGGCTTTTCTCGCCCCTTCCAGCCTTGAAATGCTTCGCCCACATGCCCAGTGACTGAGGCCGCCGACCAGGGAGGTGAACTTACCGTTCAGCTCCTCTACTGTAAAAGCCGCACGACAGACAGCAGCAGGGCAGGAGGGCAGGGGATCTAGAAGGGTCATGGGAGGGGTCCAGCACCATGCTCCTGGGGTCCTGGGGCAGGCAGATTAGCAGGTGAGAGGAGACAGAAGCTCTTTGGAGCTATCTTGGGGGAACTTTCCTTCGGGAATGTTCCTCTGTGATATATATGGCTGCCTGTGCTTGCAAGGAGGAGGGGGCAGACAGCCCACGGGAGATCTTCCCTGTCCCCTCAGGTGTTCACGCCCACTCCCCCCAAATGGGATGACCTATTTGGGACCCTCCAGAGCTCCTTTTCCAGGAAAGAACACAGTCCTTCTGCCTAGCTGATGCCACCAGGAGTCCTGGGCTCGTATGTTATGGCAAAGGTCTCTCTCAGGCCCCCGATTCAGGTTCTCAAGCTCTGATGTGTCACCAGGGTCCCTTAAAGTATTAACACAACTGCAGATTCCTGGGTCTTGATTCAAAAGGTCTGCACTGAGGGTCAAGACGTCTGTACTTTTAGAAAGTGCTGCACACTGCTCCTTCCCCTGCCCCCAGGTGATTGTGCCGATGTAGCCCACACCTGCCCGCCTGGAGGCAGACCCTCTCTGTTGTTGGAGAGGAACGAGCTGGGGAGCTGAGAGGGGCTGCCCTTCCGTGTTCCCCTCCCTGACTGCTTAAGAAACTACTGTCTTTTTTCTTCTCTGCCACAAGGACCCCTTGCCAATGGTTGGAAAAATTTCAGAATGGCTTCAAAGAAAAATATTTTTCTGGCTGCCTGCCTGCAGGAAAAAAACGAACTACCCCCAGAACTAGGAATTAGGACCTTCAAGGATTGGAAACTGGGTCGCCTTCTTCTCTTTCTTTCTAAAAGCCAAGTGGTTTAGACCAGTGAGACAGAAATTCAGAGCTGCTGAAATACTGTGCAGGCTGGAAGGCCACTTTTTTCTCCCTCCCACCCAATTAAGCTCTAAATAACGAAGAAATCCTTCCAGCTCCTGCTTAGCTCATCTCCTCCCTGCTTGGCCTCACTTGGGACACAGGATTTTCTTTTGGCTCTGCCACCTCAGTGGGAAGACACACTTTCTCCTTGCTGTTACAGCTGGGGAGGCGTGTGAGAGGGCCAGAGACAAAATGCAGAGGGTGTGTGTGTGTGTGTGTGTGTGTGTGTGCTGGTATCTGATCACTGTGCCTGGGTGTCAGATGCAGGCGGAGAGTGGAGGTGAAGGGACAGGGTGTCTTTATTTTGTGTGTGTGCGGTGGTGGTCGTGAAAGTCCAGGCTCTATGGATGGGGGTGTGAGTGTGTGTGTCTTTGACAACGTGTGACAGTATGTGAAAGGCGCAAAGAAATGAGTTCTAGAGTCCAGTTTCTATGGAAACCTGGTCTATAGAAGTACTGTGTGTGACATGGCTCTCTGTGCTACAACAAACATCTGCAGCAAAAAAGTTTAACTTTGGCAGCTGGCAGATGTAGGGGTACAGAGTGATGAAAAAAGAAGGAAGAGAGAGACTATAAAGGAAAGAAAGGAGGAAGGCTAAACTTGAGCTCATTTGAGAGGAGAAAAATGTGGGAGGAAGGAAGGAGTGAGACGATACAGACTAGACCAAAAGCTGGGCTGGACAGAGCAGGACTCTCGCTGGAGGAAGGATTTTTCCCAGTCTCCTGCCCATCTCCCGACTGGGCTTACCTGCACACACCTGCCTCTCCTCGGCGCTCTGGGTTTAGTCTTCCTCTTCCTCCCCCACCCGTCCTCGGAGCTGCAGCAGCAAAGAGCCAGCTAGAGGCTCTGATCTCCCAGTGGTGCGTGCGTGCTTGTGTTTGCCTGAGTTTTCTTCCACCAGATCCTATTGGGGTGGGGAGGGTAGGTTAGGGGGAGGGAGGGGCAGATTCTAGGGAGGGAGGGGAAGAGGGAAAGAGAGCAGAGAGGGAGGGAGGAGAGGAGAGAGGGAGGGAGCTTGGGAAAGGAGAAATGACAACAATAAAGTCTTTATTTGGCAGCCAAAACTCCCAAAGACTTCATCCACACACCATGCCCACTAACGGACTCATTTTTAATAACATTTCCTTCTGCTGCTTCTGGAGATGGATTGTTTGACCCATGTTTGGAAAACAAGCCAAATTAACAGAGGAAAAAGGCATGAAAAGCAACCTCTGTACGGGCTGGGGCTGGGTGGCGGGATCTAGCACTAGCCTGTTTAATTCCTCCCAGCAATCGCCTTCTTCTCATGCTTGTCCCTCCTTTGGTGTTAAATTCCCAAGCCAGTGAGGGGTTGGGGATGCTTCTCCGAGCGGTGACAACCCTTCCCTAAGTCATCTTCTGCAGGAGGAGTGGAGTGTAGCAAGGGAGTGGAGTTTCACTGTGCGTTGAGCTGGCATGGGAGATAGCTTTGGTTCGGCCACCAGAGGGCTGTTCTGAGGACCAGAGAGGGAAAAATCTGGCCTGGGTTGCACAGCAAAGTTAAGGCAGAACCAAGATTTGAAGTAAGACCTAAAGTCACTGTCTCTAGCTCATGTAGACAATGTAGTATTTTCTTTCAGCTCCTCCGTGTCACACTCAGGTAAGATTTGGGGACCGTATGGTCGTTACACAAAGTGATGGAAAGTCCAGATTTCCCCTGTGCCAGTCACCATCCCAGAAGACCCATGCAAGTAACATCGTTACATCTAACGACGCGCCTCAGTTAAGAAACCTTGCAGCAGCCCATCAAAACTTCCTGCCATCTTAGCTGACTGCTTAGAAAACTCAGTGAAATTTGCTTCTGGGTCGTCGGTCTGTGAGAGCTGCAGGACTCAATGACAGGGGACTCCCCTGACTGCTCCCCAAAGTGGGGTAGAGGAGAAGACTTTGAGCCTTCAGCTCCACCACTCACAAGCTCTGTGATCTTGGGCAAGTCACTCGATCATGGGGAGCCTCAGTTTCCTCATTTATAAAATGTGGATAATATCTACCTCACGGCGTTGGGAAAATTAAATGATATCATAAATGGGACAGCACTTTGTAAACTGGGATGATATTAGGGTTTGGGAAAGGGATTATGGTGAATAGTAATCAGCCTAAGAAAAAGAGGAGGAGAGACAAAACACACAACTTCTTTCCCCCCAAATCACATGTCTCCCACACCCTGGAAGTCAGCAAGGTCCCCTCCAGTTCACATTGACCGCGAGTGTGCCAGCCACGTGGGCACAGTGTTGTCACCCAGATGAGTGTGGCCTACTCTGCACACTGAGAACCTCAGCCCCTGTGTGTGCTCGTTCCCCTTGGCGTTGGGGGGTGCTAGGGACCGTGCAAGGAAGGTGAGCAAGGCACAGCCAGGTGCAGGGAGACGGACAGGCTGCAAGGGGTATGGCTGGCAGGGGCTGTCCCCTGTATCCATCCGTATGGGATCCATCCTGGGTCTGTGCTCTTGGGCGTGGTTGACCAACTTCCACACTCCCCCCACACCTGCACGATTCCTTCCTCCCTTTTCTCTCCCCCATCCCAGGCTGTGAAGAGGAAACTGGAAAGAAGGCTAGACATGAGCAGCAGGATATTTGGGAATGTTCGGAGTAGATTTTCTAACCAGTGGCCTGTGGACCTATATGGCATAAGGACCTAATTTTTTTTTGACAGTACATTAATTTTTTAAAAAAAATTTTATCATGGAAAATTTAAAGCACATACACATTTACACAGGATAGTATTAATAACCCCATGACCTAAGACCTAGCTTCAACAACGACCAACTCGTGGCCAATCTTGTTTCTCCCGTGCCTCCCCACTTCCCAAACCTACTGGTATATTTTGAAGCATTGTTTGTTTGTTTTTCTAATTGGGTTTGAGCACCTTTAGGCGGGGAAAGCACTTTGCAGTTCATCACGGTCGTCACCCGTCTCTACTGTCGGACCCTGGAGTGCAGGCCTAGGCCGCCCCGCTCATTTCCTGCCCGTCCTTGAAGACACTGGAGTTCACAGCGACTGGTCTAGAGGCAGCTGCGGGAGAGAGTTGGGACAAATCGCGGACACTAGAAGGGAGAGGGTGTCAGGCCATCTCAGCCAACCTGCCCTTCTCAAGCCCTTGTCAGAGGATGAAACAGCCTCTAGACAGGACACAGAGGGCTGGGTTCTTGAGACCTGGCTTTGCTTCTTGCATGCTGTGTGACCTTGGAGACGCCCCTCTCCCTCTCTGGCCTCAGTTTATCATTTGTAAAACATGAGGTTGTACTAAGTGACCTGTAAGCACTCTTCCAACAACATTGTGAAGAAAGTCTGAGATTTGGAGTCGGGACACTGGATCGAAATGTCAGCTCTGCTCCTCTCTGGCTACCTGGTGAGCAGGTCTCACAACATGTCCGAGCCGCGGTTTCCTCATCTGAACCCCTGCCAGGGTACCCCCAAGACAACATGAGGATCACCGGAAGCAGCGGCTGGGAGAGCACTTTGTGACTCTCTGGCTTCACACAGCCAGACACTAAGACTGTGTAGCTGCTCCAGAAAGAGCCCCTCCACTGTCCTAGGGTCTGGGGACACCAGGGGTGTGGCTTCACCCAGGGGAGGCATTTATGCTTCCTAGTGTGGCTAGAAGACACTCGCAGACGCATGACGTGAGTGCTGGGGCAAACGGTGGGGAGGCCACACGTCCACGTTGCTGCTGCTGCTGCTGCTGGGAGGTGGCCGGGTGGTGTGATCAGGGCAGAGCGCAAATGCAGGGAGGGCCACCAGGGGCGGGAGGTGTGCCCCAGCGCGGTGGATTTCCGCTGCGTTTGCAGAGTCTGGACCTGCCTGCACTTCCCACCCAGACTGAAACCCATCTGGGGCTCCCTGTGTCTGACCCTCACAGTCACGGCTGCCGTAGTTACAAGCAGCGAGTGCTTGCAGCAAGAGAAGAAAGGGCGCGACTGTGTCATACCCTTTCCATAGAAATGGGAGGTGGCACAGGCGTCCCAGCCCCCCAGTGCCCTGTCCTGAGACTCTGCCGGGAAGGAGCAGTGGGGGCCTGAGGAGTCTGGCTGCCTGGTGGTCATCAGGCTCCACAGGGTCCTGGACGGACCCTCAGCCCTCGTCAGTTGAGGCTCCCAGTCCGGGGTGGCTGGGGTCTGGGCGAGTGCGTAACAGGGGAGGCGCTGTGGGAGTCCTGTGGTCACTCACCCCGCCGCCCAGCCTGGGGGGCCTGGGTTGCCCGGGGTGAGTGGGCTCCCGGCGGGCAGAGCCAGCATCCTGCGCATCATGGTACAACCCACAGCACCCACTGAGGGCTTGGCACGCCCTGGGTGCTCAGTAGGGGTCTGTTTCATTGACTTTAAGAGCGTTGAAACAAGAGATCCTGTGTCACTCTCCTTCTGAAACATGTCATTATTTTTTGAATAGGTAATACATGCTCTTGATCGGCATCCAAAAGGTATAGAAGGCTACACAGGGAAAACTGTTCCTGCCCTGCCGCCTCCCATCACCCAGTCTCCTCCAGCCATCGATCCGTGGGCCAGGGTCTCGTGTCTGCCAGACGTATTCAATGCAAATACGAGCAATAGATAAACAACCACGCGCTTTCATTTTCACTTAGTGGTGCGGGTCGATGCTGAAGGTCACCATGCCGGACTGCAGACACTCTCTCTTTCTCTGCCCCACCGTGTTTATTTGACCTGCTTCTCTCGATGGACATTTGAGCTCCTCATTTTTAAGGTAGGTGGGGCTGGACTTGGAGTCTCGCAAACTTGCTTCCAGCCCTGGCTCTGCCACCTCTGCACGCTGACCAGGCGGCCTTGGGCAGCTCATACGCCTTCTCTGGGCCTCAGTTTCCTCACTCGTGCGTGCCACATATTAACTGTGGTCCATCAGCTCAGTAGTGAAAGAAATGCAAGTTCATTCTGTCGTTTAACCTTCTGCTATAACGTCTGGATCTGATGCTCATTTCACTGGGACGGTGGAAAACTCCATCTCAGTCCTTCTTGGTGTGCCCTGTCCCCCGGGGCTTGTACAGCAGCTTGAGAAGGTTCAGGCGGTGCCAGGGCCGGTGGGGTGAGAGATGCCCATGGAGAGGGCGTGCGTACGACTCCTGGTGACCGATGCTCCTGGCCACGCCCTTCGTCCTCTGAGGCCTCTTGTGGCCCGCAGCCCTCTGACACTCTGTAGGCCACGTGTAGGTGAAACTTTGTGCAGGGCTGTCATTTCCTCTCTGGAGACATGCCGGCTGCCTGGCACTGCCAAGGGGCCCCTGGTTTCCTCTCTCAGGCCCCTCATTCTCCCCCAACCTGGCCCCAGCCCAGGGCCCTTTCTTCTCTGGGGAAGAAGGTCCTTGTTCCCCTTACTTCTGGCCAAGACACTGTAGCTATGACCAGAAGCCCCCGAAAGCTTAGGCTTGTGGAAATTGAAGCCAAAGCCCTTGTCAGCTGCTTCGTTTCCTGCCTCTCCATGAGCCGGCCGCCGTCCGGTGAGGGGTGGGGGCAAAGGCAGGGAAGGGAGAAATGAGACTTCTCTGTTGGTCACACGGTGAGCACAGGCGGACAGGAGGACCCCAAATCCCTTCCTGCCGATTGCCCACCACCGTGTTCAGGGGTTGTCAGCTTGCAGACCACCTGAGCAGTCCCGCAGAGAGAGGGCTGGGTTGGACGCCTCGAAAAAATGACCATGCTGTAAATAAGTTCTACGAACACGGCCGAGCACACAGGCTGCACCGTCAGCCGCCGGCTGTGTGACTGACAGCACTGGCCTCGGGGTGCCCAGTGAGCGCTGCTTCGGGGCTTCCCAGGTCTTTAAGAAGCCAGGCTCAGATGTGGGGTGATGGCATTTTGCCTTCCAAGTTGGGGTCCTCCTAGGTTCTGGGATGCCCCCAATCACATCATCCTGAAACTCCAGCCTAACTTAATTTTGAGCTGTAGAAGTCTCAAGTCACAGCAAGTCACAAGCACCTGGATCGAATATGCAGGTTGCAGGTGTCATTCTGAGTGAACTTCCCACACATGTGCTCCAGGTGCTGGACTATTGGGCAATGACACTGCCCGTGCAGGCTCAGTCTCTCTGCAGCCATGTGGTGATGACCAGTCTGTGGATGTGCATGGTCACTTACACCTACGTCACAGGCTCTAGGAGGGCAGGAACAAGGCAGCCCTGCTGAGGATACCACACATGACCTTGGCAGTCCCTACATCCACATGTGCACCAAACAACATCTTTACACTGAATAACAGTAACAAAAATAGCTGAAGCCTGTTGAGAATTACTATATGCAAAGCCCTTCTAAGTGCTTTATGTGCACCAATGCTTTGGTCCTCACATAACTCCATGAGGCAGGTACTGTTATAAAACCCATTTTACAGGTAAGAGACTGAGGCACAAACCATTCACATGCCCAAGGCCACACACCCAGTCGTGGCAGAGGTAGGATCTGAACCCTGGTTGTCTACCGGCGGTGCTCTTGTTTGTGTATATCTATGTTGTGACGAATGAATGCAAATTCTTTAAAATCACCTCTAAATTCATGTAACTTTCTGTTGTCAGGTATTCACGCAGGTCCAACTATCATCACATGCTTTTTCAGTAATGTTGAAAAGAAACCTTCCCACTTGAAAGTGTGAAGAACTGCTGATGTAGGTTTCAGTTTCTCATGCTTAAAAGCGGGAGTTCCTTTCAACTTCTCTTGCTTTCTTACTCCTGCGTGGACGCTCGAGTCCTGTCAGTTCTATTTCAAAGCTGCCCCTCCCTCTCGCCGGGCAGTGTTTTCCTCCAGACCCTGGGCACCGCTGTGGTTTCCTGATGGGTCTCCCTGCTCTCTACCCTCCACCTTGTTCTTCCTAAGGCATGGATCTGACCAGGTCACCTTACAGTGGCTCCGTGTCCCATGACCATTGTCCTTAGCCCAGAGCGTATGCTGGATTCACCTGAATTTTTTTTCTTTTTTTTTTGAGACAGTCTCGCTCTGTTGCCCAGGCTGGAGTAGAGTGGCATCATCATAGCTCACAGCAACCTCAAACTCCTGGGCACAAGTGATCCTCCTGCCTCAGCCTCCCTAGTCACTGAGACTACAGGTTCATGCCCACACACCCAGCTGATTTCTTTATTTTACTTTTTTAGAGAGAGGGTCTCACTATGTTGCCAAGGCTGGTCCCGAACTCCTGAGCTCAAGCAACCCTCCCTCCTCAGCCTCAGCTGGGACTACAGGCACGCACCACTGTGCCAGGCCACTCACTGGAGTATTTTTAAAAGCGCCTGAGGCCCCAGCCCTAGAGATGCTGGTTCGCGTAATATCCGTGTTTATAGGCTGTCACCATGAGTGATTCTGATCTGTACCCTTGGCTGAGAGTTATAGCTCGAGATCCATGCTCTGTCACCTTGCTTACCTTTCCAGCCCTATTTCTCAAACTCTGGGCTCCAAACACGTGACTGCCTTACAGCAGCCAGAGTCCTCTAAGCCATTTCACAGTTCCATCTTTGCTCACTGTCCTTTTGTCTAGAAAGCCCTTCTTCCCCCATCTTCCAGGATGCTCCCCCAACAGCACTGTCCTCCTTAACCCCTGGCTCCACCTGTGTGCTCCAGCAGTCCCCTCGTGAATGACCGTCCCAGACCTGTCCCACTTCCCTGCCCTCCTCTCTTCTCCTGTCTGAGTCTCCCACCAGCTCCCTTGGGCCGGTGCCAAACCTGATTCCCCTTTGGCGCCCCAGGCTCCGTGCGTAGCACTCAGTATCCTGCTCTCTGGCCCCAGTGGTAACTGGGCAGCGAGCCTAGAAGCACTAGAATAGTTTATCCTCTTGTATGTTTGCCTGAGTCATTGCAAAATCTTCCTGTTTTGTTTCGTTTTTTTTTTCCCTACAGCCTTCTTACTTTTTAATCTATTTTCCATGACCCAGCAAGTGTGTTATTTCCCAAAACACAAACCTGATCATGTAATTCCCTTGCTTAAAATTCTGCACTGTCTCACAGGTGTTTATAGAATAAATTCCAAATGCCTTAACATGACATCTGAGGCCCCTGCAGTCTGATCCAGCTTTCCTGCTATTCTCATTTGCCTCCATGGTTCCTGCAGAACCTGAGAACCAGACTCATGGGATCATGGTTCCCTGGGTTTTCATGTTTCTAGGCCTTTGCCCAATCTGGGTTCAGATGTCCTCTTTCCTCCTATTCTCCATTTGGGGAACTCCTATACACCCTGCAAGGCCCAACTCAAATGTTCCCTCCTGTGTGAAGCTCTCCTAGGTTCCCACAGGCAGAATGAACCTGCTCTTGACCGTACTTCCCTGGGCCACAGCTTTGTGACTGCACTCACCGCACAGTGTACTCACTGCTTGTTTCCACGTCTACCTCCTCTGGGTGATCGGAGGGTCTCCAAGGCAGAAACCCAGCTCCTGGAAAACAAACAATCAGAATAGCTAACACTTGCTGAGCACTTACTATGTGCCAGGCATATATTTTACAGGGCGCTGGCTCATGTAATCCTCGTAACAACCTCAGGAGTTGGTACCACTATCAACAGCCCCGTTGTACCGATGGGGAAACTACAGCACAGGGTATTACGCGGTCGGTAAGTGCCGAGGGAAGGACTGGAACCCAGGAAGCCTGGCTCCAGGGTCCGAGCTGTGGACATGATGGTGATAAATGCTTGCAGAATGAATGGGGATCGCAGGCTCCAAGCTAGTGCGTGTGTGTACGTATGTGTGTGTGTGTCGATAAACATGTGTGACTTGTTCCCTGCCTATCCTAACCCTGGTGTCCAGCTGGGCTGGACCCTGTTCTCCCGAGGCCTGGCCTGTGGCTTTCACTGCAATAACAGAACTGTCACCTCTTCTAGCAGGTGTCCCTGGCCCTCGCGCCCTCCTCCCGTCACTCTCACGAGCCCCAGCCTCCCGTCTGTGTTTCCCCGTGTGTCGCTCTGCGGCCCAGGCTGGAAAAATGGCTGGTTGGCCTGCAGCGCGGGGAGTGGTGCCTGGTCTCCCTCTTGGCCCCCTCCGGCCCCTCCTTCTAACCCGCGCGCACAGTCCTGGCCTTGTTCAGAGCCAAATCACAGGGCTCAGGGGCCGCGCCACGTGTCTGCCCACCCGTGGCTCCCATCTGGGTCCGTGAGCCTCCCGACTCCGGCCCCCCCAGGAGGAAAGGACGCAGCCAGAGGCAAAGACAGAAACCAAGAACACGCGGCCGTTTCTCCCTCCCCAGCCTCCCGGCTCGGAGCCGCTGCCGCAGCATGGGCTCAGCAGTGTCCCTGCCTTGAAAGGCACGTATTCCCGTCCACCGCCTGGGGCCCTGTTGCCTCCTGAGGCTGGTGACATAGGCCGAGGGAGAGGGACACAGACCACAGCCATTTCGCAGCTGTCACGCCTGCCCGTGCCCAGGCTTGGTTCTCCAGAGGGTGGAGCCACCAGCCCACCTGGAGCCCTGGCACAGTGCCCCTCCTCCAGGGCCGGCGGCCACCTCAGCAGACCCCTCCCCTCCTCCCCTCACTCGCACACGAGGGACTTAGATTGTCCCCGGACTCCCACGTCCACGTTTCAAATGGCCTGAGCGTGCCCCCGGCAGAGGGGCCGTGTCTCCCAGGTCAGCCTGGCATCTCCCCGCATGGGAAAGAGGAGCCACTCTTGGCTTTGTCCTTGTTCTTCCTCCTCGTCAGTGCCCAGGGAGGGGGACAGGGGCTCGGGGGTCTGTTCAAAGTGCTCCATGGAGCAAGTGAGGAGACTCTAAACGCCAGCCCAGCCTCAGACGGGCAGCACAGATGCAGACAGGACAATCTGAGGACACCAAGACCCGCGGTGACTGTCTGCCCAAAGGTACACAGTAAAGGATAAGGACTTTTTATGCCTCATGAAACAGCATCGTAGAGGGATCCAGAGCATTGTCATGAGGTGTCCTTGCCAAGAGACACTGTGTTTCCTCTGCAGTGTTTATGCTGGTCTTGGCGTCGATCAACAGTGAGCTCAGCCAAGAGAGTTCTGGGCCGAGGGCCGCACGCTGGGGGCATCGCTCGCTGGGCACAAATGCTGCCCCTCCATGCAGTCACCTCTGCAGTGAGCTCACTCAGCCACCCCCAGCCAAGCCTCCGAAGGCCATCCTGGGGCCCTCTCTCAGGAGGCACTAGGGGATGGGACTGGGGTCAGGGCAGCAAGACCAGACCCTCCACCCCAGGGCACCCTGATGCCCTCTCCCCAGCTGGTCCCTGGAAGCTGCCCCTTGCCAACGCCAGGGCCCCAGGGCCGGCCATGCCCTCCCATGAGGCTGCTCTGAGGACAGAGCCGGCTTCGGGGCTGGAAACAGTTATGCCAGGAACGGAGCGGCCCAGCTTGGCCCACCCCAGGTGTGGGGAATTTTGAGGCCTGGCTGAGCCAAGCCACAGAATGAAGGCAAAGAGGCAAACATGTTGTGGAAGGTGGCTGGCAGCCCCGACCGTCTGCTCCGCGGGCCAGGGCCCCGGGAAGGCTGTGGAGTGACCGAGCAGTGCGGGGCTGGGGAAAGGCAGCCTGGGGCGGTGGTGACTCTGCTTCCATAGAGACCCTCAGAGATGGGGACTTGCCACCCACCACGCCTTCACCGCCCCTGGCAGGGTCAGCCTAGCACGTCAAGCTAAAATGACCTTGTTGGGAAGTTCTTCCTTCTATCTACCTGGCCTCTCTCAGGCTGGAACTCAAGCTCCTTTCTTATATTCAGATCCTCACTGGAGGAGAGAAAAGCCCTCTTCCGTCTGGAGGGGAACTTGGATTTGACGAGAGCTTTGAGCTCCTTGGAGACAGGTGCAGGGGACACGGCAGGGTGTTGTCATTCGCGCTATTTATTATATCATTAGCATTACTCATCTGTCGGGCTCCTTCCGAATGCAGTAGCTCTCTGGGCAGGCAGCCACCCTCCCTCCCGGTGGTTCTGGAGAGAGGAAAGAAGAGGGGAGGCGTGAGGAAGAGTGGGCAGAGGAGGAAGGGGAAGACCCGGGACAGGGCGGGACCAGCCATCCCCAGCACCTGGTTTAGAGTAGCCTCCCTGTTGCCATCTCCACCAAGGGGCGGGTGGGGGGAGGGGAGCTTGGGTCCCGAGGCTGTCACACTCCGGTTACCATGACAAGACCCTTTCCCTTCCTCCCACCCTTCCTGCTCCCCCTCCTGTCCTTTCCCCTGTGTCCCTACTTTCTCCTTCACTTCCCTCCTCTGCCTTTTCACCTGTCCCTCCACTTCCCGTTTTTCCTCCCCTCCTTGCTCTCTGCATCTTCCTCTCTCCCTCCTCCTCTCTCCTCCCGGGCTACTCTTGTGGCTGAGCCCAGAGGAGACATAAAATCCATCCCCCCACATCGCAGCAGGATGAAATCATCCTGGCTCTTCCCCCAGCGCCTCTCTCCTCCCCGTTAGGCCCACTCAGAGCTCCGGGCGCCTCCCCGAGCCCTTCAGTCCAGCTCGACTCTCACCTGGACTCTCCCCCAGCTCCTGGTACCCAGAGCTGGGTCCCATCCGTCATCCTGCTCCGTGGTGGCTGGGCACGGGGTGGCTCAGAGCCTGCTCATTGTGCAGCGTCCCCACGGGGAGTTTCCCTCCCTGCCCCTGAGCCCCACGCTGGGCCCTGACTCCTGGACCAGGGGAGAGGTCCCCTTCCTCCTGCTTTCTCCCCTGACCCCCAAGCCCGTCCTTGGTGCCCTGAGGCCTTCCTGCGGGGGCTCCTGGGCCAGCGCTGTCAGTCCCCCACTGCCCTGTCTCCTTCCCACCCTTGCCTGGCAACGAACTGCCCTCGGAGGAAGTATCTAAATTACTCTGGCTCCCTCTTTCGACTAAACGCTCTCTGAGGGCACACAGGTTATCCCTGGCATCCATCTGACACGTATTTGTTGAGTACCTACTATGTGGGTGGCACTGCGGTGAGCTCTGAGGGTACAGCTAGGGTCCCCGTCCTCTTGGATCATTCAGTGTCGTGGAAGATACAAAAATAAACAAACATAAATAAATCAAAGTATAGCACTGACAGTGGTAGTGCTACGGAGGGGAGAAAGGATCCAGAGTGGGTCCCTAGTACATAAGCGTGGAGCACGTGAAAGATGAGTTAATGCCACTTTTTTTTTCTATTTCCTTTCCTGATCTGCTTCGAAGCCCGAAGTTCTGGTCTGGTCTGTGCCACCTAAAAATATCCTTAATTATATCCTGTCCTAAGTTGTTCTCTCATTTGTTCCTCTTGTATTAGTTTTGTCTCACTAATAATACTAATAAATTTCCATGCATTAAGTGGCTATTATGTGCCAGGCAGTAAGTTAAGAACCTTAACATATTGCTTCATTTTAATACTTATTGCTGCTTTAAGGATAAGGAAACTGAGACTCAGATTGAATAACTTGTCAAGAGCTACACTGCTAGCACCAGCAGACCTATATACTGTCCACTATTTCAGGCACCCATTGGGGGTCTTGGAATGTATCCCTCATGCCTGGGGCTGGGGGACTACCGTCCTGATTTCATTTCCTTTGGATATAAATCAGTAGTGGATTGCTGGATCACATTGTAGTTCCACTTTTAATTTTTTGAGGAACCTCCATGCTGTTTTCTGTAATGGCTGTACTAATTTACATTCCCACCAACAGTGTCCAAGGGTTCCCTTTTCTTCTTATCCTAGCATGTATCTTTTACCTTTTTGATACTAGCCATTCTAACAGGTGTGAGGTCATCTCTCCTTATGGTTTTATTTTGCATTTCCCTGATGATCAGTGATGTTGAACATTTCTAAATATACCAATCAGATGTGAAATATTTCTATCACCATGAAAAATTTCATGTTATGCCACTTCCCCCACCACAAAACCATTCAGTGCAATTCCCCGTTTCCAGTAATAGTGGACTAGGTTATTTGGATAAAACCTACCGTTAAAAACAAATAAAACTGATGGATAAAATATTTAAAATTTTTTCCTAATAAAACAACAGCTAACAAGAATTGATAAGAAAGAAAGGAACAACCAGGCAAAATTAGAGGAAAAAAATGGGAACCCCAGAGACAGAAACTGAAGGTTTGCCCTGAAGGTATCTACTGATCCCAGTAAATCTGAACTTTTTTTTTTTTTTTTTGATGCCTGCAAGGGCCAGCAGATAGAAATTAAAGCTCAGGGCTTGAGAATATGGGGAGACTTTCCTCTCCATAGCAAGGACACAAAGGACTACACCCTTGGAGTAGAGGTAAACCAAAATGCAACCAGGTTGGTACCAATGTGGCAGAGTTATCACTGTGTGTCCCCAGTCACCTCAATACCTTGAACTTGATTTAAGGTGGTTTGAGATCAGTACCCACAAGTGCCTGGTAAAAGCCACAAAACAAAACAAAACAAATAAAAATGCTTCTCTGGAGGAAGGCATCTTTATCCCACAGATTTCAAATTATTTCACCAAATTATTTTTTAAGTATGATGAGCAGGAAACAAACAAAATCATCAAATATACCAAGAAATAATCACCATGCATAAGAACCTATAGATATAACAGACAAGAGAAACTAAACTGTAAAATTTAGATTTTATAATTATCAGACACAGACTATAAAACAATTAAGTTTACTATGTTTAGAGAAATAAAAGTCATGCTTAGAAATATGTGCAGTTAATAAGAAACTATACAATTGACTTAGATTTGGAAAAAGACCAAATCAAACTTCTAGACATAAATTCAATTAACAAAAAAAAAAAAAGCTCAGAAAATACAGCTGGAGGGAATTAGTAAACTAGAAGACAGAAGAAATTATTCAAAATTTAGCACAGAGGAACAATCAGATGGAAGCTATAAAAGAAACATTAAGAGCCATAGAGGACAGAGTTAGAAGAACCAACATATCTGTAATTGGAGTCCCAGAAACGCAGGAGAGAGAAATTGCGTCAGAGGCAATATGTAAAGAGACAACAGCTGGTAATGTTCCAGAACTGATGAAAGACAACAAATCACAAATTTAAGCAGACAAATTGATCTCAAACAGGATAAACAGATATTCCCCACCCAGACATATTACTGTGAAACTTTAGTAAACCAAAACACAAAGAAAAGTATTAAAGACAGATTATCTTAATCAGTTTTTCAACATGTCAAAAGCAAACAACTGCCTACATGAAATTCTTTTCTCAGTGAAACTACATTTCAAGGATGAGAGTGAAATACAGGTGATAAAAATAAAGTAAAAAAAAAAGAAAACAACAACAGATGGCAATTTTTTTGCCAGCTGATTCTCACTACAGGAAATTCTGTCCTTCAAGCAGAAAGAAAACGATCCCAGATGAAAGCTCTGAAAAGCAAGAAACAATGAAGAGCCGATCACATGGCAAACATGTAGATAAATCTAAAAGAACATTGACTGTAGGCAGCAGGAACAATAATATCTTGTGAAGTTTAAAAATAAAAAATATAACGGGTTTCTCAAACTTATAATACTGAAACAGATCTCTGATATTTTCCTCCAAACCCAATCCTGTTGTATTCTTTCCCATCTGGATAAATGGCAACTCCATTCTATAAACTGCCCAAACCTTGGAGTCCTCTTTGTTCTCCTCCATTCAGCGCTCATGTTAGCAAATAGCACGGTTCGGTCTACCTGGTGGTGTGCTGCCGCTGGCCTGTATTGGCTCAAAGATCCAATTGTTAAATTTTCAGAAATCTCACAAGCCAGTTGACGTGCTGTTGGTAGCTTGAAACCAGCCGTGACAGGAGCGTTTACACCATTACTGCGGCGATCTCAGGAGCCCATTGTTAAACCTTTGCCAGCACACCACTGGGTTTCCCAACAAAATACGTCCAGAATCCAATCACTTCTCATTACCTTCACAACCAGCACCCTAGTCCAGCTCCCATCATTCCCTCACCTACATCACTGCAATAGTCTCTCAAAGCGTCGCCTTACTTCCTCCCTTGCTTCTTTTCAGTCTCTTCCTGACACAACAGCAAGAGCCACCCTGTTACTCCAGTGGCTTCCGATCACTGAGAGTGAAACCCAAGGCCCCCAGGCACCTTGACTTCCCCTCCCTCTCCACGTACCTCTCTGCCCACAGATCCTATCACTCACCTTCCATTTTGTCTAGGCACGCTCACCCCGCTGTTTCTCAACCAGTCCAGTGCTCCCCTTTGGGCCTCAGGGCCTTTGCACTTGCTATTCTCTCCTGGATGTTTCTTACCGATATCTACATGACTCCCTCCCTGCTCTCCTTCAGGTCCTCATCACAGTCCACCTTCTCAGAGTGGCTGTCTCTGGCCACCCTCCCTGAAACTGCAACACATACACAAAACTTCTCAAACCCCCTTTTCAGCTTTAGTTTTCTCCTTAGCAGTTATTAACACACTATAAATTTTATAAATTTATCTTTATGTTTTAGATTTTGAATTAGAATGCCAGCTCCACGAGGGTGGGGTTTTGTCTGTTTCTGCTGAGTTCCAGCTCATTTCCCCAAACCGAGTCTGACACACAGGCCCTCATTAAATAACTCCACTGTGTTGACTTACGTGGCCCACCCAGTGGCATTCGAATTTTCTAGTTCAGCTGGGGAGGGGGAGTTTTCTCTGGGCCTCGCCGGCATCTTGGAGGCAACGTGCCGGCCCCAGTCTGAAAACTGGCAGGCCGGAGCCGAGTCCAGCCCAGGAATGTGTTTTGTTTAGCCTGCTAGACATTTTCAAAGAAATCAAAGTGGATGTCAACATTACAAAATGAGAGATTTCACATTTTAAAAAAATCCAGATTTCTAGCTTCTCTGGAAAAATCGAAAGATCTTGCAATCCTGAGGCTGCGTTCCCACCTGGCAGGCCCCGAGCAGCGCGGCCCTCCCACCCCCACCCTGCGTCGCGGCTCATTCCCGGGTCGGGCGGCTGCTCTCGGGTCCGTCCGTCTCCGGGTGAGGCCGCAGCGAGACCTCTGCGGTGGCGCCAGGACCTCTGAGTTTCGGTCCCGTCTGTACATAGAGGGGACGACGCCTACTTCAGAGGGTGGTTCGGAGACCTGACGCCGCCACATCTGAGCAGGGACCGTGGGGGGTGCACGGCCCGGAGCACGGAAGGGATCAGGGCCCACACCAGGCCCATTGGTGCAAACCCCTCTCGGGCTGCCCGCCAGTCTCTGTCCAGGACGGCCCTGCCCGAGGGTCCCACCCACGTGTTCCACGCAAGCTCACGCCGCCTCTCAGATGACATCTGGCTCCCGCGATGTCAACTCCCCTCTGTCCTCAGCCTGCCCGGCCCCCTGCCCGGCACGTGTGGTCTGCCCGGCCCTCTCAGTGGCAGAGTCATGGGGTCTGTGCTGTCCCCTCAGACCAGGCGCCCCTGCCCTGGGCCGGCAGCAGCGCCAGCAGAACCCTGCAGGTTGGTGCCCGGAGAGAATCTCTAGGGTCCTGTGCGGGTGGCACTGCCCCTGGGGCCCCGTGAGTCTCCGAGCTGGGACCAGGCAGGCGGGAGTGCCCGAGCTGGGTGCCACCTCCCCGCCCATGGCAGGTTTGGGGGGGGGGGACGCTGACTGTTATTGGGAGGCTTCCGGAATCTGCGGGGAGACCACAGGAATGCCAGAGGGGGAGATGGAAGGATGGCAGGGCGGCCAGGAGGCAGGGCTTCCACATGCCACGTCTGCGGGGCTCAGAATCTCAGCTTCAAGTAACCATGTGGTCACTTATGAGCCCTGTTGCCTGAGACAATTCGCTTAATTTCTCTGACACTGGTTTCCTCTCC
Organism: Lemur catta; assembly: GCF_020740605.2. Taxonomy (NCBI): domain Eukaryota; kingdom Metazoa; phylum Chordata; class Mammalia; order Primates; family Lemuridae; genus Lemur; species Lemur catta. The sequence goes on along the minus strand of NC_059150.1, from coordinate 4,786,681 downwards.
TTTGAAGAGGAGATATTTTTACCCACTTTCCCATATTGTGAGAATCCCATGAGACTGTGTGAGACTCACATGCATTTAATTAACAAGCTCCTGCTACGTGGCAGACCCCGTTCTAAGTGCTGCACATACATGTGCTCGCTCACCCCTCACACCGGCCCTATGAGGTAGGGGCTGTTATTATTCCCATTTTACAGATGAGGCACCGGGAGGTTAAGGAACTTGTCTATGAAGGTACAGTTTGTAAGTGGCAGAGCTGGGATGTGAATCCAAGTGTAGGTCTAGAGTTCAGGGACCTGTTAAGCTCTTGCAATCTCTGTTCTCTAGAAAACATCGCTGGGACAGCCCTAGAATCTATGTAGAAATGTAAGAGCAACTTACTCTTTCAGAGGGTGGGAGGTTATTTCACTGGGGAAAAGAGGGGATTTGTTAAGTGCCTGCTCCTGCGGGGAGTTGGGGATGTGTGCGGGTCACAGCTGCCTGGGGAAGCCAGGAAGAGCAGACTGGGCAGAGAAGGATCACAGTGGGGGAAGCCTGCTGTCGAGCCTTGTCTGCAAGTTACAGGAAGCTCAGAGGAGACGGGGTGTGCAACTGCAGGGAAGGCTTCTGGAGGAGAAGGTCCCTGAGAAAGAGAGCTAGGGTGGGAGCCCCCCGGGTGCCATAGTTACAGTGTGATCTGGGGTCCTTCCTGCTGACCTTCACCCAGTGTTTCCTGAGCCCCACTCATCCTTCCAACGAACCTCTGGCTGGCAGTGGTCCCACCAATAATTCTGCAGTAAGGGGTAGGATTCTGTGGTCTCGTTCAGCTTAGGGGTAACTGGGAATGGGCGTGGTCACCTGCCTCCTGCGCTTCGTAATAACTTTACAATTTAAGTAATAACTTTATGATTTAAAATACTCTCCTGATCACTTTCATCCTAAGAGAGCAGATAGTAGTTGGAGGCTGGGGTCTTGCAGCTATGGCCAAAGAAGGAGGCAGGAAACAAGAATGCCATCCTTTCCCTCCCTGGCGCCACCCTCCTCCCATTGTGGGGGAGAAGCTGGCTCAGGCTGGACCGTCCTGGGGCTTCCTGGGTGGGTTTCTGGCATCCCCTGCCTCGTTCTGCCACCACTCAAATAGGTCTTCCTGGACATGGTCAGAACAGAATGAGACATTTCTTGTCCCTCAACTCTGTGGACTCAGAGTCTGAGCTGAATGCTTCGGCACCCACCTCCCATGGTCTTGGTTTGTCTTCCAGCTACTTGTTTTCACACTCACCATGCAAGGTCCCGAGGGCAGGGCCCATATCCTATGTGTGTTTCTGTCTTATGCCCCAAAGGCTCACGCCTGTAATCCTAGCACTTTGGGAGGCCGAGGCAGGAGGATCACTTGTGCTCAGGAGTTTGAGACCAGCCTGAGCAAGAGCGACACCCTGACTCTAAAAAAAAAAAAAACCACCAGGGTTTGTATCCCACTGACCACTTGCTCTAATGTCCACACCCAGCTGCAAGGGAGGCTGGGAAATGTAGTTTTTATTCCAAGAAGGTAGGGGAGGCATCTCTTAGGACACAGCTGATAACCTATGTTACAATCACTAGCTGAAAAATCTGAATTTATTCAAAAGATAGTCATGTTATGAAATGAATCCTATTCGGATTTCTCTAAAATAATCAGCTCTCTAGAAAGTATGATTCACTCATTTATTCATTCATCAAACATTTCCTCATCTATAAACGGGATTAATAGGATACCTCATGGGGAAATTGTGAGGATTCTGAATGAGCTAACACATGCAAATCTCTTAGGACAGTGCCCGGCACGTAGTGAGCACCATGTTGGGGTTCACTTGTGCTATTATTCCTTGGCACTGTCCCACGCGCCACAGGGATTAGAGAGTTGACTAGGACCATATCCCCACCCTCAAGCAGCTCATAGTCTGGTGCATCAGAGGAGCGTGAATGCAAAGAAAGTCCCTACAGTTGTGTTTTCCATGCAGGGTGTGCCTCACACTCCCCTGGTGGCTCCCTCCCTCCCTGTTTGATTCACTAGGGTGGAGGCGGGGCTGGAACAGCTGCATTTTATTAAAAGGTACACAGGGGATTCTGAGGAAAACCCAGGGTGCAAGAAGCTGCCCTGCCATATGATGGGTGCCATATGGACATGGGAGCCCTAGGGAGGAGTTGATCTACTGCCTGGGTCAGTCAGGAGAGGCTTCCCAGAGGAGGTGTCTCCTGAAGGTTCCAGGCAAAGAGGGATATCCTTCAAGTAGAGGGACTGGCATGCCTTAAATCAATGTCATTTTGCAGAAACTGCAAGAGTCAGTTGGTGCCCATGGAGCATATGTTTGGGGGGGCGGGGGATGGGTTGCCAGGAGATGAAGCCAGAGAAACACACAGGAACCTGACTCTGTAGCTTGGTGGTCATTTTGCTTCTCAGTCAGGATCTGAAGAAACTATTGTCCCTTTCTGCAGGAAGAAACATATATACGTACAAAATCTCGCACACAATTTCAGGAGGTTCATAGACCGCCCCCCAAGCCCATCCACCAACACACGTGGACTGGAAACCACTGTCAAGCATGGCTCACCAAGGTATGGGATACAAGGGAGTTCAGGCTTATGGGGGAAATGAATGAGCTCACCTTCGGACAGGTTGAATTTGAGGCATTTCAAATTTGACATCCAAGTGGAACCGTCTAGCAGGCAGGGGGTACACATGTGCGGAGTTTCGGTGAGAGGTGAAGGCTGGAGACAGAGATTTGGGTCATCCGCAGGCTGGTGGTAGCTGAAGTCATGGGAGTAGCTGGGACGACCTAGAGGTGGCGTGTGGGGTGGAGAGAGCAGAGGGTAGTCAGGCTCGAATGTGACCCAGACACGCGGGAGCAACCTTTGCTGCCTTGAGAACACGTCACTAGGTAAAGCAAACCCTGATTACAAACCATTTGTGTACCGGGAAGCCAGGGATGCTACCCTTGGGGATAGAGGACAAGAGCAAGGACAAAATGAGGGAGGAGTGAAAGATGTAGTTGTCACTATTCCAAGTTCAGGCATAATTGGCGTGCGCGACCACTTTGGAGAGCCCTTGAGGCAGAAAGGATTGCACGGGCTGAGGGGCCAGCTGCCTGGCAGGCTGGGGGAGCCGGGAGCACAGCCGCTGTCCCCCAGGCTGAAGTGCTCAGGGGCACCCCCCCCTCCTCTGGAAGGGGTTTCTGAGAAATGCCTTACTGCAGTCAGCACAGGGAACTCGGGGCCACACCCGCTTCGCCCCGCATCTCACACCCGCAGGGCTCAGGGCCCTCCCACCCTCTCCCCGTTTGCACTTTTCAATGTTTCTATATAAGAAGACCCGCCAGAGGATGCAATCTAACACATATTTAGCTAGAGATTTAACAGAGGGTCTCCTTTTAAAGACTAAAATCACTCCCATTGGGGACTGTCACAGAAAATGCCAGACATATGGTCCCCATATGAAAAAGCTGGGAGTCTTTAGGTGGGGTAAGAAAATGTTCTGAAGTACTAACTTTCGTTCCCCCCGGTATTTCCTTCTTCTCTTTGGTGCATCCTCCCCAAAGCCTCAAGGCAGGGTCGTATCCACAGAGCAAAAGACTTTCTGCCGGTCTCCTTGACTAGATAACGCGGATTAGATAGAAGATTTGGTAGATGAGCCTCGTAAGGCTCCCTTCCCCCTGCCCGACCGACAGCTCCTAAAACTCAGCTGTAGAGGATGGGGGAGAGCAAGAGAACAGAGACATGGATGAGGTTCGGAGAAGTGGGCCCTGTACCTATTTCTTCACCCGCACCCAGGCTGAGCCCCAGAGAAGGATAAAATACCAGGAGGTAAGAGGGAGCTAAGAACAGGAAGCTCTGTGCCTTCCGTACAGCTCCAGGGGGGCAGCTCCGGGGAGCATCGAGCTCTCAGGGAAGAACTGCTGCATGGGATGTCTGGGCAGGTAACGTGCTCTCAGGAGGAAATAGTTGACAATCTCCTGTTTGTTCCAGCGTGCGGTGGAGCCCCAGCATCATCGCAGAGTAGCAGGGAAGTAACACAGAGAACCATCGACCTGCAGAGACGTAGGTCAGGAACAAGGAGCACCTTCCTCCGTCTGAGAAGCTCCCTGACCAGGATGAGGTGGGGTGATGGAGGTCTCAGAGGATGCTTCTGCAAACAGGCGACACTGAGTATCAGATCTTGGGCCCAACCTTCCCCATAGATTAGACACAATGCTGGGGAAGGGGGGTTGATTCCTGACTTGCCCGAGAGTGAGATTCTGCCAGCCTAAACGACTGAAAAGTCAAGATAAAAATTTAATTTCTTAAAGAAGATTAAAGAAAGTCACATTTCTTACACACATGAGTTTGTGAACCAAGATTATACATTTAAGTCATGTATGTGTATAGATTTAACAAATAGGCTTTCAAAAAAAAAAACTGGGACATTTTAAGAAAATATCAGACAGGCGGTCCTTGTCCTACAAACCTGAGTCTTTAGGTGTCTTTACAAAGGAGAAAAACTTATTCCAACCCCACTCCCTTAGAAAACAAACAGACAAGCAACAAACCAGGAGAAAGAAGGCTGTTGTAGTACTAGCAGTCATTTTCCAAACATTTCACTGGAGAAAAAAAAAACAACAAAAAGCCTTGAATCCAGTTATTCATTCATCTCAAGCAAATATGTAAAAACTGGCAGGAGGCGCAATGAAGCGAGAAGTTACCAGAACAGGGGCTGGGGATGGAAAATGTTTTGCAATTTCATAGCTGTTGCCGCCTCTGTTCTCTGTTGGTGTAATGGGTCACGAATGTGGCGTGTTTCGGTGCCTGCTGGTGGGGGCAGCGCACGGAGCTCCAGACACCGTCTCTGTTGACCTTTATGCGTTCAGGGCCCAGCCGCCTGGACGTCTGGAACGGCCGCCTCGCCCCACGCCCCTGAAGGGCGTCCTGGTGAGTCCCGCACCCCCCACTGTGCCCTCCCTAATTTGTGAGGTGGAGCCGTGGAAGCTTCTGCCATCAGGGGCCTCCCGCGGGGACGGGCTGCACACACAGACCTGGAAAATATTCTTGCTGAGGAACAGAGGGACCACTAGCTGTCTGCTCACTGTCTCGACACCTCAGGAGCAAGAAAGGGACTTGGGCTGCAGAAGGAGGGAGCCCGTCCAGACCACCCATACCATAAAACACTGGCTCATGTCCCCAAGGGAAACTGGGGACTTCCCTAGCCTTTGGGTGGAGGGAGTCAGGTCAGACTTCCTGGAAGTGGGGGAACTCGCTCAGCTAACGCCGTCACTCAGCTCTGCCCATTTCCGGGTTTCTTCCACTTTCAAATACACCCACGGACATGGGCACACACACAGCCTATTCTCCAGGGGTGCCTCGGTACCCCTAAAGCTGGCTTTTGTCTTGACGACTTAAGCCTTGCCTTGACGACTTTCCTCTCTGACCCTGTGAGCAGAAGCCTGAGGCTGGAAGGAATGGGTTGAACAGAGAGGATAACCACCCAACCATCCCTAGTATGACGGTTTCTTGTCAAATTCAGGACTATTTCTGAACTCGTTAGCCCACCCTGTCTGACCTGGAGGAAAAGAGAACAGAAACACCTTGAGTCCAGGCATCCATTTCTGTCTCCCTATCTCCAAATCTCCCCAGCTTCTCGTCTTCTAGATAAAGAAGAAGAGGACTCAGTTGTGTAATGACCAAACCTAACCAAGCAATGAGAATCTAAATAACAACATCTAGCATTTTCCAGTGCTCACTATATGCCAGGCCCTTGATGTGGTCTGTCTTGTACAATTTCCCCTACAGCCCTATGAGGTAGGGATAATTATTTGCTCCATTTTTCAGAAAAGAAAGCCAAGGTTCACAGAGGCTAAGCAACTCACCTAAGGCTGTAGGTGAGTTGAAAGGTGGGCTGGGATTTAAACCTAGGCCCATCTGACTCCAGAGCCCATGATGTTAACTCCCACACTATACCATTTCCTAGAGAGAATGCAGAGTTGCACACCATATAGAAATCTGGGCAGATTATAAGAGCAGTTTGTGTAAAGAGGGAAGGTGAAAAATCTGTTTTCAAATTGTGTTATCTTTGAAGAAAAGTAGAAAATTCCATGTTGGAAATGGTGATGCTATTCCTATGTTTGGCAAAAACAGATGTGGAGGTCATGGCTACAAAAAGGCTAGTGGAAAAGGGAAGTTGGAGTAAGTGAGTTGGCAGGTTGGGACGGCACCAACAACTTCCTCTAAAGGAGGGAGCTCGCTCCCTTCTCCTTGTCCCACCCCAACTCCAGCTCTAGACTCTCTAATTCCCAGACCTTCTGCTGAACCATACTCCCCACCCTGTCTAACCCCACCAAACTCCAGTCTGAACCCACTAGCTTCCAGGAAAACAGCAGGGTGAGACAGAGCCCTGGATGACAGCTCCAAGGGAAGACGCCAAGGCTACCCTGCCTCCAGAAGCCAATGGAAGGAATGATACAGAGATAGGGAGAGCCAACTATTCCCCAGGTGGAAACCCAGGTAATAGCTCAGCTCTCTGTTTAGCGCATCTATGAGCACTTGTCCTGGGGGATCTGAAGGGACCGGGAGGGGTTCAATGACCCTCCAGTGGGTAGAAATTTTGGTAAAAGATTGAGCAAGGGTAACCAGCTGCTTAGGAGGCAGGCCTGGCTTAAAATAAAGTTGACTTCTCCAATTGTTCCTTCCTACATGCAGCACTTACCAGTTTGGTCAAAGAAACCTGCCCACAAGATGCCTAGAGAGCAGAGGGCAGGGAGTATATGCATCCTCTCAGAGACAGTGAGGACAGCAGAAAAAAACTATGGGCCAGGAGTTAGGAAAGCAAACTGCCCCAACCCCCCAGGACTGTTAGGTAATCACCCTGTCTTAGTAAGCTCGGGCTGCCATTACAAAATACCATAGCCTGGGTGACTTAAACAACAGACATTTATTTTCTCACAGCTCTCAAGATTGGAAGAACTGGAAGTTTGAGATCAAGATGGTAGCATAGTCAAGCTCTGGTGAGGGCTCTCTCCCTGGCTTGGAGACAGCCATCTTCCTGTTGTATGCTCACATGGTTGTTTCTTGGTGCATACACATGGAGAGATTTCTCTCTTTCTCTTCTTACAAGGCCACCAATCCTATCGGATTAGGACCCCACCCTATGACCTCATTTAACCTTAATTACCTCCTAAAAGACTTATCTCCAAATAAATGAAGTCACATTGGGAGTTGGGCATCCAACATGTGAATTGGGGGGAGGGGCGCACAATTCAGTCCATAGTACACCTTTTCTGAGCCTTAGTTATCTCATTTTAATAATGTCTCATCCTCAACACCATCTAGTTAGGGGTCTTTGTCTGTCCTCCTTCATACCAGTTGTTCTGCCCCTGTGCAATGAGGATTTAACTTCTCACTTCCAGAATTCTTTTACCCAAGCAATTTCACTAAAGACTTCAACTACCCCACAAGGGAGGCAAGTAAGGTACTAATATACTGTGCTAGCTAACTATTGCTGCATAATAAACTACCCCAAAAGTTAGTGGCACAAAACAACAACCATTTTATTATATCTTGAGATTTTGTGGGTCAGAAATTGAGGCAGGGCTCAGCTGGATGGTTCTTCTGTTCCATGTGTTTTTGTTTGAGGTCACTTCAATGTTCAGCTGGTGATAGGCTGGTCAGGAGGGTGCAGGGTGCAAGACAGCTTCACTTAGATATTTGACACTTGGGCAGGGATGGCTGGAAGGCTGGGCTCAGGAGAGACTGTTGTTCACCAACGAGCATTTGTTAAAAGCTCAAAATAGAGACCTTGTGGCACTCTGTATTTTCCAGAGGTGGCCACACCTACATATCTATCCCATCCCACCTGCTCTTCTTACTAGTGACTGGTACTTCTCCCACTGAGAGGAGGGGTTTACATTCCCTGCCCTTATAATTGGTGGGGGCTTGGTGTTACTTTGACCAATGGAGCACAGCAGAAGGGACACCATGTGACTTCTAAAGTTCAGGTCATAAAAAAGGGTTTGGCTTCTGCCTGGCTGTCTCTGTCTCAAGATGCTCACCTTTGGAATCTAGCCACCATGTGTTGAAGAGGCTCATGCCACATGGAGAGACCCACTTGAAGAGGAGCTTCTCCCAACAGGCAGCACCAACCTGCCAGCCATGTGAGTAGGCAGCCTTAGGAGTGGATGCTCCAGCCCCAGTCAAGATTCATACACTGCAGTCTTGGCTGACATTTTTACTACAACATCGTGAGAGTGCCCAAGTCAAAACTACCCAGCCAAGCCATTCCCAGATTCCTGGTCCATAGAAGCAATGAGAGATAATTAATGATTACCATTATTTTAAGTCATTAATATTTGAGGTCATTTGTTATGCAGCATTAGCTAACTAATATGGACTTATTCGTGAAGCTTAAGACAAAATGAAAATAGACATAATTTGGGACCTTGAGGAATATATAGTCTCTAGGTGACCAAGTGGACACTAACGGAATTGACAGCATATAGTAAGTATTTAACACAGGCAGAATATACTAGGGTTGCTAAGAGGAAGGGTGGGTCAGAGTCATGATGACCATATTTTCCCAATTCAAAATTGGGACAATTGACTAACAGTAGCCCATTGTAGCTTGGAATCAGAATAAAATATTTAGAATGAAGGCTGACCACAATAGTCTACAAGATATGGTCACTTTGTCCAGAAATTATTCTGCCCATCTGGGGCTTGGAGTGATCTGGAAGGGCTCCCTGGGGTGACAGATATTGTGATGGGGAAGAGAAAGTATTGCTGTGTGAGTGATTCTGGTCTTTTCCCTCTCCCTGCCTAGGAAAGAGGATCCTGGCTTTACCCAGTCATCTTATTTCTCCTCCCCTCTCTCCAGGAAGGGTCTTGCTTTGTCAGACTGTGTATTTAGGGTTTTGTGTGCAAAATCAAGAGGAAGGGTGTGAAAAGGAGAAAGGGTGTGTGGTTAGAGCTGGAAGAGGAATTTGGGAGGTGAGCGTTTTGGAAAGGAGAAGTACAGAATCAGGTTTGACATGTACAGAAACAAGAGGAGAAAATAGGCATTTGAGAAGTGTTTGTTCTGGCCCACCCCGTCTTCTTCATAGCACCGGAGAATGTGTGCAGATAACTTGAATTGTTTTAAAATATGTTTTGGTTGCTGGACTGGGTTTATTTGGTGGCAACGACTTCGAGACTGGCCCGTGTGGGTGACGGTGCTCTGAGCATTGCTCTGCGATGCAGCAAAGAGGAATGGGGTGTGGTGAGTGTCTCTGGGCATCTGAGACAGTCGGGTCAGCGGCTGTGATGGGAAGAGGCTGGAAGCCAAGGAACTGTTCGTTTGTTCCAGGACTGGAAGTCAGCGTGACTTATGACCCAGGTCCAGCTGTGTCCAGATGTATGAGAGGAGCCTGAAAGCTCAGGGCTTTCAGAGGCCTTGCTTGGGGTGTCGCTGCCCACTCTGCTGCAGCCTTGGAGGGGAGGGGCTCGGTAGCAGCTTGACCCTCTGTCTCTTGAAACAGAGGGAGCTGGGGCTGGAGGAGAAGCAGGTCTGCTGGGCCTGACAATGAACTGGGAAGTGGAGAAGTAAGGACAGGTAGGAAAATACTATTCTGAAAGGGAGGGGTATGCAAAGAGCTGACCCAGTTTCCTGAAGGGGTTGGCCCTTAGTGTTTGTTCTTCAGACTTAACATCATGCCTGACAGGTCATAATTGCCCCATAAATAATGTCAGAGGGAGGGAAGGAGGGAGAAAGGGAGGGAAGAGGGAAGGAAGCAGGAGGGGAGGGAGGCAGGGAGGGAAAGAAGGAGGCAGGAAGGGAGGGAGGGAGGTGGGAGAGGGGAGAGAGGTTTGTTGGCTCTCTAATTGCCCCTCAAAATTAATTGACCACCTAATTAAGACGTGACAGTCTTCTGGCTGACACCGAATTTCTCCTGGAGGCAGAGCTCTGGTGTAGGGGACCCTGATTTCAGTCCTGAGTTCTAGGATTCTGGAGCTCAAGTCCTGTCTCCACCGATCCAGCCTCCTCTCTCCCAGGTGGGCTGCTGATGGGGAGTTAGGGAGTCATTTGGAATCTGCTAGACCTGCATTCAAATCCCACCCCATCCTTTAGCCTTGGGGCCTTGGACAAGTTACTTAAACTCCTCACACAGGCCCAGTCTCCCGTAGAAGCGGTAAGGATCCTTCGGCAATGAGGGTTACCTTCATATGTCAGTGAAAGTGAAATGAAATGAAAAGCCCCCAACCCAGCCCCTGCTCGCTTCCCCTGACTGCCTGACTGTTCCTTACCCTTTGACCCCTCCCAGCTGCCCTCTACTCCTCCCTCCTTGTCACTCACCCGTTTCCTCCCGATGTTCTCCAGGCCTGGTCACTGCTCACTGGAGCCGTCTGGTCCCCCCGCTTCGCCCCGCAGCATTTCTCTCTCTCAGGGCAGCTGAGCCTCCTTGGCAGGACCTGGCATCGTCCCTCCAGGAAGTTCATGCCTAGGAGGGAGGGGCCAGCAAAGGGTCCCGGGATGGGCCAAAAAGGATAGGACCCTCCACCCAGGGGCTTCTGGACGGTTAATACCCATCTGCTCCCAGCAGCTGCATACAGCCTATTTATTCACAAAAAAAATAAAATTCAAGTTATGAAATGGATGCTCCTACATTCCACAACATTGCAGGGCTCGGCCTCAGCCCGGGAGAAGCCCGTTCTTCCTCCAGTCTTCTACGGCGTCCGTGCCCAGCCTCTGCGGCCTCTCGGCCTCCGTTCCCTCTGACTCCGCTCCGCGAGCCTCTGCCAGCAGGGGACCCTGTCTGGAGACGGGGCGGGGCCTGGGTGTCTGTGAGCATGGTCATCCCCAGGGTGGGAGAATGACACGTGGTGCCCCAACCCCATCTGGGCATTTACACTGATCCCAGGAGAGCCGGTTTCTGTCCTTAAGATTTCGCAGGGCCATACCACCAGAAACGGGTGGGTCTATGCCGGATTTGGAGGAGGATGGCACAGGCGCCAGGGCTGAGCTGACAGGGAGTCGATCGTTCTAACTGTCAGTCAGAAACCAGAGAGCCCAGGCAAGTGGTCCGAGGTCCCGTGTTGAAGAAAGGGCTCTAGTGCAGGATTCTTGGACCATGGAGCCCAACACCCACCTCATGCAAGGGGGGGACAACACACCAGGGGGACAAAGGCTTCTGAGCCGTCTCCACGGTCACAAACCCTCAGGAGGAGGGAGACCAGGGCCTGCTTTCTGTCCACCGTGGGGCACCCGTGCACTGCGAGGGAGGCTCAGGAGCTGCGTGGCTCTGTCCAGGGCGAGGAGCGAGTGGCTCGGGGAGGAGCCGCTGGCTCCACGATGCCCCAGCAAGCCCTTGTCACATTCCGAAGCATAGAGGACGATGACCCCAGCTTGGCCTATGGCATTGGGAGCTGGCATTCAGCCCAGACGTTTCCTCCCCTCCCAGTGCCTTCACTCTCAGTTCTTTTCTGCATCCGGGAGGCGGAGGCAAAGCTTCTGCTGCAGTTTCCATCCCTCTTCTCTGCAGGGGGGCTGGGCTGGAAGTGGGGAGACCAGGGAAAGGAGCGGGTGTCAGCCAGGACTTTCCACTTAGTTTAATGTTGCTGGAAGGCCAGACATCCCAAAACTATGGGTTAGCACCTCGAGTCCCCAGCACTCTGCTGGCCACCCCCAGCATGCAGAGAAGAAGAAGAGCTGTCTGTCTCGGAGGGAGGGACTGTGCTTATGGACTGTCCTTGCGAGCCCCCTGGCTGGGCACATGGAGGGAGTCAGAGGAGGGCCCTATGCCATTGTACCCGGAGGCTGCCTGGGGTGGGGCACACCCGCTATTCCCCACCAGTGCCTCGCACAGAGCCCGGCCCACTGGGAGCTCCACACACAGCTGTTGAATGCATGGGTGGAATGAGGAGGTCCAAGAAGCCTTCCTGGAGGAGAAGGAATCTGAACAGGGCCCACAGAGGATGGGCAGCGTTTGACCAGGCCAAGCAGAAGGGAGTTAATCCTAGGCTGCAGAAAACCCGGGAAAGAGAGGCAGGAAGGGGGCTGTGCACAGAAGGGCTGTTCCAAGCAGGGGGAGCGGCTCCTCCATTACTCTCAGGAGAAAGCCAGGCCCCGGGTCCACTTACAAGGCCCTCTGGTCTGGCTCTGCCCACGGCTTCAGCGCTATCTCTGCCCACCACTCCCAGGGCTCCACCCTCCAGCCCACCCAGGTGTTCATTTGCAATCCCTGGAACTAACCCCTGGCTCTCTCTCCTCCAGCCTGTGAACTTCTCACCCCTGCAGGGAAGGCCCTCCCCCTCCTCCTCCACCTGTCTCTCCTGCCCCTCCCACGTCAGTGGTCTCTTCCCCTAAGGGCGTTCCCTTCCGTGTAGGGTTAGTCACCCCTTCTAAATGTGGCGGGCTGCTCTCTGCTCACCTGTGCTCACACTTGTCACTGTGAATTGTTATTCCTGGTCTGTCTCCCCCCCAAGACTGGTCATGTTCAAGCCATGCCAGATTCCCCCGGAGACCACCAACCACAGTCAGAGACGACTGACTGTGACTTCAGTGACGTGTCACAGGCAGCCGCCTTCCAAGGAGGCACAGCCGTCAAGACAGAGATCACACAGTCCCGAACAACCTTGACACTGGCCCACACAAATCTTCCTTTCTCATCCCTGCGTGCAAAAGGCTGGGCTGAAGTGAGTATGGCCCACCATGTTTTCTAGAAAGTGTTCGCAATTTCTGATCACACATGGTCACCCTTTGTGGGTGCAGATTAGCCTGTATATCCAATTAGTCTGTATATTCCTTGGAGCTTAAGATCAAGTCTAATTCTTCTTCGTATTGCCAATTAAACCCCACACCAGGCACGTGGTAGGCTTGACAGTTGTTTCTTTGTTAATTAATTACTAATTGATCAGACTCACTTAGAGATGATGTCATCATCATATCAAGTCTTGACCTCGGTCTCGAATGGGTTGCAGGAAGGGGTATTCACACCCAGAGTGTGAGCCCAGAAGATCACATAATAGCAGAAGGGGACATCAGAAGGCCCATGTAGTAAACCGGAAGCAGGTTCCCGACTAAACGTTACCTGCCTCGAGGTGGAAGAGAGTTTGGGGAGCACCTCGCCCAAGGCCTCACTTTGTGAGACGGGAAACTGAGACTACGGTACGGGAATTATTTGTCCAAGGTCCCAGGACATCTTTTGCTTGTCGGGTACAGATGTTTGCCCTCGGTCTTTGAGGTTCAGCCTTCTCTCCCCTAAACTGCACTGTCTTCCTCCCACCAGCAGGCCTCTCCCCCCTGCCTGTTCCCAAGAAGGAGCCTGGTGGAAAGATCATGGGCATGTGGGTCAGACGTGAGTTCAAATCCTAATTCTGCTGCTTAATTAGCATCCAATTAAGAGAGTCTTGTACAATTTTCAAATCACTCTCTTGGGAAAAAGAGACAAAGCACCTCCAGGTGGGACGGGAGTGTGACTCACAAGTGGGACAAAGGCTGCAGAGTGCCCAGCCCTGCACGGCCCCCAGCAGATGTCCCTGCTGCCCCTTCTCCCCAGTCCTTGGGGGTTGTTTGGCTGCGTGTCCTTGCCCTGGCTCTTAGAAAACCATGGTCTACTCAGAGGGCCTCTGGGGGGCCTTGTGGCCCACTTCCCTGCGTGCATTTGGGGCCAGTCCCTCCCTTCCCTCCGGTGTCCCACCCTCCCCGCCAACTTCTCAGGAAGGCATTTCACTGTGTCAGTCACACCAGTGATAGCAGCTAGGGCCTCCCCTCTCCCTCCAGTCTAATCCAACGCTTCCTAGTGCGATTTAGGGACAAAGCCATTTCCTCTATTTTGCTTTCTGGGAGGCTGCAAACATCTCTGTCTCTCTTTTTCCCCCTTTCTTTTCCCACCTTATCTGGTCATTTTTTTCAATATAGTTCACCCTCCTTTTCTCCTCCCCCAGGGCTTTAGTGACTACCTCCACCCCTCACCCTGTCCCCCCTGGTGCTGTCTGTTGTCTTCAGATGGGCAGCAGCACAATGTCCCCTCCATTGAGGGCTCAGCCCTGCTTAGTGCCTGCGCTGGCGGAGACCTTATCTCTGCCCACCACACGGCAGCTGCTGCAGCGTCCTGGGCAGACTGGAAGCCAAACGACCGGAGCGAGTCTGCAGGCCGGTCCTGCTGCCCGGATGCCTGCTCCAGGGAGAAGGGGGAAGAGTGGAAGACGTGAAAGCTGAGGCTGCCTTCCTAGCTCCTCTGGCAAATGCCACAGGGACCCCTGGGGCCTCCTTTCATTCCGCAGGATGGATGCTACTACCTCTCCTTGCCCCAGACTCCTCTCCCTGGGCTGTGCTGGCCTCATTGCCAGAAAAATTCCAGGGCATTCCAAGGCAATCTGCCTGGAAAACAAACCCGGTGCCGAGCCACTGCAGGATGGGCCAGAGGATTTTGGTTTAATCCCAAAGCTCCCAGCAATGGCCCAAATCTCATAAATCAGGTGGGGATAGTTGTCGTTTTAAGTGGCCGGTCCTTTCTTGTGCTGGCCGGCTCTCTGCTCTCTTGTCGCCTTGCTCTCCCCTGCCTGCTCCTGCAGCGGGGGAGGGACTCTGCAGTGGGGGTGGGGAGAGGTCAGCAGGGAGGGAAGTGATGGGGTGATTTAGCATGAGCCACCTCTCTGCCCCGCTGTGCACCTCGACCTTCAGTCTGGTGAGAAGGCCTCATTGATATTCCAGTCCTGGCCAGCCTGGGAACAGTAATGAGATGCTGTGTTCGGGGAGCACGTTCAAGCTTTTTCAAAGCACCTTCATTCCTAATAATCCATTTTCTCCCCCTGGCAGCCCCGGGCGGGGCATAGGTGAGGGGCAGGCCGCGGAGGCCGCTGCGTCCACGCTGGAGACCCTGCCAGCACACCAGCTGCCAGGCCTCTGGGACCACCCAGACAGTGTCTTCTGCTGATCCAGAGCGGAGACTCCCAGAAGCTTCCACACCCTGGCCTCACATTGAAGTGCTTGAGAACATGGACTTCTGCTTCAAAACCTGGTTCTGCCCTTCATCAGCTGTGGTGCCTTGGCCAAGTTACTTAGCCTCTCTGGGCCTCAGTTTCCTTATTGTAAAACAAGGGGAATACCTACTTTATAGGGCTGTTAGGAGGACTAATTGAATTCATATTTAGAAAGTGCTAGAGCAGTCCCTGGTACTTAGTAAGTGCTGTGTCAATGTTTGCTGCATAAATTGGTCTCAGCTCTGACACACAGGGTCGTACAGACGACGGCCCGTCTCTCAGGTGTGCAGAGCTCGCGCGGCCTCCCTGAGTCTCTTCTCCTCCAAGCCCTTCATTTGCCCAACAAATATTTGTTGAACACGTACCATGTGCCTCTGTGTTTGGCCTTGGGTTTGCTGTGTGACCGAAACAAAATGGTCCCTGTACTCCTTGGATTCACGGTGAATGCACAAATAAATACATACTTTCTAACTGTGCTGTAAACTCTCAGGGAATCAGAGAACAAGATGCCGTGTGAGGGAACAGCAGGGCAAAGCCACGCGGGGCCCCAGGGCTCAGGAAGGCTTATACGAGCAAATGACGTTTGAGCGCAGCTCTGAAGGGTGAGAAGGAGCAGCCATAGGAGTTGGGGGCGGGAAGAGCATTCCAGGTAGAGGGAACGGCATGTGCGGGGGCCCCTGGGCAAGCAGGAGCATGAGACTGGGCTGAGCACACGATAAACATTCCTACGAGCAAAGGGCAAATGTCCATTTTTGCCACCTCCTTGAATCACACCATCCCTGAAACCCCCAGAGCTTTCCTACACACGCCACTTCTGAGCCCTGCTGCCCCCATTCTGTGCTCGTGCAGTTGAGTTTTAAACCCAGGCTCAGACCTGACATTTATCCCTGTTAAATCTCATTTCGTTAGGTGCAGCCTGTGGCGCCAGCCTGTCAGATTCCTTTTTATTTTGACCAGGGAGAGGTAGCGTGATGCATGCTAAGTTCATTTTTGTGGCCACAGAAACATCCACGGATGGTGTTTTTGCCATCCTCTTGCCCCGCGGTGAGTGACCTGTAGCCTGGGGCGGTGGAGGGGGCATAGCCGGGCTGCGACGGAGCTGGGGACACAGCCAGACACCACCGTGGCCCGAGGGTGATCCAGCAACAGTCAGCCTGGTTCCCTTCTCCCAAGGTAAGCACTGGCTCTGAGTTCTGAGACACAGGGCCAGAGGGACTGTTCTGTCACTTAGTGGGTTGGCCCGTGACACAGGCCACGGCTCAGCTCTCTGTCCACAAGGCCCCACCACTTTGTGATCTTACCTCTTTCCAAACCACTCTGTCACATTCCCTGACCTCACGTCAGGGAAGAACGTGGCTGGCCCCGAGGGCCAGAGGTGCCTCGTGCTGTACAGCCCTCTCACCTCTGAGTGCAGCCGCCACCCCCTGCCCCTCCACGCACACCCCTGCTGTTCCTGTGCTGCGGGGAACAGCACAGCCCCTTCCATGCCGGTTGGGAGGGTTGTGCTCTGCCCCCACTCACGCCCCTTCTCAGACCTCTGCGAGGCCCTTGTCTCCACCTTGGAGCTGATTTCCTCACAGCGAACGTTTATGCCTAACTACATGCATTGCTGAGCTTTCTTCCTGGGGGTCTCTCTGCCCTAACTTCCGACGGGCCGGCCGGTCTCCCCGACAGGCGGAGAGCTCCTCGAGAAGAGGGCTGTGTGTCCCATGACTTCTCCTGCTCTCCGAGCAGAGCACCGCTAGGCTCTGTGCATGGAGGGAGCTGGGCTTGAAGGTGACCCTGGCACTTAGTAAAGGCTCAGAAGGAGAGCCAAACCTAGAAGCCCCGGGAAGCAATAGCCCATTGATTCTGCAGTGCCCCAGGCTCTGGGAGGGTGGGGGTGGCGGGGCACCTCCGGCCAGGCACAACAACGTGGCTTTGGTACCGGCTCAGGCCTGGTGGGCGCGCTGGTCCAGCGCCTGCCACTGTTTGCCTTCTCCCGTTAATGCGCCCCTTGTTCACCATGTGTGCTGCGAGGTGTTTTTCCAGGCAGTAGTTTCTTGGGAGAATTGAATTTCCCTAATAAGCAGCCTTGGAAATAACTTGGAGGGAAGGGAGAGAGAGGAAGACTTCTCTTAGATTCTGACACTGGCAATCCAAAAATTAACCCTCACTGGAGCAAACAAACCGCCCAGACTAGAGAATGGGGGGGAAAAGTTCTATAAGATTCTCTCTTTACTTCGTTCCCCATTCCTCAAAGACATTTGGTTAATTTTCTCTGCCCATCTGCCGGTCTGGCTTGGAGAAACCTAGAGGGAGAGGGGGCTGAGAAGGGAAGATAGAGAAGAAGGAAAATATAAGCCCTTTATGTTTGTGTGCGTTTTATAGCTTTTCAAAGCACTTTGCCTCTATAAGCCCAACATGCATTATGTGCTATTATTATTATTACTTTAGAGACAGAGTCTCACTATGTTGACCAGGCTGGACTCAAATTCCTGGGCTCAAGCCATCCTCCGGCCTGAGCCTCCTGAGTTGCTGGGGTTGCAGGTGTGGCCGCCATACCTGGCTCCTGTGTGCTATTCCTACAGAGCCATTCATTCATCAGGTTTTTAGCGAGAGCCTGCCGTGTGCTGGCCTATGCTAGGTGCTAAGAGGGATGTGATAGCAAGTTAGACCCAGACAAGATAGAAGCCTGGAGAGGGAGACAGAATAAACACACGATGAGGGTTTAAGGTGGAAAAGGGGGTGATAGGGACCAAAGGAAGACACACCAGTCACACAGCAGAGAGAGCAAGAGCTTGCAAAGGACACGATGGCTGACCTGGGTTGACCCCAGCAGCGCAGGAAAGGAGGAGATGTTGTGAAGAAGAAAATCTTTATGTTGTCAGCCCGATCCTCCCTACAATTGACCCCATCAGTAGAGCGCAGCCAGCAGGGTGACAGGCCCGGAAACCACAGCGAACTGGGAAAAGATGGAGGAACCTGAGAGTTTCACCCGGAGAAGAGACTTGGAGACGAGGGACATGCTTGTCATTCCTTGAAGGACTGGTGGATATAAAGACAAAGTGGATGCTTCCTGTGACTCTAGTGGCCAGTGGGTAGACAGAAAATATTTTGGCTCAGAAAAGAAAGACAACATGAGATGCAGTGCAGACAAATTAGCCAGGGGTGGCTCCTCCTCCCCGCAAGAGGACATTGGGCAACGTCTGAGGATAACTTTGGTTGTCGTAACCGGAGTGTTGGGTGCTACTGGTGTCTAGGGGCTCTCTAGCTAGGGGTGCTGCTGCTACACATCCTACGATGCACAGGACAGCCCCCCACAACAAAGAATCATGCAGCCCCAAATATTAATAATGCCAAGGTCAAGCAACTCTGACGTAGTGGGAAAAGCACAGGCTTGGGGTTCTAATGGCACATGCCAGCAGTGCCGCTTGCTAGCCTTGAGACTTACTAGCCTTGAGACTTTGGGCAAGTTGCTCAAACACTCTTGTTGTCAGTATTCTCATCTCTAAAATGAGGATAATAGAATCAGATTTGCAGGGTCAGAGTGACATTCAGTGGGATCTTTCTGAACAGTGCCCAGCAAAGTGCCTGGTATAGAGAAGGTGCCCAATAGTGCCTGTTGTTAGAATATGAGAAAGATTTTGTTTCCTTTTAATCAGTAGGTCTGCCCAATAATGGATCTGAGTGCCAGCGAGGTGATGAGTTGTCACGAGCTTTCTGTCCCTGGGAACGCTCCATCTCCTGCAGGGATGTCACAGAGAGTTTTCTAGAATTGGTGGGGAATTAGGCTACATGAGGTAAGTGTCAGTCCTTTGGTCCTTCATTCTGGCATTCATCTTGAGGGGGATCCAGACATCTGCACTGCAGCCCAGCACCCCATGAGTTGGAGTATCGCATTCTTCCAGAAACCAAAGAACTAACTGCATGGGGCTGATCAAAGTGCTACCAGAACCTCACTCCCTGCCCCATTCAGTAATGCTCTCCCTACCCCTGGGGCTCTGGGCTTTAATAAAAGGTGGGAACCTGAAGAGGGTTCCCCAAAGGTAATGCAAAGAACACAGCGGTCAGAAGAGGACCCAAGGAGAAAGGGGAGGTGCGTGTCTTCCTGCCCTGCCTTGCTGTCACAAGCAAAGGAGACCGTGTGAGGCCAGTCTCCGCACTGGTGCTATGGAGCCCACGCCCACCCACCGCCTCCCCTCTATTTCCTACATCTTCACACTTTTCTGCTTTCCTGGATCTTACCACTCATTTTGTTACACATACTCCATCATTTCCCATGTTACAAAGTCAAACGACTCTGGGAGTAGTGACTGGGGGACTTGATAGAGAGACGCTGGGATTGAGACTGTGCTGGGCAGTTCCTGCTGCCCTTCAGAAAGGAGTTGCGAGAGAGACAGTCGTCAGTCATGTTGGTCCACGGGACAGCAGGAAGGAAACCATGCCTAGCTTCATGGAGAGTCCCTTTCTGCCCATGGGCCCAAGATCCAGGAGCTCAGGGTCAGAGGTTCATGTCCCCTGCAGGCTGCAAATCCAAATTCTGTTCCCCTGTTGAGTAAGGACAGACCACTTAATCTTTCAGGCTTTGGTTTTTTTCACCTTTAAATGGGGACAATAATATTTGCTTCAGAGGATAATCAGGAGAATACAGTGAAATAATGTGCACAAGAATGGCTTATCTTATAACACATAAACAAAAGTCAGAGCTGGAAGGAAGAGAGAAACCCAGCCTCCACGTGTGAGTACCTGGTGCTCTTGTGCCAAAGTGTAAGCCCTATCCCATGTGTCTCCTTCTGTGTGAGCCAAAAATGTTCTTTTTCTCTCCTTAACCTTGTTCCAGTTGTATACCTTTCTGTGCAACCCAAGGCATCCTCTCTAATAAACTCATGCACTCCCCTGGCTTCCACTGACTCTCAGGTCCACATCTATAGCCCAGACCCTTCTCCTGAATGCCAGAGCAACCACCTCCACCCTTGATATTAATACCTGGATATATGCAAACACCTCAAACTCAACATGTCTAAAAGCGGACTCTTCACCTTCCCCATACCTGTGTGTTTTCCTCGTGTTCTCCGTCTTAGTAAATAACGTCCTAATCCACTGGCTGCGAAAGCTGGAAACCAGCAATCACCCCTGGTTCCTTTCCCTCTTTCATTCCTCATGTGCCATCATCAAGCTCTGTAACTCCCACCTGTTAAATGTCCCTGTCCCCAATGCCACCCTCGTGGTCTGTACCATTACCTCTTGCCTCTGTCACCGTCATTGTTTATTTCCCACCTGGCAGTCATTTCCCGATGTCCCTGCCTATCAGAACTCCCATCTTGCTCCGGGCAGCCGTGTTTCTAGTTCCAGGTACTGAACCGTAATGAAGAACCCTGTTCCCCTTTGCCAGATAGTCAAGTTCCCAGCCTTGCCTGCAGTTAGAAGAGCAATATGATCCAGCTGTGATTCACGAAATGTAAAGAGACACCTGTGATGGGCTTCTAGGAAAGTTTTGCTTTTCTGAGAAAAGGAACAGATGGTGGCTAGTACCATCCCTTCCCCCACCCCCCTCGAATAAGATTATTGTGTCTGGAGCTGAGGCAGCCATTTTGCAATCACGAGGGCAAACGCAAGAGCCCAAATAACCAGCATGTGGAGGATAGTGGAGCGGAAAGGATGGAACAAAGCCTGGGTTTCTAATGGTATCACTGAGCTGCCCAACCCTCCCTGAGGATGCCTTACCGCCTGATTTCCTGCGGGTAAACAATAAATGTCATTACAGGTGTTAAGCCATGTTGGGTATTCTCTTACTTGAAGCTGAAAGCATTTCTAACTAACATAATCTCCTCATTAGTCTCCCTGGCTTTGTTCTCTTTCTCTCCTTTGAATCATTCCTCACACGGCATTCAAAGTAATCTTTTACAAATGTAATTCTGATGTTGACATTTCCTTGCCTAATTGCTTTTGATGGCTTCCCATCCTTCACTTTAGTGCAACTTGTAAGCCCAGCTTCACCGGCTTGGAATAAATATAAGGGCCTGCCTCTTTAATATTCACACCAACCGCTTGAGTTTCAGTCTGTTCAGATTAGCAGGTGTCCAGTTTCCCTTTTAGGCCGAAGGACCACAGTGGTTGCTCAACGCAAAGGAGTCAGTCTGGCATTCAAATGCCAAGAGAACGGAGAACCTGAGCATATGCCAGGCTATCATTGGGTCCTTCCTTCTGGCCATCACTGACTGTCCCATGGTTTCTCATTTGCCGGCTGGTCACATGTGACGGACACAGCCCTGTCTGACACTGCAGTGACAGCCGAGTTCAATTGCCCTTCCCTGTGTTCCAGCAGCAGCACATTCTACCTCCCCCGTCACAGACTTCGTCTCATTATACGATGGTCACGTGTTTACTCACTGGCCACTCCGTCTGTGATGGAAGCTTCTGGAGTTCTGTGGTCTTGTTGTATGCATCTCTGTACGCCCCAAGAAGAATGTTTGGCATATGACTCTCAGTGATGCTGACTTTACAGATGGATAAATCCTTGTCGAGAAGAGCCCTGGAGACCCTAAAAGTGGGCACTGGGAAGGTGAGGGGAGGCAATTTTAGATTTATCTTGCCGCCCTGAGCATGGCATAGATGAATTCTTCTCTATCTAACCTTTGAGGAAGTGGATGGAGGGTTCTGTGTTTCTGTGTCCCAGTGTGCATTTGCATATTTATGTTTAACTGGAAAAATATAAACTACCCCTAACAGGGGAAGGTGGGGGAGGCAGATGGCCTCAGTTCTAGGGGCTTAACCAGCAAGCCACAGGAGCTATTTTCAGAGCTTCCAGTGGGTTTGGGGCCATGCTGAGGGAGTAGGGAGCCCAGTCTGGTGGCAGAGATCGGAGAGAGCAAAATTGCTCCACGTAAGAAATGAGCAGAATTTGGATTTTGTCCTTAAGAAGAAGACAGCAGAAAAGAAGGGGAAGGGGATGAGCTGGGTGAGATGGAAAGAGTCTGGGTCCTGAGTCGTGAAAATGACCAGAGGATTTTTAAAACTATAACCAGAAATGTCTATTGTTGAATGTGGTCTGTATTGCTGTGGTGTAAATCTCTCCACTTCTTCAAATCTTCCAAAGTGTGCCATGCCACAGAAGCCTTGTGAGTGTTTCTGCCATGCTCCACATCTGAATGGGGGTGGTGTGGATGAGGGACAGTCACCAGGAATGGCCAGGGAACCCTGGACCTCATTTGTCAAAATTCATCAAAAGCAGGAGTGCCTTCTGGAAGTTTGTGGAAAACTTGAGATCGGCAGTAGACTTGCAAAATCCAAGGGGTGATGACGGTTCAAGGTATGTTTGTCTTCATGTTAAGGCTCAGCATGTACTCCCCCCATCCTCAGTGTTTATGAACACATCTGTGTGTGTGAGAAGTGTGGGCTTTCATTGTTTGTGTAGTTGAATGCTGTGTTTGCAACTCTACTTGAAGATGTGCACGTTTATGTGCTGCTTTTAGGATTGTGTTGATACGTGACTGCAGGTTGTGTCCTTGTTGGAGATGCTGCCAAATATGGCCACGTGATCATACTTTTCTTCCTCCCTGAATCTTCACGTGGGAACACCGAGCCCCCTCCCACTCCGTGAGGAGTAGAGGCCTTCCCAGGACCAAGCCAGCACTCTCCCCTGAGCCTGGCCAAGGAGCACGCACTGCCTGCCCCATCTCTCCCCTGCCCCTGCCTGCCCCTGCCTGCCCCTGCCCGCTTCCCTGTCTTCTTCCTCCAGCGCCAAGAACAGCCAAGAAAAGAGCAAGAAAACAAAAATTCTGGTGAGATGTGTTCCATTCCATTCCATTCCCGTCCCTCACCACAAGCCAATGAATTATGAG
This sequence comes from Lemur catta, assembly GCF_020740605.2. Classification (NCBI taxonomy): domain Eukaryota; kingdom Metazoa; phylum Chordata; class Mammalia; order Primates; family Lemuridae; genus Lemur; species Lemur catta. Next base: position 4,763,927 of record NC_059150.1, on the reverse strand, counting down.
TATATATACAGCAAGACCTGGCATCCCCCCAAACCCAGCTGTGCCCCTGCCTGGTAACAGACCCAGCTGAGGTGGAGACAGGGGGTGGGTGCCCACACAAGCCTACCACGTGGCCCACCCTGTCTCTAGCACCGTGGCCTGGCTCATCTGCTCTGTCTAGACAGCACAAGCAGACCCCAGGTTGACCTTTCCCATCCTGAACAAAAAGGGTACATTAGTGTCATCTGTGCTGCCAGATCTCCTTCTCCCTGTGTAGATACTGCCTGTCTGGGGGTAGCGGGCACTGAGCTCTCCCGGGCAAGGTCCCTGTTGGACGCTGGAGGGCCTAAGACCAGCAGCCGTGCCTCGGCTTGTGGGCAGGGCTCCCTCGCGCTGGCCCCACCTGGAACCTGGAACGAGTGCCTGGTGCTCTGGAACGAACAGGCATCTGGGATTCTCATTGGAGACTGTTTACTGGTGGATTTGCATGGCAGGTTAACAGCCCACAGCAGCCCACTTCCTGCCAGGGACTTTCAGGAACAATTTCTCCAAGCCAGCGTGGCCCAGCCCAGACAGGAGCCCCCCTCAGCCCTCCCTCCCTCCCCACATCAGCCACGTGGACGTGACTCACGCAGGCTCTCCGAGCCCCTGCCAAGAGCAGCCAGAGGACTGCCTGGGTAAAGCTGGAGGGGCTACTTCAGGAGTGGGGACAGTCCAGAGTCCCTGCTGGAATTCCATGGGCCTCTGTACCCTCTTCCCACTGCCACTCTGCAAGGCGCCTGCCACCCAAACCAGGTGCTGCAGTGTCTCCCTGACGCTCTAAGGAAAGTTCACCCCTCCCTGCCTGGCCCTGTCCTTCCTCCCAGAGCACACACCGCAGTCAGGGACCACTGTGTGAAGCCTCGAGGCTTTTTCTTGGGAGTTCATATAAATAACCCACGTCTAAAGCAAAGTATTCATCTACATTATCTTGTTTTATCCTCCTGATCACCTCATGAGACAGTTCTTATTTTTCCTATTTCAAAGAAGAAGAAATTGAGGATGACAAGATCAAGTGAGAGGATGTTTAGGGCAGTGAAATTTCTCTATATGATGCTATAATGGTGGATACAGGTCACTATACATTTGTCCAAACCCACAGAAGCTACACCCCAGGAGTGAACCTTAATGTGAACTCTGGACTCCAGTGACAATGATGTGTCAGTGTAGGCTCATCAATTGTAACAAATGCCCCAGTCTGGGGGCAGGTGTTTACAGTGGGGAAGTCTTGAGGTGGAGACGGGAGATACATGGGGAACTCTCTGTACTTTCTAATCAATTGTGATATGAACATAAAACTGCTCTAAAATATAAAGTATTTTTAAAATAAATTAATTTTTAAAAATTAGAAAAAAGATTAAGTGACTTGTTTATGAGCACAGAGGAAGTGGTTGATCTGTGATTTGCATGTGGGGCAACCTGCTCACAGAGCCCATGTTCTTTCCCGCCTAGACACAGCCCGCCAGGATGCGAGATTAATGCACCGGAAACCACGAGAGCTTCTCTGAGGCTTGTTTCCTTGATCCCCAGAGTTTTCCCTGTTTTGCATGCACTGCACGAGCTCCTGAATGTACCTGCAGATTTACCAGTCACTCTCTTTGCCAGTTGCAGCTCCTCACCCCAGCCTGTCATCCGTCTGCTCCACCTCCTGCTACCGCTAGACCACAAGAGCCTTTGGCCTTGACTTAGCTGTCTCTGTATTCCCCGCATGCAGCACAGGGTCCGGCACATAGTAGATGTTCAATAAATGCCTGCTGGGAGAATGCATGAATGAATGAGTGCACAGAAGAAGAGGGAGCGGGAACAGGAGGATGGAAGGAAGAGAGGATGAGAAGATAAAAGACGGAGAAAAGAGATGGAAGAAGAAGTGGGGTGGAGGACAGGGTGGGAAGCAGAAAAGGCTTTGTCCTCCCGATGTGATCATGTCCGCTTTGTCTTTCTGGGGACGCGAAGGCCCTTCTCAGTTGCCTTTTTTTCACTCCTCTCCCAACAGAAGCGGGAAGGTCATGGCCAGGAGCAGATTATGACTTTTGCTTCCTGGGGTAAGAGACCCTTGCCCTTTTAATGTTTCTGGAAAAAGAAAATTTTTAAAAAATAAAGTTCCTTAACCCTGTCTTCCCTTCCCAAAACGATAACTAAGAAAGAGGAGCCATGAGCCTAGTTTAGAAATTCTCTCGGTAAAAAGCAGCCTTTGCCCACGGTAGCTGGCCCACTGTCCCGGCAAGGCAGGGCTGGGCAGGCCCACCTCAGAGCGGTTCATAGGTCCCTGTTGGGGGCCAGATGCCCAGGGCCCGCAGGGCTGGACCCCTGCCCATCCCCCAGGGGACTTTTCATAAAGTCTTTAACCCTTAGAACTAGAAGTGTTCTGAACCTTTTCTACAAAATGAAAGTGTTATTTGGGCTAAAGAGGAAAGGAGAAAAATTGAAGTGGAAAAATCTTCGGTTTGGAAATTCAGCTGACTGCCCTCACTTGGAATAAAACCTCCTTCAGGCCCTGGCTGCACGGCCGGCGGCAGCGCCAACAGCAACACTGGATGCCGGGAGGAGGCTTGGAGGCTTTTCAGAGCTGCCAGAGTGGTAGGAATCTGGAGTCCAGGAAGACAGTGACAGGGCTCATCTCCGGGGCTGAATCCCAACCCTCTTCCTCATCTCTGTCCAGACAGTGGTCAGTCGTCCCAAAGGTCGGGCAGGGACTGTCCTGGGGGCACAAACAAGACCAGAAGTGGCAGTTCCTCAGGGAGGCAGGAGCTGGGGCTGCCTAATGTCCTCAGCACCAACCTCAGCGCCCGGGGCATGGAAGGTGCCCGGGAAACATCAGCTGAAAACAAAAAGGAGCGAGTAGCCCTGTCCCAAGAGGTTGACAGGACACCCAGCCCTTGCCCTCAGGTTGGCCCCAGCCTAACGGTGGAACAGATATAAAGGATGCAATTCAAACCTTGAATACCAAGCACAGATAGAAACAATATGCACCAAGGACTTAGCTGTCAGAGTAGCACAGCGAGCTGGCCCAGAGCCAGCGGGGTTCACTGAGAGCACTACTCCAAAGAGTCTGTCCTCAGCGGGCCTTCGAAGCAGCAGGTGGGGATTATTTGGCTGAGGCTACCAGGGTCAGTGTCAAAGTGGGGAGGAGAGTTCAGACTGAAACGGAGAGCGAGGACAGCAGGAGGCTGAGGGGTGGGGCAGGTCCCCACGGCTGGGCTGACCTGACAGGTGTCCGCAGGCATTGTACAGGTAGCACTTGAGCTCACACTGGCTCACTGGCAACCTGGTGGCTTGGGGAAATATCACAGTGTGATTCACAGGACTGGCCGTAATCCCTGAGATTTTTCATTTTCAGCCTTGGTTGTGTTTATGGCAGTAAAGAGTGGAGGCCTGGATTGGTAAGAGCCCAGAGACCAAACCGATTTCCACAACAAAGGGTGCAGGAAGAATAAGAGAAAATGTGGAAACATGGAGGAGTCGGAGAGGCGAGAGGGTGTGTGGAGAGAGGCAGCGTGGGCTGCTGGGCTGCCGGTTAGGTTTTTGTTTTGTTTTCTTCTGCAAGAGAGAGGGAGACTGAGCAGCTATCGAGAAGAGGCAGAGGAAAGTGTAAAGCGGCTTGCTAAAAAGGTTTGTTGGGTGTCGCGTGACCCACTGCACACGGGCACAGGGTTTCAGTAAAGACCCACGCAGACATTCAGCTTTCTGGAGCTGGGCTAGTGGCCCTTTAACGGTGACCCTGTTGGGTAGACTTTGGAGCAGAGGAAGCAAAAAGGCTCAATTTTATTCTGGTTACAACTTCCTGGCAGACAGTGTTTCTCATCCAATATTGAGCTTCTCTTTCCTTACTAATAAAACCACAATTTGTTGCCCAGACAAAACACGGCATTTCCCTTGCTCCCTTGCAGCTAGGAGTGGCCATGTGACAGCTCCTACCAACGAGGCACCTGCAGAGGCTGCCAGAGGGTTTAGGGCAAAGTCTAGATGCCCATGCCCCCTTTCACGTAATAATAATCATAGAAATGAAGTACACAATAAATGTAATGCGCTTGAATCACCCCGAAACCATCCTCCTCCCAACCCTGTCTGTGGAGAAATTGACTTTCATGAAACCGGTCTCGGTGCCAGAAAGGTTGGGGACTGCGGCTCTAAGACCTTCAACGGCCAGGTGAGGAGACTGTGCCACACATTCTTGGAGACATCTTCCCAGATATTGGGCCACAGCGTCCTGGTCAGCCTAGCAGGAGGCCAGAGGGGGCCTGTTGGTCACGTACCAGTTTAAGACCACATATAACTTTGATCCATAAAGAAACTTTCCTTTCCTGTCCCATCCTGCCCCCAGCTTTAGCTACAGCCCCCTCTGTACTTGCCTACCCCTTGGGATGGGCATAATAGAGAGAAGCCTTAAGTTACTCATTAGTTGGTGGAGATGTTTTATTTGACAGCACGTCCCAAACATACCCTCCTCCTGCCCAATCCTGAATCCCAGGTACCAAAGAAGACCAAGCTCTAACCTGAGTACTGTGAATGAGAAAGCAAGAGGCAAAATTATGGGTGATTTTGAGGATATACGTTCAAAGCAATTGTCTCTACCCTGTATGGATTCTGTTGAGTCCAGGGGCAGATTAGAAACAGAACGAGTAGTATTTGGGGCAGTCAATTGTTGCTTTCTTTAATACCAAGCTGGCAAACTCTTGTTTTAAAACTAATATAGAACAAGCCATTTGAGAGAAAGGGAATTTGTGCACCCCTATGTTGTCATTTTTTTTCTTCTTACTAACAGTCTCAAAGTTCCTTGTGAAGGAGGGGACGTCCAAACAGTTAGCAGCCAGGGACATTCTTAGGAAGGGCAGCGGAAGCCACAGTGCTGCTTCTGCTGTGGGTCTACATACCTAACACTGAGCAAAGGATTAAACTCGGTGGGCTGGACTCTGCCCCTAAAATGAACAAAAACAAAACAGACTTAGAGTTCGCATTTGTGGGAAGGGGGCAAAAAACTTTTGTGTCTTTCTGCCACACAAACGCAGAAACAAAAGACTGATGAAGGCTACCAATCTGGCAGAAGTCTAAGGAATTAGAAGAAAAGGAACAAAAATAAACAAAAGGACACAAAGTTTCTAGTTTTTTAAACAAGACATGACCCTGGAAACTGGTGTAATGAGGAAGAAAAACAGCTGTTGAATATGTCATTTGATGACTCCAATGATATAATTATTTCATCATCCAAAAAGGCTTTGATAACTTCACCATTAGCAGAAAGATTAAAAATAGAAAAAGAGGAAAGAGGGGCTCGATTTCAGCACTAGTCTGATTCATTCGCTTTAAAAGACCCAGGCTTGTGGCCTGAACTGGTAATGGAATCTAGCTATTAAAAATGGTTTTATCTGTTGATGGAATTTTAAGAAATGTTGAAGTTGGCAAAGTGGGTTGCTTTATTTAGCAAAATGTTTTCAGCTATGGTGGTCCATTAGAACAGCAAGAAACAGAACAAAAGAAAGAAAAATCTACTGGATAGAGCTCACATTAAATTCGCAATCCCACAGTTTCAAAGTAGCAGCTATATACTTGCAAATTAAAACTGGAAATTTGTATTTTCTGAGCTTTGTGTGGGATGGAGGGCTGGTGAGGGACTTTCTGCTTTTTATGTGTGGATCCAGCAAAATGATTTCTGGTCCTGACAAGAGGCCCACGGTTTAGACAATGCATTCATTATTCCCCCAGTTGTGCTTATAGTCTCCCCGCTTTCCTGTGGCCCACAAATGCTACAGAAAGTGTTGTCTGCTCTACATGCTCAGACAATCCCAGCCTAAATACAACTTTCCCTTGACCTGGGTCCTCTTCCAGCTCCGGCCCCAGCACTCAGCTTTGTCACGGGCTGCCCTTGCCAAGCCCCCCTTATATGCTGCTGCTCCCCAGGGTGCCATGCACTGGCCTTCAGCACTGGCTACACACAGGGCTGTGCTTGCTGCCGTATTTCTCTGCGCTCAGCCCCGCTGGCCTCAGCTGCTCCTGCCTCCTCATCCATCCTGGCTGCGGGCCCCAGGGTCCACCTCACAGGGAAACCTCTCTGCCCCGGGCCTCCAAGGAGACGGGCTCAGCTGTTAGACAAGAGAGCCGTTTCCAAAGGGGTCAGATTGCCAGGATTGATTGCTATGAATTATGGATGTCACATCCCAGTCAGTCCCCAACCGGAGAGGGTGTCCCTGCCTCCCTTCCCTGACTCAGCCTCTTCTGTCTGCTGTCCCTTCAGCATGTGCTCATGTCACGTTAGGTGTTGTTCTTTTACCTTTGTTGTCTTTTAGTGGCCATTATTTATACGCGCGCACACACACACCCATCTCATCCAGAGCTCCCTGAGCCCTCTTCCATCATACCATGCCCTGCTAGAGGGCAGGGACAGACAGTGCCTCGTGAGGAATGTTTGGTACATAGGTGTGACTATGTGACTATGAGGATTGAGCTGGACATGACCATTTCAATTGACGTGGAAAAAGCATTTGACAAAGTCTAACATCTTTTCTTAATAAAAAACTCCCAACAATTTAGGTATAGAAGGAAAGTTCCTCAACATAACAAAGGCCACTTATGAGAACCCACAGCTAACAGTATAATCAATGGGGGAAAACTGAAGGCTTTTCCACTAAGCTCCGGTACAAGACGAGGACATCCACTCTCGCCACTTCTATTCAACATAGTACTGCGAGTACCGCCAAGAGCGATCAGACAAGAAAAAGAAATAAAAGGCATCTAAATTGGAAAGGAATAAGCAAAATTATCATTATTTGCAGATGACATGGTCCTGTATGTAGAAAACTCCAAAGATTCTACAAAAAAAGACTATTAGAACTAATACACAAATTCAGAAAGTTGCAGGATACAAAATGAACATGCAGAACTCAGTAGCACTTTTATTAAGAATAATGACCTAGCTGAAAAAGAAATCAGGAACACAATCCCATTTATGGTAACATCAAAAATAAAATAAAATAAAATACTTAGGAATAACTTTAACCAAGGAGGTGAAAGATCCATACACTGAAAACTAAAAAACATTGAAGAAAGAAATTGAAAAAGACACAAACGAATGGAAAAATTTCTTGTGCTCATGGATCAGAAGAGTTTTGTTGAAATATCCATATTACCCAAAGCGATATACAAATTCCACATAATTCCTATAAAAATTTCAATGGCATTCTTCATGGAAATAGAAAAAAAAAATCTTAAAATTGATATAGAACCACAAAAGACCCTGAATGGCCAAAACAATTCTGAGAAAGAAAAACTTAGAGGCACCACACTTCCTGATTTAAAATTACATCACAAAGCTATAGTAATCAAAACAGTATTGGAAATCCATTGGGGTTTCCCCACACAGGTAATTTTAAAAAATAAAAAAATAAAACAGTATGGTACTGGCACAAAAACAGACACAGAGCAGTAAAACAGAATACACAGCCCAGAAATAAATTCAAACATATGTGGTCAACTAATTTTTGACAAGGGCACCAAGAGGACACAATGGTAAAAGGACAGTCTCCTCAATAAATGGTGCTGGGAAAACCAGATTTCTGCATGTAAAAGAATGAAATTGGACCCTTATCTTACATCATGCACCAAAATCTATTTAAAATAGATAAAAGACCTAAATGCAAGACTCAAAACTATAAAATTCCTAGAAGAAAACATAGGGGGAAACTCCTGGACATTGGCCCTGGCAATGATTTTTTTGGATGTCACATCACAAGCTCAGGGTAAAAAAGCAAAAATAAATAAATGAGTCCAAATAAATATCAAACTAGAAAGCTCTGCACAGAAAAGAAAACAATTCATAAAATGAAATGGCAGCCAAGAGATTGGGCAAAAAAATATTTGCAAGCCATATATCAGATAAGGTATTAATATCCAAACTTTATAAAGTACTTATGTAACTCAATAGTAGAAAAGCAAATTCTTATTTAAAGAGGGGCAAAGGACTTGAATAGACATTTCTCCAAAGAAGATATAAAAATGGTCAACAAGCATTTGAAAAGGTGCCCAACATCATTAATCATCAGAGAAATGCAAATCAGAGCCACTATGAGATACTACCTCATACCGCTAGGATAACTATTTTCAAAAAGGGAAAAGATAACAAATGTTGGCAAGGGTGTGGAGAAAAGGGAACCCTTATACTGTTGGTAGGAATGTAGGTCGATGCCGTCATTATGGAAAACAGCATGGAGATTTCTCAAGAAATTAAAAATAGAACTACCATATGACCCAGTAATCCCTCTTCTGTGCATATACCCAAAGGAAATGAAATCACCACCTCTTAATGAAAGATGTCTGCACGCCCATGTTCATTCCAGCATTATTCACAATAGCCAAGATATAGAAACAACCTAAGTGTCCATCAACAGAGGAATGGATCAAAAAATGTGATATTATACACACGCACACACAAACACACAATGCAATATTATTCTGCCTTTAAAAAGAAGGAGATCCTGCCATTTGCCACAACATGCAAGAACCTGGTGAACATTATGCTAAGTGAAATAAGCCAGACACAGAAAGGAAAATATTGCATGATCTCACTTATATGTGGAATCCAAAACATTTTTAGAAAGTCAAATATACAGAGGTAGATAATAAAATAGAGGTTACCAGGGGGTGAAGGTGGGGAATGGGGAGATGTGGTCAGAGGATGCAAAGCGGCAGATATGTAGGACGAACAGGTCTAGAGATCTAATGCACAACACAAGGACTAGAGAAAAAAATTGTACTGTATTGGGATTCCTGGTGAATGAATAGATTTTAGTTGATCTTGCCACAAAAACAAAAACGTGAGATGATAACTAGGTGAGATGATAGATATGTTAATTTCCTTCACTGCAGTGACCATTTTACTATCTATATGTATCCCACAGCATCATGTTGTAAACCTTAAATATACACAACAAATTTTACTTAAAAATAAATAAATAAATAAATGGGATTGAGCTGGAAGAATGAGGGGTTTTTTGAGGGAAGAACCAGGAGGTTGTGAGGAGGGGATGTCCCAACCTACTGCGGTCTGGCACCTCCCGCCAACAACCTGCAGAAACTGTTCTCGAGGTTGTTGGCTCTCCCAGCTGCCCAGTGCAATCGGTGTTTTTCAGCACCTACCCAATTTGGACCCCTCTGATGCATTGAACCCTGTTGATCACCCTTCTCTGCTACTGCTGTTTTTTTAAAAAAATAATTTTATTATCTAGCTGATGGCAGTAGTTTTCAGTCATGGTGTCATAGTACATTCTAGCAGGGGTAGGAGACAGAGAGGAAACAGAAAATTGGCCAATAGCATGGCTGGCAAATGGTTATAAATGTTTAAAGAAGAATAAAGCAAGGAAAGATGGTAGAATCTCTTTGACAAGGTGACATGTGAGACTCAAGAGAAGTGAGGGAGCAACCCATAGGGATAGCTGGGCAAAAAAATGCCCCAGGAAGAGGGAACGGCAGGTGCAAATGAACAAGAAGGGAATGTGCAAGGGGTCAGGGCAAAAAGTACCCTTTGTAATATATCAAAGATAGGAAGTAGTTAGGGATAAGTTTGACAAAAGATATGCAAGACCTTTACACTGGAAACTATAAAACATTGAGAGAACTCAGAGAGGACCTGAAAAAATGGACAGATATTCCATGTTTGTGGATCAGGAGAGTCAAGATTGTTAAGATGTCAATTCTTCCCATATTGATCTACAGAGTCAGAAAATCCCAATCAAAATCCCGATACTCGTAATAGCCCTGTGGTTGGCTGAAAAAATGACCCCCAAAGATGTCCACATTCTAATCCTTGGCATCTGACGATGATGCCTTATACAACAAAGTGGGCTTTGCAGGTGTGATTAAGTTAGGCCCCTTGCGAGAGGAAGGTTGTCCTGGATTATCTGGGTGGGCCTTGTGGAGTCACAAGTGTCCTTACAAGAGGAAGACAGGAGGAGTCAGTTTCAGGAGATACGAACAGAGAAGCAAGACACTGGAGTGATGTGGCCACAGATCAAGAAATACCAGTAGCCTCTAGAAGCTGGAAGGGGCAAGGAACAGATTCTGTCCCGGAGCCTTCAGAAGGAACCAGCCCTGCCAACACTTTAATTTCAGCCCTGTGAGATTCATTTGACACTTCCAATTTCCAGTAAAAGAGTAAATTTGTGATGTTTTAGGCCACTAAGTTTATGGTTATTGTTTACAGCAGCAAAAAGAAACCCAACACAAGGCTCAAGCTGGAAACAACACAAATATCCATCAAGAAGTGAATGGATAAATAAATTGTAGTATATCCAAATGATGGAATACTACTTGGGTGATAAAAAGAAACAAGTTATTGATACATGCAATGACATGGATGAATCCCAAAATCATTATCTTGAGTAAAAGAAACCAAACAAAAAGGAACAAATAATATGATTCCGTATATATATATATAAAATCCTAGAAGATGAAATTTAAATTATAGTGACAGAAAACAGACAAGTGGTTGCCTGGAGATGGAATCGGGGAAGAAAGGTGGATTACAGAGGCACAAGAAAGCTTTTGGGATGATGGATATTATATTAGTTTTCTATCGGGGCATAACAGATTACTACAAATTAACCAGATTAAAACAACACACGTTTGTCATCTCACAGTTTCTACAGGTCAGGAATCCAGGCATGGCCTAGCTTGGTCCTCTGCTCCAGGGTCCCTCACAGGGGAGCAGGCAGGGTGTTGGCCAGGGCTGCAGACTCGTCTCAGTGCTTGGCTGTGGGAGGGTCTGTTTCCAAGGTCTCATGGTTGTCGGCAGGATGCAGTTTCTTGTGAGTTATTGGACTGAGAGCTTCAGTTTCTCACTGGCTATTGGCTGAGGCCACCCTCAGCTCTTTGCCATGTGGTTGTCCCCATAGGCCATCTCCTAGTCTGTCTGCCACAGGTTGGTCATTTATGTGACTGTGCTGATGTCATGGGTATGCACATATGTCAAAGCTTATCAAATTGTGCATGTTAAAAATATGCAGGTTTTGTATATCAATTATACCTCAATAAAAGTGTAAAGAGCTAACAAACAAAAAACTTGACAAGCTGATTATAGAATAATATGGAAAAGCAAAGGACCAAATCCAGCCAAGACACAGGAAAGGAGTTTTGCCCTACCGGATATGAAGACTTGTTATAAAACTACCCTAATTAAGAGTGTGGTATTCGCACAGGGATGGACAGTCCAGGGAAACAGATTAAAGAACCCAGGAACAGCCCCACACATATGTGGAAACTTGACAAACAGCAGAGCTGGCATTCTAAATCGACAGGGAAAGGGTCGACTTCTAAATGAATGATGTAGTGACAACTGGGTACCCATATGGAAAAAAGTAAATTTAGATATTTCCCTCAGACATCCATAAAAATAGGTTTCAGGTGGAATAGACACCTAAATGTTTCAAGAGCAAAACTTCAGAACTTTTAGAAGAAAAGCCTTTCACATAGGGAAGAGATTTTTAAGCAATACATGGAAAATGTAAGATAGAAAATAATCAATTTGATTGCCTTACAATTATAATCTTGTGTACAACAAAACTCGACCTATTATTATGAAAAGACAGGCCACGTAAGAGAACAAATTATTCACAACTGAACGAAGGATTTGTACCCATATTGTATCAAAAAACTCCTCAGAATCAGTAAGAAAATTATAAGCCCAATAGACAAATAGACAAATGATATAAACAGGTGATTCACAAAAGAGAAAACCTCAAATTCAATATATTTGTGAAAAGATTCTCAACTTTACTGGTACTCAGGGACATGTAAATTAGAAAATTAATGAGTATTTACAGCCATCATAGTGAAAACATTAAAAAGTCTGACAATATTAGATACTGGCAAGGAAGTAAAAGAATGTGAACTCTTTCACCCCTAGGTGGAATGTGAACTGGTAAAGCCATTTTGGAAAAGCGATTTGGCAACATCGAGGAAAGTTGAAGAGGCACATACTTTATTCTTCTGCTAGATACATATTCCAAAGAAACTCACATAATTGCACAAAGAGGTAAAAAAATATTTGAGCAATATTTTTAATAGTGAAAAGTTGTAAAAAACTTAGATGTTCATCAACAAGAAGATGGATAAATAAGGTGCAGTGTATTCATATAATAGTATACTATACAGCAACTTAAAGGAATAAATTAAAGCTATAGTCTGCAATATGAATAAATCACTAAAGCCTGATATAGAAAGAAAAAAAGAAATTTGCAAGATAGTACATTAAGTATTATTAATAATATGTTATATAAATTTAAAAGCATGTGAAGTAATACTAAATGTGTGATGAAAGCATAAATCCATACATAGGAATAATGTATGCCAAATGACTGTAATGTTTTCTCTGGGGACCACTGGAAAGGGAATAAAATCAGGAAGCAGTTCAGTGTGGGGCTTACCTGTACCTGGTAAGTTTTGTTTGCAGCATGGGGTATGGCGTGGTGCTTAAAGCACGGACTCCAGAAATCATGTGCCTGACTCTAAGTCCTGGTTCCATCACTTATGAGCTGTTTGATCTTGGACGAGTTATTAAACCTCTCTGTGCCTCAATTTCCTCATCTATGAACTAGGGGTTATAATTATACAATTTCCTGTAGAGGCTGTGAAGATTATACAATGATGCCAGCATTGCCAGGGATGGGACAAACTGGACCTGGGCACCACCCGACAGGACGCAGTGACAGCAGCACAGATCACCCCTGTGATACGCCTTCCAAAGAGGCATAACCTGAATCTAATCAGGAGGAAACAAACCAACCCACGTTGAGGGGCATCTGTAAAATGACTGTCCTGGACTAAAGGATGCCCAGGAGCTAAGGGAGGAGGGATGAATGGGCAGCCAGAGGAAAGGCATGCTCAGTGTCAAGGAAGCTGCCCTCAGAGGAACCCAACACGACCACATCACAGACAACCCTAAGGTGGAAAGAACAAATCTATCAACACCATTCACTCCCACTCTCCCACCTGTTAACCTCTTCATTTCTGATTATCTGTTGTCCTGAACTTCCTGTTCCTGGAGTGATTTGTACACCCTTCAGCAAACCAATGGAGCTGTAAAACTATCCCAATTCTTGGCCTTGCAACACCACTAATAGGTTCTTCCCGCTCACCCCCCCAAGTTTCATTCCTTAGACTCTTGTCTTATAAGTTGCCACTTCTGGACCTGTGTTCTTTCGATAAAGCTCAGTAATTTCTCAGGAGCTCAGAGGCCAGGGGCAGATGTGTGACTTTCCCTGACCCCAGTTGGGTAAAATGTTCTCTCTCTCAGCGAAGGATATTTCCCAGGAGCGAGTGTTGGGAGACAAGAAGTATTCCAACTCCTTCAGGTATAGGAAATAAGAAAAAATCTTACAACCACAGACCCACTAGCACCCTCCAGCTACGATGGCAGAGAGCCTAGAGCCCAAGACCCACACAATGCCAGGGAACACCCATCAGACAACTGTCCTTGGAGCACAGGGGCCTCATAGGAATAAAGCTAGACGTTGTTATCTTGAGTGTATGAGCTGAAGTATACACAGTTAGGAGCTGCCCAGACAAGGTGGAATCTACTGACTGTGTGCTGAGCTGTCTTGTACGTACGGGGGTTAGAATAAAAAATATATATATGATATTTGTCAGCCTCTTCTTTCCCAAGCAGGTTGCTATCCTGCCTTCCGAAGACATAACCTCATTAAGGAAAGGGCGCTTGCTCTAAACCTCCCTGCATGGTGTGGCTTCCAATGGGAGTGGTTTAACACTGACACGTTTATTCTCTGACTCCAAGTAAAAGAGGCAGCAGGGCTCTGGAGCCAGCCCATACCAGCTCGGCTCGCAAGAACTGACAGTTAAATTTTCCAGAACTTTGTGAGCCAGTTGTTAAAGGCATGTATCATCTCAAAATAATTATGTGAACTTACAATTACATCACATTAAAAACAAAGGCAATGAATACTCAAAACCCATCGCTTGCTAATTATTTTACTACACTTTATTAGTATCTCTCCTCTCGAGGTAATGTACCCCTATCCTTTCTACGTGGTAGAAATATCATGCAATGGATGGCTACCGCACACCTCCTCCCAGTTCCACGTCCAGGGACTTCACTTTGGTATTTCTAACAGGCCATGGAAATCAGCAAACACTGAGTCAGTGCCCCACTCCCACACCGCCCAGAGAGCTGGTTGTTAAGCATTCGCTAGCACACCACTGGACTCCAGGGGCCTGCCAGTGATCAGTTACAATGGCCACAGCATCAGTCCACCTGGGGAGCCTGCTGTTTCCTCAGCCCTGTGCGTACACCCTCCTCGGTGCAGGGAGAGGGCAATATGCATGTACTTACTCTAAGGGCATCTGGGCCAGATGGTCTCCCTCAGACAGTGGAGCTAAGGAACTGGCTGAAGAAATATTTTCCTAACTCTGCCTGGCTTCCTTCTGAACAGGAACAAAACTGGTCCTAAGAAATGCAGCCGGTAGGTAGGTAAATAGGGCAGCTGTGATGTGAGTTCCAGCTGAAATAAAGAAAACTTATGAGTCTGGTTTGTATACAAAGAAAGCTTATAGATTCAGATTTTCCTCCCTTCCTGCCCTCCCGGCTCTCTCCTACAACAGGACCCAGTCTGTGCTTGCATCCCCCTCCCCACCTCCCCCGGGGATGCAATCAGCACCTGGCTGTTCCTTGGCTCTGGTGCAGGATAAACTTGCTGCTTTCTGGACACTTGTTTCCAATGGCGGAGCCATTTATTTCTGTTTTCATAGCAGACATTGCCTAGTCTCCATGGGACTCCTTCAAGGGCCCATGTTCAAGGATCTCCTGTTCCGAGTTGGAATAACCCCCCAGCCTTGAGTCCATTCAAAAGTTAGGTCATCTCACTTGAAGGCCAAGGACAGAAGAAGGAGATGGGGAACCTCGCAGGTTTAGGAATTCAGCTAGATTGCTGATACCTCTGAAAATTTTCAATTCTCTTCCCTCCCCTAAAATCTGGTGGTGAATTAACCACACTAAAGATGTGTTATGCACATGTACTTTGTGTCAGCATATGTCAGGGACACTAAAGAAATGGCTCTATTTACTATTTTCTATTTATTCATATGTGTTTAATATTAGATGTGGCATGTATGTGTATGTATGTGCTAGAGTGCGGTCTACTGTGAACCCCAGTGCTTGCAGGTATGTGTGTGTGTAGATGGGCGTGTGTGTAGATGGGTGTGTGTGTAGATGGGCGTGTGTGCGTGCCATCTTTTAGATGCCTTTGTGTCTGAATGTGTGAGGGATTGTATGTGTGTAGCTTTGTGTATTTCTCTGTGCTTTTGTATGCGCAGATACGATTGTGTGTGTGCAGAAGTGGTCCCATAACTTTTGAAAATCTGGTTGAAATGCTTGGAGAATGTCATCATCTTCTAAAAATAGAGGAACTGAAATATTTTGAAGCAAGGATTTAAACACATACACATATTTCTTTTTTGAGATTTCCCCATGTTATCCGAAGCCTTCTGTGTAATGGAAAAATACCAAGTATTTGCATTTTATTTTAGCATGATAAAGATTGTTGACTTCATCCAGGGACAGGATTTTTGTTTGTTTGTTTTAGGGATAAAGTCTCACTCTGTCACCCAGGCTGGAGTGCAGTGGTGTGATCATAGCTCACTGCAGCCTCAAACTCCTGGGCTCAAGCAATCCTGCTGTCTCAGCCTTCTGAGTAAGCTGGGTCTATAAGCACAAGCCATTACACCCAGCTAATGTTTTTATTTTTTTGTAGAGATAGGTTTCACTATGTTACCCAGGCTGGTCTTGAACTCCTGGCCTCCAGTGACCTTCCCACCTCAGCCTCCCAAGGCACTGGAATTATGGCCAGAAGCCATCACGCCCAGCCCAGGGACAGGATTTTATCACTCAGTTTAAGCTAAAAGTAGAGGGAAGGTTGTCAGGAGGAGGACAAGAGGCCCTTGAAGGGGCAGGTTTGTGTGCATCGAGCCTAACCTTGCTTCTCTCCAGCTGGTGCCGTCTGTCTTGAAAACATCCTGGCCTGCTTTCCACTCTTCAGAGGGAGGGAGGGAGCTCCTCTCTAGCTGTGGATCCATTTGGCACAAACATGAAAGGACAAAGGGGCCACAGCCACTTTCCTTTTGAGGACAAGAAGACACAGAGAACTTGAGGCCTTGTAGCAGAATGAGGCTAGAACCAGGAGAGAATATCTCCTTCTTTATGGGCCATGAGAAACGATAAAGGCTTTCTGAAGTGCTTATGAAGTCCCTTCCAGGTGATTCTAATAAGAGGAGACTCCTCGTTCTCTGAGGTGAATTAGAATCAGGATCACAGAGGTGCGTGTAAGCAGCAGGATGGCCTCTGGGAGTCTTCGGGACACAGTGACTACGTTTACTGGGCATTTATTGTAATGCCATGGATCAAGGGCTTTGCGTGTATCAAGCCATTTAATCTCCACCACAATCGTGTAAGGATGGTTATTATTCTTATTTCACAGATGAGGAAAACAACACATAAAGAGGTGGAGAAACTTGGCCCATGTCTCTAACTTTAAACTAAAAACTAGAAATGATTAAGCTTAGAGAGGAAGGCATGTCCAAAGCTGAGACAGGCCGAAAGCTAGGCCTCTTGCACCAGTTAGCCAACTCGACAATGCAAAGGAAAAGTTTCTGAAGGAAATTAAAAGTGCTATTCCAGTGAACACATGAATGATAAGAAAGCAAAACAGCCTTATTACTGATATGGAAAAGGTTTAGTGGTCTGGATAGAAGATCAAATCAACCACAACACTCTCTCGAGGCAAAGCCTCATCCAGAACAAGATCCTAACTCTCTTCAATTCTATGAAGGCTGAGAGAGGTGAGGAAGCTGCAAAAGAAAAATCTGAAGTTGGCAGAGGTTGGTTGACGAGGTTTAAGGAAAGAAATTGTTTCTATAATATGAAAGTGCAAGGTGAAGCAGCAAGTGCCGGTGTAGAAATTACAGTTATCCAGAAGATCTGGCCAAGATCATTGATGAAGGTGACTATAACTAGACAACAGATTTTTAATGTAGATGAAACAGTCTTTTATTGGAAGAAGATGCCATCTAAGGCTTTCACAGCAAAAGGGGAGAAGTCAATGCCTGGCTTCAAATCTTCAAAGGATAAGTTGACTCTCTTATTTAGGCCTAATGCAGCTGATGACTTTGAGTTGACACCAATGGTCATTTATCATTCTAAAAATTTAAGGGCCCTTAAGATTTATGCTAAATCTACTCTGCCTGTGCTCTATAAATGAAACAACAAAGCCTGGATGACAGTATATCTATTTATAGCATGGTTTGCTGACTATTTAAGTACACTATTGAGACCTACTGCTCAGAAAAAAAAGACTCCTTTCAAAATATTACTGTTTATTGACAATGCATCTAGTCTCCCAAGAGCTCTGGTGGAGATGTACAAGGAGATTAATGTTGTTTTTGAGCCTGCTAACACAACATCCATTCTGCAGTCCATGAATAATTTTGACTTTCAAGTCTTAATATTTAAGAAATACATTTCATAAGGCTATAGCTGCCATAGATAGTGATTCCTCTGATGGAACTGGGCAAAGTTAATTGAAAACCTTCTGAAAAGGACTCCTAATTCTAGATGCCATTAAGAACATTCATGATTCATGGGAGAAGGTCAAAATATCAGCATTAAGAGGAGTTTGAAAGAAGTTGATTCCTACCCTCATGGATGACTTTGAGGGGTTCAAGACTTTAGTGGGAGAAGTAACTGCAGATGTGGTGGAAATAGCAAGAGAACTAGAATTAGAAGTGGAGCCTGAAGATGTTTCTGAACTGCTACAATCTCATGGTAAGTGTAAATGGATGAAGACTTGCTTCTTATAGATGAACAAAGCAAGTGGTTTCTTGAGATAGAACCTTCTCCTGGTAAAGATGCTATGAGCATTATTAAAGCAACAATGAAGGATTTAGAATATTACATAAACTTAGTTGATAAAGTAGGGGCAGGGTTTGAAAGGATCAACTCCAATTTTGAAAGAAATTCTACTCTGGATAAAATTCTATCAAACAACATCATGTGCTACAAAGGAATCTTTCATGCAAAGAAGAGTCAATCAATGTGGCAGATGTCATTGTTGTCTTATTTTCAGAAATTCCCACAGACACGCCAACCTTCAGCAGCCACCGCTCTGATCAGTCAGCAGCCACCAACATCGAGGCCGGACCCTCCACCAACAAAATGATTACGACTCACTGAAGGCTCAGATGATCGTTGGCATTTTTTAGCAATAAAGTATTTTTAAATTAAGGTATGGACATTGTTTTTTAGACATAACGCTATTGCACACTTACTAGACTGCAATATAAACATAACTCTTACATGCAGTAGGAAACCACAAAGTTCATGTGACTCATTTGATTGCGTTATTCGCTTTTGCTGTGGTCTGGAACTGAACCTGCCATATCTACAAGATATGTCCATTTATGATAATTCCCATCTAGAAAATTCGTCTTGCTTCTTCTGTTTCTTCCTGCCTATTTCTTTTAAGGTCATTTACTCATTTCTATGAAGAAAGCATGATATTTGCATTGTCTTGTATTTGAGGGCAAGTTCTCCTGCACGAGAGGCCCTGAAGAAGTCGAAACGTCGCCACTGTACCCTAGCGGCAGTTGCAGCTAAGAGGGCAAGTGGGAGAAGTCATGGAGCTTACCATGAAGGCCCTTGAACCCTTTCTAGAAACCTTGCGTGCTTCCTCAGAGACTGCAGCTTGGTAAACACTGTGCCTTTAAATACCATCTTATTGGAGTTAGCAGAACGTGCAGTCAGGGCATCAATCAACCCAGTGTTCCCTTCAGGCCTGGGGCTGGCTTGGTTTTGCTTTCTATTTTTCCCAAGGTCAGAAATTACTTTATAGTTCACTTGGTTCAATTTCCCTTTGGATCAGCACTAAGATAGCTTTTTTCACTGAAGATTTTTCTCCCTTGAAATGCATCAAGCTCTCAGCGAAGGCTCCTGGCCTTAGATCACAAATGCCCCCTCCCCTCCCTCCCCCGAGAACTAACCCAGAAGGGAGATGGATTTGCTTAACCTTTGTTGGTGCAAACATGAAATGCAGCTGCCTCTCTTCAGCTAACATTGAAAACAGTTTATGTTATTTCTCACTGGAGACTGGCATTTCTTGAAGTTCTCTGACCTTACTCCACTAAAGTGGCAGAAAATAGGAGGAAACACAGGAGCAGAAAAGGGGATCAAAGCAGAGAGGTTTCGAAGGGGGGAAGGGGGAAGTCAGGAGCCCTGGCACGCAGGAGACCCGGGGCATCGGTGGAAGGACTGCCCTGTCCTTCCTTGGAGTCTAGCTCAGCCTCCCCAGGTTGTCCCGTTTCCTGCTTCCTCTTCTCCTCCCCGACTCTGGGCTGGCCTAGACCTCGACTCTGCCCCCACCCTAGGGTTCCTGACTCTCCTGCTTTTTCCTGGACCCCTGGACAAGAAAGGGCTTTCCTCCTGGGGCCTGAGACCTTGCCGTCCTGTCCCTCCTTGAACCTTAACCAAGGTCTCTCAGCTTGGGCCCCTGCAGGTCCCACCCATACTCCTTGTATTGGTTAGGATAACACTAAGTGCTATAGCAAATAAACCTAAAACTGTATGGCTCAGAGATGATAGGAATTTATTCTTTGCTCATGTGAAGCCCAAAATGGGTCTTCTTGACTGGCAAGCGGCTCTCCTCTGAGCCATGGTCGGCATCCAGGTTCCTTCTATCCTATTGCTCCACCCTGTTTCGCCCCCGACCTTTATGCACCAGGCCCGGAAGTGGCACTCAGCTTCTCTTCATGCCATTAGCTAGAACCCCATCACACGTCCACAGGGGGTCGCAAGGGGGGCTGGGAAATGCAGGGTAGCCGTGCCCCCAAGAGAAAGAAGGACCCGTCTCTGCCCACCCCTGCACCGCTCTCCCTTTCCTGTTTTGCCTGCGGCATCTTCCCCCGTGTTCAGGCTGGTTTTTGACCCTGCGGTGAAGCTAAGCGGCTACACTCGTTTTTCTAGACAGGGATGGCTGCTAGGAGTTACCTCCATGTCAGTTCCAAAACATGGTCCTGGCTCCTGTGGACACTCCACCGAGAAGCATCCAAGGCCTCCTTGGGTCTTGAATGCCAGGATGACTGGTGCAGAGTGGCTGTGGTGGCCATGGTACCATTTTTCTGGCCATCTTGCTCTGCATCATTTTGGGGAGGTTATTTCCCTAGCAGCAGGGTTGTCACAATGGCTGGTGCCATCAGCCCAGAGGCCCATTGCTTTTATATCCCTTCCTTCCAACCCCCCCCCAAGGATGTTGCCCACCCCCATTGCACAACTTTAACGCCTCTAGGCCCAGCCTCTACGTCCCTGGTTCAGCTCAGCAATTTGTAGAGCACAGCTGTCTTGAATAAGGCTAGTCAGGGGGAAGGAGCAGATTATGAAAGGCCTTGGAAGACAGCCCTGTGACCTAGGCCACGTGGAGCAGTGCCGTGGGAAGGGGCCTGCTGGCTACACCAGGAGAATTATGAAACCGTGGTCGAGGCTGAGGTCAGAGAGGGCGCCAGAAGACCGGAGCCAGAAGGTGGTGCAGATCTGATCAAAGTGACAAAGAAATCTGGCTGAGAGGCCCCTTCTCTGCACCTTGCCGTCCCTCAGTCCCACTGTGGCTGGAGCACTGGAAGCTGAGAGCTGGTATAGAGCACATCTGTGAGCTGGTGCCTACTCAGCCCCCTGTGGAGATCGTCATCATTTGCATCGACTCTTTCTCCATTACACCAAATTGCCCACATCCCTTCCTGATGGCAAACAAGATGCAAATACAGTCAAATCTCTTCCCCAGGTGTGCTTCTCTACGGCATCCAAGTCCCAGGATTAATCCAGCCGTGAGGGGCAGGAGAGACAGGGCAAGACCTTCAAGTCCCTAAGCCTGAAAGGGAAACAAATGGCCCAGACAAAGTTGCAGTCCTTGGTGTTCAGCAGAAACACCTGGAGAGATTATTTGTCAGCTATTAATATATTCCCTTCTCTTCACTGACACCTGAAAAGGTCCCTTGAACACCGTTCAAGTCTCCCTGGGAAGCCTTAGGTATCTCTCCACCCTAACAGAGCCTATCATGACTTTTTGATCTTCTTTTCCAACTGCAGGTGTTCACCTATTTCTCTGGTTCCTTGAAAGCAGGGACTCCGCAGTCCTTTTTATCATTTTAGTTCCCAAGCTTGGCACATAAAGACACTTAATCAATGTTGTATGTGCCAGACACCACGAGGCCCTGTGGATTTATGAGGACATATGCACACAGTTCCTGCTCACAGAGAGCGCACAATCTTGTCAAGAGAAGCAGATGTGCTCGCAAGAACAGTTAGACCTGGAGGCCTTGCTGGACTGCCACGTCACTGTGGGTCAGCCATGTCACTGTGGGTCAGCCACTGCCCTGCTTCCTCTTTGCTTCCTGGTTCAAAAGGTTTACAAAGCCTTTGGGGGTATTCCCTGCAATTCTGTTATCTCTTGTCTGTTTCCACATAGAGATGTCTTTAAATAGGTCCTATGTACTTGTGGTTGGTGGGGTGGGGGGCAAGGGAGAGGGAGCTGTAGAGGTCACGTCCTGCGTGCTCTGGGGTAGAATGGTGGTGTCACAGCAAGGAGGAGTGGAAAATTGACAGAGGCTCTGGGACTCTGGGGGAAGAAATAAGAGGCTTTCTCGGAGAACCAGCCTGGGAAGATGAAATGTTCCTAGGGGCTGATTTGTATGTCTTAGGCACCAGTCCAAGGCGGCTTTCTACAGTCTTGCTATTTGAGGGGGGTGGGAGGGTGGCAGAGGCTGCCTCCCTCGTGCTCCTTCTCCCTACCCAGCTCCGCTCAGAGCCCGGAAGCCCTGAGACCGGATCATCAACCCCAGCCAGCTGCCCAAGATTTGTTTAGGCCTTGCATACTAATTGGCTCCACTCTGCAGCTCCAGGAACCTAATTGTGAGCCCATCACGACCTCTTCTGTCCTCAGATAGGAATGTGCACAGACTTGTAGCAGAAACCTGGGATTGCGCAGGGGACAGTAGGTTGGAGGGCAATCTTGGGTGTTAAGCTTTGCCTGAGTCGATGCACGGTCATCTTCTGAAGGATGAGATGAAGCAACAAAGTCAGGAGGCCCAGCCAGGGCCACCGAGGTCAAGGAGGCAGAGGCATCCCATGAATTTCCCCAGTGGAAAATCAGGTGTCAGGACACGGGGTGGAAAAGTTAATGGATCTCCCAGATGCTGGCTATTTTCTTTTCCTTCAGACACTTCCCAAATGACTTGTCCAGGCCTGCCCGGTCCCTCAGCAGAGCCGGGATGGATGAGGTTAGGGTGGAGAGGTCAGCATTGCCAACAGGCCCCCAGGGCCCCCAGGAACCCAATCTGCCTTGCCTGGTTGCCATTCCAGCAGGGGCCACAGCACGGTCCTTGTCCTGTGCAGGAGGGATTTAAGGTGCTTGAGCCCAGTGCTCTGGGACCACACACCACATCCCCTGGCTGTGCACGCACCTCTGACTTCAGCCCCCAGTTCTGCCTTGTTCATGCTCCTCATCCCATGAGGACCTAGACCTCTCCACCAGCTTCGTAGTGAGGGCTCTGTCTGCTGCACCCCTGTCTCTGGGAGCTCTGTCATATCCTGCCCTCCTGCTCGTGCCCAGGGATAGCAACCCCAATTAAACACCCATGGTAGCCATTCTTAATCGGTCACATCACTCTTTCCAGCTTTTTCTCCCGAAGCCAGACTTGAAATCCTCTTGACAGAGAACTCCAGACAGCCGCCACCAGGACACTAGACCTAGTGTGGGAGCTGAAATGTATCTGCCCTCTCTGCTTTTTCTATTTCCTCCTCAGGACCCAGAGTCCTGCCAGCAGCCAAGGTCCCTCAAGGGACTAGACTGCCACAACTTCCAAACACCTCCACCTGTGTACCCCACACCTCGTGCTGTGCTCCACCTGCAGGGAAAACCTGGCCATTTTACTTCGGGACACCCAACTCTAAGCGCTCCTGAACCATCACCTGCTGTATCTCCCCCACCCCCCACTATATTCTGCCCGCCAGGCCAGACCCCTCCCAGCCCCTGCAGCTGGGTCCTCCAGCAAGGGCTGCCCCCATCCCAGGAGCAGATCCCAGCTCTTCCCTTCCTGCCTTGTCACAATTCACCAGGCTGTGCCCAAATATGGCAAGACGCTCAAAAATACTAATTAGGATTTCAATTCCTTTACCGTCCTAATCTCAGAGGGAGATTTGCATTATTCTGCCTCTTTTAGGAAGAGGGGAATTTTGAGGAGCAAAGAAGCTGCAGGACTCTTATCTAGCTCTTTTAATCCAAATGGGAAAGTATCCCTTGATCAGGCTGAGCTAAGTCCCAGACTGTAGCCAGAACCACCAGCTACATCTGATTTCTCACCCACTAAAAAAGCAAAGCTCATAATCTCCGTTTACCTTAGAGACAGTCTCAGCTTGCACTCAGCAACAAACTCTCATTTCACACTTCGCTCATGCTGCTTGCTGCCAATACAGAGACGTCCATATATATGACCCTGTCCTTGCCCTAAATGGGCCCAAAGCCCACTTCCTGAGTACGTCCCGAGTGTGTCGGACTTGATGCGTATCTAAGGCACTGTTCCTTAAACATCGTGTTTCAGAATCACCTGCAACCTTGTTAAAATACAGATTCCTGGGCCCTGCCTTATTTGAACTAAGAATCCCCTGGACTAGTGGTCCTTAAAGTGTAGTCCCAAGAGCAGCAGCAGCAGCAGCACCTGAGAACTTATTAGAAATGCAGTTCTCCCTCTCTTCCCTGGACTCACTCAGTTACAGACTCTGGAGGTGGGGCCCAGCAATCTGTTTTAACAACCTTTCTGGTGATTGTGACACACACTCGAGGCTGAGAACCACTGCCCTGGGTGGTTCTGAGTAGAGTCAAGCTTGGGAGCCGTTGACCCAGGGACCCTGTGGAATTCTGATTGCAGCTCTGGCCCCTTGGGCCCATCCAGTGCAGCCCAAATGGTGGGGAGCAAACACTGGGACATCTTCAGTCCTCTCTAGGCGACTGGCCTGTTGAAAGGAAAATGCTGGAATAGACAACTTCTCCAAGGCTGTTGATATACCTGGCAGCAGTTTCTGCTGACCACTAGATAGCCAGCCAGGCAAACCTCCTTCTGAAAGGTTCTATTCAAAGCTGCTGGATGAGCAAACACCACTGCTTTTTTTCCCCTTCCCCTGCACCTGGAGCTGTGACCAGAACTGTCCGCAGCTGTGGCTGTGGACCTACGAAAGGGTCAGGGCAATCCTCACCTGCTGGGGAGCCGGGCCCCTGGGAAGGAGCTGGGTAGAGGGTTCGGAAGAGGGAATGTCTACTGGATACAGGCCAATTCCTCCGAGTGGAAAACCAATCCCTCTTCTGCATCCTCAGCACGGTGCTTGCATTTAGAAGGTGTCTGGACCATGGGTTGTGCTGAATGCTCACCAGATGGAGTCTCTGTGGGGGTCTCTCAGTCTGAGGGAGACAGGTGGGCAGGCTGACCACCCGCAATCTAACAGCAATATTAAAACCGGATGGGAACCTACTCATAGCCCAGTCAGGGTGAGGGCATTGTAGGGTTGGAGCTGTGCACCTTGACAGTTACAGACAAAGCAGAGATCTGAATCTGTCCTGTCCTTCAAGGCCCACATTGCATGACCAAAGCGGGCTTTGTGCTGAACTGGCCATTGCCCAGAGGGAATTACATAGCTGCACACCCTGTCTCGGAGGTCTAGCAGTCTTAATCATTTCCACAAGGCAGTAGAAGCCCTGGTTTCTGGTTTCAACTACAGTTTATTTATTCAATCTCCTGTCCTCTGATTCACTCAGGGACTAGGAATCAACCCTCTGGTATTTTATGAAATTCAAGGCTTTGACTGTGTTGAATTTGAATCCCAGAGGGGGTCAACACACACTTCATCACCACTCCTGCTCTAGAAAACCACTCTTACTAGCCGTGCGATTGGGTAATCTTCGTGCCCCTTCCCGGCTCGGTCTCCTTATCTATAAAATAGGAATGATGCTTCACAACACCCTTACATCACACTGCAGTCATCTAACAGACTCTAATTTCTTACCCACTTTCTCCTTCAGAGTGAGCAGCCAGTGCCCAAGGCCACAAAATGGTAGAAGTGGGGTCTGAGTCTCAATTTTCTGTCTCTCCACCCAGAATGCCATCATAGTAAGTTGACTTGTGTCCTCTAGAAGGCTACGTTGAAGTCCTAGTCCCTTGTGAATGTGATCTTATTGGGAAGAGGGTGTTTGCAGATGTAACCCAGTTGAGATGAAGTCATATGGAACTAGGGCGGGCCCTAAATCCAATGACTGATGTCTTTATAAGAGAAAGGAGGGGCAGATTTGGATCCAGAGGCACAGAAGAAGGCTATGTAAAGTGAGAGGCAGAGACTGGAGGGATGTCGCTACAAGCCAAGCAACACCAAGAACTGCTGGGAGCCGACCGACGCCAAGTTCCCATCGGTGGCCTTCACCCTCCCGCTGATCTCCACCTTCATCTGGTTCTCCATAAAATAAAATAATATTTCACATGCAGACCATGCTTATAGTTTACAGGGCACCAATAAAAGCCACGTTTTTACTCGATTCTCACAACCACCCTGAGAGTTTTAAGGTTTTTTTGACCCCATTTTATAGATGTGGAAACTGAGGACAAGAGAGATTAAACTGATTATCCTATGATCTCATGACAAGTAAGTGGAAGAGCCAAGACTGAACCCAGATATTCTGGCCCTTATGCCAGGATTTTTTTCCCCAAATTTTTTTATTGTGAAGTATAATAACATGCAAATATAAAAATGCCCCAAACACAAATGTATAGCTCAAAGAAAGCAGCATAACCCACATAACCACCATCTAGGTCAAGGAATGGAACATTTCCTGCCTCCCAGGTGCCCCCTGCCAATCACTCTGCCTTCCCCCGACCCCTCCAAGGTGACCGCTGTGCTATGCCAGGCCAGTGCCTGTCACTGGACCACACATCCCATTCTGACCTCTGTGTCATTAACAATCAATGGAGGCAGCAGTGAAAAGACACCTGCCTGTGTGTGCCGGGGGAAGCCCTTCGCCTCCTTCCCCTAAGCTCAGGATTTCCCTGGAGCTACGCCTCTCTAGGGCTCTTCTCCATCTCCAACAAAACAAAACAAAACACCTAGCTCCCAACTGGTCTTGACACTTTCAGAACCGTAAAAGCTGGAAGTGTCTGTCACTTTTTTGAAGCAGTCAGACCTTAAACTTTTAACCAGAAGGGAGGGAGAAGGAGAGGGCAGAAGGATAGACCCAAGGGCTGGCATAGTGGGTGGGTTAAAGAAACAAAGCAATGATTATCAAGTCCCCCAGGACAGCCTGTCTACCACTTCTCCCTCCCTCCCTCCCTCCTACGGAGATGTCTCTGCTATACTGGCAGGAGTCAGCAAGATCCTCAGGAGTTTAGCCCAAGCTTGCCCAGAGGCAGGGATAAACCACATGGCTTCTTGTCACTCCTTGTCTGAGTCTGTGGCCTCTCTCTGCTCCAGGAGTCTGTACTCTTGCTTCTGGAATCAGAGGATGGGGCAGGAACGGGTGAGAGTAAGAGAAAGGGGGCCAGTCAGAAGGCTCCAGCCAGGAATTTGAACTGTTATTCCCTTGCCTGATTCCTGGGAAGCCACTTAATGCCTCTGGGCTGCAGATTCTGCCCTCTGGAGCAAGGGCAAGAGGTCACGTGAGTCCCTGTGGGGTGGTGGTGCATTAACACTGATGCAGACATGAGACGCTCACGGGGGACCCAGATGAGAAGTGACAAGCAGAAGAATCCTTCTGCAGTGGACGAGCCTCCAGGTCCCACATGCCCCTGGGCTGCCCCAGGGTGAGACTCAATGAAGCTACTTCTGAAGATGGGCCCAGAAGGCAGGAAAGTGGGGGCTCTGGAGGGAGGCTAGCTTCCCCTGAGTAGGGGAAGTGACAGTTTAGCCAGTTGTCAGCTCCAATCAGTGCCACTCGGTCTGCCACCAGGTCTGCTGTGGCCAAGGCATTGGAAAAAGCCAAGACCTTTGGAGGGTTGGGTAAAAGGGCTCTCTCTGCTCAGTGGTCCTGTCTCTTCCTTGGGCCAGGGTGGGCCAGGTCTCTGAGCCCATGGGGAAATTCATACTACTGGGGTTGTTTTCTGGGGAAAAGCTATGGCCTGAGTTCCAAGAAGATTGGCTTTATGAACTAGGAATTTTTCTGTTTGGTTCGGATTCTGCTGCTTAGAGCATGCTTGAGCAAGTCACTTCCACATTCTGATCCTCAGTTTCTGCATCGGACAATAACAATTTTTTATTTATTGAGCACATATTATGTGCTTGGTAATAAGCTGAATGCTTAATATGCATTCTCTCTAAGAGGTTCCCTGTTTACCTCATAGGGATACTGTGGGGATCAAATGAAAAATATCTTTGCTCAAAAAGATAATATAGAATTACCAATGACCTAGCAATTCCACGCCTAGATACATATCACAAAGAATTAAAAACAGGGACTCAAACAAATACTTGTTCATAAATGCTCATAGCAACTCTATTCACAATAGCCAAACGGTTTCAGAAACAATCCAAATGTCCATCAACAGATGACTGGATAAACAAACTGTAGGACATACAGACAGTGGAATATTACTCAGCCATAAAAAGGAACGAAGTGCTGATACATGCTATGACTTGGATGAACCCTGAAGGCATTACGCTAGGTGAAAGAAGCCAGACACAGAATCACACATTGCAGGATTTCTTTTATATGACATGTTCAGAATAGGCAAATCCATGGAGACAGAATAGATTAGTGGTTGCCAGGGAGTGGGGGGAGGGGGAATGAGGAGTGATTGCTTAATGAGCGTGGGTTGTTTAGGTGACAAAAAACTTGGAACTAGAGAGGTGAGGTGGCTGTACAGCATCATGAATGCACTGAATGCCGCTGAATTGTACATTTTAAAAAGGCTAATTGCATATTGTGTGAATTTCACCTCCATAAAATCCGTCTCTGTGGAGGTCTTTGCACTGTGTAAGGTCACTGGTGTGCATGACCGCCAGTCAACCTGCTCCTCTAAAATGAGAAGGGATCAGGGCCACTTGCCCTTAACTCTCCTCTGAAAGCACACTGCAGCCTCCCTGTACTGCATATGGTTGAATTCAGCCTCCTGGGTCGGTGCTGTGGACAACTGCACAAGCGTAGGTTATCCGCGCAGTCTCTGACATTCCCACAGGCTGCAGTGCTCGCGAGTACACAGAGCCCACATGCAGCCCCCTCTGCAGTGAGCAAACGTGCCTGAGAGCCCCTAATTAGCCCATCTCAGGTAGTAGGAATTATCAGCAAATACGGACAGTTGCTACTAGCACTGAGCCTCTTCATACACAGCAGGGCTCAGATAAAGGCGAGCCAGGCTCCTGAGACAATAGCAAGCAGCAGGCCGGTGGGGAGTGGGAGGCTGCGGGGGACAGTGGCCACAGTCCTAAAGGAAAGCAGTACCTTTTAAGGCTTGGAGATCAGCCGGGGAGGAGGTGCCAGGGGAGTGTGGTATGCTATTAATTACCTAAAAGCAAATCCTACAGGCTGATCTCCAAACCGTTAAAACGTACTGCTTTCCTTTAGGAAGGTCCCTGGAGAAGCAGGGCCAGGAGGGGAGCCAGAACCTGGTGGGGATGGGTGTGCACCATGGGGAAGAAGGAGCAGTTGAGCTATTGCTGCTCTGGACAGTGTGGGATCAGTACGTCGGCCTCCTCCACTGATTGCACTGGATTTTTTACTTTACATAAAGATCCAAGCAGGGCTGAGCAGACAGGGCAGTGTGGAGCTGGTCCTGAGCTCACCAGGTAAAGGCAACCGTCTTTGACTGCTAAGGAGGAGGGTCATCAGCTCTCCTACATCCATTCCCCCACCCCCATCCTTGAGGACACAGGGGTCTAGCAGGCTTCGCACCAACCTCTGGATCAGCTACCTTGCTGCCCATGAGGACACAGGTCCTAATGACCCCAACTGAGTTGAACCAGGTGACCTCTCGGAATGGCAAATCTTAAAGTGGAAGTGAGCTCATGCCGCTGGGCTCCTTTGCCCTGGGTTGGCACTGTGGTTACCACACCAGCTGCCGAGCTGTCAGGGGCCTGCCAGCAGCACTCCTGGTTCCCTGCACCTGGTGGCCAAGCCCACTCAGCTCCCGGATGCGCAGGCCGTGGGTAATGGCTCCTTAGTGCTTCCTTGCATTTGCTCCAGGCCTGGGAGGCACTGAGCTCCACGTGAAGCTGCTGGCAGCCAAGGACTGTGCCTAACTCAATGGCTGCCATGTGGTTGGCCCTCCGTCACGGCACAGACAAGAGTCTGAGTGAGGTTCTGGAAGAAGGGAGAGGGAGCTGGTACAAGTCGGTCAAAGTGCTTGTACCCATCGCCCTCCCCTATGTGCAAAAACACACACTCACTCACCTCTGTAAGGGCAAGCACTGCTTGACAACAGAGGGTGAGTAACGCAGAAGGGAGGAGAGCGTTTGTCAGAAGGTGGGCCTCTGTGGCTGGCGTGGCATCCAGCTTAAGGGAGCAGGGGAAGGAGAGAGAAGGAAGGGAGGGAGGGAGAGAAAGCAAACAGGAAAGAAAACAAGAAAGAATAGCAAGAAAATCCGACTTTCCTTTGCCAACAAACAGCTGATGCTCTCTGATCTTCCCTTCTGCTATGTTAAATTAGAAGGTCTCACACAGCAGAGAAGAGGACACTATTTAAAGCATCAACTTTGAGCCTAAACCCCAGTCACTTCTTCCACTTACTTAAAATGCTGCTGATGATGACATCCTCGCACATCCCTGAGCCTCCAGGGGCTCCTGGTCCAGGTTTGCAGGTACAGTTCTCCAAGAACAACATGACCAGGCAAGAACGTCTCCTAGCTACTAATCTTTCAATTCTTCATTTCCTTCCAAAGAATTGGTGACGCTAGCTCCTCTCCTTCAACAAACCTACAGTAGCCAGCTGAAGACCAAGGCCTTTCTGACTTAGAGGTCTTCCTCCTGTCCCCCAAACCCCCCGCCCTCCTCCCCTCCTTCCCTCCTTGTCATGCCTGCAGTTCTCTTCCCTCCTGTTGAGGCAACATGTTGTGTCTGGCAGCTGTCAACTCAATGCAATTTATCAAACCTTTACTGAATGTCTACAACGTCCTAGGCATGGGTGCAGAGCTGGGAGAGCTAGTCCTTCAGTAATGTCAGTATAGACCAGGGACAAAGTCAAAGAAGAATCAGGCAAGAATATAGAAAAAGAAAGACAGAAAGGATAAAAGGAAAACCCCCTCTCCTCTGAGCCTTCAGGTCTGGTTTTCATGGAAATGTGGTTATGGAGGATGAGAGGACAGGGGAAGGCAGGCCTGTTGCAGGACGTCGGGTGAGTCCTGCTATGACAGGCTCCAAGATGAAGCCATACCCCGGCATGGAGACCCTGGGAGCAGGTCTTTTGGAGTTGGGGCTTGCTGGGAGAGCTCTTTTCCGACTAACATTCCCAGGCGGGCAGAGCTGACTCCTTTAGACAAGTGTGGGCTATAACGCAGGTTTCAGGAGAATGCTGAGCTCCTCTGGGGCTGCCCTTTTCCACTCTCAGAGGTGGAAGAAGAGCAGCAGGAGAGCCCTGGGTGGGGAAGGACTGGGAGTGCCTGCGAGAAGCCCAGGAAAATCTCTCAGGATATTTCCCTGAGAGGGATCATGGGCTCGTCAATGGCAACAATGACCGATGGTGGCCCTCAGGAAGGCAATGTACTCAAGAGAACCCTGACCTTGGTCCCAGTTTACTCCATCCATCCTTTCATTCATTCATTCATTCGTTCGTTCATACTATATGCCAGATGCTGGGCTTGTGTTTAGATCTCAGTCCACCTCTTTGAGCTTTGTTTACCTTGTGTTAAATAGACATAATTGTAGCTGTGTTTCAGGGTTTGGGGAAGATTAAATGAAATGATGTATGTAGAGGACCTAGCCTAGAGCCTTAAAAAATATTAATTCCCTTTTGCTTCCTTCTTCTAGGTCTCCAGAAAGAAGGTATCTCCTTCTAATCCTAGACCCCACACCCCAGTTATCCCCTCGATCCAGAACACATTTGCTCCTGGAAGATGCTGTTTTGTTGAAGCTGACGAAATAGGGAGCTGGAGAAAGAGGGGGCAATGGATTAGGAGAGCGGGGCAGGTCCAGAGGAAATGTAGCGGGCCAGACAGAAATGCCTTGGGGGGGTGAAGTTTGAGAACTTCTTGTGAGGCTGGCTGCTGGCAGGGAGGCAGGGGAGAAAGAAAATTCTCCCACAGGGTGTGTTTCTTAAAGTGGTTGGAGATCTAAGAAGTGGGAGGTGGGAGAGGGAGTGAATCTTTCTGTATCTTGATTGAACATCAAAACAATTTCTATTCTTGAAAATTCCCTTAGAAATACAGCCTCCTGAGGATTGGGGAAGGAGTTTGTTTCTTCACAAAGTTTACCAAGCAGCCTGGCCAGGAGCCATTTGGCAGTTTTCCCAGCAGGAAATTCATGGAAGAAGCAACAGTGCCCCCCAAGATGCTGCAGCAGCAGACATAGGGAGATGGGTCTATAGGTTCCTGCCCAAGGTACTCCTACAGCCCAGGTGCATCCCTGAGATGCAGAGGGGCAGCTCTCCCAGCTCTCCCTCCAGTGACTAAGGAGCTGCCCAGCCAAAGCGAGTTGCCTAAAACTGTGCTGCTCAAGTTGGGATGGCTGGGGGTTCACCAAGTGCCCACAGAAGCATGATGTGTTTAGAGCACCATTTTTATGCAAGGAGCTTTTGTGTATGTGTGTGTGGTGGGGTGGGGGAGGAAATTCTATTGAAATAAACATGAATATTTTGTAAAATAAAATGCAAATTTCATGTGATTTTTTAACACCAAATGTGAGATTTCATCTTGAGTGAGATGCCTTGGACTATGCCTCTTGATCACCTGGAGGTACATGATCATTTTTCTCTCTCTCCTGGTTATTTTGTAAAGAAGTTTGAACAGCCCCTCTGTTTGGAGCTAGATGTTTAAGGATTATTTTAGAGGTCATCATGTCAACCCCTCATCTCCAGAGAGCACTCGCAAACTTGGCTACACACTAAAATCATCAATCAATCAATCAAAGGGATGCCAGGCCCCATCTGCAGAGATTCTGCTTCATTGATCTGGAGTGGGGCTGGGCGTGGGTGTTTTCCAGAGCTGCCCCACTGGTTCTGACATGCAGCCAGGGCCGAGAACCATCTCTCTAAATGAAGGACTGTACGGCCAGAAGCCTAGACACTTTGGACGTACTAAATCTCCAGTTCTGGTTTCTCCTACCACTGTCGGGTATGTAATCTATTTTCTTTCTAAGCTGCCACCACCCACATTCCTAATAAAATCATCTTCCCTCCGATCTTCCCATAAGTTAGGACACAGGGTCCTCTTTCCTACCCCACTAATTAGTGTCTGCCCTGTCACCCAAAATGGGCATTTTCTAAGCATCTACCAGGTGCCAGAGGCTACGCTAGATACTTACAACTGTTTTAGACCCACCCAGTGAGACAGGTGTTAGTCACTCTACACGTCAGGAGTCTGAGGACCAAAGACATGAAGCAAATGCTCTAGGTTTCTGGGACCCAAATCCATTCTGTCTGATGCGAAATCCAGTCCCTTTCCCAGACAACCATGATACGTGACCTTTCCTAAGTAGCCCCTTCTTTTTTTAAGGAGGTTTCCTTCTTTATTTTTTTAAATTTTTTAACTGTTGCTTTACTACAGGGAAGTAGTACAAACACAAAGGGAAGCAGACAACAGAAGGAGCTAGAGTTCCAGAAATCTCACACATTACTAGGAGTCATTATTCTTGGTCTTCATGTTTTCTTTCTTTCTTTTTTTTTTTTTAATTTTTTAGACACCAACTCAAACCAGAGCTTGGTCTTCATTGAACCCTAATGGAACTAGAATCCAAGTTCTTAGATCTTTGGATGGGACCATGGGACGTGTCATTGGTTCTGGCCTTGAGGAATCATCCCCATTCTCACCCGGGCTGAGGGGACATAGAACAGCGCTACTGCTCAGGAAGCATTCTTGGTCTACCCTCCCCCCACTCTGAACTTGGTTCTTAAACTGCTGTCTGAGGACCCAGAGCATCTCCTCTTCTGGGCTGCTCTGTACTCGGCTCTTAGATCCTGACCCTTTCCATGACCCCCTGGGTCAGTAAGATATTGTCCTATGTATCTCCCAAAGATATGTTTTCATGGCTGTAGACAGTTCTGCACTGACCCTGCAGTCACCTCTCTTGCCCTTCTGGGGGATTGTGGTTGATGATTCCAGCTGCCGAGAGTCCCACCTCTGCCTTTGGCTAGCTTCTCTCTGATTGGCTTAAGTTACCCAAGTAGATTTCCTACCCTTTAGTGAAATCCAACTTCTTCACCTTTCATTTATTCAACTGAGGGTTAGAAAGGGCCTAACGTAGGCCAAGAACTTGGCCAGGCATTGTGCTAACTGACAGAGGCACAATGACATTGTGTCGCTCCTCAGGGAACTTGCAGTCCACTACAGTGACCGACGGCAGCTACTGGAGGGCCACCACACAGCAGCTGCTTACTAGGAGCCCACGGTCTATCTCATTGTGTCCTCCCAACAGCTCAGGAAGTCAGGGTTATTGTCCCCAATTTATGAATGAGGTTGCTGAGTCTCACTGATGCTTAAGCAATTAGCCTAAAGTCACAGAGAGAGTAAGTGGTAGAGCTGGAATTTGAACATGTATTTGTGTTCCAAATCCATGTTTTTTTCTTTTACACCGGAGGTTCTACATTCTATATTCTGAGGGACACCAGTGGTTCTGAGTTGATTTGCAGAACAAAGGTGAATATCATGTACTGAGTCACTGAATGACCAAACCATCCAGGCTTCAGGTTTTAGGTTATACCTCTGCCTCCTTCCTTATTCAGGACTCTCTCCCTGAGCAAACCCCCATCCAGACTCAAATGCACTCATACCTTCTAGAAGGTGGTCTTCTGAAATCCATCATGTCATTGTTATGTTAACAATACCAAGCATGCAGTAAAAATAAGAGATGCTATCCATTAAAAGACTAAGGTTGTTTTCTGTCTTAAACAGCTTATTAAAAAGAAATTCTGAAGCCCTCAACGCATGTCCTGGAACTTGAGGTCCTTCTCCAAAGCAGTTGAAAGAAAACATGTCTTTTCTCCTGCTCCAACATCTTCATGGCTCTCATCCTTCTGGAAAGAGGAGACTGTCCATGGCGAGGACTTCTAACGACCCTTCAGTGCCAAAGGAATAGGGAAAAACATCTCTCTTGGAAACTTTGGGAGACCATTGTTGGGAGCCAGTGTCGCCAAGACTTTCCATCAAAACATCAGACTAGTAAAAACTCCCTCTCTGACATCAAGAGTTTTCAGGATGGGCCCACAGTGGGCCTGGATCGTATCACCATGATCATCTTTCTACTGACCTCTTTATAGCCAACTCAAGAATTCTGTTTGGGTGAGTTTTCCATCTTAACCCCGCCTCCCCATCCCTGGGTTATCTGGGATCAGAGGCAGTGTCATAAAAACAGGGTTTGTGAAGTTCTGTGGGGGATGAAGAGAAAGGAGTTGGTAGCCACAGGAACGTCCCCGTGTCTTTGCTGGTGGAAATTTGAGTCAGAAGGCACTTGGTTTCTCCCAGACAGGGTGGGTCCAACGTCAGAGGCAATCAGCTTTGTCTAGTGATTGTGGCTTAACCTGTATTTTTCTGGGTAGGGAGGAAATAGCAGTGGCCTGAACCCCTGGAAAGTCTAATTGGCTTGAAGGTCTAAAGGTTTTCCTGGCCCCGTGGGTGGTGGTTATTCCACCCAGCATTGAGTTCTAAAGACAGACAAGCTCTGTGGTGAGCCAAAAATACAATTCATTTCATAACCCTTTACTGATTACCTCTTAAGTGCCAGGCATTGTATGCCCAGCTGGGGAGAGGGTTGTAGAAATGAAATGCATAGCCTTTTTCTTTAGTTTATTTGCAGTCTAGTGACTGGGTAGTGCTGGTGTGAAACCTCCCGGAAGGCACTGGTGTCCCAAATGGGCCTCCTTCACATGTGGACCCCCTCAGCAATCTGGTGCACATCAGTATCTGATACTTGGCTTGCCATACTTGAGGCCAAGCTCTGCGGGCTCAGATCCAGGAACCGGCAAACAGAGCAGCTGGAATCACAATGGAGGCTAAAACCTCCCCAAGAGGCTAGAAAAACCAACTTTTGAACAGTGAATGGTTCCCTTGGAACTCTGCCTCCTGAGTTGGTCCCAATCATTCCCTTCTTCCCTCCTTCTTCCCAGGCCTCCTTTGAAACAGGACAGATGACTAGAGACCTGGTATGCATCTCACTGCTTTAGAAATGGCCAAAAAACCACATGCAGATGCTGCCTTTTTTGGTGGAGCTGGTTGGAAAGAATCCCAGTCAATATTTGGTCCCCAGACTCTGCTAGCTTTCATTGTTAGTCAATGCAGTGTTGGTCATCATGCTGGAATTTAAAAAAGAAAGAAACATCTACGTCCAATGGGCGAATTTGCCTAGGCTATCTAGGCCTATCTAAGAAGTGTCTCCCAGGCCCAGTCACCAAGACCAACGTCCTCCGTTGAAATGTGACTGCTTTCCGGATTCAAAAATAGTTAGAAAGTTATCTGTGCATCATTTGTCACCATTTGTCACAGTGAGACCATTCTGCTTCACTCATGAGACCAGGGGTCTGCTGCATATACATCTACTTTAGTATGAGCAGGCATTATATTGAAGCCTTCCTTGGGGCCCCAAGACTTAGGACAATGCCTGCCACATAGCAGATGCTCATACTTATTAAGCTGAAATGAACTATGTGCAGGTCAGGAAGAGAAACCCTGTATCCCAGGCCCCTCCCATCTCTATACTTCCCAGACTCAAGCAGATTGGGCCACCATCATTCATTGAGTTTCATCTTAGTTGAGTCCAGCCCTGACAGCCAAACAGTCATCACCCCCTCTGCTAATCTTCTGGTCTACAGTTATTGGAAAGTGTGTGGGCTTTCATGTCTTGTGGACCAAGGTTCAAATCCTTGGTTTACCATTTACCAGCTAGTTACATCACTGAGCCCCTATTTTCAAGGCAAAATGCCTACTGTGGTCGTTAAATGAGATAACAAAAGTAAACAACCTAATGTATAGTAGGTGTTCAGCAAAGGCTCATTCATTATGTTTCATCTTTTTGAAATCTCTTCTTAAATCCTGAGAAGAGGAGTCCCTGGCAAGGACCTTTCTGGCAGCCTACACATTAAGTCAACAGCTTAAATTGTCTGGAGCAACCAAGGGCTCCAAACAAGGGCAATAGCCTGGACACTTCTAAATTCTTCAGATTCAAATCATCTGAGGATTTCTCAGTTGGCATTTTTTTTTTAAAAATAAAGGTGTTTCAGCTGGGCAGGGTGACCCACGCCTGAAATCCTAGCATTCTGGGAGGCAGGAGAATCACGTGAGGTCAGGAGCTTGAGACCAGCCTGAGCAAGAGTGAGACCCCGTCTCTACTAAAAATAGAAAAAAATTAGCTGGGCAAGTAAAAATAGAAAAAATTAGCCGGGCATAGGGGCATACACCTGTAGTCCCAGCTACTTTGGGAGGCTGAGGTGGGAGGATTGCATGAGCCCAGGAGTTTGAGGTTGCTGTGAGCTAGGCTGACGCCATGGCACTGTAGCCCAGGTGACAGAGCAAGACTGTGTCTCAAAAAATAAATAAAGCTGTTTCTTCGATGTTGACATGAGCCAATTAACATGCTTGAAGAGAGAACATTTAGGACACATGAGTTCATCTAAGCTACTGAGATTCTATGTGATCCAAATTATAATACCTCTCACATGTTTTCTTCTAGCCCCTAAATTCCAAATTCAGATTCATATATCCAGGTGCCTGTATGCATCTCCACTGGAATGTCTAACAGGCATCTGTAACTTAGCACACCCAAAGCATAAATTGGTTTTCCATCCAATTCTGTTCCACCCCATTTTTGCCATGTCAGGAAAGAGTATCACTACCCACCCAGTTGCTCAAACTAAATTTCTAGGAGTTGTCCTTGACTCTCCCTAACTCCTTACACCTGAGCCACCTGCAAGACTTGTCAGTTCTCCATCTAAAATATATGGTCGCCTCTTACACTGCACCAGTCCAGTCTGCCATTATCTCTCCTCGAGGCTGGGCTAGAGCCTCCCTTTCTCCACATAGCGTTCCCTCCTGTGTGCTTTATAAAATGCAAATCCAATCCCATGGCTTCCCCTGCTTAAAACATGTTGTTTTCTAAACAATTTAGAATAAAAACCAAACCCTCTGCATGGCCTAAAACTTCCTTTGTGGTCCAGCCTCCGCCCACTCCTCTGACCTCGTCTTCCCCCGGCTCAGCAGCTCTACAGCTATACAGTGGGTACGACGGTCATCATCTCTCAGCAGTGAGCGTCAGCTATGTGTCAGGTCAGGGGGCTCACACACATTACCTTACATAGTCCTGGCTACAACCCAACAAGGTGTTACTAACCCTGAAATTGTTGTGGGGATTAGGTGAAAATATGCCATGCTTGTGCATAGTAAGTGATCAACAAGTGTTAGATTCCCTGCCTTTCCATTCATTTCGAGGGGTGGAGGGGAGGTACATGTAGCCCAGAATAGTCTGCGCTGGTTAGGGACAGAGCTGGAACCAGAGCCAGCTGTCTGGCATGCTCCCTTATCCACTAGTCTAATGACCCCCCTGTAGGGGGAGCTTGAGCCAAGAAGGGCAAGGACTAGCTCTCTGGGGGGACACTTCGGTTGAAGAAAGAGTTAAGAAGCCTCTTACCAAATCCTGGCCCTCCCCATCCCTGCATCTGCCTTTGTGGGTTTAATGAGAAATCCAGGCACTTCACAAGAGACCGTAGAAATAACTTCTAGGGCGCCACTAACTCATTCAGCAGAAAGAGACCCAGAGCTGCCAATGCTTCGGGGAAGACAAGTGAGTGGAAAGAAGGTGGTTTTTATAGCGTCAGGCGGACAGAAGGATTTGCGTGGTTGAGTGTGAGCTCCGCCCCTGCAGCAGAGCCGAAAAAGCCAGGATCCGGGCTCCTCAGCCCCTCTCTTCACAATATTTGATTAGGAATTTGGGGCGGGACCCTGGCCTGGCACAGACGCGCACACTCTCAGTAGACTCTCTCTCCTTTCTCTCCCTCTCCCTCTCTCTCTCACACGTTCTCCAACCCAAGGAGGCCAGACAGAGGGACGTGGTCACTCTCTGAAAGGTTCAACTCGAGGTAAGTTTGGTCATTTTACTTTGGGGTTTGTCCCTTGCAGTTTCATAAAAGAAATAGAGGAGAGGGGCCAGGGGATGGAGGAGGGGTAGGAAGGGGGAAGTCATTGCTCCTTCTCCCCATCAGGGCCATGATTCCTGGGATGCTGGAGAGTGGCAAAGGGGGTGTAGAAAGGAGGGGTCCCGGCATGTCACCTTTCTACAGTTCCTTTATAGGTGTGAGGGGACCTCCAATTCTCAGGCATGACAAAGTGAAGGATGATATCTAGGGAAGCCTCTCCCCTAATGCTCATAAATCCCACCACTGTGGGAATTTGGGCACTTTGCAGGGTAGCTCAAGTCCTGGGTAGCCCTGCAATCTCCCTTACAGAGGGAGTGTGGTACCTAAATGCTGTTATGGGGGAGGGGGCAAGCTTTGTGTAGAGTGTGTGTGTGCGTGCATCCACGTTGCTGGGGTGAAAGGGAGAGGATCAAGAGAAGCACTGAGAATTGGCCCCGTGCAGGGAGCTGTGGATTGAGGTGGGTGTCCAATCCAGCTTAGGGGATGGCTCCTGGGTTTACCTCCTTCACTCTGGTAGGAGGAAGAGCTCTTTCTCTAGAGTGGAGAAATGAAAGAACAGCAGAAGCTCCCCCCAACTCATAGACTGCCAGTCCTAGAAACTTTCCACCTCACAAAACTCTGAGCACAGGAGAGTCTCTAGCATTACGGGATAAATTTGGGAGTATACAACCCTGAAGCAACATTGCTAAGTGATGGGGGCAGGGCAAGGAGAGGCACAAGCTCCCCACCAAACCCTTTCAGCAGCCATGGCTCTAAGGAGAGGCCAAAATGGGCAGGAAGGTGGCTTGAAAAGGAGGGTGGCTCTTGTCTGCCAAGGTGCCCAGTCTGGAAGAAGGAGAAATGGAGACAGAGGCTCACTGTGCCAGGCCTCCAGACAGCCACCTTGGTCCTGCAGCAGCCCAGGGCTGTGCATGGAAAAATGTGCTATTGGCAGGGGGCCGCTCCATCCATCTTCTCTCCTGGCCAGAGCCAGGGACTGGCCAGCATGCCCAGGCAGTGGGCAGTTGAGTCTGCCTCTCACAAACACTGTGGCTCTTTGTCTGAGGCCTGAGGCTGCCTGAGGATGAGCCAGGGTGCCTGCTTCTCTGCAGCCCAGGGGCTGACGCGATGAAGTGGGCCTAAGGGAACTGCTTAGAGGGGACAGGGAGGTCTGGGAGGGATGGTGGCCAGCAGGTGACTCAATTGAGTGTCACAATCAGGGTCCTTCCCATCGGTTCCTTGGATTTGATGTTGGTTTTTATGCCCCTTTCCTTCTCCTGTTTACAGTTGCCAACCCCAGCAAGGCCCAACAGCAATGTGAGGGATATATGTGACACTTCCAGGCCAAGAAAGGTTCTAAGGTTACTCTGTCTAAGAGTGACAGTCTGGAAGGTGCCCACTGGCCACAGGGGTGTGCAGCGCATTGGCTATAGGTAACCAGAGTAGGGTACCCATGCCTGATATGCCACCCCATGGTACCTCATCTTCCATACCTTCAGCTTCCCTCTCAGATTACACCAGAACCCACATTTCTTTCCCAGCCTGCCCAGTTCTCATCTCATTAGCACAGGAAGCTCAAAGGCAACCGGCTGCCAGCACTGTGGGGGCCTAGATATAGACCTGATAATCTAGATGTTGTCACGTGGAGCAGGCAGCTTGGAATAGGAGGGGTGATGCCAGAATTCCCTCCTAAGCCACTTCCCTTGAGCACACACGAGAGTCTCTGATTTCTATTTCATCTTTCAGTGTTCCTCATCCATGTCTCGTGGCCCCACATGGCTCTTGCATAACACCCATGGTGGAGCATGAGGAGTGCTAACATGTTACTAGGCACCACGGAAGAGAGAAAAGCAGACTAACTCAGACACCACACACTGAGTACCCACTCTAGAAGACAGGTGCCACACCTGGGTACCTGTGTCCCCAAT
The DNA here is from genome assembly GCF_020740605.2 of Lemur catta. Lineage (NCBI taxonomy): Eukaryota > Metazoa > Chordata > Mammalia > Primates > Lemuridae > Lemur > Lemur catta. The sequence continues at coordinate 4,723,671 of NC_059150.1, read as the reverse complement.
CTGGAGAGGATTTGTAACTGGTATATGAAGACCCTGTCCCAGCCAAGTTGCATATGTAGCCACAAACTGCTGAGTCAAGAGTTTTCTCACCCCGCAGACTTACAGACGATGGCAATTTAGAAGGTAGCCCAAGCCTCATGGTGGCTGCAGAGAGACTACATTCTTCCCCAAACATTCAAGACCAGACACTCTCAGCCAAGAGACCAAAAGATCTTCCAGAAATAGTTCAGACATTCCCCTTTGATGTCTCAAGCCACTTTGGAGGCTTCCCATAGACGTGGAAAGAGCCAGAGAGTGTTTTCCTTGGACTCTTAGAAAATATTATTTCCCTGGGGAGTCCAAACTGGATGTGGGTTTGGGTCTGAAGAGCACCCCACTACTGTCACACCCTACCACACACACACACAGGGATTTTTGTGGGCCTTCCATCTTCTGCAACAGAATTTTCAGGGTGCTAGAGGCTCCTAAGGACCTGCCCCTCCAAAAACCACAGCTCCTCCCCCAACCCCCCGCAGTTCAATTTCCTTCTAATCTCAAAGACTCTGTTTCTGTGACTCACTCTATGAACAGGGGAAAATACACTTAGCTCACCCCAAATAGCCACGGTCTGGCTGGACCAAGTGCACAGCCAGACTGGGAGGAGGCACCGAGGAAGTGAGAGCAAGGCTCTTGCTCCTGATGTTGGACGCTGAAGTCAGATCTGCATAGCTCAAAGCCTCACTTCCTCCCTATAGTCCCACTCATGCTGACTTGTTCCATTCTCTCCCTCTTCTTGCAGAGAGACAAGATGCAGTGGACCTCCCTCCTGCTGCTGGCAGGGCTCTGCTCCCTCTCCCAGGCCCAGTATGACGATGACCCTCACTGGTGGTTCCACTACCTCCGCAGCCAGCAGTCCACCTACTACGATCCCTATGACCCCTACCCTTATGAGTCCTACGAGCCTTACCCCTACGGGGTGAATGAAGGTCCAGCCTATGCCTATGGCTCTCCATCCCCACCAGAGCCCCGCGACTGCCCCCAGGAGTGTGACTGCCCACCCAACTTCCCCACGGCCATGTACTGTGACAACCGCAACCTCAAGTACCTGCCCTTCGTTCCCTCCCGCATGAAGTACGTCTATTTCCAGAACAACCAGATCACCTCCATCCAGGAAGGCGTCTTCGACAATGCCACAGGGCTGCTCTGGATTGCTCTCCATGGCAACCAGATCACCAGTGATAAGGTGGGCAAAAAGGTCTTCTCCAAGCTGAAGCACCTGGAGAGGCTGTACATGGACCACAACAACCTGACCCGGATGCCTGGTCCACTGCCTCGATCCCTGAGAGAGCTCCATCTTGACCACAACCAGATCTCACGGGTCCCCAATAATGCTCTGGAGGGGCTGGAGAACCTCACAGCCTTGTACCTCCAACACAACGAGATCCAGGAAGTGGGCAGTGCAATGAGGGGCCTCCGGTCACTGATCTTGCTGGACCTGAGTTATAATCACCTTCGGAGGGTGCCTGATGGACTGCCCTCAGCCCTAGAGCAGCTGTACCTGGAGCACAACAACGTCTACACCGTCCCCGATAGCTACTTCCGGGGTTCGCCCAAGCTGCTCTATGTGCGGCTGTCCCACAACAGTCTTACCAACAGTGGCCTGGCTTCTAACACCTTCAATTCCAGCAGCCTCCTTGAGCTCGACCTGTCCTACAATCAGCTGCAGAAGATCCCCCCAGTCAACACCAACCTGGAGAACCTCTACCTCCAAGGCAATAGGATCAATGGTGAGAGCGTGTCAAAGGGGAGAAGGGGTTGGCTGTCTTTTTCACTTCAAAGACCCTATTCTGAGTGCTAGTGGCAATACAAGAGAAATAGAAGTAGAGGAACCAAGCAGAACGAATGAAGGAAGCTGACAACCAAGCCATACCCCTGCCCAAAAGGTACAAAGTAGCACACACTTACACTCCACAGCAGTGCTAAGAACATTCAAGTGGGGAGTGGGTTGGTTCAGAAGACTGCCCAGGAGAGGTAGGTTCCATTCTAGGTCTTAAGAGATAAGTGGGCATGGAATGGAGGGATGCAGGACAAAGCCATTCTTAGAGAATTGTCACAAAGGAACTAGCCATTAAACAGAGCACCTGTAGAAGACAGCCAGGAAATGCGTGTGTCTGAGAGGAAGGGTCATGTGTTGAGGAGCAGTAAGAGATGAGTTTGGAGAGGGTTTAGAGGGAAAAGTTCATACAGAGGGAGATTTAAGTTCAAATTTTAAGGTCCATCATGGGAGGAAGGTCAGCTGCTAAGAAACCATGGTGTCTATACTTACTCCCTGACCCAGAAGAGGGTGAGCTCTCTGGTTCCATTTGATCTACTCCTGCCTCTACAGCCTGGTCTTGTGTTTTGGTGTTTATTTGTTTTTTTAAACATAACAGCTGGTGGACAAAAATGTGCAGCCTCTCTGATCTGAATGCAGCACTTGTTCTGGTCAGTTCTCCCTGGAGTACAAGGATCCCCTGGTGGCAGGGCCGAGGTCCTCCCTGGGGTAACATGAGCCTGACCACCACAAAGCCTAGGACACTGGGCTTCTTGTTTTTAAACACTTCCCTGCAAATGCCTAAAGAAACCAAAAGTCCTTGCCCCTAAGAACAAAAATATTCATTTCAGATTGAATTATCTAGCTGCTTTTCAGCTCCCTTTCCTCTTAGGATCTTGTGTTCAGAACATGCTTATGTTACCCCAGGGCTTCTGATGTCTTAATCCCAGCTGGAAGGTACTGAGCCAGCATTTAACCTCCCTTCCTCTGTCAGCAAAGTCCTCTTCTCTCCGAGGAAGGGAGGACTCATTAATGACCACTGGCAAACGGCTTTGAAGTGGAGCCCGCTGAGAATGAACAGCACCATCAAAGCACTGAGAGGGACTGAGTTGTCATCCTCTCCCTCTCGTTCCTTTCTCCCCATGTGCTCAGGGAACAGATCAGTCATTCAGCAAGATGTTAACGAGCTGGACAGCCCTCTGAGTGAGAGCGGCTCCAGCCCCAGAGGGCAATACAGGAGCTGACAGTCGGGCAGGCAAGGTGAAGGGGAACCTGTCTGGTCCTTTAGTTTGAAGTGCAAGACACCATTGCGTACAGTCCAAACTGTTTTATTTAAAGCCTCTCTTTCTTTGGGGTCTTCTTCTTATGCCTGGGGCAGAGAGAGGTGCTCCTCTGTGACATTTTGAAGATGTTGCATGCCACAGAGGGTTTGACATTTCCCCACAGCTGCCTGTCACCCTGCCAGTAGTCACCAATAGTTACCTGCCACCCACTCAGCATCCAGGAGGATTGTCACATCAGAAATGTCAGACCTGTATGCTATGCTTCGTCACAGTTTGACCCTAAAAATGTGGCAGCAAAGAGCAGCTGTCATGCGAAAGAATCCATTAGTTAGCACCTAACTACACAATCAGAGCAAGCAAGGGTGGGAAAGGCTTTGTCACAGCATCCTGTCACCTCTCTGCCTTCACGCAGAACCACATCTCCGCTCAAATACAAGGTGGTCCACTGCTTCCAGAAGCTTGCCAGAAAATACAATTACTTTAGTGAAATGTCCCAAGGTCCTGCGAAAAAGTTCTCCTTTCAAACAGCCTAAAACATTTCAGTATCTACTCCAAATCCCTTCTTGTGCCATTTAAGCCTAATCCCCTTTTCTATGTATCATGTAGTCTCTCTCGTAGTCTTCTCTTTAGGAAAAATAACATCAATGCCTTATATTTTTTACATTAGTGAATTAATATATGTAAAGTTCTTGGTCCAGGGCCTAGTACATAATTTAAAAACCAATACATGATAACTATTAGCTTTTCTTCTCATTGCCACTTTGAAGTTGACAGGTAAGGTTTGTGGTGTTGTTTGCATTGCAAAGATAAGGAAACTGAGACACAGAGAAAGCCATCTCTCAAGATCACCCCGACTATGTTGTATAGACCCTGCATTTCTGCCTTCAGTATTAAAGGACCTAGAGCCAGGCATCTTTGACTGGGAACAGTGAGGAAGAGCTCTGATTCAGACCACTAGCAGGGAAACAGTTCCCCAAGCTCAGCCCCCTCTCCTAGGGCAAAACCTAGGGCAAAAGCAAGGGACATCTCCCTGGCATAGCTACTCAGGGACCTAGGGATGGGGGTGTGGATTGAAGCAACCCTCTGGGGGAGGACTTGAAAGAAGAACAGGAACTCAAGGGCAGGCAGGGGAATAAGAGCTGGTTCTCTCCCTCATTCTTCCCTCCTCCACCAGCATCTCCCTCAGTTTTTCCAGCCTGGCAACAGCAAGGGAACACAGCTCGGAATGTTATTCGGAAGTTTTGGGATCCAGTAGAGCAGGGTGGGTACACCAGGAGGAATTTGGAAAGACTTATGTCAGTATTTAATCTGGGCTGGAAAATGTGCTCCTGTGCCTCCAGGCAGAAGCCCTGTGCTATTCACGGGCTTGGGAAAGACGAGCGGGGGAGGGGCTCACAGTGCCCGGCGTGTGGCTAGAATCTATATACACTGTGTGTCTAGTTCCCCACAAGTATGCCCCATATTTATACACCCACATCTGAGATCCAGGATTTTAGCAGACAGTTTGAGGGCTCCAGACTGGGATAGAGAATCCATCACTGAGCCTATAGCTCAGTCCCAAACAGGACTGGAAGTAGTATTTAAGCTGAGCCTCTTGACTTCTTCTCCCTACCCACCCCACTCTGTGTACACAGATAACATAGACCAAGCCCCTGGCCTAGGCTCTGCCCCCAACCTGCCCACTCAGAGGCACTTAATCTATTCCTTGGGACCAGAAAGGAAACATCCAAAAAAGCATTCCGGATCTTCTATCCCACTGCGAGTGTTCTCAAAGAAGGGTATTTCCCATTCTCCCCCTGTCTTCCCAGGGTCTACTCTTCGGGCCTAGATTTTCTGACTTATGTTCGCAGCACAAGTTAACTTGCTGCAAGCTTACCCCGTCTTGTCTGGGTCAGTTCTTTACAGAGACTGAAAATAATTGATAATGTTAATTTAAAAACATTTTCTTCATCAGCCTATTTAAGCTCTCCATACTGTCTTCCTTGAACCTTCATTTTCATGCCCATAACCTCCCCCAAGGGGAGCCTCCACAGTCACCCCTAGGCAGAGAGCTAGCAAGGCCTTCCTCCTGCTCCTCCTGCCTGGCCCCAGACGGATGCCCAGCTCCTGACCACCACTGCACGCTCAGGGACAGCTCTGGTGGAACCAAAGCAAGCCTCAGCTCCAGGTCTGCTCAAGTGTTACAGCCGCCAGGGATGTACCCATGCTTGCTCTTACCTTCAGGACTCCACGGCTAACTTCCTCCAAACCCCCTTTGCAGAGAATGACAAGAACAATTTTCCTGAAAGCCTCATTCCCCACGTCGAAGGCAGCCCTTAGAGGCTTCAGCAGCTTTCAGTGCTGACTTTTGCTGTCCCTGCTGGAGTTTTAGCTGAGTTCTTGTTTTTGATTTTTTTTTCCTTTTAAGTTACTGAACCAGTAGAGTGGACACAGAAGTGGTTGATTTGTCAGAGAGGACAACCAGAGGGAGAACAGAGTGAATGGCAGCAGAAGAATTTATGTTAAAACCAAACAGAACTATTGTATCTATTAGGGGTCTGTGGTTTAGGAGGAAATCTCCCCAAAAGGGGACTCTTTTGAGGTTTAAAAAAATAGGTAGGCCATAAAAATGTTAAACACAAGAGGCATGGAAATTATTTACCTGACTTTTGAGGTCCATGGCAGCCCCAGTACTCTGTGAGTTTCCAGCTTTAACTCAGAGCCTTGCTCATTCCTCTGGCAGTACCCAGAACGTAGCTGTGCAACCCCCTCAAAGCTCTGCCTGCAAAGATGCTTGTCTCTCCGCCCAGGCTTTCTCTCTTTAATTTCCTGCCACTTTCTCTATTTGCAAAATGGCAGGAGATATTTAAGTCCCTCCATTTTCCCAGTTTTCCTTCTCATAGCAATTCAGAAAAGCCCTCCCTCTCCAAAAGCAATCAAGCGCTAAGTGTCCACGGCTGGTCTTTGGCTACAATCTGCTTCCCCCTGCTGCCCACAGGAAAAAACAAAAGCGAACAAACCAAAACCAAACCAAACCAAACCAAACCAAAACAAAACAAAACAAAACAAAACAAAACAAAACAAAAAAACAGGTCCTGGAGGGAAGGACTTTCAAGTGTCTGCAAAGCAATGTACAGGTGGGGCTGGGGCGTGAGGTGATTAGGAAGCCAAGCTGCAGGTGCAGCCACAGCCCCGACTCTGTCCCTAGCTCTGCCCGCTAGCGCTCTGATTCCAGTCCTGGAAAAACGTCTACCTCACCGCCCCCCGCCCCAAGTTCGACCCCTTGTGTCAAAAGGCCTTATCTAAGCAGCCCCACGGACGCTGTCTAACCTCACTGTGGACCCGGGTCCCTGATCTGGGCGTCTCGCGCGCCACCCCTGCTCCTCCTGTTCCCACAGAGTTCTCCATCAGCAGCTTCTGCACCGTGGTGGACGTCGTGAACTTCTCCAAGCTGCAGGTGCTGCGCCTGGACGGGAACGAGATCAAGCGCAGCGCGATGCCGGCGGACGCGCCCCTCTGCCTGCGCCTCGCCAGCCTCATCGAGATCTGAGCAGCCCTCGCGCCGGGCACCGGGCGGAGAGCCCCCGCTGCCCCACTGCATTTGGCTTGATGGTTTGGTTTGGCTTTTGCTGGAAGGTCTGGGACAAACCATGTGACAGAAGTCCAAGGGCTCTCTCTGTAGTCTTCTTCCCTGTAGGCAGGGTTGGGTGGGGTCAGGGACAGGTGGCCTTCTGCTGAGCACATTGGCAGAAGCTCTCTCTTTTCCAGGGACAGCAGTGGAATCATTCCTGGAAGTTCCAACCCCAGAAATTTCACTACTCTTCTTCCTGATCATCTGATGCCGTGGAACTTTAAGTTGCTTGAGCAATAGTTCGCAATTGTACTTTTCCAACATTCTCTGACTCTCTGTGAGTAGCGCTTGACAGCTCACCCTATGTGTTGGGCTGGCCGTGCAGTTACTCTGGGCTCCTATTCGTTGCTCCTCAAAATATACCTCTTGCCCAGCCACCTCCTCCCAAGTCCACCCCATCGGCTCACCTTCCTCCACAGATGCCTCTTCTATGCCTTAGGTGGAGTCAGGAGACCCCAAGGCATGTGAGCATCTGCCCAGCGACCTGTGGAGAGAACCCACACTTTTGTCTGAGGTTGAAAGGATACTAAGAGTCACCTCTACACCTCCCTAACCACACCCCTTGAAAGCCACCAGATTAAAGGTCACCAGCATGATGATAATATTCGTGGCCTGGTATAGGAAGGGACAACCAACCTCAGGCGTAAGTAAATGTATGGGGCTACATTTTAGCAGCTGGGTAGCTCTTTGAAGATGGATCAGACTTCAGGAGAGGAAAGGCCAGACTTGGCTTGTCATCGGCATCCATAACAGGGCAAACATGCTGAGTTGAGGAAGCAGCCCCAGTAGTTCCATTCTTGCCCAGTACTTTCTGCATTCCCAAGACCACCCTACTTGGGCCTTTATCCTCAAAGGTGGAGGCCAGGTGGTTTTCAAAGCATGCAAAAAAATAGTTTGTCCTTTCCTTTTATCCAAGCAGGAAGGTTCTATATCCTAATGATAAAGACAGACTCCAACCAGCCCTGGATTTGCCTGCTAGACCAAAGGAGGATAGAAGGACGTGGTTAATCTATATTATCTGATTTGTCCTAAGGCCAGAGTTAAAAGTACCAGTTCTGGCTGAGGTCCGTGAAGCCCATGGAACCCAGGCCAGGCAGCCAAATCTCGCCTGTGCTGGGCACAAAATCCTCTGCTTTCACATCTCTGAGCTACACCCTCATTACTGAAGATGCTGTTGCTTTATAGCTTGGCTGGAGAGCAGTTAATTCTTCCCATTTCTAAAAGGTAATGTTGCCTGGGGCTTAACCCACTTGATCTTTTGGGCACTGTTGGGATGGAGCCATCTGGGCAGGCAGGGCAAGGACTGGTTGAGGAAAATTAGCTCGAGTCTGGTCCCTGCCGAGATGCCGTGACATCCCTGATACTGTGTATGCTTTGAAGCAGCTTTCCTGAGACGGGAAGGGGGGGATCCTTGGACTATGTTCTTGGCTCCAGACCCTGAAATCCACAAAAGCCAAACCAGCTCATTTCAACAAAGGAGCTCTGATGCGAGGGGCAAGGCTGCCCTCTGCCCCAGGGCTCTTCAGAAAGCACCTGCATGTGGACACCATCATGCCTCTATAAAGAATCCTTACTACAGGAAAGCATGAGTGGTGGCTAACCTGACCAATAAAGTCATTTTACGATTGCATCTGCAAGAATGGAGTCATTTAAACCAGACTACAGGAGGGTTACTTTAGGGGGACCTAGTGGGATCACATAGCCCTTGGACTGAATCCTTCTCTTTCTCATCTATTCTGTTTGGGCAGATGTAGCTAAGAGGCTAAAAAGGAACCTGTATAAGAGCTATAGGTAGCAACTTTTATGTTCTGGAAGTTCTTCCTTAAGTCTATCTTCAACCCTACTATCTGCACATTCCCTTTCATTTAGTCCCCAACAAATAAAGAATAACTGGTTTTTTTCAATCCTTTCAATATTTTTCTCCTTCCACCACCACCCTCTCTCGTCAACCCAGTAATTCTACATCTGGGCCCGTCCTGGGTATTGTTGTCTTAACCGCTCCTGCCCTCTTGTGGCAACTGTGCAGAACTGAGGGCAGCCAAGCTTAAAGCCCATTGGTCCTGGAAGAAAATAAGCATTTAGCCTCTCATCTGTTCCTTCATTCATCCTCCTAAAAGCCTCTTGAAAGCCTGTAAGTGCCAGATGTTGTGCTAGGTGCTTAGCAAATGTCGTGTAAGTTAGGAGGCCAAGCTAGGCTTGTGCTTTCAGAACAATCTACTGTTTTCTGACAGGGAAATAACAACAGATATTTATTGGACACTAATATATTCCAAATTCTGGGCCAAGCATATTGCAAATGTCACAACTCTATCTTAAGCCAAAATAAACTAATTTGACTATAATTCTCTGCAGCAAAAATTAGGCAGGAATGAATGTGTGTGAAACAAGCAGAAAGAAATCATCTCTCTGACCACAGTCCTCTCTTCAAAGACAGCAGGTTAAGCCCATCTGCCTTGGATCTTCAGTACGGAGAGATGCCATGGGAAGGAGGTGGAGATGGGACGTGTAGGGAGAGAACTATCCAGCCTTCAAGGAGGAATCCTCTGCCTCTCAGCATTGTCTCTTAGCGGCTCTCATGAGCATTGGAAATTGGGGGTGAGGGAGGTCAGCATTGAACCCACTTAGACAGAGGAGGGAAAAGAGCTGGAGCCAGGCCCAGCCCTGCTGTAAGGCTTCCCTCATTTCTATATCCGGTGCTTCTCAAGGGAGTAGCAAGAATAGATTATCCCTCAAGCCCAGCTGACTCTTTTTCTTTAAGCTACCATTTGATCAGTACTTATTATGTGCTAGGGGCATTACGTATGTCACCTTGTTTACTATTCCTCACCATTCTGTGCCATAGGCACTATTGTCTTCACTATTTTAAAGAGGAGAAAACTGAGAACAAAGAGGCAGAGGTCACCCAGGAAGGACACATCAAGGCTAGGATCTGCCCCAAGTCACATGTCTCCCCAGCCTGTAATTTTGCAATACTGTTTCTCTGTGCCATCCTGAAGATCCTCCTATTACTGAATTCCTAGATATAGGTGGGAGGCATGGGGGTACACAGGCTGTCATAAATGGAGAGATACCGTCTTACATTTTTGGGGTGGACTTAAATTTATTCTGCTGGCATTCACAGTCCCCTCATGAATTTTCCAATTAAAATTCACTCTTCATCCATAAATGTTTACTGAGTGCCACTTGGAAAGCACTGGGGATGCTGCAGAGAGCAAAAGCAAACAGTCCCTGCCCTTGAAGGGTTTGTAGTCTACTGCAGTGACAGTCATTGAACAACAACAGAAAAAAAGAAAAGAAAAATCACAGGGAGGATGGTGTAGTTACATGGTGGTAGTGAACACCATCATGCCTCTATAAAGAATCCTTACTACAGGAAAGCATGAGTGGTGGCTAACCTGACCAATAAAGTCATTTTACGATTGCATCTGCAAGAATGGAGTCATTTAAACCAGGCTACAGGAGGGTTACTTTAGGGGGACCTAGTGGGATCACATAGCCCTTGGACTAAATCAGCCGTCTTTCTCATCTATTCTGTTTGGGCAGATGTAGCTAAGAGGCTAAAAAGGAACCTGTATAAGAGCTATAGGTAGCAACTTTTATGTTCTGGAAGTTCTTCCTTAAGTTTATATTCAACCCTACTATCTGCACATTCCCTTTCATTTAGTCCCCAACAAGTAAAGAATAACTGGTTTTTTTCGATCCTTTCAATATTTTTCTCTTTCCACCACCACCCTCTCTTGTCAACCCAGTGATTCTGCATCTGGGCCGGTCCTGGGTATTGTTGTCTTAACCGCTCCTGCCCTCTTGTGGCAACTGTGCAGAACTGAGGGCAGCCAAGCGTAAAGCCCATTGGTCCTGGAAGAAAATAAGCATTTAGCCACTCATCCGTTCCTTCATTCATCCTCCTAACAGCCTCTTGAAAGCCTGAGAAAGGGCTGTGAAGATGAGCACTGGTCTACCTGAGGATTATCCAGGAACCTGGCCTGGATACTCTGAGATATGGAAGGGGATCGTGGTAACATAGATGAAGAGGTGGGAGGACGGGGCCCCGGCAGAGACAGCAGCACGTGTAAACACCCTAATGCAGAAGGAAGCTTCTGAGGCACAAGACAGCGAAAATGGCTGGAGCACGGAGAACAAGAGAGTTTCAAGCTGCGTACTGCCTTCATTCTCTTATTTCAGATCCAGTACCAAGAAACAACTACCACCATTCCAAACCCAGGTCCCAGGGCCTGCCCTACACGCCGTCTCACAGTTCTGCCTTCAGGCCACTAGAGGGCAGCATCTCATCTTGCACCGTCAGCCTTGTCGGAACCCTTTGAAGCCTGCTGTCTCCAGTGCGCTCCAGTCCCAGCCCCACTGGACGCTAACCAGAAGTCAGGGCACCGGCAGGCACAGTGTAACCAGAGGTCTTCACTAAAATTTTTGTGTCCTGTGGATCACTATGGCAGTCTGGCGAGGCCTGTAGACCTTTTCTCAGAATGTTTTTAAAGGCATAAAATAAAGGGCCCAGAATTTCAAAGGAAACCAATTACATTGAAATACAGTTATCAAAATATAAAATACATAAATTTTGATTTAGTCATATATATGTTTCTTTATTAATGCAACAAATAACAAGATTTTGCAAGAGGTCTAATTAACTATAGTCATTTCAAAGTTTTTTTTTTTTTTTGAGACAGAGTCTCACTCTGTTGCCCAGGCTAGAGTGCCGTGGCGTCAGCCTCGCTCACAGCAACCTCAAACTCCTGGGCTCAAGTGATCCTTCTGCCTCAGCCTCCCAATTAGCTGGGACTACAGGCATGCGCCACCATGCCTGGCTAATTTTTTCTATATATATTTTTAGTTGTCCAGATAATTTCTTTCTATTTTTAGTAGAGACAGGGTCTCGCTCTTGCTCAGGCTGGTCTCCAACTCCTGACCTTAAGCGATCCTCCCACCTTGGCCTCCCAGAGTGCTAGGATTACAAGTGTGAGCCACCACGCCCGGCCCATTTCAAAGTATTGATGAGTGTGTCATTTCAAACTATTTCCAATGACTGTAATGTGATATAAAATAAAAATATCTGTGATTTCAGCTGGTGACAAAGCCTCAGGTACTAATACTGCTGTGCTTTGTTACCTTTACAATGAAAGGGGATGCTAAATTTCCATTAGATGTATGAAAAACAAAGATATTTTTTCTCATCCAAGTTCATGAACCTTTTCTAAGTCAGGTTAGGGAAAGACAGGCAGAAATGTGGATCGTAGAGGGAAGGCAAGAAAAACAGCCGAGGCATGATCTTTTCTCTCTATGAGCATAGCTCAATCACTCAACAAATTTTTACTAAATTCAAACCCTGAGCCAGACAATGTGTTAGTAGTTGATGCATTTAGTGTATGAAAGAATGAATGTCAAGCTCTCAAGGTACTTGCCATGGAGTTTGATGGAAATAGTAATAACATTCATTTTGTCTTAACCATTTAAAAAAGACACTTAGTTCATTCAAGAACCCATAAGGCTTCTGGCCACCACTCCTGGTGGCTCACGCCTGTAATCCTACCACTCTGGGCATCTGAGGTAGGAGGATTGCTAGAGCTCAGGAGTATAAGACCAGCCTGAGCAAGAGTGAGACGTGCCCCCCCCATCTCTACAAAAAAATAGAAAAATTAGCCAGGTCTGATGGCACATGCCTGTAGTCCCAGTTACTGGGGAGGCTGAGGAAGGAAGATTGCTTGAGCCCCAGGAGTTTGATATTGCTGTGAGCTATAATGATGCCACTGCACTCTAGCCCATGAGGCAATTTGATGTAAGTGCCAAATGAGGTATAGGGACAAGTTTTTTTTTTCTAAGAGGGAGGAATGATGAGGGCTGGTGGCCAGGAAAGCTGTAGGAGCAGTCCCAGCACCCTCTCCCTAGGGGCTTGTGAAGTACTTCTTTATTTGCCAGCTCAGCCATTTATTCTACAAAGCACTCAGGTACTGGGGTCCACAGCTGAAGTATGTCCTTAGGAGACTCAGTATCCTGTGTAGATCTTCTCAAACTCCCCCAGAAAGTTCTCTGCCTCAAACAGACAGATGGGAGCTGGTCGACATGACTCCTGCCATCGGCTGAGCCGCTGGGTGACCCAAGCCACCAAGTTGTGCCCAAACGGAGCAAACACATTGCTTAATCCTATGGCAGCCTGAGTTTCCAGAGAAGCAATCCTTCCTGGAAACTAGGCCATGCCCTAGGGACAGAACCCATATGTGGTGTGAGACAGAATGACACAATGGACTGCACCAAGTCCTTGTCTGGGTCACGTGCCCCAGGAAGCAGAAAAAGAGGGGGAACTACCACAGAAAGACTGGAATAGACAAAAGGACCAAACAGACCCTGCTCACCCATGCTGGGCTCCAGCAGGAATTGCAAATACTAAAGATGAATGAGCTGCTCCCACCTATGTGTCCAGGTTGCCAGCTATGCTTAGGGGAGAAAGAACAAAATTACACTTGACCCAGTTTAGGAAATAATAACAGGAAATGGGTCAGAGCCTCAGGAGGCAATAAGAAGACCTACCTATATAAGCAACAGCATTGGAAACTGGGGACGTGGCGGGGGGTCAGACTTGAACCCACTGAAAACCCACCAGAGGCAATAAACCAGCAGCCCTGGCCTTGCATTCTACCCCAACAATCCCCACATCTTTTCCATAGGTGTTTTACAGAGCCACGGGTCTTGGAAAAATAGGAATCTGGAGACAGGCTGGGACAATAACAGAAGCATGCCATCGGTGCCAGGCTTAGCTGGCAGTCCCAGAGGCAGATCTGACTCAGATACTAAGACCAATAATGGCAGTTTGCACAAGAAGGTGTGGGGAAAGTTATTCCAAGGAGGAAGCCAGAAAATCAAGTCCCAAAGTTGAACCAGATGTACGTGGTCAAGGTATCGGGGGCATAAGCAGCTCCAAGCTCAGTAGTAAGGGCAAGTCAGGATCAGAGGGGGATGTCACTATGCCACATGGGAATGGGCCCAGTACAGCCCTAATGGCTTGGGCCCAGTGCAAATGTCAGGTGGTGTTTCCTAACCCATCCTCATATGTGGAGGCTCTCAGACCACAGGCACCTTAAAAGTATGAAGAGCATCTCTCATCTGGCCTCAATAATTATATTTTCTGAACCAAAAATTATGACACACTTTAATAAATACCTATGTCTTCATGGCACCATAAAACAGTACAGTTAGTATAGTTGTAAGCATTTGTGTCCTAGAACAACCAAGACATGCAATCAACAAGGACCACTGGGGTCAGACCACCAGACAGAGGGAGGGGTTGGGTCAGTCCCAATTCTTAGATTGCAAGCAACAAAAAACTGAAGTTAGCAATTTAAGCAGAAATAGAATTCATTCATTTGTTTTCTTAAAGGTGGGTGGCATATCAGGTAGCTCACAGAATCTCTGGGATGGCTCTAGACTAAGCTGGAAGGTCATGCAGCCAGAAACGATACCCAAAGTCATGCCCATGAAGACCCCACACTCACCCCTGCCCCCCGAGACACAGACAGTGGAGCTCCATTTATGGGAACCACTGCCGTTCCTGCCTGTGGGATCTGGGTATCACTGCCATCGCTGCGCTGCCCTCACCAGAGTGGGTTCTGCATGGCCTTTGACTTTTCATGTCACTAACTTTCAATTTTGAGTCAAATTGGCAGAACCAAGTTATGTGCGAGTGCCCTAGCGGCAAACGAGACTGGGAAGTGGGTATCTGGCAATCTCAGCCTCAGCAGTAGGAGTCAGGCTCTGTCTCACACAGCGGGGAACTTCCCAAAATAAACAAAGGGCTCAGATGCTGAGCACCAAACAAACGGCATATTTTTCTTTCAAGAAATCTGTGGAAGGGGGGTTGTGAGGTGCATTCATCCTTCTACCAGCTGCCACGACAGCTCTCTGGAACTGGGGAACAGAGACGCCAACAGGGGCCTAGGTGTTCTTATATAAATTAGGACTGCCACATACAAATGCCTCTTTCCTCTGAATCCAGAAATACTTCATTCTGGTGAAAGCTAACACTGCGTTGAATCTGGTTTCCAATATGCGGAATCCATCTGTGTTTGTTTCCTAGGGCTGCCGAAACAAAGCACCCACAAATGGGGTGGCTTCAAACAGTTTTCAAAATGTATTTATTCTCCCATAGTTCTGGAGGCCAGAAGTCCAAAATCAAGGAGTTGGCAGAGTCCTGCTTCTTCTGAAGGCTCTAGGAAGAATGTAGAGGAGCTGGAATCCTCTTCCAACTTCTGGTGATTCCTGGGGTCCCTTGTGCAAGCGTAACTCCGATCTCTGCCTGCCTCCGTCTTCATGTGGCCTCCTTCTCTGTCTCTGTGTCCTCCCCTCCAGACATTAGATTTAAGACCCACCCTAATTCAGTATGATCTCTTCTTTTCTTTCTTTTTCTTTTTTCTTTTCTTTTATTTTTTGAAAGAAGATCTTACTCCGTTGCCCTGGCTAGAGTGCAGTGACGTCATCATAGCTCACTGCAACCTCAAACTTCTGGGCTCAAGGGATCCTCTTGCCTCAGCCTCCTGAGTAGCTGGGAATATAGGCGTGTGCCACCACGCCCAGCTAATTTTTCTATTTTTTGCAGAGACGGGGCCTTGGTCTTGCTCAGGCTAGTCTTGAATTCCTGAGTTCAAACGATCCTACTGCCTCAGCCTCCCAAAGTGCTAGGATTACAAGCATGAGCCACCATGCCCCGCCCCTTTTTTAAAATTTTGAAATTTTTATTATTATGGATATGTAATCATTGTACAAATTTATTTTATGCTCTCATCTTGACCCTTAATTAATTACATTTGCAAAGACCTTGTTTCCAGATAAGATCGCATTCTAAGGTTCTTGGTGGGTATGGGTTTTGCGGGGACGCTATTCAACCCACTACACCATCTAACAGGGACTTCCCTAAAGCAGACTAAGAGAGCTTCATCTAGGATGTCAGACAGATGTTTCTAGGGCTTTGGGAATGGAATATCAGCCAAGTATTATACTAAACTCCAGGCGCCAGAGACCCGGGTCCTGCTGTCTGGTGGATCACACCCCGAGAATGGCAAAAATGGTCCAAGGTAGGCATCACGTATTCACCAAACTAAGTGACAGAGAAAAAGAAGAGAGGACATCTTTTTGGGTTGGTGTAAGTAGATGACAACTCACATAAATCCTTGAGTCTACATCTTTTGTTCTTTATTAATTATGAAATATTTCAAACCTACAATGAAGCACAGAAAGTAACAAAGACCCACGTATTTACCATGCAGATTTACCATTAACATTCTGTTTAATGCTAACATTCTGTCATATTTGCTTTAGGTAATTTTTCTGATTTTTACAAAATTGAGTGGGTCTGTGGAATTTAGGCAAGTTTTTAAGAAAATAAAACATTGAAACTACATTTTAAGTCCTCTTTTAGCTCCTTCCATTTCTCTCTAGAGGTAACCTTCTGAGGCACGTGCGTTTTTATACTTTTATTACATATTGACATACCCATAAACTAGAGAGTCATGTGTGTCTTTAAATTTTACACAATGGTATCATATGTTATGTATCACTCTGATATTTTCATGGAAACATTATGTGTTCGAGATTTATCTTTACGAAAAATTTATCTTGAACATTATACATTCAAGAATGAATCCATATTGATTCTTGTAGTTCCATTTTATTCATTCTAGCCTTTGTAAATTTATTTCTCTATTTTCCTTTTGAAAGACATTTAGATTGTTTTCAATATTTTATTGTTAGAAATATAATGTAGCAAACATTGTTTTATTTGTTTCTTTGAGCTTATATTTGAGAGTCTCTCTAGGGTATATACCAGGGCTTCTCTGCAGAGGCATTTTTTGGCACTTGGGGCTGAATAATTCTTTGCGGGGCAGGGGTAGGCGGGTGGAGAGGAATAGACATCCTGCAGGTTGTAAGATGTTTAGCAGTATCCCGGCCTTTATCCACTAGACGCCAGTAGCACCCACCCTCTGCCCCCATCCCTGTGGAAACAATCAAAAATGTCTTCAGAGTTGCCAAATGTTATCTAGAGCAGTGGTCCCTGACCTTTTTGGCACCAAGCATGGGTTTCATGGAAGACAATTTTTCCACAGATGGGAGTTGGGGGGGCGGTGGGAGGAGGGACGGTGGAGCAGTGTGGCCCTGGGGTTGGGGACCGCAGCTCTAGAGAGCAAAATCACCACCAGTTAGGAGCCACCGGCATATATGCCTAGGAGAGAACTGATGAGTCATGAAGTGTGACCAGTTTACCTTTACTAGATACTGTCAAACTGCTCTCCAAAGTGGTGGTACAAGCGTACACTCACACCATCAGTACATGAGGGTCCCCTTTTCCCCACATCCTTCCAATGCCAAATACTGCTTCAGAATTTAGAAATTTTGTCACATTGATAGGTGTGATTTGGTACTGATTTTAATTTTAATTGGCATGTCCCATCTTTTGTTTTCAAAGATGATAGCAATTACACTGATCTATTTCTTCTCAGAAGTCAACCTGGCCTGGGGGGCAAATGCAGAGATTAGGAGGGTTACAGTAGCACTCTTCTTCCTCTTGTGGAAGGAGGAAGAGAGATGGCCTTTCTTTCCAAGCACAGGAGGGACACAGGCAACAGTACCCCTGATGTCCACCCAGGGCCCACCCCAGAGCAGCTGCTGCAGCTACAATGGCTGTGTTGGCATTTGTAAGCAGCAACAGGGGGCAGGTGCAGGTGAGAAGGCATCAGGAACAGGTACGACATGACTGTAGGTGAAGGGCAGCACCAAGGGTGAGCAGGAGAGAAGGCCCCTGGGAATGCACTGGCATCTCCCCCAGCCCAGGACTCACATCAGGCCACGACTCACGGGTGCTGAAGACAGCAGCAAGGATGGATTGTAAGACCCCGTGGTCTGCCAAGGACAGAAGGAAGAGGTAAGAGACCAGCAGCTGTTCCGCACAAAGTGGGGCATATCACCAATTTATCCTTTCCTTGCAGGATAAAACTGGATAGGTGGGAACCATTATTATAACCCACAGTCAGTACCACACATTAGTGTTTTATGTGTTAGTTGAGCTACCTGCTTAGACTGTAAATTCTTTAATGGTAGGGATCAAATCATATGATTCCTCCAAATACTCCACCTCAGTTAACACACAGCCGGATTCATAAGTTTTTAACAACACCCGTGGGATCGTATTCTTTTAGGCCCAATGAAAAGAGTGGTGTGAACTGAATTTAGTAGCCCATTACCCACCCACCCCCCCACACACACCTTTTTTCAGAAAGTGTAAAGCGCTTTCAATTCCACGACCTCATTTCTTTTCCGAAAATGTCTATACAGTAAGGAGAGAGGTATGATTCATGCTATTTTACCGATAGGGTCATTGAAACCTTGCACGTTCAATTGACTTGTCCCTAAAGCCACAGACTCTGAAACCCAGGGCTACTGGCTCCCCATTGAACTACATCCCACTGCTGTGGGCTTCTTGCCCTCCCCCCTGTCCCTACCGTCAGGCACCACCAAAATGTCCCAGACACATCGTCACTTTCATTCTTAACAATGTAAAACATCAACAAAAGCCCATTCTGACATCAACCCAGCCCAGCAGGTGACAGAACTGGACAGCGGCCAAGTGAGCACTGCATGGCCAGTCTCCACATTCACTGAGGAAAATCTATGCACCAGCATGTATATACCAGGCAGGCAAGAGAATACAGAGGGCTGAGTGTCCAGGTGACAAGAAGGTGACAAGAAAGGACTTCAGGAGAGGGGTTTGGGGAAAATTGGCAAGCGCATCTTGGTATCAATGTGGGTATATGGAGAGATCAGGTAGGACACTCCGGGAGTCCATGACAAAATGAGAATGTTAAAAACCCTATTGAAATAGGGGACGTTATTGTAAAGCCTAAGGTGCTGCTGTTTAAAGTTTTTGGGAGAAAGGAATCTGAAGAAAAGTCCTTGAAGAAAAGAGGAATCCTGTCCTGTCAAGAAATTTCTCCCTCTTTTTAGTTTTCTTCATGAGCTAAAATCAGGGCCCATCCTAGGGTCGGGGCTTTGAGACTATACTAAATTTTATTCTGTGTCTTATATCACTTTATTAGTAGGAATTTCAAATGTCCCTAGGATCTAGTGTTATCCTTAGCACCTAAACCAAGAATGGAGAGCTCAGGTAAAATGTGAGAAAAAAATACTCATTCCTTTGTTATAAACACCCAAAATAGTATCATCATTTATTAGGCAATTATGTGCCAGGCATTTCGTCACAATGATGCTAGGAGTAGGTGCCATTATTATCATTAGTACTTTTCCTAGGAGGAAACTGAGGCTCAGAGAGGTCAAGAAACAGCTCAGCGTAACACAGCAGGCGGCAGAGGCGGGGGTCCCATGCTGGTCACTGGTCTCGAGTCTAAATGTTGACGCTCAGTTCTTTGAATCTATGGGTAGGGCTGGGGGAGGGGTGAGGTGGGAGGACAGTTATCCAGGATACTTTGGTTTACAATCCATGTCCTCAGAAACTGTATTCCCCACCACAAGACGCAGGCGGGAGCCCGCAGCCACGGTGTAAGGTTTTCGAAGGTGGCCGGCGACGGCGACAGGAGCCCAGTCAGGTGGCTGCGGCCAGGGGAGGGCGCGAACACGCGCAGACACACGAGAAGGAAACGAACGGGGCCGAGTGACAAACGTGGGGAAACGCTTGGCCAAGTCCCGAGGGCCCGTGGAGGGCGGGCTGGAAAAGGCTGGAGGTCCGGGAACGCGGAACCCCCGGATTCCCTGAGTCTCCGGACGAGGCCTGCGAAGCGAGGACGCGTCCGCGGCTTGGGGGCCTGAGGAACTCGGGCAGCAGGTGGCAGGAGGGGACCCAGCCAGGCACAGCAGCCGCCCCGCCTCGGCCGCTCCCACCGCCTCGCCCTCTTTCTGAAAGGCCCCGTTCTCCACAGCCGCCCCGTGAGCAAGTGGCTGGGAAACCACCTAGTGCCCTCAGCCCCGCTTTTTTCCCTCTCTCTCTCTTTTAGTTCTTCCCTGCCAAACCGGCAGCGTCAAGCTGGGTTTTGATTGGCCCGCTCCGCTCCCGGGCCAGCCAATCAGCAGCTTGTTGCCAAGGTGGGGCTTCCCCAAAGGGGGCGGAGGCCGGGGCGCGGGCGCTGTTGCCGGGCGAAGAGAGCAGACTGGCGAGCGCGCTTGGTAGCGCTTGATGGCCCCAGTCAGACGCTCTGTGGGGATTGAGGGACGTGGGTGGGTGAGCGAGGGCTCCTCCCTCGGCCCATATCCTGACACCTGCCCGCCCTCGCATCCCAGCCGGCCGTCTCTCCCTCCTGCCCGAGGCCCTCCCCCGGCTGGGCTAAGTCGACGGTTCCATCTGTAAAATGGGGCTAACACCGGTGCCCCAACTGCCACAAAGCAAGGGTCTCGACGACAGGGTCTGGGGCTGTCCTGGTGAAGGGGGAAGAGGGGCGCAGGCGGGAAAGGGGGCTACCTAAACAGGGCTATTGTTCTAGAAACGGTAAAATATATATATATATATATATATATTTCCAGCCATGGCTTAGTTACAGAGAAAGGGTGGAGGCAAATCTACACCCTCCAAAAATTCTCCTTGGGCCTCACACCCGGTTCCCAAATCCCATGTCTCTCCGTTTCCGCTGTGTGGCCTATATAAAAGCCCCCCGACCTGGTAATGACAATAATAATATTTAATGACATTTGGTGTGCGCTTGCCGAGAGCCAGGCACTCTGAGTGCCTCACATTTATTGATCGATCCTGTCAATACCTAATAGGCACTAATTTACCCTCAGTTGAAGGAAGAGAAACCAGGCGTTGAGAGGTTAAGTCACTTGCCTGTTGTCACAGAGCTGGGACACGGTACAGCGGATTTGTACTATACTCAGCAGCGGGTTTCCACCTGGGGACCCCCCGACCTTGCTCTACGAGACGTAGCCCTTCCTGCTGCTCTGTCAAAGAAAAGGCTAGAATGTTTGCCTTCTGGAGCAGTGCACGCCCCCCAAGAACGGGGCCTCCAGTTACCGGCCTTCTCCAGACTCCCAAGGGACTCGCTGCATGTTCTCACCCACATAAAATGAAACCAGATAAAATGGTGAATTTTATGGTAGGTGAATTTTACCACAATAAAAAAAAAAATAAGAGAAAAATAAAGCCAGACAAAATTCTCCTGCCTATGGGTCCAGTCCTAGCCAGGTGAGCCAGGCTGGAATATTGCTCAATGCCAGAAAAGAGGTGAAATATTAACGCACCAAACTGGACAGTTCTGTGGTATATTTCCAAAATGGATTGCACTTTGGGCAGACAGCAACTCTGAGGCCGGGGAGTGCTGAGACCCGGCCCCCAGCTGGTGTTGGGAAAGGCTGTCTGCAGGGCACTCTGAGGGTCAGGGGGACCTTCGCGGTTTCACTTCCCGGTCCCCATGCTGTGACTCTCAGAGCCCTCGCCTCCGCTCAGCCCCTCCCTGCCCCCTCACTCCCGTCCACCCACCCTGCAGCTCCTGGGCACGCCATCTGCCTGTCCTCCCCCTTCCCCAGGGACTTAGCTCCTCGCATTGAGCCCTTTAAATAATTAAATGCCCCAGAGCCTCCCCCACACGGATCCCCAGCCCCTGGCCTGGGGTGTTATTCAAAGACCAGGAGCTGGGCTGGAGAGCTGCCAACCCCACCGCCTCCATTCAGCTCCTTTCTTTTCCTGCTCAGCTGCCAGGCGGCGGCTAATGGGCCTTTTCTCCCGCTTTGGCCCCTCTGCCTGCCAGGCCTGGTCTGCAGAAAAAAAAAAAAAAAAAAACAAAAAGAGAAGAGCTGTGAGACACTGATGGGGGTGGGGAGGGAGCAGGACTCCAGGACGTCAGCTCTTCCAGGCTGGGGGTGGGGAGGGAGGAGGACACCAGATCCACCTCGCACTGGGAAAGGGATGAGGACCGAGAGGCTTTGGCTGCTCCTCAGCCCAGCACAGAAGCCGGGCCGCTCCCTCTAAGGCCGGGGAGTTGTGTGGCCCAGGGGAGGAGGGGGGTTGCGAAATGGGGAAGGGGGTGTCAATCACCTGAGGGGTTTGGGGCTAGGGCAGCGTCCGCATGCAAATTGACCTAGTGAGTCACTGCAAGTTTGGTGCGGACACAAAAGAGCTGCTTCTCTCGCCCGCAGCCTCCCTGCACTGCCCTCCAGCAGCCCCCGGCCCTCCAGCCAACCGAACAAAAAGCCCAAGCCCAGCAATGCGTGAAGGAGTGAATGGGTGAGACCCTCCCTGGTGACGTCCCACCAGACAGATGGCAACAGTTGCCCCACACCAGTTGCAAGCCTCCTTTCATCCTTCTCCTAGTCGCCAAGGAGAAAGGCCTCCATCCCTCCTCCGAGCCAGCGCAAAGACGGGGCGGGGGAGGGGTGGGCTGCCAGGCATCAGGGAGGTGAGAGGGGAACCGACGCTGCGGGTTTGGCTGGAAAACAAAAAGTTTGTTGAAAGCGCTGGCGCAGGGGCCAGCCTGCCCATCTGTCCTCCTTTGGGGAAGCTCTGCCCCCACGCTCCTCCTCGGCTCCTGGCCAGCTCTGTACAGAGCCAGGGCCCCTGGGAAGGGAGACCTCGGCATGGGGCGGCAACGCTAAGCCGCTGTAGTTTGGGGCTTTGTGCTTTGAGGCTTTCATTAAGCAAAAAATCCCTTGACCTAGTGTTGTTTTGCCTCTTCAGAAATAGGGTCCAATGGAAAATCCAAGGCCTCCGGGACAGGTGGAGAGTAGTGGGATCCGGGGGCTCCGCGAATCAATAATAAAGTTTGCGGCCTTGTTCCAGAATGGGATTCTGTCAAAATCATCCACACGTGTCCCCAGACTTTAAGAAGCTAGGTGTCCGAAGACTCACCTTCCAATCTCAGCGCACTGTCTGCTTGTCCTGTAATTCTGGGCAAGTCTTCTGGGTTGTCTGAGTCCTACTTTCCTCTCTGTAAACTGGGAGTCAAAACACCCAGCAGCCCCTGCGTCCTAGCACGGTGGAGAGGAAGCTGACCTCCATCAATGCTCTGTCAACAGGAGAGGCTTCGGAAATACAAGGCTTTCCTCTCAACTCCCCCATGCCCATAGCTCCCACGAGGTGGAGTGGGCACGGCACTTTAGACATTTTTCAAAGTACTTCCCATCTATTATTTCATGAGGCAACTGAGACTAGAAAGGTCTAAGGCAGCGTAAAGATTTTTTTTAAAGAGCGGGGTGGGGGTTGAGCTAAGGCATATCACCTTCCCCGCCAGCCTCCTGGACCTCAGTTTTTCTGTCTCCCTTTTCCTTCTGCCTTCCAACATCAGTCCAGCCTGACTTGGGAGGATTATAGGGGAACTCTGGGTTAAGGTGCTAAAAGACCTCTCGATAAATTCAAAATAAAAGGGAACCTTTCCCTATGTCTCAAAACAGTCAAAGGTGTGGCAGAGTTATGACTCTGAGGCCATAGGCATGCATTCTTGTGGGCTGAACTCCCCGGTTGCTCTTTCTGCATAAGGGCTGAGCTGGTGGTGCTGGGGTCAGCATGGGGAGGGGGCCACGGAGCATGGGGGAGCAGAGTGGCTGCTGAGAGAACACAGGGAATGGCAGGAAGCTCTCCTCCAAACTGGCTTCAGGCCCTGCTCTTCTGCCCACCCACCTCACTCCCTGTTGTTTGCGCTGGACAAGGGGCCAAGGGGCCAGTGTTCAGAGGTGGTTTGGGTTCCTTCCCTGGGCATAAGATATAATAACAAAGATGTGTTAGCTGCAAAGGCATTTCTCAAAACGTGTCTCTTTCCCAATCCTTGCTCAAGCTAACTTCATCCATCTGTGATCGTTTCCATTTGTCTAACAACTATCTGAGCACTCACTTATATATATCATTCTGTGTAATTCCCTTACTTTGCATTTAATCCCATGTAGTCAGTGTTTTAGGCACTTTCCTGTATAATTATCCTGTCACCTCCTTTGAACTGGCAACACCCTGAGTACCAATCCCTGTTCTCTTTCCTTTGCCCTCCCCTCACCCTGTGCCTCTCACAAGGACTCCTCTCTGCAGGTAAGAGGGCTCTCCCGGTAGGACACCCATTGCCTGCCAGACCAAAGGCTGAAAACTCAAAACCATGAAAATGTCTTTCAAGCTGCCATTTGCAGCTGGCCCTGTGTTAGACCCCAGATATGGCCCATGGACTTCAAGGCCAGCATTGATCCACATCAATCTGTCACATTCAAAAAGCACTCTAATCTTAACAAGCGCTTTTACATCCTGTTCCACCCCTTCTGGTATTTTTGACTCTCATCCTAGGACACAATCAGTGCTCCGTTTATATTTTTCCCTGGGAAGTGCCACAGGAGAAGCCTATTGGTCAAGCAGTAATTATGACAGGGAGATTATTTTCCTTTTGTGAAAACAAGAGAAGCCACTGGGACCTAAGCCTCCACCCTGAGCTGGCCCGTAAGAAAGGAAGTGGGTCACAATGAACACAAGGGGTTCCTGTGTTTTGCACCAGGGCTGGGAAATCCACAGCTGAAATTCCTGATTAGGGTGAAGCAATCCCTCTGGCTGGTCAGTCTATATAGGATTGGGATTTCCGCAACTGGAAGGAGGCAAAGGGCAAAGGAAAGAGAGACGGTCCCCTGAGGAGTCTAGACTACCTGGTCTCCTCAGTCCTTTTTGTTTCAGCGTCATGCCCCGGTACTGTGTTAGAGGCAGATGCTGCGTGTATATTGAGCGACATCAGAGGTGATCTCTAGGACCTTATATTCAAGCTGAAATATGACATAAAAACAAAAAAGACACCCATGGAAGACACACATGCATACCACCATATACGGGAATGAGGGAGGAAGCAGCTACTTCTTGCTATAAAAGCCAATCAGCTTTTTAAAAATCACTTAAGACTAGGACAAAGGGCAAAGATTTCACAGAGGAGAGGCATAGAAGAAACCCTGGGTATAGTTTTCCCTTAATATTTCTTTTCTTTTCTTTTCTTTTTTCTTCATTTATCCAGCCAGTTCTGGATTTGTGCCTGACTGCCACTTACTAGCAGTGTGCCCACAGGTAATTTGCTTAACCTTCCCTGAGCCTGTTTCTCCCTCTGTAGTCTAAGGGTAATATTTAATAGTATCAACGCTATAGAGTGGCTCTGAAGATTCAATGAGGTGTATATGGTAAGTGCTCACTAATGCTATTTATTATTGCCTTATTCAGATAGCACATCACAAACACAAAGACAGAAAAGGATTAAAGCAGTAACATTCCCATTCACTTGTTTATAATATTATTGAGAACCTACTATGTGCAAAGCCATGTGCAAGCACTGCAGATACAATAGAGTCTCAGAGCAGGCAGGTTCTGGTTCCACGGAGCCAGCAGCCTAGCAGGGAGACAGAAATTAAATAATCATGCAGATGAGCGTATCATTTCAACTGAAATGGAGAAACCAGGACCAAAAATACTGCCCTGCCTCCCTGGAAAGAGCAGCCAGGGAGAAACCTGTGGCAATGTTTGTCTCTGCACCGAGCTGGCTGGGGCTGGGGAGTCTTGGTGAGGATGGGGAATGCATAGTTGTTTCAGGGAAGGAAATGGGGGAAATAGAATCTTTGCCAAGATCTCCCCATGTACTCTTGGCCTTTGCCTCAGGAGGCAATGCCAGCCATTTCATGGCAGGTGGACAGTGCAGGGTAACCTACCCGTACCACCTGGGCTTCTCATGTAGGATTAAAGTCCAAGGTGGCCAGGCCTTTGCCCGGAGGTCCTTGGGGTGACCCACACTTCGGGCTCTGATCCCACCCTTTTCTCCCTGGAAAGAATTGAGGTTGATAGCTTGGGACATTCTGTTTATGAAATGACCCCATTCCAACCTGACCCAGCAGAAGCTCCTGTCCTGCTCTGAAGCCTTCTTCCTCCCTGGGCCCACTACTGGTTACAAGTTCTCAGAAAGGCAGGTGTCAGGAGGCAGCTGCGGCTTGTGGTCGATTCTCCCCAGATACAGGAGCTCCAGCCTCCCCCACACCCACTGCCATTGGCTAACAGGAAGCCAAAACAGACTCCCTCTCCCCGCCCTCAGCTGCCCCGGCCGGCAAATAAAGAGAGTACAGGAAACACCTGGAGAGCAGGCAGCTGGCAAAGGACGGCTCTGCCCAGGAGAAGAATGGGTTTGTGGGGAGGAGTTAGGCTTGCGAGGAGCTGGGGGAGGGGGTCAGGCGCTTAATTGCGCTTCTCTTGGCACCCACCAGCTGCTGAGAACGAACAGCTGAGTTGCTCAAATGCACCAGCCCCTCCACCCCCACAGGCAGTAAAGGGATCATCCCTTTACTCCAGCACCAGCTTTCCTAGGGCCAAGACAAGACCAGTCATACAGGAAAGACTCCTCAGAAGGCTTATGCCTTCTCAGCCTCAGCCAGAGATTCTGAACCTCTTTGGACCATAAAACTTTAAACTCGTGGTCCGGGCATGAGGACAGAATCCTTGAGCGATACATCAGCCCATGTAATGTGAAAGTTCATTCCAAAGATAAGTCTCATTAATTTCCGAACTTATTTATCTAGATGTCCATCCATATCTGTCCATTCACTGCTTATTATCTCAAGTTGTGGTTTAACGTGGAATAGGTTTAACCAAGAAAATCAAACGAAACCCTGCCATTGGCATCCCCCCAAGAACAAGTTCACTAGTGTGTAGACTATGTCCTGGGAACTGTGCATGCAGGTGGGCTGAGCTTACAGGGCTCCTTCATCCCTTCTTAGGAAACTCCCAAAGAGGGCGCTTTCCCTGTTAGGTTCAGAGTAGGGGGATGTGGGATGCAGTGAGGAGGGGTACTTGCCCCACAGCTACCACAGTTTGTTAGACCCATATCTTTTCATTCAACAGCCAGTGTACTTAGGCCTGCTCCATGCCTGAGTGGTGGACAGACACAAGGGGGTTAAAAAAAGAAATAGAAAACAATGGTTCCTGCTGTAGAGGCACAAGTGGCAACAGTTGGAGATGAGACATGGGCTTGCAGAGCCTCCAGACATCAACCCAAAGCAACACATGAAGACATGCTGACTGCTTTTGTTATAAAAATATGAACAGTAATAAACCATGTGCATGCATCATTAAGGGGCTCTGAAGTAAGAAATATGTCATGAAAGTGTGAGTAGTTTTAAACCATAGGTATAAATGTTGAAAAGCCCTGAAATAAGAATGTATACAGAGGACAAGGGAAGGCATTCTGAAGAGGCAGCAGTGGAAGGAAAAGGCATAGACTCTGGAGACAAGAGAACCGAGGTTTTAAACGTGTTTCCACCCCTTCCCCCTTCTAGTTACTGGGGCTCTGCTTTCTGCATCTGTGACTGTGAGCTCGCAGTATCTCAGCATGCTTGTGGAGAGTACATTAGAGACACTGTGTAGAAGGCATGAGGCAGAGAACCTAGCAATAGTAGGTGTGCAGCATATAATAGCTGCTCAGATCCTAAAAGAAAATGGTTTTGTTCCAAGTAAATTGACAGAGTAGAGAAACTTTTGGGCAGAACTGCAAGGAAAGGAAAGCAGGAGAGAATTTGACAAGGTGAGGGGTTCTGGCATGGTTTGGCTGTTACACAGGGAGTTTGGGGTTGGAAAGATTGGGAGAGCCTTGAATTCCCATCTTAGGGATTCAGAATGTTGAAGAAAGGCAACAGAAAGTGAATGGCATGATGAAAATGGAGTTTGTGGCTGTCCCAGGATGCTGGCCCGGTCTTGGTGGCGGGACAGGGCGGGCGAGAAGGAGGCTGTTGTTTTTTGAGTGTGTTGGGGCAAGACCTGGACTATGTGCTGGCAGGAAATGGAACAGCAGAATGAAAGAATTCTTTCCGTTCCATTTGAAAACGGAAATGGAATGGTAAGAGGTAAGTTAGCACAAGTGACTCATTTTACAGATGAGAAAACTGAGGCTCAGAGTGGGGAAGGGAGCAGTCCAAGATGTCAAAGATATCTATTACTAGTCATGTCAGCCCTGAAGCTAGGCCCCTATTTCCCAACCCCTAGGCCCAGTGCTATTTCCATTACCGCACAGCTAGCTGGCCTCCAACATAGACGGCGGAAAGGAGGATTTCTCTGGACAGGATCAGCGTTCAGTAGCTGTGGAATCTATTCTCCCTTTCCTGCTGCCTAGGGCAGAGCCCTTTCCTAGCCATAGGTAGCCCTACCTTCAGGGTAAACCCATTTAGGGAGTTAATTGATAACTAAGGCTCTCTTACATCGTGATTCAAAGTGTGTCCACCCCCCTCTAAGTGACATTTACATTTCAATGGCAGGTGCTTAAAGACCTAAGAGCCTGCAAGATTCAAAGGACTGAGTTTTCTCCAGGTGTGGTCACAGGTTTCCAGTGACTCCCAGCTGCTTTGAGCTGGGACTCATTGGCCAACCCTGAATGGGCTTGATTTTTTTCCTTCTACCCTGATCTAAATCCTTTTCATGTATTCGCCTCCAGACTTGGCAACTTTGACATTCATTCTTTCAACCAATGTTCACTGACACCTACCAAGTACCAGGCACTACTCAGGCAAGGTCCCTGGCCTACATTCTAGCTGTCAATTCAGAGTTGTAAGAACTGAGTGTCATGGGAACTCAAGGGAAGGCCACATGTCCCAGGCTGTGAAGGGGAGATGTTCCTGAAAAATTGCCCAGAAAAGGTGGCCTGAATCTTGAAGACAAGAATTAACCAGGCAAAAGTAGGTGGGACATTCCTTGAGCAAAGGCCCAGAGGCTGCTGTCCCAAGCACAGGTTAATGGGCACTAGTTGAGGGTGGGAAGAGCTGCTTTTTGTTTAATTCTTGAGGGGAAGCAGAGGCTGCTTGTGTGCCTTCAATTCTATAAGGAACTTACCAGAATGCCCCTTCCTAGAGATTGTGGCCCTGGGGACAGCCTGCTACCGATATCCCCACTGCAGAGCCTCACTCCTAGTATGGGAGTGGGGTCGGAAATTCCCAAATCCCATTCCCAGGTGGCCCCAGGTGCATCATGGGTCACAAATTGGGGGCACATGCAGATATATACTTTAAAAAACAGTGTTTAGCACTTTAAAAAAACTAGTTTCCATCATTAGAGTTTAGAGAGATGTCAAACAAAAGTCTACATTTCAGACTGCTCTTGAAAAATCTCAATATCTGGTACCACTGGTCTCTCATGATGACAGTAGACTAGAGCTAAGTAGGGGGACCCTTTTCAGACAGGGATTTGATCTCACTCCCCAAGTCTGCCGGAGCTTCTGTCCAGTTAGCCTCACTCATCTACTGCCTGGTCCCACCCTCGCTCCCCTGGTGCCCATTGGACTTTAAATAGCCCTTCCCTGGTGGTGCTGGTAAATAAAACAGCCCTTGCTCCAACCCACCAGCTATTACCTCCTCTTATCTGATGTGCTCCAGGCAGCCTGTCCGGTTTACTGGACAAGGGTTGAATCAAGGCCCATTCTTGTTTACGGGAATGGGGTGGGGAGTGGCAGAGCCACTGGGAACAAAATGAGCAGCCCAGAGAATCAGGCTCCCATCAGGGGAAAGATCAGCTGAACATCCAGGACACACTCGTTTATATAAGATCGTTATCCATGGCCCTGGGAGCCTCTTCGATTGAGCTCAAACTTTTTTTCTCGCCAGCTTTGCAAAGAAGTGAAGAGAAAGCCACACAGCTCGGGCTTGTCCTTCTCAGCGTCCCCATTTATTTCTCTTCTGGGAAGGGAAAACACGTGGGTGTGAGTCCACAATGGTCAGAAAGGAGGTAAGCAAAGTTGCTGTTGGAAACTCCTTTCCCTACTCACTGTGTGTGTAAATGAGCACGTAGCCCAGGTTAGTGTTAATCCCGCAAGCAGACCAGCGGAGCCAATGGGTCAAAGCTGCCCTGTGGCCTGCTAATGAGGTCAGATGCCTAGCAATGATACTGCACACTTCCCCGCAGGAATGACAGAGGTCAGACGTGAGTTCATTCAGTCAGCAATCATTCGTTCACTCTGTAAGTGCCTACTATGGGCTGCATATGACTCTAGGAAGGGCTTTCGGACTGTGTGGATTTTTAAACAGAGGATTGAGAATCATCTTTGTGGGGGAGAGGCCACAGGCTGCTTGGCTGGTGTTAACTGCAGCCATTCTTGAGGGTACTAGTAGGTACTATTACTTTAATAATGGTTTCCTGCCACCAGTATGCCAGCGTGTCCCTCATCTCAGGACCAATTCAGAGTCCTTGGAGAGGTTAAGTTCTGCTTGGAACAACAATTCTCATTTTATTGAGTACTTAAATGTGCCAGGACTATTCTAAGTAGTTTCTGGATCTCATCGAATCTTCATAACATTTTGAAATAGGTTCTATTCTTAATTCCATTTTACAAATGAAGAAATTGAGGTCTGGCTGGTAAGTAGGTGGTAGAGCTGAGATTAGAACTCCCCAGGTGGCCTGACGCCACACAGCCTGAGCGCCTAACCTCCTTGCCGACTGCCTCACTGTGCTTGGAAACTGAAATCTTATCAGGCAAGAGTCTGACCCAGGCAAGAGAAGATTATTACTTACTCTACCTCCCAGTCCAAATTACCTTTCAGTCCGACTAATTGAAAATAATGAAATAATGGTGCTAATTTGCCCTCCAGTGATTGCCAGGATAATGGGGATGATTTAGAATTAAAAGCTGAAGAAAGGAACAGCAGTCATTTAATCCAGCCCCCTAATTTTGAAGCTGGGAAAAGCTGCGGGGTTTGTCCAAACTCACACAGCTAGTTAGCAAGGAGAACCGGGACCACAACCCATGTGTTCTCCCTCCCAGTGCAGAATTCTTTGTTGGAACAGGGATGCCGGTACTGGCCTGGAAGCCAGGACACTTGAGTCTTCACTATCTTTCCTTACCACAGACTGCTATAGGAGCAGATGTCAGACCCGCAGAAGTGGGTTTCTTCCTCCTGGGGCTTGTTTGTGGCAGCATCAAGGACTGCCCCACCCAGAATCCTTATCAGGAGCCAGGATGGGCTCTTAATCTGCAGCTCACAGGCCATGGTCAACACACTCTGGGGAGGTATGTTATCATCCCAAAACAGCTGACCAAGCACAGGTCTCCAGGCTGGCAGTGTTTACCAAGAGGGGGAGCTGGAAGCAGAACGGACCAACCAATGCCTCGTCCCTGACCACGGGAAAGCCACCAACTGCTAGTCTTCAAGCAATTCAAGGCCAGACCTCTTATATTCCCAGCTGGCCAAAGAGTGCCCTCCACTTCTACTGAAATTGGTCAGAGCTAAAATAAATAACACATTGCTTGATCACAGAACACTCTCATGTAAATAGAGGGATTATTATTCAACCTTAAGATGAATCTGTCATTCTGTGGTTTCCCTGGCTTGTCCCCTCAGCTTCCAGACAACCTCCCCTGAATTTCAATCTTGCCACTTAACAGTGAAATATCCTTCATAGTAGGGCCTTTTAGGAAAGAAGAAGATAGATGATGACTTTGTACCAAATACCCAAAAGAGAACAGCACAGCAGGATGGGCAAAATTCCTCAACCCCAGCCCTGTCCTTACGTCTAAAAAAGTAGGTCCTTTTAAACAAGTGCCTGGGACATTTTTGTATTAGAAACCACAAATGAAAATGGGACTATTCCTTTAAATAACAACCCCTTGAGACAAGTGGATCTCAATAACTAAATTCCATTTATGATACAGATGACCTGACCCCATCCCTGGCTCTCCTAGCCTCCTCAAGCAATACGAGCATACCACACACCACCTCCCTGGGCTACCTCTGACTTAGCACACCCAGAACAAACTGCACTTTCGTTGATAAAGGTCATGGAGGTATGAAATGAAGTGTGTGTATGTGAGCATGTGTACACACACCACTGTGTATGAGTCAACACGCTTAAAATTGAGTGTGAAGACAGCCCACCTATGGTCAAGAAAAAAATTAGTCCAGGTCAAAAATGTACTTGTGACCTCAGTGGGCACAGCTGAGCCTGTGTCAGGACTTCATGGAAAGAACCCAAAAGTCAGGGATAATGTAGACAGTTCTTATTTCATATATAGCCAAAAGGAGTTATGAATTTGTAACAAACCTCCAGCTCTCACACCAGTTTTTGCTGCCAGAAGTAGCTGTTCTTTAGCTACTTCGTGGCAATGTTATTCAGCTCTAGTGCATAGATCCTGGGGCCCAACTGATCTTATCTAAGAAGACAAGTATGGCAAGTAGCAAATGGCAGCCCCAGAGACGACAAGAGAGCCTTTAGTAGGAATTGCAAACAATCCTGCCTCAGTCTGGGAGGGTTCATTATCCCTTGCTTACCCGGATTGGTCTGTGAGAGGCAGGCTGTCTTAATTACTTTTCATATTTTCAGTGTGTGGCACTTACCGACAATACATGCTTGCTACATAAATGAATGCCTGAGTCAGTGAGTGCATGAGTGAAAACTAAGGACCACCAAGAACAGGATGTGTAAGGTGGAGACCTGGCTAGACTAAGGAACACTGATTAAAAGAACCCTGCTATTTCTAGCACTTTCACAGGGAACTGTTAGAATATGCGTTAAAGGAGGAAAGTAAGGGGCTACTTCCTAGGGAACAGGGCATGCCCGGAAATGGCCCAGCCACACAACTAGATCTTTCTTTTGTCCCACCCACATGCTATAGGTTGTTTGAGTACAACTGAAGAGAAATACTATGAAATGCAAAGACAGGATTTGGATCTGAGAGGGAAATGCAAATTAGCAATGTGGAAATTTTATCTTCTTTACACCACACCAGTTCATCTGCTACATTTTTATTGAAATAACAAAAAAAAGGTGTACATTTGTCCATAAGCTGTACATTCTTCCATATAAAAACACTATTATACAATTAGTAACCTTTGCCTTTTCTGTCAGAATAGCTTACAAACGTACTACTATTATTTATTTTTACTTAATAGGAGAGATAGGCCTGCTCAACAGTCTGGCTCTGGGGTCTGGTTGTTTTTAAAGTGAACATCAAAAAGAAGAGAAGAGAGAAAAGATTAAGCATGAGACCATGAGGCTGCTTCCAAAAAGGCAGGGACCTGTTTGCAGACAAGATGCAAGAACACAACCTGCAGTAATTCACAGCTTTGTTTCAACCCACAGGCCAGAGCATTAGCTCTTAGGTCTGTGGGCCCAAAGTTAGCTTTAAAACAGTGAGGACCAGGAGCAGGGTCTGGGGAAGACAGCATGAAATCTGGGAAGTTGGAAAGGAGGCAGGACTGAGGGGAATAGGTAGGGAGGTAGGTAAATAGCACCTTTGAATCGAAATTGAGTAGTTAAGAAATCCCAGAAAGGGGACTGGCTGTGGGGAGGAGAACTTGGGTGCAGAGGAAGGGGTCGGGGGAAGACTCCTCACTAAGGGGCAACAGCAGGAGGGAAGCCAGGTGGACCAGATGCTCTGGCTCTGTCCTTCTTAAGGTGATTCAGTTTGGGAAACTCTGAGGCCTTCTGAGGACCCCTACCAATGTCACCAAGGAACTGAAGGAAGGGGTTTTCTTCCCAGTGTAGTTTTCCATTTTTCTCCAACCCACAACAGTAAATATTGCACAAGTCTACAGACAAATTTGGATTGTACTGAGAGAGACAGCAACCTCTCCCACTGGTGCTCAGAGCACCAAGGAGAAAAAACAGTGCCTAAGGTTTGGCTTTTAGTGTCAGCCCTGTAAGAATACCAAGTAGTCTTGCAGAACTTGGGGCACTCTCCCATTCAGCCAAGGAATACCTGCAAGGCCGACCAGCCAGCCATAATCCCAAGGAGAGCAGGAGAGATGGTTCCCTAAGCCCACCAGGGCACCAGGAGGTTCTGAGAGCCAGGTCTCCAGACCCTCTTGGAATCCAGGGGGCGTATTGCACAGTGACTGAGAACTGCCTAGAAAATAGCTCCATGACCCAATCAGATGGGGAGAGGAGAGGCGAGGGTTAGAGAGGAGTGTTGTGCTTTTGAAAAGAAGGCAGTAATAAAGGACCTGGAGTTCCCTGTAGCTTTTGAGCCACCTCTCAAAGGGACAATGGCAGCAGCATCAAGACTTTCATGTGGTTCCAAAAAGAAGAGTTTTGGCCAAAAAACATCCCCAGTGGATACTCTTTGGGTCCCAAAATTCCATTGCAAATCACCCCCCAAATTATACACACAAAGCAGCACATAGCAAAGCAAAGGTTTTGTGCAGAGTTCCCTTCGG
Organism: Lemur catta; assembly: GCF_020740605.2. Taxonomy (NCBI): domain Eukaryota; kingdom Metazoa; phylum Chordata; class Mammalia; order Primates; family Lemuridae; genus Lemur; species Lemur catta. The sequence continues at coordinate 4,689,875 of NC_059150.1, read as the reverse complement.
TTCTAACCCCAATAACCTCCAACCCCTGCCTTACATCCCCCCCCCACCAAAAAACAAAAAAACCCAAAAAGCTTTAGATTCCTGGCTGGGAAGCAATGTCTACAGGCCCCTGAGGGTAGAATTAGAAACAAGTCATGATTTCAAGAAAAGCTGCCTAGGGCAGAAGGAATTCGAGAGGCCTTTTCACTCTCTGCCCAGGATCTCATTAGAAAAATAAAAGACAAGATTAGGCAACATAGTATTATTTCAGTCCAGGCTTGAATGCCCCTGAGTAAGAGAGGAACCAGGGATGCCAGTGTCCTGGTGGGGAGAGAGAGGGGTTTGGACTCAGCCTCTCTTCCCCTCCCAGGGCAGATCTGACCTCTCTCATTCACAGTTGCTAACCTAGCTTGCTCCCTCTCACGTCTTCCTGGGGTGCCAGCCAGGCTTCTCCCACCTCACCTGGCTAGGCCCCCCCTCGCTGCTCCTCCGCCCACAGGCAGGCACTGGCTCACAGACTCAAGCGCACAACAGTTCTCTCCAAAGGCACCTGGGGAGGCCACTTCCAAGCAGCTCCCTTTAAGGATTTTTTTCTTAAAAAAATCTTTTGGTTTTTTTTTTTCCTCCTCTTTTCTTAAAAAAACATAATATATATAATATAAATAGCTCTTCATTTAAAAATAGTTCCCCAGGTTGAGGTATGTGGTGGGCTGTTGTCACGGCAGAATGAGTACAGTAGAGTGCCAGGGTGGGGCGGCAGGGGTCTAACTGGAGACCGCCATCATGTAGTTCTTTGAGGGGCTGCTCCTGCCCAGCAGCATCTGGTTCTTGCAGGTGAGGAGCCCGTAGGAGGCGGCCACAGGGGCCTCTTCGTACAAGACACAGATGGAGCCATCCTCCCCGATGCGGTAGGACACCTCATAGGGGTCCACCCACAGGGTCAGCTCGCTGGGCAGCAGCTGGTGCAGCTGGGGCTGGCTGAGTCCGATCTGGCTGGCCACCTTGCTGATGATGGGGTCCATCTTGTGGTTGATGCGGATGCAGCGGTAGCCGGAGCCCTTGGACGGCTTCTCGGGAAACCAGTGGTGTTTGTAGTGCTCTGTGGAGACAGAATAAGGGATAGACGCCCTGGTTAGAGCAGCGGAGCCATGGAAACTACCACAAGGCGCAGGGGACGGTGAATGGTTAGGAGGAGGGGAAGGGGCCCAGTGATTTTAAATAAGGGAAGTGGAGTCTCCTGAGTTTCAGGACCCTCTTGCCACTAGCAGAGAAAATTTTATGGGAGCTTGGAGAGACCTGCCCCCCACTTCCAGGAGAGGGGTATGTGTGTATATTGGGAGGAGATCCCAGAGCTCTGGGGGACACTCTAGTGGCCGGCGTACTGCTTCTGGCACATCCCCAGTTTAAGAAGGGAAGGGTGTGACTGGGGCTGGCATGTCCAGGCAAGGCCTCTGGAGACCTGTGAGCCGACGGCTCAACGCCACCAACGCTGCCAACACTGTTGGGCCCACAGCAAGTCACTGGGCCTTCCACCCTGTAACAAGTGGCCCCTGCTGCCTCTTTCGAAGCAGTCGGAGACCCTTAGCAGTAGCGAAGGGAGTAGAAACGGGGTTGTTTTGATGAAACATGTCTTCCTCAGAAGCGGGATCTGTGTGGGCACGCTCAGAGATGGCTACCGCTTTCCAGGGCTGCCGGCAGCCGGCTAGAAACAGCTGGGTTTCTCTCCCCAGCCAGAGGTGCTTATCTCTCGTCCCGCGGCCCACTCCCCCGCCGCGCCCCCAGCACACGCCCGCAGAGGACGTTCCTAGCTACCGGGCCATCTCCGCACCACAGTAGGTGGCGGATGGCTAAGGGGGGCCAAAAAGAACACAAAGGCGGCCCAGATTCCAACTTCCAGCAAGTTAACAACCGGCAGACTGCCTCGGGCACAGCGCAGCCCGGAAGGAAGAACCACGCTGGGGACTCCAAGTTGTGGAGAAGGCTCAGATGCGCCGCCTTCTCCCGTAAGGACCTCTCGGCCAGCAGGGCTTTGTCGCCCACAACATCCGTCAGGGGTCTCAAGATCTCAAGGGTCCAGCGAGGGCGATGAGACGAGACCGCACTCAGACCAGCAGGTACCCCCTCTTCCGGGACACAGCCGACTCGGAATGGCACTCCAGGACCAGGGTCTGCGCCCCTGGGAACGTGGAGGGGCGCGCTCAGCAACAACATCCACAAACCGAGACCAGAGCGCAGGGCCGGGGAGGGGAGACACCCAGGGAAGAGGGGACCGTGAGCCGCCCCGGGATCGGAGGAGGCAACTGAGTCCCGGAGCTGCGCGCTTGGGCGACTCTGCCCCAGGAGTAGGGGAAAGACGGCCCTGGCAGGGAGGGGACCGAGCCCCGGTGGCGCCAGGCCCCTCGGCGAGCGCTCACCTGTTAGTGCCTCCTGGAGCGCCCCGCTGAAAACCTTAAGTCTCTGCTCACTCACGCAGCCCCGAGTTCTCAGGAGGCTGGAGAGGAAGCCCACGGCGGCGGCGATCTCTGGGAGCATGTCGGTCCCCTTCCCGTGGCTCATGTCGTGCGCGGCTCAGCAAGCGGTGGCGGCTGGGAGCGGGGAGAGGTCTCCGGTGGGACGTGCGTGTCCGCGAGCCTCTGCCGGCCTGGCCGCTGCTAGGGCTCTGCCGGGACTTCCCTCGGGCCGGCCTTTCATACTGTCCCCGGCGGCGGCGCCCATTGGCCGCAGCCAGCGGATGGGGGCTGTCCTGACCCGCCCCGGCCCGCCCCGCGTGCTGGCGTTCGCCTCCCCCTCCCGTCCCGCTGTCCCCCCGCCGCGGCCGCCACCGCCTCCTCGGCGCTGAGGTCATTGCACGCTGACGTCAGTGCTGGGAACCTGCGCGGGGCTCCCGAGCCGAGGGAGGCGGGCGGAGAGCTCTGGGCGGAGGGAAGGGGAGACCTGCGTGCTCCTCGCCCGGCAGGCCCCCCTCGCTTCTCCGCCCATCCTTCAAGGTTCGGGTTAGAGCCCGCCGCCTCCGAGAAGCCTTCGCTGACACCACCTCTCCCAAGCGTTCCCCTTTTCTGACTCCCACTACATTTTTCAGCCACACACTGTCAGAACCACTCGCCAGGACGCTTTGTCACCATTTTACCCCTTTGCCATGTTTCTTAACTAATCAGAATGAATTTCTCTTGGCTCTTTGGAAATGGGGACTAAGTCTTCTATTTATTTCCATAATATTAATAATAATTCCGCCTCCCCCAACAAGTTCTGCTCTTCCTCTACAGCAATGCCTTTTTTCTTGCTTAGAAACACACAAGTCTCACCTATTTGTCCGGGTTTGCGGGGAGTGTTGTAAGACTTTTCTGTCCCCTCAAGTTATTTTTCTAGTTCTCACTTTCCTTTAAGTGCCAAATTTTTTGAAGCAGTGGTCCGCTCTCGACTGTACATATTTTCCCACTCACCCCCTCCTGCTCCCTACTCCCCCGCCCTCTTCCTTCCTCATTGTGGACTGAAGCTTTTGTAAATACCCGCTCCTCAGCAGGGAAAACCCAGCCTCAGTCTCCCTCTTCTACACTGAGGGCCTGGCACCATCACAGGTACTTGCTAGATGTCTGTTGAATGGGAATAACTTCTCACCAACATCACACAGCCTAGCACGGGGTCTGGCATACATAGATGCCCTGTATTTGTTAAACGATTCAAACCCAGTGGCCTCCATGAATTCCTATTTTCCTTGAACTCTGGACCCTCTGACCACCTTCTGGAAGCAGTCTCCCTGTGCTTGTCCTTGACACTGTGTCCCAGGCTTCTCTGCCCCCTCTCCTGGTTGTGCCGGCCCTGGATCCCTTCCTGTGTCCCCCCCCCCCCGCGCCCGGACACGCATACCCCTCATTCTCCACACTACATCCCCTCAGTCCTCTTTTTTCTTTCCTCTTCCTTTCCTCAGAAAGATCCTGTTCATGTAGTCCATTTTGACGTTTACTTTTTTACAGAATTTCTCTTCTGCACAGTCTGTCCTCATGTCCTTCCACCCTGCTCCTCTTCCCACCTACTCTGTCCCTTCCCTTGGATGTCCAGCCACCACCTCAATGTCCACCTAAGCCCACCGACTTCTCCAAAGCCGGCTCCCTTCCTGGTCTCCATTTCCGTCAGAGACACCAGCATTTTCCCAGTCACTCCACCCAGAAGACTCTTTAGCCTCTCCTAGCACTTTGCTCCTCAGACCCAGTCCCCAAACCCATTGCTTCTTCCTGTCTGGATGATTGCAGTGGACTCTGTCCAATCCCATGCCCAAACCACCCACCCTCCCACTGTGAGTAGAGTTGTCTTCCTAAAGGACTGTACTCGCTTGCTCTTCTCTTGCTCAGACCATTCTGAAACATCTCCTTCCCTGTCTGTCCATTAGATTAAGTCTGGAACTCTTTGCCTAGTAGTTAAGACCTTCATAATTTAGCCCCACTTACCTTTTTAGGTTTCTGGCTCTTTGTGCTCCAGGGTCACTCTCCTCACTGTCGTCTAAGTATCGCAGCAGCTCTACAGCCCATTTGTCTCAACATTTTGCCCCTGATCCCCATCTGTGCCCTGGAACACGGTCCCCATTCCATGCATGTCCATGGCTCATGGTCTTGTCTCCTGGGTAGCTCACCACCTCCTTCCCACCCCTCTCAATCCCCGCACTCCCCAGGCACAGCTTAAGCCTGGTCTTCCGCCTTAGAAAGCTATGCTGGCGGTTCTATCAATGCTGAGTTAACATTATCTACACCATTCACTGGGCATTTATAATCTATCGTTTGGTATTGTTACGATCCTTTTAGAGGGTGACATCTCAACAACAGTTTGTGAGTTACTTGAAAACTGGCTACGATGTTCATATGTCCCACATTTCCAGGACAATTCAGATTTCAAATATTCTACTCTACTGTTTTGTGTAACTCATCAAAATGCCCTGGAATTCTGATACTTTGCCATTAAATATATCTCTTCTGTGGTCACTTCACCAGTTCCGCCCCAGGAGCTGGATCAGGCCAGAGGAGACTATTATCTCTGCTCGTTAAGGGGAAAAAAATTTTGTTACAGGAAACAGGGTTGACACTGAAAACAAGATAACCCAGAGATGCATCAAACCAAAGAGACCAGGTGTCAGCAAGGCCGGAATTGACCAAGGGCAACCACCAAGGAAGTCAGTGAAATGGGTCGGGGTATAGAGAGCTATAAAGGGGTCATTCAGCACCTAAATCTGAAAATACTTGCCATGTCTTTGTAAGTGTGTCTTTGACAGGGGTGTGGTGTTCTGGGCCTTACATCCCCTGTAACCAGAATTGATGAAAAAAGTCTTTTGACCATCACCTGTTTGTTTGCTTAGAAGTCTGTCCTTATGTAGTTTTTATATCATTCACCAGACCACACAGTGAGTTCCCAGTAGAGCCAGGATTGGGAACAAATTTGCAGACTTCAAATATGGTGCCCTTTTCATTAGACCATGGAGCCCTTATGCCACTGTTGCCATGGCCCACGGTCCCAACAAGCTGTCAGTATAGATGACGACAATGCACTGGATGGGACAGGAGCCGGGAGGCTATAACCCCTTGTCTCCAGTGCTCAAGGTGTGTCAGCCTCACCTGGTTGGGCCTGAGGGGACTTGGCTTGGTTGCCTCTCAAATTTCTGACCACAGGTAGAAACCTGAGGTTGAGCAAAACTGGTGATTAGTTTGTGAACTTTGTTTAGCACAGAGATGATCCATAGAACCAGAAGGCAGTTCCCTACTTTCTCATCCCTGTTTCTTTCTACACATAAGTCTAGGGAGAGGAAGCTTAAATTATCCCACATTCGAAGTTCCAACGTCAATATGTAGTGTAATTGTACCCAGCTCAGAATTTAGGTTCCAAATCCGTTTCTTATAAAGCCAAATACATTACAGTAGTCTCAATTATTTTGATATTTCCTGAAACTGCATTTAAATTGCTAGGAGCAGGATTCTTAGAAACTCAAAGTCAAGATTTCCCTTTGCACGTTGCCCTTTGCACGTTGCACACACACCCTCACACACACACACACACACACACACACACACACACACACACACACACACACTTTCCTTGGTATAACCAAGGTGTAGTTTGAGCATCAGGATAAGGTGAGAGGGTCCATCTCTCCCTCTCCACCTCTTCTTCCTGCTCCTCTTCCTCCCCTTCCTGCCCCTCCTCTTTCTCCTCACTCTTTCCTTTCTCCCTCCACCCTCACCCTGAGGGCCTTGAGTTGAGTTTTGAATTTTAAATGTGGATGCACTCTGCTGACCTGGGACTCCTCCCACTGAAGAGGGGGCATGGTGGTGCTGGAAGTGAGGGTGGACTTCAGCTCGTGCCTCATCTGAACCAGAAAATTCTGTGCTGTGTAACCCCAGACCCACTGGCTCTTCCAGTCCTGGTTGCCCATCTCACCCACTTGCATGGCCTACCCGTGTGGCACACTTGACCCACAGCATTCCAAACTGCTGTCCTCAGACCAAATTCCCACCCAGAACCGGGTCTCTCTCCTCAGGCCTCCGCACTGTCCCTGTCTGTGGGGTTAGCCGCAGGCTCCGCTCTCCACTTCCCAGCCAGGAGCAGCCAGGTCACTGTATGTGATTTCTATCTTTCCCAGTGCCCTGCTGGGCCTGAGGGGACTTGGCTCGGTTGCCTCTCAAATTTCTGACCACAAGTAGAAACCTGAGGTTGGGCGAAGCGGATTTGCAAGCAGAGGCTGGGTTGAGATATCCTGGGAGGATACCATCAGCTCACTCATATGCCATGCAGTGTGTGTTTTCTGTGTGTGTGCGTGTGTGTGTGCAACGTGGCAGACAGGGCAGTATGCATATCTGAGTGAGCATATGTACCTAAATGTGCATGTGCTCTGATGCTTGTGGATGGGGGGAATACACAGACATGTTAGCAAATGTCAGTAGGCACCTATAATAGTATTTGTTAAAGAAGGTCATTTTGTGAAATGTGGGCGTTTGGTGGGATATACATTTTGGTGGAGCATGTCTGAGTGTGGCTGGTGCAGATGCTAATTTGATCTTTCCTCTTTACAGACCTCATTGGTGACAACTTTGCTGAGCTGCCCAGAGTTGATAAGAAACATCACCCAGGGAGGACCAGATGCCTCTTCCTCGTTTCCTAATCAGGGTGGAAATACTGCTAAATATATTCATAACTCTTTGCAAACATCATTGGGTAATGTCCAGGACATCTTTTAGGGTTCCCTGTTATCTTCTCACAAAGTTTTGCCTTTCAAGGTCAGCTCTAGACCAGCCAGTCTGGGAATTATTCTTTAGAATCAGAAAGAAAAATCAAGAACAGAAAAAAAATGACATTGTCTCTAAAACCTGCTAATGAGGACTGCAGGAAAGTGAGGATGTTAGCTACTTTAAAAACTTCTGTTTTTATCCCCTTCCCCCCACCCCAAAGCGAACTGAGAGGAGGGACAGAAATAGACAGTGCAAAGATGATTAGGGTTGAGGGTAAGAGGAAGACTACCCATCGAGACTAAAGGAAGTCTTGGTAAAATATAAATAAGCAAAGGGCTTTCTGAATAGGTCACAACAATTTTTAAGTCCCTGAGGACCCTTTTTGAGAAACTATTGAGGGCTAGAGGAGAGTCTGAGAGCTAAAAAATAACCCATTTTACCACTTGCTCTGAAGATAGAAGAAGCAAAAGAAGATTCAATTGTACAAAAAGCATTTAAATTAGGCAACAGAACTTTCTGATACAAAAGTGAGCATCAAGGATGTGTTAAACAAGATGCCTGCTCCAGCCAGGACTCAGACACTCCTAGGGACAGGGCATCTTCACAGTAGGGGGTGAAAATGGCCACAGAGAGTGGCAGGGTGAAGGCTGCAGGCTCAAGATGGCATCTAACCTGGAAAGTATCAGGCTACCCACGTGATTTCCAGGTGATGAGCAGAAATAGCCATGACAGGTGCAGGCTTCACTTGTTGCCACCAACATGGGAGCCCACCAGACACCCAGTGGCCAAAAACTCAGGGCCTCTCTGTGCCCTGGGCTCACCCACAGGCAAGCTCGCAAATATAAGAGGGTCTGGTTCTCCACAGTGCAGCCTTTGGATTTCTTATCAGTTTGCTGAACCCTCTCTCCTGAATCCCATCCATGTAGCTCAGAAGTCACAATTTGGAAGCCTACAAGGCAGAGCTGATCATAGATATGTATTGTTTGGCCTGCATAGTATTTAAGCATTTTAAAAATTAGTTGTCAACATTTAACTATTAGGAAATGTTAAAATAAAAAAATATCTAGAATTGTGATTTCTCTTTAAAAACCAGAATATCTATTAACACTGGTCCCACACTCCTGTTTGGCAATGACCAGCCCCTAAGATAGGGAGTATGTCCTCCAGTTCACCACAGTCTCCACCATTCTCTATCGCATCCCTGCTGAGGCCAAGTGGGAGTTGCCATTTATTATGGGTGTGTGCTGGGTTTTTTTATTACACTCAATCCTCACTTGCCTTGATCCTAGAGGTATTTGAATTTGCACCTCCTGATAAAGAATAAATCTCAGACCTTCATCTCTAATCCCACATTTACTACTGAGCTCCCAACTCTTTTTTTCTCCAATTGAGAACTGGACATCTTTGAAATATTTTTCTGGTATTTCAGTCTCAACATGTAACAAATCAACATGCTTTTCTCCCTCTTCTTGCTTCTGATTCTATTTCTCCCAATAGCATTGCCCTTCTTTTTCTGCTTTAAAAACCTTCAATGTCTTCCCATTGCCTGTGGCACTAATTAAAAGTCTCTCCTCTGGCCTTCAAGTCACTACATACTGAGGGAAATCTTAGGACAGTAATTCCAATCACCTGGAGAGCTTGATGAAAATTCACATCAAGCAGATTCCCCCTGAGATTCTGATTCAGTAGTTCGAGGTGGGATCCGGGTATATGCATTTGTAATGAGACCTACGCCATTCTGATGAAGCGGCCACTCAGCACACCCTGTCTTAGAGCCACTCTTAGAGCACCGGGCCCACAGTTACCTGATGTGTCTGCCAGACACCATGAGCTGCTCCATCCTTTCTCATCCCTACGATGATTCCCCCATCCACCCTCCCTTGCTGCAGCACCTGACGCACAACTGATGTCTGAACTGAGTGGCGGGGGCAGGCCCATGCAACAGGTGGGACACGCAGGCCTTTACCTCTGGCCAGATTTCTGAAGGCAGCCTCCTGCCACCTCAGAGAGACCTTTAATAGCCAGAGGTCTATTTTAGAAGAGCAAACAGTAGTCCCCCTAAACATGAGGCTTCTTTGATTTCAAGATATGAGACTCATTTAGACATACCTTTTTTTAAATTGACCAACCTGGATTCTAATCCCGAATCTTCTACCTAATTCCTTCCTCCCTTCCTTCCTTCCTTCCTTCCTTCCTTCCTCCCTCCCTCCCTCCCTTCCTTCCTTCCTTTTTAATAGAGATGAGGTCTTTCTCTGTTGCCCAGGCTGGTCTCAAATTCCTGGTCTCAAGAGATCCTCCCACCTCAGGTTCCCAAAGGGCTAGGATTATAGGTATGAGCCACTGCACCCGGCCCCATCTAGTTTCTTTATGACAGGGCAAATCTTTAATCTCTCTCATCCTCAATTTCCTCATCTTTAAAATGTGGACAAAAAGTTATTGGGTAGATTAGAGGTAATAAGCACCTAGCACCTAGCACAGTACCTAAATATTAGAGATGCCTGATAAATCATAGCTCTTACAATTGTCAACTGTCAGAAGTTGGGTTTTCAGAAATCATCTGCACAAAAATTTTAATTTTTCAGAGGAAGAAAAGGAGGCCATGAGGGATGAGAAGGGAGGGAGGTGGGTGTAGACCAGCAGAGAGCACCTCCACAGCTGTGTGGGCGTGAGAACATTTGCCCTTTGGATAGTGACCTGCACACAAAGAGGGAGTGAGGATTTAGTCCTTCCTGGGCCTTGGAGACAACTGAGCCTAGGGTTCCAGGAAAGAGGCTGGGCAACTGAGACGTGAGACCCAGAGCGTTGAACAGGGAAGAGAAAGAAAATCTCCAGGGTGCTGCTGCTTTTTGCTCTCAGGGGCCAGCTGCTGCCTTGCAGACTGCAGGGCTACCTCGAGGTCGGAGAGGGACAGGGCCTGCAGGACCCAAGGGCTTGCTTCATGCTCCGCACACTCACGGCTTCATCCCTGCATGTCACTCTGCACCACGCTGGCTCACACAGACCCCCTCGCCTGCCACTGGGAGGCAAGGGCTGGAAGGTGCTATTGACTCCTCAAGCTTGTAACTAAGGCTGCCTATATGCCAGGCCCCATCTAGGGAAGGAATCTGCTCCCCCAAAGGCATCTGCTCCCCTGAGGGCTGCTTCTCAGCTGCTCTGCCCTACTAACCCACTAGTGTCTCTGGACAGAGGAATGTTCTGGCCTTCCTTCCCCTCCTTTGCCAGCCTGCCCTGTGGCAGGGGAAGGGCGAAGGAAGGAGGGACAGCTGAGGGTACAGGAGAGAGAGAGTGAACAGGGGATGCGCTGGGAGCCAGGGGAGGGGAGAGATGTGGACAGATGGCCAGACCAGTGCTTGGCTGGAAAGGTCCCTAGTGGTGTGTGTTTGCTTCTGCGACTCCCTAGGTGTATCATGGGAGCAAAAGGAGGGAAACTATCTGCTAAAAGTCTGTTATCCTGGGGCCCCCCAAGAAAGTGACCTCCCACACCTTCACCCTCCGGGCCTTCTCCAATGGTGCCAGAAGGTGTGACCGAAAGTGCCGGAAACTCAACAGGGGAACACATGGACTTGGGGATGGAAGCAGATCTCAAGCTGAATTTATTGCCTCTTTCCCAAATTTAGAGGACAGACACGTTGTAAATCCTCCTCATCCTCACTCCCAGGGGCCCAGGCTAAACCCCCTTCATCTCCAGACAGAAAACAAGAGAAGAGGCCCTGGGAGTGTTGGAGCTTCCCCAGATGTTGTTTTGGCAGGGCCATAATGGGGCTGGGCCTCCTGGGGCTGAGTGTCTGGGGCAAGCAGGAAGTGGCATCACAGCTGTGACAGCTGAGACTTCTGGGGAGGGGGGAGAATCAAATAGTAGTAACAGGGAAAGAGAGAAAGATAGGTATTTACTATTTGTTTGAATCAGTTACTTCTTTGACCCTAAATTTATCTCTGAGCATCCAGGAAGCCAAGGCAAAAAGGGAAATATATAGCTTTCACTGTAAAATATAAGAAAATCTTCAAGTTAGCCTGTTAAAATGTCCCCCTCTACACATACATCCACACATTCCTCAGGGAGGAATTTATGGTATGAATCCTTACATTGGAATAGTGGAGCCAAGGAATCTGAAGATATTCTCAGCTGGCATTTAATAGCTTCTTTAATTGGGCTCACCTTTAATGAGAGCCCATAACGACAACAGAGGTAATCGGGATCAGGATTATGGCTGGGATAATACAATAGCCATCAACATCACCTCCACATTTCTTTCTATCCTCAGCTCAGGGTTTCCTTCCCTCCCTCTTGGCTCAGGAACTCTCTGAGGTCAGGGGTTGTGCCCTGCTGAGTCAGGTGGCCCCGGTGGTTTCAGCTGCCTTCTCCCAGCGTTAGAGTTGGCTGGAAGCCAGGCAGAACCCACCGCAAATTGTCATGAGGTGAATGGAGAGAGGAAGTTATGAGATGCGTCTAAGAGAGTTTTGAGAAGATCGAGCCCCCAAAGGTGGAGCAGACTGGTTATCTTAGTGGGAATGAGTAAGCTCCCAGAAAGACAACTCCCTGTCCCCCAGCTTCTGAATTCCAAGAGGAGTCTATTGTCAGTAAGCATCCTTACGCAGAAAAACATTGTGTAAGCCCAGGAAGACCACCACTGCCACCCCCAGCCTGGCCTGCCAGGCTTAAAAGGAGGGACTCTTTGCCTAAGAACGTATCCACACAGCAGCTTTGGACCATCTCATTGAACTCTTAGAGAGGCTCAGCGGTGTGGGTGAGGGTTAGAAAGAGCTGAATTACTCTGTAGAAGGAAACAGGAGGAATCTGTATTTTTGCTCCCAAGAGAAGAGCAAAAAAGAGGGGAAGTGGTAAAAGGGACAGCTAAGAGCTTGAGTAACATTAAAGTGGTGTGGGGAGGGGTGGAGCCAGTGTTAGAGGGGAAGCCAAAGAAAGTTTTAAGAACAGAAATGCCCAACATTCCATTTTTAAGCTGCTTACATTTTTGCTGTACTAACACCCTCTGGAGACCCCACCCTTCAGTAAAGCCCATGCCGTATGTACAGACCTGGTAGGAGTTCACAAGTAGAAACAAGGCGGAGGGGAAGATGCACCGCTCGCAACAGTGAGAGCACTCATGGGTCAGCAAGATGACTCCTAAACTGAGCTGACTTGAGAAAAATAGGATCTCAATGCACTGATGAGAAGGGGAGTCTTCCCACCCTCTGTCCCCACTCTCAGGGGAATTTGGAATATTTGGAGGGAGAGCACTGGATCTCTCCCTGATCTTTGAATGAAGCATTGAACCAGTCTTGGCCAGCACCTAAGGAGCAGCTGACACACAGCTTACCCACTGGGAGCATGGCTTTAGGTGTCACCATCAGTGTCTTGCCTTTAATGAGGACAACACCCTCCAGGGAGGGTACCTGCCTGCCCACTGTGCAACCTACCTCTTGGCAACCCAGCATGGCCCTCCCTGGCAGGGAGTTCTGTGGGGCTCACTGAAGCCAGAGAGTGGGGAGGAAGAATGGGAGAATGGGCGCTGTGGAGACTGACCTTGTGGGGATGGTCCTGTGACTCACTGCCACTTATGTATGGGTCATAAATCAATCACCCGACCTCACGGTCTGAACACTTTTTGTCCTCTTTGTCCCAGAGAGATCAAAGGAAGGAGACTTGGTCCTCGCCCCCAGAGGTGGAGGATACAGGCTCTTTGGTCTGATTTGGGAAGAAATGGCTCTTGCCCTCAGGACGCTCCGAGTGCTAGAGGTGGGAGAAGAATCCACACCGAGGACACAAACGCAAAGCTGCCAACAGACAGACAAACGTGGGCAGAGCAGCATTGCGCAAACACGGGTCACAATTAATAAGGAGCTGGAATGAAGGCTCCGGCAGGCAGTCAGCTGGTGTCCAGCAGGAAATAGCTTGTTGGGGCTGGGAGCTCCGAGCCTGAGCTGGACCTGGAAGGAGGGAGGGCTTATTAGCAGCAGCAGAAGACAGGCATGTCCTGCACAGTGTCTTGTTCTACGTGAGGCGTTCACACAATGACTGCTCACCCGCGGGCGCCTGGCAATTCTGGCTCCTCTCCCCGGTTTAACGAGAAGGGTAATCTCAAGCATGCTCACCCCTTGCTTGCTGACAGAGCCCCCAAACAAACAGCTGGCCACGGTGGGTGCACAAGAGGCAAACGCCAGATGACTCTGTTTACAAAGCTTAAGCTCTTCAGCAGGGTCAAAGGGCATTCCCAGAGCAGATGGGTGAGGCCTGGGAGAGACAGGTTCGGAAGGCCATGTCAGCATCTGGGCCTCTCCCTCAGAAGGGACACCAAGTGGCCACCAGTAAGTCTGACCAGCACTTCACAGCTGTTTCACACCAACAAGCAGAACACTCTTCTGACCCTCACGAGGATCAAGGCAAGTATCCTCTACATTTTATGGAGAAGGAAACTGAGGCTGGGAAGGATTGCGAGACTGGTTTAAGGCCACACAGCAGACACAAGGATGTACTCCACCCTGGCCGCGGCACCACAGCCTACTGGCCTTGGATTTGGGGACCCAAAACGTTTGGGGACTGAGTGTTATCTGTGAAAGGCCAGCTGGTCACCTGCATTGCAATCTAGCCCCGAGCGCTCCCTGGGAAACCCAGAGACGGAGGATGGAGGACGGAGGGCGATGACAGGAAGGCTGCCCACCTGGGCCCGGCTCTCAGCAGAAGGGAAAGCCAGTTGTCCCTTCCCCCAACGTGGCTCCCTTTGGCCCGGGCCTGGGCATTCTTTGGGAGAGGAGAGCCTGGCCGTAGACAGCTGGCAGCTGTCGCCGTCCCCGCGCGCCCCCACCCCCGCAGGCCCCTCCGGAGTCCGCGCCCATATAAGGGAAGCGCTTCCAGGCCGCCGCGGCGGTGACGCGCCCGGTCCACGTCAGCGGCCGGCGGGAGGTGCGGGCGCCCAGCAGGAAAACAAGTGACGAGTCGGGGAGGAGGGAGGCGGGAGGGAGCGGCCGCGCCCGCCCGCCGGGTCAGCCCCTGCCCGGGCGACCCGAGCCCGGCCAAGGTCATGCGCTGTGTTTGCGCCTCCGTCGGAACCGTGGGCGCAGGACGGGGCGGCGGTAGGGGCATTTCTGCCTGGGCATTTCTGTCCCGGGGTGGGCACGGCGTTTGTGTCCTTGGCGATCTGCTCTTTGGGTGTCCCAGTGTGTTTAGAGTCTGCACGTTTTGTCTCATGGTGTCAAGGACTTGTATTTCAAGGACAGCCTGTGTGTGTATAACCAGGGATTTTGCTGCGGGGCGTTTAAAGACCCACATCTGCTACTGAAATTCAATGTCTTCCCCCCTGAAACAAACAACAAGACCAAGTGGCATCTGTGCTTCCGGAGACCCCCAAAATGCCTCATGAGAGGCGGTCCTGCAAAAGGACTGGCTTCTCATCAGCCAAGCGGCCTCCCCACCCCTTCCCCAGCCAAGTCAAGTAAAAAGATAGGGCCTAGGGGCTCACGGAGGACAAGCCTAAAAAGGAGGGTTTCAGGGGCCAACTGCCAGGCAGAGGCCAGGACGCAGAACAGGAAGAGAAACTACAGTGAGAAGTTCAGGGCTCACATTTCAACATGTTTCATCCCGGAGCCTTCGCAGGGGCTGGGTACCCCGATCGCTGAGTCGGGCTGTGCTCAGGTGAAGCCTGTTGCAGCCCTCAAATGCCCGGCTTGTGTCACCTGAAGTCGTGTGTGTGTGTGTGTGTGTGTGTGTGCGCGTGTGTGTGTGTGGTGCGTGCGCACACTGGACTGGAGAACTTGCCCGGCTCAGGCTTCGGGGAAAGTCCCTAGGGCCATCCCTTCACACCCACGGTACTTACCCACCCACTCTCCTCCCCTGTCTCAGTAAGCCCCACTTCCTCTCTTTACTTCCCCTGAGCCCAGTCTCTCCCTGTAGAGAATGGTCTAGGTGGCAACCTCTCCCCCCCAAGCTCTGGGTGTGATGATAGAGTTGGTGTTGGGGGCCTGGGAAGAGAGAGTGGCCCTCCTTGGCAGTGGATAGGCAAGGATGTGGCAGGTTTGCCTTGGCTATAGACATAGTCCCTGTCCTGAGGCTTAGACTCAGGGTGGCTGGTCAAAATAGTTTTATGCCTCGGAATTTTAAAGGCTGCAGGAGGAGGCCTGCCTTCCTCACTAGCCAGTGTCCTGGGACTGGATGACGCCAACGTGTTGAGTAAAAACAATGGGGTCGTGTTTGTGTCCCTGTCTGGACAGTACTGCATAGAGCGTGGGCTTTGTCAGATGGGACATTAGCTCTGCTGCTCGCTGGGAGGTCTAGGCAAGTTCCTAACCTCCCAAGGGTTCCTTGATACCCTTGTTCGAAAAACAGAAATAAAAGTATTAAGCTAATCTTATTAGTTCTTTTGAGGATTAAAAGAGATCATGTTTATTAAGCATTTTGAACATATGTTTATTCCTTCCATAATACATGTGCACCCGGCACACAGTTGATGCTATTAAACAGTAACTGTTCTTCCTGTTAGTAATAGTAGCAGCAGCGAGAGTTCGCCAGAGTCATCAGCTGTTCCTGGCTTACCTTTGGGGGTGCCCTGCCTCTCAGCTTTCTTTGAGGTCCCTCTGGTACCTTGTCACCTCTGCCGACTCCCCCTCCAACCTGAGCCCAGTCTGGCCTGGAAGAAAGAGCTGCGAGCGTGGAAGCACAAGATAGGCGTTGACATCCTGCTTGGCCCTTCCCTGCACCAGTTAGCCCCTCTGAGCCCCAAGTTCCTTAGCACCGGGATGGGGAGAACGCTTTCTGGCTGGCTCCCCTTACTGTGCGAGTGGAGAGTCAAGAGAATAAACGTTTGTGAAACTACTTCAGAACCTGTCCCCACCTGTCAGTCTCCACTGGGTGAGTTCTCCCTTCTCATCCTCTGCACCCAGCTCCTGTCCCTCCTGTCCCCACCCCCGTGCCCACCCCTCCAAGTCTCCCTCTTTGGATTTTCACAGCTTTGGGCATTTGGTTCACAGCTCTGTTGTTGGCTTTCCCTTTCCCTGGGAATTCTGGAGGGTGTTTAATTCTGACTTCCCCATGGACAACTTTTCAGGGCAGGAAAACTTTGTATTCATCTCATGAGCCGGTGCCAGGCCCAGGCAGGGCACGTATAGGTGCTCAGTCACAGCTGTTCCCTTTTGTGTATCAGAAAATCCCTGTGGTGGAGGCCAGAAAGGTGTGGCCCCGACAGAATCTGGGGAAGCAGTATGCTGGGGGAAAGGGGGTGGGGAAGGAAGGAGGGCAGGAGGGCAGGAGGAGCTGCCCCAGCCCTGTGTGGACTCAAGGGTTCCTGCCGTTCCCACCACACACAGCCCAAGATCATGCCAATCTCCGGTTTTACCCTTAGTTCCCAGGGCTGGGAGAAACCGCTGACAGCCTCTAGCCCCCCTGCCTCAGTGAAGGGACACACCAGCCACTCTTCCTGGGAAGAAAGCAAACATTCTGCCTAAAAGGGAAGTCCTTGGGTAACAAGTTCCACTTCCTGGCAGCTAAAGCACTGGCCTAAAACCCTGCCCTCTTTCCCTCCGCCACCCCACAGACAACCCATTTCCTCTTCTGCTGCTCCTAGAAACAAAGAACAGCTGTCTTCTCACTGATTGGTTTAAAAATAAAAGACTCTTGCTTTATTCCATCCTCACCTCTGGTGACCAAAGACCGTGGCACCATCAGGCTCCCCTCAGACCTCCACCTGCTCCCCTGGGCACAGAGGGGCAGCCCCCTGGGCCCCTGCAGACCCACTCCTTCCGGGGGGGGGGTGCACTCTGCCTGCCACTGAGCTGCACTTGTCCATGCAGGGTGTGGCAACCTGCTTCGCCCGGCCACCAGCTCTCATCAGTGTGGTCCCCGCACTCACACTTTTTACCATTGCGACTTTGTCTCTGCAATGGGCCTCGGGAGGAAGCAGCCTCTGCAGAAATCAAGGTTTCACGCTCTGTGAGGGCTGAAGCGATGCGGAGAGATTTTGTGCCACTTCCCCAGGCAAACTGCAGCCCAAGGGGAAGAATAGGGGTCGGAAGCCGAGTCCATGGCCATTGAAAATCCCTTCTGGGCCTCAGTTTTTCATCTGAAACATGACAGTGGCAGACTCTGCCTGTGGAGTGGCTGTCAGGGTCAAACGAGATGTGGTTATGAAGGCGAATTGTAGACGGTGCCACTGTGGACACACGAACCGTGATTTCTGCCTGCCACCCGCACAGACCCCAGGTCACCACCAGATGCTGTCTCTGCAGGTGGCCCTGCCTTGCTGAAAACCCAAATCGAGGCTCACCTCCTCGGGCATCTGAGTCCACCCCCACCAAATCCTCAGGGTTTATTTATTCAGCTTGCACCGCAGAGAGGCGCACCTGTTGCTTAAGGAGTGTGGAAAAGATCCTTATGTTCTTTCCATGGTGTGTGTGCCTGTCTTATCTGCCCCGCCCCTTCCCGGTATCGCTAGAGCATTAGCCTGTCCCTGCCAGACTGGTCCACAGCCAGCGCCTTTGTGTCCTCACGGCGCAGGACAGCAATAAGTGTACCAACCAAAGTGTGTGTTTGGGAGAGGGCACACAGCCGGATGGCTCCTTAGGGCAAAACCTTATTTCTACCACATGGGACTCTGTAGACAATTTGCTCTCTGGCTATAGAGGGGTTCTGTGTTTTTTTCCTCATGTGAATCAAGCTAATTTTGGATTCGTTGGGATCCAATAATGAACTGAAAGGCGGCTGCCTGCTGGAGGAGCCCAGGGAACAGACCACCGCCAAGTCCGAGGAGCCTTTTTGAGAATGATCTGGGGGGATAGAGGGGACAGTCATAAAGGACCCAGTTCTAGGTTCTCGGCCACCCGTTGTCATTGAGGCCAATGAGCCCCTGAGCTGGGAAGCCCTGGCCAAACAAATGTCCTGCTGCCCCAGGGAGCAGAAAGTTCTGGAAGACACAGGATAGCTTTATTCCTGGCTTATCAAGCAGACCTAGAATTGGGACGAGAAGGGGTTTTGACTCTCCCTGAAAAGGTCCAGAGAAATTTCCTTGTAACAAGGGTTCCTCCTCACCCCAAAAGCCCCCCAGGGCAGTCTCCTACCGGGCAGGAGTTCGGGCGGCTGCGTCAGTCTGCTGGGGTTCAGGGATCTTGAACAAGTTGCCTACTATTCTCTGTGCCTCAGTTTCCTCATCCATAAAGTGGTAATTACAAAGGCATCTGTCACATAGGATTGTTTCTGAAAAATGAGGTAACGTGTGTAAAACACTTAGGATCCAATACTGTTATTATGAGAAAGGACTTAAGAGGCCTTCTGGTCTGTTTCTCTACCATTATAAAGTGAGGTTTTCTCCTTGATCCTGACCCCTTTGGATCAGGCCTATGTATATATGTTTTATATGACTTCATATTATATGTGTACGTATATATATCCTGGCCTCTGAACTACAGATGCAGCAAGAGGAGAATGCCCAGCTCCTTCCTGTGGACGATGGAGACCACGTGAGCAGTCACCAATAGCAACGGGGTGATAAGAGCTATTCTGAGGGACTAAGGGGCAGAAGGTCTGAGAACCTGTTCAGTGTTAAGAAACCTGCCTGGCCAAGGTGTCCCTGGCTTGATTCATATAGTCCTTGTCCTGCCAAATACTTATTATTGTGATATTATCTCCCAGAACTTTCACATTTATTTGATCTTCTCAATGATCTCACAGAATCGGCTGTGAAGATACTACCAGAGAAGCTGACTGGGACCTGGATCTCCCACTTACTGACTCCCTGCCCCATCTGGTCACCCAGGGCTGAGCAGGGTCCCACCCGTCTTTGCCCCTGGGCCACTCCACTGAGGGAGCCGCAAGGCGGTTCTGTGGGGGAAGAGTCCGGGTCCATAATAGCAGGGTGACTTAATGCAGGTTGAGTCAGTGTGTTATTTGGGGCAGACACTGTGCAGGGAAAGGACTGGCCATGTCAGACTTGGCTCATCCTCTTCCCTCGTCAAACACTCCCACTTAATCCCTGACCTCCCAGAGTCAAGGAAGTATGTGCACTATCGCTAGAGCCAAAATCTGCAGAGTCAAGTGCGCTTCCAGCCTGCGACAAGAAGTTCCAGGTGCCCAGGGGCGGTGGTGCTGGCCCAGAAGTCACAGGAGCCTCCTGGGTTCCGAGCACCCTGCGCTAACTCTGTGGAACTGGGGGTAAGTCACAGAACCTGTCCAGGAACCTGGGGAGGGGGACAGAGCCTGTCAGCCCCAGCCTCAGCTCTTCAACATGGCGCCAGAAGTCAGGAGCCCTGAGAACTCTCTGGCTCAGCTGCCAGCTTGCTGGGCCTCCGTCCCCTTCATTACAAAGTGGGGATGTTGGACTAACCACACCTAAGATCACGGCGAGCCTGGGTAGCCTGTGATGATCTTCTCTGTGCCAAATTACCCTAATTCCTTCCATCTTCTGTCATTTGCCTTCCATTGCTTGGTCTCATATACAGCCTCTTAAAGGCTTTTGTCAGTTCAGTTCCATCTGACATTCTCCAAGCAACTAGGAGCATTGAGTGTACTGGAAAATCAATGGTGCCCAAGGTACTTGCTTTCAAAGTGCCTCCAGTCTAGTAGAGGAAAACCGGCGAGCAAACAGACAATGAGACAGGGTTTCTGGAAGCCCCCCCGGGGGAGGAGGGCAGGGAAAAGATCCCACCAGGCCTGAGGAGACCTAAGTCTGAGAAGAACCTTACGCCCTTCCAGGAAGAGTGGGGACAGGGGTGGGGGCACTAACTTTTTTGCTTGTTTATTTTGTTTTGTTTTTAAAGATGGGATCTCACTATGTTGCCCAGGCTGGAGTGCAGTGGCTATTCACAGGTGCAATCATAGCACACTACAGCCTCCAACTCCTAGCCTCAAGCAATCCTTCCACCTCAGCCTCTCAAGTAGTTGAAACTACAGGCAAGAACCACTGCAACCAGCAGGGGGTACTCACCTTAAGTGGTCTTTTCTAATTGTCCAGACCCATTGCTAAACAGCTTATACATACTATTTCATTTCATTCTTTAACAACCTTTTGAGTAAGTGTTAAGCCCATTTTACAGATGAACAAACTAAGGTTCAGGGTGTTTAAGGCCATACTATAGGGTCAAGCTGAGACTCAAATGCAAGTCTGCCTAATTCCAGCCAGAGCCCATGCCCTTTCCACCCGACTAACAATGTGAAGGGCACAAATAGCTGAGACTTTGAGTACCGCTTAGAGTCTGGGCCCTGCTGGCCCTTTCTGAATCCTCCTGGCTCCTCCTCTGCCCCACAGGAGAACTGCTGCTTTAACAGACATGCCCCTCAGGGGGGTTGGTTTCCATTCATTTGTGATGGCCCAGCTGTTAGGGGACTAGCCTGGGAGTTTCTCTGCCACTGAGCACTCTCCCCTCGCTGGGGCCTGTCAATGTTTAATGGCAGCAAGGATCTTATCTCAGTTACTCAAGCCGTGTAGATTACTCCTGCGGCAGGATCTGGGGCAGTGGGGGAGGCAGCAGATGGGAGACTCATCAGTTGCCCCTCTGCTCTGCCAAGGGAGGAGGGATTGTTGGAGTGGAAAGAGAGAGAGGGTGAGAGAGGAATGGAGTGGGGCAGGGAGACACATTATAACGGGACAGAAAGCCCAGCTGTTCGTTTGCATGGCTCTGGCCACCTTCTCCACCTGCCTCTTCTTGGCCACCTCCAGCAGCCGGCGCCCTGGGGCTGCCCCCTGCACACACTCTCAGGGCCCTCCTGGGAGACCCAAAACATAGGGGAGCGAGTGGATAAATTTCTGTGGGGCTTATACAGAGATGTCTTTGAGCCCATTCTCGTGTCCCCTGGGCATCTGAATCTCTGCTTATTTTTAGGGAGAAATGTAGCATTATTTGTCCCTCTTATGAGCTGTTGAAAACAGGGACCAGCATTATTTGTCCCTCCTATGAGCTGTTGAAAACAGGGACCGCCTGTGTTCCAAGGACACAGGCATGTTGCAAAAGTCACACTTCCCATACTTTAGCACAACGCCACCATAGATCTGTGAGCTGGAGGGATCCCCATGCCCTGGGTCCTGGCTCTGGAGTACCCTGAGGGAAAGGGACAGGTTCTCGCCACTCCCCCAGGGCCCAGCGAATGCCAGGAGCAGAGAGTAAGTTCTATTTGGGGAGAAGAACATCATGGTTCAAAGGCAGCACCAGAGGCCACTCGGATGTTATTTACAGATCTTGTCTAATGACCCGTCGTCCAAGGAAGACGGGGGGGGGGGGGGGGGGGGGGGGGGGGGGATCTTGTCTAATGACCCGTCCTCCAAGCTGGAGGGGGGGCGGGCAGTGAACTTGCTGCCTTCTCCAGTGTCCCCTGTTCTCTGAATTTCTTACGTCCTATCCCAATTCCCCACCCTCCTACCTGCTCTCTATCCAGGAGCACCCTGTGCCCTTGTACCTGATGTGTCACTCACAGCCTGGAGCCTGAGAGTGCTCTTAGGGCAGAGGGAGGGGCTTGGGAGCAGGGCAGAGGGCCCAACACCAGTGCCAAGGGCGCAGAGAGGCTCCTAGCCACGGGGTTGGAGGACAGGGAACGGGAGGGGGCAGGTCCCCAGGGAGGACCCTACCTGGTGGGGGTTAAAGTGAAAGAGGGCAGGATCCTTTCCTGGCATGACTTCTGCAGGTTGGGGGAGGGGTACAGGTAGAGGTGATTTCATAGTTATTTTCACTCCAAGTTCAAATGGAAAGAAAGCTGGTTGAATGGACCAAAAATAGCCAGCACATCAGACAAATGTCCTCAAAGCCAAGATCCTTGGTTCCTAGGTTGGGGTTTTGAAGGTTGAACTTGTAGATCTCGGGACACCCTGAAGGATACTTCTGAGCCCCCATGGAGTCTGATTGCAGTGGTGTCGGGACTGAAGGCGTGATGGAGATGCCACTGGGTCCCTGCTCTGGAAGTGTCACTGGCTGGGGTGTCCAGGCTGATGCAGTCCCTCCTCCTGACCTCTTCCTTTACCCCTCGCCATCCGTGCTTGGCCTCCCCATGAAATGCCTCATAGCCTTTACCCTCCCAAAATAGCACAGGTCCTGACACGCATGTGATGTGTGTAATAATAGTCCCTGCCTCAAACAACCGCTGTGAGAATTAAGCGAGATGCCCCTTGTGGAATGCTCAGCGCTTAGCACACAGTTAACACTCAGTCAGTGTCAGCTGTTAACACCAGATGCAGCAGGAAGATAAGTAGGTGGGCACCTTAGCTCCAATATCAAGGCATGTTGCCGTGTAGTTCCCGGATCCATGGCTAATCCCTGTGTGAGAGTCACATTAACGGTCACTCTTATGCCCCCTCCAAGCCCTAGCACACACCATGCTCTGAATAGAACTGTGTTCCATGTCCTTTTCCTTAAAGCCACAAAAAGTTATTGAGCAACCACCATGCTCTAGGGACTGGCAAACAGGTGAAGAAGGTGAGGGCTGCACTGTCGGCAAACGCCCAGTCTCTCCGGGGAGGCCGACCCACAACACAGCGGCCAGACTGGCCACCAGGGGCTCCTGAGAGGAGTGGGCTGGAGCGGCTCAGCACGGCTGCTGGGGCCTGCGGGATGGGTGGGGTTTGTAAGAGCACAGGGGAGGGAGTCTTGAGGCAGGGGGATTTGTGCCACTTATCCTAGGCCCAGTCGCAATTCTGTGTGAGGTGGTCCAGCATCCATCCAGGTTAGCTGGTGGAGGGCACAGAAAGACACCAGGTGGCACATCGTCAGTGCAGGTGGAATTCTTGGGTCTCGCTCTGTCTGGGGTCTCTGGGAGTCCCTGGAGGGCACTGTGAGGGGATCATTCTCTCCCTCCCTTTCTGACCCCTCCCTCACTAATGAGCTTTTATCAGGGAAGGCTTTGGGATATGATTCACCCTCTGACACTATCTGTGAAGCGCTTACTATGTGCCAGGCATCTTTCTAGTCTCTGAGGCTACAGCAGTGAGTAAAACAGAAAAAAGTCCATTCTTCAGGGAGTTTACGCGCTAGTGCATGTGCAGGGAGGTCTGATAACCAGCAGGGTAAACAAGTGGGGCATGTAACACTGTGTTAGGCATTAGGTAGCACTGGGTGCGGCACAGGACACCCAGGCAGGGGACAGGGTGAGATTGCAGACGGGGGGCAGGGGCTAGAATACTGCACGCAGGTCACCATCGGTGGGCGGCTCTCACCTTAGTGTATCTAAGAATCTCCAGATGGGCCTGCGGAATGCAGATGCCCAGGCCCCACCTCAGAGGGTCAGATTTCACAGGCCAGGGGTCAGGCCCAGAAGTGTGAGACCACGCGGACCCGCACTGCTTCCTTGGGAAACCACATCTGGGGAGGACAGCACTGACTTTCCCCCTAGGAAGGCCCTGTGGGAGCCCCAGGAGAACTGAACAGAGGGCAGCTGTGGGCAGTGTTGCCAGCCTTCTCGCTACGGGGCATCTCCACTTGCCACTCCCTCTTCCCCGGGGCAGAGGCCCCACGCCCATCCTCTCCAGGGAAAAG
Organism: Lemur catta; assembly: GCF_020740605.2. Taxonomy (NCBI): domain Eukaryota; kingdom Metazoa; phylum Chordata; class Mammalia; order Primates; family Lemuridae; genus Lemur; species Lemur catta. The sequence continues at coordinate 4,666,254 of NC_059150.1, read as the reverse complement.
GGCAAGCTTGGAGTTCCCAGCCCCAGCCAAACCCTCCACAGGAGGCAGATGGGCTGGGCTGGAAGGAGGGGAATATCCAGTCTGAGGCAGAAGCGTGGTTTGGGGTTCTGCCTCCTGAGTCAGTTCTGACAGCTCAGGGCCAGTGAGGAGTGGCTGGGCCCGGCCCAGACCTTGGGGACGCTGTTGTTCCAGTACTTTACAGCAACGCAGCTCTCACCTTCACAGTCTCAGCGCACCAAGCTCTTGTGCAGAGGGGGAGATGGACTCTCGCAAAATTTCACGGGTCTGATCTATTTATTCCGCAAAGTACTTACTGAGTATGTATTCATGCCATGCACCTTTCTAGACACTGGGGAGATCGCTATGAACAGGACAGGCAAAAATCTCTCCCCTCCTGAAGCTTACATTCTACTGGGGGACAAGGCGGTGAACAAGATAATACATAAAATACACGTTTCTCCCATGACAAGGGCTAAGGTGAAAGAACAAAGCAGGGAAACGGGGTAGAAGGTGTCACCAGTGAGCATGTCATTGAAAGTTTAGATGAGATGGCCAGGGAGGGCCTCATGGAGAAGGCCACCTTTGAGGAAGGCTTGAGGATTCTGAAGGACTAGAATTCCAGGCCGAGGCAATGGCAACTGCCAAGGCACTGGGGCAGAGTGGCGTGTGGCTGGAGCTGGTAGAGCAAGGGAGAAAGCAAGGAGGTGGTCACAGGCAGCAACCATGAAGAGCCTTGCAGGCCATAAGCAGGACTTGGGCTTTTACCCTGAGTGAGGAGGGGAGGCCAAGCAGAATTTTGGCAGAAGAGTCATATGACGTGACTTATATTTTTAAGGGATTACCTCTGGCAGCTGTGTTAGAAATAAACGAAGAGTGAAGGCAGGCAGACCAGACAGGAGGCCACTGAAATATGTCAGTGGGAAATGGTGGTTGTTTGGAAGGTACAAAGTGATTGGATATTTTAAATTTGCTGATAGACAAAATGTGAATTGTGAGAAAAAAAAATATATGTGTATATGCCCGGCACTATATGAAACTTTGCAGATTAGGAAACAGAAACCAAGAGAGGCCAAGTAACTTGAAAAATCACGTAGCTGGCAAGTGGTAGAGCTAGTGTTTAAACCAAGCCGTCGGCCCAAAGCAGCTACACCGTAAAAATCTCATCCGTTCATTCAACAACTCTCCATTGCACATCCACTCTGCTTCAGGCACTGGTCTACATGTTGAGGGTACAAAAAGTTGCTGGGGACAGTTCTTGACCTTGAGGAATTTATGTTTTGGAGGAGGAGAGAGATGTGAATAGAAATAAGGATGGCGAGATAAGTGTGCAAAGTCTCGGGCACTCAGAGGAACCGGGTGGATGCCCAAGGGAGGAGAGGTGAGGAGAGACCCCTCGGCAGGTGATGTGACCTTGGATCTTAGAGACTGAGTCGGGCTTTGCCAGAGGAGAAGGGATGGAAAAGTGTTCCTGGCAGAGGAGCTGCACGTGCAAAGGCCAGGAGGCGCAGGGGCACGGCACGGAGAATCGCAGGGATGTGCAGCGTTCTGCGGGGGGAGCCCGGTGAGGACTCCTGGGAGGGGAAAGATGAGACGGAGGACGAGCAGGTCAGTCAGGAATGGCTGGAAAGAGCTTCCCCAGGCCAGGGGCAATCGCTGCATGTTTCCAAGGGGGAGTGGAGCGACTGGATCTCTCCCTACGTGGAGGGTGGATGTCAGGGCAGAGGACGCAGTTTTCCCTGTTTCAGTGTGACGTTCCCTGTGCATTCTGGTAGGAGTGAAGGAACGGGTACAGGTTTCCAGGAAACAAACAGTACTCTGCCTGTGCGTGCGTGTCCCTTTGTGTGTCTGTCTATAAATACACTCAGACGCAGCGCGGGCTGGAGTCTCCCCCGGGGCCCTGACGGCATCTTGCTCACACTCCCCGAGCTGCTTCTGCCCCTCCTCACCCCCTCCTGGCCAGGCTCAGCCCCAGCAAGCACCAAATTTCACCCCCAGCAGGTAAGGCTGGAGTGGGGGCCAGGGCTGTAACCTCTGTCTTCCCCTGGGACACCACGCAAGTGTCTAAACTGCAGCAGGAAGGATGAGCTTGGCCCAAGGAGGAAATTGGGAGACTGTTAAACCCAAGCTGAGTGTGAGCTGACCCCCCAGTGGTGTGGGAAGGGGGCATTTGTTTGAAAACCTGACCCACATCCAGTGATTCCCACACCATCCTGGTGAGAGGCAGTGAATGGGTGACACGGTGACCCTCGTCCCACCCAGCTCCGTGATCCCTCACGTCCTACTGGTGGAGTGACAGGGACAGAGACAGAGACAGAGAGAGGCAGAGCACACACATGTATATGTATGTGTAGGTACAGGTGTACATGAATATATATAGAGAGACAAAGACAGACACAGGAAACGGGCAGAGACAGACAGAGGGAGGCAGAGACAGGAAGACAGGCAGAGATAGAGAGACAGGGCCACCAAGTATGAGTTCAAACCATGACAGTTTTCAAAACCCCAGCAAGGGCAGATCTGATAGAATGTTACACGGGATTAATACGACACACATCAGAGTCTAGCCCAGTTCCCCTTCCAGAGGCCCAGCTCAGAAATTCGTACCATCTCCTAGCAAAATCAAAACCAAAAGAGAAGTAAAATAAAAAATCAGAGGGACAGAAAAACGGGGAAAACCCAGACTCACCCGGGTAAGTACAGAGGGCAGGTCCCTCCCCAAGGGCTCACTAACTCCCATTCGCAGCCAGGGGAGAGCCCAGGTTTCCTCTTTCCGAGTCTGAGACATGTCCCCAACAGGTCAGGGCCCGGGTGGGGTGGCCAGGGTGCTGTTTCCAGGCACTGGCCACCTCCCTCCCCTCTGGAGCACCAGGACTTGGACCGGCTTACTGGGCAGCTAAGCCGGGTACTGCACCAGCCAAGCTGCCCTCCTGGGCCATCTGGCTCACCAGGGGCCGCCTTGGGAGGCAGCAAGTCCTGTTCTCCACGTGACTGTAACTTGAGGGACAGGCACAGAGAGTACAGGTGGGGGTAGAGGCTGGGAGGGGACTCAGTCCTCCTGGCCACATCCCACAACCTCTTCACCTGCCGGCCCCAAATCTCCAGACTCCTCTGGGGCCTCTCAGGTCTCCAGGCAAGAAACCAGTCTGGGAGTGTAGGGGAAGCAGACACTCTGGGGGTGTCCCCCTCCCTGTCCCCTGTCCCCTTGGACCCAACCCACACAGAGGAATCAGGGGACTGAGCCAGGACACAGGAGGGAGGGACTCAGAAGACCGGGGTCACCGCCCTGTCTGTGAAGTTGATCTTTCCCTCCCGTGGGCCCTTACAGTTATTTACAAAGTCTTGTCAACAACACAGCCTAGTTACACAGATAAGATCACTGAAGTTGAAGCTTATAAAACCCAGCATCAGTAGCACGATTACAAGACAGTTATCACTCACTGGGTCCCTCCACTTGCTGGGCAGGGCGTTAAACACTCTGTACATCGCAAGTGTAATCCTCTCAAGAAACGGGGGTTCCACAAGGGCAAGAAACTCGACCGTGGGCAGTGGTAAACCTGTCTTCTTGGATAACGACCCCTTACGGGAGGGCATGCATTTGAGGGAAGCGAGATGCTGTATCTTAAAATCTACTCAAAGACCCAGAGAACGTCTCCACCAAGTTTAGTGCTGCACGTGGTCCGGATAAGAATGCCACTAAATGAACCTTGTGATAATAGAAGGACGGGGGAGTAGCAAGGATTCGTGAGAGGGCCCCGTGCCAACCGACCAGGCGAGGGAGATCTGTGTGCAGAGGGTGATCGTTGTAAACATGCCTGTTGTAGAGACAGAGCAGGCGCCAGCCGCCTGCAGATGGCAAGAGCTCCCGTTTCTTTCTCGTCTGCCCTGCCCGGGTCGCTGTTCCATGCATCATCCCTTTCCCCTCCCGGCAACTCCCTGCGTTGCTCTATGATCACCTCCACCTCGCAGATGGAGAAGCGGAGGCATAAGTGACCTGCTAAAGACAGGTTGTTAGGAACTGGTGGAGGTTAAGATTCCAACGCAAGTCACTCCCGGGCCACCCTCTCCCTGACGCTTCCCGGCACATCACACATTTCCAGAGCCTAGTGCGACAGACCGGGAAATCCTTCCAGAAGGGCTGGCTCCCTTTGCTCTGGTTCTGCCTTTGCCGGGCATCACCAGGAAGGAATAGATGACTTGGACCAATTCCCGACAGCAGCCGTCTGGACAAACCTGCACCCGCCGTAAACGATCCCGGTGGCATTCTGTGTGCCCACCCACCTCCTGTGTGTTTGGCTGGTGTGAGCCAGGCCTCTAGATGTTAACCAGCGCCTGTGACCCGAAAAAGAAAGCACAGACAAGTTCTAGACCTGACGAAACAAGTCAGGCCCCGTTCTCAGGGAGGTTCTGCCCCAGGGAGTCCAGGTGGTGGGAAGGGCAGAGGCTTCCTGGGGAGCCAGTTCAGGCTAGAACTGGGGATCTGGAGTCACAGGCCTGGCTGTGCATCCTGGACTAAGTTGCTGAACTTCTCTGAGCTTCATTTTCTGAGCTACCTCATAGAATAAAGGTGTGTGACATAGCTTAGCAAACTGTAAAGTGCTTTGTGGTCTGTCCTGCCCACGGGCCCCTGGAGGGCAGGTGTCTCAGTGGGCCTCACTCCTGTCACCTGACTAGACTCTCCTCTGGCTCCTGAAGACTCAGGGTGCGTCGTCCTCCAGGGTCTCAGAGGCCTTTGGGGTCTCCCTCCTGCCACCTCCCCCCAGTCAGGAGCCTTCCTTGGGGCTTGTCACTCTGTGGTCATTGTCCAGCATCCCCTGCCCTGTAGGCGCCTTGTCTGTACCCCAGCTTGGGAAGGATGGTCACACGGTGGCCCTTCAGTAAAACTTTATGAAAAGGGGGATTCTGGGCAGTGAGGAAGCGAGAAGGGGGCGCCAGTGGACAGACGGAAGGGGCCTCAGCGAGCATTGTCCACCGCATGGTTTCAGTTCACCTTCTCTGCCCTGCATGGCACAGGCCGCGGGCTGCCAGCCCCTCTCAGACAGTCTGTCCTGTCCCGGTGGAGCGTCACCCTGCCAACTCGTCTCTCCTGCAGGCAGAGGCCAGTGCTACCCCAGCTCCCGCCGGGAAGTGGCCCCACCTGGCTCAGCAGGTGAGGATCCCAGGCCGATTGACTGGAGCAATCCTTGCCTGTGGGTAAGACAGCGATCTCTCTCGCTGGGCTTTGGCTTTTGTTTTGTTCGTTGTATTTTGCCTTCATGTCCAAGAACCTAAGGGCTGTTTTACAGGCCCTCGGCCCCTTTCCTCTGTCCCGAAGCAAGCAGGACTTCCTCTAACCCAGGCCTGACCTGGAGAGTGTGGGAGGGGCGTGTGCTGCAGGGGTCAGCGCCGGGGGCAGCCCACCCGGGGGTCCTCCCCAGTGCAGGGCACACAGGGCCACTCCTCTGGGGCTGTGCACAGAGGCGGTGGTTCCTGACCCTCCCGCAGCACCAGGGCTCCCTCTCCAAGCATAGGGGCCGTCCTGCCTGGAGCCCAGGACACGGGCGGACAGGAGAAGCCCTCCCCCCGGCTTGGCACAAAGCCCAGAGGCGCACACAAGCCTTCCCCACACCCAGACACTCCCACCCGCACACACCCAGAGAAGCCAGACGGGTGAGAAAGGGTGACTGGCTTTAAATAAACACGATCAGCTATTTCAGACCTCTGGGGACCTGGGGCTGCAAGACGCACCTTGCCTGGAGCGAGGCCTGTCGAGACCAGACTCTCCCGGCTCCCGGGGGGCAGCTCGGGCACCAAGACGGAGGCCTGGCGCCCCCTGCTGGTGAGATCGGGAACGCACGCCAGCTTGCGCCATCCCCAGCAAGCCCGAGGAAACCTCTGCACCCCGCCTGCCGGATCCCGGAAATGAGCAAGGACACTTCCTGTTCTCCCTCTCTCTGCTTGTCTTCCAGGGAACCAGAGTGATTTACTTCAGTCCATTCTCCCAAAGGCAGAATTCATCTCCCTGACATGTGGAAGGCAGGATGCGGCTCAGAGAGTTTGAGCACATCTCCCAGGATCACACAGCAAGTTGGGCGCAGCCCCGGAACGGGCCTCCTTCACTGCACAACCCCTGGACCCCGCAGGGAGGCGTCACCTGGGTCTCCACCCCAGCACGTTCTCCCCTGCGAGGGCTAACACTGGCCCGTCTCCAAGTTCTAGGCGGCCTGGGGAGCACTCTGGGCTGAGGGAGTCACCGACAGACTCTCAGAGGCTCAGCGACAGACACGCCGTGGGACACGATGGACACCCATTGAATAAGCGCCTAGACACGGGTTGGGGGCCCGAGGGGCTGCAACTCCTTGGGGAGCTCCCACTCCTGGAGGGGACAGGCCAGATGAGGCTACCGAGCAGCCACAGCCCGGCCTCCAAGCAGGGAGCAGCCCCGAGGGGGAAGGCTGAGGCCGGCTGGATCCCCGGCAGGGAGCGGGCACCAGGCCTAAGGTCACTGCCCCCCCGGCAGGCGTCTCCTGTGTCCCCCTTCCTCCACGCTCAGCACCTCCAGGGCTGGGAGGGCCACTTGCTGCCTTGCTAGAATTCTTCATTCAGGGAAACCCCTACTTACTGAAACATGATGATTACAGGACGAGGATTTGGAGCCAGATAGACCGGGCTCTGGAGCCCAGTTCAACCAGTTACTATCTGTGTTACCTTGGGCAATCTGCTTAACCTCTCTGAACCTCAGTTTCCAAATCTGTCAGTCGAGATAACGGTTCCTCCCGCATGAGGGTGTGCAGGAATGAAATGGGATTACGCAGTGACTCCAAGCGGGAAATACTTTGTGTAACACTGTCAATATTTCCTCTTCAAATGTCACTGCAGTTTACTCTATTATTCTGAGGGCTGGCTCAGAAGTTCTGTCGAGAGATTCAGGCTGACTCTGGGCGTTTGGGTGGGGAAGGCACTTAGGTGCTGGCTGCAGGAGCTGCAGCAACATTTGAGGGTGTGGGAGCTACCACCACGTGTTCCAGAATATCTAGCGACAAGGAAGAGAACAGGGGGGTCGTGCATTGTGTATTCAAGGTTCTGAGCTAGATGCTTTGCATACGAGGTTTCAGTTAATACAACTTGTTCATGCTAAGACAGTGTTGTCTCCAAGCCCGGAGAGGTCAGGAGACTTGTCCAAGGCTGCACATCCAGTGTGGTAGAAGCTGCTAGTTGTCCCCAATGACTTTCTACTATTTTATGAGAGTAAGAGAAGTTTTAGCCAAAACGTGGCTGCCCAGAATGAAGAGTACATTTCCCAGCATCCTGTGTGGTCGGGTGTGGCCGTGTGACGGGGTCCTGGCCAAGGAGAAGTAAATGGAGGTGCCACGCAGCAGTGTGGGAACCTCCCTTAAGACACAGGTTGTGTGTCTGCTCTCTGCTCCTTCTTTGTCCCTGCCTCCATTTTGCGGCGTTGAAGCCAGGTGCTACCTTGAGCCATGAGGACAAGGGTCACTTACTAACAGCAGAATAGCTAGTGTTGCGAATTTTCTGTTACTCTCATTACCTCTGCTTTAGAGAACCTGACCCGCAGCGTTGCTGTGAGGCTTAAATGATATGATAGATAAAGAGATTAGTCCAGCGCCAGGCACATAGCGAGTATTCAGTAAAAGTTAGAGGCTGTTATGATCCATAAGACCGGAGCATCAGGAGCCTCTTCGTGTAATAGTTAGGAGTGGAAACCGGGGGTGGGGTTGGTCAGTGGACTGAATTTTATATGCTAAGGGAATGGGGTGAGCAGAGAGGAGCCGGTGAGTTTCTTTGGCCATCACTGGTTCTCTGCCTTGGGCAGTGAAGGTCCTTAGGCAGCTGATGAAAAAGTTTCAGTCATTATGTATCTCTACCAGCAGAGGGTGCCATTTCCACATTAATAGAAATAAGTGCGTTTCCTCGGCTACTGTGAACCAGGTTTCTCAAAGCAGCCGAGGTTGGCAAGGAAGATCAGGTACGGGATGGAGCAGAAAGTGCATTAAGATTGGCGCGGATAATAGGAGAGGACAGGACAGGGAGAAACACTGAGTAAGCTGGTCAGGGAAGCTTCCCTGGAGGTGAGGCCTTGAGCTGGGCCCGCAGGCACACAAGTAGCAAAGACAGACGCTGCTGCTCCCAGGGGAGCCGCCAGCCCGGGCTCGGTGCTTAGGGCCAGGCAAGGGCAGTGGCAGCGAGGTGGCCAAGAGAGGGCATGAAGGACACCAAAGAGGGGACAGGACTATGATTCTAGCCAGGTGGTCTAGAAGGAGAACAGTGGGCCCACTGACATGGGCAGAGGTCAGGAAGGAGACGTGGTTTTCGTGGAACACTGAACGCACTCTCCCCAGCGGGCCTGCCTGCCCTGTTGTGACATCCTCTGCAGTGGCCTCGCCTTACACGCTACCCTTCCAGTAAGCCGTAATTCTGCAGGATCCCTGCGTTGTGTGGATTCCAGAAACCGGTGCAATACTCAGAGGTGTTGATGGTATCAAGATTCCACTGGTTCTTTCTCTTTAGAATAGAGAAGCCAAGAAATGCCCCAGAGCTTGCTCTTGCTTCTGACCTGGGGGCTGTGTATCAGGGTGGAAATTAACTACGTAGGGACCGTTAAAGAATCCCCTAGGGGTGAAAGAGTACAAAAAGAAGTAACAAATTTCAAAGCGAATGGTAGTTCTTATTGGAGAAGGTGCGGTTGTGGCCCAGAGATAGCAGAGAAGTTCTCTGGGTGGTCCCTGGACAGAGCTGGTCCACAGATAGCTGACACTGGTGGGCAGAGAACCACAGGCTGGGGCTGGTGGGCTGGAAGCCTCGTGCTGGGGTACCCATAACATTCCCCAAGAACTTGCTTATGTGCTGAATGCATGGCTAAGCCATAGGGCTGACTCAGAACTCGCTGGGAAGCTGCCTCAGGGGAATGCTGCAAGCTGGACTTTGCAGGAAACTGGCTGGGTTCACCCCTGCCCCACCAGGAATCCACCCACGGGGTGCAGCTGAACTCCCGGTGAGGAAGCCTGCTGGAGTGTGCTGAGGCTTGCTAGGGGAACTCCACTGGGATTCAGAGTCCCAAGAGCAAGTCGGAAGGAAAGTGCAGTGCAACCAAAAGAGACGTCTTCCCCTTTCCTCCAGGGCCCTACTAACAAAGTTCAGCATCGCACCAGCTAGCAGGGGAGAAACGGTCCAAGTATCCGTGAAGGGCGGATAGGGAGCCAGAAGCAATAAATTGATAACTAGGACAGGAACATGAGTGAATTCCACTAATGGGGACATGGGGAGAACTCTTCCGTAAATCCTATTTGAAAAATATTACTTGAGGAAATATTCCTGCCAGCTGAGAAATGAATCAAAATAAAGAATTCAACAGAAAAAGATGAAGTGTAAAAGAAAAAGCAAAGAATAATTAAATTAATAAGACTAAATAAAACTACATAAACTAAATAATTGTAATTAATATGATATGAAACTCAACAAAATTATAAAAATAATTCTTAATATTTTATATAACAAATATTTCATGATTATAAACTGGGTTTTTTTAATCATAATTTACTTTGACAAAAACTAGGAGCAAAGGAAAGTATGCTAAAAACCGGAGGTAGCAAATAGCGTGCATCTGTTGTAGGAGATGTCAGTAGGTACAGCTTTATTCTTGATGTTAAGAAATTTAAGTTAAGAGATTTTAAAAACAAAAGGTATCCATCCTTCCACTAGCAGAATAAGGTTGAATAGAAAATTCCCAAACTAGAGAGGGAAAGAGTAAGGAAAAATTGATTAATATTACAAAAGAAAATAAAGAGGAAAAAAATGTATAATGTATAAAATAAAATTAGTGTAGATCAATAATACTAGTGAGGAAAGTAAGCATGAATGTTTTCATAACACATGCTTAAAGCAAAATGTTTCTGAATGTTTAAAAAATAATGAGATAGCCAACGATACACAAAGTCAATGAGAACACAAGAAAAACCCCAGAGAAAGTAGAATTTAAGGCAAAATGCAATGGCTGGGAAATTGAGGGCATAAAGTATCCATCATATTTTTACAACAGTCATAAACTTTAAGACATTAAATAATATTACATCAAAATGTATAATGTGAGGCCAGGCGCAGTGGCTCACGCCAGTAATCCTAGCCCCCTGGGAGGCCAAGGTGGGAGGATCGCTTGAGCTCAGTAGTTTGAGACCAGCCTAAGCAAGAGCGAGACCCCATCTCTTAAAAAAAAAAAAAGTATAATGTGAAATACATAAAAAATTCACCAGTTGCCAAAACCACAAATGATATGGCAGAAGAGAAATTTGAAAATACTGCTCTTAGCTTTTGAAAGAATGAACTAAGATACAGAGATGGCAGCTTCTGGCAATGGCAAATTAGGTAACTTGGACCAACCCTCCTAGTAAGGACAACTAGATGCTGAACAAAAGATTAAAACGCTTGCTTGAAAGTGTAGGAGCACTAGCAAAGTATTAATAGCATAGAATGATGGCCCAAGATCTGGAAGAAAACAGATATGCTGACAGGTGAGCCATGCATTTGGGCCACTTTTGCCCTAGCAACACTTGCCAATCAAGAAAAGGCAGCTGAGAGGCTGAACACGGCTCGTGACAGCCTCATGAGATGTGGGGACAAAAGCTGGAGTCTAGAACTCACCACGATGGGGGCCCTGGTACTACCTCCCCTCCTCCTTTTGGAGGGTACATCCTAGGAGCAAGTCATCCATCTATTCCCTATACACCTCAGCCTGGCTTCCAGTCATCTGACTGACCCAGAAAAAACTCCAGTTTTGAAACTGGATTAAAGTTATTCCAGACTGCCAGCACCCTAGGCTTGCTAGGCTTGGAAGAAGCAAATAAAAAATTTTCTCTGGAAGAAAATGACATCATCCCAGCCTCAATTATTCCTACAAACAGTTTTGCAAGTCCAGTGTCCTGAACATATTAAAAAACAACTGAGGGCGTTCTGCCCCCACTTAGGAGGTAGAAAATCCTGAGAGAATGTGGCTCCCATTATAGCGTCGCACGCCAGCTGGAACACCTACAAACACTGCAGTTTTTAAAAGCCCATCAGAGAGCAGAGGCTGCAAACAAAAACAAAACAAATGGAAATAAATTAAAATTCCGGAAAGTGATGAGCCACTCCTAAGACATAAGAGCACCACAGCTGCTTCCGGAAGAGGGAGAGGAGGCCACCACTAACCTGAGTGGAAGGAGCCAGTGTGGGCTGCACGATGGGCCAGAGTCCCAGGGAGCCCCAGCCACAGAGAACCTGCACCTGCTCAGCAAACCTTTCCCTGCACCTTCCCAGAGTGTGAAGGTTGGAACAGAGGATGGAGAGTAGAGGGAAAGAGCTGAGTGACTCTCTCCTGCTCAGGCAGACACACACGTAGGGTCTGTTGGGGCAGTGCAGTTAACGGAGAGAAGCCCTCTGAGCAACTGGGCCCTCAATGAGGCTGCCTGAGACGGGACAGGACAGGAGAGCTGAGGGACCTTCCTGAGGTAGAAGGTCAGACGCGGCGTCTGCTGGAGCTGGGAGCCGGGAAGAGCTGAGCAAGCTGCTTGCAACACTCTGTTCTTGCCTCCACGGCGAGGGGCAGGGAATCAGGGTGGAGAGAGAGACCCTGAAGCCCAGAAGGCCAGGGGTTGGACGGCAGAGCAACGAACCTCCCCAAGGATCCAAACGCCAGCAGCCAGTCTTTAAAGCCAAGTGGTATATTCCCACAGTTCAAAAAGCTAGCAGCTGGATTATGGAGCATGAAGAAATTTCTGGAATCTCTCTGGTACTTCCTGAAGGGAAGGTTCTCATCCTGCCTCAGATCATTTGAAGCCAGTGGTAACCTAAAGCTGTACCAAGCCCAGTCCCACCTCAATTATATATCAGACTGCCTCAGTCCGCCACTCTAACAGCCCGACAGAGGAAGACGTATGCCCTTTTCTAAGTCTGTGTTGTATTCACTTAAGTCTCTACTGTTCTTTTACACACAATGTCTGGCATTTAATAAAAAAATTATAAGCGAATTAAAAAAGACATAGTCAATAGAAGCAGCACCAACACATAGCCCAGGTGTCAGAATTATGAGACAGGAACATTAAAATAACTATAAGTATGTTAAAATATCTAGTCGAAAGTGTAGGCAATATGCATGAGTAGTTGGGGAATTTCAAAAGAGACATAAAAACTATAAACAAGAGCACAAAGAAAAATGCTAGAAGTTATAAATATTACATTAGAGATAAAAAGTGCATTTGATGGGCTTATCAGCAGACTGGAAACAGCAGAGGAAGGAATCATGTGAATTTGAAGACAAGTCAATGGAAGTTATCCAAACTAAAAAACACCATAACAGAAATAATAATAATGAAGCTTGAAATATTGTGAGAATTACAAAATGTGGCACAGAGACACAAAGTGAGCACATGCTGTTGGAAAAATGGCACCAATAGATACGTTTGACACAGAACTGCCACAAACATTCAATTTGAAAAAAAAAATACAGTATCTACAAAGCATAATAAAGCAACATGTAATAAAATGAAGTATGTCTGTAGTAAAAGAAAAAACTATCAGTCAAGAATGATAGATCTGGCAAAACTGTCCTTCAGAAACAAAGATGAAATTATGACTTTCGAAGATAAATAACATTTGAAGGAGTTTATCGCCACCTGTCTTGTCCTACAAGAAATGCTGAAGGGAGTCCTTCAAGTTGAGGTAAAGGGATGATAAAACTAAAAACCATATGACAATATAAAACTCCCTGGTAAACATAAATATGTAGATAAATATAGAATTCTGAAATATTATAACATAGGCATGTAAATCACTCTTAAATCTGGTATAGAATTTAAAAAACAAAGCATAACAAATAATTATAAATCTATATTAATGGACATGCAATATAAAAAGACATCATTTGATTCATCAACAACATTTAGGCAAGGGAGTAGACATAAAAAGAAACAGAATTTTTATATATAATTGAAGCTACATTGTTATCAGTGTAAAATATATTGTTATTAATATGATATTAACAATGCTAATTCTTGTCTTCTATCTGAAAGTGTAAATCCTCACTTGTCCCGATGGTCCTGAACCCTACAGCTGAAATTACTCACTTGATGATTGAGAATGGAAGAGTGGTTTTGTTTCCAGTCCAAAGCCAAATTTCTGTGGGGAATTCTAGATAAGAATTCTAGCCAGGGAAAGTGTTATACCATCTTTTTATTACTTTCCCCCAGGGAGGAGACAGTGTGTCTATGGAGAAATCTAATTACAACTTTCTTTGCTTTTTTTTTGAAATACAAAGGGACAGATTTCTTGCTAATTTGTCTATGGAGACACACACATGTAAAAGAACAGGAAAACAAGTAAGCAAATGTGCAAGCAGGCTTTCCAAATTAAGGGATTTAATCAGGAAACCATCATGTGACTCATAAAAAGTAAATTGTTATAACATTAAAATGTTTTGCTTTTTGTCATTGCAATAGTATCTACAAAAAAATCTACAGAATGTAAATGCTATTGGTTGAATGTTGTTTGTCCCCACTGAAACTCATGGCGCCCAGTGAAAGGGTGTTGAGAGGTGGTGGGAACTTTGACAGGCCATTTGGATCATGAGAGATCTGCTCTCACGAAGGGAGTCAATTCTCGCTCTTCAGAGACTGGATTACTTCCTTTTTCTATCTTATTGCATTAGCCAGGGCTTCCAGTACAACACTGAATAGGAATGGTAAGAGAGGACATCATTGCCTTGCTCCCAATTTGTTCCCTCTTATTACGTGGAGAAAAATCTAGTTTCTTACAACTAAATATATTCATTGTAGGGTTTTTGTAGATGTTCTTTATGAAGTTGAGGAAGTTCCTCTCCATTCCTACTTTTCTAAGAGTTTTTGTCATGAATGGGTATTGGATTTTGTCAAATGCTTTTTCTGAATCTATCCAGATGGTCATATGATTTTTCTTCTTCAGCCTATGGATGTGATGGATTACATTAATTGATTTTCAAATGTCGAGCCAGCCTTGCATACCTTGAATAAATCCTACTTGCTTGTGGTTTATAATTCTTTTTTTTACAGTCTTGGATTTGATTTGCTAATATTTTGTTGAGGATTTTTATGTCTAAGTTCATGAGATATATTGGTCTGTAATTTTTCCTTCTAGTAATGTTTTTATCTGGTTTTGGTATTAGGGCAATGAGAATCTCACAGAATAAGTTAGGGAGGGTTTTACTCTGCTTCTATTTTCTGGAAGATGTTGTAGAGAATCAGTATCATTTCTTCTTTAAACATTTGATAGAATTCACCAACAAACCCATTTGGCCCTGATATTTTCTTTTTTGGAAGCTTATTAATTACTGATTCAGTTACTTTAATACATATAGGCCTATTCAGATTATCTATTTCTTCTTGTATGAGTTTTGGTAGCTTATGTCATTCAAGGAATTGATTCAATCGATGGGAATAAAGTTGTTCATAATATTCCTTCATTATTCTTTTAATATCTACAGGATCAGTAGCGATGACCACTCTTTCATTTCTGATATTGGTAATTTATGTCTTCTTTTTTTCTTGGTTATCCTGGCTAGAGGTTCATCAATGTAATTGATGTTTTCTAAGAATCAGCTTTGAGTTTTATTGATTTTCTCTACTGATTTCCTCTTTTCAGTTGCATTGGTTTCTGCTCTATTTTTTATTTATTTTTTCTACTTGCCTTAGGTTTATATTGCTCTTCTTTCTCTAGTTTCCTAAGCTGTAAGTGCCAGGGGCTTCTGTTTTCTCTAGTTTTGTTTGGCTGGTTGGGTTTTTTTCTCCCTGTTGTCTTTGGGTTCCCCTTAAAACTCCCTAAATGGGGTCTGTGTCTTGTCACCCTCTCAGTTGTAGTCCATTGTTATACTGGAGCCCTGTTGATGGGGTGGAAAATTGTTGGGGAGGGCAAGTGTTCTATCATTTTATGATTAAATCTCAGTTTTTTAGTGGACCTGAGTCTCTGGGCTGTGACCTTCAAAATAATTTCTTAGCCTTTGTGTTTTCTCTTTCTTACATGAGATAAAGCCAGTGGCTTTTCCCGCATGCAAGATAAGACTCTGGTAAAGTACTTTCCCTCGGAGGGCAAGCCTTTGCTACGGGGGCATATTTCAAAACAATGACTTTTTTCCGTGTGGGTAACATGAGGATATTTTTTTCCAACTTTCAATATGAGAACCTGGTGAGAACTCTGGAGGTAAAACCCACAGAAGGGTGTTTCTAGAAAGGATCCCCAGGAGCTTTTGACTTCCCAGCTAGTTCACACTCAGCCTCCAGCGATTCATCTCTGTTGCCATTTGAGCATTCCTGCCAGTTTATTAAAAACTGTAGAATCGATTAGTAAATACATGAGCTAGTTTCCTTTAAAAAAGGAACGAAATAAACAAAGCCTTGGCAATGCCAATTTTTAAAAGGAAAGCACTTCAATACCTAGGTGTTAGAGTGAGAATGTACATAAGTGCACAAGGACACAATGCACGGTGTGTCCTTCCAGGCCCAGCCCGGCCCGGCCCCCATCAGAGCCTGTGACCACACATCCCATGATGATCTTGGGGAGCCCACAAGAGAGGAAGAAGCTTACTCAGAGTCACTCAGCCAGTGGGCAGGGAGTAGGTGGAAGCCCCAGAAATAGAAGCCTATGCACAGCCCCCAAGTGGGATCTGAGGAAACCCAGGGCCACGATGCCCCTACAAGAACATTTCTTGCACCAGCCCTCCCTGCCGAGCTCCCCAGAGGCCGGGAAGAATCCATCTCAGGGGGACCAGCAGGCCCTGGTCCAAGGCCCTTGAGTGATAAGAAGTCCCAGCTTCAAAAAATTTGGGGGAAGTTAATAAAAATCTCAGGGCTCATGGTGGGGACCAAAAATTCTCCCTTCCAGCGACAAGAAGCTAAAGTGACTCAGAAGTGGTTGTACCACTCAGGGGATTTGCATTTTGAGAAATGACGCCAGTGAAAAGCAGTGCTTAACCCTGCAGGCTGGAAGCTCCACAGGAACAGGGACTGTGAATTCATCTTAAGGTCTCCAATGCCTGGCAAGCACCTGTTACCTAGAAAGTATGCAACGAAGAAGCATATCAACACATGTGGAAGTGTACGACACAATACCGCAGACTATGGGGCAATGTTGCACAGCAGAGCTCTAGAGCTTGTTCATCTTGCTTGACTGACACTTTATGCCCATTGATTAGTATCAAGTGAGTTTTGAGAATAAGAGTAATGTACACTCATTGTTAGTGGGTGGACTATAATCTCGTGAGGATAGAAAGTCAGAATTCCCAGGACGCTCTGACTTCTCCCAGTTCCTTCTGTTCCTTTCAGTCTTTCCCGTGGGACTCTTTCCTCTTAAGTCTGGGGATCTGGCTTTTCCTCCGTGTGCAACAGTGAGTCATTAAAAGCCAGCTGGAAGCTCTGGGGGCTTGGTTGGCATCTTATCTGAGGGTCCCACCTTGGAGTGATGGAGAGGGACACGGCTGTCATCTTGGTTTTGGTAGTCTGGGTTTCCCTTAGAAGCTGCAGGTTTTCCAGGGACCCTGGACTTCATGCATGCACCAGACATCGTCTGCAGACAGTGTAAACAATATGCACCCACCTAGGTCCTGTGGTGAGTTGAATGGTGGCCCTCCCAAGACACCTCCACCCGAATCTCAGAAGGTGACCTTATTGGAATAAAGGTCTTTGTGGCTGTAAGGAGGGTAAGGTCTCAAGATGAGATCATCGTGGATTAGAGTGACCTGATGAGAGACAGGAAGGAGAAGACATGCAGAGACAGCGGGGAGAAGGCCACGCGGAGACGGAGGCAGCAGAGATGGGATGGTGCTGCCACAGGCCAAGGGATGCCAGGGGCCATCGAAGGCGGAAGATGCAGGAGGGATTCTCCCCTGCAGGAAGCGTGGCCCTGCCCACACCTTGACCTCCGGCTTCTGACCCCCTAAACTGTAAGAGAATAAATTTTCGTTCTTTTAAATCACTCAGTTTGTGGTCATTTGTTCCAGTAGCCCTAGGAAACTAACACGGGTGTGCTTGATTCTTCATAAGAAACATAAGCATTGAAAACTATTACTAAACACAGTTGCTATTTATCATTATGAATTTTTCTCAATCGATGGATATAAAAATATTACTATCATGTGGATAGTAATAAAATATTACCACCATGGAAAATAAGTTATATTTGCAATCCCATTATCTTACAGATGGGGAAACTGCAGTCCAGAGAGGGCAGTGGAGAAGCCACGGGACTGGTCTGGAACCCGGCGCCCTGGCCCCTGGGGCCTTCCTCCTCCTCCCTTACAGTCTTGGCAACTCACACAAAGAAAAATCAGAGTCATGGTCATCCAACAGGATGTGTAGAAACACTTCCCACTTTCCTCTCTTTGCCTCCCAGTTTGACAGCACTAAGAGTCCCGTGTACAGCCTGTGATGGTTCCAGAAAAGCAAGAATTTCTAAAGGCCATTGTGTCAGTTTTGGCCATTGTGTCAGGTTTGCCCAATCCATGCTATTTGACATTCTACCCCTCCCCACTCCTCCCCCAGCCCCCCTCTCTCCTCCCTCTGTCCCCTGATTTCAACACTCCTGGCTGTGGCAGGACAGGGCGGCCAGATAAGAACAGAGCAGGACTGGAAAGCGGGTCTGCACGGGCGGAGCCTGCCACCGAGCCACATCATGGCGGGGTCTGTGGCCTGGGCAGGTGAGCGGCACTGTGAGGGAGAGTGGGCGGGGCCTCAGGAGCCTGGAGAGGTGGGGAGATGTGTGACCAGTGGCTCCTTGCCACCATCTGCAAGGAAGCAGAGGGCTCAGGAGAACTTCGGAGGGTCGTTCGATCCCTCTCCCTGCCTCCTGGCTCTCAGTCCCTTGACTACCTTTCCTGTGGGCCCCCCTCAGGCTCTTTCAGCCCGAGAGCCTTTGTGTTGCAAGGGAAGTCTTTTCTCAACAGGCTGAAGATGACTTTTCTCCTTCTGTCCTGGAAGACCAGAGCAGTGAGGGCCCTGCACTGGCTCCTTTTGTCTTTCCCATGTCGTAGGTCCCTACTTTTGGCCTTATCCAAGAAGCACCCACTGCTACGAGATTCTTCCCCAACCCCATGTTGGTTGTCCTGCAAGAGGGCAGCCTGGGGGCCGTGACCCCAGCGTCCTTGAAAATGTTCATGCAGGTTCTAGTAGGTTAATAGGCCACTACGTGAAAGGAATCTCTGAAGGAGTTCTGCTGGGCCCTAGATGTCCAAGGATGCTGGGGACACAGTCAGGCAGTGGAAGCAGCAGAGAACCATCAATGGTGGGAGCAGAGGCACAGGGGCTGTGGCAGGAGATGGACTCTCCTGGTCTAGCCCCTCCAGCTTGGGTCTTGCCAGCCCCAGAACAAGTTTTCCTCTTGTTCCAAAAGAGAAGCTTTCGCTCTAGATTGCTTGCAAGTCAGCAGCTTTTCCACAATCTTCGTAAATCCACACCAGCCTCCACTGAGGCTCTAGCAATGGGGCAGCTTCAGCCCATGGAACTTTCCATCAGCTTCTGGGACCAGCACAGGCCGGGAAGGGGCCCCCACTGTCTGGCCTGGGTGAAAGGATGGACACAGTGCCCTCCTGGGTCCCTTCTGGAAGGAGAAAGCTTGTGTATGAAACCACCCTGAAACCAGCCCTCCCTGACCACCTCCGTCTCTGTCAGCCACGGGGCCTAGGAAGGTGAAAATGACGTGTAACCTCGGCCTTCTCTCTCGTGTTGCCTCAGGTTTCACGGTGCTCCTGGTGGTCCAATGGGGTAAGTGGCATCTTTCTTGAGGCTGGTCCTTGGTCCCCTCAGCCCCTGCTCTTGGCTCTGCTACATTCCCCCAGACACCTCTCCCCAACTCACCCCCAGCCCAAGAGCTCTTGCGAGATTTCAGTGGGCTCTTCTCCAAAGCTCAGCCCCTGCAAACGCCTCCTTCCCCCAGCAGCCCGGCCTCACTCCTCGCAGGAAGATCCTTGACTCCTTATCGACTGACTGAACTCCTGCACGTCCATGGGGCCGGCTTACATGCCACTCTCTCAGGTCATTTCTGAGGTCACTCACTCCCACCTCTGCTCTCGCAGCACCTGGACACATTTTACAGTACGTGTCACAGGGTCTGTAATTGCTGGCGGAGGCGTCTCGCCACCAGACTCTGAGCCACTGGAGATAGGGACCTAAGTCTTCCCCAGCAGCGTGTCCCCAGCCCCTTAGTGCGGAACACACACCTGTTCCTATATCTGTTGAACTGGTGGAATGTGGGGCGTGGCAGAAAAGAAGGGGCCCCTTCTTGTGCTGAACAGAAAAGAGACCTCTGAGGTTCAGCAACTCGGACTCCCCAGTGCCTCTCCCATCCCATCCTGCTCTCTGGGCACCAGCGGCCCTGGGATTTCCAGCCCTCAGACCCTCGTCCCATGGCTGCTGCCCCTTCAGGCTGGGCTGTGGTCCTGGGCGCACCTTTCCCCTCTCAGTCTCACCAAAGCCCACGGAAGTCGCAAGCCTGGGGAACACAGGGAGGCCGAAGATCCCTCAAAAAGCCTGAGTCCGGGCCACTTCTGGGCTTTGCCGAAGCGCAGTGGCGATAATAAGGCTTTGTGTGGACTAAGGGTTAACACATGTGAAGCACCTAGAACGGAGCTTCCTCTATACCTCGCTCTTCTAATTGTCTCACACGTGCAGTCATGTGCTGTGTAACAAAGTTTCGGTCAACAAAGGACCTCACATCTGACAGTGGCTGCATGGGATTACAAGGGAGGTGAAAATTTCCCATTGCCTAGTGATGCCGTAGCACAATGACTTAATGCCTTTATGCTTAGTGTAGCCTACAGAGGGTGTAAAGTCTACAGCCGTGTACGGTGACACCCTGGCCCCCCACACCCACTCACCACTCACTGACACCCAGAGTAGCTTCCAGTCCTGCAAGCTCCATTCATGGTCAGTGCCCTCTGCAGGTGCACCATTTTTTACCTTTTATACTATATTTTTACTGTCCATTTTCTATGTTGCGATGTGTTTAGATATACAAAGACGCATCATTGTGTTACAGTGGCCTACGGTATTCAGGGTGGTACCTTGCTGTACAGGTTTGCAGCCTAGGAGCACCAGGCTGTACCACATGGCCTGGGGGTACAGCAGGCTGTACCATCTGGGTTTGTGTAAGTGGGTTTGTGTAAGTGCACTCTGTGATGTTCACACGATGACAGAACTGCCTAATGATGCATTTGTCAGAATATCCCCTACCGTTAAGCAATGTGTGACTGTATTACCTTTTAGCCTCCGCAGTAAGTCCACTGAGGCACACTGTGTGAGGTGCAATGGTTGTACCCATTTCACAGAGAAGGAAGCAGAGTCACACAGCTAGCACGTTGCAGAGTTGGGATTTCAGCCCAAGCACTGAGATTCCACTTTACTGCCTCTATAGTACAAAAATCCGCACATGACATTTGTTATATGACATGAAATGATAGAAGAAGAGCCTCCTGGCTCCTTCCTACATGGTCTGGGGGATGTATTCTCCGGAATCGCCTCCTTCCTCCTCCTCCTCTGAGGAGTTCACCCGTCCTCCGGTACCACTGCAGCCACCCTCAGCCCCTGCCAGCGTCTCCCCCCCAGGTGACCACTGGTTAGGGTCGGTGACTACCCAAGAGCTCTTCCTTCTCCTGCCCTGGAGCCGTCTGTGTGCCCAGGGTTGGCCCTTCATGTCCCTGGGTTTGATTGGGGCCTGAGCTTTCTCTTCCTGAAACCCTCCTACTGCTGCTTCTCACACTTCTGCCCCTCCTCCCCCTCCTCACTGGCCACGAGGGGGCTGGAGAGGGTCCAGAGCTACCCTGTTGGGGCAAAGGGAAGTCCCAGGGTCTACATGCCAGCTCCAGTTTAAACTCACTGCTCCACCAAGCCCCTGGCACTAAATGTTGACTCACACAAACCACACCACCATAGAACGTGAGACCAGACAAGTCCCCAGAGCCCACACAGCCACTTCTGGCAGCTGCAGGGACGAAGACCAGCGTTATGCTTTCTGCTGTCCCACAGAGCTGACCAGACTGGGGGCCAGCACCACCAGACACCCCCCTCCCCGAACAGGGTCCCATCCCCCAAGTCCTCCCACACCCCGCAGAGACGCAGTGCCTTTTCCTAGATAAAGTAAGCTCTTTACTAGAATCTTAGCGGTGATACTGATAAACACAGATTCTCCACAAGGGATAACAAGCAAATGAAGTGAATGCAAACCACAAGCCTAAGGAAACATAAACCCAGGCCTGTAATGGGGGTCTCTTCTCTGCTATTTTGTGTATTTGCGTGTTACATAACACGCGGCAGTATTCCGAGCCATGTCTGCAAAGCCTTGCCCCGTTCCTGCAGCAGGTGAGCACACCGTGCTGAATCCCCTCTGGGCCTTGCTCTGGGGCTGCCTTCTGGGCGGCCTCGGGGCCTGGAGAGGAGCGCCCACCTCGGGGACACGGGGCCTGCCTGCCAGACCCGGCCCTGGGACTTAGGCTCTGAGCCTAGCCACTTTTGGGGGTGTCAAGGGTTAAGAGACTGGTCCTAGCCGCCCTGCTCTGGCCTCCTAGTGGCCGTGCTGAGTGGGACCGGTCTGCAGCTCTCACGCCTCAGCTTCCTTACCGGAGAGATGACGATGGTCCCCCTCTCAGACGCTCTGAGCATCCCATGACCGGCCCCTGGAAATGCTTTCCTAACAGCGAGGTGCTACCAGACAAAAGCAAACACCATTTCTGACTGCCGGTCCCGCAGCTTAGCCCAGGTGTATAAGAAGGACACGGGGCACCGCCTGCCCTGGGATGGACGCCCCCGTCCCCAGCAGGCCCTTCTGACAGCCGTGTCTTTTCTTCGCCCCACTGGCCAGGCTCTGCTGCAAAACTGGTCTGCTACTTCACCAACTGGTCCCAGTACAGAGAGGGGGCAGCTCGCTTCTTGCCCAAGGACGTGAACCCCGACCTGTGCACCCACCTTGTCTACGCCTTTGCCGGCATGAACAACCTCCAGCTCAGCACCACCGAGTGGAGTGACGAGGCTCTCTACCAGCAGTTCAACGGGCTGAAGAAGATGTGAGCCGCAGCGGAGGAGGGGGGACGGGAGGCGGAGGGGACAGATACCTCCTCCTCTCAGAGCCAGAAACCTCCCCCAGCGCTGCCGTCCCGCCACAGGCCTGCTGCGTGGCTTTGGGCAAGTGGGATCACCTGTGGGCTTCCCTGTGCTTAACGGAAGGCGGGATAGATCCGGGATCCTAAAGGGCCCAGTCTAGGTCTAAGTGGAACCCGGATAGTGAAACTCTTCCCCTCTTCCAGGAATGCCCTTCCTCCTCCTGAAATCTACTCATCCTGCATCTCAAGTGTGAAAGTCACCCACACAAAGCCTCTGAGGACCCGCCCCAGTTGCTTGCTTCCTGAATGCCCTGTGTCTGCACACACGAGCTGTGTGTGTCTCCCCGTTTAGACAGGAGTTCCCCGAAGTCAGGAACCTGTCTTTTCTCTCCCAGGCTACAGCTTTCCCAGGAGTGCTCAGTACAGGCTCTGCACACAGGGATTGTTATACATTCCCACCGCTGACCCCCGCCCCACCCCATCACCCCTACCAGCCCTGGGAGCTGGCCCCTAACTTCTGCCGTGCCTG
This sequence comes from Lemur catta, assembly GCF_020740605.2. NCBI lineage: Eukaryota > Metazoa > Chordata > Mammalia > Primates > Lemuridae > Lemur > Lemur catta. Next base: position 4,643,647 of record NC_059150.1, on the reverse strand, counting down.
TTGTCTTTCCCAGGAATCCCAGGCTGAAGACTCTGTTAGCCATCGGGGGCTGGAACTTTGGCACTCAGAAGTGAGTCGACTGTGGCACCCGTGTGGCAGAGCCCCTGGATGGGGACCTGGAACACTGACCAGAGAGAGCCCTGGTCAGGGAATCGGGCCAGGTTAATCGGTGGCCACGGGGAGGGGAGAGGGAGGGAAGCTGCTCTCTGGGGGCTGACTGTCCTTGTGGGTCCTTGGTGCCCCACCAGGAGGGCAGCGGGGAGTGGGCTTAGCTCCAGGCTGTTCCAGACCCAGTCTTGCCAGAAGCACAAGGTCTAAACACAGCACAGAGAGTTCTGACCTCTCCAGGCCTCAGTCTCCTCCTCTCTGAAATGGGAAGAGGGAGGGTCTTAACTAATCCTAGACAACATAGAGTCTATGTTTTCTGAGCTCTGAAATGGGATATCTTGTCTGAGAAAGAAATTTTGTTCCACTTCTGGGTGTAACAGGTAGTCTGTGAGATTGAGCTTGGATGCCAAAATATTGGCATTTCTGGGACCTGTTGGATGATTTATGGAGATGCTGGACAGTCTTCCTAAAATTTTTTTGGATTATCAACCCTTTTGAGAATTTTGATGAAAGTTCTGACTCATCTTCCCAAAATAATGTTTATACACAGATTTTTCACTGAAATGCAGGGATTTTTAACCTGGCATCCCCAGGCACATGGGCCCCACTTAAGAACTGCTGCTACTAATTAAATTAAATTGTAAATTAAAACAATAACCTAAAATAGGATCAGTCTGTAAAGAACTTAGGACCCCCAAGAAGTCCAGAGACTCTCGCAGGGCCACTGAGGCAGGGGGCTCCTGGGGCAGCCCAGGGTTTTTGAAGAGTCTGGACTAGTGACAATAGCACAATGCACTCTACAGACGGGAGTTAGAGGAAAGACGACCGGGTTAACCTTCAGGAAACTAAAGCAGTGGGCTCCCCAGGCCACCAGGCCTTTGCTAACCCTGCTGCGCTTCTGTCTTCCTCTTCATCGTACAAAACTGGTAAACTTCCGCAGGGAAGCTGGACTCCCAGGGAGCCAATGTGGCCCGGTGGTGTTGATGTTTAGGGGTAGAAAGTGCTTCTAGATGGTCCGTTTCCCTTAACCAGATCCATAACGCACTAGCAATACCCCAGCAGCCTCCAAAGCAGCCCTCCCAGTGCTGGAGGAGGCCTGGAACCAGGAACACCAATATCTGGCGGGGGGTGGGGGGGTGTTCCGCTTGCCTCTGGGCAGGAGAGTGGCCTTGTCCGGCCCGAGGCAGGCCCATGCTCCCCTCCACCACCTCCCAGGTTCACAGAGATGGTGGCCACAGCCAGCAACCGCCAGACTTTCGTCAGCTCAGCCATTGCGTTTCTGCGCAAATACGGCTTTGATGGCCTTGACCTTGACTGGGAGTTCCCAGGAAGCCGGGGGAGCCCTGCCGTGGACAAGGAGCGCTTCACGGCCCTGGTGCAGGTACGGCCGGGCAGGGCAGGGCCACCAGGCTGCCCAGGCACCCGGAGCACGTGGGTGCTGCTCTGCCCCTAGGGTCAGCGGTTCCACGTTCCAGCGGCACAAATCAGGCCGCTGGTCAGTGTTCAGGCTCCTGCGAGTGAACATCTGTCTACGTGGGACAGACGGGGCCTGCCTGGGGCCTGCCTCTGTGTTTACTCAAAGCTGCCCCCACAGGACTTGGCCGACGCCTTCCAGAAAGAAGCCCAGACCTCGAGGAAGGAACGACTCCTCCTGAGTGCAGCCGTCCCAGCCGGGCAAGCCGTTGTGGAGGCCGGATATGAGGTGGACAAAATTGCCCAGTGAGTCTCGGGCACACGAGCTGCACCTGTGGCCTCTGAGGTGGGAGAGGCCGGGGCAGACTGAGCTCCCTGGGAGCAGAGCAGGTGCTCAGGTGCAGGGTGTGATTTGGGAGCCCCTCCATGCGCCAGCAAACCTAGGCGGGGTGTGCCCACTGTGTCTGCTTTTCCACCCTGGGACCTCTGCCACCCTCCCTGGGAACTCACTGTCAGAGTGAAAACACCCCTGGGGGGGGCAACAAGCCCCCAGCATCTCCAAGAGAACGGGTCGTCCAGACCCTTGCTCCTCAGTGCGGTGTGTGGACCCGCAGCCCCACACCACGTGGGTGCTTGTTAGAAATGGGGACTCTCGGGCCCCCCCAGGTCGCTGAGTAAGAGCCTTCATCCCAATGGGATTCCTGGGCAATTTGTGTGCACACTAAAGTTTAAGAAACTGAGCTAGAGGTCTTTCCAAAATAGCAAAATAGCAAGAGGTTTCCTGAGTGGAACAGGGAGGGGCTGAGGGTGCTGGCGGGACCGTGGGGCGAGGATGCCGAGACATGAGCCGCCAGCCCCTCAGTTTGAATGAGAACTGCCGCAATGAGCGGGGCTCCTGGGGGTGCTGTCTACGTCATCGTCCACAGAGCCAGAGGGGAGCCCGCCACCCTGCCTCGGACCACAGCGGTCCCTCCTGGGCCATGCACCATGGGGTGGGGGTGAGGAAGGAGGGCTCCCCCCCCATCACATGCCTCCCCGCCTCTGTCTGTGCCCCTTGCAGGAACCTGGATTTCATCAGCCTTATGGCCTATGACCTCCACGGCTCTTGGGAGAAGGTCACAGGACATAACAGCCCCCTCTACAAGAGGCAGGGAGAGAGTGGGGCGGCGGCCCGGCTCAACGTGGTAGGTGGCTGCAGGGAGGAGGCAGGACCCCCCTGTCCTGCAGGTCCTGTCTGGTAGCCTCTTCTGAACGTCAAGGCCCTAATGGAAAAAAAAGAAAAGATACAAGAAAATGCACAGGGAACTAAGAAACCGGAAGTTTTTGTTTCTTTGCATGTTTGTTTTACTTTCCTGTTCCATGCCACTGCTGAGGGTGACCTCACTTCTGTGGAGCGTCTTGGCTGAGAGTAGACACAGCAAACCGATGTGATGACATCGGACAAGTGGCTGATTGGGGAGCCCCCTTGTCTGCAGCCAGCGTGGCTCCTGCTTCCTTTACGGCCCCCCACATGTTGCCTTCACGACAGTGGGCAGACTTTTGCTCCCTGGTCACCGGTTGACCTTCTGGAAGGTGTTTTCAGGGGTGAGAGCCTTCCCAAGTTGAGAACATCCCAGGGTTGTCACTCAGGACAAAACCACCCCCAGCCCCTGCCCGGGTCTTCCTACTGAGCAAGCTAGATACTTTTTACAAACCCACTCTATATTTTAAAAGCCAGGAATAACCATATTATTTCTCTTTCTTCAAACAAACAGCAACAAGAAGCCCTAAATTAGAATGCTTTTTACTCTGGGGGAGCCTGCATCTCTGTGTGTCAGCTGGAGTGGGACAGATTTTACTTTCTGGCTCTTTCACAAATAAAGCACACGCCTGTGGGCTGGGGAGTCAAGTTTCACACCGAGCCCGACCGACCCCTGCAGCCCCATGGAGAACTGTGTGGGTTCTGGAGGAAGCAGTCTCCCTGCAGAGGCCCAGTGGGAAACACACAGAGACAGGCCGCTGAGGGGCGAGTGGGGTTGGCGTCCCACCAGCACCCTGCTGGCCATGCCGCTTGCCTGGATCCACCGAGGAAGGGAGGCCCCCTTCTTCCTACAAAGAGTCCTTCTGCTTGCTACACGGTGTGTCTGGGGACGGCTTCTGGCCAGAAGGGTGACTTTTCCCAACTTGCACAGAAGTGCCATGTAAGTTAGGAAAGGCCCTGACCTCAGAAAGCCCCAGTCTGGTGGTAGATTAACTATGTAGACTGGTAAAAAGAAACTATCAATTGATATAAGGAAAACTGTTCTTTACGTAAGCGCTAAGTGGATACGGCGTAACTAGACCTGATACAACGAGGGCAGCTTCTTGGGGAAAGTGAGCCACACTCCTGGCTCGAGGGGAGCATCTTCATTATTTATTTATTCGACATACTCACACTGGGCACCTCACGCCACAGGCCTAGGGTTCTGTGTTAAGTAATAGGTGATCAGGAGAAGGTCTTGTTCAGAGGGGCTGAGAAAGCCTTTGTTCTATTTGAGCATCTGTCAGGCACTGTTCTAGGCACTGGGGATACACAGATAAATAAAACAGATCCAATTGCCTGCTCTTACACTCAGGGTGAAACCTAAAACCACAACAGAAATAGTGATGATGGTCCTAGCTGCTCTTCACTGTGTGATGCTAGGCCTTATACACATTATAGCCTTCAGTTCTTACAGTGCCCTTGGGGATGGATATTTTCATTATTTCCGTTTTACAGAATGGAAACCCAAGGCCCAGTGAGGTTAAATAGGTTGCTGAGTAAGTAAGGCAGGGACCTGTGTCTTTGTTCACGGATGCATCCCAAGCTTCTAGGACAGAGCCCGGCACACGGTGGGCCGTCAGCGCAAACTCGTTCAGCGAATGGCTGTCTGATTCCAAAGCCCATGCTCTTTGGCTCCCGCGCCATGCACCTTCTTTCACTGGGGTTGAGGGTCCAGGACAGGCTCTAAAGAAGATGGGGTAGGGCTGGAATATTCATGAAGGCCCTTGAAGCTCCAGCTGAGGAGTCCCTGCCCTCCTAGCTCTGTCTCTGGAGCCCCCCGTCTTAGGCCACCAGAGCCAGGCTGAGGGCAGAGAGAAGCCCTGCCCTGCCCCTTCTCCACCGCCAGGATGCTGCCGTACAGCTGTGGCTGAAGAAGGGGACCACCGCCAACAAACTGATCCTCGGCATGCCCACCTACGGACGATCCTTCACTCTGGCCTCCTCCTCAGACACGGGGGTGGGGGCCCCAGCCACAGGGCCTGGCAGCCCCGGCCGCTTCACCAAGGAAGCCGGGGTGCTGGCTTACTATGAGGTAGGAAACCCGCAGCCACCCTGGGTATTGTGGGGGGCAGGGGCTGCCTGGGAATGGGGAGGGCTCCTTCCCCCATGTTGCTGGGCGAGGATGCCAGGCACAGAGAGTTCTCCAGGTGAATCGCACCTCATTTAGTCCATCTCGGGTGTATCCTTAAGGGCAGGTGCCTCAAGCTGAGTCCAGGGTTCTCCATCATTCGATCTAGAACCTCCTAGATTCTCCAGCCTTCCTCAGAGAGGAATTTTCCAATCCCTAGTCTCCTGCCGGTGGGGAGGGCAGGAGCCTCCCTCCTCCGCCCCAGCGCTCTGCTCCGCTCCCACAGGTCTGCTCCTGGCAGGGGGCCACCGTGCACAGGATCCAGGACCAGAAGGTGCCCTACATTGTGCAGAACAACCAGTGGGTGGGCTTTGATGACGTGGACAGCTTCAAAGCCAAGGTGAGGCTCAGCCCTGCTGGGAGAGGGGTGGTCCTGGGCGGTCGAGCCTGTCGGTGACAGGAGTAAGCACATCCAGAACCTCCTTCCTGGGGTGGGGGGTCTCCTTTTAAATGTCCCGACATTTACAAATCTCCACGTGATAGCATTTTGCACCTTTACTACCTATTGACTGAGAAAAGACACAATGACAAAAAGATTGCTCTACACTGAGTAGCATTCTCGAAACAATTTGTATTTTATTAAATACTATGCAAATTCTATAGACATAGGAGGAGGAGAAATATGTGCGGTGAGGCATATGGTTTTATTCAGCCCATTGGCAATATTTGTTCAAATTATAGGCCTTTGGATTTACTTATAAGACCCCCTCTTCCTTCCTGCCCATATTGGTGGCCCAAAGCTTGAAGGCATTTATTTGTGTTGGTGACACTCTCCCCCGTGAGAGGGTTAGCTTATCCAGACATCCCACCTCAGTCATCGCATGTGACGACTGTGGCAGGTTCTAGAGGTGGAGACAAAGTGCTCTGGGAGAATCAAGGGGGGAGTGTGATCCTGGCCGGGGAGACAGGAGACGGTGTCATGGCAGAAGGGCTTGTCTGATAAGTCTCCAAGCATAGAGGGTTGGCACTCTGGGGGGGAGGGCACTGCCCAAGCAAAGACATGGTGGAGAAGAAAGTGGAGGATGGACTCTGAGAACAAGGTGCTGGCCCCCGAGCAGGGGTGGACACAGAAAGGGAGGCAGCTGGAGGGGGAGACTGGGGCCAGCCAAGGGTCCAGACCACCTCTACCCCTCCAGCCCCCAGCCCCACTCCTAGGGTGAGCCCCATGGCCCCTGGCAGGGTTCAGGGACAGAAAAGCCCACTCAGAAGGAACACACAGCTGTGCCCTCAGGAAGCCTCCGGAATCTGGCAGAGGAGAGATGGCTCTCGGGAAGGACAAAGACATAAAGACAAGGAAGCAAAACTTGACTCAGATCTTTTAGGAAACTCTGTCATTCCCTGTGCTAACTGCACTTATCACAACCGGCAGTTGGAAACCTCAAATAAAGCAACGTGGCCCAGAAATGACCAGGGTCTGAAGGCTTCCACCTTAGGGAGTCACACACCTGACACTATTCCTCCCCTTCCCCTGCCCCCCACCCCAGGCTGTGCTTATGTCAGGACGAAGGGACTACAAAAGGGCTGATTCCCAGCAGGGTCAGGGCTCAGGCCCGAGGGTGCTGGAGAAGGCCCCAGTCCAGAGGAGGAAGCCGGGCTGTGGGGCTGGCGAGGCTGAGCTCACCGGGCTCCTCCGCCCGCCTCTCCTGCCTGCGTAGGTCGCCTATCTGAAGCAGAAGGGGCTGGGTGGGGCCATGGTCTGGACACTGGCCCTGGACGACTTTGCTGGCTCCTTCTGCAACCAGGGCCGCTACCCGCTCATCCAGACGCTGCGGCAGGAGCTGAGTGAGTGAGGGGCCAGGGCCCAGGGGCAGAATTTGGAGGTGGAAGACAAACAATGAACCATGCTGGGTCCTTCTGAGGAAGTGACTTTGCCTCAACACTATGATTTCCCAAGTTTCGTGCACTCCCAAGAGCGAAGGAAACTGTCGAAACAATTCTCTTTTTGCTGTCTTCTTTCTTTTCCTGGTTGCAGCAATGCCTGCCCGGGGTGTTGTAACCGTGGCTTCCCTCCAGAAGGCCCTCGGCCGGGCAGGCGTAGCTTGCTCCTCTCTTATCAGGGAGAAAGCATGCCCGCGGCCTGCAGAGCGGGACCCCTGCCTCCCCTCACCGGCACGTGGTTGGGCTTTGCCAGCGTATATGGCCAGGGACCGCCTGTTACTGCGGAGCTCAGCTGCGCCCCAGCTGTGGTGGCTGCCGTCTGGCTGTTCTCTGCCTGGGGCACCTGGTTGTGCTCTGCCCGTAGGGTGCGGGATGCTGGGCTGCTGCCTGCCTGTAGTGACTGCCTGTGTGCTCGGCCTGCAGGTTTGGGATTTCTTGGGGGAGCCTTGGTTGCATCTTCCCTGTCTTCCCAGGTCTTCCATATGCGCCTTCAGGCCCCTCAGAGCCTGAAGTTCAAACACAGGGTCTGCCCTCTGAACCTGAGCGTGGCCCCGACACTGGACAAGGCACCTTCTGCAAGGGCAAGGCTGACGGGCTCTACCCCGACCCCCAGGAACGGTCCAGCTTCTACAGCTGTGCAGGGGGGCAGCTGTTCCAGCAAAGCTGCCCGGCAGGCCTGGTGTTCAGCTCCTCCTGCACCTGCTGCACCTGGAATTGAGTCCCCAAGGCCGGGCCTGGGATCACACTACAGCCCCCGCCTCCGCTTTCCTGGGGACTCTCTGGCTCCTGCCCACCTCACTGTGGTCTTTCCATGTCCAGGCTTTCTGCTCTCAGCCTTCGCTTCCTTCCTTCCTTCCGAGTGTTCGGGCGGCCTCTTTGACTTGCAAAATAAATCTTTGGTTTGCATGGGCGATGTGGTGACTTAAGAGGCTCTCTAAGCGCACTGTTGACTCCCTGGGGAATCAAGAGGGGAAGCTGGCACGAGGCACGCACAGGTCAGAGCCAGATGGGAAGGTGGTCGGGTCAGGATGTGCCAGCCCCTAGGCAGGTCTCGCATCAACAAGTCCCCAGTCCAGTGGGCAGCACACACGCGATGGCATCTGCAGCACGGCCAGGTGCGACACATCCACTGCTCGTTGGCTCCAAAGCCTTTAGAGACAGGTGTTATTCCCAAGATGCACACCAGATGGCAGCAGAGAAGAGCTTGTCCCTGCCCTAAGTGCTCGCCGGCGTCCGCTCCGCGTCAGGACTTCTTTACACTCCAGGAAGTCCTTGCCACCCCCAGCTGTTGCCCAGGCCAATTCTAAACTGATCTGGGGGATCAAGGTTCTGGGGTATCAAGCTGGGGAAATTCTTCCCATTTTCTGAAACAGATGTGTCAAAGCAACTCACGCACTCCATGAATATTCGGTAGCAGTCATCAGTAAAGCCATCTTCGCTCAACGCTTTTTGGGGGGATGATTTGTAACTGCTGATCTAATATCTTTGGTGGCTACACGACCATTGCATTTACTGTTTCTCCTTGAGTAGGTGGAGGCCGAAACTCTCTGTCCCTCCCTAGGCCAAGGTCCTCCCCTCCCTCCCCAGATGGGTCTCAGGGTGACAGGAGGTGGCAGTAAAGCTTTGCTCTTGTTTTAATCAGAACTCAGCATCTCTGTTTCCTGAGAGCCCTTATTTGAGATAAAGTCAGGGAGGTGGCTGGTCATCTCTCTTTTCCGTCTGTCCCTCCCAAGTGGCCCTAGGGAGGGTTGAGACAGATGCCATAAACCTGCAGTTTCCCCAGAGGTCTCGGGAGTGAACCCAGATTGCTGAAGGTCCTGTGGGCAGTTAAGAGCCTCCTGGGGAAGTCATTCATCCTGAGGTGCCACCCTCATCCCCTTCCACTGACGGAATCCACAGAAGGGACCCTGGCTGATGCGGGGCATATTTTATCGGGAGCGGGGGTGTGGCTACAGGGGCCCTGGCCACCCCTGTCCCATGCTGTGCCTGTTCTAAGCACCTTCCCTGGGTACCACCACCTGGTCCAGGGCGGATTTGCTGTTACCGATGCCCCTCATGCTCATTCAACTATCTCTTCCTGTAAGTAAAGCCCATTTCCCCACGTCCAGAGCTTGGTGCCAAGAGAACATAGCCAGATCCCTCTTAATTAATTCAGGCATTCGGCAACAAATGTTCTTCAAATACGTCTCAAGGACAGAAACATCCCTTCCAAAGGCCACTGCTGCATTTGTCTTGGGCCTTGCCTCTTTGTGCTCAGGGTGGGTGGGGAAGGGAGCTCACAGGCATTCCTGTCATTCCCCACCCTCCCGGCCCCACCACATGGCATGTGGGATCTTGGGAGCTTAGGATGGCCCTGGCCCCACCCCACTCCCTTCGCCAGGGTGTCCTTGCCATTCCCAGCTGTCACTCGGGCCAATAATAAACCGACGGAGCCAGGCAGTCAGAAACCCGGGCTTGCTGGGGACACTTCTCAGTCCTCCCACCCTCCACATTCCAGTGGGGGACACTGAGAAGGGGGCATCTAGAGGAAAAGGACGAGGACTCTCTGTCTGCCACTCGTCCTTGGCCTTTTTCTGGAGCAGAGCAGCTGGGCCACCGAGGAGCCAGGCCCACCCAACCCAGCCCAGCCCAGACAAGAGCTGGTCCTCTTGTTTCCCACACTCCTTCCTGGCATCTACTTTGAGAGCAGTAGTCCCTATGCCTGTGTTCGGGCCTCCTTGGGAGTGAAATCAACCCCCACTCAAGTTTAAATTTGGCTCTCAGCTTGCCACGTGTGGCTCACCTGCCAAATAGGTAAGTCCTGGGTTGCCTTCCAGGGTACAGCCCAGGGCTCCTTCCCTGCACCTACCTTGCTGAAAGGCAGATGTGGGGCATGAGGGGACTCAGCCCTGTTACACGAGCCAGGGCGGGGCTTCACACCCAACATCTGGGTCCCCTAAAGTCAGAGAACAAGAAGAATGTCACTCCACCACATTCCTGCTGCTGTCAAAGGTGATTCTCGGTATGGAAGAAATTTCACCTGGCCCCTTACCCATGCCTCCCTGTGTGACCTTGGGCAAGTCACTTCCCAAGCCCTCCGTGTCCACTGTACAGTGGACAGCTTGGACTAGGTGACCTACGGGCCACAGCCGGCCACTGCCAACCCCTGGGTGCCCTTCTCAGAAATCAGGCCAGCAAGGGAGGACCAGAAGCTCCATGTGGAATCCAGCATTAACCCCGCTCTCCCGACCAGACGGCCCCTTTCAATATCAGCCACGAGCTGAATGTGGGGGCCTCGCTCTAGGCCCTCCTCCTCCCCCCGACTCGTGCACACACACACTCCTGCGTGCACACAGAGGGAACTTGTCCTGTCTTGGTTAAGCAAAGGGAGGGAGGGTGTCTTACATTGAACTTCACAGCAGAGCTGTCTTTGCACGTTACTGAGGGCTCAGCCTGCACCAGTGCCCCCGACACCCTCCTTGCCCTCCCGCCCGCCGGTTCCACACCTGCAGCGGCAGCCACAGAGCCACAGCCAGCGGCGGAGCCGGAAGCCCAGGCTGAGTTCCAGAGCATCCCTGGAGTGACTCAGAGGTTATCGACCTCTGGAGAGCAGCCAACCTCCCCTCCCTGCCAGCGGAGAGATCTTCTGCAGCAAGCCAGACCTCAAATGCCTTGAGACAATCTCTTTCTAATCCTTTGATCCAGTGGTGGGAGCCATTTTCTATCAAGGGACAGTGACCTCAGTGGAAAAACGTAATCACGCGAGGGCCACATCATTGTATAAAATTACTCAATTTAGGTGTGTCTGCTGCTGCCTTTTCTTTTCAATTAAGAAAGACGCATAAAACATTACGAACACCTGATTCTTAAAGGAAGGCAGAAACCACACCAAATAAAGATGACCGATATGTTAAGACACGTCTCCCAAACGTGAGGCAGTTGAGATGATGTGACTTGAAAGAATGTGAAGGAAAGAGAGAGAAATCATGGTGGGAAAAAGAGTAGGATAAAAAATAAGAAAAAGGGGAAGGGGAGAGAAAGGGCAGGGTAGTGGGAAGGAGGGAGAAGGACGGAAACGAGCTCGGAGAGAGCAAAGAAGGCTCTGCAGGCCGAATGCTGGTGACTCAGCTCCGAGCCCGGCAGCCCTGCCCTCGCAGTGCTGTTTCCAGATTCTCGCCTGGCCCGCAGGCTGCCATGTGTACGCGGTCAGCGTGGCAGTGTTTATTTCTCTTGTATCATTTAATCTTCATAAGAACTCTAAAAGTTAGGTAGTTCACAGCTTAGAAAAGTTGCCCAAGTTCACAAACCACTCATAACAGTCAGGACTCACATCCACGCCGAGGTCAGAGCTCTGCTCTCTGCACTGCACGGCCCCTCGTCGGCTCCCACACCGATATCTCTTCATTGAACTGTCGATCATCTCAGTTCATCGCTGGCTGGGTCACCACGGTCCAGCTACTCTGTCCTTCCTTCTGGTCCTTGAACCCATTCAATTTGTCCCATCTCTACTCCCCGCCTTCCCTGACCTCAAACTTGGTCTGACCTGTCCCCTCTTCCTGGATGGCTCGTGCCCAGATCTTCCCGGGGCCGTGGGGCTGGCCCGTCAGTGTCACTTCTTCAGACAAGGACTCAATCACGCTGTCACATCCCTCTGGCTTATCTGTGTCGTGGTGCTAACAGCTATGTGAAGTTTTCCTTGTTGGTTTCCTACCTCCCTGGGCTAGAAGAGAATCTCCTCGTGCGGGGACGTTGTCAGTATTGTTTACTATGCCTCTGGCATCTGTGCTGGCACACAGTAGGGGCTTAATAAGTGTGTGTTGAATGAATGAGTGAATACATGAATGAATGAATGAGCTTCTCTCTATCCCTGTGTAGACTCTGCTCTTAGCCGTCGGAGGTGCATTTTTGCAGAGAACCAACAAATCAGGCCCTGGGTTGTATTTTCCACATCGGCTCGAGTTCCCTGTCTACAGCTCTGGTCCAAACTCCTCCACCCCACAGCCACGTCCAGGCTCTTGGCTGAGCTGTGGATGGAGACAAACGAGCTTTGACTCCAGACTCAAGGCGGACCTTCCGGAGTTAAAGAGTCTAAAAGCGGGGATGAAGCTCGCCCACAAAGTGTTATGATTCAAGATGAAAGGGGTTAGAAGCAACAAAAACTGAGCAAACTTAACACATTCAAAGGAAGGAGAAATCCTCTCTGGTTGGTTGATCGGCACGGGCCTTACGGTATGGACGTCTCCACACCGAGATTGAGCCTGGAATGAGGGCTCAGACCCTACTGCAGGCCTCAGCCACGAGGCTGACCATGACCTCAGACTGAGAGCCAGACTGTCCAGACTGCACCGGGCATGGGCAGAGGAGGGGCAGCAGATGAGGATAGACAGAGAGGCTGGGGCCAGACGGTGCAGGTGCGTGGACGGAACATAGTCGTGGGAGAGAGTGGGCCACATGGGCCACGCCCAGGCAGCAGAGTGAACAAGCGCAGCTCAGCCCGCTGCACTCTGCAGCTGACAGGAGGGGACGGCCAGTGCAGGACCTTCACCTGCAGACAGGAGGGGGTTAACCTAGTTTCTCTCTGAGCAGCTCAGTGGGCCAGATTGCTCTCTTTTCTCAATAACGTGGAACATCAGCTGGTCAACATGCACGATTTCTCAACAGCAGGAAATGAAGCAATTGTTTTAGAGACAACAACTTGCCTTAATGGAGGCCAAGGCTTCAGGCTGTGGTTATTTTGCTGTCAAGTTAATCCTGGTTTTAGAAAACAGTCTTCCCAAGGATGCTAGCCCTTGTGGAAGGGGCGGAGACCGGGGCGCCTGGGGAGGGGGACAGACACGGGGGAGACGCAGGGCTCCGTGTCGTCAGTCGTGGCCGTGGGGTCTGCTGGAAGGAGACCGGGGCGTGAGGAATCACTGAGGCTGACTGAGTGGGGGGCGGGATGCAGGGGGAGGTACAACCGGGTTCAAGGCGGGGAGGGTCTCAGGGAAGGAGGCCGGATCTGAGACAGTTCACAGTCCCTGCATCGTCCCTCTCTGTCCTCCTGAGGCCTCCGGCCCCTTGCACAGACTCGGCCATACCCCAGCTTCTGGGACCTGGGACCACAGACAATTCTTCTAGTTCCTTCTCCTGGGCCCAGCTCTGTAAATACTTTACCACACTGTAGCACGATCATCAGCTCATACAGCTACCTCCTACGCAGATGATGAGCCGCTTGTCCTGTCCCCCGTGGTGTCCCCAGCACCTGGAACGTGTGGGGCTGAGCCCAGAGGCTCTGTCGATGTTGGGTTGATGAAGTCGTTGCAGTTGTGCTCCTGGGTCTCCTCCACCTGCACCTGATCTCTCGGCGTCAGGACGCCTCGGGGATCGGGCGTGGCCTCCTGTCCACGTGAGCTCATCCCCCCTCCCCCAGGGCTCTAAACAGCACCTGGGTGCTCTGAGCCTGCACGCACCTGTCTGCAGCCTGGGCCTCCCCTGCTCCAGGTGTGTGTACCCACTGGCCTACTCGCTCGCGCCCCAGCTCGTTTTTAATGTGCCTGAAACAGACCCCTCACTCTAACATCTGTCCCCACACCAAGCGTGCCTCCCGTTAGGAAATCACCACAACCCTGCCCACGTTGCTGAGGGTAGGACCCTGAGGTGGTTCCTGGTTCCTCCTATTTCCTGATCCTCACACATCTGGCTCATCAGCAACGTGCTGGTTCTCCCTCCAGCAAATGTCTGCAGCCTCCCTCCCGGGCGCCTCCACTCCCCGGCCGCGGCCCGGCAGCTCTTGCCCGACCGCCGCAGTCACTGCTTGTGCTCACGCTGCTTCCACTCCCGTCCCGTTCCAAAGCCACTCTCTACAGAGCCACAAGAGTGACTTTCTAAAACATAAGTCCTGCCCCGAACCACCTGCTTAAACGTCTGGTGGCATCTGTCTGCACGAAGGACAAAACCTCCTCCATGGCTTCCAAGGACCCAGGCCCCAGCCCTGCCCCCCTGTGCTGGCCCGGTCCGCTCTAGCCAGCTGGACTGCTTGCTTGCTTGCTGTTCTTTTTTTAAAATACCCAAAACTCTCCCACCTCTGAGACTTTGCATACGGTGTTCTCTGCCTGGATCACGTTCCCCCTCCTTGAGGTGGCGAACTCCCTCCACCCTCAGATTCCGGCTCAGGGTCGTCCACCCCGAGAGGCCTCCCTGGCCATCCTCACTAACGGAGGTCCTCCCACCCCGCTCCTCCCCCACCCGCCTAGCCGGGATGTGGCACCTAACAGGACCCAGTGACTCTCGGGGCAGGTGTTGCCGTGGCCCAGGGTGACTGCTGTCAGCTCTCTGCTCCTCCTAAGCCACCAAGGACCAGCTCCACTCCCCTTATGTTCAAGTTTTCCCAAAACTGCCCACCCAGACAGCATGTCTGGAGTGTCTGTCTCCCCCAGACGAGCCGCAGAACTGGACAAAGACGCTTTGGCTACCCACTCCCTAGCTGTCCCTTTCCGTTTCAGGGTCTAAACGCCACCGTCCAGGGGAACCGTGGGGAGAATGGAAAATAACCAACGGGTAGGGTGGCGTCGTCACAGCCTCAGGCTATAGTTAGCTGCTGACTTCCTTTCTTGGCAGGATCTATACCACTTATCTGGGCCAGTCCTACTTTCAACCGTCCTGCACCACCGCCTGGCTGTGAATCTCCTCCCAGCGCGGCCGGTCCTCTCCTCCCGCTCTCCTTTCATCCCCGCGAGGGCAGGTTCTCTTAAACGACCCCCACACTCGATGTTGAAAAACACGGAGCAAATCCGGCCCATGTCGTGCTCTATCACAGCAAAGCTGCAGGACTTGGGCCCATCACTATCCTCTCCAGACTTCAGTGCGGCCCCTGTGCCGTAGGAGCAAGGCCAGTGTCTCCGTTCCAGGGCTGGGCGGGGGGTGACCAGCGTGATACGTGCTGAGCACTCGACACCCGTGAAAAGTCTCCCTTCCCTCTTAGGGTGGATCAATGGTGCGACGCAGTTTTCCAGCCATGTGCTCTCCCAGCAGCGAGTGTGCAGCGATGGGGGGTTGGGTGCGGGCCCTGCAGGACGCACCTGCACGCGGAGCCGGGAGGGCTGAGTCCCCAGCACCCGACTCGCAGCGGGGACTTGGCGCACGTCACCCCAGGGCCTCCCCTCGAGTCTCATGGGAGTGCCGTGGCTCAGGCTCAGCTCTGCAGAGAGAGGGCTGTGCTACCTCCTGTGTCAGTGTTAAGGGACGACCAGTGCCTCCAAGGCCGCCTTGGTGACAGCCTCCAAGGGGAAGGTGCGTCTTGGTGAGTCTGAGGAGAGAGTAGGCACCACACAGTCCTGCCGCCCCTCCCTGCCCACGCGGGCAGCCTTCATCCACAGGCCCGCCGCCAGCGTGCGGTCAGCAAGGGAGCTAGCACTTTCTTCCAAATGTCAGAGGTTCCAGACCGTGACAGCTTTGCCTCCACAGGGCCCTTGCGTAGCAGGAGAAAGATCACTCCGGGCTCCAGGGCAGGTGCTGTCATTAGCAGCTGAGGAAGTGTCCCCTACTTCCTCATTGTCCACGGAGAAAACAATCTCTGCATTACTTCTCTGTGGCTGCTGTAACAAATTACTACACACTCCAGTGCTTAAAACAACACGCATTCAACACCTTGCAGCTCTGGAGAGCAGAAGTCCAATAGGTTTCATGAGGCTAAAATCAAGGTGTTAATGGGCTGCATTCCTCCTGGAGTCTCCCGCCTTTTTTTCCTTCTAGAAGTAGCCCACATTCCTTGGCTCGCAGCCCCTTGCCCCGTCTTCACAGTGCCTTACTCCTCCCTCTGCTTCCATCGTCACACCCCGTTGGCCGTGGCCAGCCCTCCATCCCATCTCTTGGCTGTGACAAAAGGGACCGTGAAGCTCTGCCCTGTGTGCTTCCCACATTCAGCACTTAGTGGGAGCCACGGAATCGTCTCGACTGCTGAAGGTGGAAACCCCACGGAAGAGCCAGACATTAAGACGGGGTTGGAGGAGGAGGGGGCCAGTCTCCACTGAGCACCTGCTCGGTGCTGGGCCCTTCAGACAGTTGCTCGTTTCACCCTTACAGCATTCTGCGGGGCCCGGCTGAGCCATGCTCTCCAGGGCAGCGAGTGGCCGGGCTGCGTGGGGGTGGGGACGTCTGATTCCACCCCAGCACAGTGTGGGGCCGGGGCCACGGAGTCCCTGGCTTTGTATGTTGCCAGCGATTCTTTTCTCCTGGCACTAAAAACAATCCCAGGGAGAGGACCATCATTTCTGGTGGATGGGGCCGTTTAGACAGGTTAGAGCCGTGCCTTTGGAGATGAGATTCGGAGCGCACGGAGAAGGTAAGCGTGTGCGCCCATGAGAACACATGTTTCTTTAACTGCTACTTACCTCTGCCTAGCGAGTGGAGACGAGAAGGGGAAATGCCCAGTAGGTTGGATTTTTAAGTTGCCATCTGGGCAGGAAGGGAGGCCCAACTCAGGGTCACTACAAGCAACCTCTGTATTCACTGCGATGAGCGCACGGCCTCACTCATGGCAGTGGTTTGAGATTGTCATCGTCCCAAGGGATTCATCGAGGCCTTGGTCCTTGGGCGGAACGGATCCGCTGAGTCAGGTCCTTGCACAAACACGGCAAGGGAGAAGTCTGGCAGAGAGAGACGCAGCCCCTGCCTGCAGAAGGCAGCAGGTCTACAAAGGAAAGGAGGAAAGAGCCCCCATCTTCAGGGAGAGCCACATGAGGCAGGTGGAGAAGAGCCGGCCCTGCCCTCAGGGGCGCCCAGTCTGAGAGGAAGGACATGGCACACGGGCCCCGGAAACACCGCTGCAGATGCGGCCGTCCCACCCGTCCAGGCAGAAATGGTGCCGGGGTCAAGCTCCCTGCCGTCTGCCCACCAAGAAACTGAGTTCAGGTTGGCTAAGGGGACCCTCGTACAATCACGTGTCCACCGTCTTCACGTGGCTTCTCCAGGAGACCAGGTTTTCACAGTCCCGTGGGGGACTGCCAGCTCGGTTTAGTTTAGCAAATGTGCATTTGAGCATTGCTGACACTTTGCCCCATTTCCAACATGACTAAGCACTTCACATACCACAGTAGGAAAAAAAGGAAAAAAACAACCCGATCTGGCCGTCCTAACGGCTTCTGGTCCCCAAAATAACAAGCCTTGACTGTTTCCCAGAAATCCGGACTCCCTAACCAAAACAATCTGATCCCTGAGTTTGCTCTGCTCAAGCCCGAGGGTTTGTTGTGACTATGACGACCACGTGAGGAAGCTGCTGTTTCCCACCACGGAGAAACGGAGCTAATGTAAACGTGGCAATCTGCAATCTCGGCCGTTTGGGACTTCTTCCTGTAAATACTCATGGTTTCTACTTGGAGATCCAGCTCTGTTTGAAAGCTGACGCACTCACGTTCTTTACAAGTAAACGTTTGTCTCTCCCTTTTCTAAAAGCGTCGGCCTCTGGTGCTCCTTTGACAGCTTATTCCTGGAGGTTCACAAAGCAAGTGGCTGCCTGGCTCCTACCAAGGAAACCAACAGACGTGTGGAGGTGACAGTGGACCCTGTCCATGCCCGGTCCCTTCCATCCCCACCCTCTGTCCGCTGGCTCCTCTGCAAAGCCTCATGTGCACTGATGGAGCTAAATCTGATTCTTGCCAAGGCTGGTCCTGGGCCTGGCGCTGATGGCAGCCAGCCAGCTGTGCCCACGCAGGTGACAGGAGGGGTGGAATCTGCAGCGACCTGCCCATTGCATGGTTTCTGGCAGGGGCAGCAGACAGGGTTTCTGGAATCTGATTCCCCCAGTAGTTTCACTGGGGTGAATGTGTTTGTCCAGGGATTCTGATGTCTCCGAGCGCTTGAGAATACAGGCTTGAAAAGGTTTTCAGTGTCTCTGTGACTATTTGATAGAATTCTGTATGTGTTTCCTGTGGGTGCCAGTGGGGTTCTTTTAATTCTGAGCTCAGAGATTCCTTCCTCATCCCACAGTTTTGGCTTTTAAAGGCATTATGGTTCCCATAGCTGCTGATAGCTACAAAGACAAAATTCCTATAGCAACCATAAAGGGAAACAAATCAGCTTTCCCTAATTTTTCTAAATAATGAAATGATTCAAAACATGATGTCTCTTCAGAAATTTTTATATAAGGTTTAAAAGGGAGATTGCCATTATCGTAAGGCTAGGGGCATAAAGAGAGAGAGAGATTGCCCTGCTAAATTCAGAAGGAAATCTCCAGAGTACTCAGATTTTCAACAATAATGCTTCCCCAGAAGACCTGATGGTGCTGAATCGCACGTCTTATCTGGGCAACTTTCGTAACAGCTGTGGGTGGTGCCTGTCTCTACCTTGGCTTCGGCTGCAAGGGGCGATAAAATAACCTATTTCATAAATATAAGAAAAGTTTGAGCAAACAGATGTAGTTTAGCCACTCTTGGAGAGAATTAATAAATCAGATTATAAGACCTTTTAAAAATCTAGTAGAATAAGCTTCTGTTCCAAATGGCTTTTTTCTAAAAGCAATATTACCATTTAAGTACTTACATAAATATAAAGAATTCAAAGATTTCTAAACCATTTTTCTACTTTCAACCTTTACATTTTTGGGGGGAGGCTAAAACTGTAATTCAGGGGAAAAAAAGAATAAAACCTTTTGACTGTGGGTTTAATTCATGACCTTGGTTACTAGGCCACATAATAAAAGGAGCAAAACATTACTGTTAAACAACTTAAAAGTTTTCCTACTAATATATAATTGTATAATAAGAAAAATTTATATAATTTATTCTAATCAAGATGATTCTCTGGAAAAATTAGACTGATTCAATAATTTTGGTTTAAAACAGCTCTAGGCCTTCTCCCTGATTTTGCCACCATTATAAAAACACAGTAAAATAATATGAGCACAATATTTTAGTTTCTACAACTCCAGGGTTTATTTTCTCATGAAAAGTCCAATTATTCTGAATTGCCTAAATTTCCTCTACTGTTTTTGCTGGTCAGATAAACTATTATTGATTTATCTGAGATTATAAAATTGCAAAATAAAATATCTAGCTAAATTAATAATAACTAATATCGTCATAAAAAAAGATTACTTTTTGTAATGTTAAAAATCATACAAACTTAATGTGTCAACTTAAATTGTAATTTCCAGATCCTTGGTTAACTTTAAGACTTTAAACTAATATTAATTTTTGTGAATAATAAATAATCTTTGGATACTTGAGCAACATAATTTTAAAATATTGCTGCTGTTATTTGATACAATATGGCACAGACACCAGTAACAAATTGAAGCGCTTGTACAAATGCCTTTGCATTGTGTTAGTGTACATACTGATTTTTTTTAGGAAAGATATAAAATGTTCATGGCAACAATAGAGAAATATGTATAAAAGATAATGGGTGTTTGTGTATCAAGGGGAGAAAAAGAATAGTTTTTTTTTTCCTTAGGGATGGCGTTTCTTTTTGTCGCCCAGGCTAGAGTTCAGGGGCAATAATCAATCGTAGGTCACTGCAGTGTTTAACCTCTGGGCTCAAGCAATCCTTCTGCCTCAGTCTCCGGAGTAGCTGGGACTACAGGCACAAGCCACCACGCCCAGATGATTTATTTCATTTTCTTAGAGAGAGGAGTCTTGCTATGTTGCCCAGGCTAGTCTCAAACTCCTGGCCTCAAAAAACCCTCCTGCCTTAGCCTCCTGAGTTGCTAGGATTACAGGTGTGAGCTCAAAACAGAATCCCTTCATCTTAAATAAAAATGTTCTTCGTGTGTAAAAACACAAAAGATAATAAAGGACAAATTTGAGGTTGTACCATAAGTTTAGATGGTCTGAGGAAGTGAATTTTATTTTCTTGGATTTAAAATAGCTATAGATAATGCGTTTGAAAGGAGCACTAATGTGTTAAATTTTCTCAGTGAAGTTGGTTCGATATTAATGAATTTACCTATTATTATTGTGTTCTTTATTGCAAATTGCCTCACAAATGGTACACAAAGAGTCAAACTAGAATTCTATTTGTTCACATAAACTCTTCCCAAATAACAGAAGCCACTTTTTGTCAACATATTCTGTTAATTCTCCAAGCATTTCTTCTTTTTGAAAAAGTTAATGCATCTAATAATTATTGCTGTTTATTGCTGCATTTAAAAAAAAATACTGTTTGTAACTATTTTTTTGCCTTTAAATACTTCCATGTTCATATATCGTATCCTCTGACAATTCAAATTTTGTCTCACCCAAATTTAGCCTCCATAGTCAGAATAATAAAACTTTTAAGATGCTTTTTAGAGCAAATTATCTATGGATTTTTTAGATGCTCTTGGGTAACACAAAGATTTATTTTTTTACCTTATAAAACTGGAGATATTTAAAAAGTTATATTTGACATTATCTAAATGGTTGATTAGATTAGCACAATTATAAGAGCCATCCTATTTATTCCTGCTTATCGAAAAAGAATTCAGCTTTGCTAGGTTAAATATTTATAAATAAAATGTATTAATTTCAAATTTTCAATTATTCTATTGAAAACAATCATACTCATATTCACTTTGAAAAGAAATGTTCCGATGTTGATGTACAGAGACTGACACAATAATTGTCAGCACATTCATTTATTTTAAATTTTGTCTCTAGGTTTACCTATCCTTGTCAATTAGTGACATTCTTACTTTACGGTATAAATTAAGGCCCTGGAGACTTGTTAATGTCCTCACCCTCTCACACAAATTTATCGCATATTATATCTTAGTAAAAGACTCCATTCTCCTCCATTCTTCCTGATTAACTAGAATCATTTAATTGTATTATACATAGATGATACTTTCTTTTTTCTTGAGTCTTCTAAAGGTCCCTGTTACAAGCTAAAGATCAGGAATTCAGTCTTCTGGAAGAAATAATAAAAGAACGTCAATAAAGAACTGAACCTGGTAATCTTGACTATGGATACCATAGGATATATGCCCATGGGTCCCTCTATGAGCTGACATTGGACCTGTTAGACTGAACCAGGTAAGTGAGCTCGAATCTCTAGAGTGGTTTTGCTCTTGATTCTAGAGCAGGAGTCTCCAAACTAGCTGTCAGTTTTTTTAAATAACATTTTAGTGGAACACAGTCACATGCTGATTGGGTCATTGTTTTCCATGGCTGCTTTCCTGCTACAATGGCAGAATTGTGTAGCTGCCTACAGAGTGAGCAACTGATCAAAACCTTTCTACAACTTTGTAGAAGTAGGCTACCTAACCCAAGATCAACAGAACAAAAATTAATTACCTAGGACTAAAAGGACGAAACCAACGGTTGTCACTATGATTAATATTTTATTTTAATTAACATAAAAAATATTTCTGTTTAATCTACCTCAGTAGATTTAATCATCCTCAGTTTAACAAATTATACCTACACAAACTAGAATAAAGCACTCTTTTCAAAATTTTTCTTGATATATTTTAGTTAACCCAATATATCCACAATATTAACATTTCAGTATGTAATCAATCTGAAAATATTAATGAGATATTTTGCCTTTTTTTCATTCTATGTCTTCAAATCCAAAGTTTATTTTTATACCTATAGCACATAGAAGCACTCTTAAATGTCATTTTGTCCCCATTGAACTCTCAAATTTCAAAAGAAAAAAAAAATTCCATGAGGGATCTTAACATAGATTATAAACTAATAGATCATCAAGACAATTTTAAAAGAACAATTGCATACATTAAAAGGACCTGTATTGATTGGGCTGTCAACAAGACAGTGTTCGTAACTCCCACAGCCCTTGGGACAGTCTTTTGTTATAATGCTGGGGCATCTCGGGCCTCAGAAATAGGCCTTAGAAACTAAAAATATACTCTAATCTTCGCCCTTCTCTGGCCATGGAGAAATTCTCTGACCTACCTCTTCTGAATGGCTTCGTGACTTACGAAATTCCAGCCTTAGAGGTAGCAAAGGACTGCATTTCCTAGCAGGCCAGGAGTAGTAACAAACATGGGAATCTTAGAGAAAATAGTGCTGAAAATGATGTCACATAATTAACTTCACTCATAAAAACAACTCATTCCCAGCACTAGGGGCTTTACAAAGCCTGCGGATAGAAGTGGGTGTAAAACCCCAACATCATTTGGCTCTAGTTTTGCCAGCCATACATAAGGATAGCATTTATGTATTCATCAACACCTCTTCTTATGCCAGTGGAAATAGATTTCGGTCAAATGAAGCAAAATATCCATTTAATAACACCGAATCGGAAAGTTATTAAGCAACATACAGGGTCGAATCCACGCCTCAATGGCAAGGACTTGCCCACAAGGAAGGAAAACCGTAGAAGCAAAACCTGACACTTTCTTTGCTCTGCTGGCTTCCTTGGTGACTAAGTACCCCTGTCGGGGGAGGTGTGGACGATTTGCATCTGCAGATAAACCAAAAGTAACAGGTTATCTTGGTTGCTTTGGACGCCAAAGTAACAAGCCTTGACTATTTCCCATAAGCACGGACTCCCTGACAAAAACAATTTTATCCCTGATTTTTGCTACGCTGATGAGTGACGATGTGTTGTGAAAATGATGAACACGTGAGAAAGCTGCTGGTTTCTACCATGACCGTGATGACCTTGGTCTTTTTTCTCCTCCGCATACTGTGTTTTGTATTTGATGAGCCAGTCTCCCCGAAGTCTGACTCCCGTTCCCTTTTCACAAGTAATTGGTTTTTCTCTAAATGTCTCTGCCTCTGGGTCTTTGACGGCATCTACCGTGTGCCCACAGCAACACGGAGCTGAGGGTTTGGAAATGATTTTGAACTCCTGCCTGGCAGAGGTTCACCATCTGGAGGCAGAGACCTGTGAAAAAGAGAAGGCCTCCTCCGGTATCTGATGCGGCATTAACACCACCTCTGTTGGCTCTAAGACCCCACGCAAAAGGGAGGGACCTTCAAAACAGTTCTGCCCCAGAGGCCAGCCCAGGGGCGTAGGGACTTGTTCTCCGAGGGGTGGTCATGTCCACCTTCAGGCTCCTGATCCAGCCTCCTCTTGGCCCCCAGGCTCCCTCCCCCCAGTTCCCTGCCTCAGCTGCTCTTAAACTTTTCCAGTTCCTGGAACATAACAGCCTCTTCCCATCCAGGGTTTTTGCAATTTCTCCTGCCTCACACACTTTTTTTTTTTTTTCTCGGTCAGTCTAACATCTGCCCTCCTTCCCACAGCAGCTTAAAGGTCATTTCCTAGAGAAGCCGTCCCTGACCACCCACGCCCTGTGATGGAGTCTCCCAACCCTCTCAGTTGCCTTGGGGAACTTCTCACAAGTGTCATCCATGACTTGTTAGTCTTTGTTGAATGTCCCTCTTCTCTGCCACACTGTGTGCTTCACGAGGACAGGGACTGCCTCTCCACAGCCACTCGCTGTCTCTCTCTACCACCCGCCACCCTGCAAGGCAACTAGCGCCACTGTAGCGTGGGGGCCTAGGAATATTTGATCGGGAAAATTAAGTCAGGACGCTTGTTTTGTGGTTTTATGGCATCTCCAGAGCCAGTTATTCACACAGTGACAAAAACTGTTGGATAAGATGAAATTTTAAGAACATCAGGTTCTAATCTCAAAATGTAAGAGTTTGGAGTTATATACCATTTTGAGACCATTTATTCAGCCATTCAGAGAGTACTTTACTAAGCATCTACTATGTGTCAAGCACTGAAGATAGATACAAAGGTGGATAAAATGCCCTAGTCCTTGTCTTTCTGAGTTTATAGTCTAGAGAGGGAGGCAGACATTAATAAAACATCCACACCCACACACAAAATGTAAAATTGTAACAGTCAGGTATTAGGAAGAGACGTACAAAATGCTCTGGCAGCCCCAGTAGGGGTTTTCCATCACCTGGGAGAGTGCCTTTTCTGCAGAAGACCTGCCGACTGAGCTGCCATCTGAAGGCTGAACAGGATCAAACCCGAAGAAGGGCAGTGTGGGTGGTGAATCTCCACGGTGCTCCTACATTTCCTGGACATTTTATGAGCATTTTATGGCTGCCTTTGTCCTAGGCTATCTTTTCAGTGACGTTTGTGAAGCAAACAGCCTTGGAAGATAGAAATAATGTCTCCCTCCAGAGCAAAGGGCAGGTCTGCTTACTGTCCAGTACTAAAGCTGATGTCTCCTTCCCCTTGGGCTAGCTGAGACGAGGCAGGCATACTGCTGATTATAAAAGATTTTGGTTTCTTAAGCTAGGATTCCTCTGCTGTGATGTAACCCAGTGCATGCACAGCACCTACCTGGGTTCCTCCAGCATCACCCCTGTGGGACTTGGGGGCCGAGGGGAACTCACGCACACATGAAGTTCATGCTGCTTGCTGTGCCATAAGTAGAAAACGTGTTTTGTCTCTGACCTGGAAGTCTCATGCCCTCTGCCAGCATCCATGAAACTGTGGCTGTCTCTCTCATTAACTTGCATGTGGCATAAAATCTCAGGCCCTTCGGTGTTACCACCAGGCAAGTAGATAGCACATGCAAAGGCCCTGTAGGGGGAGAGAGCAGAGCGAGGTTCCCAGAGGAGACACGCATGGGTGCAATGTGGGAAGTGAGGACGGTGCGGTGTGAGATGAAGCTGTGGCCCTTTGGCACATCCTGCCGAGGCAGGTCCTCGGGGTGTCTTGGCCATTTGTTGTGACAAGGTTGCCCTCATGCAGAACATGCAGAATTAATAAACTGAGCCCCAGGGAGCACAGGATAACAAGGCTTAGGACAATCTGAGCCTATGATATAAGTTTTAACAAAGGAAGGGAATGAAAATATTAATAGGAGGTATTTTCTTAACATCCTGCACTCTGTATGAAAATTCTTGCATGCATACGGTGCCTTGTAATATCTCTATTAGAAAAGAGAGGAAGTCTTCCTCTCAGTTCCCCAAATGAACAAGAAAAAAGTTATCATTGACTGTCATTGCTGTCAATCATCTTGAATACAAAAGGAGAGAGTCACCTTAAAAGGGGGAAGTGGTGATCCTTTAGTACACAGGGTATGACTCCGGACAAATCACTTTTTGTCCACTCCTCTTACAGTGAAAAAGGAAGGATTGTTTGAACTTTATAGGAAGTGAAAGGGAGAGAGGGAAGGCAGACGGAGAGAGGAGAGAGACCTCACCAAGAGAGGGCCGCAAAACCAGCATGGATCAAATCTGATTATTACTTAACATAATTGTAAAAATAGAAAGACTTTATTGAAAAGCCCTCTGACCCATTCTGGCTCTTGGAGTTCTGAACTTCTCATTCATTGCCGACTAATTAATTTATGGCTTACAAAGAATGGAGTTGTCCCAGATCTTGGGCCAAAAAAAGTACCCACAAGCAGGGGCCAAACCAGGCAGAGCCCCATTGAGAAGTTCTGTTCTTATTCTAGGAGCTCCAAGGAGTCACTGAAAGACCTAGATAGGGCCCACTTCATTAGGCTCGGCTTCTGAGATTCTCTGTGCGGCTGCTCTCTGGGAAAAATCTCGAACGGCCTGTATTTCTTGTGAAGTGCTCACTGCAGCCCTGGGCTTGCAACACATCCTTTCTCACCCGTCCTTACTGGCATTTCAAAACCGAAGCCAAAAGCATCAGGGCTCAAAACATTCCCGGGACTTTCCCTCTCTTTTCCTGGCTTTCCCTTTAAATAATCGGCATTTAACTGTGAAAGGAGGAGGCATGACCCCAAAAGGGAGCTCTCAGCTCAGGGCTCTTGGCTTTCCTTCCTGACCTAGACTGGGGAGAAAATAACAGACTTGTTCGGGGCGCCGTGGCTCATGTAACTCAGTTGTGCCCAGTTTCACCCTGGCCAAGGGCCTGGGCTGAGGGCTGGAGACGCAAAGGTAGAGGCTGCCAGAAAATCCAGGAAACTGCTGGCAAGAAGAGCGGGTGGTGGGCGTGCAGGAGGAACTGGAGGGAGGCCTGTGGACATGCGGCTGAGTCACAGCCCCCGCAGCCCCCCCATCACCCTGGTGGCTCCTCTGCTGGCAGGTGCCTTGTGAAGACCTGGCCCCAGATTTTCAAAACTCTGAGGTTTCCCAATCCTGCCCTGGTGGCCTGCAGGAGTCCCCGCCTCCACTGCCAGCCTCCTGGTTCCCTCACTGACACACAGCCTAGTTCCCATAAAAGGGACGGTTTGGGGCGGAGGGGAGTGTAGTGGGACAGGTATAAAAAGGAAGCGCAGGGCCTGGGGAAGAGGCCCTGTCTAGGCGGCTGGCACTGGAAGCTGGTGGCACCCTGCGGCTCCGCTGCAGCCAGCATGGGGCTGAGGGCAGCTGGAACAGGTCTCTGGGCTGGCCAAGGCTAGATCAGGGTTGTAGGTTTTCAGACAGCCCAGGGAGCCACTGCACAGTGGCCCGGCCACCCTACCCTACTGGCTGCGCTGCAGGGGAGAAAGGTGGAGGGGGCAGGGGAGGGGAAGCAGAGCCAGGGGGAGGACTGAGGCTGCAACCAGGGGTGCAGAGGGAAGAAGGGCAGGATGCACATGCAGGGGTCTGACCCTGGATTTCCCTCCAGGCTTTGCGGTCCTGGCGCTGCTCCAGTGCTGTAAGTAACCCCCTCCCCACTTCGAGTCTGGGCGCCGGGTGTTTGGAGGAGGTATTGGCACCAGGGGAAACACTTTTCCAGTTTCTTCTGTGATTCAAATGGCTCCAAAATAGTCACATTTGTTAAACTGCAGTGATGGGTATATGGATGTTTATTATACTGTCTCTACTCTTCTGTATATTTGAAAATTTTCAAAATAACAAACTTTAAAAGGTTCAGATTCAGTGAAGGCTTTGACTAACAGCCCGTGGGAACCACTAACGCAAGCCCAGTAGCCGCTCAGATGAGTGATGTCCACTGCTCTTCCTCCACGAGCAAGAGGCCAGGAAAGACGCTTAATTTGCAGCAGGAGAAATTAGAATTGGAGGAGAAGAAGAACTTCCTGGTCCATTGCGATATTGTGCCGGGCTTGGGGCACGTGGGACTGCCCTCTGGGCGGGTCACAAGTCAGGGGCACTCCCACCAGGAGGCAGAGGAGAGGCGGGCCAGAGTCCCTCTGCATCAAGGACTCCACCGCAAGTCCCCAAAGGCTCCAGACTGAAGGCCAGGGCCATCTTCTGACACTGGCTGTCTTGGGCTGGGTCCTTCCTCTCCCTCAGAGCCACTGCCTCCAGGAAGCCTGCCATTCCTGCACAAGTCCCATTTCACCTGTATTCATCAGCTCCTACCCTCACCCCACCCAATGCCCCGTTTTAGCCTGCGGTGGATGCTCATGCCCTGCATTTGATCTTTTCTAAGCATTTCCAGAATAGGCCTTATTTCCATCACACAGAGAACTCCGCAGAGGCAGGGGGACCTGAGCCAGCTTCTTTCATTTGAGAATTCCGACATCGCTCACAACTCTGTCCCCCACTCCTCCCACCCCACCCCTACACTCCCCTGGTGCTCAGCTCCGGGCTCAGCCAGAGGTCTCTTGCCGAATCCTGGCCCAGGCCCCAGCCCAGACTTCTCCTTCAGGCTCTGCATACAAACTGGTCTGCTACTACACCAGCTGGTCCCAGTACCGGGAAGGTGATGGGAGCTGCTTCCCGGATGCCATCGACCATTCCCTCTGCACCCACGTCATCTACAGTTTTGCCAACATAAGCAACAATCAGATCGACACCTGGGAGTGGAATGATGTGACACTCTATGACACGCTGAACGCACTCAAGAACAGGTTGGGCCACGGGCTGGCTGCACAGGAGAAAGGCTGAGGGTTGGCCGGGCTGGTCCCAGGGCAGGACAGCCCTGCCCCGGGGGATGGGCGAGGGCCCACGGTTCCCATCTCTGGGTGGAGAACTGGCGGCCAGGGCTTAAACGGGAGGAGGTGATGAAGGCAGTTGCTGGGCAGCGTTTGGGGTGACGATGGAGGCAGACTGCAGGAGACACGGCTGAGCGCCCCTAGGAAAAGGGAGCCCTCTCCTCCCCCTAAGGCCGCCCCTCCAGGGAGCATGGTTCTACTTTGCCACACTCTGGCTTCCCCACTGGGAGGGGAAAAAACGGGCAGCATATCTTGGAGGAACTACCACAACGTCTACGGCCTCTCGGAATGCCAGATCTCAGGGTTGGGAGGACGTCAGGGGTCTGGTCCAGCCTCTCACCCAAAGCTAGGTAGGAACCTACTGTGGCCTCCCGTCATGGGGCCACCCAGTGTCACAACAAACTGATTCAACTCCTGCCCTTCCCTCCTCCCTGTGCCCCGCAGGAACCCCAACCTGAAGACCCTCCTGTCTGTTGGGGGATGGAACTTTGGCTCTCAAAGGTAGGACCAGTCCCCAAGGGAAGGAGCAGAGGGGATGAGGGAACAGGAGGGAGGAGGCTGCCGTGTGGAGGCTGCAGGGGCTCCAGGCTAAGCGCACAGCCCTACCTGGTTGTCGGGGGCGGCCTCACATGCAGCCAAGAAGCCAGAGAGGGAGGGGGATCTGTCACACAGCACGTCAACAGCAGATCTGATTCCCTGGCAAGTCAACAGCAGATCTGATTCCCTGCCGAAGCTGTTTACTGCCTCTCAGGCCTGGAAAGCACAGCACTTTCTGGGGCCGCTGCCACAGGGCTGGAAGGAGAGGGATGAAAACCAATGGGGAAATTGGGGGTGTAGAGACCTGGGGAGAAATCCTTAGAGTAGACAGGGTTGAAGCAGGGCTTAAAAAGGGGGTGGGGTGGCCAACACGGCCCCCACTTACTGAGCCTGGCACCTTTCCCACCATTGTCCCACGCTGTCCTCGCAGCAGCACTGTGAGCCATTATAATTGTCCCCATTTTACAGACGAGGAAAATGAGACTCAGGTTATCACCCGACCGGCGTGGCTGGCTAGTGAGTGAGGGGGCTGAGCTTGGAAACCAGGACTGTCTGGCTCCAAAGCACGTGCTCTGCCTAAGATGCCCGGAGGTGGGTCCCGTCCCAGCCATGCCCTCCCAGAGCTGCGTGGATTCAGGCCGCCGGCTCCCCGGGCCCCGGAAACCCCCCGGGCACAGGGCCGAGGCACCTAGCGTATCAGCGGCAGTGACTTCAATCCTACATTTTCCAAAATCTACGGGGGTGATTTCGGTCCTAGATTTTCCCAAATAGCCTCCAACACGCAGAGTCGCAGGACATTCGTCAGGTCGGTGCCACCGTTTCTGCGGGCGCACGGCTTTGATGGGCTGGACCTGGCCTGGCTCTACCCCGGACGGAGAGACAAGCGGTACTTCACCACCCTGGTCAAGGTACCGGGCAGGGCGGGAAAGGGCAGGGAGGCGGGCAGGTGGCAGCGGGGAGGGGTTAGAGGCCGTCTTCAGCTGATGTCCTCCTGAGGACAGGCAAAGAGGGACCTGAGCCTTCTCGCTGCGGGGTCCTCGGACCCTGTGCTCCAGAGATCCTACACAGCAACGAAGACGCTTTGTGACCACGGTGGGAGGCGGGGGTGGGTTCTAAGAGGCAGACGGCGCAACTGGGCAGAGCACCCACTCCTCACTGCCCACCTAGTGGGCTGTCCACTGTCCACTCGTCACTCCCAACCTGGTGCCACCCGCCCCCCAGCAGGCACTGTGTCCAGGGGCCCTCAGCCGCAGCGGGGGCAGCCCAAGCCTCGCCCGTTACCCGGGGCACAGCGATAGCCTGAACAAACGTCCGCAGAGCCAGTGAGAATCACTTTAACTTTGTGATTTCACACAGCAGCCGAACAAAGCACAGACGGAAAGGCAGGTGTCTTCCAACATGGTCCGCGGGCCCGCTGGGAACCCCCCACTGTCCCGACGGTCCCCCCAGACAGGGAGTACTTGAGTGCTGATGGGTGTGCTTGGGGGGTGAGATTGAGTTTTTTAGGAAAGGGATGGGTGGCCCTGAGGATGGGACCACCGATGGGTCATTTTATCGTCTCCACGGAGCCCCAGGCAGGTTGGGGACCACAGCAGACGGGGACGGCCAATGAGGTGCCCAGGGACCTCGCCTCTCCCAACAAGTCTCTCTCTGGGTCCCCGTCACTCACCTGCCTGACTCCCACCTAGGAAATGAAGGCCGAATTTGCAAAGGAAGCTCAGCCAGGGAAAAAGCAGCTCCTGCTCAGCGCAGCCCTGTCGCCGGGGAAGGTCACCGTTGACAGTGGCTACGACATCCCCCAGATATCGCAGTGAGTCTCCCGTCCCCCGCGGCCTCCCCAGAAGCCTCTGCAGACACTCCTCCCGCCCCACCTGCCCCAGCACTCGGCGTAGACTCAGCAGACTGTGTTTCTAGTCCCAGTTCTTCCAAAACTTCAATGTGTGACCTTCAGCAAGTCACTTCCCCACCCCGTGCCTCAGTTTCCCTATCTGTCAAATGGGGCATGATAATCCCTGCCCTTCCTTTTTCACATGGGGTGCTATTAACCAGTAGAGAGAATTGCTGTGAAGGCATTTTGGAAAAGGAAGTAGGAAAAGCCATACAAACCCACCTGCCACTATGGGGCATTTCTCCCTCTAGTTCCTGGGGAGGCAACGCAGCCACAGGAACACCTGTGGTTTCTAGAATACCGGGGGGGGGGTGCTCAAGGCGCTCTCACACACACAGGGAACCCCCTTTCCTGTTCCCCCGGGGGCTGCTCCTCACCCCGCCCTCGAGCATGTGAGCAGGTGCAGCCACCGCTGGGCACCTCATCCTCGGTGGGGCGGGGGCTGGATCTTGGGGAACCTGGGAGTGAGGAACAAAGACTCTGCGAAAGGACTTAGGAATCTTCTTTAGGATCCAGAGCTTAGTTAAATTGAGCCTTTAGAGGGTGGGAAAGACGTGGCCGTCAACCATTTGCCCAAGTATGCGGGGCGCACACCATGCAATCCCCCTGCAGTCCCCTCCCCAGCGTGCGTGTGGAAGGCCTCCTCCCTGCGTGTACCTTAGCTTCAGGTGGCCCTTTGGCTAGGCCGTCCGGTGATGCCACTTTTACTCTGCCTTCAGCAAGGCGAATGGCAGGCGTGGAGGGCGTCAGGTGGGACGGAGCCCAGCTCCCAAACGTGTGCCGGGCGTGACAGAAGGCCCCATTCTTGCCTGAAGTGCCCTGTGGGACCCTGAGCCCACACCCGGCATGGCACAGGGGAGGCAGGCCGGCAGCCGGGACCGCGGTCACCGGGAACGGCTGGGGTTTGCGTTAGCGGCTGCCCGGCAGCTGCCTGCCCGTATCCTGCTGGGGCCTGGCACGTGAGGCCGAGAGATTTTCTAATTTCCGGCCTCGTCCTCCATCCCCTTCCTCCCCAGACACCTGGATTTCATCAGCATCCTGACCTACGACTTTCATGGAGTCTGGCGCCGGACCACGGGACATCACAGCCCTCTGTTCCGAGGCCAGCAGGACGCGAGTCCTGACAGATTCAGCAACACTGTGAGCCCCCGGAAGGAGAGGGGTCTGCAGAGGCCTGTCAGAGCCCACACACCACCCCTCCTCTCCCCAGCACAACCCTGCAAGAGGGGGTGATGGGGCCCATTTCACAGATGAGGAAACTGAGGCCCAAAGTCTGCTCATTCCCCACGGCCCTGGGAAGGTGGCCTGCAGGGGGCACTGAGGGAAGGCAGGGGCAGCGTGGGGAGGGGCGGGGGGCTGAGGACGGGGGAGTCTAGCCTCAGCCTGCTGTGCGCTGGGTGTACGACCACCGCCGATTATCTGATTTCTGCAGCTGTCAAATAGTAATAACCCCTTCCTCTGTATAAGAGGATGTTTTTGAGAATGAAGCTATAAATTCATTTTAAACTGACAGTGTCAGTTCCCAGAGGGACCGGGAGTCCCAGATGCACCAGGTACCTGTGACCCCTGTCGAGGCAGCAGCCTGTGGCATCCACGCACCACCAGCCCAGCTAACTGCGCCTCTGTCCCCGCCCCCCCTCCCAGGACTACGCTGTGGGGTACGTGTTGAGGCTGGGGGCTCCTGCCAGCAAGCTGGTGATGGGCATCCCCACCTTCGGGAAGAGCTTCACGCTGGCCTCTTCTGAGACGGGTGTCGGAGCCCCAATCTCGGGGCCAGGAATCCCAGGCCGGTACACCAAGGAGGCGGGGACTCTCGCCTACTACGAGGTAATGCAGCCGGGGAGAAGGTGGGATTCCCCCAGCACCACCGGCAGCCCTGGGGAAGGTGACCCCCACCCTATCCTCGGTTTTCCTGCTTTGGGAATTAAAAAAATGTTCAGCTGACCTGGTATCCCTGAGGAAGGGGAAGGGAGAGGTTAGGCCTTTCGCTGCTAAAAGTCCCCGGCAGGTGCAGGACACAGGTCTGCACCACCAAGCTCCCAGGTGGGCCCTCCGGCCTTGGAGCTGCTCTTCCTTCCAGCCCAGGAAGGAGCAATCAATGGCCAAGAGGCAGATTTTTTGTTTCGCCTCTGCGGCTCTGTGGCCTAGGGCCTGTCCTCAGCCCCATCTCCCATGTCCCTGTTTAAATGGAGGAAGCCGATCAGAACCCCCTGTAGAGTACTCACCTAAAGCAACCACAAATTCTGGGACCTTTTTGTCTGTTTTACATAAATTTGCATGAGGCCTGCAGCCTGCAGACCCAGGAGAGCCAGGCTGCAGGATGAAGCAGGGGCTGAAAAAGGTTTGGGGAGTGACATCTCCTGGTGACCTGCCAAGTCTCAGCACAGCTTCCCGCACTACCTGCCCTGTTCTCTGCTCAGATCTGTGACTTCCTCCACGGAGCCACGGTCCGCAGACTCCTCGGCCAGCAGGTCCCCTATGCCACCAAGGGCAACCAGTGGGTGGGATATGACGACCAGGAGAGCGTCAAAAGCAAGGTAGGCGTCCCCAAGGCCACGCCTCGGGGTAAAGAGGAGGAAGAGGGCCCTGCTCCAAGCAGCCAGCGTCTGGCCCCTGCGCTGAGGGCCAGGCTGGGCCACCCGCGTGTGGGTCTCAGGACCACAGAGCACATTTCCCCCCCCACACGCCCTGCCCCTCTGGGCCTTCCCTGCCAGGTGCGGTACCTGAAGGACAGGCAGCTGGCGGGCGCCATGGTGTGGGCCCTGGACCTGGATGACTTCCGCGGCTCCTTCTGCGGCCAGAATCTGCGCTTCCCTCTTACCAACGCCATCAAGGACGCGCTTGCCGCGACCTAGCCCTCGTCCTGCACACAGCGGGGCCAGCTGGCCAGAGCTCGAGCACCTGCCCTGCTGAGTCCCCCTCCCTTGGGACCCGTGCGGAGGGCCACAGCCCCGAGATTGAGCTCAGCCCTGGTGGACAGGGAGGGCTTGGGGACCAGCGCAGCATGAGACACAGGGTCAGCACACACCTGTTGATGAGCGGAAATGCTCACAGACCCCAAGCCCCGCACAAGGGAATCTCTGCGACTCCCTCTCCCCCCGTTCTCCTTATCAAAGGACACCATTCTGGCAAGCTCTGCCGCCAAGTAGCCAGACATCCTATAAGACACAGTGACCATACTAATTATACCCTCTGCAAAGCCCAGCTTGAAACCTTCACTTAGGAACCTAATCGCGCCTCCTATCCTACTTCCCTCTCCTAATTCCACAGCTGCTCAATAAAGTATGAGAGCTTAGCCGTGTGTTGGCACTTGCTTTAGTCTCTTCATGGACCCACTGGACCCATGGGCCTCCCCACCCCCATCTCTTCTGGATCCCTTTGTCTGAGGTCGAGCCCTGGGCTTGCAGATGCGAGGCCCCATGGAGCCCCGATGGGAGGCAGCATCCTCAGATTCAAGATATTAAAGTCACTGCCATCCAGACCTCTAAATTAAGTTCCTGTTGAAAGAAACCCTTTCTGTTTCCTGAAGGCGGACAGGCACTGGGAAAGGAGCCCTGTAATCCCAGCACTTCATCTCTTGTGCCCCGCAGGAGGCTGGGGGGAGCTGACCACAGGACCCGTTTAGACAGCCCCGGCCCCCGGCCCCTCAGTGCCACAGGGAAAGGCAAACGTCATCTCACACACCCTCCCTGCCTCCCAGGGCTGGAGTCTGTGCAGAGCACTTGAGAGATGGCCCTACAGCCTCCCCCATAATCCCAGCGGGGGGGGGGGCTCTTTCCCTTGAAGGCACCCCATTCCGTTGCTGGGCTGAAACCTGTCCCCACCCCAGGTCCTAGCGCTGAGCCTAGGCCTCCGTCCTGCTCGTCCCTGCCCTCATGCTCATCCCGCAACCCAAGGAGAGCTCAAAGCACCTCTGCTCAAGCTGGCGAGACACTGGGTGGGGGAGGATGGGATGGATGGGCTCAGAACACCGGCCGGCCGGTTTCCGGCCTTGCCGAGGTGGAGGTGGAGATGCTGTCACCAGGCTGCCGTGAATTCCCAGGGCCCTGGGCATGGCTTCACTCGGAGAGAGTCCAGGTGCACACTCCAAATGTAAAGAGAATTTATTTGTGGATTCCTTGATGTTTGGATTATCTGTGATTTGGGATAATCACGTGTGGGCGTGATGGCTTGTGATTCTAGTTTGAGACGGAGGGAAGGAAATATCTGAAATTCAAACCAGCTGAAGCTGGGCAGATGCAACTGGTCCCAAGGTCACAGCCCTGCTAAAGGCAAAGGAAAGCAAGAACTTGGCCAGAGCCTGGGGGCGGGGAGGGGAGTGTACCTGGCATTTCCCTGCTGGCCAGTGGGGCGAGGAGTATTTTCCAGTCCTTGCCACTGCTTGCCCCGACACACAAGGGTCTTTGAAGCCCCAGAGCTGTGGGCCCTCCTGGGCAGCCAACCCCCTCCCCTGGGGCTGCCCTTCCCCCGCCCGGGACAGGCTCTCCAAGGCTGACTCAGGGTCCTGCAGAGTTAGTCACATTCACTTATAGCTGCAGAGTCACAGGCCAAGGATGGAGATCGGGTCTCCAGGACCTGCTCCCTCCCCAGCAGGACACTGAGTCACCTGGCTGAGGACAAGGGCACCCAGGCAGGGCCAGAGCTGGAGGCTCCCAGGCCCTCCACTGCCACTCCCCAGCAAGGACAGCCAGGGTTGAGAGGTGGCCACACTCCTGTGTCCCCCATCCCCAGGAAGGGAGAGAGCATAGATGCTGCTGAGGGCCTTGAATAAATTACGTGTTTACTTATTTATAACACATTAACTGCCATGTGAGTTGTATTTAACTCACGACAAGTTTTGAGCCTGGGGCCTCCTGAAGCATATGTAACTCACGCGTCTCTCTGCCTTGGAAGCCGCGAGGTGCGCAGGCGACTCACACTGTCATGCTGTGGCCCCCTGCGCAAAACCCTGCAGTTCATTTGTGAAAATTTTACTTGTTGATGTTCTTATTGTTACAATTAATATTGACAATTTAATTGCGTATGACTCATGTACAGAAAACAACAAAAAATAACACATTTTTCTTTAAATTAGAAAGAATCATTTTGTTTTCAAAGTTTTTATTCTATTTTCATAATAAAACACCGTGGTCCCAAGGAAAAAATATGTTTTCTAGTGTGGCAGTCATTGTGTTAAATATTGGGATATATCACACTGGCTGTAGAGTACATAAAATGTATTTGTTTAATTTAAAGATTTAATATGTGGGGAAAACCTGTGTGACCACCGTCTGGAGCCCCTATAGTCACACCCCTGTCCCTCCACCTAGAGGCAGCCACCACCCTGGCTTTTGCGCTAAGCTTGGCCTCGCCTTCCTGCACGGCCTCCCCACCTACAGCTGCACCTCAAAGATGAGAACTTGGTGTTGCCTGTGTTTGAATTTAATGTGGAACTTCTGTGTGCCTCGTCCTTCCGTTCACCGTCGGGTCTGGGAGATCATCCGGGTTATTGTTTGCAGCTGAAGCTTGCTAAGTTCATTCCATAGTTTGCCTTACAGTTGCATGAACACTCCACAGGCATTTATCCACCCCACTGTTGAGATACACCTGTTTCCCCCCAGGTTTCGGCAGTTGCTAACAATACTGCCCTGAACGTTCTCCTCGTGCCTCCTGGGTGTGCGTGTGGGCACTCCGAGAAATGCACCTGCCGGGTGGTGGCCTGGGCACAGCATCCATTTCACCGGGCACCGTCCCACCTTGTCCAGAGTGACTGCTCCAGTCCACACTCCCGCCAGCACTGAGAGCTATTGCTCCCCCTCCTCCCTGACACACGGGCTTGTCTATCTTTTAAATTAGCACCAGTCTTGACGTTTCACTGAATGGATGGATCAATGGCTAGAAATTTCATCATACCTGCTTTGAAGAGTCTAGAAGTTTCCAAGTGCCATCCTCCAGCAGGGTCTCTTCCAGATCTGCCTATAACTGTACCCCACCCCCAAGGGCTACGGTCCCCTGTAGTAGAGGGAAACCTGAGGCCCGGAGCAGGCACTGGGAGACCAGATGCCCAGCAGCCTCCCCGACACACAGGGCCTCCCTCCCGCCAGCCCCGCCTTGGACACCTCAAGTCCCTCCCCTGCAGGGCCCTGCGCCTCCTACTGCATGGGTGAGAGTCCTCAGGGACTGTGGGGCTGGGGGAGCGTGGGCCTCAGGGCCAGGGCTGGGCCTGCCCACGGGGAAGTCTGTCCCGGGCTGGCTGGGCCCCAGCACCCACTCTGAGCAGCTCTGGGCACAAGTGGCCCTGCAGAGGCCAGACACACAGAGCCTGGGCTGGGTTCAGTCTCCAGATAGAAGCTCTTTCTCCCACGGCCCTGACGCCTGGCACAGGGCCCCATCCATGCCCATCTCACCCATCTGCGCCCTCCCCCCGTCTGGGCAGCGGCACCTTGGCTGTCGAGGGCCCATCAGGGTGACGGACAAGACAGCACGCTCCGCAAGGGGCCTGTGGTCCCTCCCCGAGAGCTATTCCTAGCCTGGGCGCCTCCCCTCCCCCGTCCTCCTGTCTGACCTGACCCCACAGCTGGGAATCGTTCGCTGGGGGTGGGGCAGCCCCTGGCTATATAAGCCTGGACCTAGGTGTCCCAGGCACCCTGGAGGTCCAGCCCCTCCACCGCTGACCCCTGCGAGTCCAGCCTGACCCCCAGCCAGTCCAGCAGTGATGGAGAAAACCGCCTCCGAGGCCCCTGCCTGTGGTCCAGAGGAGACTGCGTCTGAGGCTGCCAGGGTGCCCGCCACGGAGCCTCCCGGAGAAGTGGCAGCATCAGAGTCCCCTGGGGGAGAGCAGACTCCCAAGCCACAGGAGCCTGCCTCACTGGCCCCCGCAGCCCCCTCGGCCCCCGCAGCCACTCAGCCTGAACCCACAAGTGAAGGTGAACAGAGGTGGGGCAGGTGGAGGGGAGGCAGAGGGGAGCTCTTGGCCATGAACCCCTTCATCTCACCCTGGCTTCTCCCCAGACATCCCCAGTGCCCCCCTGCTGCTGACCCTGGAGGATGTGAGCCACAGCTCCGTGACCGTGAGCTGGGAGCCCCCGGAGAGGCTCGGGAGGCTGGGCCTCCAGGGCTACGTGTTGGAGCTCTGCCGAGAGGGAGGTGAGTGCTGAGCTAAGTCCTGCGTACACCCAGGGAGGCGGGCGTGGAGGGCAGCAGGGACAAGTGGCCAGACCCCGCAGTCGGTCACTGTGGGTTAGACACGGCAGGAGGGAGTGCTAAGCGGTGGTTCCCTGATCCATCCACTGACCACTTCCTGCTCCACCAGGGAACTCTGAAGGTGGGGGGGTATGCCAGTGACCTCAGGAGCCCCTCTGGCCTCAGCTCCGAGGAGCCTCTGGATAAAAGAAGGGTGGGGGACACCGGGCCCTGCTCTGATGAGAGGGAGGGAGGTGCTCAGTCTCAGAGAACCCTGCTGGGGAGGGCGCTGCAGGGGCAGAGAGGGGAGAGGGGGATGGGGGTGCTCTGGCCACATCCCTGCTGCCACTGTCCCCCTCCAGGGCCCAAGTTCAGCCTGGCCTCTGCCTCTGCCCCTACCTTGCTGTGTGACTTTGCAAATGTGTCCAACTCTCTCTGGGCTTCAGCAACCCCAACTCTGGCCACACTTTCAGGGCTCTAACATCAGGTGTCTTTAACACCATTTGCCAAGAAGCCAGAGCAGGGGACGAGGGGGAAATGAGGCCCAGAGAGGGAGGTCTGCTCCCCAGACCACCAGCGGGAGGGGAAGCCCCGTGGAGGGGTGCCCGTGGCCACAATGCCAAGACCTCACACTCCCACCGCGCCCCGCAGCCTCGGAATGGGTGCCCGTCAACGCCCGGCCCATGATGGTGACCCAGCAGACCGTGCGGAACCTGGCTCTGGGAGACAAGTTCTTCCTGCGTGTGGCTGCCGTGAGCTCCGCGGGGGCCGGCCCCCCGGCCACACTGGACCAGCCCGTCCACATCCAAGAGAGCGTCGGTAATGCCCGTCCTGGCCTTCCACTCCCCAGCAACGCCCCCCCAGGCACCTTAACTACCGAAGAACTTAGCCTAGTGGGCAGAGGGAGCCTGGCAGTCACTCCCCGACCCCACACTCACATGCACAAGCCACACGCTATCACCACCTTGCCTTAAGAAAGTTCCAGGTTCCTCAGCAGCAAGGGGCCTCTGGAGATCAAAGAAGCCATTTCCCTGAGTGGTCCATCCCCCAAGCATAGGGGAAGGGGCTTCCTGACCCCAGAAACGAAAACTCAGATTCCCTGTGTCATCTGTCTCAGGTGCTAAGAATCCACCTGTTCTTCCTCTGATCTAACCTTAATCCCTCCGGTGACCACAGAAGCTCATTTTCTGCCCATTTCCTATGACCAGGGTTCCAGATCCACCTCCAGGTTCTGGAACAGAGAGAAGGCCCTGCTGGCCCCTTGTCCCACCACGGCCCTAGTGGGGAGAAAGAGAGCCCGCGAAAGGCCTGGGAAGACTTCTCCATCCCAGAGGGCAGTGCCTCACGGGGGACCTGGAGGCCAGCTGCTGTCCCCATTGCTAATATTTCTATTTGCAGGGTGCATTAACCTCAGTCCTCCCTCGCTCCCCTCCCAGAGCCGATTGGGTTTCAGTCTGTTAATGGCAGTGAGTCACTGGTCTGATCCGAGGTCTCTGGGGACAGCGCAGTGCCCCAGGGTGAGGAGAGATGTGGGCAAGCAGGTGGCCTGAGGCCTCCTGCACCTTCCTTCTTGTTCCTCCACCAGGAGGATGGACAGCTCCTGGCGAGGCTGGGGCAGACCCCACAGGTCTGGACAAGGCCTCCAGGAGGAGGCGACCATGGGAGGGGTCATGTCTGGATTCAGGAGACTCAACTCTGAGGGCTGAAATGCGGGAACCGCGGGGTTAGGGAGCTGAGAACCGTAGACAATCACCGCTGGTGCATCCCGGCCAAGCACATAGCAAGGAGCCCAGGGACTCCCCCGAGGTCACCTGGCTTTTTAGTAGCAGTCCCAGAGTCTGATGCCCACACAGGACCATTCGTGCCCCACCGCACTGCCGGCATTCAAAACCCAAGGACATTCCCAGCCTTGGGGTCTGGGTGAGACTGGCCCCACCTGGCAGCTCCAGTGTGGACCTGTGAACTCCAGCCTGGAGGTGCCGGGAAGCCCTCCTGGCTGGGAGGGTCCTGGCCCAGCGTTGAAGGAGCCACCCAGAGTCAGCACCCACTTCTTAAAATTCCTCTGGTGGGGAGCAGGGAATTTCCTGGAGAGAAGAGGGGAGGAGGCCGTGAACACATGGGGGACAGCCAGGCCCGTCGTAGGCAGGGCAGGGTGGGGCCTGTCCGGGATCCTTGGCTGCTCAGCTGTCCCTCCTCAGCCACCTGGAGCTGCCAAGCATTCCTGGCCCCCTGCAGCTGTCCCTAGAGCATTCCACACCCGAGGCTCCTAGAGCCAAGTGCCTGCTCAGCTAATCCTTGGAGACACAGTGTTCCTTCTCACTGTCTCGTCCTCCTCTGCCCTGTGCACCACCAGCCAGCTGCTGCCACCTGTTTGCTGCCGAGGAGTCTCAGTCCCAACCCCAGCACCCACCCAAGGGGTGGGACAGCGGCCTTGCAATGCCCATGGCTTCAGCGGTGGCACCTGACGAGATGATGGTCAGAATGTGGCTCCCTGGCAGAGCAGGGGCTGCAACAGGACTTCGGGAAGGACTTCCCAACTGTGACTGTGGGGACAGGGAGTGACAGGGGAAGAAGGGGGTATACCTGCCCTGGCCTTGTTTAGGAAGGGAAAGATCCTAATCCTCCCAACAGGGCCTCGAGACAGGACCTGGCAAACAGGGTTCCAGAAGGGCGTCTCTGACAGCCCCGGGCTGGGGGAGGGCGGGCGCTGCCTCTTCCTCGAGTACCGTCCACAGGTGCAGCACCTGCTCCCCGCCAGGGGGCGACGGAGAGTCCGCCGGGGCCCATCTGGTGCTTGGATGCCTGGGCTGCGGGCAAATCCCAGCCTGGCAGAGCGGAGGTGCCAGGGGAGTGCCCGGGATGCTTACCAGTTCACACCACGGAGGCCCTGACCCCAGCGGCCTTAAGGGATTTGGGCTCCTAGACCTGGGGAGTGAGAGCTTCGCCCTTCCCACACGCAGGCAGCCCACGGCAGCCAGAGCACACCCGGGGCCCTGCTGCCCGGCCAGCAGCCTCCCCAGCCAGCCCCACCTGCCTCGGCAGCCCCCTGCCTGCTGCCCCGCTGCTGCTAAGCCTGGACTCTTGCTTTGAGCAGAGGCCCCCAAGATCCGTGTCCCCCGCCACCTTCGTCAGACCTACATCCGCCAGGTGGGAGAGGCGGTCAACCTGCAAATCCCCTTCCAGGTGGGTTTGCTTCCACTTTCCAGGGGGGTCTGCCTCCACTGAGGTAAGGGACTGGGTGGAAACCAGGCCCCCACCAGAGGTGTGTCAGGGCAGCCTAGGAAATGTCAGGGTCCCCACGGGGTCTGGCTGGGACCCTTCGAGACGGCCTCATCCTCCCCCAGTCGTGCCCAGGATGGTTGTGAGTCTGCAGGCAGGCGGGTGGGCCACCAGAGCAGGCCGGACACCCGGGGGACGTGGCTCCAGCCTTTGCTGTGCCTGCTGAGAAGGGCCGGCGGGCAGGCTCCAGGGAGCCCTGCAGTCAGGGGGTGCCGGCGCGGCAGCTCCCTGCACTCACCTGCGGGCTCCTCCCTGGCAGGGGAAGCCCAAGCCTCAGGCCTCATGGACCCACAACGGCCACGCCCTGGACAGCCAGCGGGTGAGCGTGCTCACTGGGGACCAGGACTCCATCCTCTTCATCCGCTCGGCCCAGCGCTCTGACTCGGGCCGCTACGAGCTCACGGTGCAGCTGGAAGGCCTGGAGGCCAAGGCAGCCATTGACATCCTGGTGATTGGTAGGAGACCA
This sequence comes from Lemur catta, assembly GCF_020740605.2. Lineage (NCBI taxonomy): Eukaryota > Metazoa > Chordata > Mammalia > Primates > Lemuridae > Lemur > Lemur catta. The sequence continues at coordinate 4,602,782 of NC_059150.1, read as the reverse complement.
GGGGAGACGGGGCTGCCTCGCCCAGAGCCCCCACCTCCTACCCCAGAGCCGATGGCTGCCGGGAGCAGCCCAGGGAGTCTGGCTGGAGCCCAGTGTTGGGGTGGGGACTTTGCGGCAGGCCTGGCCCTCACACTCTGGTCCTGCAGAGAAACCTGGGGCCCCCAGCAGCATCAGGCTCCTGGACGTGTGGGGCTGCAACGCTGCCCTGGAGTGGACGCCGCCCACGGACACGGGCAACACAGAGCTCCTGGGCTACACGGTGCAGAAGGCGGACAAGAAGACAGGGGTGAGGCCGGCGGGGCAGAGTGGGGCTGAGGCAGCCAGGAAGGCCCATCCCACTGAGAGTCTGGGGACGGGGTTCTAGTCTAACTGCCACTGGCCTGACTCCCTCTGTGGCCCTGGCTACTCTTTCCGCCTCTGGGGCTCAGTTTCCTCCTGGAGTCTGCAGGGGGCACGGGACGGGGCCTTCTGAGCACTTTCGAGCTCTGGAGCCGGGTTGCTCCAATCTTAATGTGCATCACCTGAGGGTCTTGCTGAGCCCAGGTTCTGAATCGGTGGGTCCAGGGTGGGGGCCAAGATCCCCTATTTCTAAGAAGTTTCCAGCTGATGCTGAGGTTGCACATCTACGGGCCACAGTTTGAGTAAGAAGGTTCTAGATTTCTCTGAAGACCCCACAGAGGTCACCTGAGTGACCCAGGGGCCCCTTCTCCAATTCAAAGTCCCTTGGATGCAAAGCTGGATGGCTCAGCCTCCCGGGGTTGGGGGCATGGAATGAGCCCCTCCAAGGAAGGGGCTACAGGGTAGGCAGGGAGGGCGAGGACAGGGGTGACCGGTGAGGGTGACAGGCCGGGGTCCCTGCAGCATTGGTTCACGGTGCTGGAGCGCTTCCACTCGACCACCTGCACCGTCTCCGACCTCATCGTCGGCAACTCGTACTCCTTCCGGGTCTTCTCAGAAAACCTGTGTGGACTCAGCACCTCGGCCGCCGTCACCAAGGAGCTCGCCCACATCCAGAAGGCAGGTGGGTCTGGGCCGGGACAGGAACCAAGCCAGGGCTGGCCGTGCCGACGCCCACCCTGCCCTCGGCTCTTCCCCAGAGCCTGCGCATCCCTCTCTCTGGGCTTTGACTCCTTGTGTCTCTGAGTTCCCACAAATAGGCCATGACTCGCTCCCCACGAATCCTGGAGTAGGTCAGTCCTAACAGGTCTCCTTTGCTCCTCAAATTCACCCCGCTTTCTCCCCTGAACCCAGATATCGCTGCCAAACCTAAAGGGTTTATCGAGCGAGACTTCTCAGAAGCCCCCTCATTCACCCAGCCCCTGGCGGACCACACCTCCACCCCCGGCTACAGCACGCAGCTGTTCTGCAGTGTCCGGGCGTCGCCCAAGGTGAGGGCCAGGCCCCGCTGTGCCCGGGCTGGCAGGGGCCACTGGGGGCAGCTGGGTTGAGGGATCGTCCAGGCATCGCCCCCTGAGCCTGAGGATGGCCTCAGCGACCCCATCCCAGCTCTCCTCCGACCATGCCTCCAGCCCAAGATCATCTGGATGAAAAACAACATGGAGATCCACGGCGACCCCAGGTACCGCACCCTCTCTGATCAAGGCATCTGCACCCTGGAGATCCGGAAACCCAGCCCCTTTGATTCCGGCGTCTACACCTGCAAGGCCGTCAACGTGCTGGGGGAGGCATCCGTGGACTGCCGGCTGGAGGTCAAAGGTGAGGGCTTGAGGAGGGTCGCTCCTTGGGGACCCTCCCGTGGCTGGGCGAGCAGCAGAAGCCCCCTTGTTGGAGTGGGACCAGGGGGGACTAGCCAGGCAGGAGAGGCGGGGCAGAGAAGACTGAGGTCGGGCTGTGGGAATGGCTTTCAAGTGGGAGGGTGGCCCAGCGTGGGGAGGGCGGGTAACCGGGAGCCCCCCGCACCCCTCCCCACCCCTCCCCTGCCCTCCACCAGCTCTAACCTGCGGGATCTCTTCCAGCCTCCGCTACTCACTGAAGAGCCCCGGGAGGAGGCTGGGATGACACAGGTAACTGGCCGGGCAGCTCCCTCTGCTACCTCGGGGGGCCGCGGGGAAGCAAAGAGGAGGCTGGGAGCAGGGGTGGGGTGAGAAGGGAAGGCGGCAGTGGGCTCTGGGTACCAGTCTGCAGCCACAGGCAGTCAGCACGTCCAGAGACAGGCGGTGACGTCACAGGGCTGGGTGATGCTGGTGGGGCCTGGAAGGGGGGTGATTCAGTGGACGGTCACAGGATGGAAGTCCAGTCCTGGCTCCGAGTGGCCTCAGGCAAGGGCGTTCTCCTTAGACAGGTTTCCTCAGCAGAAAGGCGGGGCCAGCAACCCCCACCCTGCCTGCCCTCCCCTGCTGGTTCTGAGGCTCTGGCAGGGTGAGCAGGTGTCAGAACTGCAGTGAGCGGAGCTCAGACCGGGGCGGGGGCCTGAGGGAGGGGCCTAGCAGGGGATGAGGGTGCCGCTTCCCCTGCCCCTCGCACCCCCACCCCCGGCATGCCCAGCTCCGCCTCACCCCAGGGGCTCACGAAGCGTGTTCTCTGCCAGGTGCTGCAGGCCTGAGGGGTCAGGTGCCCCAGGCCCAGAATCCAACTCCACCAGTGCCCAAGACTCCTGTTTCCATAGCAACAGCGGATGGACCTGCCCCTGGTGCCTGCTGGCCCCCACCCCCGGGGGCTGGAGTCTGGAACTCACGAGTGGGCCTGGCAGGCCCCAGCCAGGGTGCAGAGAGGGGAGCATCCAGAGTGTGCACGGGGCGAGAGGCACGCAAATAAAGATGTGTGGTTTACTGTGTGGGGGTCTCTGTGACAGTGAGCGTCACCGCCTGGGGTGGGGGAGGTGCAGTGTCACCATGAGGGGTCTCCAGATGTCAAGGGGGGTTTCTGGACCTGTGAATTTTCAAAATGTTGCTTCCTGACTCAGAGTTTGTGGCTCCAAGTGTGTAACTATAGAAACAGACAGACCCTCTCCGGACCCCTCCTTGCTGGAAGGTCTCCCCTCCCCCCAGCTTCTCCCCTCCCCCCAGCTTCTCCCCTGCTGCAACTGTCTTGTTCCCCCCCCCACAGTGGCGGGGGTGGGTGGCCAGCAGTGTGCTCTCCACAAGGGTTCACAGTCTTTTATTAGTCACGTGGGCCTCCCTTGGGAGCCAGGGGACACCCACCTCCAACACAGGGAAGGGCCTGGCGTCAACATTCACACCTGGAACCCGACAGCTTGACGACCACCTCCCCTCCCCCACCCGCCCCTCTCCAAAGGGGCTCCCGGCTTGGAAGAGGGTTTGTCCTTCCCCAGACCCCTAAAGGCCTAGACTCCGTGTGCAACAGAGCTTCCGAGGCCCTGAAAGCAGAACCGAGTATCCTCTCGGGCCCCCGCCCTCGCCCTCCCAGACAGGCGGAACTCTCCCAAGAGTTGGAGTGTCTGGGGTTCTCCTCTCCACGGGGCCCAGATGACAGGTAACTACGCTGCAGGCTCCTCAGAAAGCTCAGGGCCAGGAGGAGGGCTCAGTGCTGCCGCCTGGTGGCTGTCTGAGACCAGCACCTGCCGCGCCACGCCCACTTCCCGGGGCTGAGCCCCCACCCGCGGCCCAAGGGCTGACGGAGAGTAAAGCAAACGTCAGGAACGGTTTCTGGGCTCACCCTTCCTACCTCTCCCAGTACGATCCCGGGCTGCCCGGGGCAGGGAGGGCAAGCACCCTGGCGCCCAGTATGGCCTGGGGACAGAGTCCTCGGCAGGGGGGACTAAGGCTCCTTGATTGCTGCCCCTTAGCTGCTTCTGGCCACCGTCGCCTACGGAACAGGAGAGAAGGCAGGACAGGCCCCGCTTCCCTCCTCCCTCCATCTCGGAGGGCATCCCCTCCTCTCCCCCGGCTTGGTCCCAGGGCAGCACCTGAGACAAGCAGACTCCCCGCCCGGCAGGAGCCCGAGCACCTTCTCCCAGTCTCGGCCTCCCGGGGACCTGCGCAGCCCGGGAGCTCCGGGCCGCTGGGGGCTCAAGACACCTTCTCCCACCGCGGGGCACCCGCTCTGTCCCCACGGCTGCCGCCTGCGCCCCCGCAGGACCCACCGGGGCAGGGAGCTTAGCCCCTGTGCGGAGGCCCCGGCCCCGGGCACGGCTCTCCGGGCCTCCCCGGCCGCAGCGGGACGGCGGGCGGCGGGGCCGGGGCGGCCGAGGGCAGAGTCTAGTCATCCGGCCGCTCTTCCGGGAGACCCTCGTCCACGGGGGGCGCGGGCTGGCAGCGGAAGTGGTCGTTCCAAATCTTGAGGAAGGTGACCCGGAACTTCTGGATGCGGAAGGCGTAGACGATGGGGTTCATGGCCGAGTTGCCGTGCGTGAGGAAGATGGCGACGTAGGTGAGGATGCTGGGCTTGTGGCACGAGGGGCAGAAGAGGGTGATGCAGTTCAGGATGTGCAGGGGCAGCCAGCTGAGGGCGAAGAGGAAGAGGATGAGGGCCAGCGACTTGGCGATCTTCAGCTCCTTCCCATAGTACTTCTGCGGGTCGCCGGAGGAGCCCGACACCTTCTTGCTGAGCTGCTTGCGGATCAGGTAGAAGACTTCCAGGTAGATGAGGACCATGAGCAGCAGCGGCGGCAGCACCCAGACGAAGAAGTTGAAGTAGACCATGTACTCCATGCTGATGACCTTCTCGAACTCGCACTTGACCTCGGGCTCGCCCACGCTGCCGTTGGCCGCCCAGGCGCGCTGCACCTCGCTCAGGTTGTTCCAGCCGAACATGGGGGTGAGCCCCACCACGAAGGAGAGGATCCAGCAGCCGGCGATGGCCACCGCCGCCCTCCGCGGGGTCACCACCGTCTTGTACCTGCGGGAGAGGAGGGCAGGGGGTGAGGAGCTGCCGCCCGCCGCCTCGCAGGGCCCCTCGGAGGCTGCCCCGGCCCCTGGGGGTCTCTCGGAGGAGGCTCCCTCCCCAGCCGGGGCCCAGTGAGCGGGGAGGTGCGTGTCTTTTATTCAAGGGCCGAGTCTTCGTGATCTAAGGTTTAGGGCAGAGCTTGCAGTGCGCGGGCTCACTCTCCTGCAGAGGAAGGAAATCCTGATTAAAGATAAAAAAAGTAACAACAGAAAATAGCAAAGGACTTCCTTTAGGTGTTTCGAGACAGTAACCAAAGTAAAAGTTGCTTACGAGTGCTCAGCACACCCCCTGCCCCGGTCATCTCCTCGTTGCGTTACGACAGCCCCCACGGAGTAGGAACACCCTGGCAGCCCGAGGACTGCCCCTCTGACAGATGAGGAAACCGAGGTTCAGAGGAGTCTCGTGGTCAGCCCAAGGCCACACAGAAGGCGGCAGCGCTGTCTGTGCTTCCCAGCACACATCCATAGTGACCAACACGGCCGGATGCTGAACAAACCACCTCTTCCCTGGGGCGGCCAACACGCTGTCATTAAAGAATCCTTCCCACGACCCCACTTCTTTTGGCCCCTGTTCCACACTCCCCTGCCGGGGCCCATCTCCCACCTCCATCTTTACCTCCCATTCCCCTCCCGATTGCTGTGCAGTGCTCACCCCCTAAGGGATGGGTCTCAAGAAGCAGCTCTGCACCCCTTGCTAACTGCGAGCAAGTCTCAGCAAAGCACGCTAACGTCACCGAGCGCCTAGCATGGCCGGGCATCCCGCTCGCTCACTGCGCAGACGGGCGCGCACGGCCCAGGCATTCGCCCAGCGCTTCTGCCCCCCTGCGCCAGGCACGGCTTCCTGCGCCCAGGGTAAGATAAAAAAAAAAGGTCCTCGCCTCTACGGAGCTCATGTTTTGGCTGAACAGACATAACACAAAGGAAAATAAACAAGACGACTACAGATCACGATATGGCCCTCAAAGGAAATAAATAGGATGATGTCAAGGGACAGAGCTTTCCACCCTTTTTCACGCTGTGACACACAAAGACGACGAAAACATTTGGGCCACAGGTGACAGCCCCTCCCCCTCACCGAGGGGGTAGATTTTAACCTCTCTGGGGCGTCCCACCTCCCTTTAAACCAATCTCGCCTGCAGCCATCGTGTCTTAGGCCCACAGACCGCCTTGGAGCTAGTGCCAAGGGCCGGGTCCCGCCCAGCTGTTATTTTCCAGCGCTGCTTCTGAGATGCACAGACGGACAGAGCGCCCCCCGAGCACACAGACAGCGCCGAGAGCCGGCGGGTGAAGGGGGAGGCCGTTGACTGTTTTCTCCTGTCCCAGGCCCGCAGAATCTGCGGTGCTCTCCTGGATGGCGACGAGGCTTAAAGTCCCTCTTGCCCTGGACAGCACTTCTCCTAGACCCCTTGCCATCGTCGAAGCCCACCTGCTCTGTGAGGCTATGAGGATGGGAAGGGGCACAGCTTGGAGGGTGGGAGAAACCAGATGCCCCCCCCCCATCTAGAAGACAAGCACTAGAAGGGAACTTCGCGACCTCATTTCCCATCTCTTCACCATTCCACTGAAAACCCCGAGGACCCTGGATGTCTCCAACCCCTTTGGAGCAGCGCCCCCTCCCTGCCCTGGGACCATAGGACCCTGGTGCCCCAAACCACCAGGTGCCTTGAGAGCTGCCCAGTTCACTCGTGCCTCGCTGAAGTTTTCTTAGACAGAATCTTCAGTCTCGTGCTATGTGCGAAGCCCATTCCCTCTCCTGTGTCCTCAGCAGAAGAGCCAGGCCTGGGTCATCCACCGGAAGTCAGAGGACCCAAATCTGGGCCCCCAGTGTGTGACTTGCTAATTAATCCCTCCTCTGTGAACTGAGACCTACCTCAGAGGGTGAGGATGAAATAAGATAATATACGTTGCAAGGCTCTGTAAACACCCTATCTACATTCCTTTGCCTGAGCTCTTATCCCTCCAATCTCCTAGACAAACGCACACCTGGGGGAACTCCAGCATCTCTGGAAGCTGAGCAAACACAGCCTAAGGACTGACAAAGCCCGCTCGGGGCTCGTTCCTGATGATCTCAAAGTGTTCCCCGCACACACGTCCTCTCAGGTACGGTGAATGGGCGTGTGACTGCGGGGAAAGACCAAAGGAACGTAGGTCATTCTTTCCAGAAAGAAGGTGGCGGAGAGACATGTCTGGGCGGAAGGTGGAAGGTGGGGCCGGTCCCCAGGACAGCCTCGGCGGGGTGAGGAGGCTGCAGCGGCAGAAGGGAGGACTGGTGGCCTCCTGCCCCCATGCCCGTCACGTTTACCATTTACAAAGCCCTTTGTCAGTCGTGTCTCAGGTAATGCCTGTCGCCACCTGTGCAGTGAGTGCAGTAGATAACGGGACCCCCATTTCACAGATTAGGAATGTCACTTGCCCTGGTGGCCTGACTCCAAGCCCAGCTCTCCTGCAGGGCACCAGGCTGATGGTGGGTCATTTAGATGGGGAGATTGGCAGATTGAGAACATCCCTTGCCTCAGAGCCTTAAAATAGGAATGTGTGGGTGCCATTCAAAGAGGGTATCACCTGGAGTCAGTGGGGTGACCTCTGGCGCCGCCATCCAGCCTGAGGATTGGGGGGCCTAGCCCAGGACGCAGATCTGGGCAATAATGGCCTACCGAGGGCCCCAGGTGGGAGAGAGAGAGGAGGCAGCTGCTAGCTGGAGAGGTGCCTCCCTCCCCCGCCTCCCCTCGCCCTTCCCAACTGCCTGGAGCCCCGGGGTTAAAGCTTTCCTGGGGCTCCTCCAGGACCCAGTCCCAGCAGACCCTGCAGCGTAGGGTATCAGCTCCCATCTGTTTTTCTTGCTATTTTCTCCCTGGTGGGAAAGGGCTGGACCCAGGACCTCGGCTGAGGTGGGGCAGGCTCTCACAGGAAGGGCTGCCTCCCAGGCCAGGGGAGAAGCTCACCTCTCCTCATGCATGGGATAGGAAAGCAGAGGCTGCAAGTCCTGGGGTGCACATGGGTGGGGGGGTGTGGAATGTCCCTCCCAAGGCCTCACCATCGCCAGCGGCTGTGCTGGGAACTGGCCAGAGATGGCTGCTCCCAGGAGCGTGTAGTATCGGACAGACATGGAGGGGGGGCAGCCATACGGGGACGTTAAAACACCAAGTGGGCCCCTGTCCACACGCAAGCGGGGCTGACTGATGGAGGCTCGGGGAGCCCCACACCTCCGGTGCCTCCTCATGGGGCAAAAACCCACCACTAGGGAGACCTTCCTTTGGGTGAAGAGTTGCCCTCTCTGTGTGTTGTCTTGAAAAGCCAAGATAACACAGACTCCACAGTATGAGCTAGTTTGTTGATCGGCATCTTCTTACTGATGAGGACGACATGAAAAGGCTGGGAACCTGGCGCCACGGGGCGGCAGAGGCCCCGGGAGGGAAAGGGACCACTTGGGGAGGGGTGTTATGCTGATCCTCTCCGTGTTGCCGAGAGCCGGCCTGGCCGAGGCTGCTGCAGAGCACGTCAGTGTGGTTCGGACGTGGAAATGCGGAAGGAGGTCTACAAATCCCACATCCAAATGGGGCAGGGCAGAGGAAGCCATTCTTCCTCCCAGGACACCCTGGCAGGGCTGCCACGTGAAGGGAGGGAGATTCCGGGAGCTAAGTGAGGCGGGAGCTCAAAAATTGGAGTTAACTGATGAGTGATGATAACACTAGCGATGCTGTCAAGAGCTAATGTTGACTTGTGTGTGCTGGGCTGACCTCACAGACACGATTCCACTGATGCCTCAGCACAGCCCATGAGTTCAGTGCTACAAGCTGAGCATCCCTAATCCTAAAATCCAAAATTCAAAATGCTCCAAAACCTGAACCTCTTTGAGCACCAACATGATGCTCAAAGGAAACGCTCACTGGAGCATTCCAGATTCCAGATTTTTGGATTAGGAATACCCAACTGTCAAGTATAATGGAAATATTCCAAAATGTGAAAAAATCCAAAATCTGAAACATTTCTGGTCCCAAGCAGAATTCTGGATAAGGGATACTCCCCCTGTATTATTATTCCTGTCTCCTGTTTGCAGTAACTGAGACTCAGAGAAATTAACACGCATACACAAGGCCACTCAGCCAGGAAAAAGCAGCTACAGAATTCCTAAGACTGAAATATGTCCAAGTCCAAAGCCCGTCCTGGTCCCAGCTCTGCCACTGTGGGAGAAGGAGGATGCGGGAGGTTGGGAGGAGAGAAGCCTGGAGGAGAAGCAGGGGGCTGTGGCCTGGCCCAGATCACCCGCTCCGGGAGATCTCCCCACACCAAGCAGTACTGAGGGTACTGTCAGGAAGTCTGGAAGACTCCCCCAAAGTCTGGCCTCTCTGTGAGCCGCCAGAATGACCTATTCATGTGATGTGCCACCTAGGATCTAGTTGGCTGTCCTGCTCCTGCTGGGGGCAACCAGGCAGTTGAGACTCTCCCTTTCGTTTATTAAACAGATATTCACTGAGCACTTTTCCCGTGCCAGGTTTGGGAATATAGAAAACAGGCTGTCATGAAAGTACATTCTATAGGCAGAGAGGTGGGCAAGAGATACGCAAACAAATAAACCCTATCACTTCGGAGAATGAAAAGATCTATCAAGTGAAATCAGCAGGACACCATGAGAGCGAGTGACTGGGCAGGGTGGCCTCTCTGAGTCCAGACGATGGGCTGAGAGCCAAATCATCGCCAAAGAGCCCGAGAGGCGAAGACCTGGGGAAGAGCCTTCCAGGCAGAAGGTACCACCAGGGAAAGGCGCTGAGGCCGGAGTGGGTCTAAGGAACAGAGAGAGGGCAGGAGCGGAGGAGCCTCAGGAGTGCGGGCAAGAGAGAGGCCAGCTCAGACTGAGACCTGGCCAGGGACAGTCCCCTAGGGTGGACAGGGTCACTGTAAACGTTCTGGGGTTTATTCTAAGTGCAGGGGGAAGCCATTTTAAGCAAAGGAAAAATATCATCCAATTTCTGTTTTTAAAAGATAGCTCCGGCTGCTGCGTGGAGAAGGTGTTGCAGCAGGGAATGAGGGCGGCAAGAACAGCAGCCGGAGGCTGTTTCAGCCATCCAGGAGGGAGATGGGGGGCGGGGGGGGGGCTCTGTAGTTGGTGGCAGTGGAACTGAGGAGAAGCATATGGCTTTGAGATGCATTTGGGAACAGGGCCAGCAGGACCTGCTGCTAAGTTTGGATGTTGCTATGGTCTGAATGTGTCCCCCAAAGCTCATGTGTTGCAAACTTAATCCCCAACGCAACAGTGTTGAGAGGTGGGACCTTGAAGAGGTGGTTAGGTCACGGGGCTCTGTCCTCAAGAATGGGTTAATGCCATTATCAAGGGAGCGGGGTCCTTAGAAAGGACGAGTTCAGCCCCCACTCCTCTCTCCCTCGCCACGAGATCCTTCCACCGCGCAGTGACACAGCAAAAAGACCTTCACCAGATGCGGCCCCTCAATCCTGGACGTCCCCACCTCCGGAACCGTGAGCCAAATACATTTCCGTTCATTGTCAATCACCGGTCTCTGGTCCTCTGTTACAGCAGCACAAACGGCTGAGACAGACGTCCAGGTAAGAGAAAGTGTCGTCAAGATGACTACCAGGTGTTTCTCCTGACCACTGGGCAGAGGCGGTGCCCTTCCCTGAGTCTCTTTGACACCTCTCTCCCTGAAGGTCCCGTCCCCTTACCCCGAGCCCCACGCCACCCGCCCGTGAACTCCACATCATTCTACCGGCCACGCCTCTGTGTGCACGTCCGGGGCGCTCTCCCACCTCAGGGCCTTTGCACTTCCTGTTCACCTCCCAAGATGCCTGGGAAGGCTCATTCCCCCACCCAGGTCTCAGCTCAGATGGCGCCGCCCCAGAGAAGGTTCCTGACCACCCTGCAAAAACAGTCTCCATCGCTCTGTACACTCTTGCCAGGTTTAGTAACCCTGAGAGAGCTCTATCGCTTCCTGACCTTTTCTCTCCCTCCCTCGCGCTCTCTCTGTCTCTTTATATATGTTTATTGATGTATTATCTGTTTCTCTGCAGTGCCATGTAAGCTCCATTAGGCCAGAGTCTTTACTTTGCATGTTCACTGTATCCCCAGTCCCTAAGACAGTGCTCAATGACTACTTGTTGAGTAAATGAATAAATATATGTAAAAAACAATTAACAAATTTATGTATCCATTTATTCAGAAATGACTAATTGAGGAGCTACCATAGAAGTACATCCCAGGGAGCTGGAGCAGGGATTAAAGGGCAGGTGTCCAATCAGGGAGGTCAGGTTAGAAAGGCCTGGCCCTAGACCGGAGGCAATCACGGCGCCCTGCATGAGGAAAGTCACTCCTTGGTCCACTGCCCACTGTGCTGGTAGCTGTCAGGACCTGCCGCTGAATCAGACAACTACTGGTCCCCTGCTTGGGTCCTGTGTCATAGGCTGCTATGACAATGGCCTCTTAGGAAAGGTATGAGCAAGTGCCGCCGGGCCCCCAGCCAGCCAGCAACATGTCCACGGCGGTGCCAAGCCCCAGCGGTGCCAAGCCCCAGCGGTGCCCCGCATACCGTGAGGCCCAGCATGGCCTGCCCGGAGTCTTCCTGCCTGCAGCCCGGAGAAGGGTGTCTCCTTCTCGTGCTAACTCCCAGCAGGAGTCCTGAGAGCACCCGAGCTCCTCATTGGTCCTGTGCCTCGTGAACAGTCCCCTGTCATGGATGAGATCATTTCCAGCAGGAGGGCCAACTGTGCACAGAGGGTGGCCTCTCCCTGCCTAGAGCCCCAGAGGAGGCTCTTCCCGGACACCACTGGGGACTGATGTTTAGGCCGACACTAAGAACATGAACAATAAGCCTCCTTAGAACAGGAGAAGCTCGGAATGGCATCGGATGATCAACGCACTAGGGGACCCAGGCAGGCAAAGACTCATGACAAAGAGAAGAGAAGGGGGAGGGGCGGGCACAGGGGCACTAAGAATTCTTTGGTGAACCAGGAATGGTCAAACAGGATGGCGCAGAGCAGCTGCTCCGTCACTCCATGGACAGGACCGGAGCGTGCGGTCCTGAGACCGCCTGTCCTCCGCTTCCCCTTCCCGCACTGCCCTGCTCGGCTGCACCGTGGGGCTGGCCCCGCAGACGGCATTTCCCCAGCTCCTGGGCCAGCTGGCTCCATGGGGGATCCTGAAGTGCTGCAGGGATGGGAGAGAGGGAGAGAGCTGTCCACATACCCATCCCAGACGGCCTCAGGCCGTGGTCACGTCTCCTCCTTGGCTCTACCTTCCACCAGACATGCCCGCACGGGCCCCGCTTCCCCCAGCCACCTGTAGCCCCTGGGCTCTGGGACCACCATCCTCTCCCTTCGCCCTTCAGCCTCGGGGTGGCTTCCTGTTTTGCTAATCTCTGGGTGACCTCGGTCTCCCCTGTTTGGTGTCTCAGCTGTTTCATCACCAATTCCTGGCACCGAAGGACCTCAGTTGTAAACACCTACAAGCCTACAAGGATTTCTGTGCTCCTGGGCAGACCCAGGAAGTCGCAGCAGGAGGAATTGAGCGTATTCACCCCAAGGAACTCCCTGCCGAGGTCTGAGCAAACTGACCAGACTCTTAAACACCTGTTGATTCAGAAGAAGCGAGAGAACCGCATGGTGGGCTGGAAAATGTTAAGCATGGCTGTTTGAGGGCAGGGGGACAAAGTATCCCATCAACTGCTGAGACTGGGGCAGGGTCCTCTGGCCTGGTGTCCCCGTCTTTCATCACCTGCTGTCACCGAGGTGCTGGGCAGGGCTGTGGGGCCGGAGGGTCAACGTCTTTCTGCAGTTCTGCAGTTTGAGTGGTCAGGGACCGAGTCCTCCATCCTCCAGGCCCTCCCTTTGGCTGAGGAGTGACATTACGTAGTTGGTCCCCTCCTTCCTGCTTCCCTTCTTATCAAAGATCTCAGCCACTTGAAACTGGAAACTTGGATCTCAAGACCAGGGAAGTAGGGCTTTCAGACTATTAAAGTACTTCCTGCAGAGAGATTCTTCCTCCCAGAGGAGAGCAGGAAACCAGATACAATCAGAGGCGCTGGGCATGCTCCAGGGGCCAAATACTTAGCAGTAACATTGCCTGGGGGAGTCTGGACGGGGCTGGGGAGGGGGCAGGATGTCTGGGGCCTAAGAATCCTGCCTTGAGTCCTGCTCCCTCGGGCTCTGTGGGATCACCTGCCATCTGGAACATCGGGGTCCACCAGTCACCAAAAGCGGGGCTCAGGACGACACCCCCAGGCCCAGCCCGCAGGGCTACAGAGAGGAGGGGCTCTCGCTCTGAGCACCTCGACAGCAAAGAGCTGGATAAATTGATTAGGTCATTAGCGTAATGGGCCTTGGAAACAGCTCCTGGTCACTTGCTGAGGACAAATAACTCCAGCCTGGTGGGAAGACAATTAGGCTCGTGTGTGACTCAGTCACACCCCCATTCTGAGCAACCTCCCCCACCGTCTGTCCCTCCTGCAGATGCAGAGCCCCTCCCCAGGCACGGGGTGTGAGCAGAGATGTGGCTCCTGCGCTAAGGACTCCCTGTCGAGGCCCAGTCCCCGAGCAAAGGCCCCCAGCGTGGTGAGGGAGCAGCGTTTGCTGTCACATACAGGGCAGAGTTCCCAGTTAACCCCAGATGCAAAGGTCACGGGATGACGGACGTCACAAGCTCTGGCGCAGACGCACGTTCCTCAGGATGAAGCAATTCCCCTCCGGGTGGCATTTGCTCAGTGCTTCTGATGCAGAGGCGGCGGCAAGGGGTGGGGACAGGGGTTGGGGTGTAGGGGGAGAGTCTTTGATTCGGGGGAGGCACATTTTCAAAGTGTATTTGCCCACAGTCCCCATCCCTTCCCCCCAGTCCGGGGTGTATCAGAAATTTCCTGCACAGATGACAGCTGGCCCCGCAGCCACCTGCCCCCACCCCAAGGCCAGGTACAGCCCCCACATCGCAGTGAGGGGTGGTCCTTGAGGGGGAGGATGCCTGAGCCGGACAGTAAACTCAGGGAACTGGACCCAGGCCTCAGCATTCCCAGCTACTTTCTGCTCTGAGGTTTGATTCTCTCCAGCTCGCAGGGCAAGGCCGGGGTGGCAAAAGGACCAAGGCTGATCGGCCGCACCTGCCCTGGGTGACTGTTTCTGACTCATCCGGCAGGAAAGGAAAAAACCTTCCCATCTGCATCGGACTTAATGACCTGTGAGTGGCTGGTGCAGTGAGGCCTCACTGGGATGCCCACGGCAAAGGGGGCAAAATTCCTCTTCCAGCGGGGTGGAAAGGCCTGGCGTCGTGGGGGAAGGGAGCTGATGTGCTCATTCGGGTTCCCGTCGGCCTCTGGCCTTTGCAGACCGTGGTCACTTACGAGAGGCAGCAGAGAATCCTCCAGCCCCCTGGCACAGGGGGAGGGCCAGAAAGCCGCAGAATTCCCCAGGCTTGGAAGAGCACAGGGAGCCCATGTGGACCCCCAAACGAGGCCAGCACTCCCACAGGACACCTCGTTGTGGTGGAATCAGGAGACCCCAGTTCTGGTGCAGGCTCTGCCAGGAGCGAGCTGGCCTTGGATGAGACCCTCCCCTTCCTGGGGCATCCGTGTCCTTGTCTGGATGATAAGGGATTCAGTGAGATACTTTCTAAGCTCTGGAAGGTCATGGTTCCCTTGCTCTGGAATGGGCCAGACCATCCTCCACAGAGAGCTGAGCTCAGCGTCAGCCGAAGGGAGGGAGGAACCCTGACAAGGAAGGGAGAAGCTACAGGGCGAAGATGCAGGGGCACACGCAGCTCCCCAGAAGGCAGACCCCCCTTTAAGGATTCCATGCTCTAGCTCTGTGCCCCCTGGAGAGGAAGATGGGGAGCAAGACAGATGTAAAGGGAAACATTTGCTGAATGGACAAACTAATGAATGAGTGAATGAATGGAAGAGCGAATGAATGAATGAAGGGAAGAGCGAATGAATGAATGAGGGGAAGAGCAAATGAATGAATGAGGGGAAGAGGTGTGCAGTAGGGTAAGATCCCAGTTCAAACCGCGGCTCCACCCACTACAGCTTGTGGCCTTGAGCGAGTAACCAGCCTGGAGCCTGGGTTTTGTGCTGGGCACAGTGAGCCGAGGACGGGGGCGTAGCAGGCTCCCTGCGGGGGAGGCCAGCGCGCTAGCTGGGCGTTCGGTCAACAGCAGCATGGGTGCCCGTTCCTGTCACCAGCAGGACACCTGATTCTATTGGAGAAAACAGTCAGCCCGGGAGGAAATACAAAACAGTTGCAGGGACATCGACAAACAAAAAGCTACTTCTGTTTCGCTTTAGAAAGCCGGTCACGCGGCTTTCCTTCCTTTCTAGTTTGCAGCCTCTCCCCCGTATTGCCCCCTTGGTGCAGAACGGCTCTGTGATCCCCAGTCTGTGTGACTCCAGTGTCCGAACTGGGCTGGGGAGTGGGTTGGGTTTGGGCACCTGCTCAGCCCAGCACCAAGCCCCACACAAGGTCCTGGAGAAGCCATCACCCGGATGACCCAGGAAAGCTCCCTTGAGGAAGTGGCCGGTGTGGGTACTGGGGGTGGGGGAGGTGGACCCAGGGGGCGGCCACCCCCTTTCTCCCACCTGCCTTCCACGTCTAGAACCGTGGGGCAGGGGGCATCCGCTGGAGGCCTGTCCACCAAGGGACTGTAAGCCAACCCCGCTGCGGAGACCCCACGCACACTCCAGATCGGCCCAAAGGCAGCGGCTGGGGTTGGGACCCAGCAGGTCAGGTGCCTGCAGAGAGCCTGGAGTCCCAAGAGGAGGTCCCAGACCGTCCTGGCCGGGGAGATGGGGTGCTGCTCTCACAGGGCCTGGCTCTTTCTCTGCTCTTACTGCCTGGGCCTCAGGGCTCCCTAAAGCTCACGGCGTCTAGCCCCCTGCTCCGGAAAAGATTCAACAGCCGGCAGGACGTGGGAGGAGGACAGAGGACAGCTCTCCACCTTGGAAATCTTTCCGGAGAAAGAGTCCACCCCTGCCTTCAGCTCTGCCTTCCATAGCTTGTACTTCTACGTCAGAGAGTCCTTCCCAGAGTCTAACTTCAGTCTCTCCCGATGCACCAGAACCCAAGGAGACACAGCTCTTGGGACCTGGAAGAAGCATCATCACATTGTCCCAGGCTCTGGCTTTTCTCCCCACCTCGTTATCCAGGCCAGTGGGGTTTGGAGCTCAAATAACAGCAGGAAGAACCCCACCCCCACCAGTTATAACCCAGCGCCCAACAGTTGTCCATTGTTGGTGTCTCCTGATTCTTCCTTTGCCCCGTGTCCCACCACATGCGTGTTCACCAAGCCCCACAGTGTGCAGGGGAGTTTACAGGAAGTCACAGGCCTGGCCCAGTCCAGGAACCAGCCCTGCCCAGCCAGCAGACACTCAGGCCAAGGCTGCAGTACAGGGAAGAGTTTAGCAACAGCTGTGACCCTGAGCCCATCTCCTCACCCCCCCCCCCACTCCCCGGCATTTGCTCAAGGTCACGGCCCGCACTTCTGCCTCAGCTGCAGGGATGGGCTGGGTGACGGAGGGGCCCAGACGCATGGATGCAGTGGCAGGGGGAGGCACCAGGCCCACCCAGGTGCATGTAGGTAAGATGTACACCCACCTTCCCAGAGCAGCGTGCAGCAGCAGGCAGGTTGTTAGGCCTCTTGGACTCCCTCATCCTCCCCATGTTGGACAATCACAAATATTCTTTGTTTCCCTGGATAACCATATAACTGCAAGTACCCTGAGGATGGGACCAAGTCTACTTCAAAGTGATCTTCCAAGCACCCACCACAGTATTAATACTTGGCACATAGTAGGCACCTGATAATATTGGGGAAAGAAATGGAATCATATAAAATGCTCCATTAAAACTAGAGAGGCAGAAAAAGAGGAGGAAAAAGAAACAAAGAACAAATACAATGGATAGAAAACAGTAACAAACATGGCAGATATTCAGGCAACTGTATCGATACTCGTGGTAAATGTGAACGGGGCAGGAGGAAGGTTGGAGGAAGCCAGTCTGAGGCTTCGTGCTCATTTCCCCAACATCTGTCCTGGCGGGCAGCACAGCCCGTGCCCAGCCCCCACACACAAGGGACTGGCCTTCTGGAGAACATTCAAGGTTTCCACTTGAAGGTCCTACCTCGATCACCCAGTCCCAGTATCTCAAGCCACTTAATGAGGTGGTTTCTAGCAAAAGTCTCGCCACACTTCCTCCTGCCGCAAGGCCAGCCCGTCCTCACTGCCAGGCCTGGGCGGAGGTGGAGAACAGCGTGTTCTCCCCCAGGAGCTGGCCTGTGCCCCTGTTATTTGCAAAGGAGAATGGAGCAGCACGTAGCTGCTGGCAGCGTCCCAGGGCAGGGCCCTGGCAGGCAGCTTCTCAGAGGGTTGATCAATAAACTCATTTTCAGTCACTTCTTCCACTTCTGCAAAGCCCTATAAATCACTCCCATCAGCCACGACCCTGGATGGGGGAACTCGCATTATGATGTGTGTGGGGGAGGAAGAAGCTTATTCAATCAAAGCCTTTTTTTTCCATCCACCATTCACGAAAACTTCAAAGTGCTATGCTCAGAGCTGGAAAAAGAAAAAGCAGACGGCCAGCAGCAATGGGTCTTGGGGAACTCGACCAGGCAAGAGCCAGGTAGGACACACAACGCAGCCACGGTAGGGGACAGACACAAGAGCAGTAGCAGCAGGGACACATGGGGTGGCGGGCACCAGAGTGGCTTCCCTCCCCCAGCTGATAGAAACACTCACAATCTGGGCCATTTGTAAGGTCCAACCGAGGGCCTCCAACTTGCAAGTCCTGCAAAGGCCGGACCACCCACACCTCTCCCTCCCCTCCCGACCTCCATAGCTGTCTCCGGCAGAGCACGCTGGCTGGCTGGGAGGCCAGGCTCAGGGCAAAAACCCAGGCTTTTGACAGGCATTAGAGGGCTGGATTCGAATCAGACTCAGAACCGTGCTAGTGAGTTGCGTTACCGCTCAGAACCTTAGTCTCTTCATCTGTGCCCTGGAGCTGACACCTACCCAGCCCACCTTCCAGGGATTCCAGGGTTACCATGTGGCACTGAGCTTTCCATACAGTCTCTCCTGTGCGTCTGTCACTACCATCCTAGGAGGATGGCATCCACCTGCACAGGTGAGCCTGGGTGACTTGCCCAAGTTCATACAGCTAGTGACTGGAATTGGAATTGCAACCCAAGCCGGCTCCTCCAAAGCTGGTATTTTGTTTGCTTTTTTATTTGTTTCCTGGGATTTTAAAAAATATTTATTTTGTTTTATTTTAATTGACAAATAATAATTGTGTCAATTTATGGAACACAATGTGATGCTTCGATACCATGTATACATTGTGGAAATGAGCAAATCCAGCTTTCAGAATTGCTGAGAGGGTGGATTTTAAAGCTGGTGTTTTGTGTTTCCTGCACTGACTTCCCCAGGAGGCTGTGAGGAATTTGAAGCCTTACCTGCCCCAGCATCCCTTCCTGCCTGAGCTGCTCAAACCGTAAAGTGCGTGAATCACCTGGCGTCCGTTTAAAACACAGGTGATGAGTCAGCAAGTCTGGGGTGGGCCTGAGACCCTGCATGTCTGGCCAGTTCCCAGAGATGCCAAGGCTGCAGGTCCCTCACTAGGCTTTGAGTCGCAAGGCCCACTGGCACTCAGCCTAATATCTGGCACAAAAGTAGCTCTCCCCACTCCTGTTTGGGGAAGAGGTTGCCTAAGGAAGCCCAG
Organism: Lemur catta; assembly: GCF_020740605.2. Lineage (NCBI taxonomy): Eukaryota > Metazoa > Chordata > Mammalia > Primates > Lemuridae > Lemur > Lemur catta. The sequence continues at coordinate 4,584,219 of NC_059150.1, read as the reverse complement.
AAAAAGAAAGGCTTTGTCTTGGATCATGCAGGAAATAGAACGCAAAGCCCTGCGTTCAATCACAGATCCACCAGTGTGACCAGTTTCTCTTAATAGGTAGCCACCTCCCCCCCCCGTGGGGAGAGAAAAGGCCAGGGACCAGGATGTGAGAAGAGAGGGGGCAAGAGGCCCTACGTCAGCAAAACGATGGTGGTGCATCACAGCACCCCTGGCAAAGCCCTTCCAAACCAGTGATCCTATTCGATGCACACAGCAGGCTGTGAACCAGGAAGAACAGGTTCTGGTGTTGCCACTTTACAGGTGGGAAAACTGAGGCCCAGGGAAGTTCAGTGAGTGCCCAAAGCTACAGTTTGTCAGGTTAGTGTTTGACCTGAGACTGAACCTAGTCTCCTCTGCCTCTGGGCCCAGTGCTGTTTGCAGGAAGCACTCTACCTGTGGAACTGTGGCAGAGAGGGTCTTTCTGGGCCCCCTGCAGCACCCCGCCCCAGCAGGGCCTGCTGGACTGCATCTCCAGCCCACCTCCACCACTCTCACCTCCGTGGACCGCGTGGGATTATTTCCGCTACCGTGATGCTAGCAACACCTCCTGATTTAGCTTCCCTGCGCTTGTGACTGAGGCAGCCAGGCACATGAGCACACGCGGGCTCCGGGCTGCAGAGAGGCAGGCGGGGCCCGAAAGAACCCAGGCTTGTGCCCACCAGCTGTCTCCATCCCAGAAACCTCAGCCCTCTCAGCTCCGCTGGTGCTGAGTTCTCTTATCTGCAAGATCTTTATCTGCAAGATCTTGTAGTGTGTCTCCCCCTCAGCCTAGAAGCTCCCTGAGAACAGGAGCTATGGTTCTTCACTCTGAAAATCCCAGAGGACAGTGGCAAGGAGAATGCACTATGTCACAAAGAGCGGTCCCTTTGGTATCTGGCAGACACATATTCAAATCCCAGTTTTGCTACTCGCTAGCTGGGTAACAACTTTCAAGATACCTAACTTCTCTGTTCTCTATGTATTTGTAAGGTGGGGTTGATACCAGCCTTGCAGGAGCAAATAAAATTAAACATGCTACCATGGAAGTCACCCAATGCCACCCCTGACAGTGAGGAGATATTCAACCCGTAGGCACCCCGTCCCCACCAGACTGCGAGTCTTCCTCCCCGGGACCTTCTGGTGCCAGGCAGCCCCCTGGGCTCCTAGAGGAGGTTGAGCAGGAGGGGAGGTGCACATCGGACATTTCAGAGGCACATGCCCCAGGTGCTGTGCCCAGAACCGCGGCAGAACATACCCTCACCTGCGCGTGGCCTTCATAAGCCTCCCAGCCCTGCCACAGCCACTTCCCCAAGGCCAAGCTCGCCGGCTCCAGGCTGTGGCATGCTCATAAAGAAAGTCCTAGAGCCACACCATCCACCGCAACCGCAGCAGAGACAGACGGACAGGCACGCCACTATCCAGCCATCCTCCCCCCCCCACCCCCAGGCTCCAAACAGCAGGAGAGAGGAATGAGCCCCGTGATATTGGAGAGAGATGTCGGGCCACACCTCCTTTTTCACGTGCAATTCTCGCATGAGGTACGGATTGTCATTTCCATTTCACAGATGTAGAATCAGCCAGGGCCACAGAGCAAGTACATGGCAGAGCCGGGACGGGGGGACCAGCTCGGCCAGCTGGACTCCAAAGCCCAGGCTGTGTCCGGCCCTCAGGAAGCCCTCGTGCTCCGTGCCTCTTGGCACCCCGCTTCCCTCAGACCCCGCGCACAGCACTCACCGACCCTTGCAGGCTGCAGCCCCGAGAAGTCCGGCAGGGACCCCTAGGAGGACGCGGGTCAGAGTGGGTAGGGGGCACGTGGCAGCCCCGGCCGGAGCTCCGGCCTCCTGCTCCCCAGCCCCGGGTCTCCCGCTGTGCCGGGCAGACTGGGGGGATCAGTCCTCTCCCAGCTGCCCTGAGGACAGGGGCAGTGCCAGGGCCCCTGCACAGGAGTTGAGTGTGACTTGTGTCTCCTCCCACAGCCGAGGCCGCACGGGCAGGGGGTGGCTGTCCTCTAGGCCCCACTCCTCCTGCCGGGGCACCCCCCAACACGCAGCCCCAGAGCCAGCTCACCCTGAACAGTGACGCCGTGCCCCCTCGCCATCCAAGAGCCCCCCCAGACAGCTCTGTGCGGTGGAGATGGATCGATGCCTGTTCTACAGATGTGGAGACTGAGACCCCCAGAGGCAAGTGATTTACTCGGGGTCACCCGCAGTCAGTGTTGGAGGCAAGACTCAAACACAGGTCTTTTCACTCATCCCCTCAATTATTCATTCAGCAATTCTGGCTCCACTCAGCAGCTGTGCGACTGCTAGCAGGTTGTTTAATCTCTCGGAGCCTCAGCTTCCTCATGTGGGAAGCGGGGATGGAGTATACCATTCGTACAAAACCCTATTAGCGCCTATCCTCAAAACTGTGCAAGGATTTACATATGATTTTCCATATAAAGTTTGTAGCACAGGGCCTGGCAACCCCGGTGCTCAGAGTCATTCCTGTTACTAGTCATTCAGTGATTCATTGGATACCAAAAACGGGCAGAAGCTACCCACTGCTGTGGATATAGAGACGAATGGGCTTGCACCCCCCCCACCCCCACACACTGCGCACAGGCCAACCCAAACTGACAAGGGCTATGTTAATTGGGAGCGCAGGTGTGGGAATATGTGGGCAAACCAAAGGGGGCTTCCTGGAGGAGGTGTCATCTGAGCCTAGTGATAAAGAATGAGTAGGAGGCCGGGCACAGTGGCTCATGCCTATAATCCTAGCACTCTAGGAGGCCGAAGTGGAGGATAGCTTGAGGTCAGGAGTTCAAGACCAGCCTGAGCAAGAGCAAGACCCTGTCTCTACTAAAAATAGAAAAATTAGCCAGGCGTGGTGGCATGCACCAGCTACTTGGGAGGCTGAGGCAGGAGGGTTGCTTGAGCCCAGGAGTTTGAGGTTGCTGTGAGTGAGGCTAATGCCATGGCACTTTACCCAGGGCAACAGAGTAAGACTCTGTCTCAAAAAAACCAAAAATGAATAGGAATGAGACAAGAGAAGGGAACAGCTTTCTGGGCGTGTGTGCGTGTGTGTGTGTGTGTGTGTGTGTGTGTGTGTGTGTGTAGGTGTGTGTGTGTGTGTAGGAGGTGGTCTCAATGTCAAGTCCCTTTCTTTTATCATTCTCCACAACCCCAAGGCCTAGACAGATTAAGAAGTGACGGCAGGAGACAAGGACAGTGAGACTTGGGTAAGGTGGAAGGCGGGATGGGGCTGAGCCCCCAGGCTGGGGGAGTGGCCTTGCCCGTGTGCCTGGGTGTGGGCGGGGCCTGCCGGCCTCCCTCCTCGGTGGCAGCTGGAAACTTGTCAGCCTCCCCACGCGACTGCGGGTCTGTGCCCTTGCAGACAGGCTTGTGTTGTCACAAAACGGTTGTTGACTTGAACATGTAAACTATGTTCTACGTCAAGGAGGATTAATGAGTGGGGGGTGGCAGGGTGACGGCTGGAAAGGGCACAAACAGGAAACGGATCAGCGAGGCTGGAACCTTTGTCTGGACCACGGAGAACGAGGGACTGAGATGGGGGAGGGCACAGAAGTGAGCAAGTAGAGTGGAATGAAAGGTCTGGTTTGACTTAAAAATAAAAAGCTATAACCCCTTACACACACACACACACACACACACACACACACATGTATGCATGTGTGAATACACACAACCCACAAAGAACCTAAAGCCACTGTGGCCTCCTGTCATGATTAAGGGGGGACTTCATGCCTTGACACCTGCTATGGTTTGAATATGTCCCTTAAATTTCATGTGTTGGAAACGTAATCCCCAAATTCATATGTTGAGGGTGTTTGGAGGTGGGGCCTTTGGGAGGTAGTTAGGAGTAGATGAGGTCATCAAGGTGGGGTCCCCATGATGGCACTGGTGGCTTTATACGAAGACGAAGAGCCACCCGAGCTGACTGGCAGTTGCCCGCTGGCCGTGCGATGCCCTCCACCAAGTCATGGCGCAGCAGGAAGGCCCTCACCGTGTGCCAGTGCCGTGCTCTTGGACTTCCCAGCCTCCAGAGCCCTGAGCTAAATAAACTTCTTTTCTTTATAAATTACCCAGTCTCTGGTATTGTGTTTTAGCAACAGAAGCTGGACTAAGACGACACCCCTCATTCTAGGCTGTCCCCAGCCCCTGGGGCCTGACACGGCCGCCTGCATGTGGTTTGCATCGTTGTCATCAGCAGCCCTGTCAGCTCTCCCAGTCACGGCCCCGGGAGACCAGAATGTGGGGGTGGGGGGTGGGCACGGCGGCAGGTGTGTCTGCTCACACAGTCTGCTGAGTCCCCAAACACACTGCATGGTTTCCTCCCCAGAGACAGTTCACGGAGCCGCCAGCCCCCGGGGGAGCCCTAGCTTCAGCTCCCTCGGATGCCAGCTCCACCAGGAGCTGCACGGACGGACGAGCCCCGCAGGAGGACAGGGGACGAGCCCCGCAGGAGGACAGGGCTCGGGATGAGCTACTCTCAGCCTGGAAGCGGAGGCGTCATCGGCCCCCTTCCCCTCACACAAACAGGCAGCGTGGGGACGTGGGGACAGCGGGGAGTGGAGCTGAGAGTCCGAGACCGGGATACTCACCTCTTAGCTTGCAGGGCAAGCTTGGGTGAGCCCCTGCACCTCTCTGTGCCCCCACCCTCTGGATCTCAGGGATGTTTAATTAAGCAACAATTAAGCAACCCTCCATTCTCCATTACCTGCCTTCGCCCTCCGCAGGTGAACCTGGAATATCCGAATGGCTTCCTCCCAGCCTGGTACTCAGCCTTCCCCACTAAGGTTTCCTGCCTCCATTTGAGCACTCCCGCGTTCCTTCACTCCACAGACACTGATTAAGCCACCTACTAAGCGCCAACCAGACACATGTTAGGTGCTGGCCACAGTGAGCCAGACCGTCGGGTAGAACCATGCCCCGCCCTCCTAGTGCAGCTCACTGATGCTGACCTGAACCCACAGGACTCACAGCGGTCACATGACATCAAGTGGTAAAAGGAAAACAAGCTTCGGGTTATATAAGAATAGTAAGAACCCTCATTTACAGAGTGCCTACTGTGTGCCAGCCCCTTAACATACATTATGTCTAAGCCTCACAACAATCCTAGGAAGGAGGTATTAAGAAGCCTGATTTACAGAAGAGGAAATGGAAGCTCAGAAAGGTTAAGCAATTTATCCGAGATAACACAGCTCTGAGGCATGAGCTGGGATTTTTATGCAAGTCTGTCTGCCTAGGGAGAGGGCTCTTACCCTGCATCTCACTCGTGTATCTCTGTAAAGGGTGGGGAGAGAGATGCCCTTCAGAGAGGAGGATCCTTAAAAACATGGATTAGAGGAGCTTTTCTCAAACAGACCTTCCCCCGCTCCTGCCCCCCAGAGAGTCGCTGGGGAGTTACCGTCCCAGCAGGGTGGGTGTGCATCGCAGCCCTCGATTTGTTGGTACAGGAAAAACAAGAACTGAGAACCAGCTCCTGCCTGTGCTCCCCGGGCTGGGGAGCTGAGAACTGCAAGCCCGTGCGCAGCCCCGAGAGCAGGCTGCACGTGAGCGGGAGGTCTGGCTCCCCGCGCCCACGCCAACCCTGCCAACCGCAGTGCACAGCGTTCCCCGCTGCACGCGGCAGGAGACGGTTTCTGCATGGAAGAGCCGACGAGACTGCCGTGAGTAGGCCGGGGTGACTGGGACACAGCATGCCCCCATGCCAGCCTCAAGGCACCCCAGCCTGCCTGCTCTGCCATCAGGGCTGGGCTGGCGCTGGCACTGTGATGGCCTGCATACAGACTGACCATCCTCTCTGCATCAGCGGAGACTGGCCCCTCAGTGCCTACAGCAGCCATGAGAGGACCTTGATTGTTGGGGGCTCGACGAGGACAAATGCTGTGCAGGGGTCAACACGCCCATGACAGAGACCACTGGGGAGGGTCCAGCAATGGCGGTGAGAAAGGAGGCCCTGGAGGGCATGTACTATCCAGGGACAAGACCCCACCACGGTTACCGAGGATGGGCAGAGACCTGGGGTAGGAGTGGGGGGACTTAGCTGTCCCAGAAGCCCCTGCGTCCCATTCTGAATGGAGCCTGGCCAAAGAGAAGAACCCCAACTCCGCTGTCCCCTTCTGGAAGATTTAGGGGAGCTGGAGCCACATGTTCTTACTGCTGTGGTCTCAGCCTAGAGAGCCAACAGCCTCCTGAGAAGGAAGGTGGGAAAGTGCAGAGGCTGTAGCTGGAGGCGCCGGGAATGTCTGGGTCACGGGATGCTCGAGCCCCTTCCCCAGGCTGTGCGAGGCAAGAAGGGGCCCACAGCACCGCCGCCTGAGTACCTAAAAGGACCCAAACCACAGCCCGATTTCGGCTTCCTCCCCCGCCCTTCCCAATCTCCAGAAACAGCCCCAGCATCCTCCCAGGGGCCCTGGGGAGTCCCAGCTGATTCCTTCTCCCACACTGTGCGTCCAGCGCACTTCCACCTGGTTCTAACTCTGACATGCAGGCGATCTTCCCAGTTCTGTCCGTGCCCCCGCCTGCCCCATCCTGACGGGCTCCCCGTCCTCCCTGCTCTAAGGCATCCTCCAGGCGGCAGGCACAGTGGCCTTCTTATGCCAATGTGGCAAAGTACAATGATTGACTTTTTACAAATGTTAAACCACCCTTGCATACATGGAATAAATCCTTTTTGGTGGTGATATATTATCCTTTTTATATCCCTGGATTTGATTTGCTAATATCATATTTTGTTAAGGACTTTTGACCTTTTTAAAATGTAATTTGAATTATGTCATTCCTGCTTAAACCAATCAGAGTTTCATAGTGCACTGAGAATAAGATGCAAACTCTCAGCCAGGAACCACAAGCCCACACGGCCTTACCTACGTCCTCAGGCCCTTGTGGGTCTCTGTGGACATTAATGCGGGGCTTTGGAGAAGCCAACTAGGGCCCGCCACAGAGCATCGCAGGATGGCTCCCTTCCTTGAATCCTTCTCAAATTACAGTTGTTGGTACCTGCTTGTTCACATGTCTACCAGCTCTCTCTCCCTGCTAGTCTCAGTCCCACGAGGGCAGGACCAGGGCCAACTCCTTGACCGTGATAAGATACTTCACCTTATCAGGAATCTGGCGCTTCTGGATTAGTTAAGGAGTGAACTCTCTGCCTCCTCCATGCCTGTGCCCATGTACCTGAACGTGGCTGGGGACAAACACACAGCCACGCTGCCGGGTCTCACTTCAAATTCATCACCGTGAACTTCAGGTGGGCCCTTCCTGCTGCCGGCAGTGACACTAGACTTCCCGAGTCTGGCCACCCTCCCACTTGCTAGAAAACATTTCGCACCTGCTACTCTCCCAGCACCTCCCCCTGCATCCTCTCGCTCAGCTCAGCTCTGACCTTGCCTCCCCCTCCACGAGGGAAATCGAAACAATCAGAGGAGAAACGTCACCTCCCAGCCTCTGCCCCCACAGACTCCGCCTGTTACCGTGGAAGCACCTCCAGGATCCCGTCTCAGCCAACCCTCCACTGAGGCCCCGCTTGTCTGAACAAGGAGATCACTCCAGAAATTCTCTCCTCTGTTCCACCAAGAGCCGTTTGCTCTCTGCGGGATCGTTTCAGTCAGCACACAAACATACTAACCCCTCCTGGCTAGGAAAACAACACAAAGCAAAATGCCTTGTCCCGCTGCTCCTGACAGCTACCGCCCCATTACTGGGCTCTCTCTGCAACAAAATTCCTCCAGCGCACCCAACGCCGGCTGCCTCCAATCCCACTCCTCTTCTCCCTTGAGCCTTCTCCGGCCAGACCTTCTGCCCCACCCCGCCCACTCCATCCAGTGCCCTTGCCAAGGTCACCATGGCCTTGCTAAACCCAGTGGCAATTCTCAGTCCTCATCCCAAGTCATCCATTGGCAGCGTTTGAAACAGCCCATCTCTTGACCCTCTGTGATAGATTTTCTGCCCATGGCTTCTCGGATGCCACACTTTGGGCTCTGGGTTTTCTTCCCACATCTGGGGTTCTCCTTCGGTCTCCTGTGCTGGGGCCTCCTCCTCTCCCCCCTTCTCAGTGCTCTGTCCTTGGTCCTCCTCTCTTCTTTATCTGTACTGTCACTCTTGGGGACCTCATCCAGCCCATGGATTTAAGCCCACCTACATACCACGGCTCTTATGTTTCCCTCCCCAGCCCAGGCCTCTCCCCTGAACTCCACCCGTGCATACCCACGTCCCACGGAGGCATCTGTCAGACACGCCCCAGTCAGCGTGTCTAAATCCGAACCCCTTCTGTGGCTTCCGCAGCTTGCACCACCCGCAGCCTTTCACGCCTCGGATTTGCCAACCCTATCCTCTCGGCCACTTAGGACTAAAAGTTTGGTCATAATTGACTCCTCTTTCTCACATCCAACCTATAGGAAAATTCCCACATCCAACCCATAAGCAAATTCTTTGGCTCTTTCTCCAAAATATATCATGAATTTAAACGAAGCATGATACATTCATACAATGGAATTTTATCAGCAGTGAGGGGGAAAAACCTACTCAGTGAACAGCGATGAAACTCAGCCATAGCTTTGGGCTTCAGAAGCCAGACACAAAAGTACAAAGAGCTTGATTCCATTTACAAAAGTCCAAGAACAAGCAGAAACAACCTATAGGGATGAAGGTCAAGATAGTGGGTACCGTTCGTAGGAGATTGGCCGGAGGGGCACACGGGAGCCTCGTGGGATGCTGAGAATGTCCTAAATATTGATTTGGGTGGTTGTATATACACATGCAAAAATGTATTGAGCCCTACACTTAAGATTTATGCACCGTATTGTGCAAAACTTTTACCTCAATAAAAATGAAGCAAAAAGTTCAAATTTAAAAATTCACATCCAGAATGAACCACTCCTTATCACCTCCTCTGCTGTCGCTCAGATTCAAGCCGCCACCTCCTTCTCTCACCTGAATCACTGCAACAGCCCCTAACCAGTCCCGAGTGCACTCCGCCACAAAAGCACATCCTCAGCAGCCAGTGTGATCCATTAAAGCCTAAGTCGGATCACCTCTGCTCTAAACCCCGCCGTGGCTCCCCATTTCCCTCAGAGTAAAAACCAGGGTCCTCCCAAGAGCCATATGTACGTGAGCCGCTGACCCATTATCTCTGACCACTCTCCCCCTTTATGGCTCCCTCCCAGCCCCGCAGGCCTCCTTGCTAGTCCTCGAACACTTCAAGTAAGTTCCTACCCTAGGGCCTCTGCTCTAGGTCGTTCCCCCACATGGCGTGCCCTCCCCCTATCCGGTGGCATGTTCCCTCACCTCCAGGGTTTTGCTCAGGTGGCACCTTCTCAACGAAGCCTCACGGGCCACCCCATTTAGAGTTGGAACCCTTTCTCCCCAGCCGCATCCTACCACTTCCAGTCCCATTTAACCTGCTCTTTTCTTCTTTTTTCAATAGCACAATTTACCTTCTAACACGCTACGTAATTTAGGCATTGCGTTCATTAGTTAGCATCTGTCCTCCAATTCATTAGAATTCAGGCTCCACGAGGATCTCTGTTTTGTTAATGACTATATTCCAAGTATCTCCAACAGAGCCTGGCTGCATGAAGCGCTCAATTAGTATGTGTTGAATGAATGAACGAATGAGTAGATCTATCTCTATCAGAGCCCTGTATGGGGACAAGCCAGGGTGACCAGCTGCCCTCCTCTCCAAAAGAGCAGAGTTCTAGAAGCGGTGGCAGGAGGACAGTCCTGAAGGGCCCCTCGCACACGCCACAGGCTCCACAGCGCGTGGGGCACGGGGTGCAGCTCCCAGCCCAGCACTGAGAGGAGTTGGTGCCAGTCTCCTGCCGTGCCCCCCTGCGACAGGCAGGGTGTGACTTTCTCCTTGGCCACCTTGCTCTGTAGGAATCCATAATCTCCAGAATGACTAAGAGTCCCCAGACAGAGTAGAGACGAGAGCAGCCTGCCATCTCTGTGTCCCCAGGCCTGGCAAAGTGCCTGGCACGTAGCAGGTGCTCAATGCGTGTTTATGAAATAGATAAATGGATGTCACCCCCAACTCCACACTCTCTGTAGTCCTGCTGGGGAATAAACTGCCAGGGTAAGGAGCAAGACAGAAAAAGATGCCCCCATCTCCCCTCATTTGGGGTCAGGGAAGCCCCTTGCCAGCTGCCTCCATGTCCCTACCCACCTTTAAGCCAGTATTTCCAAGGGGACATGGATGCCAAGGTCCACCCACCTGCCTCTCCTTCCTCTTCCCACCCCACCACCGACCAGCCTTTTCTTTGTAGCATAGCAGCTGGCAGCCTCCTCGGGGCTCGACTGAGAAGCTGAGGTTCAGGGAGGGAGTTATACAGCCCAAGGAGCTGTGCGTCTCTCGGCTCCTCCCTCTCTGCTCTGTGCATGGGAGCCCACCTGCCAAATGAGGCCAACCAAGAAGCATCACACTCCAAGCCTCTACCCTGAGACTGCTCTCTTCACCAAGAGGCAAAGCAACAGGATGCCCAGGCCTCAGGGAATGGAGACCAGGCAGTAAGAACAAGACCCAGGGCCACCTAGCCCTGCCCTGCCTAGCCCAGAAAGGCAGATGGGCCAAACACCCGCTGGAGATTTGCAGTGCGGGTGAAATTGGGCAGGAGAAGGGGAGGGTTCGAGTAAAGGGAGTTGGGAAATATTTAACCTCACAAGAAAATCCTTACAGGTAGGGACTGTGCTGTTTACCAGGAGGCACAACCCAGGGTTCCAGACTTGGCTCTGACCCTACGGTGTGAATCATTAAAGGGTTTTTTGTAATAATAAAAAATCAGTAACAATCTAAATAGCCAACCATGTAGGAATGAATAATTAAATGATATCTAAATATTCATTTATTCAAAAATGTTTTCACCTTGTCTACTCTGCACGTCTGCCCTGCACCAGGCGTGGGGGCTGCACGGTACCTAAGCAGACATGGCCCTGCCCTGTGGGCGCCCACCACGCCCAGAAAGAGGGACATTGCACAGGAAACCACCCGGGCCATGAGTGAGGGACGTGGAAGAAGTAGATCCAGCCTGAGCCCCTAACAGAGGAAAATAACCTGCTCCGGGTGGGGACGGGCTCCGGGAAGGCCCCCCCTGAGGAGGGGCTGTTTTAGCTGCGACCTAAAAGATGAGTCATGATACAGTACGACATTACACCATCATAAAAACCCTGACAAAATAATTTCAGCTGACGCAGGGAAATGCTCACAATGTAACGTTAAGTGAATAAAATGGGATATAAAACCATTATATATAGATGTTCTCAATATGTAAAAATAATATATCTATATATGTGTGTACGAGTGGAAAAATTTTCTGGAACACCAAAATGTTAGCTGTAGTTCTCTGTAGGTGGTAGAATTACTGGTGATTTTATCATCGTTATTCTTTCTTATGTTTATCACAGTCAACATGCATTGCGTTTATGCTCAGAAATAAATATCGAATGTCCGGGTGCAGCCCCTACAGCGGCACCCCGGGACCCCTGGGCTGCAGGGTTCTCCAGAAGGCACCTGGCGCCCCCGGCTCCCCAGCAGGCTGCCCCTCAAGCACTCGGCGACTTCCGGAGGCCATCCCAAGCCCAGCTGGGGGAAGCTTTCGCACTCGAAACGAATCCAGATGCCTCTTCAGCTAAAGTCCCTGTCCCCCTGGCGCGGCACAGTCCTTAGCACGACCCACCTGAAGGCTACCCCCCTTCAGGGAAATGAGCTTTTCAGTCACAAGGCGATTGCACCGCACATCACCCCCCTCAAGCCTGCCACGGACTTGCTGACTTCACTCGTTGAGGCTGCGTTTTTCCTTTCTGTTCCTTGAGGAGCAGATAACTGCTAAGAGCTCTTCTGCTCTGGCCATTCACATCAGAGGCAGGGGAGCAAGACTGGGAGGAGGAAAGAACCCAGCTTGTCAAATCCCCGGGCCTCAGTTTCCTCGTCAGTCCGCAAGTGTGAGAGGCTGGGCTTGGAGGCTTCCTTGGACTCTTCTTCCCTCTCAGACACTCCAGGTCTGTGACTCATCCGTCCTTAGACAGAAGGTCTGGAGATGGCCTACCTGTCCCGAAAGCAGATGGCACAGCCTGAGAGCAACTGTTCTGGGACCCAGAGGCCACAGACGGTCACCTGCTGGGGCGTGACAGCACATGAAGCACTTTAGTTGTCATGAAGGGCCCGGGCCAGCCGGAGTGGGAGGGCCAAGTGGATGCCCCAAAGCTAACACACCCTAGTCTACCAAATTTTCTCTGCTGCCCAAGCTCTAGCCTAGCATGCCAGGCAGCCCAGCCCCCTCGCCCTCCCTGCTGTGCCACCCTGGGTCAGCAGCCCAGCTGGGCAACCTTCCAGCTGTGGACAGAGGCAGGGCTGCCAGGGGCTCAGCTGCCCATTGGAGTGAAGGTGGGAGGGAGGGTGGGATGGCGAGTGTGGGCTGAGCTGAGTGCAGGAGCCATTGGCAAAGATCGGAGGAGAAAAGTCACCCCACTGGCAGCTCTGAGGAAACTCCTCCATAAACCCTACAGCGTCTTGGGCTGACGCAAGATGCACATGGGCTTACTGCATCTGTTAGGCCTAGATACAAATCCTGCCTTTGCTCCAGACAAGCTGCTTGGGCAAGTTACTGAACCTCCCTAAGCCTCAGACCAAAGTTGATCTAAAGAACTGTCTCTAGAATGGGGAGAACAATAATCTCTACTAGTGAGAGCCTATGAGCATGAAATAAGATGTGTGTGTGTGTATAAAACATAGCACTGTACATAGCACACACTCGCCAGGAGCTGAAAAACACAGCACAGTAAGAGCTGCCCAGGATCTGGACACAGCCCTGGCAGGAGTCAGGATAAGGAAGAACCACAGAGAGTTAGAGCCAATAGGAACCTCAGAGACCTGAAATCCAACGCCTTCATTTAACAGATGGCAGGGAGCAAAGGCTCAGAGAGGTTGAAAAACGTGTCTAAGGTTGCAGAGCTATTTAGTAGCAGAGCAAGGTTCAAACTCAGGTCTAGCTGACTCGCAAACACCCACGACCCCTTCGCTCTACTCCAACCCATCTGGCCACAGACAGCCCCTTGCTGGGGTCTCCTTCCCACAGAGGGCTTTGGTCAGGGAGACCCCCGTTACCCCTCCTTCCTACAAACAGCCCCCTGGAATAGGCACCGAATTACCACAGAGTGCCACCGAGAAAGCCTTGGGTGAGGGGGTGGTGAGATTCCCTACAACTAGGAGCTGAGGGGAATAGGGTATCAATTACCAAGCATGTGGAGGTGCCATGCAAATAACACGCAAACTATATGTAAATGGCCACAGGTTATCGATGAATCAACAATCTGAGCTTTTTTAAAAAAATGGGTAACTGGATCACACTATATGATGTGACTCTCTTTTCTCTCTTGGCTTTCTGCCAAGTGGAAAGACATAACCTATGTGCTTGACTGACCAAGCCATGCCTCGCTCAGTGAGGGGCCGGCTGACTCCTGTATCCAGATGCCCCAGACACGCCTCACCGAGGCTCGCTCAGCACGACTCCCAGGTACCCAGGGCCACGTCTACCTTAGACTGGTGTGACAGGGCAGCGAGCCGCACCTGGGGACCTCTGGCCGAGACCTCTGACAGACCCAGCAGCCTGCTGACCCCAGCTGCCCAGAGGGGAGCAGAGCGGGCTGTTCTTCCTGCAGGGGCCTGGGCAGTGACAGGGCCCAGAGGGGCCCAATACCTCGGCCAGGATCCGTGCTTGAGGACCTAGGCCCCGGCAGCCCTTCCCTACTCAGGAGAAAGGCTCCTCTCCTGGGCTCCGCTCCCAGACCCTGCTGGGGGTGGCTGTGAAGGAGCCGTGCTGAGCGGGTGGGGGCAGCTATGGCCAGCACCCTGAGGCTGAAGACGGACAGGTCTAGTCTGCAGCAAGAAGGTTAGAGGTTAGACATCTGGGAGGCCTGCCTGAGGCTCAACTGTGTGTGCGCTGGAAACTTGGCCAATTCAATCAGCATTTACTGCATATCTGCAACGTGCCAGACACTGAGCTGGGCATTCTGGAGAATCTGCAGAAACAGACAAGATGTCACTGCCCAGGTCACTGCCCTTGGGGCACTGACAATCCACCAGAGGAGAAGAAATACATGTAGATATAGCTTAACAGTGCTTTGACACCTCCTTGGAAATGTGTGTGTGTGTGTGTGTGTGTGTGTGTTGTCATATACGAGCACCAGCGTGGGGAGGGGGAAGGGCTGGCCTACCCAGGCCCACTTGGAGCAATATGTTAGCAATGATAATAAAACTACAGAGACCTACCACTTACGGCTTGCATATGATACGTTAGGCATGATACTAAGAACTTTGTGTGTGTGAGTTCCTTATCTTCTTCCAGTAGGAAGCAGACACTACTATTAATGTCCCCTTTTATAGATGAGGAAATTAAAGCTCAAAGAGATTAAATACGTGACTTTCCCCAGGTCCCACAGCTAGACATTCAGAGCACGGATTTGAAGCCAGGCCTGTGGGAGCCCCTGTGCAGGCCCCTGCCCCCGTCCTCAGAGGACAGTCGCTCCTCAAGACCCCAGTGCCAAGGCAACGGCGGCTGCCTCCTAAAGGAATAAGCCTGCAGTCCCCACAGCGCCCCAGGGCAGGCGGGGCACGTTCTGCGGCCACGACCTCTGTGGCGGCGGGATGGGGCCTTTGGCTCGCCTTGGCACCCAGTCAGCAGGCAGAGCCGGAGCAGCCTCCTACACGTACACATCTGTGTGCGTTTCCAGTGTGGCCGCACTGGGTTGCAATGGTCCGGCTCGGAGGCCCAGCCCTTCTCCTGGGTTGACAGCAGCGTTATCTCGGCCCAGCAGCGACCTGGACTGAAGGCAGCACGCAGGCCCCTCGGCGGCTGAGCCTGCGGGGCTCCTGGCTGCATCCCCTCCCGGCCCCCTTCGCTGGGGAGCCTGCAGGTTGTGAGGGAGGTGGACAGGGCAGCGGGCCCAGCGTCAGGGCGCTGGGAATGGGGAGTTCGGAAGGAAGGCGGACAATTGGATCAAGGCTTTGCCCCCAACCCGCTTCGGGAGACCCTCCAGTCTGTTTCCCCCTTACAGCTCCTGCCCCACCTCCCTTACAGGGGCACGATAACAACAGCAAAAAATTGTGCATCAAAAAAAAGACGTTGGAAAGTTAAATATGCACAAATGTAACACAAAGGGAGAAACGTGGGTGCCTAGGCCTGCCCGGGCAAGGGGCCAAGTGAAGCCAGAGGCCCTGCCTCCCAGGCAGGGAAGCGACGCTGGGGACGGCAGGTGCCGGAGATGTCCCAGAGTTCCCCAGTAGGAAAGGACTCTACTGGTGACAAGAATTTAAAGAGGGGGCAAGCACGCCTCACAAAAGTGTCCCAGCAGGGCCAGTCCCTGGCAGTGTGCCCAGGCGCTCATTGGCACTTGGTGGCGCAGGCACTGCCTGGTGATGATATTATGGTCTGGCAGGTCCGGGCAGGGAGCCCCAACACGGACCGGACACCCACACTGAGGGCTGCACCACCAGGCCGTCCCCCCCAGTGCTGCCTGGGAGCCGCACAAGCACCTCTACTCTGAACAGCAGAGACGCACACAGTTTTGCAACAGAACAGGAACATTAAGAGCAGGTGCCAGCGTTCTTCCCTCCTCCTGCCTGCAACAGAGCTCCCCTGAGTGGGAGCTGGGCAGAGGTAATCAGACCAATGGGTTCAGCAGGACAACCCCAGAGGCTGCAGCTGGCTGGCACAGAGATACCTGGAGCACAGAGAGCTAAAGAGGGCCTTCGGGAAGCTGCGTGGGGCTGGTTGGAGAAGCAGCACTCCTGGCCCTGGTGTGCCACCCTCGTACGCCCTAGCTCTCTGCTCTGACCCTTCCTCTTCCCGGGTACTAGTGGAGCTCAGCTCATTCCCACCGAGAGCTCACTGTGTCCCCATCCTGGTGGCCTCTCCAAATCCCCCACCTCTACCCTAGGCCCGACAGAAAGCCTGGGGTTCCCTGTCTGCAGCAGCTTCAGCTCTGGGGTCCTGGGCACTGCTGGGTTTCTGTTCCTCCAGCCACCCAGACCCCTCCTGCTTCTCTGCCACTGCAGAGCAGAGGACAGGAAGGCAGAGTGAGGACTGGGGAAAAATGGCCCCGAGAAGCCCTGGCTTGCCTGGGGTCTTACACTCTACTTTTATCCTTTCTAAATGGCCCTCAGGCCAGCCCGCTTGGGCTGCTGCGAGTACCTTCAGCTGCTGTGGACTCACCGGAGAGGGATCTTGACGCGGAGGTAGCGGTCCACGGCAATGGCCAGCAGGGCCAGGATGGAGCTCTGGGTGAGGATGAGGACTGGGCAGGCGACCATGAGGCAGGTGTGGAAGTAGGTCTGCGGCCCAATGTTGATGAGGATGGCAAGTGGGATGACTAGGGCACCCACTGCCACATCAGCCACCGCCAGTGACACGATGAAGCAGAAGGTGGCATCCCGCAGTGCCTGGTTCACCTTCACCGCCCAGATCACCAGCACGTTCCCAGGCACGGAGACCAGGGCGATGAGCACCTCGATGCTGATGTAGGCGGCCTGGAAGGCCGAGATGGAGGGCGGCATGGCGGGCACAGGCTGGGCACATCAGCAGACAGGCGCCAAGGGGCGCGCGGCTGGCACCTGTGGTCAGGGAAGGCTGGGATGGGGAGGCCTGCGTGGGAGGTGGGACTCCCGCCGCCCTGCGGAGATGTGCCCCACTTGGCACACCCAGCGCCTGCCCAGGCTGGCAGGGGTCCCCAGCCCTTTCCCGGCCTAATCTTTGTCCCTCCCCTTATCATCCCCAGAGGTTCCATTCAGCAACTTAAAATAGCAGCAGTCCTCCACTGGCTCTTTTATCAGGTACGAGGCAGCTCCCAGCACACACACACACAGCACGGGTCTCCCAAGCCCACCTCCACCCACCCCTGCCCTGAGAACAGGATGCAGGGCGCTCACCATCCTGCCCGCTGGCCGGCAGGCGATCCTAGAGCCAGTGCCCAAACTTCCCGGGACCCAGTGCCACCCCGAGCTGCTCGGGCCGCGTCGGCCGGGCTGGGCTGGGCTCCGGGCACCGAGCAGCGGCTCATAGTCCCCCCGGCTCCCGCCGCAGCGCGCCCAGCCCGGCCTTTCAAGCAATCACATGGTGCGGCAGAGGCTCGGCCCCGGCCGCTTTTAAAGAGGTAGCGCCCCGGTTCCACACCTGGGACTGGGGCGACAGAGGCGGGTCTGGGGGCCGGAGCTCGGGATCAGGCCGGGGCGCGGGCTCCTGATTCCCCAGCGAGCGCGCACACCTGCCCTGCGCCCACCCACTGGAGGTGTCGCTGGTGCCTGGCTCTCAGCTGTCCCCTGGTCCCGCTCCAGCTCTGTCAGGGACCCTTGCCGGTCGCCTGCCCCAAGGGGGCATTACAGTCGCTTCTTTCAGCTCTCTCCTGCACCCCCACCGGGAAGCCTTAAGGGCAAACCGAGGCTCAGACTTACCCAAGGTCACCAGAGCTGGCAGAGCTCCCAGCCACCTGAGCTGCTCTGTCCCAGTGCCCCCACACCTTGACGCCTTCGGCAGCCGCTGGCTCCGGGGATGCCTGGAGAACCCAAGGTCCGCCTGTGAGGTCCAGGGGACCGTAGCTGGCTGGGACTCCGCTCGGGCGCCGGCGCCTCCGTCGCCCCCGGCGCGGCGAGGGAGCAGAGTGACAATCCGGCTCCGCACACCGGGAGGGGGCGGGGGCGGCGGCAGCACCCGCGGGCCCCTCCCTCCTCATCCTCCGTCTCCTCCCCCACCCCCTCCTCTAAACAAAGGAAGTGATACTGGGTGAGAAAAGCTAGAAAAAATGTGAGCTTTTTCGAAGGGTCTGGTGTGTGTACCCAGCCTCAGGGCTGGACAGAGGCGCCACCTCCCTGTGTCCACTCTCTCCCTTCAAAATGCGGAGTGCCCAGGAGCTCCGGTCTGGCCTCCAGGGGACCCTCACCTGTCACAGCACAGGGACTCCCTGCAGGGGTGCAGAATGCCCACCCTCGGGCCTCCCGCAGCGAGAGGTGGTAGCCCTGGCACCTCCCCCCCCAAGCCCTGCTCTCTCCGTGAAACCCGTCTCTGCACCCACCCCGCACATCACTCTGCGGGCTCCAGCCTGAGTCATTACGTTCCCTTCTCATCCGTCTTTCAGAGCTGCCTCTTAGTCTATTAGCAAGTTCCATTTCGCAGATGAGGATGCTGAGGCTGGGGAAGTGACCAGGGTCCCAAGGTCTCTGTCAGTGTCTTGGCTCCGCGCTCCTTTCCTTCCTTCCCTCTCCCTCCTCACAGGACGTCCTATGTCCTAAGGTGTCCAGTCCAAGCCCCTCATGTCACATACGTAAGCAGACTCGGGGAAGGAAGGGACTTCTGAGAGGTCACAGGGCAAATCCTAACAGGACCAGAGTAAGAAACCCGGCCCCCCCCCCGACTCTCCACTGTGCCGGGAACCCTCTCTCGGCCGCCTCCCGGCAGTTTCAGGTTAGCCAGCCCATGGGTGTTGACTAAGGACCCCGGGGCAGACCCTCAGAAAAAATGGGTGCCTCACAGAGACCCCAAACTGAGAATTCTTGTTCATGGGTATTGGGAAAGGGCCCTGGGAGAGCAAAGAGAGTCAGACTGGGGGACCCCAGTGCCATGTAGCCACAATCCAGCCTCTGGGGGGCACTGCTCCCACTTTGGCACTCAAAAGAGGGGCTCTGGGCAGAGGAGGGGAGCAAACTGCGTTTGCTGGGGTCTGCGCTGAGTCACAGTGGAGGGGGGGCAGACCCTGAGTAGCCGGAAGGGGGGAGGTAAGGGCCACTGAGTCTCCACAGAAGAGGAGGAAGCCCAACGTGGGGAAACAGACCTTCCATTTCTGCCTTCAGGGGGAGCAAGGAATCTGTGCCTCAAGCAAAATTTCAATTCTTCCCTGGAGGCCAGGTGGAGAAACTGGGACGTGTAAACTCTCCTTCCTCCTCTTTCACGCCACTGCCCCCACTGTCTTGTCAACACGCCCACTCCCAGTGCCACCCAGACATGCAGGCCTTGGCGTCCGTCCCCTGCCCCTCAGCCCTGCCCTTGACGTAAGCCGTTTCGGCTCAGGCCTTTCTCTCTTAGTTTTCACTCAGCTTCCCAACTGTCACTCTTCTAGCTGCCAGGGCAACCTGCAAAGACCGGTTGTGCCCAGCTTGGGGCAGGGGTGGGTGCCTGGGGTCACACCCCCTGACCTCAGCAGCATCTGGGGGGACACACACACACACACACACACACTGCCACCCCCGTTCTTACCATGGGTTGCTCACGTGTTACTACATGCATTTGCATAATATCTGTAGGTAATTTCTTCCTCAGTTCTGGGCAAAAGGAGCCAAAACCTTCTTCCCTTCTCTCCTCCCTCCTTCCACCCCTGCCTGTTCCCAGGCCATGCCTCCTGAGGGATTAGACGGGTCTATTTGAGAACAAAACTGGCCAAGGCAGGTGCAGCCCAGAGAGCTGCTTTTCGGACTCCTGTTCTGCAGGGGCGGAGTCGGGGAGTGGGACGTGCTGAGCTGTCCTGGGCAGCCGGGCCATTTGGTGTGGTAAGAAGAGCACTTGACTGAGTGTCAGAAGAGCTGGAAGCTGCCTTCTAGGCCCTGCTCTGCCACTCAGGGGCTGTGTGGTCTCAGGCAAGTCACTTCTCCTCTCTCAGCCTCAGTTTACCCATCTGTCAACTGATGTCTATTGTCCTTTCCTGCTCCAACAGCTGGTAAGTCCTTTCCAAGGTGCGAGAGACAGACTGAGACGGAGACCATGGAGCTAGGTCCTCCCATCCGGAAACCTCAGTCCCAGCTCCGCCATGCAGGGGAGATCGCAGGGCTGAGACGAGGGGAGGTTTGTGGGGGAGGGAAGCAGGGGGAGAGGGGGGGTCAGAGGTCTATGGTGGGGAGAAGACAACGTGGGAGGGTGTAGGCAGAACAGGTAGAACCAAGGTGTCTGGAATTTATCCTAAACCAAAAACTCTTTGGCTTTCACAGTGTGTCCAGAGCCCCCTAACTAGATGACCCTTCCCACACCAGGGTCCCCTCATACGCTGCAGCCAGGTGACCCTCCAAGCTTTGCCCTGCCTCCAAAGCTGAGCCTTGGTTTCCTCATCTGCAAAATGGGCATAGGAATACCTACCACCTCATGACAGTCATAAGAATGTCATGAGCTGACTTATAGAGAGTGTCTAGCACAGATATTTTAGGCAAGTAGGTGAGGCCAGGAGTTCAAGACCAGCCTGGGGAACATAGGAAGACCCTGTATCTACAAAAAAAAGGCAAGTAGGCAGCCGCAGGCCTGGGGGTTTGGGGAGGGAAGGAGAGTGCAAACTTATGAAATCTGCTCTATGTAGTCAGTGACACTAAAGGCACCACAGGACCAGGTTTAGGCGCCCTTAACAATGCCCAGTGCAAAGCTCCTATTCTGCACGTGACTCTGGAATCAAGATGATGCCACAGTAGGTATCAAGACCCCCACTCCCACTCCCCCTTTACCTCTTGGTCCTACTTCTGTCCTTTCAAAGCCCCTGTCCTGGGTTTCTGCACTAGCTTCTCCCCTGTGGGCAGGGGTGAATGGGGAAGAGGGAGGGCTGAAGTGGAAGCATGCCTGGGGGGGGCGGTGACCCTGCAGGGCAGCCCTGCGCCTGCTCCTTCCTGAGCTCTCCAAACTGCACCAGACCCCCCAGGTCAGGAGGGGCTGCCCAGGGAGGCTGAAGTCACCGTCCCTGGACAACCCTTGGGAGCCCAGCAAGGAAGGCAAGGGCTGGCCGTGCCAAAGTTTGGCTCAGCCCCTGGGGTGGGGGTAGGAGGAGTGGATGAGGTTTTAGAATGTTCCTCTGTCCCTTTCCAGCAGGCAGGAGGATATTTTGGTCCCTGTCTCATTCTTTCAGCATTACTCTGGGCAGTGGGTGTACACAGAGAATTGTGGGGTAAGAGCAGGCAACTGGAACCAAAAGATTTCTGGATGGCAGGGAAGCCCCTGGCCCTTCCCCCAAGGGGCCCGTCACCATGCCCTGTCTGGCCCTGCAGTGACTTCCTGGAAGTTCCCTCCCTGTCCTTTTCCGCCACCCTCGTCCTCCTCCTCAGATTTGCAGTCTAGGTCTCTCGCCTCCTTCTGGCTCCTTCTCTCAGGTTGGGCCTCCCATGGGGGAAATACTGGCCCTGTGGGAAGAGCACAGGCTGCGAGCTCCCCTGTGTGTCTGTGAGGAGAGTGGGAGCCCCGGGAGAGGTCAAGGCCGTTTGGCCCACGTTCCTCCAGACAGCACAGAGCCGCTCCTAAACCCCGAAGCAAGGCTGTTGCTTTCCATTCTTGCTTAGCTTCATCATCATTCATTATTCATTTATTTATTCCATCCCGCAAACATTCACGGAGCCCCTTTTGTGTACCAGACAGTGGGCTGAGCACTGGGCACAGAGACGTCAGGCAGCCGTGGTCTCCCCTGCAGTCTCCAGAAAGCGTTCACAGTCAGGGAGGGACATAGGCAAATTGACCCCAATACACAGCCCCTCCTGCAAGGACCAGGACACGCCTGCGACATCTAACCTCAGCCTTTCCTACCTGCGCCAGCGTGTGCTCCTTCTAACTGAACTTCCGCAGGGCTGGCCACGACCTAGTGCCAAAGCTGGAAGGACAGCTGGCAGCCTCTAACCTGGGGGTCTCAGCACACTGAGGACCCCTTAGGGATCTGCACATGAACCTCAGGGCTTCTGAGTCTGGGAAGAAAGGTCAGGGCTTGGGGCTCAGGGAGCCACCCTGATTTTATATATTTATTTCATATATAAAGCTCTGGCGTAAGATTTTCTTTGAACATAAGATTTTATTAGCTCTGTGGCTTTAAAACAAGGAGTGAAAATCTGAGCTTCAACCCAACTCCTCCAGGTAAGGAAACTGAGACCCAGAGAGGGAATAAACTTGTCCAAATGCACTCAGGAATCAGGGGCAAAGCCTGGTGCATGAGAAGGGTCCCAGAAACAAGTGAGGCTCTAAGCCCTGGTCCTGCCTGACCCTCAGGGAATCCCTTGAGCACAAGCCCTTTTCACTCAGGATTGATGAAGCCGGGGTTGTGGGTTTGCACACCCTCCCCATCTCCCGGGGGAGGAAGGCAGGCTGCACACGCACCTAGAGCCAGGCAGACACGTGTCTGCATAATCATAAACGCCCCTATCAGGTGCACAGCAGTTTCGTGTTCAGGAATAAAGTCCCACCCCCGCATCCCTCTTACTGCTCACCTGGGAGGTAGCAAAGCAGGTGTTGTTGTAACAGCTTCTCATCACAGATGAAGAAGCCACGTGGCAGAGCCGAGACAGGAACCTGGGTCGTCCCAGGCCTGACCTCACTGTGACGTGTGTTACTCATGACGGAGCGTGGGAGGCCTGGGTGGTGACTGGAATTGCTGAGCCATGTGGTCTGAGAGGGCTTCCTGGAGGAGGAGAATGGAGCAGCCCCATCCATACATTTGTTTATTTGGTTTTTACTGAAGACCTACTCTGGCGATGCTCTCTAAGAGCTCCAGACATGGGGCTGGAGGCATGGGTGGGGTCAAGCCCACTCGGAGATAGCTAGAGCTCCAGGTGGTGTGTTCCCAGTGTCATAGACAAGGGGGAAGGCTGCACCGCCCGCCCCGGGCTGGGAAGGTTTCTGGAGGAAGCAACACATAGCCTGGTCCTTGGAGGAGGCGTAGGATGCTCTGTTCCTGTGGAGAAGGGCGGGTGGCGTGGAGGAGGACTTTGTGGGCAGATGAAAGAACACACGGCCTGAGCAAGGACGTGGGAAAGTGCTCAGCATGTTCTGGGCAAGACGAGGGCCCGGCTGAGCACCGGCCTCGGGCTGGGCAGCAGGGTGATAGCTAGGGGCACCCCCCAGGGGGCTTGAGAGGACTGTAGTGGGCAATGCACCCAAGTGAAGCCAGCAGGACTCAGTCCTGTCCCGGCTGCACCCTTAGCACTCACCGCATCCCCCCAAGCCCAGTTCTCTCACTCGTAAGAGAGGAATACTGTTACCTCCTTTACTTATTTGAAAGTGCTTCTTGGGCTGTAAATCACTAACAGCTATCAGAGTCTACTCTACAGTAATGAGAAGGCTTTGAGGAGTTTTGAGGATTTTCTGAAGGATCTGAAAGATGCTTTAGGAAGACATCTGTGACACTGTGCAGAGGGGACAGGAGGACAGGGTGAGAGCAGGGGGACCTTTCAAGGCAGCAGCAGTCTCGGTCAGAGATGACAAAAAGCTAAGCCTAAGAGGAAGCCATGGGAACAGAGGCGATAGATGAGAGAGATGTCACCCAGGAGGGCTCGTTGGCCAGCCGAGTGCCGCAGCCAGGGGCCACCGGAGAGGCTAAGCTGACTCTCGGATTTCAAGCTGGGTTCTGGGGAATGCTGAAGACTAGCAGGGGGATATGATGAAGAGGGAGCTGGCTGGGGGGACAGGGGCAGCATACAAAGTCCACTCCTAGACAGGGTGGGCGGGATGTGCCCAAGGGAGGGGTGGCAGGCTTGGAAACAGCCAATGAGTGATCAGAGCCGGAGCTGGGTGGTCTCAATGGAGGTGGCAGTCCAGGTCTTGGGAGAGATGAGATCGCTCAGGGAGAGGATGCAGAGGAGAAGTTGGGGAGAAGCTGGGCTGTGCCCATGGTAAGCGGGAGGGGGAGCAGCGGAGGGGAGGGACAGGCTTGCAGGGGATTCAAGAAGGGTTGCTGAGTGGCTCAGGGCTGAAGGGCAGCCGTGAACGGTCTGAGGGGGAAGTGGCTGGATTTGGTGACAAGAAGGGAGTGGAGACCTCAGAGAACCTTCGGGGGAGGGGTGGGAGTGGGAGTGCCTCTCCTAGGCTAACGCGGGAGCAGGGAAGAGAACAAAAGATGGATGGATGGTTGGCTGCAGGAGAGGGGGTCAAAGAGAGGTTGGTTTTAGACAGGGAGATCTGAGCATGCTCACAACTGAGGGAGGGACGCAGTGGCAATGAAGAGATGAATCAGAGGGAAGGAGGCTGAGAACAGACGCCACCTGTCAAGGACCTAGGCAGGTAATGACAGCCGGCTGGGCTCTGAGCCCTGGATGCTCACAGACCTGGAGGGATCTAGCTCTCCCCACCTCCAAGCCCCTCCCCTGCTCCCTCTGGGTCCTGAGGGGAGGTGTCAACCCCACCTGTCCCCTGCAAGCTCCTGCACTCCCCCACCTGACACACGTGCCACCAGTTTGTGGCCATTTGCACAATTAAAGAATCAGCCTGCTCCTAGCACCAGCTGTCTTCCTCTGGCGGTATGGCCCAGCCCCCACCCCTGACCCCAGTCCACGGGGTGCCAGCCATGGACGTCTGTGCTTCTCTGGCCCTGTCTGCAGCCAAAGAGGTGCCTCTAGGCAATCCACCTGCCACCCTGCCACCACCTGGAAGACTCAGCCCGTGACGGACTCATAAGAGCTCATGCTACCCTGCCCGCCCACCCTATCCCAGCCAGCACAGATGCCCCACCTTCCTGGACTCCTCAAACACCACCACCTGCAAGGGTGTGAGAGCAGGTGATCCTCTGCTTCTCCTCCTCTTACTGGGCAGAAGGGGAAACTGAGGCAAGGGAGATTGTGTGACATCTGCTGGAAGCTAGGCAGGCTGGTATCTGGACTCCCTCATGCCTTCCCTATTCCTCCCCACCCATCAGCCCATACCCTTGCCCCTCAAGAAAGAAATATTCCTATACCTTCTGTATGTTCCAAAAGAGAGAAGAACTGTTACCCAAGACTGGAAAAAGAAGGAAGAAAGGACAAAAGTAGAATTGCCAGATTAAATTCAGGACACCAAGTTAAAATTTTAGACAGCTTTATAGAGATATAATTTACATATTATAAAGTTCACCCTTTTAAAGTGTACAATTCAATGGTTTTGAGTTATTTACAGAATTGTGCAGCATCACCATAATTTAATTTTAGAACATTTTCATCACCTCTCCCCTCAAAAAACTTTGCACCGATTAGCAGTTATTTCCCAACCCTCCCTCCGCCCAGCCCTAGGCAACCACTAATCTACTTTCTGTCTCCATGGATTCGCCTATTCAGGACATTTCTTATAATTGTAATTATATGATATATGGTCCTTTGTGACTGGCTTCCTTCGCTTAGCCTGATGTTTTTAAGGTTCCCATAAGTGGTAGCCTGTGTCAGTACTGCCTTCCTTTTTATGGCTAAATAACATTCCATCCTACGGACATAGCACGCTTGGTTTATCCATTCTTCAGTTGATGGACATTTGGCTTGTTTTCACTTTCAGGCTATTGTGAATAATGCTGTTATGGAACATTCATGTACAAGTGTTTGTGTGAACATATTTTCATTTTTCTTGGGTAGATACAGACGGAAAGAAAGCTAGAATATGTGCCCGGCCTTTTCGTGCATTATCTCCTGCACGGTCACCAACTGCCTGGCTGGGACGCTGGTATGATCCCCTTTAACAGGGTAAGACACTGAGGCTCCAAGACGGTGCTGGCACTGCAGTGTGAGCTCAGGCCGGCCGATGCCGGGGCCCTTTCTAGAGCCTCCGACGAGCCTCTCCCGGAGTTTGCAGTCCACCGAGGGAATGAAACAGAAGGAAACGAAAAGCAGGGTAGTCAATCTGAACAATCACCTTGTCCCTCTGAAGCCCTAATGAGGTGCTTGGTGGACCGTGCCGGGGTGTGAGGGCTTAGACTGGCACCAGAGGCTTCTTGGGAAGAAGAGGTGTTCACTTGGCTGGGTAGAGAGCTGGCTCGGATGGAACGGCCCCTGCCGCATCCAGAACCCCCGGGCCCCACGAGCCTGTGGGAGAGCCCACCACGCACACATTTCCACGGTGATTTCTCTGGCTGAAGCCCATCTGG
The DNA here is from genome assembly GCF_020740605.2 of Lemur catta. Lineage (NCBI taxonomy): Eukaryota > Metazoa > Chordata > Mammalia > Primates > Lemuridae > Lemur > Lemur catta. Next base: position 4,558,396 of record NC_059150.1, on the reverse strand, counting down.
GCAGGGATGGAAGCCAGGCGTGGCAACGCTGGGCATTCGCCTGTCACGCTGAGGAATCCGAACCGGTCACACAGGCTTGGCCACAGACCCTGGCTCGGCCCACCCCCTCAGCTCCCGTCTTGGCCTGGCCCTAATTCCCTGACCTTAAGCAGAACTCTAAGTGCTAGTCTAGAACAATTCCCTTCAGATCTGCCTCCTCCCCTCTTCCCTGGACCCAAGGCCCTGTCGCCAGAGAGCACTGGGCCACTAAGTGCCTTCTCCTGAGGTCAGGGCGGAGAGCCAGCGGTGGCCTGGGCTCCCTGTCCCCTCTGTGGGCCTGCCCCAGGGTCCTAAATTACAGAGCAGAGGAACAAACGGCAGCTTGCTAGAGGGGACTGTCCTGTATTAAAAGCCACTGACTCCATCTGGCTGGTCAGGTAGGACACAAAGGAGCCCTTCAGTTCCTGGCTTTTCTATTTCTTTCGGTCACTATTCCTGGCCCGCGAGTTGGACGGAATCATCCAGGGCTCAGAATAGCTCCTGGTGCCTGGAGCTCGAGAACCGTTCACCGAACGTGGAACGCTCAGAACAATGTACGAGAGCACGAGCAGCGGCTCTAACGACGCTTTACGGTTTAGAACTCGTTTAACTCTCATAGCACCGCCGGCGGAGGGCCTATGACCATTTTCCCATTTCGCAGAGGAGGAAACTGAGGCTGGGGCGGAGGGGGCGGGGCTTGCCGTCGCCTAGCAACAGGATCCGCCGAGCCGAAGCGGCCGCCCGGCTCCGCGCCGTCGTCGCTGGGGCTCGGGGTCCCCCTGCCGGCCGGAAACCGCGCGTGGGCGAGGAGCGGGGACGCGCCGGTCCCCACTGTCGCCGCCCCGGCTCCCGCCCCGGCCGCTAGGTGACGGCGCCCTGGACGCGCGGCGGAGCCGGGTCTGGGTTCAGGGGTAGAGCGACAGGCGGGCACGGCGCGAGGCCTGAGGTGACACGCTTGACCTGGCACGGTGGACCCGAGCAGGGGGAGCGGCCTCAGCCCTCCGCCTTCCCGCGTCTCTCCGCGCACCGGGACACACCTGCGGCGCGAAAGGCCGAGGGGGCCCGCAGCCTGCCGCCCGGCGGGAATGGACACACTCCGGTCCCCTGGTGCCCAGTCCAAAGGGCCGTGTCCCCGCAGCACTGCCGCTTCTCTTGTTTCCAAGCAAAATCCCCCAAACCAGCCCAAAGAAATGAGATCCCTCCTACCTGGAGAAATCTCCAGAGAAACGGACTTCCCAGCTTCCTTTACTTCCCTCCCCGCCACACCCAGCGGCTCCCGACCCTGGGAGCCAGGAAGGCCGAGTCAGACCCGTCTCGTTCCCAGCAGTAACCTCCGGCTGGGGGAGTGCGGTCTCCGCTGAGCTTGGAACTTTCCTTCATTCGATCCTCCTCAAAGGTTATGAGTTTGGTCTCTAGTGGCAAACAAATGTGGCATCAAATCTCACCCTGTCCCTTCTTAGTGTGTGACATTGTGCACATTACTTAACCAGGAAGCCCCGTTTTCTCACCTGTAAAATAGAAATTATACTTTCCTAGTGGGCTGTTGGGAGGAACCAATGGCATATTATAAAATCAGTAGCGCTGTGCCCTGCATATACTGAGTGTTTGGTAAACGTTAATAATAATTACTATTTTCGCAGTTACCTTTCCTACCCTAACACTTAACTAAAGACAAATGCGGAGAGGGGTACGGTAGGCAGGTAAGAGTTCTGGACAGAAAAGTGTGGAGTGTCCTTGTCCCATGCTTGAGACTTCTCCAACCTGGTCACCTCCTTGTGCTCCTACCCCCTGTCTTCAAGGGGAGGGGTGGCAGCTGCTTCCTCCTCTGCCCGTGCCCCCACCGAGCCAAAGACTGGCACAGCTGCTGGAATGGCCCAAATGCCTCGGGCTTAGGGCTAGGTAGGGGACAGCTGGGAGGGGGAAGAAGGACGTAGGGGCAGGACAGGGGCACCCTTCTCTCGCATTGTGTCCACTCACCTGCAGCTTCCTAAGCCTTTCAGCTCAGCCTAGGACCTCTGACCTCCCTCCTGCCCGGACTGGGGTTAGGGGAAGTCCCCCTCTTTCCCTTCCTTGTCTGCTGCCCTCTAGTTCCTCCTCCCCCGGCCCTGCTCCCTCTGCCGCCCACGTGCTGCCCAGCTGTTACTGCCCCTGAGCTGGGCACTCCACCCGCCTACACCACTCATGAATCGTCAGCATTCACACTCTGACCCCAGAGCCTCCACCTGTTCCCCTCGGTCTGAGCGTCAGGGCTGTGCCGCCCCATCTGTCGTCCTCCATCCAGGACTCAGCGCAGGAGCCCACACTTCAAAACCTCCGACTTCAACCGGCCAGGAGGGGGGGTGGCGAGGACTGGCTGAGAGGCAGGTTTGGGGGATCCTCATCTCCTGGAAGAGCTGGCGTTGTCCTCCCCTGTCCCAGGCCCAGCAGAACTGTCCCAAATAACCAACATTACAGCGTGAAAAAAGCACAAAGCCCACTCTTCCCAAAAGGACATTTGCATATTTAATAGTGTTCTCTTATTACATTCCATTTATTCATGGCCAGCCCCTAAATCAAGGGCTGGTCAGTGTACAATGGTAAACAGAAGAACACAACAGTGGCAAAAATTTAGAATTAATTCTTTATTATACAAGTAATATGTGAATACACTTTCCCTGACGAAAAGTGAAACCATTGCAGTTCAGGCTCAAGTCCAGACCCTTTCTCCGAAACACAGAGATGACCACGCTTACCAGTTTGTGTGTATATTTCCAGGCATTTTTCTGTATATTTGCATAATATGCGTATATATATTTGTATATATACACATGATATACATACAAATATTTATACAAATTATGTGTACCTATACAATATATAGAATACCATCATGAGGGTTTGGATTTTGTTATTTTTTACATGAATTGTAAACTACATAGTCTTCAGCTAAATTCACTTTTAAAAGTCTTATCTAAGCTGGTACAAATAGCTCTACATTCTCTTTAAACGCTACATAATATTCCTAACATGGACACATCGCGGTTTCTTTACCCGTCTCCCTACCAATACACATTTAAATTGCTTCTCACTTTCTCCCATTACAAACAGGGTCCCTGTCACAGGTTTGAGCCTTCTCCAACCTGGTCTTACCTGGTCCTATGTTCTTACCTTTGTGAACAAAAAGATGTATCATTTAACTGTTTTAAGGGTACAAAAATATCAAAAATATCCTTAGGAACATTTTATTACAAATTTTTAGTAATTTTTCTTTTCAAAAGCCTGGGTCCCACTAAGATGATTTCTGTATCCACTTAGGGACAAATTATTGCTCTAGGAAACAGCTGCAGCCAAGAAGGTAGGAGGAGATTAAAAATGTAAAGAGAGTGAAAGAAAGTGAATGGAGGGACCAAGAAAGAGAAAGAAGTCAAAGACCATGCTCATTAATATCACAGCACTCCTGCAACAGAGAAAAACTGGAACTGTCCAACGGAAAGGAAACAGTTAAGCAAAACTTGGCATAGTCATTCCATGGAATATTAAGCAGCCATTAAAATGATAATTATGGAGACTATGTAGGAGCATGGAAAATGCTTCTGATATTAAGTTAAAAAGTAAGACTACAAAATTAAAACTACATTAGGGTTGCAACTATGCAAAATGATGTGGGCACATAAAGATGGGAAGGAAATATAGACAAATGAAACCAATCTGATTTGCTGGAGTAGCAGAACTGTGGATGCACCATTATGACTGCTTACTTCCATTCATATTGCTATAATATTACTTGCACAATATGTGACTAATGTTAAAGTGAAATAGCAGTGGGTAGAGGGAAGGAAAAGAAAGTGAATAAAAGAGAAAGAGGAAAGAGAGGAAGGGAAGAAGAGCACAGAGGAAGAAATGAGAGGTCAGTTAACCTCTGTTGAGTGCTCATATGCTCTAGGCACATTCCAGGTGTTTCGCATGTACTCATTCATTCAAGCCTCACATCAAACCTGTAGGGTAATTTCTAGTGTTGTTCCCAATTCACGAAGGTTAAAACTGAGACACTGAGAAGTCTTAAGAGGCAAAGACTTGTACGTGGGGGAGCCTGGACTCCGAACCTGGCCGTCTGGCTTTAGCACTCTTACCCGATTTGTGGGCAAACTTGAGAATATCTAAATTACTGGGCACCAGCACTATCAGTGGGGCTTCATTTCAGGGAACTTATTAAGCCAAAAGTGAATTATGCTTACCAGGAAGTCTCAATTTTCCTAGAATTTTAGAAAGCACTGAGTAAATTCCAGAACCTGAAATGTCCTATTGTGTGGTCTAACTCTGGGCAATGTTTGGGTCCCTTTTCTTTTTTTCATGAAATGACTGAGACCAATGCTGAGAACTGTCGCAGGGATGTGAATCTGAAGCCTGCGTGGAGCTGTGTCCTAAGCCTACTCCGTGGCGCCATCTGTAAACACCTGTCCCTGTGGACTTCATTCACTTTCTCAAAATCGACCCACCTCTAGCACAGGCCTAGAAGAGGACACTTTTCCATAAATTATGTTAATCCAACTGCTTTTGCACTACTGCTCACAAACCATAAATTTTGTCAACTAGCTTCACTATTGTTATTAATTTTTAAAAGTTATGGGCTTCGGTTACGAGGTATAGCAGAGTCATTTACTGCTAATCCTCTCAGCAAAGACAACAAGAATTGGATAAAATATTTAAAACCTCTTTTTAAATGCATCAATAAACTGGAAAAGAATGAAAGGTAAATTCAGAAGCCTAAAATCATCAGAAAGCGGGCACCAAAAGAGAGAGGTAAGCATTGTACTGATAATATACATTTACAGTGAGCTCCAATTTTCACAAAACTTGCCAGGCACAGAAGATTTGACAATGGTGGGGAATCTAATAGGAAACCACGCCCCCAGCATAAACCCATAAACCTGGAATCCAAAAGCTACAATTCAGGATAAGGGTAAATTAAAAATAAATCAATATCCTACCTACCTGCCTCAAACCTGGCACTAAATAGAAGGAAGAAAAACATCTCCCAGCTAGCCCTTAATTACTACCAGGTAGCCCATGTGTAGGTTTCTTGCCCGAATTCATTCCATCTTGATGGTTCAAAAACTGAAAGCCAAGAGTTTGCTTTCTTGTGACCCTAGGCTGGTAGTACCCTCGGGTGCCTGGAAGTAGCAAATTAAAGATATTCCTCAGGGAAAAGAAAATATTCCTAGGCTGGGTGCGGTGGCTCATGCCTGTAATCCTAGCACTCTGGGAGGCCGAGGCGGGTGGATCATTTGAGCTCAGGAGTTCAAGACCAGCCTGAGCAAGAGCAAGACCCCATCTCTACTAAAAATACAAAGAAATTATATGGACAACTAAAATACATATAGAAAAAATTAGCCGGGCATGGTGGCGCATGCCTGTAGTCCCAGCTACTCTGGAGGCTGAGGCAGGAGGATTGCTTGAGCCCAGGAGTTTGAGGTTGCTGTGAGCTAGGCTGATGCCACCGCACTCTAGCCTGGGCAACAGAGTGAGACTCTGTCTCAAAAAAAAAAAGAAAGAAAATATTCCTTCAACTCAGGCATCAGAGAATTCCCACAGATACAGTTCTGAGAAACATGAGATTATAATTTTTTAAAAAATCTCAAAACACAAGGAAAAAAGACACCATGAGTGAGAGCCCACAGAGGAAAAACCAGAGAGCTGTGTGGTCCACATCACAGGGTAATTTTGCCCTCTGGGGGAGGAGAGGAGAATGGTGCCACCGGCATTTAGTGGGTAGAGGCCAGGGATGCTGGGAAACATCCTACAGTACACAGGACAGCCCTCGCACAAAGTCACCTGGCCTACTATGTCAGCCTAGTGCCAAGGCTGAGAAACTCTGTGATAGAAGAATCACCCTGCAAAGCTTCTATATTGGAACTATCAGGGGAAAAAAGTATAAGTATAAACTTAAAGAAACAAAAGAAGAAGTTTAAAATATGAGTAAAGAACACAGGAATATATTATCAAGCAGATTTGAAGAACCAAATAAAGTTTCTAAACATGGATTAAGGAAAACAATGGAAATAAAAAATTTAGTGGGACAACCATTTTGGAAAATAGCTTGGAGTTATCTAGTACAATTGAGGATATTCATAATCTGTGACCCAACAATTCAACTCCTAGTGTATGACCTGGAGAAACTCACTCATATGTGCTCCAATATACATATACAATGACGTTCGTGGCAGCATTGTTGAAAATAGTGCTCCCTCAAAAAAGGGAAAGATCTAACCCAAATATTCATCAAAAATAGAATGAAAAATTATAGTATATTCAGACAATAGAATACCTCACAGCAGTGAAAATAAATGAACCATAGATACAAACATAAATTAACCTTCAAATATAATGTTGAATGAAAGAAGCATACTCAAAATATGTATATAGTATCAAGTTAAAGGAAAATAAGTGAAAAAAACTGGATATAGCTGGTAAACCTATAAAGAAAAGCAAAGAAATGATTACATAAAAATCAGGGTGGTGATTATCACTGGTGAGAAAAGGGGTTAGAAATCAAGAAAGAACACATCGGGGTCTTCAGGGATACTGGTATTATTCTATTTCTAGGGTGGTTACTTGAGTATTTGTTTTATAATTATTAAATGGTACATTTATTTTTTTTGCACTTTTTTCGCTATTTTTTTGTAGAGACAGGGTCTCACTATATTGCTCAGGTTGGTCTCAAACACCTGGCCTCAAGCAATCCTCCCACCTTGGCCTTGGCCTCCAAAAGGTTTAGGATTACAGGTGTGAGCCACCATGCCTGGCCTTGTATCTTTTGCACTTTTCTGAATTATATTACAGTTTCCCAATTTAACAAATGTTTTTAAAGCAAAGTAGACATATTTAATGCTAGATTAGACAAAACCGAAGTGAGAGTTACTGTACCGGAATACATATCTGAAGAAACTATCCAGAATGCAGTTCAGAAAGACAAGGAGATGGAAAGTATGAAAGAAACATTAAATTAGAATTCTAGCAGGCAGGGGAGAAAGAAGGGGCAGAGGCAATATTTGAAGAATTATTATAACAGCTGAAAATTTCTCAGAACTGACAAATAGGTAACTGGTAACAGTCCACTAAAATTGAGAATACCAGCTAATCACAAGCAGTGTCAATAAAAAGTAATCCACACCTAGAACTTTCACAGTGAAACTTTCAGAATGTCTAAAATTATAAAAAAAACTAAAAAGAAAGAAAAATATTAAAAGTAGAAAGAAAAGATATATAAACTTCAAGTAAATGACAATTAGACTGATAGCTTTTTCAGCCATTGTGGAAGCTAGGGCACCGTGGAACCATGAATTTAATATGCTAAAGAAAAAATAACTCTCATCCTCAAATTGTTATACCTTGTGAATATCTTTCATGAAAGAAAGAGATGTGAAAAACATTAAATGAGTCATAAATTAAAGAGTAAATTATAATGAAAATTTAAAATATTTACAAAAGCTTAAAAACATTATATGTCAAATTTGTGAAATACAATTAAAGTCATACTTTAGAGGAAAGTCATAGTTTTAAATGCTTAGAAAATAAGACAAACTGAAAATTAATGTGTTGAACATTCAACTTAACAAATTCAAGAAAACAACAACAGATTAAACTCAAAGAAAGTAGAAGGAAAAAAATAAAGAACGAGAATTAATAAGATAGAAAACAATAGAGAGGATAAATACTGCCAAAAGTTAGTTTTTTGAAAAAGCTAATAAAATTAATAAAACTCTGGGAAGAGTGATCAAATAAAAAACAGAAGATAACAACTCAAAAATATTAAGAATGGAAAGGGGGGAACAAAATTATATAGGCTACAAGGATTTTAAAAATATAATAAGATGATATTAAGGAAAACTTTTGTGACAAAAAATTTGAAAATTTAGATGAAATGGAAAAATTCCTAGAAAAATATACCCTACCAAAACTAACTCAAGAAGAAAAACCTGAATAGTCTTAAAGAAATTAAGTCAGTAGTTCTACTAAAAATTCAAGAAACAAGTCATTCCAATCTTATGAAAACTCCTCCAGAAGCATAAAAAAGAAAAAACCCCACTCATTTTATGAATCTAACATAACCTTGATGCCAAAACCAGATCAAGAAAAGTGTGAGAACAGAATTTTACAGGCCATTCTACTCATAAATATAGATGCAAAATCTAAACAAAATAGTAGCAAACAAGATACAGCAACATATAAAAATGTACTACATCTTGACCAAGATGGGTTTATTCTGGGAATGAAAGTTGCTTTATCACTTTTTTGAAAAACATCAATTAATGTAATTCACCACATTAATGGATTAAAGGAGAAAAATCATCTCACTTGCTGCTGAAAAAAGTATTTGATTAAATATCCATTCATGCCAGAAACTCTTAGCAAACTAGAAGCAGAAGGATATTGACAAAAGACAGCTTTTAAAAACTCACATTATAGTTAATGTTGAATCCTTGAAAATCTGTCCTGTAAGATCAGGAGCAAGAAGAGCATGTACATTATCACCACATCGACCTGGAAGTTCTCAGCCAGTCACAGAAGGAGGAAAGAGGAAAGGCAGGAAGGGAGAGACGGTGGGAGAAAAATTATAAGCATTGATAAGGAGGAACCACAACTGTTCCGTTTCATGGATGATAAGATTATGTGGCAATTCCTAAAGATCCACAGATAAATGAGTAGAATAGATAGAAGCATTTGGCAAGGTTACTAGACACAAAATCAATATATAAAAATCAATTTCACTAAATCAATTTCATGGCCATGAACCAGCAAAAACACATAGAAAATGAAACCATTAAAACTATGGTCATTCAAAATAACATCAAAGCATGAGGTAACTAGGAATAGATCTAACAAAAGATGTACAAGATTTTTATGGAGAAATATGTAACTATTGAAAAGCATTAGAGGAGAATTCTTATTTCACGTGACAAACACTTGGGCAGGACCCACTACACATCAAGTGGTTCTAATGCTTTACAATTAGTAACCTATTAAATCCTCATAACCACCCCTATGAGAAAGGAACTATTATTATAGTCATCCCATTTCCAGATGAGGAAATGAGAAACTGTCCCAAAGTTACAAATTGACTGAGTGACAGAGCTGGAACTTGACCCCAGGAATTTTGGCTACAGAATCCATACTCTTACGTATTACATTGCCTCTTTTAAGGAGTTACATAAATGAAGAGAGACATCCTATTTATGGTTTGGAATACATAAAATTATAAAGATGTCAATTCTCTCCAAATTTTAGGGATATCAATTCTCTCCCAAATTAATCTGTAGTTTCAATGCAATTCCAATAAAAATCCCAGAGGGCGCCATAGGTTCGGGTGCAGCATCTCGCCAGATTTTGGGGTTCACTTGCAATGCAGGGAGCAAATCAAATCGCAGCTGTGACCCACGTGGATGCCCAGGACTGGACTTCCCCTTGATTAAGCACTTACGATGTTCCAGTCACTGATCTAGAAACTGGGATACAGGGATGAACGAGACAGACACAGTTGCTCAAAGAATTTAAATTGTACAGAGAATGTCCTTAGACCACAGAGACATTAAGCAAGATATCAGTAACAAAAAGATAACTAGAATATCGCCAAATGTTTGGAAATTAAACAACACACTTCTAAATTACTCAGAGATGATAGAAGAATTCAGAATAGAAATTAGAAAATATTGTGAACTAAATGATTATATAGACCCAAGATATCAAAATATGTGAGATGCGGCTAAAGCAGTGCTTAGAAAGAAATTTGTATTCATATATTAGAAATAAAGCAAGCCTAAAAATCAATAATCTAAGCATCCATCTCAAGAGCAAGTTAGACCCAAAGAAAATGCAACAGAGGGGATAATGAGAGGAAAGCATCAATCAATGAAATGGGGGCAAACCCATAGAATACAGAAAATCCACAAAGCCAAAAGTTGATTCTTCATAAAGAATAATCAAATTAATAAATATTTAGGAAAACTGATCAAAAACAAAACAGAGAAAACATATATCCCAACATTACAAATAAAAAAGGGATGTCACTACAAATCAGAACCTACATATGTTAAAAATATAAGAGGACATTATGAGCAACCGCCAGTACATTTGACATTTTTCACTAAGTAGAAAAATTCTTGAAACACAGTTACTAAAATTAACACTAAGAGAAATAAAAATTATAATTTGTCTTATTTCTAATGAAGGTATTAAATTTGTCATTTTAAGACTTCCCATGAAGAAAACTCTAGGCCTACATGAATTCCCAAGTGAACTCTTCTAAGTATTTAATGAAGAATTTGGCATAAATTTTATACAACCTCTTTGAGATAATGGGAAAAAAACACACTTGCCAATTTATTTTATGAGGATAGCATAATCACAGTACCAAAATCTGACAAAACTTTGTAAGAAAGGAAAATTACACATTGATCCCCCTAGAGAACATAGACGAAAATCCTGAACATCATATCAGCTAATCAAGTGCAGTGATATATAAAATTATATAGTAAAAGGATTTAGCATTTGAAAATCAATAAATGTAATTCACCATATTTACAGAACAAAGGAAGAAACAAAAAGAAAAGAATGTATGATCTCAATAGTTACAGAAAAGGCATTTGATAATATTCAGTACTCATTTATAGTAAAATCACTTCAAACACTAGAAATGGAAAGAAACTACATTAATCTGATTTTTAAAAGTATCTTTAAAAAAAAAAATCAAGGCCAGGCACCGTGGCTTGCACCTCTAATCCTAGCACTCTGGGAGTCCAAGGCAGGAGGATTGCTTGATCTCAGGAGTTTGAGACCAACCTGAACAAAAGTGAGACCCCTTCTCCACAAAAAATAGAAAAATTAGCCAGGCATGGTGGTGTCTGCCTGTAGTCCCAGCTACTCTGGAGGCTGAGACAGGGGGATCACTTGAGCCCAAGAGTTTAAAGTTGCAGTGAGCTATGATGCTATGATGACGCCACTACATACTATCCCGGGCGACAGAGCGAGACTCTGTCTCAAAAAATAAAAAAATCAAATGTCAGGATTAAATATACAAAGATTTACCCTTTGAAATCAGGAACAAGATAAAGATGTCTGCTATTATGACTTCAATTCAACTTATACTGGAGTCATAGCCAGTGCAAAAAGGCAATACATAATGAAAATCAATAAGAAATGTAAAAAGAAAAATCAGTCATTATTAGCCAATAACATGATTGTGAACATAAAATTTCTAAAAGAATTTATATTTAAACTATTAAAGTTTATAAGTACATTTATCAAAGTCACTGGATATAAGGTTAATATTAAAAAGTAATTATATTTCTATACACTAATAAACAATTTAAAAAGCAAAAATTTAAAGTCTCTTTCTCATATATATATATCAGTACCAAACAAATCATATACCTAGGAATAAATCTAATGAAAGATAAAATTCTCTACAAAGATGACTACAAGACATTACTAAGAGATATTATAGAAAATCTAAATAAATGGAGAGATACGCTAAGTACATGGATTAAAAGACTCAACACTGTGAAGATGTTAAACCTTCCCGAAATTCTAGCAGATTTCTTGTTTTGGTTGGGTTTGTTTGGTTGGCAACCTAGTTCTAAACAGAGAAGACAATCTTGAGGAAGAACAAAAAAATTGGTGCAAGGATAGACAGAAGAGAATATGGTCCAGAAATGCATATATATGTAGCAACCTGATTTATAGCAAAGATACCGCTGCAATGCAGTGGGAGAGTTGTAGTCTTTTCAATAAATTACATGGTATCAGTTGGATATCCATATGAAGGGGAAGAAAATAAACCTTCAATCCCCAACCTCACACCACATACAAAACACAGTTCTGCACATATAAAGACCTACATGTGAAAGGTAAAACAATAAATCTGGAAGAAAACAGAAAAAAATATCTTCATGACCTTGCAATAAACATTAACCCTAAAGGAAAAGAATGAAAAACTGGACTTTATTAAAATAAAAAATTTCTGTTCACCAAAAGACAACCTTACAGAGTCAAAAGGCAAACCAAAGTGAGAGAAGACATTTATAATTATGTATATACACAATGCATATATAATCATGTATATGTGCAATACATATATGCGCATGCACACACACATAAGACAAAAGACTACTATTGGGAATATCCAAGAAATTCCTACGATCAATAAGAAAATGATAAACGATCCAATAGAAAAATGAGCAAAATATTTGAACAGGAAATTCACAAACGAAGAAATCTGAATGACCAATAAACATCTGAAAAAATGCTCAACTTCATTTGTCATCAGGAATATTCAAATTTTAACACAAGTTATCATTTTATTTTCTCCAGATAAATGATAAAAAAAATCCAAATCTGACAATATTACTATCAGTGGGAGTGTAAATTGGTGCAATCCTCTTGGAAAACAACTTTTACATTATCTAGCAGCGTTTAAGATGCTCTGTGACTCAACAATTTCACTTCTATGTTTATATCCTAGAGCAACTCTTCCTCATAGGAAATCAAAAGAATGAAGCACTGCATCATAGTATCTAGGACTCCCAAACTGGGGGAAAAACTGCTTTCCATCAGCAAGAGGATTGAGTAATAATTTGATACAGTCACACAATGAAATTCTGCACTATACTGACAAGAAAGTGAATTGCAGCACACACAACACAGATGAAAGAAATTAGTCACAAAAGAACACATACACTTTAATTTCATTAAAAAATATTCAAAAGCATATCAAATCAAACAACATGTCATTTAGGGACAGAAATGTGATAAGTCTATAAAGGAAAGCAAGGAAATAATATTAGTACAAAACTAATGATGACAGTTACATCAGCTCGAGGGGGGAAAGTGGACGAGATCATTTGAAAGCAATACTGCCAATTTCTTTTTTTTTTTTTTTTTTGAGACAGAGTCTCACTTTGTTGCCCAGGCTAGAATGAGTGCCATGGCATCAGCCTAGCTCACAGCAACCTCAGACTCCTCGGCTTAAGGGATCCTACTGCCTCAGCCTCCCGAGTAGCTGGGACTACAGGCATGCACCACTATGCCTGGCTAATTTTCTCTATATAGATTTTTAGTTGGCCATATAATTTCTTTCTATTTTTTTTTAGTAGAGACGGGGTCTCGCTCTTGCTCAGGCTGGTCTCGAACTCCTGACCTCGAGTGATCCACCCGCCTCGGCCTCCCAGAGTGCTAGGATTACAGGCGTGAGCCACCGCGCCCGGCCTCAATGCTGCCATTTTCTTTCTTAAACCACATGGTGGGGATATGAGTGTTGTTGAATTGTTAATTTATACATTACAATCTATAAAGTTTCCTTTCTATTTAGTAAATCTGGTACGACAATTAAAACTTTACGTTTCACATACATACGAATTTCTGATCACCTGACTCAAGATGGAAAAAACATGGCTGCCCCTGAGCCGGGATCACTAATGGAGCAGACCACAGAGTCCTTGTCTCCGGAAAGCCCCTGAGGAATTGCTCCCCCTAAGAACAGGGAATGTTCCTGGCCATTCAGCTTATACAGCGTATTAGTTGGTTCAGGCTGCGATAACAAAACAGTATAAAATGGGTGGCTTAAACAACAGACATTTATTTATCTTCTCACAGTTCTGGAGGCTGGAATCTGAAGTCAGCATGCCGGCATGGTCAGGCTGTCATGAGGACTCTCTTTTTCCTGTGCCCCCACCTGGCCCTTCCCCAGGGTGTGCAATGCACGTGGACAGGGACAGAGAGGGAAGGAGAGAGCACACAAGCGCTCTGGTGTTTCTTCTTATAAGGCCACTAATCCCCACACTCACGACCTCATCTAACCCTAATTACCTTCCAAATGGCCCATGTCCAGATACGTCACATTGGGGGTTAGGGCTTCAGCACACGAAGGGGTGACACAAGCATTCAGTCCATAACACACAGCCACCCACATTAGCTAATCATCACTCTGGAAGGCTGCAAGGGGCTGAGGCACACAGGGCTTATGAAGAATACGTTTTCTTAGCGGGTAGGAAGGAGAGTGAAGAAAGATCTCGAGGATTCTCACCTCATCCCCCTAATAAGGTTGAAAATGCTTGGCTTTTGGGCTCATTCAAAACCCTCGGCTTCCAAGCCCCTTTGCTGTGAGTGGCGCCTGCCTCTCGGTCCCCTCGTGTTTTCCGTGCACGTTCCATCCGCCTCGCAGCTGCCGGCCCTGCCCAGCCAAGGCCGAGGAGGGAACACACCACTTCTGTGCAATTTCTCTAAATGGGCACTTCCTTCCAAGAAAACCGTTCCCCAGAGATTTCCTCGACATCCGCAGTGATGGAGAGTCCACGCGCAGGCTTGGGGCTGGGGGAGGCAGCACAGAAGGAAGAGCTTTAAATGCTAAAGCAGAGAAAACAAAACTCCTGCCAGAAGCAGAGGAAGATGGGGAGGGATGGAGGCAGGCATCTAGGAAGCTTCTGCTTTTGGTCTCAGTATTGGGGTTTCGCAGAACAGATGGCCGGGGTTATTTATAACTCGCAACAGGCAGAGTTGAGATCCGTGAAATGCAGGAGGCTTGGCTGAAAATGGTTGGAGCCAGGGTAGGGACAGAGACCTCCACAAGGACTCCCAGAACAACGCAGGGTTTGGGGTTATTTAGGGGCGAAGGGTAGCACCATGGGAAGGTTATGGTGCTCAAGCCCCATCCTCCAGACCGGAGGGGATGTCTCCAGAGAACCACTGCTTTCGGAATAATGGGAGTCCCATTAACAGTAATAAATAATGGCTAACATTTTATTAGCTGACTGAGTCCCAGGTACTAAGCTAAGCCCATTATTATCCCATTTGCAAAATGAGAAAAGTGAGGCTTGGTGAGGGTAAGTAACCAACCTGAGGCCCCCTATCTCTAAGCGCTGAAGCTCTCTCCCTGCTCTGTGTGGGAGGGGGGAGAGGGCCAAGCACCCCGACATCTCCCACTACGTCACATCAGACCTTTATCACCTAGCAGAGCCCAGATCACTAGGGGCAGAAAACTGAACAAGGAGGTTGATGGTGTTGGGGATGGGGACAGGGATCTGGAAGGATCCGGGGCTTGGCAGGCCTAGGAGAGGTACAAAAGGGAGGCTCTTTTGTGGTGTGTGTGTGTGTGTGTGTGTGTGTGTGTGTGTGTGTGTGTGTGTGTGTGTGTGTGTGGTGTATCGTGTACGTACACCTAAGTGATCACCCAGTTAAAGGTGGTGTGATGATATGTAGACGACATTAAATACTAGTTAGATGAATGTTTCCTGGCTCTTGAGGACAAGGCAGGCAGGCTGCTGAAGTCCAATGTGGCTTAATCCTCTCTACCATCTGTCACCTTAGGCAAGCACTTCCTCCTTAGTTCTCAGTTTCTCTTCTTTAAAATGAGACAATTGGCCTAAGATTCTTCCTAGCCCTGATAATTTATGCATCTGTGATTTCACCGTGTTTAGCAAGTATGGGGAGGGGAAGGTTGGAGATGTCAAAGGTCAGAGGTTGGCTACCATCCTCCAAGGCCAAGAGCCGGGCAGGACCTGGCAAGGACAGCCAGCAAGATCAAAGCGAAAGGAAGACGAGTCAGGTGGTGCTGTCTGCTCCCATCCCAAGCCCGGGAGCAGCATGTGCAGGGAGCGAGGCGCCGTGAGCGTGCCAACACCCACTCCCAGGGTGACAGGCACCCGTGCCAGGCACCCCCAGCAGTGGGTGGATGGAATGTTCAGAAATTCACGACTCCAGGAGTGAGGCTGTCTGTCTTGGAATAAACAAAGCTCCAGGCAACTTGCAGCTCACCAACTCCTCGGGCTGCCACAACCCTTTCGAAGGTCAAGGCGTCCATCCCCCTGACTCCATTTGTCTACAGTTCTATGCCCCTCTGAATGACATCTTTGTCTCTCCCTAAGGGATGCCATCAAGATTCAAAGGGTCAGTAATTCACCCCAGGTCATAGAGCACAAGGCTATGACATTCAGGTCCACCCAGAGAAGGAGAGGTGGCCCTGAACTCTCACTCTGTGCCATAGAGGGGACTTGTTTGATGACATGGGCTCCATCACTTGGCTCAGCTCATCAGTAAATACGTGGTAAGTTTCCACAATGTGCACCTGCTGAGTGTCTACTATATACACACTCTGAAGAGGAGTTGGTTACTGATGGAGAAGACTGTCCATTGACTCTGGCATGAGCCAGCCTGGGTCCTAATCCTGCCTCTACCTCCCATTAGTGCCACTAGCAAATTTCCTAACCATGACTCCCAGTCTGAAAATTCGTAATAACACTATCTCGTAGAATCGTTGTAGGGACTAAATAGTTAATGTGCCTAAAGCTTTTATCACAGTGCCCAGGAAACAGGAAGGTCCTAAATGGTGACATAACTGTTGACAACGACATGGTAGTGATGGTCACGTTGTTCCCCTGAGGCAATACTACTCTGTGCCCAGGGTACTTCCCCGACCATCCAACCCCTGCCAGGTGACACTGCTTGGAGAATGCAGCTGGCTCTGGGTTCAAGAATCCAAAAAAGCATTGCTTCTCACCTTCGGGCCAGGAAGGATGAGAGCTCACTCGCTGACAGAGAAACAGCCACATTCAGAAGTCCGGCGACAGCCTAGCAAGATGAAGAACAGGCGACCGGGACTCAGAAAACCCGACAGTGTGGCGGCAACAGCGCTGCTGAAACCCGGAGTGGGAGGACCTGGAGTTGGGGAACGGCAGCTTCCTGGGCTCCTATCCCAGACCCGTCCCCTGGCCCAGCGCCCGATGCCTCAACTTCCCCATCTGTACGTGCAGAGAGCAAAGCACGGGCTGAGCCGAGCACAGCTGGAAACCTGAGGTCAGGGCTGCGCCTCCACCGTGGGGAGCCGAGGGGGGGAGGATGGGGACCATGCGAGTCCGCGAACGTCGGGCCGCGTGGACTCCTTCAGTGGTCTGAGGGTAGCAGGCTGGGCGCTGCAGAAACAGGCTGCTGAGGAAAAGTCCCGGGGCCCGGGAAGCAAGCCCACCCAACCCCGCCCCTCCTACCGGGAGACCGTCTGTTTTCTGAGGCAGAAGAGCAAACGGGCCCTGCCTCGGCCGGCCAAGCCCCCGCGGAAAGGGGAATGCAGACAGGCAGTGTGGCTCGGAGCACCGGGGCCTGAGGGTGGAACGCACTGTTCCCACAGCCCGCTATGCAGGGAACGTGGCAGATGGAACGGCCCCGACTCCAGGGAAACATTTGGTTCCTTGTCTCACACCGACTGGTTGGAGAGGGTGGTGAGGAGGGCCTGACGATGGACACACAGAGGGAAAGGTCGGGTAAGGGCAAGGATGCCAAGCCAGGAAGCTGAGCAAAAATGTCCCAGGATCCTTCCAGAGGCTGTGAGCAGGTAGTGACAGAATGCTGACACTGGAAAGAACTTTCTAGAACACTGAATCCCATTCCCTTCATCTCTAGGGGCCCTGTTCTGAGCACCGAGAGGCAAGCAAACCAGGAAATTCAGAGCCTGGGGGGTAGACACAGTCCCTCTCTAATGGTGGAGATAGTCCCTGCCCTCAGGAAGCCCCCACTCTTTAGGGGAGATGCCACCTCTCTTCCCCAGAGAGCTCCCAGGCTAACAGAGTGATAGAAGAAACACTTCTGCTCTCAGGAAACTCAGGCCACTTACAGAAGTCAGCACTGTGCGGTGGACAGAGGCCGTGGAGTCAGAGAGACGTGAATTCCACTTCATAGCTGTGTGATTTGGGGCAAGTTTCTTAACTTCTCTGAGTCTCGGGTTTCTCCTTTGTAAAATGGGGAGCCCGTCATCTACTCCACAAACTTGTGAGAAGTGCGTGAGGTTCTCAGCACAGCAGAGACTCAGGAAATACTAGCTTCCAATTCTCAGGGTCACATAGGGGTTGATGGCAGAGCTAGAACTAAAATCCAGACACCCCAACTCACGACCCAGTGAGTTGTATCACAGTCCTCATTCCAGCTAGAGAAAAGAGTCAAAGAAAAAACATGCCTGTGACGTGCCCTGGAGGGCAGGGTAGGGAGGAGCAGGGAGGGGTGATGCGGTGTTAGAAGGGATTTTCTCATGACCGAAGCACGGGAATGCATTACCAAGGGTTCCATTTTGGGAGCTTATTTAAGTATGTGCCTGGGATGGATTAAAGGCTGGGAAGGAACTAAATGTCATCTCGATGACCTGTTCAACCCACAGATGCTAGAATTCAATTTACCAGAGGCAGGGCCGGTTATACCACTCCCTAAATACCCCTAAGGAGAGGAAAGGAATATGCATTCTTTCACTCAACCAACATTTATTGAACACATGATATGCCCAGGGAAATAGGTTTTCTTATTATCATTTTGCCCATGAGGAGAGGAAGGTTCCAAGATATTAAATGAAGCCAGCAAGTGGCAGAGCCAGGATTCAATGCCATCTCAGTCTGCTCTCTGCCCAGTGCCACACTGTGTCTCCTGTCTTCTGATGGAGAGAACGGAGTAGGATTGTGCTCAGGCTGAACCTCCTCCGAGGAGTAGTGTGCATGGTCAGAAGGGTCTTAGGATGGCCCAGTTTGCCCCTTCCTGGGGACAGAAGTAGCTCTTGGAAGCTGCCTTGGTACCTCGTTCCTCGAACTGCCCAGCTCTCTCTGGGGGTCACCGTGCCTAGGTAGGAATCTCTGTTTAGGATCCCATGGCTCCCTCACTGGGGCCTGATCTCTCCACAGGGCAGAGCCTCCAGGGCCCCTTCCAACATCATCCTCCCTGCCCAGAGCCCCACTGGGCCTCCCATATTCACAGCCCTGTCTGAGCACTGAAAGGCAGACAAACAAGGAAATTCAGAACCTGAGGGGCAGACACAGTCCTGTCAACTGGTGGAGACACAGTCCCTGCCCTCAGGGAGCCCCCACTATTTAGAGGAGATGCAGGCCCTCTCCCCTAGAGAGCTCCCAGGATAATAGAGTGATAGAAGAAACACTTATGCTCTCAGGAAATTCCCAGTCTGATGGAGGAGACACGGGCAGAAGAATGTAGATTCAGTAATAATAAGGGAGCCAATTCTTATTTTGTGCCAGATACTTTATAAATATGAACTCATGTAATCTATACAAAAATCCTGTGAGACAAGTCCTATTTTTATCCTTATTAAACAGATGAAGAAATTGAGGATGTCATGGTCTGAATGTGTCCCCCAAAGTTCATGTGTTGGAAACTTAATCCACAATGCAACAATGTTGGCAGGTGGGGTCTAATAAGAGGTGATTAGGTCACAAATAGGTCATTAGGCTCTGCCTCATGAATGGAGTAGTGTCGTTATATGGGAGGGGTTAGTTGCCACGAGAGTGGGTTGCTGTAAAGTGAGTTTGGCCCCCTCTTACTCTCACTGTCACCCTTTCTTGCCCTTCCACCTCCCCTCATGGGAGGATGCAGCACAAAGGCCCTTGCAAGATGCCAATGCCATATTGTTGGACTTCCCAGCCTCCAGAACCACGAGCCAAATAAATTTCTGTTCATTATAAATCACTCAGTCTGTGGTACTCTGTTATAGCAGCGTAAAATGGACTAAGACAGAGGAACAGAGAGGTAAAATCACTTACATAAAATCACAAAGCTAGAAAGTGATAATTCCAGGATTTAAAATATAGGCAGTCTGGCTCAAGGATCTGTCAAACAAAGCATAAAGAGAAAGCAAAACCTCTGGCAGTGCTGGACAGTCTAGGGATATTCTGGCTACCAGTGGACTCCAGGTGACCAGCAACAGTTTGGTCTGAGAAGGCTGCCTGAGGAGCACAGGGTCTTGGGTCTTGCGTGGAGCTCAAGGTCCGGGGATAAGGGTCCAGACAGACCTGTAGCAGAAAGCAGGCCTGGGGTGGAGGACCAGGGAGCAGAAGTCAGAGCAGTGGGATGAGATCCCTAGAGGAAGAAGGTCAGCAGAGTTTGTGTGGAGTTTGGATTGAGCACCTGAGAAAAGCCAGTGAGCCTGCCAAGGAGAGAGCTCACTGGGGACAGAGGAGCCTCACAACAGAGATATGTGGGTGGAGAAGAACACAAGGGAACATCCAGTGGGAGACTTTCCATGGGGAAGACTCTCGAGCACCAAGCCTGGGGGTGAGATCGCAGGTGAGAAGTTGGAGAGGAGGCAAGAAGCACATTAACAGCACACGCCCCTCACACACACCTCATACCCAACAGGGCACTCAGCATAGCTCTCTGTGGAGCACCCAACTTGAATGCTCCAACTA
The DNA here is from genome assembly GCF_020740605.2 of Lemur catta. Classification (NCBI taxonomy): domain Eukaryota; kingdom Metazoa; phylum Chordata; class Mammalia; order Primates; family Lemuridae; genus Lemur; species Lemur catta. Next base: position 4,538,183 of record NC_059150.1, on the reverse strand, counting down.
GCTGACTGTAGAATAACATACTGATCATGAACTTGGCTTTGGCATGAGACAGAACTGAGTTCTGCTCCTAGTTTTACAACCTACCAGCTGCCTCTCTGAGCTCTGGGCACTCATCTGCAAGATAGTGATAATCATAATGACCTTATGGCATTATTGTGAGAATTAAAGGAGACAAAGTTTATGTAGCACTTAGCACAGAGCCCTACTTTCATTTAACTCAATAAGTGGTGACCTATGGGTTATATAGACGTTTAATTTCCAAATATTTGGGGATTTTCCAGAAATTTCTATTACTGATTTCTAATTTAATTCCACTGTGGTAAGAGTGGAATTAAAGAGCATAAACATCCTGCTTTTTATGACCAATATTTTTAAATGTGCTGAGGCTTTTTTATAGCCCAGCATAGGAAGTTGGTGTATGTTCCATGTGCTCTTGAAAAAAAATGAGTATTCTGTTATTGTTGGGTGTACTATCCTACAAATGTCAATTGTTAAAATTGATTGATAGAGTTGAAGACTTCTGTTTCCACATGGATTTCATCTACTTGTTCTATGACTTACTAAGTGAGAGGAGTATTGAAATCTCTAACTAAATTTTGGATTTGTCTGTTTCTCCTTTCACTTTTGTCAGTTTTTGCTTCATGGATTTTGAAGGTCTGGTTTTAGACCTACATCTGCATATAGATGTAGAACTAATATGTCTTATTGATAAATGGACCCCTTTATCATTATGTAATATTCCTCTTTATCCCTGGCAATATTCCTTATTCTGAAATCTACTGTTTCTGATATTAATATAGCTACTCTAGGTTTCTTATGATTAGTGTTTGCATGGCATATATTTTTTCTATCCTTTTCCTTTTCCTTTTAACTATCTATGTCTTTATGTGTAAACTTAACTTCTTGCAAACAGCCTACAGGTGGATCTTGATCTTTAAATTCAGTCTATTTATATTTGATTCAGTCATAGATATGGTTAGGTTTAAATCTACCATCTTGCTAATTGTTTTCAATTTGTCCCATCTTCTCTTTGATCTTTTTTCGCTTCTTTTCCTGTCTTCTTCTAGAATAACTGAGCATTTAAAAATACTCCAGTTTATCTCCAATATTGGCTTATTAACTGTACCTCTATGTTTTACTTTTCAGTTGTTGGTCTAGTGTTAACAACATGCATCTTTAACTTATAACAGTCTACCCTCAAATAATATTATACACTTCACATATAATGTGAGAAACTTATAACAGTATACTTCTATTTTCCACCTCTCATTCTTCTTCCTATTGTCATACATTTTATTTCTACGTATGTTGTAAACCCCACAACACATTATTTTTGCTTTAAATAGGCAACTCCTTTTGAAAGAAATTTTAAAGTGAGGGAGAACAGTCTTTTTATGTTTACCTACATGTTTGCCACTTCTGGTGCCTATCATTCCTTTATGTAAATCTAAGTTCCTACCTTATATCATTTTCCTCCTGCCTAAAAAATTTCCTTTAATATTTCTTGTATTGAAGAGCTGCTAGTGATAAATTCCACCAGCATCTCTTTGTCTTAAAAAGTCTTTATTTTACCTTCATTCTTGAAATATGTCTTCATTGTATATAAAATTCTTCATTGACAGGTTTTCTTTTTTTCCAGAACTTTAAAAATGTTCTATTGTCTTCTGGACTTCATAGTATCTGATGAGAAATAAGCAGTTTTCTTACCTTTGTTCCTCTATATATAATGTGGCTCTCTTTTTCTCTAGCTGCTTTTAAAATTTTATGTTTATCAGTGGTTTTCAGCAATTTGATTATGATTATGATGGGTCTTGGTGTGGTTTTCTTTGTGTTTATACTTTTGGGGGTTTATGGAATAATTTAGATCTGTGAGTTTATAGTTTTTATTAAATTTGGAAAATATATAGCCACTATTTCTTCTAATATTTTTCTGCCACTTTCTGGGACTTCAATTATATGTTTCTTAGTCCATTTGGTATGGTATTATCCCATGGGTCACCAAAGATCTTTTGGTTTGGTTTTGTTTTTTGGTATTTTTTTCTCTGTATTTCATTTTGGATAGATTCTATTGCTTTATGTTCAGATTCAATGAACTTTTTCCCTGCAATATCTAGTCTGCTATTAATCTCTTATTGACTATTTGTGTCCTATTCAAATTCATATGTTGAAGCCCTAACCCCCAATGTGATGGTGTTTGGAGATGGGGCCTTAGGGAGATAATTAGGTCATGAGGGAGGGGTCCTGGTCTGATGGGATTAGTGCCCTTATAAGAAGAGATACTGTAGACCTTAATACCTTGATAGTTTTCTCTCTCTCCCCCTACCCAACCCATTCACACACCAAGGAAAGGCCATATAAGCATGAAAGTGTACATCTGCAAGCCAGAAGAGAGCCCTCAATAGAATCTGACCATGCTGGCACCCTGATCTCAGACTTCCAGCCTCCAGAACTGTGAGAAAATAAATGTCTATTGCTTAAGCCACCCAGCCTATGGTATTTTGTTATGGCAGTCCAGGTAGTCTAATACATAATACTATCCAGTGAAATTTTGATTCCTTTCTGTATCTTCCAATTCTCTCTTAATTATGTTCATGTTTTTCTTTAAATTCTTGAGCATATTGGGCATATTTATAATGGCTATTTTAACAGTCCTATCTACTAATTCTATCATCCCTATCATTTTTGGGTATATTTCTATATTTCAATTAATTGATTTTTCTCCTGATTGTGGGTCACATTTTTGCCAGCTTCTTTGCTGTCTACTAATTTTTGATTGGATTATTGGCATTGTGAATTATAAATAACTGAGTGTTATATGTTATTATAATCCTTTTAAAAAGTATTGGAATTTGGGGGCATGCAGTTACATTAATTTGATGTTTTTAAGGCTTGTTTTTAAACTTTTGAAGGCAGATCTAGAGTAGCCTTTACTGTATTACTAAGGTGTGACCCTTTTGTGATCTCTGTTAAATGTCCCATATCTCCAATGAGGCTTTCACTCTGGTTAGTGGAACTGAAAAAATTCCTAGCCCCATGTGAGTCTAGGAATCACTGAGATGAAAAAGAAAGCAGGGATTGTGGGACCTGTTGAATGATTGGATGTGGAAGGATAAGAAATGAAGAGACATTACTGAGTGGCTGGTAGCATCAGTCACCAATAAGGGGAATTCTGGAATCGGGGAGAGAGTGAAAGCACTCCATATCAGATATATTTAATTTTAAGACCCTGCAAGACACGTAGGTGGAGATGTCTACCAGAACCTTGGATATGTGATCTGCAGCTTGGAGAAAAGATAAAGGCTGGAGTAGAGACTCAGGAGTAGTCAATACATAACAGTTAAGGGCAGCTAACATTTGCCAAGCATTTACACATGGTATTTGAACCTAGGTGAAAGAATGATATCACAAAGGGAGATTGTAGAAAAGAGGACTAAAAATAGAAAATCGAGAGATTTCTTAAAGGGTGGGCAGAGGTGGGACACATGAAGAGAAAGAAGAAGAGAGGGGAGAGGGAAGAAAGAAGAGAGGAGGAGAAATAGTGAGAAAAATCAGAGAAGAACCAGGAGGTGGAGGGGACATGGGAGCTAAGAGAACAGAGAGTTTCACGAAGGGCATTGCCAACATTGTCACAGGACACGGACCAGTCAAGTAAGATTGAAACTGAGAAAAATCTCCTGGAGTTGGCACCAGGTGAGGGGTCTCTGGTGATCATGGGAGAAGCAGTTTTAGTGACCCAGGGACAGTGAAAACCATTAAGTAGACAAGTGAAGGGGAAGTAAGGAAGTGGAAAGAGTAAGTGTAAACTCCTCTTTCTGGAAATTTGGTGAAGAAGGGAAGGTTAGTGATAGAGCCATAGCTGAGGGGGTTATGTAAAAAACGGAGGGATTTTTTTGATGGGAGAGACTTCAACATGTCTATGGGCTCATAGAAAATGTCAGCAGGCAGGGACAATGGAACAAAGTCCCTGGAGGGTATCAGAGTCCTAGGATCAATAGCAGTGGAAGAGCCCCCCAGGCTCTACAGTCAATAGGTGGTAAGTTACTTATGGTTGGTGGGGGAGACATTATTTGTCACCCCCATTTTAAAGATAGAAAAATGAAACCCACAGAAGGAAGAGACTTATCTCAAATCACACAGGTTGGGACATGGCAGAAGAGATCCTACCCCCTACCCCAGCTACCAGACTAGAGCCTCGGCCACCCCTGCAGACACCTAGGAAAAGTGGGACGTCTGAGTCCAGAGAGGGGAATGCAGGGAGGGTCTTAGGGCACATTCTGGGAAGGGGTGGCTGCTGGGAAAGGGGTTGGGAGGAGAGAACAGAGAGGGAGGAAAGCAAAGGCATCTCCACCCAGGCAGCAGCTGCTCCCAAATATGTCACAACTTGTCAAAGAGGCAGAAATAGCAGCAGCCCAGTGAATGGAAGGGGGGTGGCATGCTAGGGCTTTTGAACCCACAGAGAGGGTGGAAGGGGGGGTGTAGCAGGGAAGAGGGACAGGTAGGGGCTGAGTCCAGAGGTGAGCATGACAAATACATGCCAGGCAATGGGTCCGGAGAACCATCTGGCTTGGGGTTGGGTGTGGGAGCGCAAGTGGAGCTTGGAAAGGGACACAATGTCTCCAGGAAACCCTCTGTGATCGTATTAGTCCACTCTTTAGGACTAGACCTGGTTCAAACAGCCCTCAAAACGGTCCTCCTACCCTGGCTCCATGAGCACTTTCTGCAGACCACAGCAGAGTCAGGAAAAAGGGGCCGTTGGGGTCATTCAGTCCAGCATCTTGATTTACTGATGGGAAATCGAGAACCGGAGAGGCGACGGGTCAGCCACAGGCCCTGATCCCTCCTCCAGGCCCCTCTTCTACTTCCCCGCAGCTTCCTGGCAGTATTTGTCCTACCTGGGGACTAAAGGCCCTGTTCTCACAGGAACATGGGACACTCACAGGAAACTCCCCCTTTCCATAGTTCCAAAGACCCCACAAGAGCCAGCACCCACATTCGCACAGCCACGCACTCCGAGGAGCCCTGTGCTGGGTATTTTGTCTCCACCAATCACTTCCCCTTGACCCCCACTGACTCTCTTCAGACCCAACCCCCCACCTCCAGCCCACACCTTCCCACACCCAAAGCCAGAGATTCTTGAAGAATGATCCTGGCTCTGAGCTTCAGATTCCAGGCAGGGCCGGGATTTCCCAGCGGTTATCCGATGCCCAGTCCTCTATGGAAACAATGTGAGGCTGCGGAGGCCTGGGGCCCTCCCCCTCCTCACTTCTCAGCCCTGGTCTCATCGGCCTCCAAGCCTCTCCAGCCTCCATCCCTCAGGGCTCCCTGGCGTCTCCAGCCCCCTGTCTCTCACACCTCACCTGTACCTTCTCTCCTCTCTCCATCAGCACTTCTCCTGGCGGCTCCTGAACTCTCCACGCCCCCCACTGCCTCCCTCCCTGTGGCCCCAGGCCCACCTGCAAAACATGTACTCACTGGCTACAACCTTCCTCACCTGCTGGCCTCAGGGAGGAAGAGGAGGCACCTGGATTCAGCCCCGAGGCCTGGCCAAGAGCTGACTCCCTTCACACTTCTGACATTCATCATCTGTGCACCCTTGAGCAAGTCACTTCCCATCTCTGGGCCTCTGTTTCCCCATGTGTAGAGGAAAGAAGGTGGACAAGCCGATCCTGGACTGTCTTGCAGCTCTGACACTCCATGATACTGTAAACTGTTCTCACCCTGCTGCAAAGCTACTGCCCCACAAATAATCAATGCTATTTGCGGGTCATGTTTAAGCATCTAGGTCCTATTGAAATGCACAAGCATTTGCCACCCAGCCCCCCACCTAGTCCTCATCAATAATTCCCAGAAACCAGCGTAGGAAAACAAATGGTGGGACCTATTTGGAGAAGCCAGAGGCTCCCACCCTTTCAGATTCTTCTTCTTCTTGCTCCTCTACTCCTAAGCACAGGAGACTCCAGAATGAAAAACTTGCTTTGATTTTCGCAAAGCAACCTGGCAGCTCAGATCAGCCCACCTTCAAGGTCAGCAGGGACTGGAATATGCTGGAAACCATGGAGCTGTGCCTGGGTTCGCAGCAGAAGGGGAGGGAAGAAGCCGAGAGCAGGTGAAGGGGATTTCTGAGCATTTGAAATCCAGACGCTACCATGCAAATGACATCAGCCCAGCATGCAAATAGACAGAGTCCAGTTGAGACAGTCAGGGAGGAGGAGCCGGGAGCCCGGGAGCCCCAGTGGAGGGTAAGGGCTTCCTCTGGGGGAGCAGGGCTGCTGGAGGAGAAGGCTACAGTCAGGGCAGGGGGCCCTGTGTGCCCAAGCCAGCAGGGGTGGGGATTAGGGCCGGACGCCCTGCTGTCAGGTTAGAGCTGATGGATCGCCACTGGTGGCGGAGCACAAAGGCCGTTCTGTGCTTGGCACCAATGTGTTCCCATCCATCAGAGGGCAGCTTGCAGGGGTGGAGGCGTGTGCAGGGGGAGGAAGACCAAGCCTCTAGATGAGGCCTCTCCACATCTCAGTTCGGAGAGAACAATTCCCGCCGTCGGGATTTTGAGAGGTCAAAGGCACCTGGGTCACTCTATCTTCTTGGTCCTGGGAGGGTCTGTGCCTCACAGCTGGACCCCGACATGGTCCCCAAGTCACCTCACTCAGACACACACATCTACAGACGGGTTCATGGAAACCCAGACTCACAAGGTCACCCTAACCTCCCAGCCCTGCTCTCATGACACAGACACAAGGCCGACCTCACACCAGCGGCTTCTTGCAGACAGGAGCTGAGTCTATTCACCGCTCCCGCCTCGGTCTGGTCCCAGAGGGCCTGGCACAGGCGGGTTCTCAGTAAGTACGTGTTAAGCAGATGGAGCGAATGAATAAGTTCCTCCTCTGGATTATATTGGCACTTTTTCTAGCCTATTCTTATCACCTAACACCTCTTACCTTGATTAGATGACTCAAGTACCATCTTCCTCACTCAGCGGTGAGTGCGTTGAAGGCAAGGAAGTCATGTCTTACCCACGTTGGTGACCCCAGCACCTGGCACAAGGGCTCAGTCGTTTCTTGACTGAAAGGATGAACGAGTGGACAAGCACACCTGGGGCCGAGCCAGGTTTTGCCGCCTCCATTCCTGCCCCGTGGTCCCCAGGGGGCGATGAGGACAGCCTGCGGGGAGGGCTGGGGGGCTGGGGCTGGCGGCCTCACAGGTAGGAGGGAAGACAAAGCAAGGAAGGGACTGATGTTTATTGGGTGTTTGCGTGTGCCAAGTGCACTTCCATTTAGTACGGCCACCAGTCCCCTGTCACGTGTGCACACACCATCCCTTGCCCGCCTGAGACCTGCATCCTCTCCTCTGAGTAGGTTGCTCGGACCTTCGTCATCTCACTCCTGGATTACTGTCACGCTCTTCTTTGTGGTCTCCTGCCTGGGCTTCCAAGTTCCTCCCGACTCCCGTTTCCGCAGGCTTGTCTCCCATCACCCCCTGACCTGAACCCGAGCTCTATGTAAACCGCCTGCCCAATGCCCACGTTCCCGCCTCTCCTCTCCTCATCCAAATCCCACCTGCTCTGCGAGACCTGGCCCGGTGTGCTCCCTGTCCCCAAGCCCTCCGCCATCTCTTAAACTCCTGGAGCAGTCTTTTGAGGAGCCCACTCCTTTGCAGTTGATCACAGACCTCGCCATTACGGCAGAATTAACATAGCTCTCCCCCGCCTTGCAATTCAGCTTTCGCATCTGGTCTGTGCTCACCAACTAGGTATTACGGTTCTGGAAACCATCACAGAACAAGCCAGTCTGCTTCCATTTTAGAGGAAGAAAACATATCGTTTAGGGGTAAGTCAGACTGGATCCTGAAAGGACAAAACATGCACAGTCTGGGTTTCTATAATAGCTTCAACATCACTCCTTTTCTCAGGGCTCATAGGATTGGAGTGTAAACTGAGGCCCGGGTTTTTTTGTTGTTGTTGTTTTTTGTTTTTGTTTTTGCAGGGGGATGTGTTAGCAATAGAGACTCTGCTTCAGGCCAGCTGGTTGTGGGTAAAGCAAGGTTTAGAGTCCACAGTATCCAAGCTGCCAAGTCCCATCATGCTGGCAAGGCCAGGAACCAAATTGAGACCTCACTGCACCCCCTCAACGTGCTTGGGGTTCTTTTATTGTCCAGCTATGTCCCCTCCTCACCTCTGTTTCCTACTCCAAAAGGTCACCACAATTTTCGTGGCTCCTCACTGTGGATAATAGGAAGGAAAGCTGCTCTTCAAACACTGTGAGAGCTCACCCCCTGTGGAGTCTTCCCCGAGTCCCCAGGACGGTTCCTTTTCCCCGTAGTGTTCTTGCCACTGTCTTGGACGTATCAGCTTCATCTGCTATAGGAAGAGGGACAGCAGGACAGATCAGACTTAGTCCGTGGGAACCTATAGAAAAATCTGGGACCAAAGGGAGCAGACCGCAGCTCAAAGCCCAGAAGCACCCCTGAACCTGCACATCAATGGAGCGGACTGTCTCGTGACATCAACAGAAGCTGGACAATGGGCACTGGGAAGGAGATGCTGACATAGGGCGTTGGGTAGAATAAGGTGACCATCATGGTGTACTAGATGGTAAGGTCAAGGGTAGGGACCCCGGCTTGGGCATCCCTGTAATCCCCAGCCCTAAGACTGAGCCTGGTTACTGCTGGCGTGTGGGGCCCGCACACTGCATTGAGAGGAATCGGTCCTCGCAGACCCCAAGTCCTCAACTGAGAGGTGACCATGGACTGAGAGGCCTGAAGATTAAATAATCCTCTTCCACCTGACGTTTGAGACCTGCATGATATGTGCACAGCTGATGGCTCAGACAGGAAGTGGCAGAACAACCGAGCCAGGTGGTCCAGGAGAGGGGGGAATTAAACTGAATTTGAAGGTCTCTGTCTGTCTCCTCTCCTGCCCCACCCACAGTGAGGAGTCAGGAAAATTCTGGTGTCTAAATGGGGCAGGAAACAGAGTTGAGATGACATGGAAGGACAGATAAAGGTCCAGAGTGAGAGAGGGAAGAGACAGAGGGCTTCACAGAGCTTGACCCTGCCACCGTGGGGAAGGTGGCAATGTGTAGGCCATGATTCTAATCTTCTGACCACAACCAGCTGCGTTAAAGAGATAACTTTCCCTGATCCCTGCCCCCAAACAAACCCCCCCTAAATTTCTCTTGCTTCAATTTACCCTCCGTTACATGAGACCTCAGAGAACATACGAGTCAGAGTTGCTTTGGAAACTAGGAAGTTGAATCCATATAGCCCTCTGAGTCTCAACCCCTCTTAGCCCTGGACATTGAGTACCCACGAATGTCCCCAAATTGAAACAGTCTCGTTCTTTGGGGAGGGAGGTCTTTAAAAGAGTCTCCTCTGACTGGTACGGTGTGGTTAAGGCGCTGTCAGCAAGCAGGGAGATGGATAAGTTAACTCTTAAGGCCTCTTCCAGCCTAAGCCTGCCCCTTCCTTGTGCCCTCCCCACCCCCCCTTCTTTGGGACTAGCAAGTTGAGCGCAGTTGGCCGCCCGGCTAGGAGTAATTGAAAGGAGCAGATGAGAGGGGAATGTGTTCTCCCCAACCTCCCCTGCCCCACAGGGGCTGCCGAGAAATGAAAACTAATCAAATTACACCCAACAGCCTCCCGACCCGTGCACAGGAGCCGGCCGGCCAGGGGCGGGCGGGCTGGGCGCGGTGGGGGCCGTGGGGGAGAGGGAAGGGGAATCACATCTAATCCACTCGAAACGTCTTGATGTGCAGCAACAGCTTAGAGGGGGGCTCAGGTTTCTGTGGCGTTGGCTATATTTATCTCTGGTTCCATGCCAGCGGGGAGGGTTTAAATGGCACCCAGCAGTTGGCGTGAGGGGCTGCAGGAGCTCGGGGGCCGGTGGCAGGAACAAGTCTTTTCCGACCCCATGGAGCTGTACGAGACATCCCCCTACTTCTACCAGGAACCCCGCTTCTATGATGGGGAAAACTACCTGCCCGTCCACCTCCAGGGCTTTGAGCCGCCGGGCTACGAGCGGACTGAGCTCAGCCTGAGCCCCGAGGCCCGAGGGCCCCTCGAGGACAAGGGGCTGGGGACCCCCGAGCACTGTCCGGGCCAGTGCCTGCCGTGGGCGTGTAAGGTGTGCAAGAGGAAGTCGGTATCCGTGGACCGGCGGCGGGCGGCCACGCTGAGGGAGAAGCGCAGGCTCAAGAAGGTGAACGAGGCCTTCGAGGCCCTGAAGAGGAGCACCCTGCTCAACCCCAACCAGCGGCTGCCCAAGGTGGAGATCCTGCGCAGCGCCATCCAGTACATCGAGCGCCTGCAGGCGCTGCTCAGCTCGCTCAACCAGGAGGAGCGCGACCTCCGCTACCGGGGCGGGGCCGGGCCGCAGCCGGGGGTAAGTGGCCGTCCCCCCCCTGCCCGGAGGGAGACACCTGGACAGCCCCCCGTGCGCACGGAGGGGCTCGGTCGGGTTGAAGCAGGTGCCAGGCGGGCCTTAGGGGGCTGCGGGACCCCGTCCTTTGCCAGAGCTGGGCTGTCCTGCTCACTCCTGTGTCCTGTGTTCTCTCCAGACAAGAGCAAGGCAGACGGGGTGGGGACCGGGTGGCACAGGACTGAAGAAGGGCTCCGGGGGCCACTCCACAGTCAGCCCGGGTGGGGGTAGCGATTAATCCAGCGCTTGAGTCAGAGCCTAAGAGGCCAGGCCAAGTCCCCACCCCATCCTGGGTGTGGCTGAGTAGAGAGAAAACCCCTCAGCCTCATCCGTCCCCAGCAGACCCTAGTTGGGCCAGACGTTACGCCTCTGTCACCCTCATCCCCAGGGGGCAGGAAGACCCCTGTACGCTGCTGTCCTGTGAGGGCAGAACCACCGCCCGGGACAAGCCAGGAACGGCCTGGGGAAGGGCCTCTGCGGTGAGAAGGGAGCGGGCTGAGAAGATTCGGAGGTTTCAGATGGCCTGGGCTGGAGGGCCACATCCCGAGGCCACCCTCCAACAGGTGCTTCTGCCCTGGGACCAGGCAGAGACACATCAAAGAGCGGCTGTGCCCTGACCTTGGGCCTTCACCCTGTCTTTGCAGGTGCCCGGCGAGTGCGGTTCCCACAGCGCCTCCTGCAGTCCAGAGTGGGGCAGCGCACTGGAGTTCGGCCCCAACCCAGCGGGTAAGTGGGGCCTGACCCAGGGAACCTTGGCTCACGCCCTCGGTCCCTCCCTAGGCCTGGCTCTCCCTCTTACCTTACTCCTGGCTCCAGTCCTCTTCCCTTCGCCTCTCCAGGGACTTACTGGCTCCAGGGCCCCCCACGGTGGGCTAGGAGGCCCTGTGCCTCCCTGCAGCCTTGACCCGCTAAGGAGTGACAGCAGCTTCCTGCAGCTCCCGGTTGGTGCCTGGTGGCTGACCTTCTCCCCAGAGAGGAGAACGTCCCTGCCCCAGGGGTCCCTGGGAATTGCTGAGTCAGTGCTGCAAAACTGGGCCCAGCAAAGGGCAGTTCCACCATCCTGGCTCCACCTCGGAGTAGCTGCTTCCAAATACCCATCTATCCTGAAACACCTGTGTCACCCCACGGGCATCATCCCCCATTCTGGGCCTCAAGCCCCCCTTCCTCACGCAGGTAACACCCTCCTGCCTTCTCCTTACAGAACATCTGCTCGCAGCCGACCCCACAGATGCCCACAACCTGCACTCCCTCACCTCCATCGTGGACAGCATCACCGTGGAGGATGTGGCCGTGGCCTTCCCAGACGAAACCATGCCCAACTGAGATTGTCTGCAGCCTGGGCGTCCGTGCAAGCCCCCCAAGCTGGCCACAGATGCCACCACCTCTATCGCAGGAGCCTCCTAAGCCAGGCTGCCCTGCCACCGGGAGGCCAGCCCTGGGCTGCCATAGGCCAGACTATCTATCCCCATCCTCATCCATGTAAGGTTAACCCACCACCCAGCCAGGGGACGGATGCCCTCATGTAGCTGACTCTTTAGAGGAGAAGGCACCCCCTTTCCAGGGAGATAAAGCAGGGGACCAGAGCGCCCCCTCGTGTATGCCCCCAGCTCAGGGGGCAAACTCAGGAGCTTCCTTTTTATCATAATGCAGCCTATAATTCCACCCCCCAAGTGAAACAGTTTGAGAGGCAAAGACAGTGTCCTGCCCGGGACAAGCTGTGCCTCTCTCCTGTTCTGGTCTCTTCCCGATGCCAGCGGCTGGGCTGGGCCTGCCCTGAATTGCGAGAGAAGAAAGGGAGAGGAACAGTCGTCTGTTCCCAAGTCCCTGGGGGGCCAAGCTTTTGCAGTGAATATTGGGAACCTTCCAATGGTTTTATGTTTTGTTTTGTTTTGTGTGTTGTTTGTAAAGCTGCCATCTGACCAAGGTCTTCTGTGCTGAAGTTGCTGGGGACAGGCAGGGAAGAGGGGGTGGGGGTTCTTGGGGTGATTTCTTTTGTTAACTAAGCATTGTGTGGTTTTGCCATTGTTTTGTATTTTTTTTTTTTTTTTTTGCTAACTTATTTGGATTTCCTTTTTTAAAAAACAAATAAAGACTGGTTGCTAGAAGCGTGCCCGTGAGGACGTAGGAGAGGAGTGGACAGCTTTTCCCCTTCCCATGCAGCAGGGGGACACACCCCAGAGGCAGGGCTTGGGGCGGGTGCTCCAAATGCTGCATGGACCATCTCGCGGTGGTCCCTAGGCACAGGGGACCCAGGCTGTTTTTACCCTTGCGATGCAAGTTGGGCGGGTCTGGTCCACAGGCTGGGTCAAGACCAGATTCCACAGAAATCCTGTGGGACATGGAGGAAAACCTGCCGAGCACCCTGGTGCCCTCTAAGTCACAGACATCGCTCCCCGGCCGCCGTGCTCCGTCTCATATGCCAATAGGTCCCCTGGCTTCCAATTAATCCAGCACGCTCAGAATACGCGGTTTCCCCTCCCTAATCCCTGCCTCTCCCCTGGGGCCACGTCACCAGGAGAGCTGCAGAGAAGTGGAACAGGATTAAACCAGAGGCAGTGGGGTCAGACACTGTCCCTTCTTTGCAGGTCAAATAGCATGTCCCCTCACCACCCCCTTCCATCCCTCCAGGCAGAAGGGGACCTGCCCCTGCCTGCAGCTCAGAGCACGAGGGGCACTCTGTGGGGGAGGGGCGTGGAGGGGTCCTCAAAGAACAGTCAAAGGGTTCAGAGAGAAGCTGGGGTTCTCGCATTCGCATTCAGGGATGCTGTTTTTCAAAGACTGGCTTCCTGAGGGGAGAAGGTGGGTGGGGAATTGAGAACAAAGATTTCGGATAGAGATTACGTAAGGATGAACTGAGGAGTTAACAGGGACTATAATAGAATTTGAATGGACCGTGAACATCTACTAAAAACTTTATTAATTCCAATGGCTTCAGCCCAAGTTTGTCTGATTTACTGCAAATTATAAGTCTCAGAATCATGACAGAATTCTGGGGATTCAGAGCATGGTACATTCCAGGCCCGTTCAATTTTGGGGGGCCCCTGACAAGAGACTCAACCTGGTGTGGCTGAAGAGGCTCTGGTGACCGTCCTGCACTTGCTCTGGGCTCAGCTGGGCCATCTCCCCCACACTTGCCCTCCTGACCTTGCTCCTGGAGAGGGGGGTTAACGCTGTACCCCAGAGTTTCTCCAGAAACTCTGCCTAAGGACAAGAATAAGAAGGGCTTCACTGGAGGCCCGCAGAACCTGGGTAGGGTGCAGAAGAGATGGTTTCCTCCCAAACCACTGGCCAGGGCTGGGCTCACTGGGAATTGCAAATTGACTCCCATTTGTGGGATTTTCCTCTTTTCAAGTTTGCATCACTGAGTTTACCTTCATTTCCTGGTGGAGGGGCTAGAGAGGAGGACCTAGGTCATTTCCATGGCTCTGAGCCCTGATCCACTGCTCTTGGGAATGAGGGCAACAAGGTTGGACGTAACACCTGGGCTCTAGAACCCTCCTTCACTCCCTTATTATCCACCAGAAATAATGACCACACATTCTAGGGGGATCCTCTCCCCTCAGGTTCATTTCCTCTGCTCCGGCCCTTCCCGAGTTCCTAGCGTGGATATACCATGCTGCCTTCAGCTGTGACCTGCCTGTCCCTTGCCCCCTTTCTTACTGGGGGCTCAGACCGGCTGAGAAAGGCACTGAACTCTGCTAAGGAGGCCACAGGCTCTGGGGTCGCTGGATGTATTGTCCGTGCTTCTTCAGTCGTCCTGTCCATTGGACACTGAGGCTTGTACTCACACTCTGGAAGGAGTGAACAGTCCTCAGCAATAGCCGCTGGAGACAACAGCAGCTGCCACTCACGCCTGTGGATCCCTACCGTGGTCGGGTGTGGTCATTGTGTACTTCAGCAGTCCCCAATCTTTCTGGCCCCAGGGACCAGTTTCACGGAAGACAATTTTTCCACGGACTGGGGATGGGGTGAGGTGTTGAGGGTTGCAGGGGTGTGATGCAGAGCTTAGGCGGTCATGCTCGGCCCCTTTGCTGACAGTCCGAGGACCGGCAATGGGCCACGGCCCAGGGTGGGGGACTGCAGGTCTACTTACTTTCTCAGTCCTTAAATCCTTAACAGAGAAACAATTTGCTGCAATTCCACGGGCGTGGATAGCAAACTGTGCCAAGCAGAAGCCCAGCCTCGCTCATTATTTTCACAGAATAAACAACTATCATCAAAGCACAGGGACTTTCTTAAATTAACAAATGCTTAATCTTCACAATAGGATTACAGATAAGACTCCAATTAATAAATAATGAGTTCAGTTCTTTAGGGAAATTAGCTTAAATTCTTTCTCTAGTGGAAGTACCTACACTAAATCAAAGTGGGTTAATCAAATGTTGCCTCATAATGGGCTTCAGGGAGTCTGCTAGGATGAAAAGATAAAAATTACTTAAAATTGACATATCAATTGTGACTGTAAATAGGAACTCCTCTTGTAGCGTTTGGATAATCAGTGTGAATTGAAGAATGCTTAAATACTGTTTGTTGCACTCCAATAAACAGTCTTAGGTATTTAACCTCTCAAGGTGATTCATTTGGGAGATGGAAAACTTCTTAAGTCCTGCAGGTGTAGCAGGTGCTTGGATCAACTAGAGCGGGGGGCAGGGAGCAGGGGGACAGTGGAGGGAGAGAAGGGCCCCTCAACTCAGGCATCTGTATCATGGATAAAACACCACCCCAACATGGCAGGTCCCTTGGACTTCCCTAAATTCCTGGTTTCTGGGCTCCAGGCCGGGACAGAGAAGCCTGAAGGTGAGCCTGGAAGACTCCAGGCTGAGCTGGGGTCTTGGCTGAGGAAGCACAGCCCGGGCCTGAGTGGGACCCAAACTCCCTGCCTCCCACTGCTTGGAACACTTCTAGAAGGGGCAAAGGAATGAGTTCTAAGAAAGAAACCTAGATTCTTCTTTCTTTCCTACAAATACCGACAGAAACATGTTTTTGGGATCTCACTTAAAGCTCAGCACTTCCAAAATCAAATTCACATTTCCACACACGCCTGCTCCTCCTACCTCCCCCATCCCAGTCGATGACAACACAAGGAAGTCGTCGTGTTTTTTTTTTTGATCCCTTCGGCGATGATCTCATTTCTGTAGCCAGCTGGTCACCAAGGCTCGTAGATTCTACCTTTGATTGTGGAAAGGGAGGGAATCCCAGAGGCTTCCAGGCCCTAGGCCAGCACCTTCCCTAGCCTCCCTCTGCCCCCCACCCCGGGCCTTGTGCAGGTTGTCTTGTCTTGCTCCCGTTCTGTCACCTGTACCCATAGACTCTGCCACCCTTGCCCCATCAGTGTTGGGGGCACTGCCAGCATTGGAGAGGATACAAGGTTTCACGGCACCTGACGCTGCACGAATGGGAGCTCACCGCTCCCACGAGCAGCAGAGACATAACTCCATGAAGACCTGCAGGTGCCGAGGACCACATGAGTGGCACAGAAAAGGCACTGGGGAAAGGGAGCCGGGTCACTGAGGAAGCCTTGTTAAGGGGCAGAGGCTCGAGCACACTTAAAAGAGACGCAAGCAACACTTGGTTCTCGCTCCTGGCGCTGGGTGAGGAGTTTTAACAAACACATTGCAGCGAAGGACCAGGCACTGGAGTCAGGAACACCTCGCTTTGAGACCCACATCTGTCCCTTACCAGCCGTGCAGTCTTAGTCTCAACGTTTCCTGTTCTATAAAGTGGTGAGAATACGTCACAGGTTGTGAGTTAATACGTTTAGTACGCGCAGAAGTGTCTGGCACACAATAGCACTCAGTAATTTTTAGCTCTTACTAATGTGAATCCTGGTAACAACCCTCTGAGAGAAGGTTGCTCCATTCTTCCGTTCAGATGTGTCCAGCACGGGATGCAGAGATCAGCGAGGCCGACCTAAGGAGCTTCCTTGCAGCCCATGTGGGGCGGGCAGGAAGACGACTGCCGACGGCACCTGCAGTGTGCACGTGGCACTCGGGAAGCAAAGGGTCATTGGGTACCTAAGTCTGCTGGGGAGGGGCAGGTAATGTCTCCCCAGTGATGCTTGAAATGGATCTTGGAGGCTCCACGCTGCAAAGGTGAGGAGAGACTGGTCTCGCCGCCTCCTGGTGAAGGGGCCGGGTGGGCGCCATGTTTCCGAGTCGGGTGGGCCGGACTCTGGTGGGAGGAGGCGAGGGGGAAGGAGCCCAGGCATGAATGGCTTCTTATGCCACAGCGAGGAGGAGCAGCACCTCTGATCGGGGGACGGAGGGGAGCCACCGAGAGTGTGACCGGCGGAGTGATGCGACCAGAGGGCGTTCAGGACAAGCAATGCTAGCAGCAGCGAGGGAGATGCCCGTGACCACGTGCGCAGAGAGAGAGGAAATCAATCACGCCCAGCACTCGGGCTCCTCTCTCCTTCGTCTTCCCCTCTGCTCCCTTGGCACCAGCAACCCAAACATTAACCTCTCTAGCAATCCTGCGGTTACGTAAGTAAGCAGATGATTAGTGACTATAAGGTTTCAAAACTGCAATATTTCCTTCCTAGAGTACAGCAGCCTTTAAGACGGTGAAAAAAAAACTGGAAATGTCAAGTGAACTCAAAGTTTTTTTTAAAAAAAGACCAGAGGGATTTGTACGTTGTCTTAAAACCAGGTTGTTTATTGGTGTGTACACACCCACACTCACACCCACACACACCCACACACCCACTCCTGATGCACTGGGCCAGTACAGTACTGATAAGGGACATGACGAGACACAGGAGGCTGGTGAGGAGGGCTCAGGTCACGGGTGACTCTCCAAAGAAAAAAATATATTGATTATGAGGCAAGAGATACACCAAGACATGGCTGTCACCAAGACCATGGCTGTCTGCACAGATTTCTCTATCACCCCGCTGCAATGCTTCCCAAGGTGCCCTGAATGGACCAGGTGCCCCAGCTGCTGCCTTATGGCATGGCCAACCATGACGGGGTCACAATGTAGGAAGGAGAGGCTGGGGCTGAATCTCTCACACAGCTAGGCCATGGACCTAAAGAGATCATATGGCCTTGTAGTGCTCAACTCCACCAATCTTATGAATCTGGGGTTTCTCCACAATCTTAGCATCCATTACCCAGGGATGGGGGCTCTTTCTGTGCATCCAACTCATTTCCTGTTCAATAACTCCTCCATCTCAAGCAGCCTGGTGGGCAGGGACGCCAGGGGACAGTGAGGGAGCGCAAGGGCAGGTGGCTGCCTTGCCCAAGCCTAGGGAGTGCCCACCCCACACCAGTGGTGAGCCTCTCCTCTACTGCAAAGTGGTAGAAGGCTGTACGCCCTGGCACTGCCCCAGGCTCCATCACCCCTTCTGGACAGGGTGCTCTGGCCCATTATCCCACCTGCTAGTCCAGCCCCTGCTCAGAACCCGAGGAGATCGGGTTGCAAAGCAGCTGCTCCAGCCACCTGCGGGATGGCACTGCACTGGCCCCTGTCCAGGAAACATGCTCCAGCCACTCTTCCTTTCCTCTCATTTTGATGAAGCCCTAGGTTCCATCATCCCACCCATGAGTCCTGAACATTTTCAGGCACCTCTGTAGAATGAGGGGATGGGTGAGGAAGAAGGATTTCTTGGGCTCTGTATCCCTCAGCCCTGGTTCCCACCATGCTACTGGAGGATACAATTAAAACGGTGGGAGCTGGTGGATCTTAGGGATTTCTGGAGGAAAGTCCCTGCACTGCAAAAGAGTGCCGAATGAGGGTTGGGTGACTTGGGGACAGGCAGGAGAGTGACTGCCTTCATCAACATTGGATTTCCTGGACCTGCAACATGATTTACTGGAGCTTTATTTTCTTCCTGGGAGGTCAGAAAAAGGAAGCCTCGGTCTGCCTTTTCCCCTAACATGATTTCAGGGTCAATGTATATTCAATCCGCCCCTCAGGTTCATTCTTACGGGGCTGGGATTACTACAGAAGAGAGGCAGAGGGGAGAGAAAGGGAAGGGATGCGGGGAGCAGAGTCAGCAGCGCATGGCTGCACCTGCTCTGCCCCAGAGCCTGGAGCCACACAACCCCCTCCTCCCAGCCTGGCAGGGGCCATTCCCACTGCCCTTCGGGCTCAAGGCTACCAGAGGCCACCCGCTCTCCCTCCGGCTGGCCTTCCTACACCTCTCATTGGGCAGGGGGCTGAGAGCCTCTCCATCCTCACCCTTTGCCCAAAGCTCAGGGGACCCTTTCCCTCTGATTCTTCCCCAGCTCACATTTGAGATTCAGCTTAAGCCAGACCCTGGAATTTCTACCCCAGTCTTCTTCCTCCAGCCCTACCATCCTAAGGGAGAACAGGGCCTTCTACAGCCCCCCACCAACCCCCAAGCAGGTCCTGGAGGCAGGAACTGCAGTTGCAGTGACGGGCTGGGGAAGGGGTGGTGCTGGGGGTGCCAACACCAGCAGTCAGAGACCACCTGGCAAAGCCAGCAGTGGACAGGGACCCTAGGCCGAACAGCCCAAGCAGGGCAGAATCTGAAGTGACCCTTTCCTGGAAGGGCCATCCCAGCCCTTGGCCCAGGATCCTTGCCCTGGTGGAAGCTGCAGTCCAGACCAGGCTAGGTCCAGAGAGGCAGGGTGGAAGGCACACCCACCCTGGGCTGCCCTTCTCTGGCTCCCCTAGGATCCCACGCATGGACAACCTGGGTGCCTCCACACCACCAGGAGACCCCAGCCACATCCACCAGAGACTTACAAAGGAAATACTGTGGGACTTGGGGTAGTGGGGTGCCGCGGGGGTGGACAAGTATATGCCGAGATCTGGGGCAACTGGGAAGTCACGGAGGAGACTAGGAGCTGTGGGAGGAAGGGGACCAAGCAGGAGGGGTCAGGGCCGGTGGACGCTGTGAAACCCAGGAGGAGGACGCCGGCCCTGTGGCTAGTCCCGGAAGGCGGAGAGCATGTGTCCGTAGAGATAGTGGGAGTGAGCTGAGAGACAGAGACAGAGAGACACAGAGAGAGAGAGAGAGAGAGGCGTGGCGCTGTGATGGGGTGCAGGGTATCCATCTGCAGGGTATCTGCAGAGGGAGGCGTGCTCCAAGTGCAAAGCGGCGGCCAGACAAGCAGGAAGGGGCAAGCCGGGCAGAGCTGGCGCGCGGGCTGCAGCGGCAGGGCCAGGCCGGCGGCCAGAGGCAGGTGCGTGGGGCCGAGGGCCAGCACAGAGCGCCCGCACCCCAGGGCCTGGCCCACTTACCCCGAGCCACGGGCACACCCCCGTCAGACCCGGGGCGGGAGGCTGGGGCTCAGCAGGAGTAGGTCCGCACCGTGGAGGTCTCCAGTCTCTGTGGCCCCGCCGTCCCCGCTGGGAGGAGTCGGCGGCCGCGGGAGAACACACAGAGCGGCGGGTTAGTGCGGCCCCGCGCCCGCGCCCCCGGCAGCCGTTAGTGCAGCGTCAGCCCGAGGGAAGGAGCGCGGGCCGCCAGCCTCGGCCTCGGCCCCGGCCCTCCCCGCCCGGCCGGGCCTCGCCGCGCCCAGCCAGCGACCGCTCACCTTCCGGCATGATCTTCTTTGGCGGGGCCGGCGGGGGCTGCAGGGGCCCCAGGGTGGACACGCGGAAGCCCGCAGGGAGGGTCTCCGCCGAGGCGCTGGGCATGCCGTGGTGGTCCCGCGGCCGGAAGCGTTTCCTCCAGGAGGGCGCGCGGCGGAACACCTTGTCGTCCCCCTGCACCGTGGGGGACACGCAGAGGCCAGACGGGCATGTTGAACTTGCTACCCTCACTCCCTGCCTCGGGGAGGGCAGTCACGGCCGGTTCTCGGGGCCCCACACCCATGGCTTTGGTAAGAGGGACCGGGGCCACTTCTCCTTTCTAGCCCTTAGTTTTTCCACGTGGGGAATGAATCAGGGAACCTGGAATGCCCTGTCTCCAGGCGGGGGGTGGAGGGTGTTGTGGGGAGGGGGTGGAGTCTCGTGGATCTGACATCCTGCGGTTGACTCTGCGTCCCTGTCCACCCCAGTCTTCTCACACGGGGCTCGGGATGCTCAGTGACCTTTCAAGGTGTTCCTTTGCTCAGCCTCGCCCCATGGGAAGTCACCCCCCAGCCCCCATACACACTCTTCTCTCCTTCTGGGGCCTCCTTATGGCTGTGGCCTGGGTATGCTGGAAGAGCACTGTGTCAGGAGTCAGGACACCTGGCTTCCAATCCTGACTCTGCCATTTTACTACTAATAGGTATGTGACCCTGGGCAAAGTAAGTGACCTCTCTGAGCTTCAGTTTCCTCATCTGTAAAATGGGAATGACATCTGCCCTATTTCTCAGGCTGCCTAACCCTAATGGGATCAGCTGAGAGCACCCTGTGACAGCGATTGGGCAGATGACCAAGCAGAGGCAGGCTCCTCCAAAGGACATGACAGGCAGCCACCTGTCATCTGCCCCAACAAATAACCACCTCTGCCAAAGGGCACCCAGGAACCCTACAGGATGCCTCCCCTGCACCCCTCAAAGGCCACATGTACCCTGCTTTGTAGCGCTGCCCAATCTCCCTCCACCCAGATCTCAGAACTGATGCAGGCAGAGTGGACAAGCAGGAACAAGGGACATTAACCCACCTGTTCTTGCCTGGACAACCCCTCCCAGCACCAACCCCTTAGGGTTTGTTTATGCCCCGAATAGGCCAAATGCTCAGACCGGTTCTTAGCACTATGTACCTCTGTGTCATAGCACTTGTCCTAGGCAGGAGCATTTGTACGTGTACTTATGACATTCTTCCATTAATACCGTCATGCACTGCATACCATTTCAGTCAGTGAGGGATGACATATACAACACTTGTCCCATAAGGTTACAATACCATATTTTCACTGTACCTTTTCTATGTTTTTATATGTTTGATGCACAAATACTTACCATTCTGTTCTAACTGCCTATGGTATTTAGCACGGAAACATGCTGTACAGGTTTGCGACCTCAGAGCAATAGGCTACACCATATATCTAGGTGTGTGGTAGGCTGCACCATCTAGGTTTGTGTAATGACACTCCATATGCTACTTGCACAAGGACAGAATCACCTACAGACACACATCCCCAACATTAAGCAACTCATGACTGTATCTCTTGCCCCCTCCCTCACCGCCTCCCTCCCTCCCCCACTCCTGCTTTCAAACTCTGTGTTCCCAGGGGCAGAAACCATGAAAAGTTGCCTCCTTGAGCTTTGATTTCCTCATCTGTAATATGGGGATAATAACCCTCTCACATAGTGATTACTGTCATAAAGTGAGACATCTGTCACCATTATACCACCACGCCTGGCCCAATGCCTGGCACAGAGCACATATTCAAAGAATATTTTTGTAAGGATGAGGAAAGACTAACTAGCTTTTTGGTTTTGTTTTTTTGTATTTTTTGTTTTCTTGAGACAGGAGCTCACTATATCACCCAGGCTGGTCTTGAACTCCTGACCTCAAGCCATCCTCTCATCTCAATCTCCTGAGTAGCTGGGACTACAGACACAAGCTACCGCACCCAGCTCTAAATTGTTTTCTAAGTCAGAAAACACTGTATTAATACACATACACATACACACACACACACACACACACACACACACACACATATATCTGAGTCATTTTTCCAGACAGCAACAAAGAAAGCTGAGATCCCAGGTGTGGGGGGGATAAGTAGGAGGGTCAGGATCACACAGGCGTTGGGAAAATTAAGATCTCTCAGAGGGGGGACAGCTGGGGGGTCTGAAAGTTTGTTTACTCCTTTATTAGAAAAAACTATATACATACACACACACACACACACACACACACACACACACACACACACACACACACAGAGATTTTTCCCCAAACTTCAAGCTACCTCTGTGAAGAATACCTACATCCACAAATTCTGTGCATTCCTGAGAGTGACCTGTCTACTGAGGCAGAAAAGGTGAGGCTGAGCCCTGTTAAACCCAACTAAGAAACAATGATCTGATTGAAGATGGAGAAGCTAAAAATAAACATCCTCTGGGCTCTTTTCTAACTTGCTTGCAGCCAAATCAGCGAAGGCAGACCTGGCAGGCAAGGCTGGTGACAGGAAAGGGACTCGGGAGAGGGCAGGGAGGGGGAGGTGGGGGCCGTGTCCTCAGAAAACAGGTGAGGAGGTGGGTGTCTCTAAGGGGCGCATGTGGCTCAGGATGTCGGGTCTTCCCTAAACTCCAGGGGAAGGGCCAGTGAAATCAAGTACCAGGGACTATTGCTTCAGTAACCAGGAGGGCTGAGAGAGGAAAACTTTAACTTGGTGTGAAGGTCGTGCTGAGAGTGAAACTAGGGAGAAAGCCATGTGTTTAGCTGCGTCGACTGCACTGAGGAACAAAAGTGCAGAGCTGTCGTGGCACAGCCTCAGCAGGGCCTCCCCCTGCAAACACCACACTACTGTGGGATGAGCTGGAATCCTACTGAGCAGGCGGGAGGTGTGCGGGGCTCGTGGCCCTGAAGATACGGGGTATGAGAGATAAGGACAAAGGTATAATCCCAAAGCTTTGATCCTGTGTGGTTAGGAGGGCTGGGCCCAGAGTTGGAAGGTGCCAGAAGTGTAACATATAGGGGCCTTCAGGTTTGTACAAGGAATGAGTTTCATAGACTTCTCCACAGCCTATTGCTACCCAAAGATAAGTCCTGCCAGCCTGGCCTGCCCCCCAAACCCCTGACATCACCCCATCACTTCTGGCTCTCTTCCCTCAGTCCAGCCCAGCAGTCGGCAGCCCAGGGAAAGCAGAACTCATGAACTTCAATCCCATGAGCCAGTGATGACCAAATCCCCAAGGCCCCTAATTTATGGCCAAATACTCACATCATCTAGCTTCCGGTCTGTGCCCAAAGCCAACAGGTTATTGAACTCCCGCTCCATTACCTGGCGCGCCTGGACGAGAGAAGGAAAAGGTGGGAGGTTATGGTTAATGACCTCTGTGCCGTCTTTCACCTGCTTCCTAGGGCCCAAGGGCAGAGACGGGGACTTTCAGCACAGTTAGCCATTAGAGGCCTTCACGCAGCTTCCTGATGCTGCTACTTCTAGCAAACCTCAGAAATGAAACTGTAAGCCTTAGGAGTCTTTCACAGGGAGCAAATTAGGAAAATGTAATTTTTTTAAAAGGAGGATCATAGAGCATGTGGATGGACAGGCTTTACCTACAGCAAAAAAACAAAATTGTCTAAAAGGAAAATCATGCCTGACTTCCTTTCTGGAGGGGTAAATAAGCATATAGACCATGGATAACCAGAACGTAACTTATTTGGATTAAATAAATATATCTGATAAGGTTCCACATTGAAAACTTAAATTAGGAAGACTGCTCGGCTGTGGTCATTGGTGACCCCTGGGGTGTGTGGGGCACACGGGCTTTCCCCAGGCCTCTTAGGAGACCAACTCATGGGAAGTTGTGAGACGTGCCAGAAACAGGAAAGTTTTCAAAACTGCCACCAGATATTTTTTAATGAAGGATGCTACATTGAGTCAGATACTACTTCTCCCAATAGCTAAGCTAAATGACTGGCTCAGGAAAACAAGAAAGGTCAGAAAGCAATAGAGAGGTGTCCCTGCTACTATTTACAGAATTATTGCTATCTTCAAAAACTGAATGCATTTAGAGATGGGAAACCAAAGAAAGAGAAAGGCCCATTTCTGGGCAAAACCTATTAACCACAGAGTTCCATAAGGACAGTCTTTCTCAGTATGGGATTATAATATTTTTATAAATGATCTTAAGGGAGAAGCATAGTAAATCTTCAAGTATCCCAGTCACATTGCTCCTCTGGGTAGCGAAGGGTGACAAAGATAGGTACACACTTCGGAAGCATCTCGCAAAGCTGTGTGAGTGGGCAGGGAGGCGGCAAATGAGGTTCTAGGTGGGCAAGTGGAGAGAAATTGCACTTGGGAGACTCCAAGCTCTTCTTAGAGAATGAGGGACCTGTGCTTTCTGTTTTGGCTGGTCGGGGGGTCACCGCAGAGAGTCTACAGGACACGCTGGCCCTGTGCACTGCCACCACCCCCAAAGGCCAACACACTGTCCTGAATTATGGGACAACACAGCTCTACCCGCACTCAAGCCAAAACGTGTTTGCTCCCAGAATAGCCTGTGCCGCTCTGGTGGCTGAATTTCAAAAGAGACCTGACAGCTGCAAACAGTCCAGACAAGGGCAGCTAAAGCCATCAGGGCACAGAGGCAAGTCTATGTGGGGAAAGGCTAAAGGAATTAAGGCCACTCTGTCTGGAGAGACGGGGCTTGGGCCACAGGCAACACAATCAGAGTTGATGAAATCACAAAAGGTGAGAACTGGTCGGACACAAACCCATTTACCAAACCTAAACTATTAGGACAAAGCAGTTCCTTCCCCAGGGAAGGCCTGACAGGGGCACATTTGGGACAAATACAATCAGGAAGTACTTTACACAACAAGTTGTACTGCTGGAATCCATTACCCCCAGGAAGTTAGAAAGGCCAAAAATATAAATAGGTTCAAGAGAATTTAGATATATTCTGGGATGACAGCTCCATAAAAATGATGAAATGTAATTTAAGGAGATGTTTAATCTTTTGAGCTGTTGACAGGGAGACAAAGCCCTGGCATGGAGAGGCTCTGGGCTGTGTAATTCAGTATATTTAGCTTTTTTAAGCCTGGGGGCCCAGAATCAGGTCCCTAGGATGGCAGTCAAAGGAGAGATGGATTCTCTGGTCCCTGTGGGCCCCGGGGCCCGTTCTCCTCTAAAAACAGTCAGGTCAGAGAAGCAGGTTGTGCAAAAGGCAGGAACAGTCTTCTCTACGAACAGGGCTTGGGAGGAGCTGGGGGTACCCACAGCAGTGTGGGATACACGTCGTAAGCACACACCACATTCCAGGCCTGTGCTAGGCATGCTCTGTACGTAAAGGACACGTGTACCCGAGGGGGTCTGGTTATGTACAGCGACCACCTGGAGGTTTGAGGACATTGTGATCTGTTCTGGGACAGGCCCCAGAAAAGGCCCGCACAAAGACCCCCTAAGCCTCCATGTGTGAGAGAGAGAATGAAAGAGAGCAAGGGAGGGAGGTAGGGAGGGCAGGAGAGAGAAATTAAAAGGTGGCCCACCTGGGTGTTCTGCGTGGGGATCTGGAGGACCAGGGCCAGCGTATTGTGGTCGAAGTTCTCGTCCAGGGCCAGCAGGGCACCGTGCACACCACTCTCCTGCAGGTTGCCCGCGTAGTCCCGGAGCCCAATGGACTGGACCCAGTGAACCACCTGGTCATTGGTCCACACCAGCACATCTGGACGGTGGGGGAAGAAAAGGGGCAGAAAGAAAAGGGGCCCTCTGGAGACAGAAGTAGGGCTCCCCAGACCCACGGCCCCCGTCCACCTGCTCTCTGGCTCACACCCCACCCCCAGCTTTCCACATCTTTCTGTCCTCCCTGGCGCCTGGGCTCCTGGAGAACCAGCCACTCCTCACCCCATCCCTGCCAGCCTGCAGGACTTGGGGTCAGGCTCCCAGCTTTCTCCCCAGAGCCCCTGCGCAGGTCAACCCCCTGCCCCAGGCTGGAATGGCCTTCGTCCTACTCCTGCTGCCTTCAGGGTCTCCTCTAAGACCCGCCTCTCTTTCCCATCCGACCCCACCCAAACCGAGTACCATGAGCACACCAGGCTACAGCACTGGGGGGGGGGGGGCGTTCACTGCATCTGTCCAGCTGGTGGCCGCTGTTCCATGTGCATGTGAGGGAGGGGTATGACAGCCAAATGGGCGTGGACTGTCTCCTTTATCAAGCTGGGAGCCCCCTGAGGTTGGGGCTGCATCTTCACTCTCAGCTTTAGAGCTTCCCAGAGGTCTCCTCCCCGCGGCGCTGCCCGAGGCAGGAACCAGCAAGGCAGGCGATTCCGCGCCTTTTCCGAGGAGGCCCCGCCCAGCCTGAGCAGCGTACCCTTGATCTCGTGCTGGCTCTCCTCCCGCCTCTTCTCCAGCTCCTTCCGGTCGTAATTCAGCCTCTTCAGACACATGATGCCATACTGCAGGCTGGTTCTGCGGGCACACAGCCCTGAGCCACAGCCGCAGTGGGCCGCGTCCCCACCCGCCTGCCCCACATCCAGCTCGGTCACGCACAGAGAGCACCCCAGCCCCCTCCCGCTCTCCTCCTCCCTACCCCGGGCTTACCCACAGTCTACCCCAACACCTGCCCCGGCTGTTTCCCTCTCTCCGCCTACCCCATGTCCTCCCTCTCAGCCAGGGAGTGGGCCTGGGGGTTGATTGATGGAAGAAAAGTTCTTTGAATGAAATCAACATGTCCCTCCCTCTCCAGGCACTGGAATGACAAAGACCCCTACTGCCCGCAAATCAAAGAAAAAGCCATAACAAGATACTCCTTTGTGTGCCCATTTCACGCAGCGTTCTCACAATGTCTATGAGATGCTACATGATCTGTTCCCTTACCTGTCTGACCCCCTTGGCCACTCTTCCTCTCACTCTCACTGCTGCAGCCACACTGACACCCCTGCTGTTCCTCAAACACAGCAACCTCGCTAGGCCTGCAGGCCCCAGGGCCTTTGCACTAGCTGCTCCAGGCCCTCTGCCTGGACCACTCCTCCCCTAGTTTGCTGCATAGCTCACTCCTTCATCTCCCTTAAGGCTTTGCAGAAATGTCAACTTCTCCATCCAATTCACTAGTCACCTTGTTCTTCAGATTTAAAACTGCAATATCACATCACCACCCCTGGCCACACTCCCACCATACCAAATATTCATTGTTCCTTGACTGTCCCTTCCAGTTAGAATGTAAGCTCATGAAGGCAGGGAACTTTGTTGTATTTACTGATCTTAAACCCCTAGCACATAGTACGGACTGTTTAAATGCTTGATGAATTAAATGAAATAATTCATGTAAACTACTAAAAGCACTTAAAACAGTACCAGGGGCATAGTAAGCACTCAATAACTAAGCCAGTCTGAGAACCATAGATTCTGTGGGTTAAAAGGGACCCAGAAGAGGCCATCAGTCCAAGCTCCCACCTAATACAGGAGTCACTTCTACATCATCCTTCAGAGTAGTCACCGACCCTGTGCCTGAATACCTCCAGTGACAGGGAACTTATTACCTCTCAAAGCAGCTCATTCTTTCCTGGAAAAATTGTAGTGTTCTTCCTTAACTTGAATACTACTTTGTCATTCATCCTCTCTGGGTTTTTTCATCTATGGAGGAACAGAAGGTCCCTCCTATCTCTAACTGCTTTGACTCTATTATTTGGGCCACCGCTTTGTGATACTAAATTGTGTATACTGTCCCCTCCTTCTTTCCCCTCAGTTTTATCCAGGAAACCTCTCTGCCAAAAACGGTCTCTCCCTCACAGGTCAGAGACACCCTGTCTGGGAACCCTTTCCTGGCTCCAGCCACCCACGTGTTGCTCGAGCCACTGGTGTAACCTGTGGTCCACTGAGAGGGGCGTAAGCACACACAACCCATGGCTGGAAATGCCTTCTGTCTAATTTCAATCTCACGAGAATTTTCAGTCCAGTTCCCAGGCCTTTCAAAGCTGTTGCATAGCATAGCAAAAATACACGGCCCTTAAAGGTAGCTTAACCTGGGTGTAGCCCGCTCTGCCACCACTAGCTGAGGGGCACTCACACCTCTCCCGCAGGACCCAGCCCCTGGACAATCACAGGCACTTGGGGACGGAAGCACCATCAGGGTGGCGTTTCCGATTACTGCGTGTGCCGTCCTACCAAAACAGGAGCCCCTTAAGGAGCACTGTGTCCCCAGGAAAGGGGCTCTGAGTTGGGTGTCAAGAGACCAGGGTTTGAGCCACATCCTCTCACCAGGCTGAGTGACCTGAGGGAGCTCAGCCTCTACTGGACTTGCTTTCTCTACATGTAGAATAAGAGTTTTTAAAGGTCCCTTTCTTGCCATAAAAATCATGATTTGAAAGAATTTTTAGACATAAGAACGTGCTTGTGAAACATTAAGCGGAATAAGTGCAGGTGTATCCAGAGCTGAGGTGAGGGACAGGAAATGCTCTGGAAACTCCGAAGTACTCCCGATGCTGAGCTGAATCTAGACCCGCGTGTGCGGCCGGGCTGTCTCTGGGACCGGGCGGGGCCAGGCTGCCAGACCCTCCAGCGGCCCGGGCACACCCCGGCCTGGTGGCGGAACGGCTCTCCTCTCCCAGCCCTGTCAGTCACTGAGTGAGGGACAGGTGCAGCCGGCCGGGCAGCCTCCCCGGCAGAGACAAAAGATTCCCTTTCAGCCCCAGTGGATTGTGGGGGAAGGGGGCAGACGGGAGGACATAACCTTCCCTCACAAGTCAGCCCGCACGCGGGGGTCAGGAAGGCTGAGGGTTCCAGGACAGGAGGCGCTGCAGTGTGGTGGCCAGAGCGTTGGACTCGAGCCAGCAGACATGGGTCCCCCCTGTACTCTGCTGTCACTCCCAAGTGACACTGGGCTGCTGTTCCTTCTGATGCCTCAATTTCCTCATCCATAAAATGGGAGGTTAACTAGATCCTTTCCAGATTTAACTCTGTATGGTATATGAGTTGGAGAGACCCGGGAACATCCACAGAGCCCTGAGGGAACCTTGAAAGCCACAGCCCCAGCCCCACCTGGTCTCATTAGCCACACAAGGCAAAAGACCTGGCTCAAAGAGCCACCTGTGTGACTTGGAGCTGCATGTTAAGAAGGACTTCCTGGAAACTCCTGGAACGGTTCCCACCCACGGCGCTCCCCGGCACAAACACCTGCCGAGCCCAGGCAGGTAAGGCACGGGAGGGCGGCCCTGGGGCTGGCCCACCTGCCCGAGAGGGCACTGCCGTCCACCTTCGGCGGGCTGTCCCCATGCACGACTGTGTTGACAGAGCTTTCCATTTTTCAAGAGGAGCCAGAACTCCAGAATTTTGTATAAAATCGCCTACTGTTTAAATACTGGCAACTAAATTTGTAATTTTTAAAACGCATGTGGGCCAAACAAAGTACATCTGTGGGCCAAATTCTGCCCACGGGCTGCCGGTTTGGGACCTCTGCTGCAGACACGTTTGAACAGAAGATCTTTTCAGCAAAGAGGAGAGGACTGGATGACATCCTATAAAAAAAGGATGTGAGTTTAAAGCCAAGAGGCGCCAATCTGGGATCTTGGCAGGGCAAAGGCCCAGAAAGACCTTTCCCCTTGACTTGGAAGGAATGAGACTCCTAAATTAAACACTGGGTTCAGTTTGAGTCTTCTCAGGGTAAACACAGAGGACTCAGCAAGTCCAAAGACAAGCAATGAAATTCAAACCTGGGGGAAAACCTCAAAGAAGGTGAAGCTAAAGAGAAATGACACTTTGTGTCTTAGGGTTAGAGGTAAAAGGATCAAACCTTCAAATTGTAGGATCAGACAAGGCTGCAACAGGGAGGTTTGCCCAAAAGGGAGGCCTGTTACCACCCAGAACGGACCACAGAAAGAGACAGAGCACCTCTATGGCCGGGGACAGACCCCCAGAGTTGGGGGAGGCCCGTGCTGGGGAGGTGGCCCCGGGCTCCAGCCTCACTCACCGATGGAAGCTGTCCACCATCTTCAGGTGGACCCGCAGGTCCTTCTTGGTGAGGTGATCCAGCATGCGCGCGTCCACCAGGCACTCCATGAAGTAGCTGCGGTACTGGGGCAGCCCCAGGCTGGGCAGCCACTCGTTCCCGATCCACTCGTGGTTCATGTCCCCATAGGCCAGGGTCTGCAGAACAAGATGGAGGAGGCCATGGGGGAGGAAGGCGGAGCCAGCAGGTTGCAGCTGGCGTAGCTGGTTGGGAGAAACATCCATCCTCCACCCATGAGGGAAGGAGGGCAGTTCAGTAAGATCTCAGTTTATCTTCACTAAGAGGCCGGTCACGGTGGGAGGCGGGGATTTTAAACGGAACTTTTTAAGATCTCTAACTGATACGGTTCCACTCCTGCATCAATTATCTACACTAATAACAGAGGCAACTCCCCAGGCGGGAGAGGACACGAATCCTTCCCGTGGACTCTGGAATGCGTTTGCGGTGCTGAGCAGCAGACTTGCCTTCCTGATTCTCACAGAGCCTCGGGCCCGCTGAGCCCAGGAGAGAGGCTGTGTCACAGAGGACCTGCAGTGTGGCAAGGGAAGCCCATCTCGCTCTGAAAACCGCTGGCCTCGCACAGTCTATAGGAAGGTAAGTGTTGGCTGGAGACGGAAAAAAATACAGGGCGAGTGGCCTGTGTCTGAATAACCAGCACTCAGTTCTCTAAGGCCTGGTCCACTGCACGGATTCTCCAGGCCCTCTGTTGCTTGCCCATTACCCCCTCGGCCCGGCTCCGCGAGGCCTGCCGCTCGGACGTGGCTCCTGGTGGGGGCAGGGGCTCCCTGAGCACCCACCCTTAGAAAGTTCTAGTTTTCCCAGTGACCCTCCATCACGCCTTCCTTGCCCCACTTGATGTTTTTACACTGAAAAGTCTTCTGTTATCTTTTTTTTTTTTTTTTTCCTCAAAAGACAAGGTCTCGCTATGTTGCCCAGGCTGGTCTCAAACTCCTGGCCTCAAGCCTCCTGCCTTGGCCTCCCAAGTAGCTGGGATTATAGGCCTGAGCCACGATCGGCTGTTTTGTTATCTTTTAGAATGTAATCACTGATACATACATAACTACATATAACACGTGTTCATTACTAAGCATGAAAATGAAGTCAGCACGTGTGGCCGCCGTCTGAGTTAAGCAGCAGAGTGTCACCCACTGTCACACCCTCCCTCCTGCTCTTCTTCCCCTTCGGGTCTCCTGCTGCCCCCTAAGAGGTAACCACGGTGCTAAGTTTTCCATTATTCCTTTGGTTTTAAAAAATTGTCTTACGGTTTTTACAATCACCAGTGTATATTTCTCTAAACAATATATTATTAATTTTGCTTGGTTTTGAGATAGGGTATCTGTGAATCTTTTAGAATTTGTGTTTTTCATTTAACGTATATCTCAGTCTCTCCATCTCCTCTGCTGAGCAGGGTTTCCCTGGGTGCAGGTGCAGTAACTGACTCCTCCCCTCCTGCCGATGGGGTCCCCCTGCTGCCCCGCTCTTCCGTCCTCTTCGCCGCTCCCGTCACTACCCGCTACTGTCTCTTTATTGGTTTATATATTGAGATTGCCTTTCTATCTCTATTGATACGGTTTGTTTATTGATATTACCCCTTTGTTTGTTTCCTGATCCATGAGGGCTTTATTTGTTCACTTCTATATCCAGAGAGCCTAATACGTTATATTTGCTCAATAAATATTTGCTCATTAAATGAATGAATGAAAGTCCTTTGCTCAGTTCACCAGGGGCACCTGCTGAAAGGGACAGGGAGAGGAAGAAGATCATACTAATATGAGTCTCATTTCCGGCAAAAGAGTCACACTGAGGAGAAGCGCCAGGAATACAGGGGACACAGCCCTCCAGGGCTCCTCACCTGCCACCCTGAGAGACCAGAACAAGTAGCTAAAGGAACTGGAGTGGGGTGTGCTGGCAGGAGAAGAGAACCTGGGTCCAGGGCACAACTGGACCGAGAAAGTCCTCCCGGGGAGAGAACCTATTAGAAGAATATGTCCTGAACTTCCGGGAGTTGGTTCTAGACCCAGGGAGGGAGGCTTACCTGAGCCCAGCTGCCCTCCTCACTGTCCTAGCAGGAACAAGGCAGCGTGTCAGGGGAAACAGGCAAAGTCAAGAAACCTGGCGGCTTCTGCCCCAAGCCCCATCAAGGAGAGGGAAAAGCCACCCCAGTATCTGGGTGGGTGACCAGGGCGAGCTTGCTGGGATGGTTAAGAGAGAACAGAAGGCTGATGTGTGCACCCATGTTTGCAGTTAGAGGGCAGCAAACGTGTGAGGCAAAAACACACTTCTGTGCCTCCCAGGCTTGAGTGGGAGCCAGGTGAGACGCCAGGCTGTCCCAACCCTCCCTGTTCCTGCAACAAGGGCTGAACACAAGGGCAGGGACTCCGGCTCAGGCCCAGAGCCAGGACGAAGCCCTCCCAGCCCACCTCTCCTCCCCTGCAGCACACCAGTGGCCCAGGGTAAGCTGTGACCCTCTGAAATAGCCCCCCCCCCACATCAACTGCTCCCAGTCTCACCCCTCTCCCCACAACCCTCCACCCTGGGAACAGAACCTGATCACACATCAGGGACATCAATCTTACGTTAGATCTGCAACCCCCTCTGACTTCCCACAACCTTCCCCTCATCCTCGGGGCAGTCATTAGTCCTAACCCCAGGCCCAGGGCCCAGGGCCCAGGGCCAGACTCACTGTTTTAGTAGATGTTGCCAGAGTTTCCATCTCTTCATGGGTGACCCAGACGTTCCCAGAAGACTGCAGGCAGAGAGAAAACCTAGCTGGTTCTGGGTGTGGGTCCCAGGATCCCCATTAGGCCGGGAACCCCAAGGACAAGGACAAAACTCCCTCCCCCTGAGTCCTCCCACAGGCCCAGCCCAGAGCTCTGCACACTTCCTAGCTCTGGGCCACCTGACAGCAGAAGATGCGTCCCTTTCATCGTCACACCCGCGCTGCTCAGCACGGGACGGGGCACACGGAAAGTGCTCAGTAACAGTTTCCTGATGAACATGAATGAATGATGCCGATCTGGAATGTGGGCCGACTCCAGTCACAGAGATGGACAATAACAAAAGATTTTACCCTGAGGGTCAGCGGAGCAGTCTGCATTCTTTCTTGTGTTGAGGTTAGAAGACCAGGACGGAAGGAATTCACAGAAGCCCTACTCCCTCTGTTTCCCCCAACCTGGCAATAATACCAAACCCCAGAAGGTCCATCCTAGAAACTCTGCCCAGAGATCTGGAATTATCGGCAGGAGAGAGACGGGGACATGGAGCCCATGGGTGGTATGTGGGAGGCAGGTCACCAGGCCTGCTGGGGTCCTCCTAGGATCAATGTCACACCCTCTCGAAGACCAAGGAGAGCCCTCCGTGGGATGGGACGGAAGGGGCAGGGCTCAAGGTTACCATCTTCCCAAAGCCCAAGGGGAGACTTCGCAAACACTATCCCAAGGCCTCTGAAAATGTCCTGGGTGAGGGAGAGGCCACTCACGGTCCTGGAGGTGGGCGGGGCGGAGGGGCTCGTCAGCGACACCATCTCCTGGATGGCCAGCCGGAGCTTGAGCCGGTGCAGGGCATTGCTGATGCCAATCTCCCGCTGGATCTCTGTGTCCGACAGGGCGGACATGATGGCACCGCTCTTGACGTTGGCCCGGCAGGCTGCCACGTACCACGCGGGCATCCCCACCCAGAGCTGCAGACACGGGGCACAGGAGGGTAATTCAGCCCCTTCCCCTAAGACCTGGGCCCCACTGCCGAGAACCTGGCAATACCACGGGGCAAGGGCCAGCCCTCGTCCATGACTCGGTACAGCAAAGGCAGCACACAGGAGTGCAGAGGTAAACATCATCACATCCCTCTCTTTCTCGTTTTACAGACCAAAAATCTGAGGGCTGGGAAGGTGAAGGGATTTTCCCAGCATGGCATGGGTGCGGGCAGCCTATGAGAAGACTCAAACTGCCTGTGAAAGTCTAGAGCATCGGTGGTCAGGTCCCCTTATCCAAACTTAGCCACCCACGAAGCATCAGTAAGCAGCATCAATCTGTCCTCCGAGTGACTGGTATGTGTGCTTGTTGGGGGAGGGGGACAGGGGCTAAATGCCGTATGGCACATGGCACCTGGCAGGGGAGAAACATGCCGGGAAAGTTCTAGGAACACCACCTCCTCGTCCCACACCACACATCCTGCCCTCCAGACCCCTGAGTGGCCTCCCCATGCCGGGCGTACCTCCAGCCAGGAGACCACAGTGGGGCCGTCCCACTGGGCAAAGGGCGTTCCTTTTCTGCGAGCATCTTCAAGCAGCTGGTGTCTTGTAGGAAGAGGAACAACAACAGTCACTGGCCTTCCTTCTCTCACCCATGCTTGCTCCTGGGGACCACTGGGCCATGCCAAGAGGTGGACTCCTACTACCCCTGCTCCCCATCCCTGGACTTCCTCTGCTCTGTGCCTGAAGCAATGTGACACCAAGAAATGGGGCAGGAACACCTCTCCACCCCCAGAAGGCGAGGGGCTCTTACTGTGTTTGCACACGACCTAACACTGACTTAGCCATTTCCATCTGCCCTGCCAGAGACCCACAGGTCCCAGGTCACTCTCTCACAGCCCCCAGGTCAGTCTCTCACGGCCCCCAGGTCACTCTCCCACAGCCCCCTTGCCTCCTTCTCTCTCGGGGCACCATAAGAGCTGTCCCCAACCCTGTTCTGCCCACCTGGGCCAGGCCAGCTCAGTTCAGGAAAGGCCTAGCTGGGCTCTGGCTCCCTGAGCTCAGCCCCATGGCAGCCCAGGGGAAGGAAAGTGGGTGGGGGTGCTGGGCACCCCCTGGGCAGA
Organism: Lemur catta; assembly: GCF_020740605.2. Lineage (NCBI taxonomy): Eukaryota > Metazoa > Chordata > Mammalia > Primates > Lemuridae > Lemur > Lemur catta. The sequence goes on along the minus strand of NC_059150.1, from coordinate 4,503,437 downwards.
ACATGGTCTGTGGCTCTTACTTCTTCTTCAACCGCCGGTCCTTCTCTGCCTGGGTCCCCAGCTTGGCAGGCACCATGGGCTCCTGCAGACTGAGCTCGGAGTCTGTCAGCGTAACTAGAAGGGAAGAGATGGATGTGTCAGCCAGGCCCTCCCCTTCTCCTCCCCTGGCCTAGACCAGGGGCAGGTAGGGCAGCAGCAGGAGGCTCCTCAGCACAGGACAACCCAGGAGGGCCTGAGGGGGCCACTCATTATTCCTGGAGCCTCTGCTCAACGTCCTTGCATCCAGGCAGTCCCAGAGTGGCACCAAGTATGTCATCCCCAGCCCAGAGAGTCCCCCTGGGAGCCTCAGCCCTGGACATATTTTCCAGCCAAATGGACCAAAGTTGTCCCACCCTAGACTCCCAGACAGAACCTGTTCTGCCTCCAAGCCAAGGTACAAAGAAAACCCAGCCAGCCAGACACGAGCGGGCCACAAGGCTGAGAGAGAAGGATCATCCTGACCTGGATCAGGGGTGGCAACACTGGCACATGGAGAGATGTCTCTGTCGGCCCCCTCTGGGTGCGCTCACTCGCACAACCGCGAAGGGGAACATGCACAGCTCTGTCTTCTGCAAAGGGTCTCCTCGAATTGATGCCAGAACCCCACAGAACTCGTGGCAGAAGCTTAGAATTCATTTAAGTCCCGGTCACTGCCCACAGTCCACAGGGCGCAGCAGATGTGGGTAACCCAGAAGCCAATCTGAGCTGCTGTCTTAGGTTTATGTGCCAGTGTGGTGTGGGGGACACAGAAACTCATAAAGCTGCACACAAAACACCTGTCCCCCGACCGGGCCTTGCGGCTTCCCCGTCTGTGGCTGCTCCACAGCTGCCCTCACCCCTGTGGACGGGGGAGGAGGGTGCTCTACCTCACTCCAGGGCCCCCTTCCCCTCCTCCCCGTTCCTCCTCCTCCTCTTCCTCCTCCTCACTCAGCTAGCTCAGTTCTGATTCACATCTTCCTGAGGTGCAGAAAATAATTATGCATTTTGGGTTCAAAGGTTCCTTTCTTCTAGTTGATCAAGTTCTTCCCCTGCATGAAATGCATCAGTGCTCTCACTGCCCCGGGGGGACTTCCGAACCTCTTCACCAGATGCCTCGAGGCCCCGAGCTGGCCCCAGCCTGGCTGTCCAGTCCCCTCTCCCGGATCCTCCCACCCTTTCTTCTCCACTTTGAACACACTTAAGTGCAAACAGCACTCTCACCCACAAATCTCTCCCTCTCCCAGGCCACCCCCTTCCCCTCACACACAGAGCCCTCCTTGGCTTAGCTAATTCCTACCTGGCTCCCAGAGGAAGTCACTCCTGCTGCCCCTGCCACTCCTTGGCCAAGTTCTGAGATCCAGAAGCACCCTGGGCGTATCGCTCCCATGAGATTATTTTGGAATCATCTCTTTATTTTTCTCTTTTCATTACCTACTGAGCTCCTTAGGAATGGACTATCAATCCAACACCCATTACTAAGCCATACAGTAGTTACTCAGTAAATGTGTGTGGAACAAATGACTAAAAAGATGACAGAAAGAAAAGGAGAGGGGAGGGGAAGGAAGGAAGGAAAGAAGAAAGAGAAGAAGCGGACAAAGAAAGCTACCATGCATCGCGTGCCCACCACATGCCTCGCACACACTACAACTTTGTATTATCACAGAGGTCATAACGATGCTGTCCGTGCCCAAGCGCACTCTTGAATTCAGCGTCTACAAAGCTAGAATTAGGTATCAGAATATTTTGAGTCCTGGAGGCCAGATGTACTAGAAATAAGCTCTAATCAGGACCCGACTCTTCTAAAGAAAGAACCAAGAATCTCGTGAAGATGCTAAAAACCTCCCCACTGGGAGAAATTTCGGAGGCCCAATCTTCCCCTCGATACAGGAAACCGGCTCACAGCATGACAAATGCATAGCCACCCTGCCGCTGCCTGACGCCTCTAGTGGCAGGAGCTTGCCACCTGTCCAGGCTGCCTCTAGTGGCAGGAGCTTGCCACCTGTCCAGGCTGCCTCTAGTGGCAGGAGCTTGCCACCTGTCCAGGCTGCCTCTAGTGGCAGGAGCTTGCCACCTGTCCAGGCTGCCTCTAGTGGCAGGAGCTTGCCACCTGTCCAGGCAGTCCATCCACCCCACCACGAAACAGCTCTGCCCGCCTGTGGCTTCCACCCATTGGTCCCTGGGGGACAAGCAGGGAAGGCCGGATCCGAGTATACCCTCCTGCTTCTGGCACCCCTATGCCCGCCCAGACCTCTGCTTGGAAGGGGACAGAGACCGTGGCCCGTGGCTCCATCGCGACTCAGCTGGATCAGCCTGCCCTTCTCCTTCTTCCCAAACAGGCGGCCAATGGACGACTTGATGCCCTTGCGCTTGGCACCCTTGTGCAAGGAGTCCTGGCTGCTGTTGCTGCTGCTGGGGTTGCTGCCCTGATCCTCCAAGGCACTACAGGACGACAGCCAGGAGCGCGTGGAATAAGAAGAAATACACTTAAGTTACAGCAGGAGAGATGGAAGTTAGACCTCAGGAAGTATCAGAATTGGGGTGAGGGCGAGAGGGTATGATCAGAGCAGGTGACTAAGGGAGACATGGGAACATTCTTCCCTGATGGCGTTTCAAAGAGAAGTGAGACATTCGGGTGCCTGGGACAGGCAAGATGCAGTCCCTGCAGAGGCAGAAGGAGGGATGAGGTGACCTTGGGATGGAGAGACCAGCGGTCTCTCTTACCTCTTGCCTTCTTCCTGGCTCAGGGCTGGGTGGCCAAGCTTCTCTAGCCGCAGCGTCCTGGGTGAGGAAGGAGGAGAAGTCTCACATTTTATGGTGGCTTTATCCTCTCGGTTCTCTTCCCGAGACACTGGCGACTGAACAGACAGTGGAGCCGTCAGGGGGTACAGGGAGAGATGTGGGGCCTGCCTACCCAGCCCAGAAGAGGCAGAGGAGCGTGGAGAAACACAGTGGGAAGGCCCTGGCGCCTCTCTGAGTTCGGACTCAGACTCAAGGGCCTGGGGGGAGAAGCCGGAAGGGAAGGGCCTGGGAGCAAGGAACCCGTGAGTACCTGGACAGCGGGCAGCACTCACCAGCAGCTTCCTCCTATGCTTCCTTAAGTCACTGGGCTGGAAGAGAGAGCAAAGGGTGAGCCGGACTCACCCACTGGATGCCCTAAAGCCAACCCCAAGGGGAGCCCAGCGGTCTTAGGGTGAGAAGACTGGATTCAGTGCCTCACGCAGGCCGGGAGAGAATACCACATCAGAAAAAAGGTGGCCTGGACAAACAAGCCAGGGCTCCCTCTGCAAGAGAGGAAGGGGTGTGGGCAGTGGGGAGTCTCCTAAGCATTCTGGGCTTATCCAAAGGAGGCAACAAGGAAGGTACCACATGGGGCCTTTCCAAACCCAGGACACCTGGTGGCCTGACGTGATGGGGTCTGCACACATCATGGGGAGAAGACGCCAGGCCCAGCTGAGAGAAGTGGAGCCACCGTCCCTTGTAACCTCCCCCAGTGCCGAGCCCAGTGCTGCCAGTTGCCTCTCACCAGGGTCATGACCCCCATTCGGTCCAGGCCCTGGGCAGCGCTGCGGGAGGTGAGCTTGGGTGTGGAGCGGCCGCTGAGTGGGGGCGACGCGCTGGCCAGCGACAGGGCGGTCAGAGAGGTGGGGATGGAGCCGCGCTTGCGCAGGTGCGTCAGGTTCAGGGCCTCCATGCTGCCGCTGGTCACACGCGTCTCGATCTCCTCGGCGCGGAGCTCCGTGGACTCCTTCTCTTCCTGAATCATCCTGGCAGGTGGGCAAAACCAGACCTCACCATTAGCCCCGCAAGGCCCGGCGGGAGGCAGAGCTGGGCGATGCCCACACCCGCCGCCCCATGACCACACACAGAAGGCAACGCCCGCTGCTTCTGGCATTGCCGGGAGGGACACGTTCTAGCAGGCACGCCAGGCTCTGTCCCACTGGAGCTGAGAAACGCGTCTCTCTTATTAGCTGGCCTATCCCCCCGCCCCCGCCCGCCCCAGTTTAACAAAAGCAGTTGCTGGGGAAGGAGGCAATTTGGTCATTGGAACACGAACCACCCTGGAAGTCAGACGTCTTGTCCTACCACTAATTACAAGGGTGACCTTGAGTGAAGCATTTTGCTCTCTGTGCCTCTGTTCCCAACACTGCAATGTCTGCAGCAGTCTAAGTCAGTAGTTCCCAAATAGGAATTTTAACCGATGCTGAGCCCCGATGGGTTTGCCTTGTTCCGTGGAAAAATGAGAGCAATGATGATAATGGTGTTGCGTGTACAGGAGGCCCTCAGCGAGCAGCGTGTACACACTCACACGGACACATGCTGGTGCAAAGGCGCCAACTCTTCTCTTTCAAAAACAAAGAACTTGTCTTTACTCTTTATTCTGAGAGTATGTCTTTCCTGCTTTAGGGATGTTAAAATGGCCTTTCTTTTGCAGAATGATTGTGAAAGTAAATGGTAGTTATCTTCAATGTCTTACTTTGCAAAACAAAAAGTTGGTGGCCCTATGTTAGTACCCTTCTGTGTGTGTGTGTGTGTGTGTGTGTGTGTGTGTGTGTCTTTGTAACCAGTCTGTGAAATCCAAAAGTCTGGGAACCATTAAACTGATGACCTCTACAGCTTATAAAGCTCAAATAAAATCTAGCTCAGATTTCCCCTTGCTGTTTGTCAGTGACATTAATAAACTCATTAAAAAGGCAGGATACAGTGAAGGTTCTCCCAGCTTTCCCTGCCGCTGTTTCTGTCTGATGCCTCACTACCGACAGGAGGCCTGGCACAGAGGACCAAATTTAGACTCCAGTTTGAATGCTGGCTCTGCCACTTGCTGTATGGCTTTCAGCAGGTCACTAAACCCCTCTGAGTTTCTGTCCCCTTGTCTGTAAAACAGGGATCACGCTGCCTACCTCCAGGACTGTGCTAAGACTGACAGTCACATTTGTAAAGCTCTCACCCTGAGCCGGCCTCGGTAAGTGGGAGCCAAACTCTTGGTGGTTATGATGAGCTGCAGGAGCTGCCTCCATCCTCCCATGCCCAGTCACATCACCAGCCCCGAGAGGGGAGACGAAGGCTGCCAAGTCCATTTGAGGCCTTGCCCTTCTTGGTCTGGCACTGTACCAAAACTTTGCCTGATGCCCCACAGGGGGCCCCTAGACTGTGGCACTCTAAGGTGGAGCTATGAGAGATGAGAAATATGTGCAGGATTTTTCCTGCACTGCCCGAACACGAAGGGCCCCCTGCCTTCACGGGTCTTCCCAGGCCTTCCACCCCGTGCTAACCTGATTTCCTCGTTGATGGCATCCAGCTGCTCCTGCAGCATCATGGCCAGGGTCTGGGCATCTGAGTGGCCGCTGGGAGAGACAACGTCCACGGAGCCCACCAGACCCCCTGGCTCATCCTCGTCCACGTCAGAGATCTCAGGGTCACTGTCAAAGGCAGGGGCAGCCGTGGAGGCCAGCACCCCAGGCAGTGGAGATGGCTCCCAGTCCTTAGCAAAGAAGGAGGGTAAAGGAGTAATAATAAGACACCCCAGATAATTACAAAACAGGACGCTCCCCACCTCTACCCAGCTGCGTTGGAATCACCTGGGAGCTTGTTAGAAAGGCAGAATCTCAGGCCACACTATCAGACCTACTGATCCAAAATCTGCATTTTAACAACATCCATGGGTGATTTCTTTGCACATTAAGGTCTAAGAAATACTGCTCTAACTACTTTAAAAACTAGCTAGGAGAGTGGTTTAAGAACAGATTCCAAAGAGAGACTGCCTTAGCTTAAATCTCGGCACCACAAAACACTGGCTGTCCAGTGTGGGAAAGTTGTTCCAACGTCTTCATTTGTAACATAGTATCTCACAGACAGTTGTGAGGGTTAAATGAGGAAATGCACGTGAAGCCCTTAGCACAGTGTCCGGCACAAATTAAGAACTATATAAAAGCCACCAGTTTCTATTCAGACAAATTCACAACGGGCAACTAGATCCAGGGAACAAGAAAAGGCCAGGCAGGCCTGACTGTCTCCTAGAGTTTGAGCGCATTGCAGGATGCTCTGGTCAACCCTGAGAGGCAGCAGCTTCTCAGAAATCGTCCTACAAACCTCTTCGGTGGACAAAGGCCCAGAAGATGAAAGGGCAGAGAACTGGGCCAGGAGAGCCAGTCAAGCAGGGAAGAAAGGAAGGGGACCAGGGACAAAGAGGCACTCTAACACCATCCTCTATGACCAAAGCCCCCTGACTCCCCTCTAGGGCTCTTCTAGCTTCTGCAGCCTTTAGTCTGAGCTCCAGGGCAGCTGCTGTGTTCTTACGGGCAGAAAGAGTAAAGGAGTGAAGCAGAGAAAAAAAGTGGTGGCTTCGGACTGTGACTCCCCCATCAGACTAGGGGTTTCTTGATGGTAGAGATGAATCTTACCCTGGGACCAGGAGTTCCCTCATTCTCCACTATATCTTCTAATGCCCCAGAGCATTTAGAGGACCTGGGCTCAGGACAGAGCATGATTAACAATTATGGAACCAGACTGCCCCTAAAGATGGAAGTCAGCCCTTCCCTGTTCCCTGTCTCCCCTCATTCCCCCACAATCTCTCTGGCCAGACTCAGACAGAGTGAACCTACAGCTGCTTCTCAGAACACTCCCGGTGCCATCCCAAGGGCCAGTGAACCTGTCGTCCCTCCCTCATCTCCCCCATGAACCAGCTTTTGTTCCAGAAAGGTTGCCAATTCCATCTTACCCCTGCAACCCCCACCCTGACCACCAGAAACACACGCCTGCACGCCCAGGCACACGCACACACACTTCAGTGGGGCCCCAGGGACTGTTTGGCCGCCCGCCAGCCCCCACCTCTTGCCCACCAGGAGGCCAAGGCAAGGGGGGGCACAGCTGTTGCAGCTGACAATGGCCCCAACCCCAGGGCTGCAGCTGTCGTTGACGTGGGGGAGGACAGGGGAAGGATTTGCCCTGCACACCAGCCGTCTGTGTAACTGGAGCCAGGCACGCGGCTGAACTGACCCCAAACTCCCCGAGGAGGTCCCTCCACACTCACCCCTCCACCCCCTCACCTTGGCAGGCTCTTCCCTCAGTGCCGAGTAGCGGCGATGGAGACCTGGGGGTGTGTGGGTGGCTGTGCCCAGGGAGAACCGCACATCCGATGCACTGCCCATGTGTGACCTTGTGCGGTGACCCGCAGAGGGAGAGAACAGATAGGCCCTGAGGACTGAGCGCCCCAGCTCACACCCACCGGGCCCAAAGAGTCAAAGGGTCTTCAGTTCGGAGAAGATAAGTCTTAGCAGGACACAGAGCCACTGTAAGTGTCTGAGGGGCTGCCATGTAAGCAAGAGATTAGACTATTCTCTGGTGTGCCAGGGTCAGAATGAGCCAGAGGAGAAAGTTCTAGGGAGCAGCTTTCCATTTAGGAAGGATCTTCTAATGGCAAGAGTTGGCTGAGGATGCAACTGGTGGCTTTTAAAAAGCTGAGCTCCCCGGCACAGAGGTGTGCACGCAGAGGCTCTCTGGCCACGCGACAAGAGTGGTGCAGGAGGCTCCAGGCGTGAGCAGAGGTTGGAAGGGATGATGTCTAAAGGTCCTTTTCACTCTGAGGGTCTTCGTTTCTTGGCTTCTCCCTGTTACCTTCCCTCGGGTCTTCCCACAATCCAGACTGAGTCCCTGGCTAAACTTCAGCCCAGGCACATCTCCTGTCCCCGGGAAGCCTCAGGAGGCTCTAACGCAGCATCAGAGGCATAGGCTAGAGAAACCATTCTGACTGCCCCAAGAGTCTACTGCAGCCCTGAGATTTGGGGTTCCTGGCAACAATCATCTGCAGCATCTGGACGCCTCCCCTAATGACACCTCTTCTCCATGCCTTCCCAGCTTGGAACCCTTGAGGGAGCCCAGAACAAAGGAACAGCCTACACGACAGAGCTGGATAGAGAGGGCAGTTCCTGCCTATCCCACCCCCACAACTCAGCCCCAATTCCACGATGGGTCCAGTGATTCTACAGTCAAAGCCAAGAATTCCCAACTATTAAGGAAAGCGAGCTGTGGCAAATGGCTTGGTGTACTCTGCCTGGGCCATGTCTTACTAAATGAGGGGCTGTCCCTTAGGGTCAACCTACATAAAGGGAGAAGTAGGAGACAGACTGTATCTGTCTCCATTCGCTGCTTCTCTTCACACTCCTGTACAATAATTCCTGACGAACTTGAGTTAGGTGGTCGGCACTCAAATCTCTACCACCCCAGACACCTGCAGGCTTCTCTTCTTCAAGCTCACTGTCCCCTTCCCTAATTCAAGCACTGCCTCTCCACACGTACGTATGCACATTTCCTCCAACCCTTCTGCCTCCTGGCAGCTGATCCCCATTTCCCTGACACGGCAAGAGCATGGCCAAAGGGAACTGCAGGGGCTCTGATCTCAGAGACTTAGGTTTAGCGAGAAAACAGCCAGAAGCTGTGAACCCCGAGTGGCATCATCCACTTCGGCCTCCTTGATCTTCACCCCACTTCTCTGGCCTGAGAACAGGCTAGAGGTCTGAGTTCAATGCCAACTGCTTCAAAAAATGGGGAGAAAATCCAGAGGTTCCCTGGGACATGGGCCTAATTCAAGCCTTAGAGGCAAGCTGCACTCACCATCTCTTAAAACGTTTTCGGGAAAAGGGACGCCACAGCCATACGAGTAACGTGGCATCTCAGCTTCCAGTAAGGAAGTTCTGGATGCCTCATTTCAATCTCTCCTGCTGCCTTTCTGCCGGCTGCCTGGACTCAGGCGGCCCTCAACTCTCAAGAGAACGAGAGTGAGCCCACTCTCTGCCAGTGGGCGCCGTGGCACGCGGCAAGCGTGGAACTCAGCAGGCCCCTCCCAAGGGCATGCCTCTGTCGAGGACGCTGGAAGCCTGGGCCGTGTCCCCCGGCAGGGAGAAGGAGCATCATCTCATTACTTGCCTCTCAGCATCCCTCAGAGCACAGGGGCTCCCTTGCAAACTGCCCGAGTGAGTGGGGTACTTTGACCAAGTCCTCCAAGCCTCAGTGTCCCACCCTGGATAGGACGAGGACCCTGAGGTCCCAGGCGGTCTTTGGTGGGAGGAAGTGTCCCTCCTCAGGGTCCATCTAGGACCCCGGCCCAGCACGCCCAGCCTCCCGCACTCCAGTACCTGGCGAGGATGCCATCCACAAACGGCCCCCCTCGACCCTTCAGCTGGTCCACCTCTTGGCGCAGCTTCTCAATCTCTTCAGACAGGCGGCCCTGTGCCAGGCAGACCCGGGGTGGGGGTGGGGGCCAGGGAGGGGCAGACAGGAAAGGGTGGGAGTCAGAGAGGGACAAAGAGGACAGCGGAGCTGGGGAGAAGCAGAAGAATGCACTGCAAAGCCCAAAGCCGGGGCCCCAGGCCCGGCCCGCAGATGCCACCACAAGAGAAGAGGTCCGTCTGGAAGGTGAGCAGCAGGGTGGGCAGGCGGCAGGGCCAGGAGAGGGTGTGTGGGGGAAGGACTCTACTGGAACAGGCCTGCGGACCCCTCACCACCACACAAACGCATGGCAAACTGGGCTGGGCAGGCAGCACAGGGCCCTGGGGTCCTTCCTCCCGGATCTCGGAGACATTGCGGAGGCTGGGACGGTGGCTCATCCTCCCAGAATCACCAGACTCTTGCCTTATCAGAGTTTGAGGCCCCCACTGAATCCCTGGGTTGAGCTCTTCGCTGGGCCCTGCCTCTCTGCTGCCCACCCTACGCCTTGTGCTTATGGCCTCAGTTTCTTCTCTACCTGCGGGTAGTAATGCATCTACCACCACGGGCTACAGCGAAGAATAAAGAACCGGCAAACGCACGCGGACTGGCATAGACCTAGCACAGTGCCGGGGACTGGAGCAGCCACGTGCAGAGCCCGCGTCCTTTGCTTGGCAGCCCTGCCCGCCCAGGCTGGCGCGGGTACCTTGTGGTGGTGCTGCTCCTCCACCTGCCGCTGCGCGCTCTCCAGCTCCTGCATCAGCGTGTTCTGGGGGAGAGCAGCGGTGAGCCGGGCCCCCGCCTTGCTCTCCCTGCCCTGCCCTGACCCTCCAGGCGTGCCCGTCCCTCCCCGGGGGACCCACAACCCCACGGCGGCCCCCCTGCCACGCCCCGCCCCCGACTGACCTCTCGCGCCCCGACCCCGCCCTCCGGGCACCTTCTCCTCCAGGGCGGCCATGCGCTCCTTGAGGTGGAGCTGCAGGCGCTCGTTGGACTCGCTAAGCAGCCGGTCCACGGTGTCTGACAGCCGCTTGTTGTGGTCCTCGTTCATCTTCTCGCGCTGGCGCACCTGCACAGCTAGCCCGCCTCGCACCAGGCCACCCCAGGGCCTTGGCCCTCACCGGGAGCAATCCACTCCCGCTGGGGTGCACCCCCTCCCCTGTCCTCTTCTTGTCCTCTGGGAGCCCCTCTCCAGCTCTGCCGACCACCTCCTCCTCCCCCACCTGCGGACCTCCTCCCTGGCTCTGTGGCTCTGTCCCTGGCCAGGCCCTTCTCCATGCCCCTTCCGTCGACCATCCTGGGAGCCTACCCTGGGGGCAGGGAGGGGGCCTGAGGGCCCAGCCCGGTGCCCTCACCCTTGCCAGCTCCTGGTTCTTCTCCTCCAGCTGCCCCTCCAGCTGCCGCAGGTGCTCCTCAATGTTGCCATGCCGTTCTTCAGCCTAGGGGCAGGGGTGGGTCGGTGCAGCCTGTAGATCTCCCTGTTCCTCCTGCTCAGGCCTCAAATCCCATGCACGCTGGTGCCAGGGTGGCCTTGGGGATCAGGGCTTCGGGCACCCATGAAGCCCAGCCTTCACCTACCATCTTGGAGCAGAACTGCCATCCCTACTGCCTTTCTTCTCAGGCACCCCGACCCCTGCCAGGTCTCCCCCACCTCCTCCCTGCTCAAGGCTAGCCTTAAAACGTCCTGGGGCTGGCAGCTCAAGAGATTATAAATCCTCCTCATGCTTCTAGAAAAAAACTCCACTTGAAAGCATGAGCTGCCATAAATCTCCTCTACGCCTCCAGATAGTCGGAACCGCACTTGAGGGCATGGACTCAGGCCAGACTGCCCGGGTTCAAATCCCAGCTCCCTCTCTTACCAGCTGCGTGCCCTTGGGCAAGTTACTGAACTTCTATGTGCCTGGGCTTCCTTAACGATAGAATGTGGATAATAACAGCACCTGTGCCCACTGGCCCACTACAGGGACTAAATGAAATAATCCACTGTAAACAATTAGAACACAGTGAGCACTCAACAACCTCAGCTGTTAAGCCTTTGTTGTTAAAATTGGCCCAGGTGGAGCAGACTCCCTTTCCGTGCATACATCTCCAGAAACGGAGACCCCACGATCTCTGACAAGATGTTCTAGGATAATACACATCTTACAGCCAGGAAATCCTTCCTTAAAATCCTCCTGCTATGACTCATTTGAACGTACTAATCACTTCAGCCCCTCCCTTCTTGTCAGGTTTTGGGAGACACCAAAGCCGACTGCTCGGCGTCCCACAGGTAACCTCCTCTGCTGTAATTCAAACCCAGCACTTCACTCCTAGAGGCTGGACAGACCTCAGAGACCCCCACTCTCAACTCCACCAGCACAGAGATTAGGACATTCAGACCTGGTTAGGGAGGGGGTGACTCTTCCCAGGTCACAGAGCCAGTCGGTGGCAGAAGCAGACTTGGTCCTGGGTCTACTGCGGCACAGCCAGGCTGCAGGTTCCAGCCCCACAGCACTGGAGCTGCCGCACTGGCCGCTGGCCAGCCTCTATCCTTCAGGGACCCTGGGGCCTGGTGCTTACTGGCACGGGCTTCTTTCTGTCCATGGGTTCAGGGGTAGCCCCAGTGGTGCCACGTCAGGCCCCCTGAAAGTCTCTGACCAGCTGAAAATGCTCCAAAGTTCTTTTGATTAACCCACCACATGTCTAAGTCAATGTATTTACCTAGCTCTTCCAGAACCTATTACGTTTTCAGCCAGCACACCTCTCAGGAATTACTGTTCCATAAAGTTAACTACCCATTAGGCAAAATGATATTCCCTTTTACTCAGCCTAAAGCTGCAGCCTTCAGGCAGTCGGGTGGTCTCTAGATCTACAATGCTTCAATTTGGTAAAGAAAGACATGCTTAACCTAAACTCCCACCCCCACCCCTTCATGGATGTACAGACAGAACATTATATCCTCTCGGGTTTCATCTTTCCAGAGAGGAAAGTCCTAATCCCTCCACTCCAGCCACAAACAAAAGAAAGTATTAACCACAATGATGTAAATGACAATAACAATACTTTGCATCTGCATAGTCTCTTCTCCTCCTTGAAGTACTTTCACACCCCTTCTTACAGGATTGTCACATCCCCGTGGGGTGATGAAGGTGGGGATTACTCTCCTGGCTGACAGACACGTGGTGGTGTGCTTCCTGGAGTCACTCAGCCAGAATCAGTCTTCTGGCTCCCAGCCCAGTGTGCCTCCCACCCCCTCCGTCCCCTGCCAGGCTCCCCAGGAGTTCAGGATATGGGGACAGAGGCAGGCCAGGCCCCAGGCCCCTGGCCCACTTGCCTTGGTGAGGGCTGCAATTCTCTGGGCCAGCTCAGCCTCTACCTCTGGCAGCGTCTCCGCCCTGCGCATCGTCTGCTGCAGCTTCTGCTCCGCCACCTCCAGCAGCTCCTGCAGGTGTCGAGCCTTCTCCTCACACTAACAACGCGGGGGTGGTGAGATGATTCAGGAGGGAGTGCTGAAGCGCCACGCCCACCCCGGCCTCAGCACAGAGCAGATAACAGGTCAGAAGCAGCAAGGGACAACCTTGGTTCCTGGCTACCCAAAATGCCTGACTTCCCCTTTCCAAAGGTGACCTGCGGGACCTCAGGGCCTCCCAGGCCACCAGGGGAAGGTTCTGGCCCAATCATGAGGATCTCTGGGGTTAAGGACAATGCCCACCCCCACCCCGTCTGGAGGAGTTACCTGGCGGTGCAGGGACTCCTTGTTGGCCAGCTCATTCTCCAGTTTGTCATTGAGGTCATGGATGGATGTGGCCTCGCGCTGAGCAGCCAGGTAGCGCTTCTCCAGCGTGGTGATTCGCTCCTCCATGTCATCCTTCTGGGCCAGAGCCTAGGTGGCAGAGGAGGGAAGAGGGAAGGTCACCAGCCTTTCCCTGCTCCTATCCCGTCTGCACCTCCCCACCAACACCTGCCCGGCTGTACCCAGGAAGGGGCATGATCTGTGCTCCCCTGTCAGTCTCTGGCCTTGACCCTCCCTTCCCACAACTCCTCTCACACTGGACCTCGGCAGGTGTTCAGTCTTACCCTCCCCAGCCCTTGCCTGGCCCACCCTCCGTACCCTCCAAGTGCCAAACACCTGCCCCAGCAGGATGGGGCCAGCGGGAACAGGCCCGACCCTGGCGCACCTCCCGGAGATCCCGCTGGTGCTTGCTGCTCAGCTCCTCCGACTTGATGAGGTCCCGGCGGGCCGTGCCCAGGTCCTCCTCAAGTTCAGCCACGGATGCTGTCAGGGTGACCAGTCGTTCCCGGGCCTGGCTCAACTCAAAGTTCTGCTTCTCCAGGAGCTCTTGCAGCTCCTCCACCCGGCCCGCCTCATCCTCCAGGGACAGCGAGCTATCGGTCAGTCTTGGGGACCCAGGGCATCCCACACCCTTGCCCTGCCCCAGGGGGTGGGAGGAGGGATGCAGATCACAGCTGTGTCAGAGCACAGCTTCAGGTCGCCTCCTTCCTCCGGGCCCCAGGAGCTCCCTCCTGACAACGGCCAAACACCCTTGCTGTCCTGCGTATCTCTTGAAAATCAAGTTTCTAGTTTCACCTGCTATTGTAACCCAGAAAGGGGCGTGATTAGGGAAACCAAGGCTCAGAGAGAGGAGGAATCTTGCCTGATGCTGCCACACAAGGTAGATGGCACAATTCAAGTGGACATGCATGCGAAGTGCCTAGCAGTATACTGGGCACTAAGACAAAAATCTGCAGATTTCTTTGCAGATGGGGTAGGGGAAAGCAGGAAAGAGAATTGGGAATATTGGAGAAAGCCCCAAATTTAATTCAAGCAGTTACTCTGTTGAATGAAGGCAGGGCAGGGCCTCCCACCCCCACCTGAAAGAACCCAGGCCCCTGCTACACAGCGCCTGGGGACTCACCTTCCACAGGCGTTTCGGCCCCAGCTCCACGGTCCCCTCCTCTTCTGCCGCTCCGTCCCGCACCCCTGCCCCCTGCTGCAAGGCAGACACCTGTGGGGCACAGCCCCCAGGGCAATGAGTCACAGAGAAGAAAACCTCCCATACATTCCAGACCCTTCCAAGTCCCCTGCCTCCTAGAAAGAGGTGTCCAGCCTAGCCTTCGCTTGCAGTCTCCAGCCACAGTTGGGGAGAAATCCGAGGAGGAACAGAGGGGGGCACAGTGGCAAACCAGCCTGGGCTTCCAGGAGCTGCAGTCTGTAGACCGAGCGTGGGCAGGCAGCTTACCTGCTGGTGGGCACCTGCCAGCTGCTCCTCCAAGGTGGTGACTCGCTCCAGTGCTGCCCGGAGCCGCTCTCGCACCTGCCCGAGGAAAGGGGAGGTGGGGGAAGAAAGGGGAACCCCACCGGACTCAGGCTGGAAGAGCCTGGGCGTGGTCTACACTGCCGGGCATTGGGGAAAGTGAAGGGCCTGCCAAGAGGCAGATTTGTGGGAAGGGACCTAACAGGGGACCTTGAAATTAGGCCGGTGGTAGGAGTGAGCCGGGTTCGAAGGCAGAAGGCAGTTTTCCCTAAACACTGCACGAGGGACCTCAGAGAAGGGAAACGCCGCGGCTCCAGGGAAGCCTGGCTGGACGGGGGCTGGGAGGAGGTGGGCACCTTCTCATCCAGGGCCTTGTGGTGCTCAAACAGTGACTTGAGGGCCTTCAGCACCTCCACCTCACTGGAGACCCCTGAGGGCGACTGGGCCTGGCGCTTCACTACTGTCATCCGCAGTGACCGCTCGTGGCGGGACACCAGGCACTCCAGATGTTCTAGAAGCAGCTGGCAGGGGACAGGGGGACAGGGGAGATGAGAAGGAGGGTTGTGAGCATGCGCCCCAGGGGCCCACATGATCACACAGACACAAGTACAGCCCTGCCCCTGTTAAACGCCGAAAGCCACCCATACTGGTACATAGCCGCTGCCCTGCCTCTCCCCCAGGACCCCGACCTTTCCATGACCCAGCAACGACAGGTGAAAAGGCCAGCACTGGTGGTGAAATGATGTGACTACCCCTCTAGGGTGGGAGGCAGAACAGGTGAGGATGGGGCTGGGGCTGGGGCTGGGGCTGCGCCTGGCCCCCGCCCTTCCTGCTCTCTGGGTCCTGGTGCTCATACCCAACCCCCCCCACACACACACCAGGTCTTCCCCACTCACCCTTGTGTTATTCCGTTCTGCTTTCAGCTCTGATATCTCTTCCTCCCGCTCTAGAAGCTGCTCCCGACACATGCTCAGCTCCCGGGTTAAGGTGGCAAATTCCTGAAAACCCCCAAGACCCCTCAGTACTTGGGGATTCAGCTCCTCCGCAGCATCCTGCACGCTCAGGTCAGGGTGGGAGCCTGTCACTTGTCCCTTGCTTCCACCACACCGCAGGGCAGCAAACCTGCGACTAGCATGTGCTCCCCAGCGGGTCCGTGTCTGTGGACCCTCCCTGCATTCCAAGCGTGCGTTAGGACCCAAGGGGACAGAGCTGGACAGGAGAGTGAGAAAGTCACTCAGTTTGCTCTGCAGCCGCTTCCCCCCCACCCCAGCCACCAGTTTGACCAGACCATGTCTTCCCTCCCACTTGGCGTTTCCATTTCCCCAGCAATTCAACAACATTTTCCTTTGGAAACTGATGGTGGGGAGTTCTGCCCCTGGTTTAGCAGAGTAAGGTCCAAACAGAACCTGATGGAAACCGATAGCCATCAGCGAGGGAGGAGAACGGGGTTTTGAAGACAATGTGTGAGTGAGTGCCCCAGGGAGTTCTCTTCCAGCCCCTCCCCGGGCATTGCAAGCTGCAGGTGGAGAGTGAAATCAGCGATTGAAGGACACACCCACATAGGAGCAAGAGAGCCAGCAGACCTGCCCAATCAAGTGCACACGTGGCTTCAGCCCTGGCTTCCTGGGAGCCCCACTCAACCAAGAGAGGGCTGCGTCCCAGCACCTGTTGCCAAGGCACTTACCCTGGCTTTTCCGAGTATCCACGCACCAAGTATCCCTTCTAGGGGGACCCATTTCCACACTCCCAGGCCCAGACATGTTCAGAGGCATTTCCAGCCCACGCTCCTCTATCAGGATGAGCATACAGGGGTGAGAGACTGGCCCCACAGTTTCAGGTTCATCATATTCTTATTCATTTAATTAAATATCACCTCATTCCAGAAAGGTTTTCAGATGAGTGGCCCAAATTCTGAGGATGCCCAAGGTCTGAGAGTAACTGAACAGGCTGCAGCCTCCCTCACACCAAGGATTCATGAGCAAAGGAAGAATTCCCAAAGCAATCCCCTCTTATCGCTCCAGATCAGGCAAAAGGGGCTAGAAGGGTTGTAGGAAGGGACAAGGGACCAGAGATGCCAGAGCATAAGAAACCATGAACCTATGACCCTATTCCTTAATTACTGCCTTTCTATCAAGGCCACGGCCAATGGTGGTCAAGTATCTCATACTCTGGAAGCCAAGGCCTGGGCCTGATGCTGCTTCACCCTCAGCTTGCACACATGCATGCACACATGTGCATGTACACGTGCATGCGTACACGCACACACATGCACACATGTATCCATGCTTGTGTCCAGAGACGGGGCTCGGTGGCATGGCCCCCAGCCCTACACCTGGACACCACCACCAAAGGGCTGGTGCTCTGCCCTGCCCTGGCCTCAAGCTCAGTGGCTGCCTTGTCTCCCCACCTCAGAACACCTGTCCCCCCTCCCCCACCTCTCACCTATCTGACACACTGCTGCCAGGATAATCTCCTCAACACAACACTGTCTACACATACAGATTTCTTATGCTGGTGTTCAAACTGCTCTCTCCTGGTTCCTTTCCATACACCCTAAGACCCAGGTACCCGGGGTCACTCACTGTTTCTAAATGCCAGCAAGCCTTCCTTATGCCACACCTTTGCTCAGTGGGCTCCCTCCCTACCCTCTGTCACCACCTGATGGGATCATATTCATCTTTCAAAGCCCATCTCAAAGGCTACAGCCTCCCTGGGAGCTTTCCAGACTCCCCAGTGAAAGGCTCTCTCCCTCTCCTGCAATCTGCTCAGGACAGTGGTTAAGAGCACCAACTTGGGAGTCCATTGTTCAACCACAATATCCATAAGCACCTATCATGTACCAGGTCCCATGCTGGTCACTGCGGATACAGCGACAAGAAAGACACAACCCTGCCTTCACGAAGCTTCCAGTGCAGGAAGTCAGGTAAGCCTCGGATCAAATCTCAGCTCTGCCCTCCTTAGCTGTGTGACCTTGGACAAGGTACCTAATCTCTCTGAACCTCGTTCTGTGATCTGTAAGATAGAGGTAACAGTCCTCCCTCCAGGAGTTGCTATAAGGATTAAATGAGGCAATATATTGAAAGCTCTTAGCCCAAGCCCATCAAAGATGGCTATTTTTATCACTGATATTGTTCTCAACAACCCTTTCAGGCCTCCCTTATCTTCTTCTACATTCTCTCCCAGTCACGTGGGTTCTTGTGTGTCTCCTTTCTAGTCTCTGAGCTCCTTGTGGGTAGGGACTAGCTCATTCACTCCAGGGCAGGTTCAGGGCCTCCTGCACAACGAGGTAGGAGGGGCCCATCGGCCCAACCCACTTCTTCACCAGGGCTCCACATTTTTATCAGTAAAGCATCACTCCTGAGCCCTGGGCAGGAAACTCACCCACCAGGCCCAACCCTGGTTCTTCTTCCCACCCTGGGCCAGGGGTCTGCTGCTGAGGCCCGAGCTGTCTGGCTCCTCAGGGCTGCCTCCCCTAGCCCTGGCCGGACCCCCCACCAGGCATGAGGTGCTGCTGGGGTTGGGGGAGGCTATGCAGTATGGCCGGTGCCTGGTTTGGGATACGCATCTCTCTGACGTTCACACAGTTGCTGTGGGTACTGCGCTCACAGACAGACAAACCCCCTGCTCCCTGTGCCCGGTTACCAGGCAGAGTTCACACCCGACGACCCAGGTTCCTGCTCCCTTCTCCTCCTCAGAGCATGTGTCTTGCCTGGAATATCTACCAAAGGGTAGGTAAGAAGCAGTAGAGGCCTCCAGGCCCGTGCAGTGCAGGGGCTCGGTGGAGCCCTTAGCCTCTGGGGTCACACAGCCCCCGGGTTCAATTCCTGGCTCCACCACATACCTGGACCATCATGCGCAACTTATTAATCTCCCCACACCTTAGTTTCATCCTCTGCAAAGCGGTGGTGAGAATTTAGAAAGCTAATCCACACAAAGCGCTTAGTACACAGAAAATGCACAATAAATGGTGACTACATCCTAGCTAGGAGCATGCTGCCAAGGGGCATCAGAAAGGGTGTCGGGACACCTGGCTCCTAGACTCAGCTCTGCCTACACTTTTCTACGTGATGCCTCTTGCTTTTTTCATCTGTGCAACAAGGGAGCAGGACGAGGTGATCTCCAAGGCTTCTCCCACCTCCCTTTCTGGGACTTTCCACCCGCCACCGCCAACAGCAGGGCGCTGGGAGGAGCAGGCAGGGATGCGGTTTCTTGCCAGTCTACGGTGCCACCTACTGGCTGGCTGGGCTCACTGCAGGTGGCACTTAGGGGTTTTCTTCCTGCATCAAATTCCAACCATTTCTCCAGGGGAAGCCAATTCCAGGCAGAGGAGCTTGGGAGTGACAGGGAAAGGATTTAAGTAGGAAGACAAGGAGAGTAAATGCTCTGTGAATTCTAACCGTAGATGTGCAAATAGATGCAGATGAGCCGGAGGCTGTTGGATCTAGCGAGGCCAGGGGAGGAGGAGGGGAGGAGGGAGCTGCAGACCATTAGGCCTTACCTGGGGGAGGGCGGAGTTAAGGTGGCGCTGGAGCTGGTCCCGCTCATGCAGGGCATCCTGGAGCCGGCTCTGTGTGGCCGCCAAGGTCTCCTGACTCTCCCGAAGGGATTCCAGCAACTTCTCCCGCTCATCCAGCATGTTCACCATCAGCTGCTCAAAGTTGGCGTCAGCATCGGCGCCATGGGGAGGCCCCAGGGGGTCCCCCTCGTTGATTGTGGGCATCACTTCACACATGGTGGGGGTAGGCAGGGCCTCCTCAGCGTCAGGGAACAGGGGAGGGACTCACAGGGTTGGCACCTCCAGGGGAACCCAGTGCATGGGTCTCAGAGTGGGCAGTGCCAGGTGAGTGGACAGGTGGGCAGGGGCTTCTCCCATGTCATCAGTTGCTCTTGCTCTGAAAGGGGCCTGAGGCCTGGGGTGCCCCCGTGACAGGGAGCCAGAAGGCCTGGCTTAACGTCTCAGGGCTGGGGCTGGGCGCCCTGTGTTCCCAAACAAGCAGGCAGCAGCGGAGCGTGGCCATGACAGGCAGGGAGAGCAGGGCTAGAAGACGGCCCTTCTCTTAGACTGAGCTCTGGAGCCTGGCAGAGTCCCAGCTGGGTCTAGCGACACCCATCGTTTCTGGAGGGCAGTGTGGTCTGTGGGAAAAGAGACTGCTGTGAGGACTGGCTGCATGGAGAAGGGCATCAGGGGAGGGGGTGACGCAGGGGGGACAGGACCTAAACTAGCACATGGGGGTAGAGAGGGAGGTGTGGCAGTGTTGGCGCATGTCCCTTCTCCAGGCTTGCTGATTCTGATGGCGCCTCCTTAGTTCTCCCAAGGAATGCACATGCCCACTGCCCAGCCTCTGCCTTCCCCCCGCTGTCAGAAGTGCAGCCGCAGTGGCAGTGGTTCCCCACCCACGTGGCTCGCTGGCCAAATATAGAAATGATTCAGTCAGCGGTAGGGGAGCAGCCGGCAGGCTGCCCAGAGTCCTGAGACCTGGGGGTGGGAGGGGAGAAAATAGGGTCTCTGGCCCCTCCCCTCACAGCCTTTTCCCCACACTCAAGCCAAGACAAGTGCAGAGGGGTTAAAGCGCTATGAGTGGGTGTGAGTCCCAAAAGTTGGACTCCGGGGGTCATAGGAAACAGAGGTAGAGTAGTTCCTGCCCTGACCACTGGCACAACACGGCTAAGGCCTTGGAGAGGCACAGGCTGGGCACTGGGGCAGGCAGAGAGCCCTGACCTGCTACAATGCCCATAATTCAGGGAGGAGGTGCTGGCTCAAGTCATTCCCCACTTCTGAAACCTGCCAAGGAGGATGGCATGCAGGCCTGGCGGTCAGCAGGCTTGGACTCTGAACTCAGCCTACCACCTCTGCACTGGGGCAGGAACTGAACGATGGAAAGGAACCCAGGGTTGATGTGGGGGTGAGGGGTGTGTGGGGTCCCCTGCCCATGGATAGGAATCTGCTCCCTGAGTGTCATTCCCCATTGCTGGCACTGCCAGATGTCACCAGCTAGGGCAGTTAGCGTGCACTCAGCCTGGCTCTAGTGATGCCTTAAGCCTCGCACAGGGAAGCCCAGTGGTCAGAGCAAAGGCAGCTGTACTGAGGAAGGCAGCAGGCAGCTAGGGATTTCTCTGCCTACCATGAGCTTCCAACCTCCCTGCCCACTATTAGAAAGCCACCACCTTAATTAGTTTTCAGAGGGCACTGTCTTCAGAGCTCCCAGTTGCAGGAGAGAAGAGTGAAGCCCCCAGCACAGCGACAGGCACACTGGAGGTGGTCATAAATGGCACTTTCCTTCCTTCCCCTCTCCCTTCTCTTATGGGAGACGCAGGAAAGCCTCCTGTCCACCCCTCACGAGTGGGAACAATAGGCAGATTGGGAGGATCAGGGTGGACAAGGGCATCAGGACCCAGAGTGAGCTGAGAGGCCAGACCCTGGGCAGGCCTGTGGCAGGACTGAACCCGGCAGGGGTAACAAAGAAGGGCCAGGCCTCTTCCTCCTGAACCCCTCCCCTAGAGTACCGATGATCCACACAGAAATGGGGGGCAGTAAGAGGGAGGCTGGGGAGGAATGTGGGGAATGGATCCGATGACAGTTAGAGCACCAGCTTGAAAACTCTGTGGCTCACACCCACAGCCATTCTCAGAGGGACCCAGTGCCCAGTGATTCAAGCATGCATGTGGGCATGCAACACATACACACATTTGCACACCCAGGCAGACACAGGAACATGGAGACCTAGGACATATACACACATGGCCACACACACTCCCAGACACAGAAATGGGACACAAACTCTGATCAAGGGGATCCTGTCCCCAAGCCAGACAGCCACTGTGGAGGGCAGGGTTGCAAAGGGCTACAGAAGCAAAAGGTTGAAGGCTGGTGTGCACACTGCCTTCCCCCACACTGCTGCTGCCAGGGCGGCCTGCACTCGCCTCCCTGTCCCTCGGAGCGGCTGCGTGCGGAGCGGAGGGCTGCTGTCCCAGTCCGGCCAGAGCTGCCATCTCACTGACGCTGCCAACGGCCATTCCTCCCATTCTCCCACCCACTGTACCCAGCCCCTCTACCACGAATGCCGTGAGGCTGAACGGCCACATGGCCCCGTCATACCTCTCCAAGCTCCATGACCCACCCCCTCCACATACACCAAGAAGACATGAGAGGCCAAAGAGGAGAGCAGGCCGGGGAGGGGGGTCCCTGTGGCAGAGGCTGCCCTCGGAAGAAGAACACAGTGCGGTCAGGAGCTCAGGGACCCCAGGAATGGCTTCGGCCCAGCGGACCCCCAGGCAGCCTGCAGTGTCGTACAAAGGAGGAAGCCCAGAGCTGGGACTTAGGAGATCTGGGTTACAGTTCTGTCACAGACCAGCTAAGTGACCTTGGGCTTGTCACCCTCTACTGAGACCTCTGCTACAAGATGAAACCCACAACCCTTGTTCTGCCCACCTTAGAGGAACGAGATCACGGAGCAGCAGAGCTTTGAAAAGTAGAACGCTCCCGGTGATGGTGCGGGGTATGAATCACCTTCGTGCCGGGAGCCTGTGGGAGGAGTGTTCAGACCTCTTCACAGGGAAGGGGCTGGAGAAGTTCTCAGGGGGGACGAATAGGACCTCACGCCGCCCACTGGGGGGTACTGGCTATTTGGTCCAACTTGCCCAACCCCCCACCCCCAATCCTCCTGGTCATTTTAGCAACCGAGAAGCTGGCTTTGGTGCAGCCAGCCCTCTCCCGGCCTCCCTCCAAACCAGGTGCCAGGTAGCAACTCCACTTCCTCTGGCCAAATGGCACCACGTAGAGCTGGCTTGAAGATGAGCCCAGACAGGGCTACCAGGCAGATGCCCCTGAGATGGCTGTCCAGGACCTTCTGCCCTGCCCCCACCCCCGGCACAAGCACGGTGAGCAGAAGGGAGCCCTAGGACAGCCGCACCGGGACACCTGGCTCCTTCTGGCTCCTTCTGGCTCCAGGGCCACCTTTAAATAGTGCAATTATCATCTCAGCCTAACAGAAGCCTCCTCAGCTCCCGCACAATTTCTAAGTAACACTCACAGGTCCTGATTCAGAGGCGAAAGCTGCCGTCCCCACAGCAAGCATTGGCGAGGGGCTTTGCCGGGGAGGAGTGTGGGCAGGCTGGGAACGGCGGAAGAGGGCTCGGGAGGGCGTGGGTGTGAGCGCGTGTGCGGAGGGAAGGGCTGGGCGAAAAGTAGGCCTCTGGCCTTCATAAACACGGACAGGCAAGCTCGGGGTCTCTTTGGCTTCCCAGAAGTCACCCCACCTTTCCCTACTGAGCAGGAGGGACGGGCATCGAGTGTGATGCTCTGGCCGGCCACGCACAAGGGCCTGGCTCCCGCCCGCCCTGCCAGATGGCGGCCCCACCCGCTGAGGGCTCGGCAAGCGCAGGGCTGCCAGCCCCGTGGAGCCACAGGCCCGGGCAGAGCTGCCAGGAGCTGAGCTCTAGTCCGAGGGGGCCACGAGCCGGGCGAGAGGGAGCCTCAGGGTGGGAGCTCCTTCAGGTAAAAGAGGAGGGTCACACACCTGCCGGATTGGAGGAAGGGTGAAGGTCTGAGGAAACGGGGAGGGAAATGATGGTTATGATTTGTTCACTATTTACCATGTGCTGTGTTGTCAGGTGACATGTATTCACTTATTTTAATCCTCACAATTCCTTGTGAGGAAGATGTGATTCTTCTGCCCATTTCACAGATATGCAAACCAAGACTCAGTGTTATGTAACCAAGACTACACAGCTAGTAAAAGGGAGAGCTGGGATTCAATGAGCCTATCTGACTCCAAAGAGAGGTAGGGGATGGCGGAAGAGGGAGAGTGAAGATGCCTCCTCCACGCATCGTGGCTCCTCCAAGGAACCCATGAACCTGGGCCGTGGCCTTTGGCACCCTCACCAGGGTGATGGCAGCTTACCTCAGCCCTCCCTCCACCTGTCTTCCTCAGGGCTGGGGAGGCCTCTGCAGAGTAGCCATTGGGGTCCTGAGGCCGTCACTTCCCCATGGGAAAGCCCCATCCACCACCCACCCTTACCGCTCCCCCTCGCCCCTCTCCAGCTCCACACCAAGTTCCCCGCCCCAGACCACGCTCCCAAGCCCAGCTCCCCTTATCCTGCGGGGTCTTCAGATGCCATCCCCACAGTGGTACTGAAGTCCATGCACTCAGGCTGCCCACCTCTCCTTCCTCTTACCGGAAGCTTCTCCTTCTTCCCTGTCCAGCTCACCACCCCAAGAAGCCTGGCCCTCACTCATCCTTTCCTCTAAAAGCCAAATCCCACCTCTTCC
The DNA here is from genome assembly GCF_020740605.2 of Lemur catta. NCBI lineage: Eukaryota > Metazoa > Chordata > Mammalia > Primates > Lemuridae > Lemur > Lemur catta. The sequence goes on along the minus strand of NC_059150.1, from coordinate 4,479,719 downwards.
CCTGCTGCCCCCCAAGCCCTGCTCACTGGCCTGCCCCCAGGGCCACCTACCGCTCATGCTCTTCCAGCACCTCGCCTGCCTGGCCCGCCTCTCATCTCTCTTTCATGTCAGCCTAATGAACTTAGATCACCCTTCTAAGCTCATCTCAAACACCACTTCCTCCAGGAAGCCTCTTCTGATTCCCTCCAGGGGGAGAGATCTGCCCTCCCGCTGACCCAGCACAGCCCTTTCTTTATACCTCTCTTTGTGGGACTCCTCTGGCTTTCCATCATCTCACCTGTACACTCGAGGGCAAGAACCACATCCTCCTTACCGCTGGGTACGAACACAGGGTCCTCGCATACATGGGACTGAACGGATCTGTGTGACAGCCATTTCAGGCAAGTCCATCCCTGACCAACTTCAAAGAAGAGAAATGCCAAAATAGGAAAAAATGGCTCAACACCCCAGGAATATTCATTTATCTTGCCCCCTGAAGACAGGCTTCATGAGAGCTCGGTGGGTCTCCCCCATCCCGAAACGCAGACTCTGGAACAGCTGATGGGTCTGAAGGCTGGAGTGTCCACGGACCACTCCAGTGACCCTGGGAAGATGCTTCATCTCTCTGAGCCTCAGTTGCCCCCTCTGTGAAATGGGGACGGTAACAGCGCCCACCGCAGACAGCGAACACACATGGATCACTGGAGTTAGCGTGCAGCAAGCGCTGAGGTCAGTGCCCAGCAACGGCGGCACTTGTTACATAACTCTTAGCACCCTGGGCTCCCAAAGTGCTTCAAGGCTGGGCCCACTCTAAATACAGTAAGAAAATTAAAAACCCATTCTGACTACAGGAAGCCATTCCCAGAGAAAAAACTCTTGGAAAAGCGCCATTTAGAGTTTCTCACTGCTAGGCACAAATCCCTTCAAAAGCATCCAGTTCTCTGGGCCCTTCAAGACCAGTGGTGAGACTTGCCCTCTCCTTGCTTCAGGTTCCCAAATTTGGAAGTGAAGAGCATGACACACAACACACTCTGGTGCTCTCACAGGCGGTCATGACAGACACGCATCAGTCTGAGGAGTGTCACACGCTGCCCAAGCACAGGGGAGCACCAGCTGCCAGCCCAGGCATTCAGCCCCCTCATCCCAGCCTCACTCAGGGGACACGGGAGGAGGCATCTTCTTATCCAACAGGCCCCCTGGGGCTGCCTCCGTGAAGCCCATGTCTCCAGCTGCTCCCCAGAAGTCAGATGTGGGCTACCTCTCCCCAAGACACGGCCTATCACTTGGCTGAACATGCAACTTACTGTCCAAACCAGGACCCTCCTGAGAGCGGACAGAAGCACTGTTAACAATCACCCCAGAACACAGGTGTGAACCAGGGCTGTCCCTGCACACCTGGCAGTATGGTCACCCTCAACAGCACTACCCCAGGAGGACTAATGTCAAAGACCAATGGGGAAGGGAGGGCTACAGGGCTCTGGGCCTCCCACAAAAATAGTTCATTTTCTGAACTACCAAAAGTACAGCCATCACAACTACCTCTTCAAGTCACGGCAGGGATTTGCAAACTGGGCTCTATGACAGAGTACCTATAGGGGTGGCTTGGGGTGAAAAAAAGGGTGAAGAGCTGTGACAGACTCAAAGGGCTCTAAACTCCCTTTTCTTTACTTTAATGCCATTAACTCCAAATCTGTCAGTTTTATGAGACATCTGATTAAGGTTTCTTCTATAAAAGGGTTCCAAGTCTAAAAACAGGTTAGAAAATCCCAGGTGGAAGTATTGTCTACAGAAGGCACCTGCTAAAATAAACACACGTTCTCTCAGGAAGGCAGCACGTCAACGCGACAGAGCAATAAACCTGGGAAGGCCACACGAGCAACACCGGGGCCCTCGCAATTCCAGCTATTTTCCACATTCCAAATGGCTAATAGAGACCACGTGTTTACCCAAGCCAAGACACAAGGTTGTACCATTGAACACAAACACAGGTTTGCTACAATTACATCACTAAGTATAGTAACCCTAGCCATTTTCTGCTAATCAGAGCTATTAATTAACACAAACGTCCTCAAATCATATTTGCAAAAGAAGAAACAAAGCAATATGTGTAGCAAATTTGGAGAATGAAAATCTTTCAAAACTAGGGGTCTGTGTGGGACACAAATTAAACAAGGTCCTCTGGTGTTAAAAAACAAATAACTGCTCAGAAGTCACTGCCCTAGTAGATCAACCTATGAGATTCGGGAGCCGTCAGGTAGCAGAAAGCAGGACTATCTGGAGTGCTGCCAGCTGCCAGGGTATAAAAGGGCCAAAACACAGAACCACGGGGAGAAATGTAGGCATCATAAAAACTGCATGCGTATGTGATCACAAAAGTGTGTGCGTGTGTGTGTAATGATGAAAAAGAGAATGTGGGGGGAGGGAGGTCATGTGTGTTCATGCAATGGAGAGTGTGTGTGATCATGAGAATGTGTGGTATGTACGTGTTATCATGAAAAAAGAAGAGAGAGGGAGAGAGAGAATGTAAGACTATGGTCATAAGAACAGGGCCTGAGAGTATGTCATGAGAGTGAACGGGTGTGTACAGTCTTGGGAACGTACGGACATGTGTGGTTCTAAGCACAGGTCAGGGCTCACAACTGCACATGACTGTGGTCAGAAGAATGCGTGTGCGTGTGCATGCAGTCAGGACAGTGAATGTGCGTGGTACCTCTGCCATCCTGTGCCCACCCCCATCCCACCCCGTGTGGGAGTTCCTTCCACAGAGTCCCTGGCAGCTCAGTCTTTACTTAATCATCCTTCAGGAACAAGGAGCTCACTACCAAATGAGGAAGTCTTCATAGTTCTAAGGAAGCTTTTTCTTAAATTGAATGGAAACCTATCTCCCCTTTGAAATGACAGTTATCTAACCGAAGACAATGGCCATGAAGGCACATCAGATATGTATCTAATTTATGAGAATTCAACTGTACTGGCTGGCAAAATAAGCAATAAATGCCTCTAAATGCAAGCCAGCTACTTCATCTGTCACTTAATTACAAAATTATATTGTGCATATGTACTCTCTTAAATCACTGTATGATAATATATATTATATATTTATATAATCAATATAGACTATAGATACATGTGTTATATCTATACATCCATATTATTGTTCAGGGTTTACCATATACCATGTTTTATGAGAGATTTAGGAAATTTAAGTTCATCTACTGCCTGTAGAATCTAATTGGCCCACTGAGACGTAGTACCACTGTACTGGGTCCCCAGAGGCTTGTCTGCTCCAGGTTAAATATTTCTAGTTGCAAGGAGGCCTTGCTTCATCAAACCCAGGGGACCAGAAGACAGACATCTTCAATTCAACCGACAATCACTGAGTGATTTCCATGAATCCAGTAGTGTTAGGAAAACAAAAGACATGTAAGATACAATCTTAACCCTCAGGAAGTTCACAGGCTACTTGAGAGAACGCAGAAACACAGTAATCATTCAAGAGCCATACCGAGCAGCAAGTGGCCACATATTCAGTCTGTGGCACAGCCTGGAGGTCAGTGCTGAGCACCACTTGGAGTATGACCAATTGCATTAACTGGTGGCAATGTCTCCTCCAGCTCTCTCAGAAAGAAGCAGCCCCAGCCAAGGCCTCTCAGCCCCCAGCTGAAAGGCAGGCAGCTGCTCCTCGCTAGAGCTGACCTCACCTGGGGAAACAGAAGGCACTGAGGGAGCCCCCGAGGCTGCGGCACCCAAGCCTCTCTGAAGGCAGAGCAACGAGCTGGGCACCAATCGTGCTCCTTGTGCAGTGAGCTAGTGGCCAGGTGAGGACAAGAGGGGAGTCCTCAGGCTCTGCCCAGCCCTGGAGTCTCACACCATCCTCACCTAGAGCTCCTTCCCCTCTCCAGCCCTGCCCCCTGACATTCTCAGTTCCCTCAGGCCCCTCCCACTACAGCAAATGCTGAGGGTCCCCTAGAAGCAGCCCCTGTGAGAGTACACCAAGGCCCATGGCCCCTCTGAGTACTCTTTACTCTGCCGGCCACCCGAAGTGCCACGCTCCTGTGAGCCAGCACCGTATGCCCTCCAGGGCTAATTATAGGTCAGTGAGCTAGCAGGCCAGAGGGGGACAGATGGTGACTTCATGTGGCTGCAATACACACTCGTTCCTCCCTCTGACCCCACTCCCTCCCCTCCATTTCTCCCAATTCCCTACTTGGGACCCAGACTCCGGGGCAGCTTTCACTCCCTCAGTCCTCCTGCTCCTCTCCACTGCTCCTCTCCAGTGCATGCACACGAGCAGCACACGTGTGTGCGTGTGCACACACACACACACACACACACACACACACTTCTGTACCACCCAGTCACCACACCTTGTTTCTACAGCAACCCACCTACCAACCCACCACATTAAGGCCTAAAGAACCCCTGGGCACTAAAAGGCCTCTGCTAGCTCCCCCATATATTCAAGCCCCCTTGGCACCCAGCTCCCTGGGCCCCCTGAGCCTTCACCCCTGCCTCATCACCACCACAGCCCAACTTCTCATCCTCTCACCTAGCTCTACCCCTGCTATCCTTGGAGGCTCAGGAAGGACCTACAAACTATGCCTGACAACTCTTTCCAACTCTAAGACTTCAGCAATCAACTCAGATTAGGGACCCAGGAGCCTGCGTGCCCTGCCCCGCCCCTCCAATCCCTCCTTTACAACCCAGCTGCCAGACTTCATACGCTGCACGGTTCTGACATCATGCCATGCTCAGCAGCACACACCCAGACACCACTAGATGAGAATTCCCTTCCACACCCTCCTCCCCCACACACTTCCATCTTCCAGAAATGGCGTCTCCCACTGTGCAGAGTGTCTAGTGCATTCTTGGCCCCCAGTAACCGTTGTGCTATTCATGATCTCATCACTTTGAGATACCAGTTATCCCAGGAAGCCTCCTCAGGCTGAGAAAATAACCAAGAGGAATCATTCAAGCTGTCCCTTTTGCTAAGGCAGCTTCCCTGGGACTACCTGGCCAGTTAACAGTGGTAGCCGGTGCTCGGTTGGAATCTGGTTCCAACAGCTGTTTGAAAGCATGTGGACACAGTTCTTTCTTTTTCTAATCCAATATCAATGTAACAAAATGGGGGAGGGTGTTAACAGAACACCTAACAATGTTTGCCTACTACCTATATCTTTTAGCTGCTCCACAGCCCCTAAATTGCCTTCAGAAGACCTAGCACCTTGCATAGTATCTGGCATATAGTAGGTATCCAATAAATGTTTGCTGGCTGTTGAAAGTACTAGGTACAGCTCCAACAACTCTGGAAAGGACTATGGGAAGTCCCTGAAACCTGGCTCCTGGAGGGGCCCCTTAAGATCACACAGGAGGGGATGGATCACCATGCTAAGCAGAGCCTCCTTAACCACTTGCTTTCCGCACAGAAGAGCAGAACAGCCCCAACTCCCCTACCACCTAATGGAAACTACCAGCACACCTCTCCTCAAAGGTGACATCAGCTCCTAGTGGCACCTTGTCCTGGATCCCTCCTTCTCAAAGAAAACCATCCACACCACGTTTCCAAGTCCTCCAGGCTGACCTCTCTCTGCCCACCCACCATCGCAACCTCAAGATCTGTGCTGGGAAACATCCGTACTGCGTGCACGTAAATCAGCTCCGCGCTCCCACCCTCCCGGTTCGGGAATCTCCATTCCAGCCCTCTTTCCTGTTGCGCCCACCCCCACCCCCACAAGGCCTCGGGTTGGCCGCGCTCCTTCCACCCCACCGCCCTGGCACTGCGGAGATGGTGGCATCTCTGGCACAGACTGAGGCTGGCAGTTCGAGGAATGGGGAGCTAGCGATGGTAACAAGGGGTGCTGAGGCACGCGGGAAGGAGCAAGACCCCCAAGAAGCGCGAAGACCTCAGCCCCTCAGGAGCGCGTGCCCAGAGGAGCGGAGCCGGCCCGGGAGCCGGGAGGCGCTTTTCTCAGACTCCCCTGGAGGGGAACGGGGGCGCAGTCCACCCCGCTCCCACCGGGAGACTCGCCAGCTCGGCCCCCTCCCCCGAAGCCGATGGAGCCGAGGGCGAACTCCACGCCCTCCCCGCACGCCGGGCATCGCCCCGCATCCTCACCCCCAAGGGCACAGGGCACCGCAAAGGCCGGCGAGGGGCGGCGGGGGAGCAGTCCCGACGCCTGCCAGGGACCACGCGCCCCGAGCAAAGACGGGCTGTTTCCCAGAGCGCGCTAGGCAGAGACCCCTCCCCAAACTGTCGAGGAGAGCTGGACGTGGGAAAAAGAGGCATCTTTCCCCCAGTCCGGGCCCTGGGCGCTCACCTGCCTGCACTCGCCGAAGGCCGGGCGGCTGGGCTCGGCGGCAGCGGGCGCCGCCCCCGACCCGGGCGGCCGGACACGTCCTGGAGATCCGAGCCGGCGCCGGGGAGCTGCAGCCTCGCTCGCCCCAGCGCCCGGCCGCGAGGCCCCGCCCCCTCCCCCGCGGATGCCCCGGGCCCGCCCCCAAGGGCGGGGCCTGGTCGCCTCTCCCGAGGCCACGCCTCCCACCCCCGGCGCGCTCCGGACCCGGCACGTGACAAGGGCGCCGCTTTGAGGCTGCGCGCCATCTTGGTTCGGCCTCGAGAGTCCGAGGAGGTGGCGGAGCGCCAGGGTTCTGCCGGCGGGAGGGAAGCCGCCCCTCCCGGACCCCCCCACGGCCTCGTCTGGCAACCTGTTCCCCAAGTTGGTCTCGGTCCAGGCCTTGGAATTGTGGCTGATGGTTCTTCATCTTTCACACCTGCTCTCTCCCACCCATTCGTGGCTTTTCCTTTGGACGCACCAATTTTTTAAGTGGAGGAACTGGAAACCCAAATACGGTTCTGTAGTAGCATGCACTTGGGGGAACTGTGCCGCGTGCCTTCAGGCACCTGGCTGTTCTAACACTGCTACTATGAAATGGAGTGTTCGTCTATTATATATACATAGTATGAAAACAGTCTCAAATGCCAAAATTCCTGACTGACAAATTTTAGCTAAACCTCTCCATTTTCCTGAATTGCTCCCTTACCCTGTCCCCTGTGGCTATTAATGCATCTTTCCCAGCTGGTCTGTGAAGTTTCATCACAGTGCCTACTCAATCCTTTACCAATATCCAGTAAGCACTGATAGAAGTGTGAAGAATTTTTATATACATGCAATGTGTTCATATGTATGTATTTATAGCTATATACACAGCATGTTCTATATCAGCAGCAAATGCTATAGTTGAGATCAGTGACACACATAACCTTTCATTTATTATTTTCCCCCAGTATAGTCACCATTTGGCATAGCAGGGGCGAGAATGGAAGCTAAATTTGTATTGCAGTTGACCCTTGAACAACAGGGGTTTGAACTGTGCAGATCCACTTATATGCAGATTTTCTTCCTCTTACGCCACTCTTGAGACAGCAAGACCAACCCTTCCTCTTCCTGTTCCTCCTCAGCCTACTCAACATGAAGATAACAAGGATGAAGACCTTTATGATGATCTACTTTCAGTTAATGAATAAACATATTTTCTCTTCCTTAACTGTTTTCTTAGTAACATTTTTTCTCTAGCTTACTCTAAGAATACAGTGTATAATACATATAACATACAAAGTATGTGTTAATCAGTAAAGCTTCCAGTCAACAGTAAGCTATTAAGTTTTGGAGAAGTCAAAAGTTATACTCAGATTTTCAACTGTTTAGGGGTCTGCACCCCTAACCCCTGTGTCGTTCAAGGGTCAACTGAATTTTGTTTGACCCTCAAAGCAAAATCATAGTATATATTTAAGGAAGTGAAAATTATGAAGCAGTTTTTAATCTGTAGTCCAGTAAGTTTCCAACTCTTCTCGAGGTGGTCTGGGGTTCTCACCAAAAGGAAATCCCTGAGACACTTCACATCCTTTCACTAATCACGTCTCCCTTAATACAAATCATACTAGACACGACAACTAGGGCAATGTAGACGAAGCCTGCAGCCATGATAACCATTGATAACATACTTTACCAAGTGTTTGGCAATATTTTGCTAAGAGCTGAGGCAATACCTAATACTCTATCTGTCATAGCAAGGAGTTTGACACAAAAACTCAGAGTTGAGTCAGAATACAATAATTAAGCCAAATTTATTTCACCCCCTTTTTAAAGGTAACTCCTAAATGGGAGATACACAATGCACCAGGACAACTCCTTCCTACTCCATGGCATCTTTAGTTCAGGGAACTAAAGATTCTGTGCTTCTCTCTTCCTGCCTCAAAGAGGCAACTTTTGATTACAGAGATTTGCAAGGTGCTTATTGTCCTCAGGTTGTTTTATCACTTAAATGCTCAAATTTTTTCACTGACCCACGCACACTCTCTGTGTGAACAGCTTTAATATCACCCTCAATGTGGGGTAAGGTTAGCTGTTAGTAGCAGTATTAAGCAGATGCGTCCTAAGAATACTCTTTAAATAGCAGAGGATGGGGAAGATAGTAAGGAAAAACAACAAGCTAATTTAGCAGTTTGGCTCACAATAACTTCCCCCACAAGATTTTCCTTTTTAAAGAATACTGTCTTAATGCCCATCTCCTGGCAATATCCAACTAATATCCAGCTCATTGGTTAATTTGGAGGGTGGGAGGAGGGACAAGCAGCAAGATTATCTTCTTAGCAAACAAAAAACACCCATGATCCTCTACTCAGAGTACACCAGCTACAGCAAGTCATTTGACCAACAGGAGAACATTTGCATTTCTGCATGGATGAAAGGCCAGGCTTCTGTAGGCACACAGAATGACAGCAGAAGCAGCACAGTGCAGGACAGAGCAAAGTCACTAAGTGCTTATGGTTCAAGAGGCTGGTTTCAACATGCAATGCAGTTTTTAAATGACCTTCAACGTAATAAATGCCTTCCTAACAATTCAACGAAAGTACCACTATTTTGAAATAACTTTCTTGGTTTGTTTTACATTTAACTTAGAAACACATATTTAAAAGAGTTTTTCATCAATCTGATATACTTTTTAGGCTGATTAGGGATAAAGTATACCACAATCAAATTTTTACTCACCCTTTTTCTTTTTTATTTATGTACACATTCTGCCTACTCCCTTTTACCACCATCTACCACAAGAAAAATGAGACGGATCTTTTTACTTGTGGTTTTAATGAAAGACCTGGGTTGGAATCCTGGCTCTGCATTTACTGGTATTATCAGTACAGTCATTCATTCAGTTTTCTCAACCAAAAAAATCATACTTTGCAAGACTGAGAATTAAAGATACTATATAAAGTTCCTAGTATAGTACCAAGGGTACAAAGTCATCATCACCACTATCAGCCTCATGCAAAAACATACCTAAATTCAAAACTGGCAAAAGAATATGTATGCAATAAATACCCAAAAATTATTGTTTAAAAAAGGTACACAAGTCAATCTTATAAGATTCTGAAAACCCTGTCACCTGCTTTATTTCCAGAGAAGGGTAAAGAGAAAAGATAAAATATTCACTTGAATTTGAAGGATAGCCAAATTGGAAGCAATAGTAGTAACAATTTAGGCCTCTAAAGTTCCTCTGAACCGTAAGGGAATGCTGAAACTTCCTTGTTTGGAGATTTCAGAGTTTAATTTTTCCCTAGAACAAGATCAACCATTTTCGCTGGGATAAAAGAATAAAGAACAACAAACTCAATAGCACCAAATGGGGTTTTAACACAGAAAACAGGGCCACTCCTTTCAAATGCAAATTTTTACATTAAAATATGTTTATAAATCATAGTTGTTTCTCCTCTTGATTCAACACTTCTCCCTCCCCCAACAGGAGCCCCAGCAACCTGAGCATGTGCATTACTAATCAGATATACAATCCAGCTGCCCCTTTCAAACTGGAATCTGATTACTAATGGACTAGACTCAGGGCTGCCCCCAAGGGACGGGAAGCAGTAACTATGCTCTCAGGGAGAATGGATACTGAGGATGCCACCAGTCAAAGAGTCGAACACTGTGCACTGGGTCCAAGATGACTTGTACACCCTGTTCACTGCGCAGTTTCCGACCACCATGGACAGGAGAATCTTGGAACACCAGTCTCACGCGATGATGCCGCATGTCCGTGCTCACATTGATAGTAAACTGGAAGGGAAAAGTAAATTCAGTATCCAACTCACACAACCTTGGTTTCCAACATCTCACTCTGAAAGGAAACAAACAGTACAGACATAATTTACACTGGCTGGACCACAAGATTAATTTCTAAGTTATAACACCAACACCTGTGTAAAGATATAAAAAATTAAGGATGAAATTATAAGGTCTTCTCAGCTTCATATTATTTAAACTATATTAAGAAAGCCTCACAAATGGATGAATAAATCAAGATACATGTACATAGACTATCATCAAAGCCAACTTTTTAAAATTGGGTTGGAGCAGTAAGAGACAGCCTAAAGGGATTTTGATGAGATAATGTTAAGCAAGTCAAGCAAGATGCATGAAACATAAACCTGATCTGATTTTTCATAAAATAAAACACAAAATTTCTAAATGTGTGTGTGTGTAGGTGGGTCAGTATAGAATTGTATGTGTATGAAATACATGGAGTATGAGTATATAACTAGGTCATTAATGTGGCTTAACCTAGAGAGAAGAGAGAGGTACTTATAATAAAAACTGCATGTATGACATAATCTCAATTATACAAAATTATTTAAGAGAGTGGGTATGTACACATTAACAGACACATTAAAAGAACAGTTCCCAAAAGATTAATTGCAGTTACAGGATAGTGGAAGTCTAAGTCACCTTTACTTTCTCAATATATCTTATAAATTATTTAAATTCTTTACATGAAACATGCATTTTTTATTTTACAATTAAAAAAAGCTATTTTCATCGTGGAAGGGGAACCCCATGTATCTCTGAATAGACGCCTAAGATACAGAAAAGACAAACTACATGAACTCTCCAGCTGCCAATCCAATAAAAATTTTTTAAAACCTGGAAAAAATATGCCACAGGCACACACATTGTTTACCAATCTAATTCTCAGGTAAGCATTGAACAGTGACAGCATCACACAAAGGACAGAGCTGAGCTGGTCACCCTATGTTTTACTATCCCATTTATGACCCTGTATGTACGCCTCAAGGTCCTAACATACAGTGCTCATATATGTGTCTCATCATTATTCCTAACAGGATAATGTTTCTCAATCATTAATGATCACTACATATGAAAATATAAAAACATTCTCCGTCCTACAGAGAAGTTAACAGAGGTAAAATATTCTCAGATATAATTAACATCTCCACAAATCTGTCTGTTCCTAATATACATGACTGATTTGAGACTTATTTTTATTATTCTTCAAAGCTTTCTCCCTTAATGGTTAAATTTATAAATCTCTATCAAACTTACACATAGTGAGAGTCTATAAAAGAGCTGAGCATGATATCCTGAGTCTCTACTTACCAGCGTAAATATCATTCCCATGACAATTGGAATAAAGATGAAATTGAGTGTGGTGACCTGCAGTAGGCAGCAGTCCTGATCTGGGTTAGTGTGAACATCTTCGTACTGAATGGGAGGCTGTAATCCTCCCATACACTTGCTCTTCAACCTAGGGGACTGAAGAGAACTGAGAATTAATCTAATAGCTTAGAACTGTGGTCCCTAACCCCTGGGCCATGGCCCATTCCCGATCCATGGCCTGTTCGGAAACAGGCCATACATCACCACCTGAGCTACACATTACACACCCCTCACCCCACAACACCCCACCCCACCCCACTCCACCCCACCCTCAGTCTGTGGAAAAACTATCTTCCATGAAACCGGCCCCTGGTGCCAAAAAGGTTGGAGACCACGGGCTTAGAAGAAACGTATATGGCTCTAATTCTCCCCCAGTGAAAATCCTATGGCTCAACTGAAGCTAGCAAGATACACTCTTCTGTTATTTCCTCTCTCTTTATATACATATTAGTTTCTATACAGAGATCAAAGAAAACCTGACCTTTGAAAAAATCGGAAATATATTTGGATGAGGAAATATGGCAATGGGTTTATGCTTCCTTTAGATGGTACTCCTTACCATCTGATCAAAAATGGAAACTAATAGTCTCTATCAGAGGCTTTCCAATGTCTGAAAGATTACAAATTCCTTATTACTTGTCAAACTCTAAGGAATACCTGCTGCACAAAAGGGATGGAAGCAGAAGTGGCCACTTAATTCTAGGCACCATAAAACAATGGAGTCACAAGTCTCAGAACTAAAGGAAGTCTCAGCATTCTTCACTTCCTCCAGTAATCCTGGTCTCTCCTCGTCATGTCTCACCACTGCTAAGACTGCCCTCAGTCCCTTCCAGAAAGGTCGTGTGGTGGACTTTCTACCTATGTCTAATGGATATCACAGATTTGGGGGAATCTTATTAAATGCAGAAATACCAGAGCCAAAATTCCTCCTCACACCTGTTTTTGAAATAAATCAACATGAAAATACGGTTTACTTTAATTACAAACTTATCTATAACCCACCTGCCATCAAGTGAGAGATAACTAACTATCTGTAATGTGTCTCATCAGTGACATACTAAGTAGAGATGACAGGCGGAAAAAAAATGAAGCTGCTAAAGATTAAAAGCCTTTCTGGCAATCCCTCTTCTCATGGTTTCCTCAAATTACCTCAAACATAAGACTATGTATATTATTGTTTACAAATACACTATCTTTGAACGACGATGACAAAATTAAGGCAAAAAACTTCAGTACATTGTTACAGTAAGTTTTCCCCTTTTTTATCATTTTTTAAGTCTTCAAATATACAGAAAAGTTAATTAATTATTGCAATAAACTTCTACATATACTCTATCGTGGGATATTTTGCCATATTTACTTTCTCTCCCCCCATTAAATACACATATAAAAATCATAAACACTCTGGGAGGGAAGGGGGTGCAAAATCATTTGAAAGTAACAGTTACACTTCACCCTTCAGCACAAATAGACACTCAGGCATAACCATAATATCATTATCACACATAAGAAAATTATTTGTATTTTCCATAGCATATTCAAATTTCCTTAACTGCCTCCAAAATGTCTTTTATAGCTCTCTTTTTTTTTTTTTTTTTTTTTGGAGACAGAGTCTCACTCTGTAGCCTCAGCTAGACCGGCTAGAGTACAGTGGCATCATCATAGCTCACTGCAACCCCACACTCCTGGGCTTAAGCAATCCTCTTGCCTTAGCCTCCCGAGTAGCTGGGACTACAGGTGCACGCCACTACACCCAGCTAATTTTTCTGTTTTTTTGTAGATGGGGTCTCGCTCTTGATCAGGCTAGCCTCGAACTCCTCAGCTCAAGTAATCCTCCTGCCTCAGCCTCCCAGAGTGCTAGGATTACAGGTGTGAGCCACTGTGCCTGGCCAGGCTCTTTGTTCTGATCTAGGATTCACTCAAGGTTTACTTTACATTAGGTTGTTATCTTTGTGTATTTCAATATAGAATAGTTCTTCCTTTTCTTTTCATGGCATTACAAGTTGAGTATCCCTTATCCAAAATGTTTGGGACCAGAAGTGTTTTAGATTTTTTCAAAATTTTGGAATATCTGCCTTAATATCAGTTCACCATCTGAAATCCATAATGCTCCAATGAGCATTTCCTTTGAGCGTCTTGTCAGTACTCAAAAAGTTTCAAATTTTGAAGCATTTCAGATTTTGCATTTTTGGATTTGGAATGCTCAACACATACTGTAAGTTCTGAAATACATTATTTGATTTTAATAAGGCAATTTCATGCCTAGTATTATGGTTTGAATATTTGTGTCCCCTCCAAAATTCATGTTGTAACTTAATCTCCAATGCAGTATTACTAGGAGGTGGGGCCTTTAGGAGGCAATTAGGTTATGAGGACTCCTGCCTCGTGAATGGGATTAAAGTTCTTATAAAAGAGTCTTCACAATGGGTTTGGCCCCTTTTGGCCTTCTACCTTCCACTAGGGAAGGACAAAGTATTCCTCCCTTCTGGAGGATGCAACAAGGGGCCATCTTGGAAACAGAGAGACCAGGCCCTGCCAGCACCTTAATCTTGGACTTCCCAACACCAGAACTTTGAGGAAATAAATTTCTGTCCTTTATAAATTACCCAGTCTCCTGTACTTTGTTATAGCAGCACAAATAGACTAAGAAAGACACCTAGTGAAATTTATTAGAACAAAATATTACCTGAAAAACAAAGAGAAGACCACATACCTGCTTTTTGAACTTGAAGTTGAATTCCCACATTGGTTCCTGTCTGTTCCCAACAATCTTTCTGCACCAGAAAAGTAAGCACTATAAGAAAGTAAAAATAAAATAAACTGAGAAAAAAGAAAAAAAAATCAAAATACATTATAAGGTAACAAAAAAATAATCAGCAAAATCCTCTGTTCAACAGCTCTAAAGCCAGCCACAGTCTTAATGCTGAGATTTTACTTTGGCTCAGATAGACCCCCAACTTGACACTGGTGCAACATGAAAACAGACAATCCCAGGGCTGTTTAGTAAGGAGAAGAGGGACCGATACAAGTCAACCTCAAAGGCTACTGACATTAACCCCTATTGTTCTCCTCTTTAAAGACAGAAAGAAACATGATGCGTAGAGACTGGGGCATTCTCTGATTCACCAGGCCAGTCCTCTACATTAAAATATAAGGGCAGCCAGTAGCCACCAGGCAAGATGATAACAAGACCATAAGGCAGCCAGGGAAGGCCAGCCCTGTAATAGAAGCAAACTGCTCAGGACCTTCTGGGAGCAGACAGCCGGTATGGAAACGACTGAGCTAGGCTGAATTCAGTCTAGAGTAAGCCCCTCAGTGAAAGTCAGGCTACAGCTAGTGTTAAGCACAAGAAGTGAAATACCTCCCAGGGGATAAGGGGTGGGTCGTCCGCCGTGCCAGCTGTCCTGCCCTTCAGACATGCCCTGTACGTCCTGCTGTTCCATCAAAAATAATGGGCTTGGCTTTAAGGGGAAAACACTTCTGCTGCCATCACAACGGCTCCAGTGTCCCACACAAGCTATGCTACTGAAAAGAGAGAGAGGGGGAATCAAATGCGAAAAGCTAGAGTCTAGGAACATGGGACAACTTCCTTTAGGCATGCTGGCAACTCCCTGAATGCCATGCGATTGTGGGTATACAAGTGGCAAGGCCATGCATGGGACACCTGCCACCGCAGGTCCCACACCCTCTTCAGAAGACCTCTAACAAGGCACAAAAGAAGCAGCCACATGGCCTGGGCTTACTATCTGGGTTAAGACCTTAGTTTTCATTCCACTTTGGCTTTATACAGTCCACTTCAAAAAAATTAATACACAGTGATAGGGATATGAAGGTATGCATATTTTAGAATTTAGGCAGTAGCACTTGCATTGTGCACTGGAGCCGCTAAGATGTGTCAAGCATGAGGAGTTTGCCCAATGCTGCTCTGCTCCCAGCAATTGCTTCACTCCT
Source organism: Lemur catta (assembly GCF_020740605.2). Lineage (NCBI taxonomy): Eukaryota > Metazoa > Chordata > Mammalia > Primates > Lemuridae > Lemur > Lemur catta. The sequence continues at coordinate 4,464,279 of NC_059150.1, read as the reverse complement.
GGCACGACTAACTTAGGGATGATCCCCACCCTCACCATAGTTAGTGTGATACTATCAAATGTTTCTGGGGAGAGGGACACTGTAAATGTGAGGTGATACACTGTACACTCATATTACAAGCAGAAGCAGCTGCTGGGTGAAATCCTACTCTCCCAGCATTCTACTCCTGCCCTAAATCCACCAGCTAGCATGATATTACATACAGCTCAGCCAATGGCCCTGACCACCTCAGCTTGCAAGCCAGGGGGGAATCTTGATAATCTTGAAATCAATAGTACCCTTTTAAATTAATATGTATCAGGCAGAATATTATCACGCTAGAGCTAAACTAGGGGAGAAGAATCATTATATAATGTCCATTACCATAAAAACAAAGTATAAGAGAATGAGAAGTGCTATAGAACATCAGATTGTGGGTAGGAACAGTAATAAAAAGGATCTACAAACTCAAAGATATGAAATTTAGACAATGGTATTAGTTGAACAGAAAAGGGCTGAGACATCAACTTGCCTAAATAATCATATCTGCTATGTTAGTCTAGATTTCAGCAAGGGAAAGAGAGAATGGACCGAAGGCTAGTAGACCTATTTATAAATTAGAAGAATGCTGGAAACTTGAATATAATGTAGGAATATAAAATACTGGAGTAATCCTGAATTTAAAATAGCCTAAAACACAGGAAGAATTTTAGAGAACTGAGGTCTATGAATCAAAGTACCTTATAATCTCTGACACAACCTACTACAGAGCCTGGCAACAGGCTGGCACAGGGCACTTAGTAAACACTAAAGAAGTAAAGCCTACACCAGAATCCTTTAAGGAGGTCAATAAAGGGGAATCCCAGATGTCAAGGTTGCATTAGAAAATTAGTGAGTTGTTCATGTTATATCTTTGTACCATGATCGAAAGTACCTTTTAAAAATTATAGCATAGAGCTACCATTTGAGTTGTGCTCTTCCTAGCCCAAACCATCAAAACTATTATATCTGAAGTGGTCCAATGTACAATGCATGAAAATAAATTAAAATAAAAAGAATAAGGAATACGCTAAAAGCACAAGAAAGCTTTAAGGTAAAGATAAGCCAGACCAGCATAGCGGGAATGTCTTGGAGAAGTGAAACCTCTGAACTAAAGTTTACATTAGTCTGCTAGCAGCCTGGGACCTATAGCCCTCCCCATCAAAGAAGCTGGAGACAAGCCATAATAACAGGCCCACCACACAAGAGTCCATTAGTCAAACTCCAACACTAATTCTCACTTACTTTGGAATTCCTTAATGTGCTGGGAGTGCTTTCTGGAATGGCTGGATTCTTGGAGATTCGAGCAGCAAATGGCTCATACATATGGTACAAAGATCGGATCACACATGCCCGGAGACAGCGCAGCTTCTCCATTGATTCTGGTCGTAGGCGCAAAGGCAGAGAAGCATCCAGCGTGTAGTGCCTGAAACAGGACACATTACTCCTACCAATACGTGACCTGTCTCTCCAGCTGTAGGTCTTGGTCTCTGTGTGAACTTCACTGCACTATTACACAGGCCAGTAGTTAGCTTGTCCCCAGTGCTCATACCTAGACAAATCACCATCTCAACCTCTCAGCAACTTTTGCTTCTTTGCCTTGTAATACTGTACTTCTCCGTCCATTTTAAAAGTTTGAATCGTCACCCTTTCGCTATACAAAAAAGCAAGCTCTCTGAATTGATACCAATATAATATACTTCACTTGCTGAAAATGAACCTGTACTGGAGAAGAGCCACCAGGTTCTCCTGTCAGATGTCTCAGCAAGTTCTCTATTCCTTCTACTTCAACACCCCTTCCCACCACAGCTTTACTGACAGTTTACAATTTCCATACATTTCCACAACAAGCATCAAAAGCTAGCCCTTTTACTAATCAAATAATTCACTCACTCCTTACCACTACAACTATACATAAGACAGCACAAATACCAAAACTATGATACTTCAAGATGACTGGCAAATCTAAGAAACAACTAATCCAGTTGGGAAGATAAGCAGACTGGCATCTGTAGCTTTTGAACATTCTAGCTAAAATGAACCTCTGAGGAAAAGTCAAAACAGTTCCTTCTGACATCTGAAGCAAAACTTTTTGCTGGAAGTGCATACTGGAGGGTGAAAGGAAGCGATCACGGGGAAGACAAATACCTGGATAATTAATAATATCAAATCTAAATTAGAGAGGGGCTCAGGAACTCCAAAGCTAGGGTCATGCCCAGACGTGGAACGGAAAGAGTAAAAAGAGGTCACTATCCAGTGAGTAGCTCCAAATCACAAACAGCAATTAAATCAGCTACACAGATTACAGAGTGAGCTCTCTGTGGTCGCACCTTCGGTACAACCTGGTCCAAAAGGCAGCAGTGCAAGTGACAGTCCAGGCATTCTTACAAATCAGGGAAAAATTCACAATGTCCTCAGGACGGATGTAGGAGGCCAGCAATAGCCAAATATCCATGGGATACTCTTCTCCTCCAGCCCCGTCCAGGTCTTCTGAAACAGAAATAGGGATGATAATCTTTGATATTCTACTATACACATATCTAAAGATACTCAATCATTTCAATTCTCTCAGGGCTTGCAACATTAAGAAAAAGGTTTTAAATAGGTCCAAGGAAGCCCCTCACACTTATCATTTCCCATTTATCCTACCTAGCTGCTGGAAACTTACCTCCTGTAGCTCAAGTGAATAGATGTTGTTCTTAAGACCTTTATCTCATGACAATTTACGACCTAGTTTGAAGTTTTCAAAGTGCCTTTGCATACACTAATCATTCAACTCTAATAATTCTTCAATAGAAATAAGGAAAATATTATCGTGCCCATTTTACTAATAAGAAAAAAGAACTTTGCCACCTAGTCAAGGTAATCAGAACCCAGGTTTTCTGACTCCAAATTCCAGCTGCATACTGTAAACCCTGCCCTTGATTTCCCTCCAAGTCTCCACTCACCAAACATTTTCTTCAGTTTGGTCACATAAAAAACAAAATTGACTTTAAAATAGTATGAGGAAACCTCAAAGTGCAAACTAAATAGGACACTAGATAAGTTACAATGCATTCTTATTATCTGTAACCTGTTATCTATTATATAACCTGTTTACAGATAACCTTACTTGTAAACCTGTTTATTTTCTTCTAGTTTCATTGCCAGTTTGGCCTATGATCCTGGCCAGAGGCATTCAGTCACTCCTAGACAATGTATCGCTAACTACTGCTCCTTCAGAATTCATTAGTGTTAATTCTCTTGACCCTGAGGTCCCCTATACTTCTCAGGTGCAGGTAAAAACACACACCCTGTAAAGATACCTAAATCTGAGCTAATCTTAACCCTAAGCTTTATTTCAGACATAGTCATAAAACTGTCCTAAAACCAGTCTTCTTTCCTGGCAAAGAGCCCCCACACCACTTCCCCAAAGTTATCTCTGATTTTCTAGCTAACTGCTTCCTACGGCTCTATGATTCTTGTTCTTGCATTAGGTCAGGTTCTTGCATTAGGTTTTTCACAACACAGACCAATATGTCTAAAACAACATCCTCTTTTCCGGTTCCTATCCATTCTTTTAATTTCCGGTAACCATTTCAACGCTCAGTCTACCATGTCTGGGGCCCCACCTTCTCCCACATTACATCTTCTTTCTCTGAAAGGCAAATAACTATCAGAATTTCCTCTACTGAGACCCATAAGGACCTTTACAAAGAAAAGTGCTATTAAAAAATTTTCTGTCTTAAGAGACAAAATTCAGTAAATACTGAAGAATTGCCAGTGTTTTATACATAATTACAGAATTTAATAATTATAGAACACATAGGAAATTTCAAAATGAGGGAAATGGAATCAGCAAAGGAAACCTTCATGCAGATTAAGTCACAAAGGACATGAAGAATTTTGATAGGCATAGATTAAGAGGAAAAGCACGTGAAATAAAGAGCTAACACGAAGCCAAGTTACTTAGAAAAACAAAATGTATGACAGCAATAAAAAGAAAAGTCTAACAAGATTTTCATGATATTAAGAAATTACTGTTAAGACTTTTAGATGTTATAATGGTATTTTTAAGAGTATTTATCTTTTGGTGATAACCACTAAAATATTTAGAGATAAAGATACAATATCAGGAAATTTTTTTCAAAATAATCCAGTGTGTGTGTGAAGGGGTGGTGGAATAATGGTTGAAACAAAAAGAGCCATGAATTGCTAATTGTTGAAGCTGGGTAATGGCTACATAGGGCTCATTTTGCTATGCTCTCTTCTTTTGTATATGTTTCATTAAAAAGGAAACTAAAAGAAAGAAAGGCCAGTCTGCTAGAATGAAGGAACCTAATGGGGGTAAACTGGAGCAAAGGAGCAAAAGATGACTCTGTATGCCACAAATCATATATTTGATAAGTGACTGGTATCCTGAATATAAAAAGAAGTCTTACAACTCAATAATAAAAAAATAACCCAAGTTAAAAATGGGCAAAGGATTTGAATAGCATTTTTCCAAAGAAGATACACAAATGGCCAAAAAGCACATGAAAAGATACTCAACATCATTAGCCATTCACATCCACTATAATTTAAAAATTCAGGCCAGGCTGGGTGGTTCATGCCTATAATTCCAGCACTTTGTGAGGCTGAGGTGAGAGAACCACTTGAGCCCAGGAGTTCAAGACTAGCCTGAGCAACATAGCAAGATCCCATCTCTACAAAAAAGAATTTTTTTTTTATCAGCTAGGCATGGTGGCACACACCTGTAGACCTAGCTACTTGGGGGGCTGAGGCAGGAGGATCACTGGAACCCAAGAGTTCAGGGTTACAGTGAGTTATGATTGTGCCACTGTACTCCAGCCTGGTGACAAAGCAAGATCCTGTCTCTAAAAATTTAAATTTACATTTAAAAAAAGTCAGACAACATAATTTAAAAAGTCAGACAATAACAAGTTTTGGTGAGGATGTGCAGAAATTGGAACACTTATATATTGCTGGTGGGAATATAAATGGTACAGCCACTTTGGAAAATGGTTTGGCAATTCCCCAAAATAAGTTAAACACAGAGTTTCCATATGATCCAGCAATTTCACTCCTACCTAACCAAATGAAAGTATACATCCACTTAAAAACCTGTCTGTGAATATTCATAGCAGCATTATTCATAATAGACAAACAAAACGCAATAAAAAGGAATAAGACACTGATACATGCTACAATACGAACTTTAAAAACATTAGCTAAGTGAAAGAAGCCAGATACAAAAGACCATATGATTTCATTTATATGAAATGTCCAGAATAGGTAAATCTATAAAGACAGAAAGTAGATTAGTGGTTACCCAGGGTTGAGGACAGGGTTTCGGAGGGAATGAAGAGGGATGCTAGTAAGTATGGGATTTCTTCTGGAAATGTTCCAAACTTAGATAATGTTCATGGGTCCACAATTCTGTGAACAAACTAAAACCACTGAATTGTACAACTTAAAAGAATGAACTCTATCTCAATAAAGATTTTTTTTAACAAAAAGTCTAAGGAGAATGTATCAAAAAAAAACCCACAAAACCCACAACCCAAGACAATTCCCTAATAGTATAGTGATAAATTTTAAGTGAGAAATTAAGGACAAATAAGTGTGCAGAACGTCAATACAGGTTGAGTATCCCTTACCTGAAATGCTTAGAACCAGATATGTTTCAGATTTTGGCTTTTTCAAGATTTTGGAATACCTGCATTACACTTACTGGTTGAGCACCCCTCAGCCAAAAATCAGAAATCCAAAATGCTCCAATGAGCATTTCCTTTGAGCATCTTGCCGGTGCTCAAAAAGTTTCAGCTTTTGGAGCATTCTGGATTTTGTATTTGGAATGCTCAAACTGTATTAATTTTTGGATCCTGAAAAAGAGAGATATCACTGGCAATAACCGATATAATTATAAAGCAATGCCAGTTCATTAATTTATTGATTCTTTCAATATATTCTAACATATACAAATATCTGTTACCTGATTCTCAAGTAGAGGTGAAACCAAAAATACACACATCATTTATTACTTATCAGCTTCCCCCTAAACCTAGCTGATCATCAGAACCACTTTAATTTTAAGAATTCTGGGCTCCACCCCAAGAGATTCTGACTCATTAAGTCCAGAGCAAAATATGGAACCTGAATGATGGTTTGGCATGTTATATAACATCAGTTTATTATTCTTTGTTTCATTTGTGTAAGTATTATCACCATTAAGAGGTAAGCATCACATACTTTTCTATTTCCCACAGTACCTATTAGACATGAAGCAGACATTAATAACTGCAGAACATTTAAAAGCCCATGATAATATCTAAGTTTATGTGAAATAAAACTGGCTTCATAAAATCCACATATTTGGGAAAACATTTTTTCATCATATCTCTGCCTCCTTACACATTCAGAAATCCAGAAATGCAAAGGCTTTTTGTTTTCACATTGCCATGTGCATTTTTACCTAATAATAACATGTACTCAATGAATGTCCAGTTCACAGCTCCAGAATCTACTAACTCTTACCAATCTCCTTCCCTTTTAAATTTAGACAAAAGCAAAAAGCTCAGGAGTATCAAACGCTGTCCCACTAACAAGATTTTAGTCGAGAGCCATGTTTTCTCCAAACTCCCCTGGTATTGCTTCTTACATCCCCCCTGTGCTACTGAGAAAGTAACAGCTTCAATTTATCACCACAGACAGGACTAACGAGTCAAAAGAGAGCAAGCCCTGTACCTTTGTGCCTTTTGCTTTTCTTTTTTCTGGAGACGGTTCTCTCATGGATGCTTTCCTCCTGGGCATCCATCTCATCACTGCTGTCAATTATGTCACAGGGCTCACCAGCCCCAGAAAGAGCTTCCTCGGCAGGAACCTGGGAAGCTTCCAACCCACACAGAGATTTTACTAGAAGAAAATAAGGGGAGAATGAGATGGCACACAGTTACACCCAGAAATACAAACAACTAAGCCAAGATACCAGCAGCCATCAGGAAAAGGAAAAAAAAAAACAATGTGAGAGAGTCTCCTGGAGAAAGCTGAGACTCTGTCACTAAGTTTTAAAAAAAAGAAAGAAATTTTAGTATATTAAACACAAAAAATTGGAAAGCAGTGGACCAAAAGACTCCTTAAAGTTGCTGACTTCAGCACTGAAGGGAGAGCATAATTCTTCCACCATGAACCCTGCAGGATAAAACAAAAGGTGAGCTGTATTCTCGTAAGTTCTGAGGAGCAATGTTTAAGAGGAATTGGATCCAATTTAACCCTGGTACTAGGCTGGAGACTGTGTCATAAAATACATGTCTTGGGGACCCATGCATAGAAAGCTTGAAAACAAGAAAAACACCGGGAAAGGTAAAGAACACTCCAAGGTTATTTACACAAGGAAGCAAACTGCAGAGTAAAATATATGTGAACTACAGGAAAGATATTACTGCCCAAGAAGAAAGCAGTGGAAACTTAAGAAGAGTATACAAACATTTTTTTAAAGGCAAAGGCAAAAATAAAATATTTCTGCTACAGAACTGCTACTCTTGGCTAACCCTCCCCCACCCCCAATATCTGCGTAAACATTGAGAAAAGCAAACATGTTTATGGGAAGATGCCCAGAGTACTGCAAGAAAAACACTGAGACAGAATCCCGTGAAAATAAAACACCTAGGCCTGAGCCTTGAAAGGCTCACCGAAAGCTTACCTTCCTGCTGCACAGCGTTGGCGACGGCTTTCTTGACTCGTCCAGACCTCACGACTGCCGGATCCGAGTTGGCATAATCCGCCACGGTCACTGAAACACAGCACCAACCCTCAAGGAAGAGGCCTCTCTTCAGGGTCTCCCCCACCGTCCCCTCCTCGCTTTGGGTCCCTGGCCCGAGCCGCCCTCCCACCGCAGGCAGGCGAGCGCTCGGCTCGGCACGGTCCAGCCCCCTTCCCGCCACTAGACCCTAGTCTTTTAGCGTCGCTGCCCCTTTGCCCACCTCGACCGGAGCAGGCGTCGTGGGCCCGGAATTTGAGTCGCTTTCCTCTCTTGGGCATGGCGACCGTGTCGGGGCGAGGCCGGTCTAGCGGGCCGGGACCCCGGGCCATGTCTCGAGCCGGCGAGCCTGCCCCGGGAGCCGCAGGCCAGCTCCGCCCGGCTCCGCGGCCATCCCTCGCCGGAGGCCGCTGCTCTCGCGAGGACTTAGGCCAGGATTCCGAGTCGCGCTGGTGGCCGACGCCCCTCTTCCGAAACCAATCGCCTCCAGGGTCCGGAGATACGTCATCAGCCGGCGCCCGCGTACCGAGCTGGGTCAGCGTTCCAGACAGGTGTGCAGTGTTGTTTTACTAGGTGTGTCGGCTTTTGTCGTACCTCTCGTAAGGTGATTGGGGTGTCTCAGACCCGACACCCACATCTGCTTTGACTAGAACTGAGCGTTTACATCCTTGTCTCCTGGATTCTTCTAACGCCTCTGTCCACTTCAGCACCCAAATGCATAAACGTTGTCTTCGTGCTCTGTCTCACTGGTGCCACAAAGACTGAGCGCCTGCTATTCCAACGTGGGTCTATAAGAGTCTTCGCTCAAATTTCTTTTACGAGAGCTATCAATGTCTGAATTCTCATAAGAAGGGGTACTTAAAAGTTTTTCAATCTATCACCATCCCCCAAATATCAGAAGGATCAATGAGAAAAGAATATCGTCTTTCCTTTGTATTGAGAGGGAAGTGAGTCGTTGAGTGAAAGCTAAAGTACTGTGAGGGAGGAGCAGGACCCTAGGCTAGTATCACCAGTAGGAATAAGAAGTTATTTGGTATCCTGAGTTATGTTCTCCTTTATCCTCTAACTTCCTTGCACCTCCAGTGGGTGATAATCCCTGGTTTGATAAACAGTACCTAGGGCCCAGGCATCCAATCTGCTGGATCCACCAGAGAGTGCCACCCTACGATATGTATCTAGAAGGAGACTCCCTTGTTCTTTGTGTCATTAAATTTAAAAAAGAAGATAGAAAAAAGGAGACTCCTATTTTAATCTAATTAGCTAGTACATAGAAATTCGTTAGGGGAAAACCGCTGGCCTTTTACTAACATTATGGAACAGACTACTACAGGGGTCGGGCTAATGGGCTTGAATCAATTAGGAATTACAATTAAAACAACATAATTGGTTGTAATGAAATAATCAAATTTAATTTCTTTAAAGTTATAACCTGAAACAAGGTTTTAATAGACTATTTAATAACTATAAAATTGTTTCAAATAATTTTTCCATGTATATGTAATTCATGTTTGTAGTCAAGTTCAAAATGCTGATGGAAAGTGCTGAGCCTTCTCATTTTACAATGCTATGATAAAAAATTCATGCGTCCCATGTGCATATAGATTTCTACTCATGTGGCACCTGGAACCCACACCTGCATTGAAAATCCTCAAGCATTTGGTCTCTGGAGGGAATCAGAAGTACAAGAAACATAAGCCCTATTAGAACACTGTCTCCGTCAAAAACTTAAAGGTTTTAACTGAAATATTCTCTCATTTTTCAATACTGTAATTACTGTTTAAATGCACTGGATGAGAGAAGAGCTAGTTCCCAAAACTGTTTATTTCATCTTTCAAAATATTAAAACTAAAAAGGTCTTGAGCAAAGCCTGTCAGACTCTTAAGTCCTTTGGCCACTTTATTGGAACAAAAGATCCATAGATCTTTTATTCCACCTTTTATTAAAAAGCAAAAACTTTTACCAAACATGGTTTCCTAGGGGAAAAAAAACAAAAAGCAAAAAAAATTTAATTAATGACACTGTTAATTTCCAGATCCAAGGATATAGGTTCTTTCTAGAAAGACAAGTGTGAAAGTTACTAAAATTGCTATTATATTTAAATAGAAGTGTGGCTTAACCTATCTATAAGGAAGAAGGTAGAAGGAAAACGTTATTCTAAAATCTTTGTTCTCAGAAAAGTGAGAAATTTAAGGACAATATATGAATACATGTAGTGTTAGGATGCTATCTTTCTAGATTATGTCCACTCTACTTTTTTTGATGTTAAATTGTCCTTTATTTTGAGCTAATAGTAAATGATGGTGGAGGGGTTGCTTTTTAAGATCCTTTCTTATTAAAACTTAAAAGTAGCAAATCTATGTTGGTTGCCAGCATCTTATTTTAAATTTTAATACCCTGTGAAATCCTAAAGCCTGGTAACCATTGCTTTGGAGGCATTGGAAAATCATTCCTTATTTGAATATATATGACAGTGGAAGTTCCTATTGGAGGCAGCTTAGAATGATAAAGCAATGTTTTAAAAGTAGTACAGAGTACAGATTGTGAAGTCAGACTTCCCTAGATTCAAAACCTGCCGCTGCCACTTATTATCTATGTGACTTTGGAAAAGTTACTTAACCTCTCTGGGCCTCAGTTTTGTTGCAGATAGTAACACCTATTTCACAAAGTTATTGAAATAATTAAATAAATCAACCCATAAAAAAGTATTTAAAATAGCACATAGTAAGGATTCAAAAAATGTCAGCTATTGTTATTGTGGTGGTGATAAAGTTGTGATTGTTACTGTTACTTAAAAACACCGTAGGTAACTCATTCCTTTTTGCTTCTACAGCATGAAGAAAGAATATATGGGGGACTCAGAAGCAAGACAGCCCACTCCAGTTGATTAAAATGCTAGAAGACTATCAGGCACTTAACAAACAAGTGGCAGGACCAGAATTCAAACCGAAGCCTGTCATCAAAGGTAATATATAAAAAATCCACTATATTATACTGCCTCTAAAATGACGAAAGTCATACTAAACCTTTGCCTCTAATATTGATAGCCTAAGCAGATGTGGAGTCAAACAGTGGCTAAGATGAAGCAAATCTGAAACACAGAAAACAAACTGAAAGGGTACTTAACCAATGAATTTATATGATCTGCCAAACTGTGGACAAGGTCGGGGAAGAAATTGACTTGAAATGAAAATTCAATGGCACTAGAAAAAGTACATTAAATCTGGGTAAAACTGCTTGTGACTAATTTTGTATGCCTTACTTTAAATATAGTATATGGTAAAAAAAATAAATAGTTTATCTAGTTAAGTTCAGATAGAGGCTGAGTGTTTTCAGTTAAAAATAATAATAGCTGGCATGGTGGCTCATGTCTATAGTCCCAGCTACTCATGAGGTTGAGGTGAAAGGATCACTTGAGGCCAGGAGTTTGAGACCAGCCGGGTGATATATTATGACCCTATCTCTTAAAAAAATAATAATAGTAATAATAATAACAAATAGAGTAGCCTAGTGATAGGAAGCTCAGACTCTAGAGGCAGATGTCTGGGTTTGAATCACTGTCCTTCCTCTTAAAACTATATGACCTTGAGCAAATTACTTAATCTCACCAAAATTCAGTTTCCTTATCTATAAAATAGGCAAAGTAAATGGTTCCCAATTCATAGAGTTGTTGTGAGGATTAAATGAAATAATATAGTACATGGAAAACTCTTAGCTCAGCACCTGGCATATAATAAGCACTCAAAAAATGCAGGCTGTACTTTAATTTTAAAAGTCAGTAGTTCTCAACCTTGACTGCACAATGGACTCCCTGGTGGAATTTTATAAAGTACCAGTGAGCTGGGCCCATACCCAAAGTTTCTTATTCAGTCAGTCTGAGGTGGGGCCTGGGCACCCACATTATTTTAAAACAACACCCAGAAAGCTGATCGGGCACACACCAGGAAGCTGAGATCCCTTGAGACCAGAGTTCCAAGTGCAAGTCCAATTTAGGCAACATAAAGAAACACTCCCCAGGCAACTTTAGTGTTAGGACTGTTCAGCCCAAATACTGAGAACCACAGGTTTAGACCAAGGGCCAGCAAACCAGAGGCTACCGGCCAAATCTGACCCCTATGTATTTTTATAAATAGTTTTATTGGACCACAGACATGCCTATTTGTTTATGTATTATCTGTGGCTAATTTTTTTTTTTTTTTGAGACAGAGTCTTGCTCTTTCACCGGTACTAGAGTACAGTGGCGTCAGCCTAACTTACTGCAACCTCAAACTCCTGGGCTCAAGAGAATCCTCCTGCCTCAGCCTCCCAGAGAGCTAGGATTACAAGCAGAGCCAAGGGCCAGGCCTACTTTGTTTTTTTTAGCAAGCAATGATGACTTCAGTTTCAACATCTGGCTCAATACTGATGGAAGTAATCTGTTTAACAGTCTCATAAATTCTGTGCAAGTCAGTGTGTCGCTTGCGGATTCTCATGTGGGTTCATCTTGAGATTCTCCCCAGTCCTGGAATCTTAACTACAAGTTTTGTTTGTTTGTTTGTTTGTTTGTTGTTTTTTGAGACAGAGTCTTACTCTGTTGCCCAGGCTAGAGTGCCATGGCGTCAGCCTAGCTCACAGCAACCTCAAACTCCTGGGCTCAAGCAATCCTCCTGCCTCAGCCTCCCGAGTAGCTGGGACTACAGGCATGTGCCACCATGCCCAGCTAATTTTTTCTATATATATTTAGTTGTCCAGCTAATTTCTATTTTTTAGTAGAGACGGGGCGGGTCTCACTCTTGCTCAGGCTGGTCTCGAACTCCTGAGCTCAAGCGATCCTCCCGCCTCGGCCCCCCAGAGTGCTAGGATTACAGGCATGAGCCACATGCCCATCCTTAACTACAAGTTTTTCTCTTACTGATTCTCAGAATCTTGGTAGGGATCCAAACCAGTCCTTTCACTTTGAGATTCTTTTCCTTTGCCCCTCTGATCAAAGTCAGCACACATATTCGGCAGGGGGTTTTAAGTTGCGACTGGTTAGGGTAATTTTAGTTCCGCGAATCGCCACCTGTGGCTCCACGGATGTATTTCCGTGGCGCAGTTTCCCTGCGAGAGCGACAGCGGAGAGGCAGGAGCAGGAGCGGGCGGACCAGGGTTCCACTACAGCTGCCACCGCGTCTTCCTCAAAGAGCTATGGATGACTACATTCACTCTGCAAGACTGTTGAGTAGTTATGACAAAGACCATATATATGACCCTCAAAAATCTAAAATAGATATTTACTATCTGGCCCATTTAGTTACACAGCAAGCGTGCAGACTTCCAGTTTAAAGTTCCTGGGCAGACTACACCACACGGGGGCAGTATAGCCTCATCACAGGGATCAAAATTTGGGGAGTAATAAAACTTGGTAATTGCAAAACTAAACAAATCAAGAATTACAGAAATGAGTATATGTTTTCTATCTACAGGCTACTATTTGTTTATGTATTATCTGTGGCTAATTTTTTTTTGAGACAGAGTCTTGCTCTTTCACTGGGGCTAGAATACACGCTGATCTTATCGTCTTCAAACAGATAATTTTGCTTCTTCCTTTCCAATTTGGATGCCTTTTTTTTCTTGCCTAATTGCTCTGGCTAGAACTTCCAGTACTATATTGAGTATAAGTGGCAAAGCAAGCATCCTTTCCTTGTTCCTGATCTCAGAGGAAAAGCTTTCGCTCTTTCACCATTGATGTTTCCTATGACTTTTTCATACATGGTTTTTATTGTCTTGTGGTAATTTCCTTTTATTCCTAGCTTGTTCAGTGTTTTTATCAGGAAAGGGTATGGAATTTTGTCAAATGCTTCTTCTGCATCAATTGAGATAATTATGTGGGGGGGGTTTCCCCTTCATTATATTAGGATGTGGAATTTTGTCAAATGCTTTTTCTGAATCAGTTGAGATAATTATGTGGGTTTTTCCCTTTATTATGTTAATATGTTATATTACGTTGATTGATTTTCATGTTAAACTGTTCTTACATCCAGGAATAAATCCCCCTTGGTCATAGTATATTGTGCTTAAGATGCTGCTTAATTCTGTTTGCTAATATCTTTTTGAAGATTTTTTTTATACAAGCAAGCAATGGTTATGGATTGTTGAGCATTTTTGCATAAATGTTCATAAGGGATATTGGTCTGTAGTTTTCTTTTCTCATGGTGTCTTTGCTGGCTTTAGTATCAGGGCAATACTGGCCTCACAGAATGAATTAGGAAGTGTTTCATCCTCTTAAATTTATTGCAACAGTTTGAGATAGATGGATGCTAGTTCCTCTTAAATGTTTGGTAGAATTTGTTGGTAAAGCCATCAGATCCAGGGCTTTTCTTTGTGAGATTTTTTTCATTACTGATTCAGTCTCCTTACTGGTTGTAAGTCTATTCGTATTTTCTGTTTCTTCATGATTCAGTCTTGGTAGGTTTTGTGTTTCTAGGAATTCATCCATTTAATCCCAGGTTATCCAATTTGTTGGCATGCAATTGTTCCTAATACTCCCTTATAATCCCTTTTATTTCTGTGAATCAGTAGTAATGTCCCGCTTTCATTTCTGACATTAGTTATCTGAGTCTTCTCATTTTTTCTTAGTCAATCTAGCTAAAAGATTTATCAATTTTGTTGATCTTTTCAAAGAACAACTTTTGGTTTGGTTTATTTTCTCTATTGTTTTTCTATTCTCTATTTTGTTTATCTCTGCTCTAATCTTTATTATTTCCTCCCTTCTGCTAGCTGTGGACTTAATTATCCTTTCTCTATTTCCTTAAATTGTTCTAGTTCCCTAATAGGTTGTTGAGTTTAGCTCTTTCTTCTTTTTAAATGTACGCATTTATAGTTATAAATTTTCCCCTCGGTACTTTTGTTGTATCCTATAAGTTTTGGTATGTTGTATTTTCATTTTCATTCATCTCTAAGTATTTTATAATTTCCCTGTGTCATTTCTTCTTTCTTTCTCTTATAAAGCATGGTCCTAGAATATAGTTCCTTGATAAGCTATGCAAAAGTTTTAGTATGTTGAGTGGGATACCTCAGTAGTGACTCACATAGAAGTAGACAGTAGAACAGTGGTTACCAGAGGATGGGGAGGACTGGAGGGAAGTAGAAGCTACAGTTAGATGAGGAGGAATAACTTCTGGTGTCTGTTGCACAGCACGATGGCTAGAGTTAGCAAGAATGTACATTTCAAAATAACTAGAAGAGGTGTTATTGAGTGTCCTCATCACAAAGAAATGATAAATGTTTAAGGTGATGGATATGCTAATTACTGTGATGTGATCATTATACAATTTGTACAGGTATCAAAACATTACATTGTACCGCATAAATATGTACAATTATTATGTGTCAGTCATAAATTTTTAAAAACATACATAGGATAATGGTCTAATGAACAAGAACATTAGGTTAGCTAACAGATGCTTTGAATAAAATATAATAAGTAGAATGATAAAAAAGGGGGGTAAGAAATAATATTTTTAGAACATATAAAGGTTCTCTAATAGTATCAACAGTGGGTGATAGGAAAGGATCACTACTGTAGTACTCAGAATTGTCAAGTTTTAAGATTGAAAGGGAGATGATATGAGTAAGAACTGTGATTGAAAAATAACATGGGCCAATTTTTAAATACACCACACAAATACCAGAGATATGTAGAAAAATATTACATAAATTTTGCTGTTTGTTTTCTATATGCCATACAGCTTTTTTGTCCTTCATTTCCTGCACTACTGTCTTCTTCTGTGTTTGCCTGATTTTTTTGTAGAGAAATGTTTTAATTCTCTTCTCATTTCCTTTTGTGTATATTCTATAACTATTTTTTAAGGTTACCATGGGGATTACATTTAACATCTTAAAGTCATAACAGTCTAATTTGAATTTGTACCAGCTTAACTTCAATAACATACAAAACCCCTGCTCCTGTCGGCTCCTTTTCCACCCTTTTTAGTTATTGATATCACAAAATTACATCTTTATACATTGTGTATCCAAAATCATATACTAATAATTGTTTTTTTTAATGCATTCAGCTCAAAAATCATGTAGAAAACAAAATGTGGAGTTGCAAACCAAAGTTATAAAAATACTAGCTTTTAGACTAATAATTATATTTTATACTAGAACTTTTATGATTATATTTACTTCTATATAAATTTTTTTTAAAGATATTTTGGTTGAGACAGAAGGAAGCGGATGAGGAAAAATCTTTTTAAAAAACTAAAAAGGCTGGACATGGTGGCTCACACCTGTAATCTGAGCACTTTGGGAGACCAAGGTGGGAGGATCGCTTGAGGGTAGGAGTTCAAGACTAACCTGGGCAACACAGTGAGACCCCATCTGTACAAAAAATATTTAAAAATTAGTCGGGCATGGTGGCTCATGTCTGCAGTACTAGCTCAGGAGGCTGAGGCAGAAGAATCACCTGAGCCCAGGAGTTCGAGGCTGCAGTGAGCTATGATCCTGTCACTGTACTCCAGCCTGAGCATCAGGGCAAGACTCTGTCTTAAAAAAAAAAAAAAAAAAAGACTCAGAAGGAAAATGAGTAAGGGGTAGAAGAAGGAAGAAGAGGAAAGGGAGAGGAAGAGGATGCTTTTTATCTCAGTCTCAGATGAGTCATGGCCTATGAAATAATGCTATAGTTCTATTCATGAACCTTTTTTTTTTTTTTTGAAACAGAGCCTTGCTCTGTCACCTAGCCTAGAGTACCATGGCATCAGCCTAGCTCATAGCAACCTCAAACTCCTGGGCTCAAGCGATCCTCCTGCCTCAGCTTCTCCAGTAGCTGGGACTACAGGCACACATGCCATGACGCCCAGCTAATTTTTCTATTTTTTAGTAGAGACTGGCCTCACTCTTGCTCAGGCTGGTCTCAAACTCCTGACCTCAGGCAGTCCTCCCACCTCAGCCTCCCAGAGTGCTACGATTACGGCACCAGCCACCATGGCCAGCCTATTCATGTACTTTTAACAAAACAGTATTATCACTAAGTAAAGCTTATCTATAATTATAGGTTTTATTCTTCAGATTTAAAAGTTGAATTTAGGATCCCTATTTCTGTTCACTATAAAGTAATTAGAACTTGTATTAACCTCCTATTATAAACAACTAGAAAATTGGGTAAAATATAAGAAAAAAATTACATGTGTCATCCAAGTTTAAAGAAGTATTGACTCTGCTCTCTCCATACACTCTATGGAGACCAGACTGACTCAGTCACTAGAGTAGGGGAAAGAGAAAAGTGGAGAATGTCTTTTGGATTTTTCACTGTCTCATCCCAGAAATAAGACACCCGTTTCCACTCATTTTTCATTGGCTAGAGTTAGTATTGTGGCCTCACCTAACTGCAAGGGGACCAGGCAATGTAGGGGAGAAAGTTGAATGTTTGGAGAGACATGCTATATCTCTGCCACAACTAGAAAGCTGGTTTTAACACTTACTCACCATCCAAAACTAACCTTCACTTGCAAACAGGTCTTGCTGTGATGGTGGGGATGGTGAGCTGCCTGCCCCCCATTGAGAGACAACAATGGTTTCCAGGGGGCGTCTCCTGGGGGTGATGACCAGGTCTGGCTGTCTTGTAGGAGCCATTCAGTGGCCTCAACCTACTCTGTATAGTCAGAGCCCAGCCCTTCTGATACTAAGGTTGTTTTCTTTGGAGTTTCAGAAAAATTCCTGCTCACCGAGGAACTTCAAATTACATGTGTGTGTGTGTGTGTGTGTGTGTGAGCTAAGAGCCATCAGATGGATGAAATGATTCCAATGGACTTACTGCTCCAATTATGGTGAGAATTTTCAGCTGGTTAGAAACTTCTGGTTACTTTCAATTTTCCTTCCTACCTTAGTAGCCCTGGAGGGATTGTGGCATATGCAATAAAGGTCTTGTATTCAGATATCGTTACTTAACTCAGAGGTACAAGTTCCTACAAAAATTCTGCCACCTTATCCAAACACAAGCTTGGAAGGAGACATTGAGGCGAGCCTTGATGAATCAGGCAGCATAGTGGCTGGACAATGCGGAGAATCGGAAAAACCGGTGAGGGAACTTTAGTTTGATATATAGGATTTGGAAGAATGCAATCTCGGCCCATTGCCCGCTTTGATTTCGTTTCTTTGATAACAGCTTTTCTGCTTGGACCCCTACTCTAAGACGGTTTGTCCCCTCTGTAGTGTGGCCCTGTTCATTTTTTCCCTCTCCTTTCCTACGATGTATCCCTGATTTACATGGATAAATAAAGGCAGATTTAGTTCACTTCCTATCACAAACAACTAGAAAATGACAATACATCTGGAAACCCAGGCAGAAGGTACAGAATGTTGAGGGTGAATAGACTCAAGCTCCTTGGCCTTTCTCATTATTAGACGGCAAAAAATTGGAGTGAGTGGTGTCAGTATGACTGGGGAAGCTCAGGAAACAATAAAGCAGGGATACCTTGAGGTAGGAAGGTAAAAGGGGTGAGAAAATGGATCCATGCACATCTCTGAGTGGGAGGTACTTAAGACCCAGGTGCTACTCACATCTCTCTGCAGAGCTACATCCAACCCCTGGCAGCATGTACCATTGCTTCTGGAGATGTGTCATAGCAATTGTGTCCTTACTCCTCTGCAGCTTCTTCCTCCATGAGAAAATCCAAAATGTTGAATATAAACTTCTTTTGGTAAGTACCAGAGCCTTACAGTGGGGCCAATTTTCAGTTATTAAGTAGGAAAATAAATACAAGTCAGTGTTTAGGTCTCATCTATGTGGATCACTCTAGAATCACCGCAAATGTTCTCAGAGAAGTAAAGGCTGAGAGTGAATTTTTTTAAATGAATATGAAAGGAAGTCACATAATTTTCTTATTTATTTTCCTTAAGAAAAGGCAATTTACTTTCTGAGAATTGCCTAGCTAGAAGAGAAAAAAAAGAGTAATTTGTTATGACTGTCAATGGTGACAATAGAGAAGTACAGATGAAGACAGGGGAAGTTTCCAGGGGAAAACAGAGGACTACTAGACACAGAAGAGGATAGGCAATTAGAAACCTAATTTGGGGTAACTAAGACACCCACCTAGCAGAGGAATGGGAGTGGTAGAGACTCCACCACTTCCTGTAGCTCTACTTTAAAAGCTCCACAAAGGTGTTCTACATTGTTGAAGGAATCATTCAGAACCAACACCAGCCAGCTTGATTCACAGTTACTTCCTAAATTTTTCAATTGAAAATAGCCGCTTTCCACTGACCCTTGAAATATGCATGGGATTTGAATAGGGACAGAGATGGAGAGAGGGCATTTGACGTGTGGAGAGGGCAATGCACACCCACCTCTAGAGGACCAGGCTGACTGGCAGGACCAGCAGGTATTGGCCACACAGGTGCTGGCCACCTCCCAACCAGGGCCTGGCACGGGAGATCTTATTCTCCCCATTTCTCACATGAAGGGATTTGAAGTAACTTCCCCAAGTGGACATAGTTTGCAAGGGGGAAGACCAAATCCCACACAAGTCGTGATAAAGTTTTGGAATCCTCATTTTTTTCCCAAAACATCTTAGATCAGCTGGAGCAAAGCACAGGGCAGATGTGGGGAAGTGGTTCAAAAATGCATTCGTGGTCAGATTGGAGCAAAAGGAAGGACTTCAGAATTGAGGCAGCGTGTGCATGTTCCTTAAGGACAGGGCCAGGCATTGGTCCTCAGCACATCTCAGAAACACTAGCACAGGCCTAAGCTGAGCTAGATGACATTTGCCAGGCTGATAATGGTAGGAGAAATTAGGTGTGGGCCATGGTGGGGACAGGCAAATTCTTACTCCACATAAGCCTAGGACCTTCCCACAGACATCTTGCCCAAACTGGGGAAGCCCCCCCCCCCCACTCGGGACTCATGGCTTCTGCCGAAAGCCTGTGTGTTCTCATGACAAGGTGGGGAGAGCACTGAACTGAGCCCTGACTTGGCCTCCCTGGTGACTGGGTACTGGGGCTTGCCCGGCCTGCCCTAAAAGGGGGATCTGCTCCTTAGTTGTCCCCAGAGAATCTGGGACAAACCTCAGGGCTCACATGTATCTTATCCTCAGAAAGAAAAGGAGAAAGCTTGGCAAATACTTGTAGAGCAAATCAGCTCTGAAAGCAAGAACCATCTGGAAACCTTCAAGGAGATGCAGCAAAGGTCCCCTTTACTCCAACATGCCAAGTACAAAGTCCTGGCTGGAGCCCCTCCCCAGCAAAAGAGTGAGTACATGGGAGGGAAGGGTCGGGCTAGGAGAAGGCCAGACAAGGGAGTTTAACAAGAAAAGGGAAGGAGGGTCAAAGGGGAAATGACTGGCATCTGCTGAGGAAAGAAGGGTGCTCTGAGGGAGGGCCATGCCATGGGATTTGGTGCATGTTATAACCCTGAGTGTGTTTTCCTGCCACCTGGTCACCCCTTGAATAGCCGACAGGATGAGAAGCCCTAGTGTCCCATAGAGAAGCTCATTCATGGCAGGCCCTCAGGGAGCGGAAGACAGGATGGGAGAGGAACTGCGGGAGCCATGGGAAAAAGCACTGGGTAGAGGGAAAAGAGGGTGGTGTGGACTTCAGGTCCCAGTGCACTAGACGGCCAGACCCTTGGGTATACATGGGTCCCTGGAGATCCTCTAATCCAGGTTTGATTGATCTGGGGTAGCTGAGATAACTCTGAAGGTCAAGGCCAGGCTGAGATAATTTGCCAAGCCAGCAAGTTTCCCTTTGGTGCCCTGTGGCCTTCCCCGTGAGAGAGAGCCTCGTCCTTCATAAAGCCTCCCCCAGTAGCCTTTCAACGTATGGATCCGTGAATCCACTTCACAATTTCTGATCACATAGATATTAACCCCTCAGCAGGACTGTACACTCCCAGGGAAAAGAAATGTGAATTGTCACAGGTATTGGCATAAGGGAAGACCTGGGAGGAGAGTTCTAGGGACTCGTCACCATCCTGAAGTGCTAAAGGTCCCCCTCTCTCCCTCCAGAACTGCTCACGGTGGGGATTTCCTCAGTGCAGCATCCTCGTGGGAGCTACCTCTTGGACACCCTGCAGTCCGTGTTTGAAGCGTCCTCGGAACCTGAGCAGAAGTCTATCGTGGTGCTGGTCCACCTGTCAGATCCTGACCCTGAGTGGCTCCGCCAAACAGCTGCCAACATTTCCAGGCTCTTTGCACCACGCATTGATGCCAGGAAGCTGCTGGTGATCCACGGCCTTCTCGGTGGCTCTCCTCTCCCAGGAAATCTCAGTGACGCTAATCACGCCTCACCCTGTGAAGCACTTTATTCCAGGCAGAAAGTAGACTATGCCCTCCTCATGAACTTCGCTAGCAGCCTCTCTGATTACTTTCTGTTGATGGAAGATCATGTACGCTGCAGCCCCAAATTTGTTTCCTCCATCTACTGGGCATTATCAGCCTGGGAGGAACTACCTTGGGTGATCCTGGAGTTCTCCAGCCTGCACATCTCAGGGAAAGTTTTCCACACTAGTGATCTCTCCCGCCTGACCTCTTTCTTCCTCCTCTTCCTTAAGGACATTCCTGCTCACTTGCTTCTATCAAATTTTAGTTTCCTCTTGGGCCAGACAGTTCCCATTAGCCTTGCTCCAAATCTCTTTCACTCTTGGGGCTATAATTTTACTTCCAAGGACACATGTTACCAAAAGGAAGGCGAAGAGGAAGAGAATCTTGGTAAACCCAACAACCCTCCTGCCTCTTTCTTTACAAACATGATGTCGACAGGCTCTACTATCCCAGAATATGCTTATTTCATGAATGAGAGTTACTTCCAGACTAAGTATCTCATACCAGGCCACAAATACACTGTGGTTTTTGATCAGCCTCACAACGTATCCCACATAAAGTTTCTGACAGGCGTGGGTAAGCAGAGGATATATTACCTGCAACACGGGCAGGTGGAACTCGGCTATGAGCCTATGTTGGAGAATAATGTCTGTGCCCGCTATAGCCTGCTGGGACCTCTGGTAAAGGGGAAATTCTATCAGAAGGTATATTATGAAGAAGGCTTTGTGGAGGCAGTGAAATGTGTAAGACTGCTGGTGACAGCCCCTCATGATTACACAGTATGGATTAGAAATATCAGCATCTGGATTAAGTCTGGGAAAGGGTAGAGATAAAAGGGCCAATGTGAATTCTGGAAGAATTGGGTTTGGGAATGGACTCAACACAGATGATAAGGAATTAAAGCTTTGAATTGGTCAGGAGCATCCCATGTATAGTCATTCCAGGCTACTTAATATAGATGACACATCCTCATAAGAGGCAGAAAGAGAACTGGATCCATCTGACCCCCAAGAGCCAGAGAGATGAAAGTATTCACCAAGACATTGCCCAGTTTTCTCTCCATACAGATCTCCCATCCTCAGAACTTTCCCTGAGGTAGGTACTGCCTTACAGAGTATTGAGAATGGCCTAAAATGTGACATCAGGGTAGAACTGTCATTTGCCTTCATGCAAGATCAGTCCTCCAAAATGCCAAATATTGAGAGTCCAAACATGCACTTTCAACTGTCCATAAATGCTTCAGAAGTAAATGCAAATCTTTGCATATTTTCAAATCTGCATTTTTCTAGGATGAAGACCCGTAACTTTCATCTGTGTTCCATATGCCCCCTCCAAAATCATAAAAATTACTAAACTGGTAGATATATACTTTCTTGATTGCAGTAAACAATTTATTACCTAAGGGCATGAAATCATCTGTTTAGCATTTTTAGTTTAAGAATTGAGAGCATACATTAATTCATTCAGAGGTATTAATTTTATGAGTTCTTTTTGTTGGGCCCTATTCAAGGTAGTAAAGATTCTAAAATGAATAAAACATAGTTGGTGCTAGCAAAAGACTAATAGCAACAACAAATGCTTCCCATTCAAAATGATAAGTGGTTTGTCTATAGATTCTTTTGAATTTTCTTTTTTTTTGTTTTTGGAGACAGAGTCTTGCTCTGTTACCCAGGCTAGAGTGCCGCAGCATCAGCCTAGCTCACAGCAACCTCAAACTCCTGGGCTCAAGCGATCCTACTGCCTCAGCCTCCCAAGTAGCTGGAACTACAGGCATGCACCACCATGCCTGGCTAATTTTTTCTATATATTTTTAGTTGTCCAGCTAATTTCTTTCTATTTTTAGTAGAGATGGGGTCTTGCTCTTGCTCAGGCTGGTCTCGAACTCCTGAGCTCAAGCAATCTTCCCACCTCGGCCTCCCAGAGTGCTAGGATTACAGGCGTGAACCACCACGCCCGGTCTCTTTATATCTTTTCATTTATTGGAATAATAGCTTACAGTTTTCAGTTTAGAGGACTTACACACCTTTTGTCAGATTTATTTCTGGGAACTGATATTTTTGTTGTATTATAAATGATATCATGTGGAAATTTTATTTTCTAATTATTTGTGTTTAGTATATGGAAAATACAATTGATATTTGTATATATTGACCTTGTACTCAGTGGCCTTGCTAAATTCACACATGAATTCTAATAGTTTATCTGTAGATTCTTTGGGATTTTTCTCTGTATACAATCATGTCATCTGAAAATAATGACAATTTTATTTATTTAGTTCCAAATGATACACCTTTTCTAATTTTTTTCTTGACTTCTTGAACTGGCTGCGACCCACAGCACCATGCTGAATAGGAACTGTGGCCAGCCTTGTCCGTTGCTATTCCCGGGAGTTGGGAGAGCTTCCAATAATTCACCATGAAGGATTTGGGAGGAAGATGGGTAGATACTCTCAACAGATTAAGGAAATCTTCCCTTTATTCCTAGTTTGATAAGAGTTTTTGCCATGAATGAATGTTGAATTTTATCCAATGTTTTTTTTTAATCTATCAAGATGATAATTCCTGAGAAATTTATCACGTAGTCATTATGTATTATACTTTTTAAACATTGCTGGACTCAATTTGCTAATATTCATGCAGGATTTTTGCATCTGTGTTTCTGTGAGAAATTGGGCTATAATTTTTCTTTCTTATAATGTCCAAGTCATGTTTTGGGGTTTTTTTTGTTTTTTGTTTTTGTTTGGTTTTGTTTTAAGGCTGGTCAAGTGAAGCAGTGGGAGTGGAGAAGGAACAAAGTAATCTGTAACTGGTTGTGATCAATTAGTCACAAACACCACTGCACTCAGACCAACCCTAGTCAGGTGTTGGTATTAAGGTTAAACTGGCTTCATAAAAATCAGTTGGGAAGTGTTGCCTCCTGCATTTTTGAAAGAATTTGTTTAAAATTAGTATATTTTTTTCTTAAACACTTTAATTCACCCATGAAGCTATCGGAGCCTATAATTTCTTATGTGTGGGAAACTAGTTAATCATGAATTCAGATTCTTTAATAGATATAAAACTAATCAGATTTTCTATTTCTTCCCATGTTCATCTTTAAGTTGTTTTTTAAGAATTTTGTCCATTTTATTTAAAACATTGCCAAATTTATGGCTTGTTCTCTTGCTATGGTGATTTGTTTATGCTCTTTTTTCTTGATCAGACTTGCCTAGAGGTTTATCAATTTTGTTACTCTTTTAAAAGTAACAACTTCTGGCTGGGTCTATTTTCTCTATGGTATGTTTTTTACTGTTTCACCATTTCTGTTCTCACATTCGTCATGGCACACGTAAAGACAGGATGTGTGTGTGAGGAAATAGAGTGTTATGGGAGCAGAAGTGCCAGGCAGGGCAAGGGGGAAGACAAGGCCTGGGGCGGAGTGCAGTGAGACAAGCAGAGGGCTGACAGTGGGAGCTCACGGAAAGCCAGCCTTGAAGGGGTGAGCAGAGGAGGAGAGGACCACAGAGGAAACAGACCACATGAGAACCAGAAAAGTGCCAGCCATCTCACCAAGGCAAAGGGAGTCTGAGTGTTCCAGAAAAGAAGGGGCAGCCAACAGCATCAGGGATCAGAGTATTTATATTAGTTAAAACTCTTCACAAATAACATTAGCCAACTCAACCTAGTGCCCAACAAAAAAGGAAAGGTATCTATAAGTGGTATTCACGGTGGTTAGAAGTATGGGTTCTGGACTTGCCTGGGTTCTCATCTTTGCTCTCTTACGTTACTGGCTGTGTGATCTTGGGTAGCTTACTTCTCTTTGTCTATTTTCTCATCTATAAAAAGGGGAAAATAATAGTACATGCTAATAGTGTTTCAGGGACACTCTAAGAAAACAACATGTGTGGCACCTATAGTTTTTAGGTACACAAGGACAGGAATCCAGGGTGGTTTGTACTGTTGGGAATCTCTCTGGCTCTCATTACTGTCTCACCATCGCCCAAGTTTACACCTTCATTTAGGAGATCCATCTAGTATGAAATAGAATGTGTTTATTCTGATAGCACATTTGGGGAGAATCTGATTGGTCCAGCTTTGATCATGTGTTTGATTCTGACCCAATCAACTGTGAGCAGGGGGGGAGGGTCAAACAACACCAGTGTCCACCTCTATGTGTTCAAAGCCATTAAGGAAGTAATTGGGAACTGGGTTAAAAAGTTGCAAAGATACCTATTGCTGAGGATCATGAACAGAAGGTATAAAAAGTGTCTATTGGATTTGGCAGGTAGGATTCTTCAGTGTTCTGAGGAAGAGACATTTCAGTGCAATGAGGTGGGAAGGGAGAAGGTTGAGATGGCAGAGGAAGATTGTATAGAGGAAGATTGTGCAAAGGTGGATTGTATAGGAGGTGATGAAATCTATTTCTTGATAAGTTTGGATAAGAAGGGAAAGGAATGTACAAACAGGAGCTAGAGGAAATACAGAGCCAGGGGAAAGATTTATTTTATTTTATTTAGAATTAGAATGACTTACGGCTGGAGCAAGGAAGTGGGAGATGAAATGTTGCCAAAAAAGAGGTATAGCACATGCACAACCACTGGAGGAATCATGAGTCAAATGATTTGTCTACTATACTGTGTTTTCCTCTGAGGAACTGTGCCTGTCTTTACTCTAGCCAATGGGAGCTTCCATTCTGATCATAATGATTGGTTGAGGAATGTCATTTTACCCAAGATTAGTCAATGAATATTTATTGAGCACCTACTATGCTCCAGATAGTATTCCAGGTGCTGTGTATACAGTGATGAACAAGCTGAACAACATCCCTGCCCATTTAAATTTACTGCCTTGGCCGGGCACAATGGCTCATGCCAGTAATCCTAGCACTATGAGAGGCCGATGTGGGAGGATTGCTTGATGCCAGGAGTTTGGGACCAGCCTGAGCAAGAGCGAGACCCTGACTCTACAAAATACAGAAAAAATTAGCTGCGCATAGTGGCACATACCTGTAGTCCCAGCTAATTGGGAGCCTGAGGCAGGAGAATTGCTTGAGCCTAGGAGTTTGAGGTTGCAGTGAGCTGTGATGATGCCACGGCACTCTAGCCAGGGTGACAGAGCAAGACTCTGTCTCAAAAATAAATAAATAAATAAATGAATAAAAAATAAAAATGAATTTACTGTCTAGTGGAGAGAGACATACGGTGTACCAGATGCTAGATTTCCACTCTCCACTCTACTCTAGCCTCTGCCCCAGAAGACTATCTGGGTTACATTAACGGGACCCCTTGCCCTCTGCCTTCTGGTAGGGTTTGGCTAACAGGAGCCTGGCATGAGATCAGATGGAGGAGGAGAGTGAGGTTTGGATATTTATCACCCTGATTCCTTCCCTGCAGAATCTCCTCTGTCTAGCTGTGTCCCTCTACCAAAAGCCACAGCTCTCTCAAGGAGGCCCTCTCTGCAAAACTCTCCTTCCAGATTCTAGTAACTTCTCCCTTCCCTCTTTGTTTTGGGCCTAAGGATGGTGACAGTTCTGTCATTAGCCCCCAGGTTCTCCACACTACCTTCATCTATGTAAATACTAAGTCCTTTTATTAAACCTTATCTACTTACCATTGAACTAAATCTGCACTGTCTAATATGATAGCCGTATGTAGCTATTGAGCATCTGGAATGAAGCTAGTTCAAATTAAGATGCGTTATAGGTATAAGATGCATACCTGATCTCAAAGACTTAACATGAAAAAGAATCTGGGAGGTTGAAGAGGGAGCACTACTTGAGGCCAGGAATTCAAGACCAGCCTGAGCAAGGAGACCGTGTCTCTACAAAAAAATAGAAAAATTAGCCAGGCATGGTGGCACATGCCTATAGTCCCAGCTACTCTAGAGGCTCAAGCAAGAGGATCACTGAAGCCCAGGAGTTCGAGGTTGCAGTGAGCTATGATGATGCTACTGCACTCTAGCCCAGGCAACAGAGGGAGGTTCTGAAGAAAGAAAGAGAGTGAGAAAGAAAGAGAGAAAAAGAGAAAGAAAGAAAGACAAAAGAAAGAAAGACAGAGAGAGAGAAAAGAAAAGAAAAAGAAGAAAAAGATTTCATTAACAATGTTTATATATATGTGTGTGTGTGTGTATATACATATATATTTTTGAGACAGTTCACACATCATAAAAGTAATCCTTTTAAAGTGTACAATTCAATGTTTTTTTAGCAAATTCACAAAGTTATACAATCGTCACCATTATCTAATTCTAGAACATTTTAATCACCCCAAAAAGAAAACCTGTACCAATTATCAAACTCTCCCTATCTCCCTTTTCCCAAATACCTAGCAACCTAATCTACTTTCTGTCTCTATAGATTTGCTATTCTGGACATTTCATATAAACGGAATCATCATACAATATGTGGCCTTTAATATCTGTCTTCTCTCACTTAGCATGTTTTCAAGTTTCATGTATGTTGTAGCATGTAAAAACACTTCATTCCTTTTTATGGCTGAATAATATTGCATTATATAGAGTATCACATTTTGTTTATCCATTTATCAATCGGACACTTAGGTTTCCGCTTTTTGGCTCTTCTCAATATTGCTTCTATGGATATTCATGTACAAATTTTTGTGTGAACATGTGGTTTCATTTCTCTGAGTTGTATACCTAGGAGTCGAATTGCTGGGTCATGTGGTAACTCTATGTTTAACTTTTTGAAGAACTGCCCGACTGTTTTCCACAGTGGCTGCATCATTTTACATTCACACTGGCAATGTAGGAAGGTTCCAGGTTCTCCACATCCTCATCGACACTTGTTATTGTCCATCACTTTAATTATAGCCATGCTAGTGGGTATGCAGTAGTGTCTCATTACGGTTTTGATTTATATTTCCCTAATGACTGCTGATGTCGAACTGTACTGTGGTTGTGAAAGCTTCCATGCTAAATCCAGGAAGCCGACTGCAGCTGTTCCTCCACCCTCTTTCCTACCAAGGAAATATGTTCGTTAAAAATAGACAGCATAGGCCAGGCTCAGTGGTTCATGCCTGTAATCCTAGCACTTTGGGAGGGCGAGGCGGGAGGATCACTTGAGGTCAGGAGTTCAAGACCAGCCTGAGCAAGAGCAAGACCCTGTCTCTACGAAAAAATAGAAAGAAATTAACTGGAAAACTAAAAATACACAGAGAAAAAAAAAATTAGCCGGACATGGTGGCGCATGCCTGTAGTCCCAGCTACTTGGGAGGCTGAGGCAGGAGGATCACTTGAGCCCAGGAGTTGGAGGTTGCTGTGAGCTAGGCTGATGCCACGACACTCTAGCCTGGGCAACAGAGTGAGACTCTGTCTCCAAAAAAAAAAAAAAATAGGCAGCATGGGTGATTATTCTCTTCCGTGTCGTCAAACTCCTGGTAGTACTTGGAATTTCTCTGTAACAGCTGGACCTCTTCATCCACATCACATCCTCTAAATAGCCAAGCACAGAGTCCAGCCCTGCATCAGAGGCAAGAGATGGAAGCCAGGGGCAGGTTGCTCAGAGGCAGCCATCGCCCCAACGACACTGCCACATCCACGCTGCCTCCTCCCCTGCTGGCGGCCGGGCCCAGCCTTGCTCTGCCCGAGACCCACCTCCAGGACACATCAAAGAGGAGGTCTCTGCAGGCACTCTCCTTGGAGCCGGCGACCCCAGCTCAGCACCTAGGCGGCCCCTTCCTGCGCACCAGGCCCCAGACATCGCCTCCTGCGGTTGCAGCTGTGCCCATGGCTCCCAACATCGTTCTTGAAGGAGTACTCTTTAGTTACAGGGGATCAATAAAAGGAAGAAGAAGGAGGGAAGAAAATACAGAATCAATGAGGAAGAAGGGAGTGAGAATCGTAATATTATGAGCAAATGACTTTATCAAAACAAAGCAACATCTTTACCAAATAATAACTGATTCTTATTGCAGATCTAGTTCTTTTGGGGAAGATCTTAAAAGTGGACACTGCAATCCTGGTCTTATAAAAGTGACAGAATTATATTGCCATCATTTTTCCCTTAGATAGCAACTAATTGTATATGTCATCCACAGCAATCCAGGAATGCTGGGAGGGGCATGGGGGTGGGAGAGACTGACTTAGGACATAATTATTAAGGACAACAATAAAGGTGGCACATAAAGAAGAGTGATGGAAGTTTTTAGGGGAAAAAGACAGAATTTTGGGATAAGTAGAAATTGAAAGTTTCCTAAGGAAACTTAAACTGGTCAATTTGTGAACCACAGACTTACCTCTTCCCCTGAGCCCTCTGAGAAATTGCCACGCTTGGTGAGTTCTCTTGTTCAAATAGTTCTTGGAGAGCTTCTGAGTGACTTTACTCTGTTGTCATGAAGTCGGATTTCCATCCATCCTTCTCATTTTGATTCAAGATATTAACAAGAGGTTATCACTGACCATTGGGATTTTGAGTCATTTTTATTCTTTTTTCTTATAATTGATTTGTTTTACACTGAACATGTATTATATTCATAATTAGGGAAAATACCAATAAAACTATTTTTAGTTGGAGAAATATGTGTCCCAGTTACAGTCCACATCCCCGGATCCAGGTCAGAATCCCGGGTAGCTGATATCAGATCTTCCTCACCATCCCTTACCCTGGAGCTGGTGCTAGGTGTGAGGCTGGGTTGGTAAATGTTCCCCGCCCCCCACATTCAGGGAGAACAATGGTTGTCAGGGGGATATCATCTGAGAGTGGTGACCAGCTTTATCTGGCCTCAGAGGATGCACATTCTGGCCTCATCACTGTCCTCCCAAACATTACAGTCACTTCCTGACTTTGGGAAAAGCCCTGAAGAGTCAAGTGTAGAGCTCAGTTCCTGTGCACCCAGAAAAAGAAAATCTTACATGAAACTACAGCTCCAGTCAAGGTGAGGACTTTCATGTGTTGTGGTTAAACCTTTTTTAAAAAACCAAAACTTTTTAATCTCCTTACTTGCTGCCTCCTCAAAAGCCCTGTGGGACTGGCTCCTGTCAGAAAGGGAGGTTGTGTCTGGAACCTCTGACTTGACCCCATGCATAACCTACCTTAGAGCCTTAATGAGTGCCCATGTCTACATTTTGTTCAGTAGTCATCCAGAAGGACAAAGGAAGATGACATGAAAAAGATTCAGGAGTGATGAATACATAACCAAAAACGGTCTAGACTTCAGGTAATGGAGGGGAGGACCCCCCCCCCTGGGAAAACATGAAGTTATTCCCAAAGCTCCTGACAAGCAAACCTCAGAGATATACAAGGAGGACAGTCTCTGGAATCAGGCAGGAAAATCTGTGGGGAAATAGACATGTCACACCTAAAAACAAGAGGAAATGCTGGCTTGAGGTTTAAGTTTGCAGAAGACCAAATGACCCACTGTTTTCTTGGAGCTACAGTCTTTGAATGTGGCTTAAACTGTGTTCTGATCCCACTGAGGGTTGTACAAAGAGAAGAGGAAGAGGGAAGTAAGTGTCTGATTAAAGTCTATCACCACCTCACAGAACTCCTGGCTCATCATGAATCAGGTCAAAATCTATCACACATAAGAATTAGTGGTAGCCAGAGGAAGCAGTGAGCATTTTGGAAGGGACAGAGCTTGGAGGAGAGAGAGAATTAAAGCCTTCAGGTATCCCATTCTAGAACATTCCATGATGCATAATCTAGGCAACACAGACAAGAGCGAAGTCCAGAGAATGTCTTCCTGGCTTCAGAGAGTCAGTAGGGTAAAGGAGTTAATAGGATCTTCCACAATTCTTCTACCACAAATATTCATTAAAGATCACCCTCTCTCAATTCCTCACTCATTCCCTCTTCACCCCTTCCTTTCCTCCTCAGGGTTCAAATGTGGGAATGAGAAATGTTCCCCTGTAATGCACCCAGAAACTCCTATTGGAACCGAATGAAGCTCCTTGCCCTTCACCTTACCCTCAATGGAAATCAGGTTAGGGAGTATGCAGGTGGGGCAGTCAAGGTGGGAAAGAGCTTGGGAAATTTAATTAAACCGTGGTGTCCAGAAGAAAAGAAATGAAGGAATGGATAAATAGGGAGATTTGCAGGCAAGTATAGGGTAGCCCTGGCTGTGAGATTAAGAGCACCTTGCATACACTTCTATACACATGTGTTTCTCAAACATGAGAAATATAAAGTCCTCTTTTGAGGGAAAAAAGTGCTTAAGGACTCCTAAGAATATATATCTAAGAACCCAAGGTTCAGAATTACTGGCTTTGGAAACTACATTTATTCAATGATAATGTCTTTCTATTGTAAGTTATAACTGCAAGAGAGAAATTTAATTTTTTGAAATTAGAAAAGTTTTTAATATTACCATCAGATGAAACTTTTCTCAATAGTGTATAAATTGCAGGCACCTGAGTGTACTTCCAAGGATCACAGATTGGGAAACAGCTCTACAAGTTCCCAAACCCAGCACCATGAAAGCTTTGCTGTGGAGACTTATCACTATTGCAGCAGTATTGGTGCTCCCAATCTTCTATTTCATTGATGAAAACCCCTTTGATACTACAAGTTTTCTATCTTGGGTAAGTACAAGAAATTTGGGGTGGGGCAAACTTGAAGTCCCTGGACTGAAAAGAAAGAAGGCATCCTCTAAGTGTCTATTTGTGTGAAATTGTCACAAATACCGTAGACATTCAAGGAAAGACAAGAAAGCTTGAGGAATCAACGTATCGTTTTTCTCTGATGAAGACAGTAAGGGATGGCGGCCCTCTGGAAGAAAGAGAATTGAGGGCTGGGAAGAAATAACACTTATTTAATGTTTCAGCAGAGTTGGCGCCTTCCGATGAGATAGAAATTTTTCTTCTTGTTTTATGTTTCCCATTTTAGAAAATTTCCTTGGTTTTCAAAGTTATACATTTTCTTCCATTTTATGCATTAGGATCCTGAACCTCAGAGCAGTTGAGTCATTTCTCCAAGTCAAGAAAAATTCTAGGGAGTAGAGAAAATTTCACCAGAACCCAGAAAAAGCAGGGAGAGTGGTGAATGAATTTGGAAAGGTGGAATGCCAGCAATGGGAAAGACTTTAGATTGGGGCACTGGGACGGTATTACCTGGCCTTCTGTATCTTTCACACCTAACATGCTCTGCCCTTCATGGGAGTAGGCGAGGCATATCAGACTGTAATCATGCGATAACTGTGGGTGAAGAGTGGCATAGACTGCCATCATCTCATTCCCTACATGTAACCCAGGCTAGAGAATTACCAACTCCGTTTGCCCCAGGATCCACAATCTATATAAAACCCATAGGGTAGAACTTTTTCAGAAGATAAGGAAGAAACTTAAATTGAGCCTGAGCAATCTCCTGTGGTACCCTGGTGACTATTTCATTACATTATGTAAGGGGGGATCCTACTAGCTATTATTTTCAAAGAGAATGAACTATAGAGCTGAAACTCACCCTCTTCTCAGAGGGAAAAGAAGATGGTAGCTTGGCAGAGAGCCCGGATGCAGATCAGCCCTGTTAAAACAAGCCACCTGAAAACCTTCAAAGATATGCAGAGAAACTCAGAACCACTCAAAAATGTGAGCTCCCGTATCTTGATTGGAGCCCTTCCGATGGAAAAAAGTGAGTATCCACACCGGCTGTAGATCATCCAGGTCAGGTAAGAGTAGAGAGGGAAGACAAGTGGAAAGGAAAGGAAACAGATTCCTGGGGGAAGAAGGCAGGAATGCAGAGATGAAGGATCAGGCCTGTGGAATTTAGACTACAATTAATAGTAATTCTGAGTTCATTAATATCCCATTCCATCTTCTGATGAAACTACGGAGATGATGGGAAAATACAGAAGGAAAGTGTGGGAAGGAGAACTGACTGTAAGGGAAAGAAGTTGAGAGGTGGCAATGCAGAGTCTTGAGTGCGTAGTCTCCTTAGGTTCCACGGAGGTCTAGAGACCATCTAGTGCTTTGCCACTCAAGGTGTAGTCTGTGGACAGACATCAGCAATATCTGGGAGCTTGTTAGAAATGCAGTCCCCTAGGCCCACCCTAGACCTACAGAATCAGAATTTTCATTTTAACCAGACCCACAGGTGATTGGTGTGCACATTAAAGCCTAAGAAGTATAGTTTGGCAGATCTGCAGCACAGGAGATGATTCTGGAGAGCAAAGCCAGGACTATGAAAGTTTCAGGTCACCAAAATTGGTTTTAATGCTCTTTAGGCTTTCCATATGCTAGAGACCTTGTCCTTCCATCCTTGGTGTGAGCTACCCTCACAGTCTGTAAAAACCTTCATTTGCAGCAGATGAACACCTTCTCATTGTAAACTATTTCCGTAGAATACATTGTAAATATCTATTGTATAGAGAGTAGAAAGTGAAAGTTTCTTTTTGTCCCCCATTTCTTCCCCCACCCCAGGAGTGTGATGAGTACCCTTCCTGAAATCTACACATCTTTCTAGCATTTGCATGTATGCTATATCTGTGGGATTTAAAAAGATCGCTTTATATGTATTGTTCTAAGATTTTCTTTCTTCATTCATTAATATGTGTATGTCGGAGAATTTTCCCTTACCTCATTCTTTTTTTAACTGCTGGCAACAACATAGTCTGAATGTAAAAATTTTATTTAATCATTCCTTATTGATGGGCACTCAGTTTTCTATATTTTTCTATTATAATCAATGTCACAATTAATATATTTTTGCTCATATGTAAAAATATTTCTATGGGAAATACTCCTATACATGAAACTAATGGGTCAAAGAGCATACACTTTAGATTTTGATTGATACCTCCACATTGTATTTAAAAAGGATACTAATTTATAATCACATCAGTTTTGGAGTGTCCATTTCCTCACAATCTTGCCAGTGCTATTGTTGTTTGCCAGTTTAAGGAGCAGAAAACATTTCCTTTTATTTGGTGATATTTGTTGTTATTTGCTATCCCTGATTATTAGTAATAGTTTGGCTTTTTTGAAATATATGTTTAAAGATCATTTTTATGTATTCTATGAATTGCCTGTTCACATCCTTTGGTCATTTTCTATTGGATTGATTACTTTTTGTTGTTGATTTGTAGGAGTTTTTTATGTGTTATAAATATTTATTCTGTGTCAAATATATTCTCTGCTGCTTGTGTTTTGTTCATTATTCTTTTGTCATATGGATATTTTTAAATCTTATATAATCAAATCTGTCCATGATTTTTATGGCTTCTGGGTTCCTTGTCTTGCTTAAGGGAAAAACTTCCCTACCACAAGATTATTTTTGGAAAACTTTCACTATAAGTTCTTCTAATACTCTCATGGTTTTGCTTTTTCAGGTAGAAACAGTTTACACAGATGAAATTTATTTTTAAGTAACATGTGAGCTAGATAATTAGCTTTATTTAAAATTTGATATCCTATGATCTCAGTACCATTTATTAAATACTCCATCTCCCCCACACACACACCCCACTGATAAGAAATGCTCCCCTTGTCATAGAAGCTCCAACGTATACATGGGCTTATTTCTGGAAACCATTTTATTCCATTGACTTTTTTAAATGTTCCTCTACCAATTCCTTATGATTTGAGCTTTGTTGCTTTACTGTACATGTTTTTAGAATAATCCTCCCTCCCCGACTTATTATTGTACTCTTTCAAATTTTTGTCTAGTCTTTATTTTTTCTCTTCCAGATGAATTTTTTAATTAGCTTATCAAACTCTATGAAAAATACTCTTGATTGAGATTGCATTAAATTTACAGATAAACTTGGAGTTACTTAATGCCTTTATAATACTGATCATACCATTCACAAATGTGTTATGTATCTACATGTATACAAGTCTTCTTTTATGAGCTTCATTACAGCTTTGTTATTTTCTTTTATAGATCTTTCAAAATTCTGGCTAGGTGTGTTCCTCTGTATGTTACAGTTCTTTTTTTTTTTTTGGAGACAGAGTCTCACTTTGTTGCCCAGGCTAGAGTGAGTGCCGTGGCATCAGCCTAGCTCACAGCAACCTCAAACTCCTGGGCTCAAGCAATCCTCCTGCCTCGGGCACGAGCCACCACGCCTTGCTAATTTTTTCTATTTTTAGTGGAGATGGGGTATCCTTCTTGCTCAGGGTGATCTCTAACTCCTGACCTCAAGCAATCTTCCGGCCTCGGCCTCCCAGAGTGCTAGGATTATAGGCATGAGCCACCGCGCCTGGTCTATTTTGCTTGTTTTTAAACTTCATAAAAATGGTATAAAACTAACTGTATGGGTTTCCTCCAGGACTTGCTTTTTTCACTTAATGTTATGTTTGAGAGATTTCTTTCACTTCCTTTTCACTCCTTTTCACTTAATGTGATGTTTGTATTACTATATATAAAACATTTAACCGAGTTGAATGAACCATCATAATATGTTGATCCATTCTTCTGTTGATAGACACTTAGGTTACTTCCAGTTTTCGCTATTTCCAAGAACGTTGCTGTGAATATTCATGTACACAAATCCTTATGAACACACGTGAGAAATTCTGGAGGGTATATTCCTAGTAGTAAAATTGCTAGCTTAGAGGATATGTATACCTTCCACTTTCTTAGATTTTGCCAAACTGTAAATGGCTTACCAAAATAAAAACGAAAAAGTACACACACGCAGTTATCACTGGTTCACTCTCTAATGCAAATTATGTTTTAAATATATCAACATGCTAAAGCTTTTTTAAATGGCTTAGTTTATATTCCTGCCATTAAAATATGAAGTCTTGTTACTCTACATCTTTGCCAGCTGTTAGCAGCGTCCTATTTTTCAACTTCTGTAATTCTTTGGTTCTGATTTGCTCTTCTCTGATTACCAGTATGGTCGAGCACCTGTCTATTGGTCATTTATGCTCTCATGTGTCTATCGGTCATTTATATTTTGTATTTCGTGACATGCCAATTCCTAAATTTTGTCTATTTTTCTAACGATTTGTTTGCACTTACGATATTTTTAAAATCTTCATTCCTCTAGTTATGACACGTTGTTTTATTCCTAACATTATTTACATTTTCTCCCCTTTTAACCATAATTTAGTTTAATATTTTCTAACAACCACCTTTTATTGATCTTCTACATTTTTTAACCTATTGTATTTAATTACCATTTTGCTTTTGTTTTCCTAATTCCACACTCTGCTTCCCTTAGTTTTATTTTTGCCTTAGTTCCTTTGATTGTGTTCTCATTTTCCTTATTTTCTATGTTTTTTTCTAGCAAATACATTGAAAGGTTTTACTTCTCCTCTAAGTCCCACGGTAACCATGTCCCACAGGGCTTGGTCTATGGTGTTCCTGTCCCATTTATTTCTAAGTAGCTGGTAACTTCCATTTCGATTTCTTCTTGAATCCAAGAGATGTTTAGAATACTGATTTTTTGCTTCCAAAGGGATACTTTTAGTTAGACTTTCATGATTAGTTTTAGTTTTATTGCATTGTAATCAAAGAATATGGCCTATAAAATTGGTATCTTAAGGACAATTAAAATCAAAATTGTCTTCATGGCCTAATGTATGGTCGACATTTTTTTGGATATCTAAGTGGAATGTGTATCTTCAGCTGAGCACTGCACATATACACACACGTACACGCAATGAATTTTGTTTCATTATTCAAAATTCTGTTTCTTCATTTTTGTTTATTTAATCTGTTGATTTCTGAGAGAGATAAAATGTTTCCCAATGTGACTTTGGATATATCTATTTCTGCTTGTATTTCTAAAGTTTTAAATATAGCTTTGAAATAAGTGAATTCAATTCTTAGCATTTGCACAATACTTTTGTTCATTACTATTTCAGCATTTTTGTGTCGCATGTGTGTATTTTTCAGTAAAATGTATAGAGCTGGATTTCATTTAATGTCGATGTTAAATGAGGCATTTGTCCAGGTGTCTCTCTCTTCTCTTGGCCTTGGACCAATTCAGAAATACACGGGGCTTGGCTAGGGATTTAAGTGAAACATCCTCCCCTTTTTCTTCACATAAAGCTGGATTGAAGAATGCAGTTTAGATCTAAGAACATCATCAGCTTTCTGA
The DNA here is from genome assembly GCF_020740605.2 of Lemur catta. NCBI lineage: Eukaryota > Metazoa > Chordata > Mammalia > Primates > Lemuridae > Lemur > Lemur catta. The sequence goes on along the minus strand of NC_059150.1, from coordinate 4,427,273 downwards.
TACATTGTACCACCACCTGTTCCAGTGTCCTCAGTTTGCAAATCTAAAGAAAGTTACTCGAAGCCCAGGAAAGTAGAATAGGCACTTAAACATTCAGAGGAACAGAAGATTTTTGCCTCTTTCTCACTCCACTGAGTGCAAGAGTCCAGAGAAGCTGAGAATGAGGCTGCATGTACACATTACTGGTAATAACCCAGTCCTAAAAGAAACCCGTGGGTCACTGGATGTCAGATTTGCCATATCACTAAACGAAGAAGTCAATCAGAGAGAGAAGCAGAAATGAGAGAGTCAAGAAACTTCTGCATGAGAAGATGGATATTCCTATTTTGAGAGAAGCACGTTCCAGTTTAAATAGGTTACTATTAATACAAGAAACCCGGGGCAGTTCTCGTCCTCCACACTCTCCTCCCATAAAGCTCTGAACATCCTTTCTGACGCCACCTCCTCAACTTCTCACACCCTTCCACTGTGCTCTCTAGAACTCACGGTCAGACTTCAGCAAAGTTCCCTTCTCTTGGCCCAGATGAACTGTCCACGTTCCCATCTAGCGCCAGCCTCTCCAGTTTGGCACTAGATTCCACCTCTTCCTAACTGCTCGTTAGCATCACTCAAGCAATTGTCTCTCTTCTGGGCCATCCATTTTCCCTCTCTCCTGTTGTCGTACAAACACATGCTGCAATTTTTCTCATTTTGAAAAAAGAAAGAAACCTCTCTTAAACCACACATTTTTGCCCTCATCATTGCAGCCAAAATTACTCTTATCTAGATACCCAGTAGCTTCCACATAGCTGTACCCACTGATCTCTATCTTCCTTGACCTATCACAGCATTGACACAGTACTCCACTCTCTTCTTTCAACATTCCCTTTAAATTGCTTCCAGAATTCCAAACTCTCCTGGTTTTCCTCCGACTTTGCTGGTAGAGATCCTCACTCTCTTTTGCTGGTTTATCTTCTCTTTCCAACCTCTAAATGTTGATGTACTCCAGGGCTCGGTCCTTGTCTAGACTCACTATCTTGGTGACCTCTTCCAATCTCACAGCTTGAGTCACCATCTATCTTCTAACTACTCCCAAAAGTATAGCTCCAGCCTGGATTGGCCTGTGGTCCTCACTGGCCTCTGCAGCATTGGTATGTGTCCTTTTTTCTCTGATGCTGACAACCCTGCAGATATCTGTTGTTGGTGTTTGTGGCAGAGAACGTGTGGCCTTTACACTCTCAGCTCAGTCAAGACTTTGTGATTCTCTTGCTGAGCCAGCTTCCCTTGGCACTGTGACTCCCGCAGTCTGACTGTGACAGCCACTGGATCTCCACAGGTTGCAATCATCTTTGATAAGAAAAAAAATAAACCTTGAGACATGATAAGCTTTTAATGATTCAAGTACTTTAAGAATTCAAAGGACAGGGCTAAACTGTTTATTATGTCAATAAAATAAGATTAGGTCCAGGAGTGCTTAAGTTTGTTGGTTTTGATAACACAAAGAACTCTAGATGAAGAGAAACTACCTTTTTCTTTAAGTTTAAATGCATTTTAATTGAATGTATTTTGAAATATCAGTATGAACTCATGATGTATTTTACCTTATTTTTTTTTAATGTTTAACTCTGCCCACTAGGGCCTAGAAATTACCAACTGACTAGCAGTGAGCACCCCTGGTGCCCAGATTATAGACTCTAAATATCATTTTCCACTAAAAATAACCAGGGACCCTTGTAAAAATGGGTGATTCCCAGTCCACGGCAGGAAATGTCATACCAGATAGCAAGGAAGCTTTTAAAAAGTGACTAAAGTTGTATCAAAACTGCTCAGGATTCAACTTTAAGAAGCTACTTGCCAAAGATGGAACAATTTAAGCATCAACAAGAATAAAATTTCAATGGTTGAAAAACATAAAATCCATGAGTTAATATGGATACAAAAAAAAAAAACCTGACACATATTGTCCTCATTTCAGAATGCTAGGAAATCAATCCATTATTCTGAAAGCTGATAAACAAAGGGAAACTATCAAGCATTTGTCCTGCTTTGCTATATGAACTATACCACTGGGTAACCAAAAAGTAAATGAGGGGAATTTTCTCTTTATAGAACATTCCAGATAATCAATGAAGAAATGCTTGACTTAGAATATCAGTGCATTGTAACCCTTAATGTAGTAACAGATCTAGGCATTGAACATCAAAGGCTGCTGACATCATAAAAACAGAGACAACCTGCCATTATGTGCCTTCAGGTGGAAGAACACATCACCAACCCGTGAAGTATCATTGCCCAAAAATCTAACCTCAACTTGATCAAGTCCCCACATCCATATTTTCTACAAACACTTTCAGATTCATATCAGCCTGTTCTTTTGCCAAAGAATGTGATTTCCTCTCCGATCTGAGTATTGATTTAACATGTTTGACATTCTCCAATTCCTTGTTTCCTCTGGTAGCTTCTATTTCTGGAGTTATCTTCCATTATATTGATGATTCCTGTTTCAGATTTATATTTGAAGATCTGAAATGAACTTTGAACTTCTTTGTTCTAAATAGCCATCCCCATTTGCCTCTCTGTGAAAGTGATTATGGAAGCCTGCCTCCATTTGATTGTAAGGAGGAGTGACACATGGGGTCAGTGGGGGATGTGGGTAGCTGATCTTCTGGGCACAGTATCCCCCATCTCTTCTAGTAGAGTCCTAAGTCATCTGAGGCATGTCCTCACTGATCTGCCTTAGACACCCGCTGGCAGCCTCTTCATTTCGGAACTTACTTCAGAGAGCCACATGTAGAGCTTTATCCTAGAGGCAAAGGCCATAGTTAGCCATGGTATCTCCTTTCCCACCTCTGTTACCTGGAGTCCTTGGCTTCGGTTCTGATGTCTTCTCCAGCCCCAGACTCACACCATGAGCTTTCCCCTGGCAGAACACATTATTTAGACAAAAAATCCTTAGGACTTTAGTCTGAGGGTAAATGCTGCCACCACCAGCCCCTTGGTGGCCACTGGCTCAGTGGTTCTGGAAATGGTTCTATAATTAATTATCCAGATGACCAGCCCAGGGCCCACTCCTCTTCTTTGTATTGGTGGCTCTGAACTTAGAGTCTCCCCAAGGTTTTTTGTAGAAAGATGCACCTGTTCAGTTGTTCTCTTGCGTGTCTTTTGGACTGTAGATTCCTTTATTTCTCTATGAGCCCTATTCCATATTCTCTCTGTCTTCCAGAATTCTTCAAATATTGTGGTTCTCTCAGGGCAACCTTCCTGTTTTTTTCAGTAGAATTTTGGGTGGGAGGGGACATACATGCAAATATTTAGTTTGTTACCTTTATACATTTCCCTCACAATAGTTTTCAAAGGTAATAATTTTTTTTAAAAAAAATTCTCCATTTGTGACCAGATATTAACTCCTAATATGGTCTACACTTGGTCCTGGGGGAGAGAAAATGTGAAATAACCATAGGAATACATGAAGTTGGCATACAGAAAGACCTAAGACAATATCATAACCTCACCCACAGCAAATACTTCCCTCAGTCCTCTAAGTTGATAAAGGTCCTCTTTTCTCCCCAATCCTAGAACTGCTGACCATAGGAATTTCCTCGGTGTGGCGTCCCCGAGGGAGCTACCTCTTGGACACCCTGCAATCTCTCTTCTTTGCTTCCTCCCTGTCCGAACGAAAACACTTCATTGTTCTGGTACAACTGGCCGATCCTGACCCCAAGTGGCTTGATCAAATGATCTCCAACATCTCAACTCTCTTTAAATCATATGTCCAGGCCAGACAGCTAGTAGTGATGACTACTCCTCTCAACAGCTATCTTCCCTTGAAGGGCCTTAAGAAATACTTTAATGACACCCCCACCTATGTAGTCTTTCACTCCAAGCAGAACATGGATTATGCCTTCCTTATGAACTTTGCTACCAACCACTCTGATTACTTCCTGATGATCGAAGATGACGTGAAATGTGCCCCTGGATTTGTCACCCAGATTGCTTCCATACTGTCTGCCTGGGAGAGGAAACCTTGGGTGACTCTGGAGTTCTCCCAGGTGGGCTTCATTGGAAAACTCTTTCATACCAGAGACCTCCCCTGCTTTGTTCGTTTCCTTCTCCTCTTCTACCAAGAAATGCCCTGCGACTCCCTTCTCTCCCATTTCCTTGACATTCTCATGCAGAAAAAACCAATCCGGTTCTTCCCCTCCCTCTTCCAGCACACGGGCCAGTACTCTTCCTTTGAAGGCAAATTCAATAGGCTCAAAGATGAAGAATTTAAGGAAAATGACACTGGCTCTCCCAGCAACCCTGCTGCCACCATTTACACTAACCTAAATGTTACCAATGGCTCTGTTCTCATGAATGCCTATAGCTTGGATGAGAATTTCTTTTATATCAAGGAGGCTAAGGCTGGAAGCCATCTGACTGTGCTTTTGGACATACCTGCTGTAGTGTTCCGAATTCAAGTGCTGACTGGCTCTGCACTAAAGAAGGAGAATCAGTTGGAAGAGGGGCAAGTAGAACTGGGCTATGACTCTACTAACAGGATCAATGACTGTGACGACTATATTCTGCTGGGGCTCCTCATAAATGGCATCCTGGATAAACACGTATTATCTGAAGAGTCTGGGAAGAAGGTGAAATGTGTGAGAGTCCTTGTAACAGCCACTCTACCCTCTGGATTAATAGTCAGGCACATCAACCTCTGGATTAAGGAAACTGAGAAATACATAGAGAAGCCATTGGAAGTTCTGGGTGTGGTCAGGTTGGAGGTAGAGTCTACAAAGGTAACAAAACATTAAAGTCTTAAAATTGGTCAGACACATCTCTTTGCTGGGTCCTTTCAGGATGCTTAATACAGAAGATACAGCATGTTGAAAGGCAGAGTGAAGGTAATATCCTCTTTGTCCTAGAGAGTCATGGGTGGGAGAAGGGGACTTCTTAAGGCCTTCTCTGGTTTTCTATCCAAAAGGGTCTACCATCCAAAATTCTTTCCTTAGATCAATAACACCAGACTTCTAAAAAGGACAGGAACATGTAAGACTAACTGATGCTCGTATCACAAGATTCTAACAGTGCATGAAAGAACACAAAGGATCCTTCCACTAGCCAGAAAGTAATACTTCCACCAGATAGTAAATTAAAAAGTGTTATATCCCAGGTTGGGGGCTGATGGCACAAAGTAGAGCCACCATTAGAGACCTAAAAGATACAAGGGTGGTGGACTCTATCATACATATGTCTGTTTCATTCACTAGTCTGGGCCCTGCAGAAACCAGATAGATCCTGAAAAATGACCATAGACTGCCACAAACTCATCCGGTGAGTAGCCCTGATCACAGCTGCTGTGCAGACATGGTATCATTGCTAAAGCATATTAATAAGCCCTTGGGCATATGCTCTGCAGCCTTTGATTTGGCAAGTTCATTCTTCTCTGTTCTGATTGGAAAAGATCAGAAATGGTTCACGTTCATGTGAGGTGATAATGTTTATTCACATTTCTGCCCCAGAACTATGTTAACTTTCCTTCTCTCTGTCATAATATAATCCAAAGAGATTTAGACTGGGTGGACCTCCCACAGAACATCATATCAACCCATTACCCTGATGACATCATGCTGCTTAGGCAGGACAAGCAAGAGGTACCTTAGATGCCGGAGGCCTTGGTAAGAGGATAAGAGATAAACCCTGCAAAGATTCAGGAACTTGCCACTTGACTAAAGTTTTTAGGGGTCCAGAGTAAAGGACAAATTGCAGCATTTTGCATCCTTTACCATGACAAAGGAAGCACAATGCCTTGTAGCCTTCCTCAGGTTTTGGAGGCAACACTTTCCACACCTAGGAACACTGCTCCAGCTCATTTACTGGGTAACACTGAAAGCTGCCAGCTTAGATTGGGTCCTGGGGCAAGAAAGGGCTTATAGCAGGTCATAAGACAAGAGGCTTTGCCACTTGGGCAATATGATCCAGCAGATGCTATGGTATCAAAGATTATAGTGACGGGCAAAAATGCAGGGTAGAATTTATGACAAGCAGCAGTGGGACAATCACAACACAGGCCACTGGGAAATAGGGATATATAGGGATAGAAATAGGGATATATAGAAACCAGATTTATAATGGAGATAGCATTGCAGATGAGTTGGGAAATAATGATCATTTTAATAAATAGTGCAAAGATTTTCTCCTGATCATCCACACGGGAAAAATAATGATTGGAGCCCTAATTCATATTCTACATAAAAATCCATCCTACATAACACAGGAGACCATCATTATGACCTCACAGTGGAGGGAAGGAAGGCAATTTATAATAGTAAAGATAGACAAATAGATCAACGAAACTAAAAAGAATAAAAATAGCTCCAAGCTTACACAGTTAATTGATTCTGACAAGTTACTAAGGCAATCTGAAGGGAAGGGAAAGGCTTTTTCACAAATGGTGCTGGAACAACTGGATATCAGTGTAAAACAATGAGCTCAACCCCTACCTCATCTCAGACACCAATATTAATTTGAGATGAATCACAGACTGAAACGCAAAAGCTAACACCATAAAGCTGCTAGAAGGAAATGTAAGAAAATATCGTTGCCCCCTTGTAGTATATGGTATTTCTTAAATAAGACCAAAAAATCACTGACCATTAATAAAAAATTGAACTTCATCAGAATTACAACTAATTTTAATGCAAGAATTTTGTTCTTAATCTTTTTTTTTTTTTGAGACAGAGTCTCGCTTTGTTGCCCGGGCTAGAGTGAGTGCTGTGGTGTCAGCCTAGCTCACGGCAACCTCAAACTCCTGGGCTTAAGCTATCCTCCTGCCTCAGCCTCCCGAGTAGCTGGGACTACAGGCATGTGCCACCATGCCTGGCTAATTTTTTCTATATATATTTTTTAGTTGGCCAGATAATTTCTTTCTATTTTTAGCAGAGACAGGGTCTTGCTCTTGCTCAGGCTGGTCTCGAACTCCTGAGCTCAAACAATCCACCCACCTTGGCCTCCCAGAGTGCTAGGATTACAGGCGTGAGCCACCGCACCCGGCCTACAAATTTCTTGGTTTGAGATAAAAGACTGCAAAGCTGGTTTTGAAACTATATCTCGACCACACCACAAAACAGGTGCATAGTGTGAGGCCAGATAGGTGAGCAGCCCCCATTCAGGGTGAACAATGGTTGTCAGGCGGGGTCTCCTGGGAGGGGTGACTAGTTTCAGCAACTTCAAAGGAGCCACTCGAGGACCCCATCCTTCATTAACATTTTTTCTCCCAGATTTCAGAGACATCCCTGCTCTCAACACTCAAGCCACATTTTCTGTTAGACAAAAAGGTGTCAATGGATATAATACTCCAAACCTGGTGAAGACTCTCACATGATCAGAAATTTCTGGTCACTTCCGGGCTTCCATCCTTCTTACCAGTCTGGCATAGGGAAGATATACTAACAAGCATTTCCCTTCGTCCTTCTGACTTGATCCAAAACCTCATATATATGCCTAACATCATCCTAAATAGGATCAGACACAAAAAGTAAGTGTGGAGCTAATAGACAAGACTCAGTTTACCCAGCAATAAAACCCAAAAGGAGTGTTCAGCGTGAGTCTGAACTATGGGGAAGAATATAACACCCAACCTTGGATTTGCTCTTCTTGGCAACACATCCTCTCTGGTAGGATCTCTGCTCCAAGAATGGATAAATGAAGGTAGCTCCTCCAGTTTTACCTGGAAACCCGGGGAGGGGAAAAAGAAGGTAAAGGCTGAACAGAATCAAACTCCTTGGCCTTTGTCTTTCCTTAGATGGCTATAAGCAGAGGAGGGAGAGTTGATCTGGGAGGGAAAAGGTTAAGGAAATAATTAGGCAGTGGTATCTAGGAAGAGAGATGGGGACAATGAAGTGGCAGGCTTCCAGGCAAGAGGAAAATACCCTTGTGCTCTCTGAGTGGGAGGCAGTCAGGATCCATAACCAGCTGACATTTCTATGCAGAGTGGTTCCTGGCCCCAGCACCATGCACTGCTGCCTATGGAGATATCTCATAGTGGCTGTGTCCTTAGTCCTCCTGGGCTTCATCTTCCAAGAGAATAAAGAAGAGCATGTTGAGCACAGTGTATCATTGGTGAGTACCAGAGATAAAGACTGGACCATTTGCCTACCTTTCAGTGGGAGGGAAATTATCTCAATTACGTGAAACATTAGTCCCATCATAAGGAGTTCTAACAAGAGAATACTTGAACAATCAGGAGAGTGTCAGAGAAAAAATATGAACCAGATTTGAAATATGCATGGGATTTGAATAGGGACAGAGATGGAGAGAGGGCATTTGACGTGTGGAGAGGGCAATGCACACCCACCTCTAGAGGACCAGGCTGACTGGCAGGACCAGCAGGCAACGAGGACCGCCTGGGCACTGGCCACCTCCCAACCAGGGCCTGGCACGGGAGATCTTATTCTCCCCATTTCTCACATGAAGGGATTTGAAGTAACTTCCCCAAGTGGACATAGTTTGCAAGGGAGAAGACCAAATCCCACACAAGTCGTGATAAGGTTTAGGAATCCTCATTTTTTTCCCAAAACATCTTAGATCAGCTGGAGCAAAGCACAGGGCAGATGTGGGGAAGTGGTTCAGAAATGCATTTGTGGTCAGATTGGAGCAAAAGGAAGGACTTCAGAATTGAGGCACCGTGTGCATGTTCTTTAAGGACAGGGCCAGGCATTGGTCCTCAGCACATCTCAGAGACACTAGCACAGGCCTAAGCTGAGCTAGATGACATTTGCCAGGCTGATAATGGTAGGAGAAATTAGGTGTGGGCCATGGTGGGGACAGGCAAATTCTTACTCCACATAAGCCTAGGACCTTCCCACAGACATCTTGCCCAAACTGGGGAAGCCCCCCCACCCCCCTACTCGGGACTCATGGCTTCTGCCGAAAGCCTGTGTGTTCTCATGACAAGGTGGGGAGAGCACTGAACTGAGCCCTGACTCGGCCTCCCTGGTGACTGGGTACTGGGGCTTGCCCGGCCTGCCCTAAAAGGGGGATCTGCTCCTTAGTTGTCCCCAGAGAATCTGGGACAAACCTCAGGGCTCACATGTATCTTATCCTCAGAAAGAAAAGGAGAAAGCTTGGCAAATACTTGTAGAGCAAATCAGCTCTGAAAGCAAGAACCATCTGGAAACCTTCAAGGAGATGCAGCAAAGGTCCCCTTTACTCCAACATGCCAAGTACAAAGTCCTGGCTGGAGCCCCTCCCCAGCAAAAGAGTGAGTACACGGGAGGGAAGGTCGGGCTAGGAGAAGGCCAGACAAGGGAGTTTAACAAGAAAAGGGAAGGAGGGTCAAAGGGGAAATGACTGGCATCTGCTGAGGAAAGAAGGGTGCTCTGAGGGAGGGCCATGCCATGGGATTTGGTGCATGTTATAACCCTGAGTGTGTTTTCCTGCCACCTGGTCACCCCTTGAATGGCCGACAGGATGAGAAGCCCTAGTGTCCCATAGAGAAGCTCATTCATGGCAGGCCCTCAGGGAGCGGAAGACAGGATGGGAGAGGAACTGCGGGAACCATGGGAAAAAGCACTGGGTAGAGGGAAAAGAGGGTGGGTGGTGTGGACTTCAGGTCCCAGTGCACTAGACGGCCAGACCCTTGGGTATACATGGGTCCCTGGAGATCCTCTAATCCAGGTTTGATTGATCTGGGGTAGCTGAGATAACTCTGAAGGTCAAGGCCAGGCTGAGATAATTTGCCAAGCCCGCAAGTTTCCCTTTGGTGCCCTGTGGCCTTCCCCATGAGAGAGAGCCTTGTCCTTCATAAAGCTTCCCCCAGTAGCCTTTCAACATATGGATCCGTGAATCCACTTCACTACTTCGGATCACATAGATATTAACCCCTCAGCGGGACTGTACACACCCAGGGAAAAGAAATGTGAATTGTCACAGGTATTGGCATAAGGGAAGACCTGGGAGGAGAGTTCTAGGGACTCGTCACCATCCTGAAGTGCTAAAGGTCCCCCTCTCTCCCTCCAGAACTGCTCACGGTGGGGATTTCCTCAGTGCAGCATCCTCGTGGGAGCTACCTCTTGGACACCCTGCAGTCCGTGTTTGAAGCGTCCTCGGAACCTGAGCAGAAGTCTATCGTGGTGCTGGTCCACCTGTCAGATCCTGACCCTGAGTGGCTCCGCCAAACAGCTGCCAACATTTCCAGGCTCTTTGCACCACACATTGATGCCAGGAAGCTGCTGGTGATCCACGGCCTTCTCGGTGGCTCTCCTCTCCCAGGAAATCTCAGTGACGCTAATCACGCCTCACCCTGTGAAGCACTTTATTCCAGGCAGAAAGTAGACTATGCCCTCCTCATGAACTTCGCTAGCAGCCTCTCTGATTACTTTCTGTTGATGGAAGATCATGTACGCTGCAGCCCCAAATTTGTTTCCTCCATCTACTGGGCATTATCAGCCTGGGAGGAACTACCTTGGGTGATCCTGGAGTTCTCCAGCCTGCACATCTCAGGGAAAGTTTTCCACACTAGTGATCTCTCCCGCCTGACCTCTTTCTTCCTCCTCTTCCTTAACACTCCTGCTCCCTTGCTTCTCTCTGAATTCCATCTTCTCTTGGCCCAAAACATTCCAATTTGTTTCACTCCTTCTGTCTTGCACCATGTGGGCACTTTTTCTGCAGTTGAGGAGAGCTGCTTTCCTGTGGAGAAGGACAAAGCCTTTGGGGAACCAGATAACCCTATTGCTACTGTCGTCACAGACATGGAAACATCGTTGGATATGATTCCACAATATGCTTATACTCTGAACCAGGAGAGCTACTCTGTCTTGGATCTTTTAAAAGGCAATCACTTGACAGTGATTCTGGAGAGACCACAAAAAGTCACCCGGATAGCGGTGCTGACGGGCTTGGATAATGGAAAGAGATATCGCCTGCAGCAGGGACAGGTAGAACTGGGCTATGGTCCCGTGGCAGAGACCAAAGACTGTGCTCACTATACCCTGCTAGGGCCGCTGGTGGAAGGAAATCTGGACCAGAGGGTATTCTCTGAAGAAGATTCTGAGCAGGTGAGTTGTATCTGACTGCTGGTGTTAGCATCTCAAAAGGCTTGGGTACTGATCAGGCAGATCAGAGTCTGGACTGAGCCTGAGGAAGAGGAGAGTTAGAAGGCACCATGGGGATTCTTCCAGAAGAATCGGGTCTTGGAATGGAATCTACATGGTTGACAAGAAATAAATCTAGAAATTAATCAAGGGCCGCTCATTCTTAGTAGGGTGACCCTATAATTTATTATCGAAACTAGCACACTTTTGAAAGTGAAAGAAAATGCTATTAAAAATTACACGAAATAGATGTAAGCCCAGGACTGTCCTGGGCAAGACAAGATGTATGGTCACCCTAATTCTGAGTTTTCTAGGCTATTGAATATAGGTGACACATTCTGATGAGGGGCAAAGACAATATCCTTCTGGCTTCCAAGGGCCAGAGAGCGCAGCAAGGAGTCACCACAAACTGCCTTGTTCTTGTCTACACACAAGTATAACATCCTACGATCTTTCTTTGAGGTAGTTATTTCTCTAGAGTTGGGAACAGTCTTAATATAACTATGATCATGGACGCAGAACTGACTTTGACTCTCATCTGTACACCCAAACCTCCAAGGTTGAGACCTTGCTGGAGCAAAATTAGCTGACCTGGGTTTAAGGAATGAATGTTTCAAGTATCCATTAATTTCCTAGAACTGTGTGCAAAATTTGGTGTAGGTTTATACATGCATGTTTTCTAAGCAGAGGACACTTTACTTTCATCAGAGCATTGAAATGTTCCATATCTTCTCCTAAAAAGTTAAGTATAGCTAAGCCAGTAGCTGTAAACTTCTGTTACTTGTAGCAGAAATCTATTTCCATTGGAAAATAAGAAGATGGGATCATACATTCCTTCATCTATCTAATCAGGAAATATTTGGGTGCATACTTAATGTTGAGTGCTTTTAAAGACAATATGAATAATAAGATCAACCAAACATGGATGACACCACCAAGGGCTTAACAGCAAAAATCAGGAAATGGGACATAGATGTCGATTCTCTCAAAATTGATGAATAAAATTGATAAACTCCAATAAAAACACAAATAAGGTTTTTTGTAGTTTCCTTTGCTTTTGAAATTTTTCCTAAAGTTAAACTTACAGAAAAAGTTTGCATCTAGCCAGTTGCATCTCACTAGAATATTTATTCTCCCATTTCATTAGAAACAGAGTAATGGCCAGGCAAATATTCCAAAATCAGGCTGGGCATGGTGGCTCACACCTGTAATCCTAGCACTCTGGGAGGCTGAGGCAGGAAGATCCCTTGAGCCCAGGAGTTTGAGGTTGTAGTGACCTATGATCATGCCACTGCCCTCATGCCCGGGCAACAAAGTGAGACCTTGTCTCCAAAAAAAATAAATAAACGAGAAAATTGACGCTCAGATTTAAACAGCATTGTGGATTTTCCAAATTTATACAGTGAGTTGAGAGGCAAAGAAGTTACAAGTATATGCAAATCAATGACTATAGGGATGGACTGAATTAAATCTGTGTGAGCATAGGAGAAAGGACATGAAGGGGGTGAGGTGTGGTAAAAGGTGGGCACAGCTCAATGTGTGGGTCAGGACCTGGTGTCAGTGATATCTCACACAAGACATGAGGGGCCCAGATGACCTTGCATGTTTGTCAGCAACCTTACCCAAGTCCCTGAGGAAATTTCCACACTGAAAACAATCCAGCAACTACAGAATTATAGATATTACAAAAAGCAGAACAAAACAAAGGAAAATATGGCAAAGCAACCCCAGACTTCCCAGGGAACCTTTCTCCATGTCACTGGCATTTTCTAGAGTGACCATGGGGTTTGTAAATATCACTGGGCTTAAGAATGAGGATTGGAAGGCAGAGTGCATGAATTCAAAACACAGCTCTACCTCTCGGGCAAGTTGTTTTGACCCCTCTGGGCCTTGATTTCCTCATCTCTAATATGGAAATAAAAATAGTTCTTTGTAATGGAGTTGTGAGGATTAAATGATTTAATTCATGAGAGACACTTAAAACAGTAGCTGCCATGTACTAAGGGCCTGTTTTTATTAGCAACTATTATCATTACTATTATTATTTAGAGGATTAACCAGTAATTCTTTGCAAGAACACAATCCAACCACTACTGCATCTGCTAGCTGCTTTGCTACCAGCCATCCTACACTCTACTTACCCCCCAGGATACCATTTCTCCCTTTATTCTTTGACAAATTATGATGTTCAAAGGGGCATGAAGAACTTGGACTTGATTCAGACCATTGTCCTTAGCAAAGACTGATCAAGGCACAGCAACACTCACAAAGGAATAGTGGGCAGGAAAGCAAAGATTAAAGAAACAATCGGGGACAAAAAAAGAAAGAAAGAAAGAATTGATCTCAGTAATTTCCAGGGTTCTTTCTGTGCCCATGGAAGACATTAATCCTCCCCAGATATTGGCTCCTCACCCTCAACCTGTGCCATCTCAAGAGAGAGTCACAAGAAGTAAGGCAGGTGCTGAAACATAGTTGTGCTGTTTCCAAAGAACTCGGGCTGTTCTAAATAACAAAGAGTGAAAAGACTAGAACAAAGGCAAAAATAAAATGAGACAACAAAGTGTTTGGTTTTGCTTCCTCAGTTCCACTCTACGCTCACCCCACATATATCTTCTTTCCAGCCTTCTTGCATTTCATCCTTCTCTGACCCTCTCTTCAACAGGTGGTCTCAGCCAGGAGTGATTTTGACCCCAGGGATGTTCAACAATGTCTGGAAATATTGTGGGTTGTCACAACTAAAGCATGCTGTTGACATCTAGTGCAGCTGGGGATGCTGCTTAGTAAACTACAATGGATGGAACAGCCTCCGACAACAAAGAATTATCCTGCCCAAAATGTGAATAGTGCCAAAATTAAGAAACCCTGCTCTTCAACAAATCAGCAACAGCTTTTGTCACAGGGTGAAACTACTTTTAAAAAATTGTATTAAAAGTAGAAAGTGTCAAAGTATGCAGAGAGAACAGATTCTTCAAACAGCAGATGGGTCAAAAAAAATTCTTCTGCCACAAAAGGCAAAACCACTAACTAGTTCAATAAGTCATGGTGCACAAAATAAATGTCTAAAAAGGACAGAATTTATAAGTGTAAAGTCTAAAAGTATTTCTAAGAGGATTTCTTTTAACTTTTTACAATTTCTATACATTTGGATTTGTGTGTTTGGTCAAATATAAGGTTTTACTTGGGATTTGTAATGTAAAAACACAATCCTTGAAGGACTATACCTTTACAAATCTATGGACTTCTTTCTTCAACACTCTCCAATCAGGATTTTTCCCCTACTACTCAATCAAAATTTTTCTTGTCAAGATTTCTAATGACCTCCTGGTTATAAAACTTGAGATTTGTCAGCATATAAACCATGATATTACCAGGGATTGAGCCCTGGATCATTTCAACATAGGGGATGGACACGTTTGAAGCTCTGACTCGGAGGGGGCGGGGGGAGGCAAGGGCAATATACATAACCTAAACTTTTGTACCCCCACAATATGCTGAAATAATAAAAAAGAAAAGAATCTAGATCCAGATTTCACAGGATAGCCAGCAATTCCTGTGCATTGTGGTTAAGGTTGATGTTTGGTTGAAAATTACTCTGCCCCCAAGAAATTTTTAATTTACACTAGCATCTACTATGCAAAGAAATTTATTAAAGAACAACTATGATTTAAAAAAAAAAGATGTTGAGCAGGTTGGGTGTGGTGGCTCATGCCTATAATCCTGCACTCTGGGAGGCCAAGGAAGAAGGATCACTTGAGGTCAGGAGTTTGAGACTAACCTGAGCAACAGCAAGACCCCGGCTCTACTAAAAATTAAAAAAAAAAAATTAGCTGGGTGTGGTGGCGCATGCCTATAATCCCAACTACTCAAGAGGCTGAGGCAGGAGGATCACTTGAGCCCAGGAGTTTGAAGCCAGCCTGGACAACATAGTGAGACCTGTCTCTAAATAAATAAATAATAAAATGAGGACCACAGTATTTTATACCCTAATTCAGAATTATAAAATATATCTTTGAAATTCTACTTTCCCCTCACCCTACAGTATATGTTTTAGCCTTTATTCTGTAATTTATCCAGGAAGAAATCCTAAACTTAAAAGATTGGACTGGATAAAAATACAGAAATGCCTATCTTTTCCTCTGAATAAGGAGTAAATGACAGATTACTGTTTGAGTCATGGTGAGGACTCAGTTCCTCTTCTGGTCTGACATCACAATCACAGAACCACAGCGTCTGGGACAGGAAGATGTCTGAGGTCATTGGTTCAATCTCCAGCTCAAGGCAGCAGCCCTGGCCCAGCACTCCTACAGCATTCGCATTCGTCTACTGAGACCCACAGTTAAAACTTCCAGGATGAGCCCAGTCTCAAACATTCTGTCTTGTGCTTCCCAGTGATACACACACGCTAGTTAAAGTGTGCCACTTTGGGGTCAGGAGACACAATCACTGAGACAGGCCCGGGTCATACTCTCCTTTGGTTCCATACCTCTCCTTCTCCTGCCATTCATCTATCTACTCGAGGGAGGAGAGCCTAGAAGCTCTCCCACCAGAGCTGAGCAGTGACAAGGATCAGTAGTGTGGCTTCTCAACTAAGCCAGTAGTAGGAGTGTCAGAAGCACTGGAACATAATCTCAGTCTCACAGAACAGAAAAGGAGAAGGATCCCTCCCTTCCCCTTTTCCACCCTCTCTGCATGGATTGGCACTTTACCTCACCCCTGGCACACCTTGACTTCCCTAAAGACAGTGTACAGGCTGCTTCGGAAATTAAGAGGAAGAAGTACCCAGGTTTGAGTGACATTTTCAGCCAGCCCAGAAGAAAAGGAAAATAAAGTATCTTTTGGATCATCCATAGCAGCGGTCCCCAAACTTTTTGGCACCAGGAACTGGTTTCACAAAAGACAGTTTTTCCCTGGGGGTGATGGTGGTTTCGGGATGATTCAAGCACATTACATTCGTTGTGCAGTCAAATCTCTCTGCTAATAATAACCTGTATTTGCTGCTGCTCCCCAGTGCTAGCATCACCGCCTCAGCTCCACCTCAGATCATCAGGCATTAGATTTTCATAAGGAGCATGCAACCAATTAACAGATCCCTCGCATGTGCGCTTTACAGCAGGATTCATGCTCCTATGAGAATTTAATGCCACCGCTGATCTGATAGGAGACGGTGAAGCAAGCCACAGGGAGCAGCTATAAATACAGATGTAAACACAGGCTTCACTCGTGGCCTGCCACTCACCTCTTGCCACATGGTCCTGTCCGGTCTGGAGACCAGGGGTTGGGGACTGCAGATCCACAGAGTTTACCGACTACAACTGAAAACTGGGGCTCCAATGTCCCTGCTGCCCAGATAGTATTCATTTAAGTTGCTGACAATGACATCTGTGGAGATCTCATCTATCACTGTGAAGCAAAGAACGAGTGTCAGTCTTGTTGGGAAACTCGTGCATGAGGAAGTATGGTCATCCTGGCAAATCTGTGGTTCCAGTGGCTCACCCCATCTATTCCTGACTCTGTCAGTCCTGTGCTTCTGCTGCCAACAGAGCTCAGTCCTAAAACCCCAAGTGAGCCTCCGTGCTCTTTTATTGTTAATATTATTATTATTGTTGTTGTTGTTGTTGTTTTCTAGAGATGAGGTCTCACTATGATGCCCAGGTTTGTCTTGAACTCCTGGCCTCAAGCTATCCTCCTGCCCCAGCCTCCAAAGTGCTGAGATTATAGATGTGAGCCACCGTGCCTGTCGAAAGCCTAGGTTTTTGACCCCGAGGGCATGAGAACCCAGATCAGGACGTGAAACTTGGCTTGGACCCAGAGAAAGCACCTGAGAGATCCTGATGGCCTGATGGCCTGGCGCTGTGAACAAACCAGTCTTTTGTCAAGAGAGACAAGGAGATGAAGTTGCCATGCCTCTGTTCATTCCTGAAAGAGACTTTGCCAGGCTGTTCAAATTCTCTTTCTGCAACTCATTCTGGTGAAAACCTAAGATGACCGCACAATAATTAATTTCAGGCCCTCCTGCTCTATTTTGAGCCTGTCTCTGACTCAACCTTATGCTCTCTGTTTAGCATTGGCAGACTCAGAGATTTCCAAGCCCCCAGTTTAGCATGGTTCTGCATGAGACAGAACTCCCATCCCATTCCGGGGGATAAGCGGGTCGAAGTGGCAGGGACCAGAAGGCTGGGAAGGAAGAGCTGGAGCTGAGGGTCTCAAAAGATCCTAGATAAGTACTGGAGATCCCAGGCCCACGGGCCACCGAGTTGCACAGGGATTGGTGGGGTGCAAAGGCAGCCGGGCCCGCCTCCCGCCAGGCTCCGCCCTCCGAGCCCGCCTCCCTCCAGGCCCCGCCCTCCGGGCCCGCCTCTGATCGTCCCCGCCTCCTTCCAGGCCCCGCCCCCGGCCCGCCCCGCGGCGCATTGTGGGATCTGTCAGACTGTCGGATGGTGGAGGACACCGCGCTCCGTCATGGCAATCCAGCCGGTGAGACCCTCATTCCGCATCCTGCACCAGAGGACCCCGCCCTGTCCGGTTCTGGGCACTCAGCTCCAGACCAGGGGCTCTCAGCGCCGACCCCGCCCCGCAGGGCTCTGACCCGCCCGGGATGCCGGGGTCCCGGTGCCGCACGTTCCGGCTCGGGACCCTGCTCAGGTTACCCCTCCGCCCTTGACATGCCTGCGCGCTGGAGCTCGGGATCGCCACCCTTGGGGCGGCTGGTCGGTCCCCACCCAAGCCCTGGGCTCTTCCCCGGCGTGGCGGTCACGCTGCCTCCTCTGCCCACAGAGCTCTGCCCTGCTGGCCTCCCTGGGGGTGGGGCTGCTCAGCCTGCTCGGCCTGGCTCTGGGCTCCTACTTGGTTCGGAGGTCTCGCCGGCCTCAGGTCACTCTCCTGGACCCCAGTGAAAAGTACCTGCTGCGACTGCTGGACAAGACGGTAAGTTGTGGGAGAAGGGGCCAGGGAAGAGGAGGGGACTAGAGTTCTCCTAGCATGAAGGGGACAGCATCCATGGTTGTTGAGATGACCCAAGGGACTTGGCAGCCAGCCGCGCTTGGTAAAACATTTGTGTCATCCATCCTCCAGACTGTGAGCCACAACACCAAGAGGTTCCGCTTTGCCCTGCCCACCGCCCACCACATTCTGGGGCTGCCTGTGGGTAAGGAAAGTGTGGAGTGGGCTCCTTCCCCTCGTATCCAAAAAGGGTGACTCCCTTTCTGGGGTCTCGTGAAACACACTACTTCAGTCTAGTGCCTCCACACACTGTTCCCCTCCCCCCACTTGGCTCTGGATCCTCCAGGCTGTGAAGTGCCCGTGGCCCCTCTAGGGTGTGGCTTCTGTGCCTCCTCCCCACCCATCTTTAACACTCAACTGTCTTCCCTCTTTCCTGCAGGATTTGCTCTCAATTCCCCCTGAGCAAACACTAACTTTTTCCCACTGCCGGGACCCTTGACTCACTTGCTGCTGCCAAGGTCCTGGCAGTAACTGATAAGAGTTTCCCCAGCGGGGGGCTTGTGAGAGATCCAGCAGAGGGCTCAAAGGGGTGAATCGTCCCTGCCTGGTAGCTCCTTAGAACCCCAGCAGGAAGCAAGCCATGATGTTCTCGCAAACACCTCTGAGTATTTTGAGAGTTGACAGGGCTGCAGCACATCCACAAGCAGCCCTTGTGTAGCTCTCCACATGGTCCCCAGGCAAACATATCTACCTCTCTGCGCGAATTGATGGCAGCCTGGTCATCAGGCCATACACTCCTGTCACCAGTGATGAGGATCAAGGTTACGTGGATCTTGTCATCAAGGTAAGGGGGTCAGAAAGAACCACAGGGGCTGCTTACCCCACTCTTTCTGGGATTTGTAGAAACTTCCAAGATTTGTTTGATAGCAGGAGATCACATGTCTTTGTGGGTATGAGGAAAGTATGTGGACTAGGAAAAGATAGAACATGTGTGATCCCTGCCCCAGCCTCAGGGAGGTTCAGTCAACATGGGGCTCAGAACCCAGTGACATTCCAAATAAGGTCGTTTTCTTTCTGTCTAATCAGGTCTACCTAAAGGGTGTGCACCCCAAATTTCCTGAAGGAGGAAAGATGTCTCAGTACCTGAATAGCCTGAAGATTGGGGACGTGGTAGAGTTTCGGGGGCCAAGTGGGCTGCTCACTTACGCTGGGAAAGGTAATGACCTGTCTTCCTGAGCCCGGCTCCCACTTCTCCAGCTCCCACAGTCCTCTTGGCACAGTATGGCTGTGCGTGTCCGTGTGTGTAAGGGCTGGGGCTGCCGTTCCATCTAAACATAACACTAGCACTACAGAAAGGTATATTTCTCAGCCCCATTTGCCACAGGGAACAGTTCCCTTTCCCTATCCACATGAACTCTTGTGCCATGACAGCTGTGGAGATTACTAAAGTAAACATATGCCTCTCATCCCCCCCGCAAAGATTCACTCCTCTGGCTGAGCTGTGGAGAGAGCCAGAGATAGCTTTCAGCCCTTCCCAGGGGAACAGCTGAGTGCATTAGCAAGGCCCCAGCACTGCTGCGTGACTCTTGGGAAAATAGAGTCACACCCGGCCCCGTGCCTGTCGCCCTCACCAGGGAGTGACCCTTTGCCGGAGACAACTGCTATGTACTGTGTGGCCCTGAACTGACTGGTAGACACATAGCCCTGGCCCCATTGTCCCTCGAGTGTATTATTGTCTTCGCTGGTGCAACTCAAACCTCCACCCAAGTTCCAGGATCAGATTTCACAGCAGCTGCTAAACTGGGCTTGGGCATATTTTCAATTCTGCATTTGTTTTCTTCGTTGTCTGTATTGACTTTGTTCTTCTACCCCTCTCTTCACTTGACTTCTCAGGGCAGTTTAACATTCAGCCCAATAAGAAATCTCCACCAGAACCCCGCGTGGCGAAGAGACTGGGAATGATTGCCGGCGGAACAGGTGCATTACATTGAGGGACCAGGCGCTCCTACCCACTGTTGATTGTTGCCATGCAAACTCCTAAGTGACCCTCAGAAGATTCGATAATAATAGCTAAGCTATTCATCAGGGGATTCCCAGCAATGCCTAGAGATCCCCAGTATCTGAAAAACAAAATCATAAGCAGGTAGAAACCGAAAAAAAATTTTAACTGATAGAATGGGAGAAACAAATCAAGTATTGATTCTCTTCCCATTGAATGGATCTAATATTTTTAGGTGAGAGTAGAGAGAAGCAGGTAGGAATGCTTAGTCAGCAAGAAAGAAAATTACCGCTGAACGCTACTAGGTATTAGACACTGTATAGTCTAATATTGGGCACTGTGTAGTCTAATATACTATGATGTATTAGACAAAATTAGATGCTTATATGTGTATCTATGAAGTAGGTACTAGCCTTTCCCTTTTACAGATGAGAAAATGGAGGTTCAGAGAGGTTAAATGTTTTCCACCTGGCTATTTAGCTGGTAATGGCCAGAAACAGGATTAATGCCTGGCTCTGCCTGATTCCAAAGTACATGCACTTAACCTCTGCAAGTAGAGTGTTCCAGACCCTCGTCGTTGAATCAGGAGGTACTTGTAGTCATCTATGACATTTTAGTCCTGGGCTCCAGTGGACAGTCAGAGGAAGAGACTCAGGTTGGTTCTCTAGATGGAGTTCCACAATACAAACTTATGTGAATATTGAAGACATCCAGAAATGTAGGCGCTGAAGCATATGCAGGGGGAGTTGAGAGTATTAGGATAGTAAAGGAAAATAGAGTGGAGTGCTGAATGAGTAGAATACAGATGGGTCAGCTAAGGAGCTGGGACAGGGAAGAAGGTGTGGCCACCATCCCATCTCACTGTGGGGTATCTTCATGCAGGAATCACCCCAATGCTGCAGCTGATCCAAGCCATCCTGAAAGTCCCTGAAGATCCAACCCAGTGTTTTCTGCTTTTTGCCAACCAGGTTTGTTTGCTTTTCTCAGTCCTGGGACTTCAAAGTTGCTGTATGGGAAGGGCTGAGAGAGTGGTACCAATGGGCAGGACTGGCCTGGTGCCTGTTTTAGCCTCTGCCCAAGGTCCCCTCTGCAAAGTACAAGACCCTCTACTACAACAAGGAGGGAAAAGGACAGAGCATTGAGGTAAATTCCTTCCCTAGCCCCCAAGGAAAGAAGAGTACATTTAAGACATCTAGTCTTGAGCATAGAAACTTGGATCTTCTTGGGTAAATATTCCATCTTTTATTCCTTCCAAATATGTAGATAAAGACTGTTCCCCTCTCCCAACCCTCATCCTAACTCCCTAAAAGCATTGCAAGTCTTGCTTATTCCCTAGAACTTTAGCATTTCTTTACATTTTTTTTTCTGTCTTGGTAGTAAAATTGTTACAGCAAAAAAGTTTTTTACATGGGCCTAAGAAGGTCCCTAAAGACTTCCCTTCCCCTTTGCATTTCAGACTGAAAAGGACATCATCTTGCGGGAGGACTTGGAGGAACTGCAGGCCCAACATCCCAACCGCTTTAAGCTCTGGTTCACTCTGGATCATCCACCGGAAGGTATTCTCCCCATTTCTGGACATCTCACTATCCCCTCTGCGTCAAAAGCAAGGCCTTGCCCCTCTGTGAGTTCTGGTTTCAGTGACACCAACCCTCCCTGACACTGCCAAACTCCCAGCCAGCTGCTGCTACAACTTGATACCTTCTCGGGAACCTTTCAGGGCCTTCCCCACAGCCCATCCTCATGGCACCACACCCCCTTGCCAGCATCTGTCTGGAGCATCAGTTCTCTCCTCTCCCTCATACTTCAGGTTGGGCCTACAGCAAGGGCTTTGTGACTGCCGACATGATCCGGGAGCACCTGCCCGCCCCAGGAGATGATGTGCTGCTGCTGCTTTGTGGGCCACCCCCAATGGTGCAGCTGGCCTGCCATCCCAACTTGGACAAACTGGGCTACTCACAAAAGATGCGATTTACATACTGAGCATCCCCCAGCTTCCCTGGTCCCATTCCCTACAATTGTCCCCAGGCAGTACTCAAGCACTATAAGCCGTAGAATCCTTTCCTAAGAGTATCAGCATTTTGTGTCTCACTCTGGAGCTGAAATCTGGATGGTACCTGCAAGAACAACATTCCTGTGGCCATAGAAGAAGGCCAAGACTGAGTCATTCTTTAGAAGGCCCCCCCAAATCTCCCTGTGATAGAAGATCCAGGTGAGGCTCATGAAGCTGTCTCTTCCACGGGGTAAGAAAAGAAGGGAGCAGGTATATTTGCTCCAAGACTAGTTCCTTGATAGCATCACACTCCCACCTTCTTTGTGTCTGTGATGCAAGGAACAGTCTGTGCAATGGGTTTTATTTACTATTCAGTGTTTAACCTATGGGCAAATTCTAGGTATGTGAGTGTGAGTTGAGCAGACTTCTAGAGGGGGCAGGAGAGGAGGAAATGGTTTTTTCAGACCTTCAGACCTCTGAGAAAGGAATCTGAACTATGTATTTTTGTGTCTGCATCTCTCAGCCCCTGCCCAGGCTCGAGAGAAATGGCTACCAGTAATCTAAGGCTGCTGCTTGTGGCAGGAACCTCTGGCTATGCAAATAAACAGAGCTGTGGCCCCTGTGTGATACCTATGGGGTTGTCATATCTGGGGTCCTTATTTCCAAAGGCCCGAGGACCTTGGGAGGGTTTCCCAGCACTGAATTCTCCCGGGTCTTCCAAAGAGCCTTTGAGCAGTTGTACCCTGTGCTGAAATGTGAGCTGCCACCAGACTCAGTGATCATCTCAGCAGCTGTCTCAGCTCTGCCACTCCCTCGGGGCTTTTTTGTGGGGGAAGAACACATGTTAGGCTATAGGGGTTGTTTTCTGAGCCCAGGGACCCCTCACAGCGGTCCCTTGATTTGGCCACTCTTTCCCTTCTTCCTCTTGGCCCATTTTTCACCATATTTATCCCTCAGGGAACCTGGCAAATAAATCAAACTGTTGCCTTTCTGTTTGGAAGAGAAGCCTTCTCCTTTAAAAAGTAACCTGACATCACCAGCCAGACTTGTTGGTTCCTGGACACAGTTGGCCTCCCCCAGGCCCATCTGTCCTGAGCGCCCTTCTCTTCTGCTATGAGAGCATGACCCAATCCACTCCCTTCTCCCAAGGCAGGACTAGGCAGCCTCTTCACTCTTCTTTGTTAGTCTCATTGGGACAAAACAATGCACTGGGCTCAGGAGGAACACCAGCATTGCTCTTCTACATGGAACTGAGTACTGCTGTCTCTGGGAACCCTGAGAGAAAGGCTTGTGGGACCCTCAGAACTTACCCCTCCATAGGGCAGAGTCATCAGTAAATTCTGTTGGTCTTATGCCATCAGGAATATCTTGATCAGCTAGTATGTGTCTGGTACTGTGTTTCATAAGACATAGTGTCAACTACGTCACCTCCAGAAAGGAAAATCTTGCTTAGGATTTTTGGGCTCAGTTAGTGAAGCAGCCCTGCAAAGAGAATTTCCCCTACGGAAGTTCACCATTCCTTGTCTTGCACAAGTTTCTGCCTCATCCACTCAACATGCAAACATTTACTAAGGACCTATCATGTGCCAAGCACTGTGCTAGGCCCTGAGGATACAAGTGTGACCAAGACTGGTCTTAGAACCCCCCAAAAAACTCATAATGTAAGACACATAAGTGACAAATAGTTACGACACAGTGTGACTAACCCTATAGCAGAGATACATACAAGGTGCAGATGGGAAAGGGTTGAGAAAGATTTATAAAAGGAGGAAGAGGAGAAAGAGAACATTTTTTTAGTTAACAACCATGTACCAGGTACTGTGCTAAGTACTCTATCTACATCATATAATTTAATCCTTATGATAATCTTGTGAGTCGGAGATTAAGGATTTGCCAGAGGTCGTACAGCTAGTTGGTCAGTGGCTGGCAGAGCCTGAATGTGAATTTAGGATTGTCTTAGGCCAAAGCCAAAACAGGACATTGGAAATTACTTGGATCTTGCAGCAGACAACTGGGGAAAGGCGATCCAACAGAAGGATCAGCATGGGCAAAAACCTGGACTTGGAATGAAAGAGAAAAATTCACATTTGGAGAACTAGGAGAAGTTCACCAAGGTCCAACATGCCAGAGAGAAAATGGAGAAAGATGAGGCCTGAGAGTAGATTAGAGCCAGCTTGTAATGGGCCAGTAATGCCATGCTGAAGAAATTTGAACTCAATCTTGTAGACACTGGGAAGTTTCTCAGAGTTTTAGACTGTGGGCAACACAATAATAGCTAATGTTTATGAAGCACTAACATTGGCCAGGCCTCATGCCAAGAGCCTGCATGAATTATCTCACTTAATCCTGACAAAGACCCAATGAAACAGTTTTATTTTTTATTTTGAGACAGAGCCTTGCTCTGTTGCCCGGGCTAGAGTGAGTGCCGTGGCGTCAGCCTCGCTCACAGCAACCTCAAACTCCTGGGCTTAAGCGATCCTCCTGCCTCAGCCTCCGGAGTAGCTGGGACTACAGGCATGCGCCACCATGCCCGGCTAATTTTTTGTATATATATTTTTAGTTGTCCAGATAATTTTTATTTCTATTTTTAGTAGAGACGGGGTCTCGCTCAGGCTGGTCTCGAACTCCTGACCTCGAGCGATCCACCCGCCTCGGCCTCCCAGAGTGCTAGGATTACAGGCGTGAGCCACCGCGCCCGGCCTACAGTTTTATTTTTTTCCCTTTTTTAGATGACATCATTATTATTTAGAGGAGTTCAGTAATGTGCTCAAGATCATAGGCTGGCCAGGGACAGAAACCGGGGCCTATGTGATTCCAGAGCCCAAGCTTTTAACCGGCACCAAGAGAATTAATTCCACTCTCCTGAGGCATCCTGTAAGACTGTAAAGAGTTACTTTCTCTCCCTTTAGAATGGCACTATTTGCACACCGTCCTCGGGAGAATTGAGAAAGTTGTCAGACCCTCAAATGCCCTGCTGCGTTGTGTGTTCAGGTGAGCGCTGCCCCGCCCTGCGCTGTCTCCCAGATGCGCACTCTGGTGCAGGTGGCAGCACTGGCTGGACCCGGGGACTTTCAAAGCAAGACTAGTTAGGAACAGTTCCGCTGTCTCCCACAAGAAACGACAGGAGCCAAAACCGCCTGGCACGTGGTAGGCGCTCACTGAATAATTTGTGGAAGGAAGGGAGGGAGGGACCATGCGGTTGAAGAAGACGGATCAGTGTTTTGGGGACAAAACCGCTGGCGCAGGTGACAGGAGATGCCGGGAATTCCCGGCCCAGACGACAAGGTGCACGGTAGGAAAGTCAGCATTCCTTCCCAGGGTTCGGTCTCATGCTCTGGAACTCCTTCGCCATCACGCGCTCCGGGCTGTGCCCGACGAGGTGGGAGTTTGGAGTCGGACCGGCCGGGGCAGAGCCTGGGGACAGCCGGAGTCTGCGACCCGCGCGGGGCGGGGGCGGGGGCGGGGCCCGGGCGCGGGAGGCGCGGCCGAGGGGCGGGCCCGTCCCTGTCGCTGGGACTCCGGGATCCCGGCCTGCGATTGGAGGCGCGAGGCAGAGTCCGCGAGGAGGTGACGCGGCTGCGGAGGTGACGCGGGCCGTCGCGCGCCCCTTCCGGCGCGGGGAGGGCGCTGAGGATCCCGGGCCGCTCGGCCGCAGGCCGCCTCCTGCGCCGCGGGATGTAGCGCGGGGCCCGCGGCCCCCTGCAGAGCCTGCCCCCCGGCTGTAAGTTCCCCGGGCTCCGGGGGGGGGGCGGGCCCTCGGTCTGGGCGCGGGGACCCCGGGCGCCCCGGCCCGGGCCTGAGGCGGGGACAGCCGGGGGGGGCGCGGTGACCCGCCCCGACGACCCGAGGGTCCCGGTCCCCGCCCTGGAGCCGGCCGGGCCTCCCGGCGCTCGGCGCCCGAGCCGCGAACATTTCCGGCCCCTCCCACCGCGCGCCGCCGCCGGGGCGGCCTCCGGGGCAGTCTGGGCGCGGTGGGCTGCTCGCGTCCCGCTGTCCCCGAGTCCGGCGGTCCGGTGAGTGCTGTGTCCTCAGCCCCGCGGGTGTCCAGCCCTGGGTCGGGACCGGACGGCCCGAGCTAAGCCTCGTCCCAACGCCGCCGCGCGCGGGGAGGGCTGCCGCGGGCTCCGGTCGCAGAACCGCCCCTTCCCGGGGGACGCCGTGCTCGGCGGCCGGGGCAGCCCAGGGTCTCTCGGCCGACAGTCTTTGGCAGGTGGAACCGTGACAGTGCCCCCACCTCCGTGGGGTCGGAGGGGAGGTTGGTGGACACTTCACGGATTTAAGGTAATCCTAATAGCTGAAATGTGGGTAAAAATCTAAACTATCTTGGGGGAAACTGAAATTTCATTCCCTGAGAAATCTAGGATGGATGTGTGCTATCTTATGTTTGAGAATTATATTCTTAAAGCCTCCGATTTTAAGAAAACAAAATTGGTAAATGCTTTCGCTCAGTTTCTGGTGTTTCCTGGGAGAATGGGAACCTGACAAGGCGCATTTCAGCTTACACAGTGTTGGATGTCAAAGGAGCACTTGGAGGCCACGGTATTTTACTAGATTCACCACAGTAGTTCCCTCAAGTGTTTAGAAGGTAACCTAGAAAACACAGCGGGGAATATGTCGGCTGCCGTCTTCAATGAAGACTATAGTGGCTTGTTCCTTTCTGAAATGAAGTAATAGTGAGGTCTGTTCACTGCTTTTCTCTGTCCATAGTGGCTGGGTAGCCCATGATGCTGCAACTGCTGTTCGTGAGGTGTTACCCTATCTGCACACTGCCAGAAATTTAGGCAGGGTGGCACTCAGCTTTGCAATGTCAGGGCTCCTGGCTTGCAGATACTAAATTTCTTTATTCCAGGAGTAGCTTTTATGTTCCTTATGGTTGGTACTTGGGAAATCAGTCTTAAAAACTGATGTTACCTGTGAAGGTCCATCTTAGGGTAGACCTCCACAAAACTGTACCAAGCTGCAGAGTAGAATCTGAAAGCCTTCTCTTCTCAGTGGTCAAGAAATTACATGATTCTCAAGGAATAAATAAATAAGCAGCCACTTTGCCTGCAAGTAAAAGAGAATCTCAGAAAGGTAACAGGAAGCAACATTAATCCCCTGGATCCCCAGTACTAATGGATAAAGGACACCACCTTAAGTAGGCTTTCAGGCTATTTTCAGTTTCTTCAGTCTGGCCTCATTTTGTCTTTCCAAGATTCATTTGTGGAAGGGCGGATTGTTCACTGCCCTGGGAGCTGTGTTCTTTCATGCCTTTGTTCACACCATGTACTCTCTCTGGAATGCCTGCTCCCATCTCTGCCTATCAAGATCCTTTCTTAAATCTTCCACAAAATGTTCCTGATCGCTTCAGCTAAAATTGAGCTTTCCTTCTGAATTCCTCTAGCACTTAGTGGCACTTAGTCTAACAGTAATGTTATTAGAAAACAAGTTGTTTCTCCCTCTTAAAGTAGAGGCCAGCAACCATGTCAAACCTCTAACTCTACTCTTTGCCTTGTCTCTGTAGCCACAGTACCATGCGCATTGTAAATAATAAATATTCTCAGATTAATAAAGGATAGAATATCCCCTTCTTTCTAGGCCAGCAAAGTTGTTCTCTATTTCCCTAGGAAATTTCCTTTGGCTCCTGAAATGCAAGGCCAAACTGAAACCCTTTAATGTGCTTGCTATGTTGCCCTGTCTCATCTCCTTGTGATCACACATCTCCTTGTGAACTAAATAGTCATCTTTATAGCTGAAAGCTTTGTTAATTATGATAGGGTTTTTTTCTAAATTTGTCCTTAAGGTCCATTTGTCCTTAATGGACCACCAGACTTTGTTCTTCTCACCATGCTTGAAGTTGATTCCCTTTTCCTGCTCAGAAATGTCAGGAGCAGGAATGATGTTTATGAAGTTTGTAACTATTGTGGATTTTTAAAATCCTTCAAAGTGCCTTCTAACTAAACCAGTTTCATGTAATTGGCTTTTAGGCATGCACCTAGTTTGCTTTTGTTTCATTGGGGCTTCTGGGGTACACAGTATAAAGTGGGTGCTATATTGTGCAATATACTGACCATATATCTACCTGTAATGCACTTGAAAAATGGGTATTAAAAACAGGTTGGCATGAAGATCCCTCATACACCTGTGTACTATTTACTTTTCTTATTTTTCATGGCATTAGGAAAGTTTACTTGTCTCTATTCGAGATCGGAAAGACCTCTTTTGTTGGGATGGCTTTAACTGGGGAAGAACTACAAAGAAAATTAGATTGTGCTTTTCCACTTCAGACTCTGGAATACTTGGTGGTAGGAGAGCTTAGGCTCCATTACTGCAGTTTGGTAATTTCAAACATGTGCCTTTGCCTTGACTCATTTTTCTCCAACAAAGCTGTGAAACTACCCTCCCTAACAAAGAGAGTAGATACAGGACAAGATAGCTGTGTTCTTTGTCTATACTGCTAGACTGACCTTGCTTTAGAACAATGAGAATCAAGTTCGCCATAGATAGAGCCAACCCACGGAATCTCTAAGGGTCCAGGGATCCCAGATTTGAAAAACTCCTGAAAGAAGCTTTGTGCATTTGACTCCAGGGGAAGAGTGTGCTATAGCCTGGAAAACTTGGGAACTGGTTCACAGTATAAATGTCTCCAAGACTTTAAGTAAAATTATTCTCCAGCTTACTGGCTAGTGATTAAGAATCAATCTTTTCCCCAAGTTTGGCCCAGGATTATCTTATTTATAGGAGCACAAACACCTCCCCGCTCTACAGCTTTACTCTAATATCCTAGGTTTATCCAGTTGGAAAGCTTAGTGGTAAAGGTTTATTAGCTTGAGTTGAAGAAATCCCATAAAAAATGCAGTCAATGGAGTTTGGCTCAATTATAATTTGCTATGTTGGGTGTGGCAGGTTTGAGGGAAAAAATGTTTTCTCTAAAATACATAAGGACATTGAAAGTTGGCTCTGCTGAGTCCAACACCTTAGGGGTTTGTACTGATTTTATATAATGGACTAAAACATTTGCCTGTGAGTGTGTCAGTTGTTTGTGAGTGGTCCACCCCACAGAAGTGATGTTTTCAGGTCCTAGTATCATTTGCTCTTCTTTCTTGCCAGACCTCCGATCCCTCTCTCTCCCTTTCCTGTCTCTGTGTCGCTACAGTTTAGAAGACCAAACTGGACAATGGACATTGATCACTATGATGACATGATCTCCATTGACCTCCATTGTATGTACTTCAATGCATGATGATATATTTTGTATGATGAGTTGTAGCTGATGGCTGGTTTGTGAGTTAACTGGGGTATCTCTTAGGTTTGGTGACTTTGGGTCTAGGTTATGGGGAGTGGGAGTAGGAGCTAGTTGTAGAGGAGCTGGAAGGAATCAGGAGAATTAATAGAAAATTATTTGAACTGAAAAGGGAAAAGACTTGACGGCCAGCAGACTTCAGGGCGTAAAAACTTTTCAGATCAAATGATGAAATTATATAGTAGGAATGCCAAGCTGGATTCTGCATAACATCTTTGGACCCTAATTGCCCAACTTAAAGTTTCTCTATATTATTCTCATTGCCTCTAGTGAAATTGGTTACATAGCACTCAAAATAACTGAATTTAGTGTGTGACCATTCTAGCTGAGGGATTCTCTCCCTCCACTGCCCTCCTGGAGCTATGACATTGTGTCACTTATTTTGTACATATCACAAACTACCTATGTCATCTGATTATAGGCTCTCTGAAGACAATGACATAACTTGTTCAACTTTGTATTTCGAATAGTACGTTACAATGCTTTTGGGGTGCCAGTACTGAATATACTTGCTACATATTCAGTGAATGTGTTGGCTTGCTTTGGGAAAAAGAATAAGAGAAGGCCCCCCAAGTACAAGAAAAAGAACACAAGCCCTTCCCTAGTAGCAAGGAGCTAACTCATATATTTGCTGGCTGGAATCTGCCCCATTCATTCATTCATTTTGAAATACAGGTTCTGATCAAAATTAGGGATATGTATTATTTTATGATCCATGTATTGCATACCAGAACCTGAGGTTTTTTGTTTTGTTTCTGCCCCGGTGGTCTGCTCTAAATTACTGGCAGCAATATTCTAAGCTAAGTGTGCTGCTCTTTTCAGACATCTCCAAAATGCCCAAACCTATTGATGTTTTTTGCTCACAGTCTAAAGTATGTCTTAGTAAAGCTGTTTATTCAGTAGTGCTTCACTTTGAGGAACTATGTTTTGAGGCCAGCCTATTGAGAAAGATTTCCCAATGTTTCTTCTCACGTGGGTTGCCTATCTCTTGAGGTTTCTAGGGGCCTCCCGTTTCCTGTTCTCCTTAAGCACAATTGTTGACTATGACTGTGTGCTGGCATCTTGTCAGTCTTGCACATTGAAGGGGGAGGAACTGTCTGTGTGTTGACACTATAGGAAGGTCTGCTGTACAGCGTGTCACTGTTTTTGCTCTCTTGGACTAGATTTGCCTGTTGCTTTCAGCTGTGCTTGTGGGTCCAGCATAGCGTCACTCACGACTGAAACTTGAGGATTACCCTCACCTGAGGTATTAGTCAGGGTTCTCCGGAGAGAACCAATAAGATAGACAGACACACAGACAGGTAGATATAGACGGGGGGCGGGATTTATTAGGTCAATTGGCTCATGCGATTATGGAGGCTATGTCCCACGATATGCCATCTGCAAGCCAGAGAACCAGGGAAGCCGGTAGCTGGCTCAGACTGAGGTCAAGGGGCTGCCGGTGCAAGTCCCAGAACCCCTGGAGTTCTTGATGTCCGAGGGCAGGAGAAGAAGGTTGTCCAGCTCCAGGAGGGAGGGAAAGAGGGAAGGGAAGGAGAGACAGACAGACAGATTTATAATCCCTGAGAAGGAATTGTGATTAGTCTCAGATAAAAAAGAACTGGTACCAGATGTCAAAGTATATGTGGTGAACAGCCGTGGATGATAGTGTCTCCTTTGGGAGCAAAGTCATGTTTGCTGTCCAATATATTAACAAAATATCTGGGCTTCCTAAGCATAAGTTTCCCTCCCTTAATGCAGCCCACTCCCTGTGCAGGTGGTACGTGGCTCTTTTTGCACCGCCCTGTGGTAACTGGGGCTTGGGTAACCAATGCAAGAAAATGCTAATATTCTGGCTACTGCTATTACTAGGAGTAATAAAGTTCTTTGTCCCTGGGGGAAAAACAACTAGTAATTTATAACATAGTGGGAATCTTTAGAAACTTTTCCTCTCGTTTCAATATTATTTGAGACCTGAGTAAAGACTGCTGCTAAAATCCAACCCAGCAAAACTTAAAGTGTTTCTGAGCTTTTTCCTAGAAAACTGAATCCTGGGTTTCTCTGGTGTTCCTAAAGGATCCATGTGCTTGTCTCTAGTTTCTGACAAACTAATTTGAATGATGCTTAGATTATGGGCTGTGGTGGTTGGGACAAGCTCTTGCAGAGCCGGTTATTAGGTATGTGTGTGGCAAACCTAAGGCTTCCTCCCTGTCTTCAACTTCCTGCTTCCAGGTAAGTTACTGCTCGCTTTAAGAAGAGATTGTGATGAAAGCTTGTTATCCAAGTGTTGAAGCCAGGCTATGATCCTATAATAGAATTAGTAAACCTTGCAAAGAAGTTAACCACTAGGCATCCGACCCACAACCAAGTTCCTTTTGTATGCACAGCACATCTGTCAGAGCATTTGTAGATAAAGCTCAACTGAGTTCAGTTGGCATTTAATTTATTTCTAAGCCTGGGTGATCTTGTAGTAATTGCAGCCAGGTGTTGGCTTCACAGTTTCGTTCCTCAGTCTCAGAGGGAGGCGTTTCTTGGGCAGAATGAGCTTTGGGAATGGCAGGCAAGACCCGCTTCATTCAGTGGGGTTCATAACTGTGGGAGGAAGTTGAGGGTGGGTAGCTGTTTCTCTGTGGCACCAGTTTGGTGCAGTAACCACAGATCTTTTGAAGACAAGCAATTAGGTGTTATATTTTCAGCCTTATCTGTGAGATTAGTAAGGTTCTGGGTAAAGGGTGACATTAAAGAGGGAGAACAGGAATAGATTTCATTTACGCAATTAACTGGTTTTAGAATTGCAAAAGGGTATGGGTTGATCAGTATTGAATTATAGAAATGAAACTGTAAGAGGAATGAAGTGTCAACCCTTCGTGTTTGTGTTTGCTTTTAGTGACTACCATCACAGGGAGATCTCTGCCCCCTGGGGCTGAGAGACCCCAACCTTTCCCCAAGCTGAAGCTGCAGGGCCTTGAGGTACCAGCCAGATGTCTTCTCACAAAGGATCTGTGGTGGCACAGAGCAATGGGGCTCCTGCCAGTAACAGGGAACCTGACACAGTGGAACTGGCGGAACTGGGACCCCTGCTAGAAGAGAAGGGCAAACGAGTAATCGCCAATCCAACCAAAGTAAGTCGTCTTCCCAGGAGTCATTCCCTTGACCAACATCTCTCCTTAGACCTCTGTCAGTTTCTTTTTTAAAGACCTCACCTTCCTGCCGAAAGGAGAAACCATAGCACCTTGGTAATGTCTCTGTCCAAGTCTTTACTATGCTATATTACAAGTATCTTTTTGTCTGTTCTTCCCGCTGTAAGCTTTTCGGAGTTCACTCAATGTTTGGAACCCCAGTGCTTTAGCAGAAGGACTGAATAAGTAATCAGTAAAGGAAGGAAACTGTCAATTAGGGTTAGGTTTGACTTCATATAACAAACAAAAATTCCTGTAGCTTTGACAGGGTAGAAGTCTGTCATCAAGTAAGATAATTCTGGAAGTGAGCAATCCAAGGCTGTTGGGGCAGCCCCACTGCTGTCAAGCACCTGTCTTGCTCTTCCTTCTTTCTTAATGTGTTGTCCATCACACCTACAGTCTGCCCACGGTGAAGCAGGACAAAGGTCTGCTCTTTCCCTTTTGAATAGACTCGCAGGAAATACTTAGGCCAGAATTTAGTTACATAGTGAAGTTCAGCTGCAATGGCGGCTAGGAAGAGTGTGGCCTGGGTAAAATTGCAGTAACGTT
This sequence comes from Lemur catta, assembly GCF_020740605.2. Classification (NCBI taxonomy): domain Eukaryota; kingdom Metazoa; phylum Chordata; class Mammalia; order Primates; family Lemuridae; genus Lemur; species Lemur catta. Next base: position 4,394,302 of record NC_059150.1, on the reverse strand, counting down.
GCCACCCTGAACAAAACCAAGGACTTTGTTACTTAGGAAGAGAGAGAGAATGGATTTTGGGGTAGGCAAGCCACAATCTTAAGAGGGACCATGTATTTACCAGGAACCATCAACAGAAGAGACAAATATCCCAGAGAAGGGGCTGCACGGCCAGGCTTTCCATTGCCAGGGTTTGGAGCCTTGGGTTAGAGAGAAAGGTCTCTCTGCTTTATAGGCAAGTGCTCTCCCGGGGGCACTCCTGGACCCAGGAGTCAGCGCTGCTGTTTTCTGTGGAACCAGCCCCGAGGCCCTGATACTCCTGGGAGCTGCTATGGATACAAAGTTTCAGTTGTGATAGCGTCCCCAGAGTCAGTGAACAGAGAACCCTGAACAGAATTATTGTTAAGGAAATCTCTGATGAAACTTTGTGTCTTTTTCATTGTTTTCAAAATTCAGTGGCCTGGAAGAGAGAACTGTTTGGGAAATTGGGGAAGTTGACAACCACTGTCCTAGAGAAAGGATGGGTCATTTAGTCTTAAACAACACCTAGGGCTGGTGTGCTAATCTTGTGTTCCTCCAAGGCTAGTCTTCCTAAGAGTCTATCTACTGTGTGCTGAATAGAACTTTCACTCCAGCAAAGTATTAATAAATCTCTAACTATAGTGTTGTAAACTCAGTAAGTATCATGCTTTTGGAGAAGAGGCCACAAGACCCTATGCAGGAAAGAGGCTGGGCAGTAAGTGTCGAGCTGGGGTTTTTCTGGTTCTCTCTGATCTAGAATAGTACAATCTATGAAATGACTCCCTGGGTTTTTTGTTGTTTTGTTTGTTTGTTTTTCTTACAGGCTGAAGAAGAGCAAACATGCCCAGTGCCCCAGGAAGAGGAGGAGGAGGTGCGGGTACTGACGCTTCCCCTGCAAGCCCACCACGCCATGGAGAAGATGGAGGAGTTTGTGTACAAGGTACAGCCTAGGAGCTTCTGTCCTGGAAAGGGCAGGGCAGTGGGCTTGTCTGGGATATTCCCAGCTGGCAAGCTTGCTTGGGTTGAAGAGCTTTTAATCCTGTGAGTGGGTTTGTTTTCTGGCTAAGGTGAGGTAAATCAAGGCAAAAACTGGCTGAATTTTTACGGCGTACTCTGTTAGGCATTGTTCAAAATATATTCTAAAACAGGGCTTCCTAACTTTTGTGCTCTGGATCCCTTTGGAAGTCATCAAAATATTTAAATATGAGATAGTCAAATGGGCTCCTGTATTCACACATGAAGTATACATTAATGATAAGCTCTAATGTATCTTATTAAAATTTATAATTTCTAAGTAGTGATAAGTAGAAATAGTATTTTGAGATATCTACAAAACTAATGTATGAAAATATCTGTGATTTCTATTGGTGACCAAGCCACAAGTTCTACTAATATTACTGTGGTTTGTTGCCTAGATTTATCATTGGGGGAAATACAAAATTTAATTAGAGCTAAATGAAAATAAAGATACTTTTCTCCATCCAAGTTTCCAGCTCTCCCTGGATTCTGTCTATTGTGCGTGGATCCTAGATTAAACACCCCTGCTCTAAAAAGACTTAGTTCCAGCCTAGTAAGAAGTTAGACTCTAACTGGGGGAAATGGTAGAGCAGGAGGCAAACATAATCCCCCCAAGAAGAGGGGCAAGGAGGGATTTGTATGTTTTTTAAAACCGTATCTATAATTTGTTTGTTTTCATTCACTATATTAATTCTGAAATTTCAAGTAGTCTAAAGGAGGAGGTGCCATATTTTCTTCAAAGGTTGAGAAACAACCTAAAGCTTACACAGATAAACTAATATGAAACAAGGACAAAGTGGTCAAAATATGGGTCAGTACTCTGCTAGCCCCATTTGTGCTGTGTCTTGCATATCTCCTGGTCCAAGCGGGTTCCCCACTATTCCCTGGGACCATTTAATGCCTGAATGACATCCTCCTACACTGGTCCCCCTTCACTGCTTGTCCCTGGGGAAGCTGATATTCTCTAGAGGCTTCCTAGAGAGAGTGTATATCTTCTAGGTCTGGGAGGGACGCTGGAGGGTCATCCCATATGATGTGCTCCCCGACTGGCTGAAGGACAATGACTACCTGCTACATGGCCATAGACCGCCCATGCCGTCCTTTCGGGCTTGTTTCAAGAGCATCTTCCGCATCCACACAGAAACTGGCAACATCTGGACCCATTTGCTTGGTAATTTGGATGAGAAAAAATCCAATTCTTTTGTCTTCTCAACTGCCAAGAGATTGTATAGCTTTTGTCCATGGGATGGAAGAAGAACAGAGTTGCTGTGATTGATAGCTGAAGTTGTGCCTTTAAACTACCAGTGACCTTGGTTGACCTTTGATCACTGATATTTCAGACTGAGGGTGGAGGACCTAGAAACCGAAGCAGTTGGGACTCGACATTCTCTGTGATCCCTAGCAGAACTGTTTTAGATGAAGGCAACTCCTTCTACTTCATAATTTCCCAGTGTGAAGACAAAATGCTAACATTTCAGAAAATGGTCTTTTTGTCTGGATTTGTATGACTGGTGCCATTTTGTACTGAAATTTTTGACTGCAGTTCACACAGCTAAACCCTGTAGTGTAGTTAACTGATTTAAACCATCTGCTGTCAAAGTGTATACATTCCCTTCTTCCTCACAGGTTCTGTTGTTTTTTTTTTTTTCCCTTGTCCCTCCTGCAGGTTTTGTGCTGTTTCTGTTTTTGGGAATCTTGACCATGCTTAGACCAAATATGTACTTCATGGCCCCTCTCCAGGAGAAGGTGGTTTTTGGGATGTTCTTTTTGGGTGCAGTGCTCTGCCTCAGCTTCTCCTGGCTCTTCCACACTGTCTATTGTCATTCAGAGAAAGTCTCTCGGACTTTTTCCAAGTGAGTTGAAAGACTAGCAGCGGGAAAACACTGCACACTGCTGTCGCGTCTCGTGAGTCCGGCGCTGGCTGGGTGCTGGGAACTCCTGGAACTCCTAGAGATCTCCCAGTCTGCCAGAGCGAAGCTTCTCTGCTCTGTGGGTATAGCAGGGTGACGAAGCATTTCCCCTAAACACTTCATGAAAGAACTAACTGCAGCCTCCTCAACAGATGGAAGCCAACTGTGGAATATATCTGCTACCTGAACAGTACTATCTTTTGTGAAACCTGGGGTGCCCGTGGGCTCTTTCCAAGAGCTTGCACCCAATACTAGCTTACTGTTCCTATTGGCCCAAGCCCAGGTAGGGTGCGGTAAGGAGTACCGCCCTACCCACCAGCCAAGGAAAGCTTATCTTCGCTGTCCATGCGTGGCCGGAAGGCCCAGGTGCCCATCTGATGTTTTCCCTATTCCCCAGCTCTGAGTCTGGGTTTCTGTTTGTTTACTTGTTTTTATTGTTGTTTTTGGTTTTGGTAGCAGTGGCCGTGGTGGTGGTGGATTAGTTTGTTATTCCCAATAACACCAGTTGCAAGAATACATTTTCATCATTTAAAAAGTCGACTAAGGCAGAACAAACTAAAGTACCCCTTAATAAGACTCCCAATCTGGCGTTTTGTTTTTAGAACTCATCCTATTAGATGGGGGAATATTGAGAGCCCTTCCCGAGTGTGATGCAGGGAACCAACTGGGCTGTGATGGAACTTCTAAATTCAAGTATCTGCTAGGGACATATAGCTGTTCACCACTAAGGAAAAGGGATAGAGTTCTGTGAGCAGGGATTCTTAGAGACGTTTCCATTATAAAATAGAAGTGCTCAACTTTGTGGAATTTTAATCCAGAATACAGGATGGATTGTATGGGAAGTGAGGGGAAACTAGGGATGGTTAAATGTGGGCGCAGGTGGCGAAAAGAAACAACTAGTTAAATGAATCCTAAGAATTCATTTCACCTACTGATTTATTTCATTTTTGTGGTTTTTTTAGACTGGACTATTCAGGGATTGCTCTACTGATTATGGGGAGCTTTGTCCCCTGGCTCTATTACTCCTTCTACTGCTCCCCACAGCCACGGCTCATCTACCTCTCCATCGTTTGTGTCCTGGGCATTTCTGCCATCATTGTGGCACAGTGGGACCGGTTTGCCACTCCTAAGCACCGGCAGACAAGAGCAGGTGGGTAGGACGACACACGTGAACCTCAGAGGTATTTGCATGTTGGGCCTGATAGGCTCAACCCTGGGCCTTCAGTTTGCAGTTTGGGAATCCCACCCAAACCCTGATCTGTGTTTAGAACTTTCAAAACAGCGAGAATTTTCAAAGCTCAATTCTCCCCTAGTGTTGTACTATTTCGTTAGAATCCTGTTACATCAGATCATTACCCACCCGGTCAGTTAACTGCAAGCATAGATATGACAGCTCTAATACTTGGTTTAAGACAGTTTGAAAATATAGCAAGCACAGTCATTTTAGTGACCTGAGTCCTAAGCACTCAGACCAAGACATTAAAAAATACCCAGAGGCATTTTATTAAAGGAACGGAGTACCTGGTTTGGTGAGTAAAATACCTTGAGCATAAACACTGATAAGTCATGTAATAGCTATAAGCATAAACATCTTTGTTTTGTCTGGCCTCTTATTTTAAGCCTTTATTAGTTGGAGCAATACCCCCAATTACCACTAGTCTTCAGCCACTATAGCCTTATCTGCTGTTTTAAATTTAATTTAAAAATTAAATATTTGTCAAGCACCAACCATGTGCCATGCACCAGGCGTAAACAAGGGCAGCTACAAAGATGGAGAAGGTTGTTATGCACAGTGTAGTGGGGCTGGGACAAGTCCCCATTCTTTGCTCACTCTTGCCTTATTTGTATGTCCCAGCAGCTACAGGACAACTACTAATCTGGGTATATCTACCTACTCAGGAGGTCAGAGTCCTGGTTACATCAATCTTATATGATCTTAATGGGAAACCTATCCAATTCTTCTCTGACTCGGGAGCCAACTAAAGCTTTGCCATCTAGGTTCTGTACCCAAGTTAGCCGCCGGAGGGTTTGGACATACCATTTTTGCCTAGACTCCTTAACAGATAATGAGGAATATGAGATGTTTGTTCCTTAAAAGGTAATAGTTCTATAAGCACTTACACAGCCTTCTTCCCATTCTAGATGTAGGAGAAATATCTGCTAATTGTTATCCATCTTGTGGCTAAATTTCCTAAACATGTACTGTTCCCCAAAAAATGGCTAATTGTCATAAACATTTGGATTCTAGAGTAAGGCAACAGTGCCTTCCGTGTAGTGGCTTTTTCCTTGGGTGACGATCTTATGTCTGCTCTGCTCTGTTCAGGAGTGTTCCTGGGACTTGGCTTGAGTGGTGTTGTGCCCACCATGCACTTTACCATCGCTGAGGGCTTTGTCAAGGCCACCACGGTGGGCCAGATGGGCTGGTTCTTCCTCATGGCTGTGATGTACATCACTGGAGCTGGCCTTTATGCTGCTCGAATTCCTGAGCGCTTCTTTCCTGGAAAATTTGACATATGGGTAAGAAATGAGTCTTCCAGCAGGGCCCATGATGGTGAGTGACCAGGCCAAAGTTAAAGGTCTGAGTAAAAGGTGGTAAGAGAGTTGGATCATGTAGTGTTTGGGGGTACAAATACATAGGCACATTGGGGAAAAATAGCCAATATTAACATTTTGGTATATCTCTGACAAGGAATGTGTCTTAAAATTTTTTTCTAACAAATACATCATTTTTATGATATTAAAAAAATTGTTTAAGGAGAAACTAGAAGAGGCAAACACTTTCTCCTACTTATTTCTAATTCCTCATTGCCATTATCCTAAAGGCTCTTCTCTTTTTATTCCTGCAGTTCCAGTCTCATCAGATTTTCCATGTCCTGGTGGTGGCAGCAGCCTTTGTCCACTTCTATGGGGTCTCCAACCTTCAGGAATTCCGTTATGGCCTGGAAGGTGGCTGTACTGATGACTCCCTTCTCTGAGCCTTCCCACCTGAAGGGTGGAGGAGGAGCTTCCCAAGTGCTTTTAAAAATAACTTCTTTGCTGAAGTGAGAGGAAGAGTCTGAGTTGTCTGTTTCTAGAAGAAACCTCTTAGAGAATTCAGTACCAACCAAGCTTCGGCCCACTTTCACCCCCACTGGGCAATAAACGTAACATTTCCACTCCCCTAGCTGGGGAGGGTGGGGATGGTCACACTTAGCCGTCCCCCTCCTCAGCAAGGCAACTACGGGCCCCGCACAGAGACAGTACTTTGAAACTCACGTTGAGATTTTACCCCTTCCTTCACCATTTTGGGAAAAAATTATGGACTGGGACTCTTCAGAAATTCTGGTTTTTTTCTGGAAGACAATGTCCCTCCCTTACCCCCATCCTTACTTTGTAACCTGGCTTGTAACAGGCCAGCCATTTTGTAGCACACTTTTCAAAAACAATTATATAACTTGGTCCCATCTTTCTAGGGCCTGGATCTGCTTACACAGCAGGAAGAATCAAGCCACCAACTTTTACATAGCCTGGCTAATCATGGAAGTGTGTCCAGGCTTCAAATAACTTGAGTTTTAATTTTTTTCTTTCTTGGCAGAGTAATGTAAAATTAAAATGGGGAAAGATATTTAATATTTAATACTAAGCTTTAAAAAGAAACCTGCTATCATTGCTATGTATCTTGATGCAAAGACTATGATGATAATAAAAGAAAGTACAGAAGACACTTGGCATTCAAAGACTTAACATGTATGGTCTTGATTATTTGCACATAACTCCAAAGGATTAAGGATTTCAGATTCTGCTGAGGCACAAATTTGAATCATAGGCAGTGACAGGCTAACTGAATACCTAGCATCTCCTCAATACAGCTTTATTTTTTCCTACGTAGTGCACAGACCATCTTATTAGAGAAATCAATAGGCTTAGTAGTGTTTAATAATTAGGAGACTCTCACAGGTATTAGGATATATCCCAGAATTTAGGATGTATCTCACCTTGCCTAGGGTTGTCTCATTGAGGGGTCAGTCCATGCCACCATGTGCCTTTGTGAATTATTCTCAACCTGACATGAGCTCCAGCCACTGGATAGCCCAAGTCAGCAGTAATCACTTCTCAGCTAATGTAGGCAGTTAAAGGGGAGTCTTCTTGAGTTATAAGGTTGTGTTAACTTCAAGGGTCAAGTCTGTACAACTGGGAAAACAAATGATCCTTTTAAAAAATAATACACCTAAGCCAATAAATGAAGTTTCTCAGCCTCAAGTGGTAATTGGGGAAATGTAAATTAAAACCAAAATGATAAAGCATCTCACTCTAACCACATTGGCACAAATTAAAAAGCCTAATCTTGAGTGTTGCTGTGGGTGTGAAACAGACCAGATGCTGCTAGTGGAAGTGTACATCGGCAGGACCACTTTGCGTGGATATGCGTAGAATATATGCAACATTCAAACATTTCATGAAACAATACTTCACAATGTGAGATGCATCTGATACCTATCCTAGGTTACTTTGCTTTAAAAAAAAAAAAAAATGCTGGTTCTGGCCAAGTGCGGAAGCTCATGCCTGTAATCCCAGCACTTTGAGAGGCCAAGGTGGGACCCTGTCTCTATAAGAAATTTTTAAATTAGCTGGACATGGTGGTGTGTGCCTGTAGTCCTAGCTACTCAGGAGGCTGAGGCAAAAGGATGGCTTGAGACTAGGAATTTGAGGCTACAGTGAGCTACGACTGTGCCACCGCTCTCCTGCCTGGGTGACAGAGGAAGAACTTGTCTTAAAAACTAAAAGAATGGGAAGGAAACCTAGGAATCATATCTAATCTCTTTTTCTAGATGAGGAAGTAAGGAGATCCATAGCAGCTGATGAAACCTAGTGTGTGTTTCTTAATTTTTCAGTACTAGTCAGGACCAGGGGAAGAGGATCTGAGAGAGAACATTTATTGAGCACCTACTTTGTACTTTTGGTGTGTCATTTTATATCTTTAACCCTGTGGAGTAGGTAGTAAGCATAAGTAGAAAATAAGTTAGTCTCTCCCCTAACTTTTTTGTTCACTCACATAATCAGATCCTTAGCTTCTATTCTTGGCCTTTCTTTAAAAATAGTCCCTCCATGTTTCTGTCATTTACTTGTTCTATAGTGCCTCGCACATAACAGTCAAGTGTGAGGACCACACTAAGTTTCACCACCTGCTATGGATCTGCTTATTTCCTCATCTAGAAAACAGATGGAGTTAGATCAGGAGTGATCCCTAGGTTTCCTTACAGTTCTATACTAGCGCGTGCAAATCCAGGTGCTTCCAGTGGACTAATAATTTTCCCTAAGATGACAGGATTAGAGCCAGTATCTCAATCCAGATCATTCTCACTTAAACTCCATGTTCTAAAGTTTCAGATCATTTAAAAATTCCTTTTGCTTCTGTTTTCAGTAACTTCTCTTGCTTTTATCTGAACTCCTTACTAGCAGCAAGTTAACTATTAATATTACCTTTCTGTATCTGCATAGTTCTAGTCCATTCCCTTACTTCCTAAATCCTTTAGGACAGGTTACGTGCTAGGTATTATAGAGCAAATAAATTAGGGGAGAGACTAACTTACCTCCATAGGTCATCCATTTCCAATTAAAGAAACAGAACTTTGGGAACATTAGTAAACTCAAATTATTACAGATGGACAGGATCCAAAGAAATCCTTGAATGCCCTGTGTTAGTCTGGTCCTCAGGAAAGCATTTACTAAGATAAAATTAAGTGTGCAAAGATTCTATTAGAGGAAATGCTCATATGTAAGGGATGATAGGAAGGGGGCCAGAGAAGGGTGGGAGAGCCATTAGACCTTGATGCAAGTCTGACCCCATGAAGGAATGAGGAAGAGAGGATAAGGAGAAGTGTCCTAGGCTGCCTTATAATTTAAGGGAGGTTCAGCAAAGCCCTTTGGGGGAAGTCCTTGATCCTTGACAAAGGAGTCCTGTCTCCCCTGGAAAGTGTCTGCCTGTGTATCAGCTGTCCCCAGTCAGGAGGCAGGGACCACCCTTGACCACCCCTTGGGTGGTGTGACCTTGGCCTGGGTGCAAATTCAGAGAATGCCTTTCTAAGCAGCATGGGGGCTCTGCTTGGATTACATTCAGTAATTGAGAGGTAAATTCTCGGGTCTGCCGCACTCTGGCAGTGCAAAAATGCAATGTATTTTGCCTGGCTGGTTTATAGATTCGACCTACGCTCTTAAGGTACTTTATCTAGAGTTCCAAGGCAAATTCCCTGTTTTTCCTCACTTCAGTAGCTATGAACATGCAGAATCATCCCAGGTGTCCAAACCATAGGCAGGATGATGCACAGATGATGCACTCACTTTATGCAGACCCAACCTTCCAGAATAGTCCTAAGAAACTCAGAATAAGTTTCGGATGTTAAAAGTATTGGGTCAGATGTCTAACTGGAAATATTCTTGTATGGGAAGGATAGCATCGCCACAACTTAAAGACCCAATACATGCTAACACTGTACCCCTGGAGAATCTCAAGTTAGAAGCCTGAATTAGTTCTCTCTGTGTGTTGACTTTCTTGCTAGCAGCTTCTCCATCTTTTATTCACTGAAAAAAGAGTGAGCATATTCTAAACAAAGCCTCTTTTATTAAATTCCCTCTCACATTTGGAAAAGTCCTTAATTTAGCAGCCAGGCATTAGGTAATATCACTAACATGTAATTTTACATCCAGAAAACAAGGATTTATTTTTACTCTTTATTTAAATTGCACATATTTTTAATTCATATGATGCAAAATTCAAAAAGTAATAGAGGGAAAAAAACCCTCCTTCCTGCCCTGTCTTACAACCAACCAGTTCCACTCCCCAAAGAAACCAATGTTAACTTTATTTTGTATATTTCCAAATACATTTTATGCATACAGAAGCAAATATGAATATTTATATCTTGCCACCTTTTTACACAAATAACAGCAGACCAAACACACTGTTCACAGCTGCATGGCACTGGATTGTACAAAAAAACCATACTTTTTTTTTTTTTTAGACAGAGTCTGGCTCTGTTGTCCCCAGCTAGAGTACCCTGGCATCAGCCTAGTTCATAGCAACCTCAAACACCTGGGCTCAAGCTATCCTCCTGCCTCAGCCTCCCAAGTAGCTGAGACTACAGGTGTGTACCACCATAGCCCGCTAATTTTTTCTATTTTTAGTAGAGCCGGCTGGGTCTCCCTCTTGCTTAGGCTAGTCTCAAACTCCTGAGCTCAAGTGATCCTCCCACCTTGGCCTCCCAGCGTGTTAGGATTACAGGCGTGAGCCACTGTGCCTGGCTTGGAGATACCATACTCTATTGAATCATTCCCCTATTAATGGACATTTAAGGTTGTTTTCAATCTAATCTAAAAACAATGCTGCAGTGAACAACCTTGTACATACATCATTTTATATGTGTGTGAGTATATGTGAAGGACAGATTTAAAAATTGCTCAGAGTATATGTGCATTCATAATTTTGGTAAATATTTCCAAAATGCCTCCGACAGAATTTATACCAATCCTGCCTTCCCCTCCACAATGTGTAAATCAGCGACACTTGTGGGTCAGGAAGAGACCACACACATGGAAGATGGAAATGCTATGTGAAATTGGAATGCTGCCCTCTTGCCTATGGTTTTCTTATCCTTAAGAATCAAAGGCCCATTGAGGAAAATAGTATAATTAAACAATTAGTTTGGACATTCACATAAGCCGGATCAATGAACCTCTTTTCCTTCTTGGCCACTAAGATAAATGCGCCAAAATGAATTAGAAGCAAAATTCCTAAACTGAATCCTCAGTACCCATCACCTGGTGAAAAGTCAGAAGAAAACAGTGGCGATAAGGACTTCTGGGACTTCTCTAAGAAGAGTCTTTGCAACCTCCCTCACACTGTCCATCCAACTTCCATTGGAAGACTTAATTGCCTCGAGTGAAAGAAATAATGTCGTCTCAATGGTGATGATGGACCCATTATGATGCAGAGAATGCTGAGGTTTGTGGATCGCGGGGCTCTGAGGAGTCCCACCACGGCGCTGGTCGGCCCGAAAAGGCCCCTGTGGACAATGAACTTGAAGAAATGTGAAGCCTCCGTGGGTTTTGTCGATGTGAGAGGGCTCCTGAACACCCCGCAGGTAAAACACACTCCTGCAATCGTATCCTTAGCGTCTTAAGCCTTGGAACCCTCAGTCGGCCCAGCCTGGTGACCCGCGGGGAGCGGCTCGGTCTCGGCCAGTCACCGACGTGGAGCGCTGCACGTCCCCCCGTTCTCCCGCCGGACCCCGCTCTGCGCCACCTTCTTCTTTCCGGCCTCCTAGCAGCGACCCGAAGCCTGGCAGCCGGGTACGCGTGGGTCACGTGACGCCGCGTCCTCACGTGACGCAGCCCCGGGGAGGGAGCGGGGCGGTCTTGGCGCTGCATTGCGTCATCACGTCGCGCGGCCGTGGGGACTAGAGCCCGGACTACCGCGGTGACGGCTCCGGAGCCTCCGGGTCGGGGCGGCGGCGGCGCTTCGGCTCCTCCTGAGCCGCCTGCTGGCCCCGCGCCCCACCGCATCCCCTCGGGCGGGGGACGGGCCGGCGCGGCTGGGTGGCCCGCAGCGGAGGTGAGTTGCGCGCAGGTGGTGGCAGTCACCCTTTCCTTCCTACTGAGCTCCGGGTCGTGGCCCTTCCCCCATCCATCGTCTCGCTCCGAGGCAGAATGCGAGAGAAGCCCGGGAGAGGAGACAGGCTGGGGGGCGTCTGGCCCCGAGCGTCCTCCCATCTGCCCCCGGCACCGCGCCCCTCGGATTCCTCCACCCGCCGGCGCCCGCTGAGTGCCGTGCTGCCAGGGAGAAGGACCTCGTTTCCTCCTCTAGAATCTAGGCTTTCCAGAATTTGCTACCCCTCCCCCGCTCCGCATCTTCCGTGGTGGAACCTCTCTATTCAGATGATATCGGAAGTTCTAGAATAGATCACCTCAGAAAGGTGAGGGTGAAGGATGTGTTGAAACTTCCCCTAGGCAGGCATCTCCAAGAAGAAAGACCGCTCTGCATTAGGGTCACTGTCAGTTTTGACACTGAGCTCTGAAGCCCAGTCACAGGCTGAGCCGTGTGGTAAGCCCCCAGGATATCTTCACAGTGAATGGACTTTTGCTCAGACCATTCTCATATCCCAGAGTTGAAATTGACTTAAGGGAAACATTTTTGAAAAACATCAGATGTTTCGATGAATCCCCTTCTTTTCTGTAAAATGGATCTTGCAGAGTTACTGGAGTGAGTATCTAGAGTGCTTACAGAATGTATTATACCCTACCTATAAATGAAGTAGATGAGAATGTAGGATCTTGGTTTTACCATTAAAAAATTGAGCTGGGCGTGGTAGTGTGTGCATGTAATCCCAGCTACTCCGGAGACTGAGGTGGTAGGATCCCTTGAGCCCAGCAGATCGAGTCCAGCCTGGGCATCATAGCAAGACCCCATCTCTAAAAAAAAAAAAAAAAGGTGAATTGTGGACTTTTGAGGACCACTGATTTTTCCCCCCTTGGATCATTTCAAAACTTTAGGATTCCAAATAAGATACACTCTCTATACTACCTCCATTTAATTCCCCAGAAATTGCCCCTGAAACATAAAAATGAAAAAATAGTATGACTAAAATGTGTCAGTAGTAGCTTTGTGCAGTGGCAGTATCATAGCCAATGAGGTTTATCCGAGGCTTGATTATTGCTAATTGAAAACTTTTCCCGATACCCCACCATGATGACTTGAAATGTAGTTGGCCTTGGCAATTTTTGACAGTCTCTATGGAGATTGAACTAACTAAATAAATAAAATATGTCAGCAATCAAGAAAGTACTCCTTACATTGATTTTTTAAAAATATGTAATCTATTAATAAGTCCATTTAAAGGATGCATAAAAGTGAACTTTACAAGTAATAGGCTATGGCAGTAAAGTTAGTAGTAGAGGAGTTTTGATAGGTTTATATCCTAATAAAGCTCTTTGAGTATAGAAGAATTATGACAAATACTGATTTGTTAACAAGAATGAACATTTACTAATGTGGACTAGGAAGACCTTCCTATTGAAGAGCTTTAATAGCTTGCATGGTTTCCACTGCTCAATATAGGTACAGGGTCCTCATATGAAGTTTCATTTTAAGAAGAAATCCAGATATATTTGGAAATCATACATAATTCTTTGCATGCTGCTTTTGAAAAATGTTTTATTTTCACTGATTCACCTTTCTGTAAATACACGATTTTTCGTATATTCAGTTTACTAAATATTTATTGTATACATTTATTGTATACGTTCTATACAAAAATATATAAAACAGGATCCTTACCCTCTAAACTTTAATATTTATCTACTTAGGAATATTAAATAAGTGATATCACACCTTTTCATCATTTTATCATTTGAGACAACAACCTTGTTAAGATATATAGGAGACATGTGGTTTTTTCCTACTTACAATAGAGCATTGATTACAATAAATTTCAAGTGATGGGGCACTTAATGATACAAGAATTCAGAGGAAGAAGAGAGAACTTTTACTTGGAATAGTTAGTGGCTAGATTGTGGTGGTGATGCCAAGGATAGGAATGTTCTCTATTTGTGGATGTTCGAGTCTGAGGAAGCCTTTTCTTTGTTCCTTAATTTGCAAAGCTAGTTCAGTATGTTCAGTTTCTCCAGTTCTTCAAATGTGCTCATTCTCTTTTTCTCTTAAAGTTGCAGAATCCAAGGACCCCTTGTGTTCTTTCTCCATATTGCTTAATGGGAGACATTATGGCCCCCAAAGACATAATGACAAATACTCATGCTAAATCCATCCTCAACTCAATGAACTCACTCAGAAAGAGCAATACCCTCTGTGATGTGACATTAAAAGTAGAGCAGAAAGACTTCCCTGCCCATCGCATTGTGCTGGCTGCCTGCAGTGATTACTTCTGTGCCATGTTCACTAGTGAGGTAAGTGGTAAGTTGTCTCCACACAAATGAAGCTCACACTTGTAACTTCATGGTTGTCTAATTGCACTGAATAAAATAGTAGAAGTTTGATATAATTGTGAAGTTTTATAGTGTGGTGGTTAAATAGGCAGGCTCTGAATAAGGTCTATCACTTGACTGCGCTTTAGTTTCTTCATCTCTAAGGGATAGTTAAATAGTAATATGCAATAACACATGGTTATTGTGATTATTTGAGATTATTAAGATTATTTAAGATTATTTGAGAAAATAACAAAATGCTTAGATAGTATCTAGCATGTAGTCAACACATAAATGTCAGCTATTAGATTTTATTCATTCTTTTTTAAATTGGTCTTCCAATTTTTCTCCTTGCAGTTTAAAATTTTTTAAGTGAATACCAGGGAGATAGGGAAGAAAGAAGGAAAGAGGAGTAGGATTCAGACCTCATCCCACTCTTCCTAACAATATATGAAGGAAATCAGTATTCCTTCTACCAATGTAGATTTTACGGTAATTTCACATAAAGGGAAGAAGAGGACTTCATGAATGGCTATACAAGTATAAAGGGTGTAACTTGGAAAAAGATGTCAACTCCAGAGTATAAGCAGTTAACAAAGGGAATTCTATAGGAAAAGGTTGGCTTGACAAGAAAAAAGTTAGTGCTCACAGTATTAAAAAGCACTACTTAGGAATTGCCTGCCAGAATACTTGAAATGTAGAGTGAGGCTGTTGACTATATTGTGAGGTACTCTTAGAATGCTAAATAGAAGACAGCACTGCAGCTTTTTGTTTTTCAAGATCCCAACTCTGATTGAAAAACAGATTTAAATAAAGTATCTTGACTTTTTTTTTTTTTTGTAAAACATAGTGGTGGGTATACCACTATTATAATTTTTACTTGTATATATGCCTGAAATATTTCATTATGAGAATACTTTTTAAAAAGTTTTTAAGCACCAGTATTTTCTTTAGTTAATTCTATCACCTTAGTGAAGATGTTGCTGCTGGATTAGAATAGGAGAGGTGTAGCATAATAATGATAACTACCTTTTGTGGCCCGGCTACTGTGCTAAGTGATTGGTATGCATATCTCACTCACCCTTGGGGTAGATACTACCATCTCATTTTACAAATGAAGGAATAAAGTCTCAGATATTAAATGACTTTGCCCAAAATCACATGGCTTATAACTAGTAGAGATAGGATTTAATACTGTATTTTCTGACTCTAAAGCCCAATTTTTAGCTATTGTGTCTCCTTAGCCTCTGAAATACGGATTTTATATTCTACAATCTAATTTTAAAGCCAGTGTAGTTTATGATGCTGCGAGCCAGTGCTCAGTCACATGGCTAACAGGAAAAACATAAAAACCTGACAGGTCATTCCAGCTAATCCAGGTTAATTTTAAAATCATCTTGTATCATATAACATTGCAGATGCCTGTCCTATACTCTTCTCCACTATAACTGCCCAAGAGCATCAGAAACAGTTGGCATTTAACTGAGTAAGGAGAGTGTCACCCAGCAGCTGCTGAGTGTGAAATGGGCTAGGAGTGCTGACTGCTAATTATATATTGTGCATCCTATTTTTGTCAACTTGAAAAAATTTGGGGCAGGCATGGTGGCTCATGCCTGTAATCCCAGAATTTTGGGAGGCCCAGGTGGGAGGATCGCTTGAGCCCAGGAATTTAAGACCACCCTGGGCAACATAAGGAGACCCCATCTCTACAAAAACTAGGAAAATTAGCTGGGTGTGGTGGCACATGCCTGTAGTCCCAGCTACTTGGCAAGCTGAGGCAGGCAGATTGCTTGAGCCCAGGATTTGAGGTTGGAGTGAGCTATGATGACGCCACTGCACTGTAGCCTAGGTGACAGAGCAAGATCCTGTCTCAAAAAAAAGAAAAAGAAAAAAATTTGTCTTCTTTTTTTACACATTCAGAAATTAGTATAGAGTTCTTCAAAAATTTCCATTTTTCTCATCAATAATTATTTCTTTCTTTAAAAACTAACATCAGGCAAGAAAATGTGAAATGGTTTTGTCTTTATCTCTTAAAGTAAGTGGTTTAAAGTAGAGTCCAGGCCAGGTGCGTTGGCTCACGCCTGTAATCCTAGCACTCTGGGAGGCCAAGGCGGGAGGATCACTCGAGGTCAGGAGTTCGAGACCAGCCTGAGCAAGAGTGAGACCCCTGTCTCTACTAAAAAATAGAAAGAAATTATCTGGACAACTAAAAATATATACAAAAAATTAGCCGGGCATGGTGGTGCATGCCTGTAATCCCAACTACTTGGGAGGCTGAGGCAGGAGGATTGCTTGAGCCCAGGAGTTTGAGGTTGCTGTGAGCTAGGCTGACGCCGCAGCACTCTAGCCCGGGCAACAGAGTGAGACTCTGTCTCAAAAAAAAAAAGTAGAGAGTCCAAAGACCTGGATTCTAGACTTAGTTCTCTTTGTAATTCTGTATGAACCCTGGCAGCCATCTAACTTAACTGGGTTGATCTGTAAAATAAAATGGCCCACAAGATGGTTTCCTTGTTCTCTTCTAGGCCTGAAATGCTCCTTAAATGTCCAATTGAAAGATCAAAGGACTAAGGCAAGAGGACCTGGGTTTTATCTGTCTCTTACTAGTTAAGTGACCCTGGTTAAGCTACATAACTTCTTTGATCCTTAGATCCTTTATCTCTTAAATGGCAATAATATCAGACCTTAGCTACCTTATCAGGTTGCTGTGAGAATCAGATGAAATAATAGTAAACAAGAAGCATGCTGAAAAATTCTAAAGCAAAATATAAATGTGTAATTGCTCTAAGTTCTTATATAGTGAAATCATTTCCATATTTAAACTATTTGATGGGAATATAGTTTATTTATTGAGTGAGAAACTTCCGGAATATATGTACTTTTATATTTCCATATCATTAGTATTAAATGTATTTAATGTGTTGGGATAGTAATTGTTTATAAATTCTTGTACTGTGTTAAATGTTAAAACTGAATGTGCGGCCAGGCGTGGTGGCTCACGACTGTAATCCTAGCACTCTGGGAGGCCAAGGCAGGAGGATCACTTGAGGTTAGGAGTTCGAGACCAGCCTGAGTAAGAGCGAGACCTCATGTGTACTAAATTAGAAAAATTAGCCAGGCGTGGTGGCGCACACCTGTAATCCCAGCTACTCAGGAGGCTGAGGCAGGAGGATCGCTTGAGCCCAGGAGTTTGAGGTTGCTATGAGCTAGGCTGATGCCATAGCACTCTAGCCTGGGGAACAGAATGAGACTCTGCCTCAAAAAAAAAAAAAAAACCCTAATGTGCTTTTTCTAAATAATGTTCTAGTGATTTTTTTTTTAGTGTTAGGGATCGATTTTGTGCTTGGCTTTGGTAGAGAATGCTTTTTGATTATTCTCTGGGCTGTTGGAGAAATCAAAGATGATAAAGTCATTTAGTTCATAATGAAGGTGCACTGGTGTTTTATGAGTAATATGAATTTCTAAACTAAGGTTAAGATCTAGTAAAATTTTCATAAGATAATCAGTTTTCAGATAGTTCATTGTCCTGCAAAGTTGAAGATTTCTACTCTTAGCTAAACAATTTCCTATGACTCTCTGGCCTCATCAGTACTTACAACTTCAAGGAAATATTCTAGACTAAATATACCACTAACAATTCAGTAGTCCCAAAATAGAGTCAACTCAGTATTTTGGAAAATTATCAAACAGTTCAGTTGTATTCAGACGATATTATATAAGAAAGTGTATTAGGGTGACCTGCATGTTTGTTTTGATCATTATGAAATGTAATTCTAAGGACATATGACAGGAACTAGGCAATCCTAGAGAGTCTGGCACTGTAAGCCACAGGATCCTCTATAAGTGTGAAATTTCACTGAATTTTGTATTTTGTCTTAAAAGTTCATGGACACCAGTGGTATGTTCATAGAACTTTTGCATTCTATGCAGTAATACATCTATGTTTAAATGTGAAATCAATTTCTAAAATTATTCACGGGTAATATTGCTATTCCAGGAAGATGTCACCTACTATATACTCCTAGGGTACAGAAAACTACATACTCCATTTGAAAAACTACAAATATAGGCTGTATTTGCTTTATACAAATCAAAATAGTTCATAATTTTTAAAAGATATATATTCAATTAATATTACTAATATCACCTTAAGCTCTCAGATATGAGATTCTGTCTTTATCTTGTGCAATTATAACCACCATTCTTTCCTACCCCTTGAATTTCAGCTTTCAGAGAAGGGGAAACCTTATGTTGATATCCAAGGCTTAACTGCCTCTACCATGGAAATCCTGTTAGACTTTGTGTACACAGAAACAGTACATGTGACGGTGGAGAACGTGCAAGAACTGCTCCCTGCAGCCTGTCTGCTTCAGCTGAAAGGTATAGACGTTAAAAGTTGCTATTGTCCATGTCAAAGTCGCCCTGGAAATGTTTAAAATTACTGATGTAAACTTAATCATGAAAATTATGGAGGCAGACTATGAGTGCTCATCTTTACTTCCTGTGGCTTTTGTCTCTTTGAGCAATAAAAGATTAGATGTCAATAACAATATAATGGAACCTTTCGAAATACAAGTTTTTGGTTCTTTTTGTTTGTTTGTTTGTTAAAGAAAAAGAGAGAGAGAGTCTCACTCTGTCACCCAGGCTGGGCAACCTTAAACTCCTGCCTTGGCCTCCCAAAGCACTAAGATTACAGGGGTGTCACTACACCTGGCCCTGGGTCTTTAAAAGAGAGCATTTACACCTTTTCTGTTTTTAAAAAACATGAAGGCAAGGAAAATTAACCATTTTCTTACGTATATGTATAGAATACACCTGTAAGAAAATGTAAGAAACTGGTAGTATTAATTGCCTACATGGAGACTGTTAATTTACCTGGCCATTAAATGGCCACATTAATAGGTAGGGTGGAGGACTTTTCATGGTAAAACCCTTTTGTATCTTTAAATTTTTGAAATTAAAGAATTGAGGCTGGGCGCGGTGGCTCACGCCTGTAATCCTAGCACTCTGGGAGGCTGAGGCGGGCGGATCACTCGAGGAGAGGAGTTCCAGACCAGCCTGAGCAAGAGCGAGACCCCATCTCTACTAAAAATAGAAACAAATTATCTGGCCAACTAAAAATATATATAGAAAAAAAATTAGCCGGGCATGGTGGCGCATGCCTGTAGTCCCAGCTACTCAGGAGGCTGAGGCAGGAGGATCGCTTAAGCCCAGGAGTTTGAGGTTGCAGTGAGCTAAGCTGACGCCACGGCACTCACTCTAGCCCAGGCAACAGAGTGAGACTCTCTCTCAAAAAAAAAAAAAAAAAAGAATTGAATTGATGCACAAAAATGAAAGTTTAGCGTTTTCACAGGGTTAGAGATGGTCTCCCAGTTCTCAATCTTTTTTAATATTGAGTTATGTTTTCATTATTTTCAGTTCTTGTATACACATGATTGAAATATTTTCAGTTTTTAATACATAATTTAAACAGTGTGAAGCTTTGCATTAGTGTATAATCATAAAAATTAAGATTATACTCTGAACTTTTCAATTAGAGAAATAGGAGATTGTTATTAGTATCTTCTGTTTTTCTTTCACTGGAGTTGTTTAGTAGGTTTTCATGTAGAGTAGAAAATAGGTACATTGTGCTCAATTTGTAATTGTTTTTGTTGCTTGGTTCCTAGAGTTTTATGGGCATTTTTGTTTAATTGTGCCGGTGTCTCTGGAAGAGATTCATCTTGCTATACTCATTTTAAAGATGAAGCAGATGCCGGGTGCCGTGGCTCACGCCTGTAATCCTAGCACTCTGGAGGCCAAGGCGGGAGGATCACCCGAGGTCAGGAGCTCGAGACCAGCCTGAGCAAGAGCGAGACCCTGTGTCTACTAAAAGTAGAAAGAAATTAGCTGGACAACTAAAAATATATGTAGAAGAAATTAGCCGGGCATGGTGGCACACGCCTGTAGTCCCAGCTACTCAGGAGGCTGAGGCAGAAGGATCGCTTGAGCCCAGGAGTTTGGGGTTGCTGTGAGCTAGGCTGATGCCACGGCACTCTAGCCCGGGCAACAGAGCGAGACTCTGTCTCAATCAATCAATCAATCAATCAATAAATAAAGAAAGAAAGAAAGAAAGAAAGAAAGAAAGAAAGAAAGAAAGAAAGAAAGAAGAAGCAGAGACAGGTGTAAAGGTTTTTCTGAAAGTTACACAGCATTAAGATAAAAGTAAGATTTAAATTCTTTAAGCATAAAATTTCAAATATTTTTTTAGGTGTTGAGCAAGAGTTCCTCTGATAACATGTAGAGAAGATGTTGAGATCCAAGAATATAGACTCATTCACACCTGGCCAAGTATCCTGAAGTATTCACTGCCTGTGTTTGTCCTAGGTGTGAAGCAAGCCTGCTGTGAGTTCTTAGAAAGTCAATTGGACCCTTCTAATTGTCTGGGAATCAGGGATTTTGCTGAAACCCACAACTGTGTTGACCTGATGCAAGCAGCTGAGGTTTTTAGCCAGAAGCATTTTCCTGAAGTGGTACAGCATGAAGAGTTCATTCTTCTAAGTCAAGGAGAGGTGGAAAAGCTAATCAAGTGTGATGAAATTCAGGTACAGATTTGGCTTGGTATTATGGTTTCTTCAAGACTTTTGTTATGGCAATTGTAAAACTTGCAAAGTTCTTACATGAGGGAGAAATTAAAAAAAGAGAGAAAACTCGCAAAGCAAGATAGAGTTTCTGTGTTTCTGTATCAGGGCTTCATAATCAAATGTCCATGTTGGCTCCAAAGGTTACATTAACTCCCTGAAATTATATACCCGAAATTATATGCCAGATTTATTTGCGTCTTTATGAAAAGGGTCTTTGCCACTTTCTTCAATTAGATATGGATCCCAATGGTTGAGAATCACTATTAATCAGAGTGTGGAATAAGCAGAAAATGGAAGTAAAGTAGGTTTATGTAGAATACTTCTATTAACCATTCACTCGTTTCACCAACATTTATTGAGAATACCTACCATGGAGCATCACTATGCCAGGTGCTTCAGATCCAAAAGTGGGTAAAATATAGACCTTGCCAAGACCAACATATTAGGTACTATCTTAGATTTTTTTTTTTAACCTAAGTTGACTGTAATTCTTTTCTTGATCTGAGTTAGCTGTGCGTGAAAAGATTGTTTTCCTAAGAGCCTAGCTATTTCTGGAAGATGAGAAATAATGGTGTTGGGCAATGGGGCATAGGAAAGAGAAAGTAAGCATGGCTGTTTTTTGACACTGTTAGCTAATTGGAAAAGCAGATCCATGATGTGTAATTGTACATTTACAGGTAGATTCTGAAGAGCCAGTCTTTGAGGCTGTCATCAACTGGGTGAAGCATGCCAAGAAGGAGCGAGAAGAATCCTTGCCTGACCTGCTACAGTATGTGCGGATGCCCCTGCTGACTCCCAGGTATATCACAGATGTAATAGATGCTGAGGTAAGTCATACAGGACACTCAGGATCCAAAACCTTGACTAGCTTTTGTAAGCTTAGTATTGTGTATTCAAAATTGATTATTTTTAATGTCGACACAGAGTCTTCTGGTTCATCTCTTTATGCCAGAAAAGGTGGTACTGGGTAATCCCCAGACTTTTTTTTTTTTTTTTGAGACAGAGTCTTGCTCTGTCACCTGGGCTAAAGTACAGTGGCATCATCATAGCTAACTGCCACCCCAAACTCATGGACTCAAGCAATCCTCCTGCCTCAGCCTCCCCGAGTAGCTGGGACTATGGGTGCGTGCTACTGAGCCCGGCTAATTTTTCTATTTTTAGTAGAGACAGAGTCTTGCTCTTACTCAGGCTGGTCTTGAATTCCTGAGTTCAAGCGATCCTCCAGCCTTGGCCTCACCAAAGTGCTGGGATTACAGTCGTGAGCCACTGCATCCAGCCCCCAGTCATATTTCTAAGAAAAGTTAATTGCTTGGCAAGTCAGGCTCCTGACGCAAATGAAAAGCTATGGTTTAATTTAATTTTGTGTTTTGTTGTCTTTTTGTTTTACATGCCCCTAAGTGTTTTATATAAACATCAGATGATAAACTTTGTCCCCTTCTCCATTGACATAAATTGTTCCAAATTGCCCTAAAAAACAGCCAAAGATGCTTTGCTTAGCAAGCCTCTTTCTTTTTGACCTCTAATGAAGCCAGCATGATAGTAGTTTGATGCCTTTTATTTTCAACTTTGGTCATATCATGTTGTGTTTATTTATAAAAGTGTTTCTCCAACTTAAGTTCTTTGTAATATGTTTTCATAATTTTTGCCATATGTACCACTGTGTTACCTGGACTATGCTTTAGGGGAACAGTGCATTATAACATGTAGGCACAGCTCAGGTCAGTGAATGAGTTCCTCCTGCTGGCCCACTCCTAGACCTCTGGGAGTAACTTTGAACACAGTTCTTCAGTTGTTCACATTAGAAAAGTTGCAGGCTGGTTAGTGTCACATCTCAGACTCTTTTTCTTCTATTTGTAATTTCTTTCTTACAACACGTCAGCATACCCTTTGTGTCCAGTTGTTTTTCTTTTTTCTTTTTTCTTTTTTATACCATATGCCTTTCAAACCATAGTTGTTTATACTGTGGTTAAGAGCACAGACTCTGGAGCCAGACTCGGGGGGCTGAAATCCCAAATTCACCATTAAGTCATCTATTTGCCTATGTGAACCTTAGGCAGATAGATGACTTAATATAATTGTACCTCAGCCTTCTTATCTGTAAAACAGAGATGATGATAGTACCTACCTCATAGGTTGCTGTCAGTATTGAATAAGTTAATATGTAAATGCTTTTAGAATTAATTATGTCTTGTATGTAAGTATTTACTAATATTATTTATATTCCTGTCCAATTCATCCCGAAAATGTCAGGTTAATAGATGTAGTATGTAATTAGAGCTTAACTCAATTAGGGTCCCAACAGGAAACAGATGACATGCTCAAAATAGGACAATTTGAGGAGGGTTTATTATTAAAGGATCTGCTTACAAAGATGGTGAGTATAGAGAAACAACAAAAGATAGCGAAATAATCTGGATCTAGTATAGCCAAGCTGTTAACCTCTAAACCTGAAGAAGCAAGGTCAAGGAGTGGTTACCAGAACCTGAAAGGAAAGAGTCATGTAGAGTCGCTGCCTTGAGAGGAGCCTTGACCTTTGGTTGGGCTGATCCCAACCAGAGGCCAGAGGCCATGGGAGCCCCACTGACATAGTCATGTAGCTCAGTCTTCTGAGCCAGAGAGCAGAGTGCAGAAGGGCACAGAGTGACTCTGGGGACGCAAATGAAAGATGTCCAGTACAGAACTATCAGAAGTAGACATGGGGATTATGTGCTGTGAACCTTGGGAAAATTATTCAGACAAGGTATACTTCTTTCTGTTACGCCAGAAAATAACAGAAGGCTTTT
This sequence comes from Lemur catta, assembly GCF_020740605.2. Taxonomy (NCBI): domain Eukaryota; kingdom Metazoa; phylum Chordata; class Mammalia; order Primates; family Lemuridae; genus Lemur; species Lemur catta. The sequence goes on along the minus strand of NC_059150.1, from coordinate 4,371,022 downwards.
GGTTTTCCCTTAAAATTCTTGTTAGTCACTATGTACGTGTATTTGCATAATCTCTGGAAAGATATACAAAGTAATTACAGGTAAGCGCCAATGTAGATGGGGATTACTTCTCAATATATCTTTTGATTTGTGATCTGTGTAATATATTATCCATTTTAAAAATCATTTCTGGAAACCTACAGCATAGTTATTACTAATACAAGCAATACTCCTGAAATCACAGGACTCTGGACACTGGTTTTCTATAGTGAGAAGTTAATTCTTTATGTGCCATTTGTGCTCTTAACAGTTTTGGAGGTAGACCCTGTGGCTCACTCTACTATCTGCTGTATTTCAGCCTTTTATCCGCTGTAGTTTACAGTGCAGGGATCTAGTTGATGAAGCGAAGAAGTTTCATCTGAGGCCTGAACTTCGGAGTCAGATGCAGGGCCCCAGGACAAGGGCTCGTCTAGGTAAGCAGGCATCTTGGCAAATGGGGATATTTTTCAACTACTTCTTACAGGTGGCTTAATTAGTTGAACATTCTGTAAGAAGTACAAAGATCCTGTTTTAGATCTTGTATGGTGTCATCTCAGACAAATAATTTTCCTGTAAATCAAAGACATCTTCATCTATGTCATGCAATTATTTGAACATTAAATGAGATAAAGTATAAAAGCATGTTATAAATTGTGAAGTGTCATGTAATATGTTACAATTTTATTTCAATATATTTTGATTCTGTGATTCTTTTGAGTGCCATGTAGTAAGTGGTATGCTCTACCCTCCTCACCCCTTTCCCTTACATGTTTTATCCATTTTGGTAGGAAAAGAGGAAGGAAAAGGAGCCCAGCGTGGTAGAAAGCCCAGGGGTTTGGCAGTAAGGTGCAGTTAAGAGCCTGGACTCTGGAGCCAGACTGTGGGTGCATATCCCAGTTTACCACTTACTGGGTGTGTTAACTTGGGCAGGGAACTTAACCTCTCTGTGTGTCAGTTGCTTCATCTGTAAAATGAGAATCATCATAGCACCTACCTCTAAGGTTGTTATGGAGACTGAAGGAACCAATTTAATTAAGGGCTTAGAATAGTTCTTGGCACATAATAAGTGCTATCTATGTTAGCTATTATTTTAGCAAACAGACCTAGGTTCAAATCCCAGCCTCACCGGCAACTGGTTGGACAAGGTATCAATTTATCTGAGCCTATGCTTCTGCCTCTAAAAAGCCTATGCTTCTGCCTCACTGGGTTTTTGGGTGGAATAAATGAGATAATGTATATAAGGTGCTTTACATTGAAGCTGGCACATACTAAGTACTCAGATATTATAATACTTTACTTCCCGTTTCTTATTCTCCCTACTTCACTGTCCTGAGACCCTAGGTGTAATGTGTAAAAGCATTTTGTAGGTTGTGAATTACTCTGTATATATGCAGTGTTATTTTGTTTTATTATTTCCTTTTCTTACCTGACTGTGGACTCATGCTTGCTAAGGTGTTAATAATAATTAAGCTGCACCCTAATGAGGTGTTAATTGATAATTAAGCTGCTTATTAATAGATTTAAGTAGAATGGTGACTTATACCCTATATTTTTGTAATAGCATAATTACTATATATTCAATTTAGAAATTTTAGAAATACAGAGAAGCAAAAAAAAAAAATCATAATCTTACCACCCAAAGATACTGCATTTTTAAAGATGGGAACTCTTAAGAGAAGGCATTATAGATGGTACTGTTCTATTAATTTATACAGGAGGACAAAATGTGATCTGTATTTCATATCCTATATACAGAGATATATATCAGCACAAGATAGAATCAAGTACTAAATGTTGACAATTTTAAAAAATATTAGAAGAAATTACAGGAAAATATTTTTATAACTTCTGGATGGAACTTTAGCCATTTTTTCATATTTTAGTTGTAAAATATATGTAACATAAAATTTACCACCTTAACCATTTTTAACTGTACAGTTGAATAGTATTAAATACATTTATATTGTCGTATAACCAATCTCTAGAACTCTTTTCATCTTGCAGAACTGAAACTCTGTATCCATTAAACAACACCACCGAATTCTCCCTTTCCTTCCTGGGTAGGAACATTTTTAACCAAAAGTAGAAAAACAATCCTTCATGTTACTTGACTACATCAAAAAAATTTTTTTAATTGATGGTGAAAGATAGAAAATCAAAGATATGCACTAGAAAAGAATATATTCAATATATATGACAAAAGATTAATATTTCTAATATAAAAAGAACCCATTTAAACCAACAGGCTAAAGAATAATAACCCAATAGAAAATTGGCAAAAGAGATGTACAGGTAACACAGAAGAGGAATATAAGTGACCAATAAACATTTTAAAATGTGTTTCACTAACAAATCTAGAAATGAATATTAAACAAGATATTAATATTTATTAAAGTTTGAAATGTGCATACCCTTTTTGTCCCACTTCTGGTAATCTATAGTATGGAAATAAACACTGGTATGTAAAGATATATGCAGAAGAATGTTTACCATAAATTGTTGGCATTGTCAGAAAAAAAGGGATACAACCTGAATTCCATCTGAGGGGGAATGAATGGTTGACTGAATTATAGTACAATGATACTGTGAAGCTATTACGGGAGCTATTAAAAGCATTAAGCTAATATTATGGAGCTATTAAAAGCATTAAGTCACATATATACACATAGCTGGGAAAACAGACTGGGTGTAATAAGTAGGAAAAAACCTTTCTTAACTAAAAGGAGGCAAAAACTCCGATGTATGTATATAATATTTATATGAGCATAAACAAAGGTATGCAAGGGTCCACATTAGACCTTTAACAAGATTACCCCACAGGGACAGGATTGCAAAAGAATATTACGTTTTATTTAGATACCTCTGTGTTATTACCATAAGCTTGATAAACAAATTTTTAGTAGAGACGGGTCTCTTGCTCAAGCTGGTCTCAAACTCCTGACCTCAAGTGATCCTCCTGCCTTGGCCTCCCAGAGTGCTAGGATTACAGGCTTGAGCTACCACTCCTGGCCTTAAGCTAAGTTTTAAAAAAGAATAAGAAAAAAATGTATTTTACATATTTTATGATCACCAGAAAAATACTTTTTAAATCTTTTTAATGGGGGGGGGGGGGTGCATGTGGTATGGGTGATTGTACTAGTCCTTGAGTTATTTTTAAATTTTCTAAAAGAAAATCATTTTTGTACTAGGAAAAGCTAAACAGGCTAAATAAAGCCATCGGATTTGACTAAAATTATATCCATTCAGTGTGAAACACTGGTGGTCTCATACTTATCAAAAGCTCTGTTGGCAGTTATGGGGAAATTAATTACTGAAACTCACTTTGGTAGACACTCTGTCAAAAGTTCTGCTGTAGACATACAGTTACCAGAATGTTTACTGAGAAACTTTCAGCCAACAGGAAATGCTGTCAGTTCCCTGCGTTTTGTAGCATAATCTATTTCTTTCTGTTTCTGTGTCCCCAACCTGCACTGAAGCTGTCTGTTACTGTGTTAGCCAAAGTCATCTCCGTAGGTTGAAACAGTACATTGGTATGTTCAGGTTAGCCTTCTACACTTTTAATGTTGTCCAGAAATTTAAATTTCAGAGACTCAAGAGCTAGAGCCTCAAGAAGAAATAACTTCCTATATAAGGCAGCCTTATGATGTATCTCCTGTTTCAGATCAATCTCTCCACAACATAAAACAAGATATCTTAAAACTATTTCTACTTAAACTTCCCTGTGAGTTACCCAGCCAGGAATGGTGAAGTAACCTATTTTTTTTTTTTACCTTTGTCTTCAGGAGCCAATGAAGTGCTTCTGGTGGTTGGGGGCTTCGGAAGCCAGCAGTCTCCCATCGACGTGGTGGAAAAATATGACCCCAAGACACAGGAGTGGAGCTTTTTGCCAGTAAATAATGGTGGAACCATTCGTTGGGAAGGAGCTTAAATGTCCTTGGTCCCGTACTCTAGATCATAACTAATCCACCCTTAAGAGTAGAAAAGCCTAGTAACAGCATAATGTTTCTTACAACAGTGTTGTGTATACAGTAGGTACTCAGTAAACAGTTTTTGACTGTCTAGATTAGACTTTAGAAATGTCAATAGCCCTGTGTCAAATTCAGCTGCCCCCTACTATGTAGGTGCCTTTCTCTTTTTTTTTTTTTTGAGACAGGGTCTCACTCTGTTACCCAGGCTAGAGTGCAGTGGCATCATTATAGCTCACTGCAACCTTAAACTCCTGAGCTCAAGTGATTGTCCTGCCTCAGCCTCCCAAATGGGTGGGTCTATAGGTACATGCCATCATGCTTGGCTATTTTTTTTTTTTTTGTAGAGCCTGGGTCTTGCTATGTTGCTCAGGCGGGTCTCAAACTCCTGGCCTCAAGCAATCCTCCCACCTCAGCCTCCCAAAGTGCTGGGATTACAAGTGTGAGCCACCGCGCCCTGCCTATTTAGGTGCCTTTCTAAGCTGTCTGTATAACTCCCAGAATCCTTCATTGGTCACACTATGTTTGACTGAACTCGTCAAATTGTCGAATTGTGTTAAATTGAACTAGTGTCAGTTGAACTCAGAAGTTTATATCCTTCTCCCCTCCGTATGTCTCTATTTCAGTGCTAAATGACTAATAATAATTTCTGAGAAAACCTGGAAATCCACTCCTGCTCTTTAGGGTCTTTGAATCCTGGCTCTTTTATTAGCAATGCAGGAATACTTTTCTACTTTATGGAATAATATCAGTCACTTAGCCTAGTGCCTTAGGGAAAGGAAAGGAGTCAGATGCCGGATAGCAGAAAGCCGTTAAATCATTTGGAAGCCTTGGGAAGAGACCAATGTGCGGAAGGCTTGTGTCTTTAAGAGCACCACCACGCGTTTCCTTCAGGAGGCAGCCAGCTGGGGGCCACTTGAGGATGAACCACTCAAGGAGGGTTCATGGTGACAGGTGAAGAAGAGTACAGGTGTGCAGATAAAAACAGCAAGGAGAGCAAAAGGTAAGTCCCAAAACTTGTCTAACTGAAATTCTGTGTACCTCTTCTTTCCAAATCCATAGAGCATCACTCGTAAGAGACGTTATGTAGCCTCAGTGTCCCTGCATGACCGGATCTATGTAATTGGTGGCTATGATGGCCGTTCCCGCCTCAGTTCGGTGGAATGTCTGGATTACACAGCAGACGAGGATGGGGTCTGGTATTCTGTGGCCCCTATGAATGTCCGACGAGGCCTTGCTGGAGCCACCACCCTGGGAGGTAGGCTTGGTGTGCAGGGGAATGTTTCCCTCTTTACTGTGGCTTGATCAGGGTTCTTATCTCTCCTCTTGTCTGGCAGGAGTATGAAATTTGAGGATAAATTTGTAGGGTCACATATACCTTTTTGCTTTCGGAAATGTCAGTGTTACAGAAGCTGATCGGTATTCGTGTTTCAATACTGACTACAAAGTTGGCAAAAGAATTCTTAGAAATCTAAGTTTGTGATTTGTCCATTCTGAGCAGATATGATCTATGTCTCTGGAGGCTTTGATGGAAGCAGGCGTCATACCAGTATGGAGCGATACGACCCAAACATTGACCAGTGGAGCATGCTGGGAGATATGCAGACGGCCCGGGAAGGCGCCGGACTGGTAGTGGCCAGTGGAGTGATCTACTGTCTAGGTACTGAGTCTGGGTTGCTGGAATGGGAGAGAACTCAATAGACTGGGTGGGAATCCTTTTTTATCAAAAATAATTAAGTTCATAGACTTTCTTCAACAAAAACCATGGTTCCTTTCAATATATTTTCCATTAACTGGGATTATCTTCTTCTTGTAAGCAGAAAGGAGGGTACTGTCAGATTTCTGTTTGGGTTATTAAGGAACTCTTATGGGAGAATTGAAACTAAAAAAAACTAGGGCACTCAAAGAAAGGCCAACTGGGAATGGGCATGAGGATTTACCACTCTTTCTGGAATGGTCTCTGCTTTGTCTTTCAGGAGGATATGATGGCTTGAATATCTTAAATTCAGTTGAGAAATACGATCCCCATACAGGACACTGGACCAATGTTACACCCATGGCCACCAAGCGTTCTGGTAAGACCACATCTGAGTGAGGGGACAGTAGACACATCTGAGTGAGGGGGCAGTAGACAGTGCTGTCAAATCTTTACATGTGTAACGGTGGTGCAGTCACAGGACAAGGTATCAATAAATCAGACTTAGAGTTCCTGGTTCACTGCAGGCGTATGAGTCAGATCCCGTTCTCCTGTTTGCCTCTCTTTTCTCTAAATATTAGGATAAAGACAGCTTAAACTTTCAACTAAATTATAAATTTGAGATCAAAAGCCTTCATGTCTTTGTGCTCTCCCTGCATTTTAGAATATGTAGAACAGTTTTGTCTATGTAGTACATGTACAAATGTTTGTTAAATAAAATCTCGAGTGCATAGTAACAGAAGAGGAGCTATTTAGCTTCACTGAGAGCTTTTTGAGGTGGAGTAGGCTGGGATGTAGGAAAGGAGAAAACACTGTGCTATTCTAGTTTCTTTTCTCTAGGTAAAAATTGCTCCAGAACCATAGTCACAACTCCTTTTCCTCCTTCCACGTTTACTGCCTTTGATTTTTTACTTTCTTCTTTTCTCCTAATGAATAGGGTTGGGCTTTCTGAGTTAATGAAAGTAAAGAAGTTTCCTACAAGTTATATGGGGCAGGAAAAAAAAAAAAGAAAGTAAATAAGAGAACCATTTCTAGTTTTCTTGTATCATTTCAAGTCCTAGCCAAAGGATTTACAGATAGAATAACCTGCGCTGGACTAGATTATTTTAGGCCCATCTGGGCCCAGTCATATTCCTCATCTACCCTAGAATTCAGCTAGCCATTAGCAACCCATGTTTTGTTTCAAGGATTCTGATCCTAGGTTTAGTACCATTCATTTGCTAATAGCTTCTTTTTCCCCAGGTGCAGGAGTAGCGCTGCTGAATGACCATATTTATGTGGTGGGGGGATTTGATGGTACAGCCCACCTTTCTTCTGTTGAAGCATACAACATTCGCACCGATTCCTGGACAACTGTCACGAGTATGACCACTCCACGATGCTACGTAGGGGCCACAGTGCTTCGGGGAAGACTCTATGCAATTGCAGGGTGAGCATTTAGAAACCTGGCCAGACTCATCATGTATCCAGGGCAAGAGTTTATGTGATCCTGTTCTCATTTTTGGATGAAGACAGGGTTTGGGTAGGGGGACATGTCTCCAATGGCATCTTTAATGAAGAACTTGTATGGAAAGGAATAGGAAGCTCATTTCTTTGTTTTGCTTCTTTCTCACTCAGATATGATGGTAATTCCCTGCTGAGTAGTATTGAGTGCTATGACCCCATCATCGACAGCTGGGAAGTAGTGACATCCATGGGAACCCAGCGCTGTGATGCTGGTGTGTGTGTTCTCCGAGAGAAGTGACCATTGTCAGAACACCATCCAGAGCTTGTGACCAGTCCAAAGGACAGTTTGCGGGAGAATCAAGGATCCTTTCCAGAAATGTTTGTTTCTCACTCTGTGCGCAGAGTGATTACAGGCACCAGTGCAGTGATGATTGTACTTATTTGACACACACTCCCCTTTGTGCTGGTTGTTGTCCCCGAGAAGGGTAGGTAACAGATATCTAAGGGAGGAGAATGCGCACTGAATGGATGTCAGAAACCAGACACCTCTCCCTGTGGTTTAGAGAGCACTTTCTTGTCGTTTCTAATTACCATGTGCTTGGGAAACTATACATAAGTTATGCCTCATATATTGCAGACAACTAAGGTGAGTATGGCCTACTAGATGTGGGCAATATCCAGGCTAGATAATTAGAAAGATATGAACTTGAATAAGTTTGGTAAAATCCAAGTGTGTGGTTTGTTTTTTTTTTCCCTAGGAACAAATATTCTAATCTACAGTTAGGTAGGGGCAACACAGTTGCATTCTGGAGGAAAACAAAAGGGAGAGCCCTATCAAAATTTTGGGGACCAAGGAGAGAGATTCCTGTGACTCTCCCTCGGGGGGAACAGGGTTGGTATATCAGAACTGAGGTTGGAGTAAGTGAAGCAAACTGAATTTAATGGAATGTGAGTGAACCTCGAACACCACTGAAGTATAACCTGGAAGACTGAAAAAGGTATATTATTTGAAGGACTTTTTATTTCCCCAAGGTCTTTGTAGAGTGTTGAGCATCTTGGCACTGGAGACTGAGAAAATAACAGTACACAATTGTTGGGATAAGAGGAGATGGCATAAATGTGGGCGTTCAGTATACCTGGGGATGAATTAGCAGTACCTGTGATTTTACAATCGTCTTATTCCCTGCCAGGGCTCATCTAGCCATGGCGGTGTTTGCTTTGAATGGGTGAAGGACTTTCTGTGTTGAATCAAATACTACTACACTATTACTGTTACACTTCCACATTATTTATTTGGGGATGGGTTGGGGTGTCAGCAGCCTAGTAGTTCAGCTACCTGATTACTGTCCCATTCCTTTAAGGGCACACTTCTGCTAAGGAGTGGTTTTTACTGCTGTGTTTGGTACATTTAGTCTTTTTCCTGCTATAAGTTTCCCTTACCTGTCCTTAGAGTGGATTTTATTCATCTCAGAACAGAATAATCAACGACAACCAAGATTCTTTTGTTTGTTCCAGTACCTCTGCTATCAGCATTTCTGAGCTACCAGTCAAGGCTTGTCTGTGTCATGGAGTGAAATTCTTGTTTTATGGGTATTGGGAGTGTGGGGATATGATAATCTAAACAAGGATGCACTTTCCCTTTGTTCCAAATTCTTTGTTCTGAAATTCTTTGTTCTGAAATTCCATTTTTTCCTCTTTGCCTGAATTGTACTGACCTACAGAATTAATTTCCTTTGTATTTTTTTAAGAAAATATTAAAAGTCAACTGTCTCAAATGCCTTTAAGAGCGTTTGTGGCTAACCAGCACTGCCTTCAGCAGACATTTTAAGGGACAAGATACAGGGATCAACTTTAGATCCCATCTCTTCAACATGTTTACCTTGTGTGTTTACCAACTAGTTGTGCTGTTTCTCTGCTAGACATAGGTAAGAGGTAGGCACTTTACTGTTTTGTGAAAGGGCTATATATGCAAAGTAACCCCCAAATGCAGAAGGAGCCAAATAACCAAAGAATGAGGCAGACAAATCCACTTTGTCGGTAAAGAGTGATTTATTGGGGAACTTACGGGCAGTAGCATGGTCTTAGGCATACACAAGACAGGTAGATCTCTGTGCTGTTGCTTCCCAGACCCAAGGCTTATATAAGAAAAGGGTGTGTGTGATCTGTGGGAATGTGCAGGACACAGTTGACCTTCCAGGAAAAGACTATGCTGTGTACATCATTGCCTGCAATTTGTGTGATAGCATCAAGGTGGTTTTGACCTAGGACAGGATTTACAGTAAGTCTGTGCTCTTACACAAGGAACAGTAGATAAAGTGGAAATCTTAGAGGCATTCTCTGAACTGGAGTTAATCAAAGTTAACATGGTGCATTAGCATGCAAAATGGAGTTACTTTGGCCTCCATATTTATCACTATGGAGATTCTCATCAATAAAATGTTTACCTGAATTTGTCATATTGATAGGTCCCTCTCACACTTGGAGTTACTTAAAAACCAAAGGGAAGAATCAAGAGACTATCTTGAGCTCATTTAGCACCCCCTTGAATTTTAGAATTTCAGTCACCCCCAGTCCCTTTTCCATTTGCTTCAATTTGTGGCACATGATATAAACAGCTATGCAAAAGGCCTGCAAAATTGTAAAAATCCTGATGCTCCCAGAGCAAAAGGAAGCGGGAACCGCAAGAGGAAGTTATTTTCACTAAAGGTGCCTGCCAACCTTTCTTTAGTAGATGTCTGCTAATTAAACCATAGCCTATGAAACTTGCTCATTCTATCTCAGGAAGAGATTCAGGGGAAGTTCAGGGAGAGGTAGAGAAGTGGGGGTAAAGGGCTGATGGCTCCTAGGCTGTCTTCAGTGCTGACTTTCGAGTTTCAGACCAAATTCACAAATAATTTCTATACTGCAGCCACAACTGAATATTCTGCAGAAAAGTTAACATGTTACATTCATAGCTCTTTTTTCGCTCTTTTCCCAATCTTACACACTTTCATCTGTTCACATACATACACAGAGATTAGGAAGCACCAAATTAGGTGGTTCCTTCTGTGTTTCTAGGAAAGCTATCATTTACCTTGTGTCACCCCCATCACAATACTAATACATCCAATTTCTAAGTTCTATACAATTTTATCTTTAATTGTTCCAAGTCCATTCCCCTATCTTTATTCTTTCTGCTACCAGATAATTCAAGCTTTTATCTCTTGGCTGTACTCATGAGGTAATAGCCTCCAGATATCCTTACCTCTACTCTTCCCTCTCTTCCAATCCAGCCTCTCCAGTTTGTTCAATCAGTTATCTTTCTAAAGCATAGATAGGATCATTACAGTACTACTTCACAGCAGATAGTCAGTAAATATTGAGCAGTTAGGCCGCTGTTAAAAATGTCAAATTCCTTAGCATGACATTAGATCTATGGTGATCTACTTTTCAAAAATTAGTTTATTTTTGCAATTATTTTATTTTTATTTTATGATCTACTTTTCTTGTTATGTTACCCAGGCTGGTCTTGAACTGATGACCTCAAGGGATCCTGCCTGCGTCAGGCTCCAGAGTAGCTGAGACTACAGGCATGTGCTACTGTGCCCAGCTGTGATTTACTTTTCTGATCTTACCTACCTACCTCTGATACTGCATCTTTCCCCTGTCATAATCTGGTTCAGCCACAAATTTAGTCTACTAACCATTCCTAAACTTTGTTCTCACCTTTGTTCGTATATAAATACTATATAGTTAAGTACTAACTACAATAACTAAGAGCAGTGGCTTTAAGCTGCACCTGGATTTATGGGCCCTGGAAAGTTACCTTTTTTATCTTGACTGCCCTCCTGTCGTTTTGTGATGATTTAGTAAGGTTTTGTTTTTGTTCTCAGGAGACAGAGTCTTGCTCTGTCGCCCAGGCTGAGTGCAGTGGCACGATCATAGCTCACTGCAACCTCAAACTCCTGGCCTCAGGCACTCCTGCTTCATCTCCCCAAAATGCTGGGATTACAGGCGTGCGCCACCGCGCCCAGCCTATGTAATAAATTGCTAAAAGTGCTTCAAAACAATGTTTTGCCGCATCATAAATGATCACCATGATCAGGACAGAGACCAGCAATTAAAGCTTCCAGGCATCTTTTTCCAGTACCAAAAAGGTACATGCCGTTCTAAGTAGTTTCCTTATAGAAGAAGCTAAGGTAGCCATGACTTGCTGATGGGGAGTCCGACCCAGGGTCCCTTCACATTGCCCCCAGTAATGTCCCCTTTCATTTAGGAAACTAAATTCACATCTCAGAAAGCTAAACAGTAGCGTCAACCTTAATGACGTATTTGTTTAGGTCTTAATATTAGTGACCAGCTAGGTGAGGAGATTTGTCACTGGCGCCAGGAAGTGACCTTGTCACAAAGCCAGCCGACACCTACTCGCTCAGGTTAGGCGATGAGCGAAGGCGCCTGCGCGGTAGAGTCCCGAGCGGGGGCAGCGGACGCCCGCGCGGAGAGGGCGTGGTCGTCCTCCTGCCGCGCCCGCGCAGTGGAGACAGAGCGAGCAGAGGCAGCGCCTGCGCGGTCGTGGCCGAGGAGGCTGTGGCGGTAGCGGCGATGGAACAAGCGGAGCCGCTGAGCGAGTTAGTATCAGCCGAGGGCCGGAACCGGAAGGCGGTGCTGTGCCAACGTTGCGGCTCCCGGGTGCTGCAGCCAGGGACTGCTCTCTTCTCCCGCCGACAGGTAGGGGGGCAGGCGAGGGGCCCTTTACACCCGCGCGCTCTCCCGGAGGGGCTGCCTTGGCAGGAGCCCGGGTCCGGGCTCGTCCATCTCCGGAGACCGCGCCCCTCCCTGCGTGGCCGTCAGGCCCCGCCCCCGGGGCGCGCTCGGCGAAGCTCCGCCCCCGAGGCCGGCCGCGGCGAGCGGGCGGGGGCCGGACCCCGGGAGCCCTTCGGCGCGTCCCCGCCGGCGCGGCCCCCCGCCCCAGGCCGGGCCGCGGGAAGCTCCTCGGCGCGTCCCCTGGCCGTCGCCCGGGCCGCCGCGCTGGGGGCCGCAGCTCCGCGCGCGCGTGTGGCGGGGAGGCGCCCCCGGCCCGCTGCTCCCCGCGGCTGTGCGGGCCGGCGAGAGCGGCAGGTGTGCGTTTCAGCCGCCGCCCAGGTGATGCCCGGGGGCGCGTGAGTGTCATTTGATTACTGTCCCACACCAAGCCCCCAGCCACCACCCTTAGTTCGCCGTCTCATTTTTGGCAGGCGCCTGTCTGTCTGCTCCACAAAGGAGCCCAGAAACAACTTTGGTGTAGAGGACGTGACGAAATAATAGCGCCCGTAACCTACACGCTTTACCAAGGCACTGGAAGCGAGTTTTCCAGACGAGTCACATTGCAAGTGGGATAGATATCGGAAGTCCTGGAAATAAATTTCGAAGGAAAACTTAATTTTTTTTTCTTCAAGTTAGGAATTTTAATACTCTTCCTACCACCATCACCTCAAGTGAGAAAAATTTTATTTTGGTAAACTTTTATTGTAAGTGTAACATACCCGACAGGAAAGTGCTAAGTAGAATGTCATTTCAACCATGTGCTTATCCTATCACTCAAAATTATTTCTAAAAATATACAGATCATTTTATTTCGTGTGGTTGAACAGATGGTGAAGTGTAATGTCCCATATAGGAGCAAGAAGCACTTATTTCTCCCAAACAGAGCGCTTTTCCTAAAAGAGGGGGGAAAAAGAAAAAGTATCTTTCTTGTTTTGTGAGGCTTCTTGAGATTCGTGGAGCTCCACCTGTTCTCTTGAAAAGACTTCCAAGGATTGGGAGTGGAGTTCTCAATTTGTTTTACCAAGTTAGTGGCATTATGAAGTAGTGGATAGAACATGGATCTTGGAACTAAACATACATGTAACTGAATCCTGACCTAATCATTCATTAACATTGGAAGAGTGATTTAACCTCCATGAGCTTCAGGTTGCTCATTCTGTAAAATGAAGACGGTGACAGGGAAGAATTTGTGTGACAGTGTGTAGCACTGTGCTTAGTGCAAATTAACCTAATATAGGTATGGTGACCTTGTGTAGGTTATTCCCGTACTCCTTTCCCATGGCAAGGTTTTGTCCACTTTTATGAACTGGCAGAAATTAGGAGACTGTACAGGAGTTTATTTTTAAATTTTCTTTTTGATGTTTTGATACATAGAACACATAGTGATCGGATGAGGATAATTAGGATATCCATCATCTTCAACTATTTTTAAATTCTTAATTCTTGTTTGATATTTTTAAGGTTTTGGTTTTTTTTTTTTTGAGACAAAGTTTCACTCTGTTGCCCAGGCTAGAGTGCTGTGGTGTCAGCCTAGTTCACAGCAACCTCAAACTCCTGGGCTCAAGCAATCCTCCTGCCTCAGCCTCCCGAGTAGCTGGGACTATAGGCATGCGCCACCATGCCCAGCTAAGTTTTTCTATATATTTTTAGTTGTCCAGCTAATTTCTTTCTATTTTTTTAGTAGAGACGGGGGTCTCGCTCTTGCTCAGGCTGGTCTCGAACTCCTGAGCTCAAATGATCCGCCCACCTCGGCCTCCCAGAGTGCTAAGATTACAAGCGTGAGCCACCACACCCGGCCTATCTGTTAATTCTTTTAATGAATATTTGAGTTCCTGCTATATACCAGTTTCTATTCAAAGCACTAGACATATAGTAATGAACGAGAAGGCTAAGCTCTCTGCTTTCCAGGAACTGATATTCTAGTGGAGGGAGACACGTGAGAAGTAAGTAGGCCGATAAGTGAATAAGATAATTTCAGAAAAGAAATGGTAAGTAAACAAGTGGGAGTGGCATGAAGAAACTCCTAGAGGTGATGAATGTGTTTGTTACCAAAAGTTCGGCACTTGTCCCTGAGGCTGCACGAAGAGGGAAGATGAAACAGAAGTTTATCAGTTTGCTGGCAAATGAGGAGGATGGTAGACTCTCATCTTAAAGAGCCATCATCCCCTCCATAAACAGAAATACAAGGTTTTGAAAGGAGGTTTTCAGCTTTCTGCTATTGCTGTTTAACTATAGCATCTCCGGTGAAGATGATCTCCTGACCTCCGTCGGGATAATTCTGTCGAGCCATCTCCTGTGGTTTAAGTTACGAGAGAACAGTTTAAGACACTCTGTTACTGGTCTCAGGCAGGAATGCAGGTTTTAATTCCTCAAAAAGGGTGAGGTGTTTTAAAGAGACAACTCATAAAACATTTTGCCCTTTTTCATACCCTTCTGTTACATGTTCATTATCTTGTTACATGTACCAAAGTGTATCAAACTATACACTTTAAATATGTGCAGTTCATATGTCAATTATACCTCAGTAAAGCTCTTTTTTAAAAATACGGTGGGCAAGTAAGGAAAGCTAATTCAGATTGTTTGGTTAGAGAAGACCTAAGAAGGTTACATTTGAGCTGAATGCCAAGGAGGAGCTGGCCGGGCCGAGATCTCAGGGCAGAGCAGACTTACGCTGTTTGCGGAAGGGAAGAGCCCGGTGTGTTTAAAGCATGAGGAGCCAGAAAGGAGACTAGGACCATGCAGGGCCCTGTAGACCATGGTAAGGACGGTACCCAGCTGATGCTCCTCTTTCTTGTCTCTTAAGAATCCTAGTCTACAACTTAATGAGAGGGCTGCTCTGTTTTGTAGTTGTCGTCGTTCCGGCTAGTGAGTGGTGTAAAGTGTGGGTACGATGCAGGTGAAGACATGACCAGGCCAGTTCAACGTTGATGTTCTCTGTGTTCTCTCCACTGCAGCTCTTCCTTCCCTCCATGAGAAAGAAGCCAGCACTGGCTGATGGCAGCAATCCTGATGGCGATCTCCTCCAGGAACACTGGCTGGTTAATGACATGTTCATCTTTGAGAATGTGGGCTTCACCAAGGACGTGGGCAACATCAAGTTTCTGGTCTGTGCGGACTGTGAAATTGGACCGATTGGCTGGCATTGCCTAGATGACAAGAACAGTTTCTATGTGGCCTTGGAACGGGTTTCCCATGAGTAACTGAGGGGAAGGGGATTCAGCTCCACCCCCAAATATAAAGCTACCCCCCACAAGGACTGGCATTTAACCTGGTATAACTGTTCTGCTGCCTTCGTCTCTGTGCTAATACAAATGATGAATACCGACATGTCCACTTTTCATGCAGAGGGTTATCCTGCTTCCCTAAAGCTTCAAGTCCATGCCTCGTGTTTGGTTCATTTTGCATCCCATTTCCTAATCTCCTTTTCCCCCTGGTTTTGGGCCACTATAGTGCCTCCACAAGCCTAGTCTCAGCCTTAGCCTTGTGCCTAGGCTCTATTTTACCCAGGGCCTCCCTTTTTCCTTGCTCTAGAAGAACAGTATTCAGCCTTTTAGCCATGACAAAGGATGTTCATATGCTGATAGTTAAGACTCTACCTTTTTTTCTCTCATTCAAGAAAGCATACAGATGTGTGAGAGTGACTTTGTTGTATAACCTTGTTATCTACAGTCATCTTTTTTCTAAAAGGAAAGCGCTTACAAACTTGGATATTTAAACCACTAATCAGAAACACATTACTTTGGACACATCTCTAACACCATGTTTGAGAGCCTCTGCTGTAGGTTGATGATGACATTCTATTGTGAAGATGAATGTGGTCCCTCTTCCCTTCAAATCTTGATGTGCTTTCTTTTTGTGTTAGCTTCTCATTGCTACAGCCTATAAGTTGAGAACCAGATTTTCAATCCCATCTGGCAGCCACTCAAGGAAAACTGAGCCCTAGCTGTTTACCCAGGCTCTTTTGGAATCAGAGTGGAGGGTGAAGGATATATGTCGGATCAAAGCCTTTGCCAGATTATATGGGAGTTTACAGGCTTATCTCATCTGGACAGATAACATTCTTCCTTTGTTCTTAGGAAGACTTCTTTGATAGGTACTGTCTTCATTTACTGAACCTACTAGGCATGGTCCTCATGGAGTTTTGGTTTAGTTGGAACCTATAGCAACTGTCGATCCAAATGCCTCTATTTCTGTAGCTGTGGGGTTGCTCTAACAGTTTGATATGACTAAACTTATCTAAGCCTTCAACATGATTTCCAATTATCCTGTCGTTTCTATCTGAAATGACTCGCTGTCTTAGAAGGAATCTGTTTAACCAGATTTCAAGTATCTTCCCGTTAGCCCTGCCGCTAAGATTCAGGAGGCCTAAAATCGAAATAAGGACTAAATAGAGCCCTTACCATATGAAGTCCTTTTCCTTGCATCTATTTTCCTTTACCCAAAAACTTTCTGAGGGCTCCCCAGTGAAGTGCAGGCCTTGGGCATAGTCTTCAGTCAACCTATTTCCGTAGAAAGGTGACTTTCTTCCCCAGTCAACGTGAGCAAGCTCCCATAGAAAAGGAGGGAACTGTGTTTTCCAGACAAACGGTCAGTTGTATGTGATTATGGTATTTGCAGAAAAAAACAACTGAGAATTATCCACTCAGGTTAGAAGGAACAAAACCAAGTAGATGCCTCTAGGGGCACATGGCCCCTCACATCACAAGCCAAAACCTAAGCAAAGCATTTTTTAAAATTAGGCTTTAACTTTTCTTTCTTTTTTTAATCACAGAAATAGTACATGTTCAGATTCAAAAATGGGTATAAATTTTTTTTCATCACTCATACTTTCACCATCCAGAGATTTCCAATGGTAATGTGGTATATATCCTTCTCGGTGTTTTTCTATGTGTATATATAAACATGTATGGTTTTTTAAAACAAATGTGAGATCCTACTGTACTCTTATACAACTTGCTTTTTTATTTAACAAAATAGGGTGAAATCTTATGTCAGTAGATAACCATCTATGTACACCACTGTCATTAGTATTCCATTGTATCACTGTACTATAATTTATTTAAACAATGCACTATTAGGTTGTCTCTGGTTTCTTATGAACAGTGATATACCGTGCAACCTTATAGTTAAATCTGTATCCGCGTTTTTAATTACTTCCTTGGCATACATCATTAGACGTGGAATTACAGGGTATGCACGTTTTCAGAGCTTTGCTGCACTGACACATATTCCTCAAAAAGCTGTGCTAATTTACCCTCCTCCAGCAGTGCAAAAGAGCATTTGTTTCTCTGAACCCTTACTAACACTGGGTATTTATTAAAAAATTTTTTTGCTGTTACTATGAATGAATACCTGAAAAACCAGAACAAAAAAAAATTTGCCACTTTAATAGAAAATACAGTATCTCATTGTTTTAATTTGCATTTTTTTTATTTCTAATGAAATTTTTATATACTTATTGGTCATTTTTTGTATTTTTTTTTTTGAGAATTGCCAAACATTGTTGCCCAAGTAGCCAAAAAATATCAAGTTGCTATTCTGCCTTTCCAGTTTGATGTGAAAAAAATAAAGACATTTAAACAGTGGAAATTAGATTGCTCCATGTCCTTGTGAAGAACATATAATTTGAAAAAGCAGAGGAGAGCTGAAACCCGAACCTTAGGGTTTAGCTTGAGGTCTGTCAGCTAATTGACTAGTCTGCTGTAAAATGCAAATGTCATTTGTTCATTCCCCTCACACATAATAGGCTGTCAGTTAGTACTTGTGAATCAGCTAACTGCTGTTTACAGTAGGTAACCAGTGCTTGCTGCTAGGAGTATAGAAACCTGCGGTTTTTATTAGGGAGGGTAATTGATTTTGCCAAGGCCTAATTTTTTCTACAAAATTGTCTTTTAAAAACAAAAACAAAACAGAAACAAAGATAGATGATGGTGTACTGACATTTTACATGTTACCATGTCCTGTATGATGCTACTCAAGTAACGCTACCATATAACTAATGAGTTCTGTTCCTGGTGACGGTGGATAGATCACTTGGACTGGCCATCTCACGGCGGGCAACTAAAAAGGCTGGACGAAATATTTTAAAGATCTGTGTGAAGGCATCAGAGAACTATAATAACATGTTAGGGGCCACTGTCCTGGGTTTTGGTTTTGTGTTTGGTTTTGTTTTTGAGACAAGGGTCTCACTGTTTTGCCCAGGAAATCCTCCTGCCTCGGTGGAAGGTTTTAACAGCAGAATAGGCACAGCTGAAGAGAGAACTAGAAAACTAGGAGCTAGGCATAACTCTAACAGTAGATATATAAGTCCACAACACAAAACCTTAAATGACATTACTGAGAGAAATTAAAAGAAAACATATTCACAGGGCCAGAAAAATACAGCTTGCAGGAAAAATCCATTCATCTAGCACCTGATCTTTTAAGGCTTAGGAGCCTTCAAGCTAAAAATAGCTTTTACATTTTTAAATGGTTATATAAGTATCTATACACTATCTTCAATTTTGCCTCTTAGCAAAAATAATAAGCCTAAAATACTTACCTAATCCTTTAAGAAAAAAATTTGTCAGCTCCTAACTAATACTGTAAAGTTGTCGACTTTCCCCAAACTGATACATAAATTCAGTAAATCCCAAACACACACAACGGGTGTGTGTGTGTGTGTGTGTGTGTGTGTGTGTGTGTATGTGTGTGAAATTCAACAAACTGATTCTAAAAATTATATGAAAATGCAGAGGACCAGCAATTGCCAAAATAGTCATAGAGAAAAACAAGTGGGAAAATTTTTCTATTGTATAGACAGTGTAGCCTGTCAAAAGGATAGACAAGTAGACTAATGGAACAAAATAACTCAGAAACAGACCCATGCATAGGGACACTTGATTTATGATAAACACAGGGGTAATGATTTGGAGGGGGCATGAGGGCTTCTGCAATGCTGGTAATGTTCTGTGTTTTATTTTAATTTTGATAGTGGCTATGTAACAAATTATTGAGCTGTATATTTTTTGTGTACTTTTCTGATTATATGTTATATTTTCACAATAAGTTTTTTAAAAGAATGTAATAGTTCTATACAAAGCCCATTTTCCTAAACATCTGTTCTTCCCTTCAAAATCAGATAGCATTTCATTTCCATTATCTCCTAAACCTATATACACTTAAAAATTAAACCCATGACTCTACTTCCTCACTTCTAAGGATGCTAAATTCCATAAGCATGGGGACCAAGAATAAATATCCTGTTTACCCTTGGTGCTTAGCCCAATGTCTACCACATTTTAATAGTTCAATAAATAATTGTGAAGGGAATTTAAAATAAACTCTGCTGAATGCTGTATTATTTTAATGGGACTAATTTAAAGTAGTTCATGCAGATTTCTGAAAATGGAATTAGAAGTTAAAGTGAATTATATTTCTGGCACAGGAATAGTGGGTTAAAAATTAGAGTAGGTACTGCACTTTTTTCCAGTGCTTTTTGACAAAGACAATGAAAACAGTTGTACAGGTCGGTGGGAGAGTATCTCCATGTGGCTGTGACCATGGCTTAGTCTTCAGAGGGTAAGGGAATAAAGATATTAACTTTACTAGTGTTAACCTTTCAATTGTGACCAAAGTTTTCTTGTGTTTGGAAAATTAAATTCCTGGAATGTGTGTCTAAGTATCATAATTTAGAGTTAAGTGGCAGAAATGCCCAGCAAATTCACTTGAAGTCAGTTGAACCTTAGAATGCATTTTGCCTCAAATAGAAACAATGTTATATATGTTGAGTAGTTTGTGACTTATGACACAAACCTTTATGTGTACACAAAGTGTAATGCTATAACAAATAATTCTAATGTTGAATACCAGGAACAAGTCCTCTGCTACAATAAGAACTGGGTCCCTCCAAAACCCAAACCTGGTGACCCTGGGCAGTCTGTTTCAGGCTGGGGGCCAAGATGAACTGTGTGACCTGGGTAATGGAGGGGGAACTATTGAGGAGGTAGAATGTGGACTGGAAACACGGCCCCAAGGAGGTAAGAGGAGAGTGAGCAACTTCCATGGGTTTATCCATTATCCCTTCTGCCCTTTGTCCTGAATGGACTCTGATATGAGATGTAAAATAGGGATTGTCTGGAAACTTGGGGTTCTATCCTAAGGATCAGTTGCCCCCATCAACAGAGAGAGAAGTTTCAACCTAAGACAACTGGAAGAGAAGGTGAGCTCATGTAGGCACTCAGCTTGGACAACTATATGTCAAGGTGAATATTTGTAAGTAATTCAGTCATTTGAAAGCCAGCTACTGCCTATATAGTCTTGGCACTGGCTCAAGAGTGAATACTGAAGCATGGCCCTGGTATCTTAGTGTTTACCTTGATTCTTCACCACCTGGTGAACAGGGTATTATTTCCACAGAGCCTCTCCATCTTTTGTCCTTCCCTTGTCCAGACTGACTGTGGTTCTTACTTCAGTTCATAGCATCATTTCATGGCAATGTGGTGGAGGAGGATGGGGAGAGTATATATAGTGAAAGAATGCAGGTTTATTGGGCTCCTTCAGATTGCTTGAAAACTAGAGATGACCATGGGACTCTCTGAACTGGGGAATATTTTTTTAATATGAAATGCTCACAAATTTCCAGTCATCTTTGCACAGGGACCATGCTGATCTTCTCTCTACTGTTCCAATTTTAGCATGTGTGCTGCTGAAGCAAGCACAGAAATTTGGAATATTTTAAATTCCTGAAGAGATGTGTGAAAATGGTGTGTCTGCAATGGCAGAGGAGTTAAGTGGGGTGATACAGAGGAAGAAGGGGAGGAAAAGTTAGAAATACAAACCTAAGCTTGGAGGCAGTCTAGATAATAGAAATAAATTCAAATGCCTTATAAGAGGATTAGTTTTAATTGTTGTGATGTAAAGAAGTATATTGCTGGGGGGGGGTTGTGTAATTCCCATAAATAACACTGAGGACGTCACTGTTTCAAATGTATCTATAATCCCTGGGGTGGAGTTGACTCTATTCAGTAGAGGAATAGAAGGACATTTTAAACTGGCAGGCTCTACCAGCAGGTGAAATGAATGCTTAATGAGGTAGAACATGGAACAGATGATGGTGTTGAGGTCATGATTTTTTTCTTTTTGTTTTTCTTTCTTTCTTTTTTTTTTTTTTTTTTGAGACAGGGTCTTGTTCTGTTGCCTGGGCTAGAGTGCAATGGTGTCATCGTAGCTCACTACAACCTCAAACTCCTGAGCTCAAGTGATCCTCCTACCTCAGCCTCCTGGGTAGCTGGGACTATAGGAACATACCACCAGGCCTTATTAATTTTTTCTATTTTTTGTAGAGACAGGGTCTCACTGTATTGCTCAGGCTGGTTTAGAATTCCTGGCCTCAAGCAGTCCTCCCGCCTTGGCTTCCCAAAGTGCTGGGATTACAGGTGTGAGCCACCTCGCCCAGCTGAGTTCATGATTTTTGAGTTTGTGAGTAGGTAGCTTCATTTGAATCACTGACATGCCCACCTTCAGTAGGATGCCACATTTGAGTTGTTTTGCTGGGGCAGTGACAGGCAATAAATAACCATGTCTTAGCTGTGCATATATACACAGGTTTTCAAAGCACTCACTTGAATGTTCACCCTCATGCTCTCACCTTATCCCCTGACCAGAGGCATCCACTTCAGAGCTGACAGCCTCATTTAAAAAAAAAAAAAAACAGTTCCAAGGGTTGAGACCAAAAAACACTTTTTAGAGTCTGAAGTTAACCTCTGTACCCTAGACTTAAACCTCCCTGAGTAACCTGAACAAGCATTCATTTTCAAAACATTTCAGGACAGTTTTGAATGACATGGCTAGAGTCCTGTGAACTGGCCAGTGACCATGAGGTTTTCAGAGTTCTATCAGCAGAAGGTCATTACAGCTGCAGATTTTCCTCAGGCAATGCACGTCTCCCAGCCTGACTCTGCAAAAACTGGGTGCAGTCACCTTTCCACTGGAAGTGAGGATGAATAGGATATGGCGACGCTTAGCGTTCCTCTGGAACGCGCTGCACAAATACCAAGAGTATTCACTGTGGGGTGAGGTGTCCAATCATTTGATAAAACCAAACACCAACTAACCCCCCTAAAAGGAAAAAGGCTAATTTGTTATACTTAGGTATTTCTTTCTTTTTTTCTTTACTTTTCCTTTTACCACTGCCCTTAGGTTTTTTTTTTTTTTTTTTTCTTTTGAGACAGAGTCTCACTCTGTTGCTCAGCTAGAGTGCCGTGGCGTCAGCCCAGCTCACAGCAACCTCAAACTCCCGGGCTCAAGCGATCCTCCTGCCTCAGCCTCCAGAGTAGCTGGGACTACAGGCATGCGCCACCATGCCCGGCTAATTTTTACTATACGTATTTTTAGCTGTCCATATAATTTCTTTCTATTTTTAGTAGAAACGGGTCTCACTCTTGCTCAGGCTGGTCTCAAACTCCTGACCTCGAGCGATCCTCCCGCCTCGGCCTCCCAGAGTGCTAGGATTACAGGCGTGAGCCACCCCGCCCGGCCCCCTCAGGTATTTCTTAATAAAAGTAAAACTTCATCCCAGATAGCTAATGAACAGCTTGTGGAGAGGGAAAATATGTGTACACCCTTTAGCGGGGAACAACATGAAACCAGCCCTGGAAACAACAATGCACCAGTAACATCTGTGTACTGCCCAAGATACTGTTTTGATCACATCACTCCTGTGCTCAGCAGCCCTCGGTGGTGGCCCGCAGGCCGGGCGGCTGGGTGCACACTCGTCGGCCGACCCTTCGACGCTTCCGCCTTCACCCCGCAAGTCCCCTTGCATCTGCTGCGGCCAGCCGGTGCCTCCTGCTCTCTCGGGAATCTTGAGTTACCTGAACCAGAGCAGTCGCCTCAGTCCAGGGGGAGGTAGATTTCAACTGCTGGCACCTGTCGTGCCCCTTCCCACACCTGCCTGCCCACCCAGCCGCCCTCCCTAGGAACCCCCAGCACTTGGCTCTCATCACCGCAACTTTCCTTCCCCGGTGGTTGCCGAGCGGGTCTGCACCCGCACCAGGCTCCCAGGTTTATGCACTTTTCGAACTCGGTGGCGGGGATTTCGTCGGCTGCCGGCCAGTAGCGGAGCGCGGGGCGGCCCCGGCCGGGCCCAGGCCCAGTGACAGGCGCGCGGGGGCGGCCTCTGTCCAGCCGCTGCCCAATGAGGCCCCGCCGGGGGGCCTGGCCCGCGGCTCGGGGCGGGTATATATGGCCCCGCCGGCCGGCACGTGGTGTTGCTGGAGACTCGTAGCCCGTCTGCAGTCAACGATCCCCCGCGCACTTCGCCCAGAGGGGCAGCCATGGTGAGGGGGGCCCTGGGGGCGGAGCGGCGCCGGGAGGGTCTGCGGTCCGCGCCGGCTGCGCGGGAAGGAGGGGCGCCCGGGCGGTCCGGGTGTGCGTGGGCTGCGCGGGGGTTCGCGGTGCGCCCTGCGGGAAGCCCGGGGACGCCCGAGGAGTTCAAGCGCTGCTTTTCTACGCTCCTTCCCTGCGGGGGCGAAGCGAGCTGGGAAAGTTCCGAGCGCCCCGGCGGCGATGCGGCACGGACCGGCGGGGCCGGCGCGGCGGGAACGTGGCGGGGTCGCCTGTGCGCTGCGCAAGCCCGGGAGCGCGCTCCGGAGTCTGGAGGCGACCTGGGACCCGCCCCACAGTTGCCCCGCTGCGGTCCTGGACAAAGAGGTGCCCGCCCCCTAGCTGCAGTCCCCGCCCCCCTCGAGGTGACAGTCCCGCGCAGGAGGCAGAATTTGGGATGATTAGGAAACTCCAACAGGTTTCTCCAGTTCAGAGCCTTTGTCTTGGCGCTGGCCCTGGTCAGAGGTCCACGCCCTTTGGCCCCCATACTTGATCAGGGCGTTCCGTAAGCTCTTGGTGCCTGGAAAAGAATATCCTTTACTCCACTTCTCCGCTCTTTTGGTGCCCAGAGACTTGGGGATCCCTCAGTTAAAACTGAGAACTTGGGGTGTGTACACAGAGGTCCCTGTGTCCCCCAGGAATATTTTAATTCCCACCTCTGTTCTGAGTCCCTTAAAGGCTCCGAGGCTGTCTTGGAGGATGGTTCCTAAGACTGCTAAACCGTTGCATATTGTTCTAGAAGATGCCTTCTACGTCCAGGAGGTGGTCAGCCCTTTCACACTGATCCTCCGTGGGTTGGGGGTGAAGGACCAGAAGGTGGGAGGGAGGGTCCATCCGCCACAGAAGTTACCTGAGTGAGAGGCAAGGTGAAGTGGGTCTCTGGTCTCCACTGTGTCCCTTGAGTGGTACTTGGATTAACTTTTCTGTGCTGCCGTTGTCAGGGACAGGTGTTTAGGGTAGGTGCATGTCCCCTCAAAAGCGGGGGTCGCGGGTGAACTTTCAAGAGGCTGGCTCTACCTCCAGGGCTGCTTCCTCAGTTAACCCACAGGCCTGAACTTAGTCCCCTGTCCCTTCACAGTGTGGGGGAGACAGAACCGCTGCTGTGGGAGGCCTCTCCTACGCTCCAGCGCGGGAACCTAGAAGCTCCTAGAGGGCCTGTCTTGGGATGCAGGACTCTGATCTTACCTGAGCCACCCCACCGGGGCACTAGGTGGTGAGATTTGGCTGCCTGGTTTTGGCTTTCTCTAGTTGCTGCCGCAGAAGCTAGGCCTAACCGCCGCCTTCTAGAGCCCTGAGGAATAAAGGAAAATGAGGGTCTGGAGGTGGTTTGGCTTCAAGTATGGGAAGGAAATCCTGGAACGAGAACCCAGGCTTCTGGGTTTCAGACTAGGTAATGCCAGGTTTCAGCCTTCAGGGAGGAAAGATAAGGGGTGCTCCCAGGGAAGGCTTTTCAAGCCCCCACTTCCCTCCCCACACTGCTCATGGCACGGCTCTCTGCTGTTTCCACCACTGCCAGCGAGAGTGCGTCTCCATCCACGTGGGCCAGGCGGGGGCGCAGATGGGCAATGCCTGCTGGGAGCTCTACTGCCTGGAGCACGGCATCCAGCCCAATGGCACCATGCCCAGCGACAAGGCCCTGGCGAGTGGCGATGACTCCTTCAACACCTTCTTCAGTGAGACGGGGGCTGGCAGGCGCGTGCCCCGGGCTGTCTTTGTGGACCTGGAGCCTTCTGTCATAGGTGAGTGGGCGGGGGTGTCCCCTTCCCCTAGCCCATATTTTTTGCCAGCCCGAAGTCGGTGGGTTGCTCTGCTCAGGGAGGAAACACGGAATGCAGGCCATCCCCTGCCAGGAATAACACTCAAGTCTGAAGTCTGTGGCTTTTGTCTAGACTCTGTCTTCAGGAGGGGTCCTGGGGGCTTCCTGTGCTGGGACGGAGATCAGTCGCACAGCTCTGCCCAGAAACTGCCAGATATTTGAGTCAAGGATCAGGCCGAGCATGAAGACTGCAGAGAGGAGTGGATATAAAAGCAGACATCTTAAGCTTCCTTTTCCCCCACACTCAGACTCTTGGGAGTAGCATTGCCTGGGAGTAGCAAGGACCTGGGAGCTGAGGTCCCTGCTCGGCCTGAACCGAACAGGCCCCCGAATAGGATGTGAGCCTGTGTGAACCTGGCTGTTGCTGGCCCCACGGGGGCTTTTCTGCTTCCTCCCTGCTGCATCCAGAGCTCCTCCGTTCCCTATTCACGAAAACTCTGCCCTTCCCTCATCTTCCTAAAGATATTTTTTAGATGTTAAACTGTGGCTGGGTTTTCTGCATTCGCCTATACTCTTACCCCGATCAAAAGTGAAGTGAGATTCCCCTGAACTCCCCTCGGATTCCTCACCAGGCGAAAGGAAGTGGCTGTGATCGGAAGGCAGGGACTGTAAAAGGTGCCCCCTGACCTTCCGCTCACGGGCCCGGGTGGGACCCGGTGTTAGCAGTGGGCCCGTGGAGTGCCGCGTGTGGGTCGCTGCTGTGCGGTCACACCGGGAAGCATAGCAGAGGGTCTGGTGCCTGTGTCGCCTTGGGGAATGAGAATAGTCTCTCTGAACTTTGCCCTCTTTCTTCTCAAGATTGGATAAGAACTGGCATTTACAGGCGGCTCTTCCACCCCGAGCAGCTGATCTCTGGCAAGGAGGACGCTGCCAACAACTATGCCCGTGGCCACTACAGTGTGGGGAAGGAGCTCATCGACCTGGTGCTGGAGCGAGTCCGCAAGCTGGTGAGCGGGCACCAGCGGGAGGTCCCTGTGTCCCTGGCCTGGGAGGCTGAGAATGGGTGGGAAGAAAGGAAAACTGCAGCCTGCCAGCTGCTGCCTAACACCGTTTCTCTGGCCCGTCTGTCCACTGGGCTTCCCCTAGGGGGGCCTGGGTGCTGTGTCCTGGGTGTGGATCTAGGGCTGGAAGCCTGAAATACCTGCTCTGCCCTGAGTCTGAGGACTCGGGCTTCTGTCCTGCTGCTTCCTCGCTTTGCCAGGTCCTGACTGATTGTCTGATCCCAGCCTGCTTTGATCCTTCCCTATAGCAGCTCGGCTTGCTGTTCTTAGACTCCTGTGCAGAACTTTCCCGCTGGGAGAGGCTCCTGCTTAGCCCTGGCTGCTTCTCAGTTTGCCCTTCCCCTGTCTGAGGCGCTGAGAACTGGGAGCCAGCACCCCGGCACGTTGCTCTGGGGGGGTTGTCCAGACGTACTCTCTGCGGCTCAGTAGAGACTGGCGGCCGGAGTGACCTGAGGGGGTAGGATTCTGTGCTCTCCTCACGAATGAAAAAAACGTGCCCCCTAAGGTCAGACCTTTCTTATACCCGTGTGTCTGGTATAGGTTGACGTTTTTCTGGTCCAAGGAACAGCTAGATCAGAATCACTCAGGGTGCTTTTTCAATGTGCGGGTTCCTGGGATTCAGTCTGAGGTGGGGCCTGGAAATCTAGATTTTCGACAAGATGCCACCCCCACCCCACTGTCCTGCAACCGGGTGGGAGAGCAGCAAGGCTGGGAGGGCCCGGCTCTGAGGCTGATCCGATGCCCGGGCTTAGCGTGGCACTCCACACACGCAGCATGGCCTTTCTGGTCCTCCGTCGCCCAAGAGCTCCAAGGTGTAGAGGTGAAGCAAAAGGATGTGCGGGGACTTTGAGGGTGATGGAAGTTTCTATGTCTTAACTGGTTTGGTTATGTACTTGCCAAATCATTCATTGTGCATAGAATATGCACACTTAAATATAAATTATACTTCAAAGTCTCTTAAAATACAGAAGTGAGTGCAATTATAGTTAGGTAAGAGTAGCTTTCTAGACAGGAGAGTTCTGTCAGAAGAGGGTTGGGGGCAGGTGACATGCCATCTGTATCCTTAACAGTGCTGTTTCCTACTCTAGACAGACCAGTGCACCGGGCTTCAGGGATTTCTGATCTTCCATAGCTTTGGAGGTGGCACGGGCTCAGGCTTTACCTCCCTGCTGATGGAGCGGCTCTCTGTTGACTATGGCAAGAAGTCCAAGTTGGAGTTCGCTATCTATCCAGCCCCCCGAGTGTCCACGGCGGTCGTAGAGCCCTATAACTCCATCCTGACCACCCACACCACCCTGGAACACTCAGATTGTGCCTTCATGGTAGACAATGAGGCCATCTATGATATCTGCCACCGCAACCTGGACATCGAGCGCCCTACCTACACCAGCCTCAACCGGCTCATCGGCCAGATTGTGTCCTCCATCACGGCCTCACTGCGTTTTGATGGTGCCCTCAACGTGGACCTCACGGAGTTCCAGACAAATCTTGTGCCCTACCCCCGTATCCACTTTCCGCTGGTGACCTACTCTCCCATCATCTCGGCCGAGAAGGCCTACCATGAGCAGCTCTCCGTGGCAGAGATCACCAATGCCTGCTTTGAACCTTCCAATCAGATGGTCAAGTGTGACCCTCGCCATGGCAAGTACATGGCCTGCTGCATGCTCTACCGTGGAGACGTGGTGCCCAAGGATGTGAATGCCGCCATCGCTACTATCAAGAGCAAGCGCAACATCCAGTTTGTGGACTGGTGTCCCACAGGTTTCAAGGCAAGTTGGGGGCAAAGGGAGGGATTAGCATGTGACTTATGTACCTGCTGAGAAGCGAGTTCCTGAAGGGCTGTAGCCACGAAGAACAAATGTACTAGGGATGGGGAGAGTAGAGCAAGTAACAGCTTTAGAGGCTGTCCTTATTTTTTTTATTAATGTTTAAGACAGGGTCTTGCTCTGGCTGGAGTGCAGTGGTGGTGATCATAATGCACTATAGTCTCAGATTCCTGGGCTCCAGTGATCCTCCCACCTCAGCCTCCTGAGTAGCTAGGGCTTATAGGCACACACCGGCACACCAAGCTAATTTTTTAACTTTTTGTACAGACAGGGTCTCACTATGTTGCCCAGGCTGGTCTCAAACTCCTAGTCTCAAGTGATCCTCTCAAAGTGCTGGGATTACATGCATGAGCCACTATGCCCAGCCTCAAGACTGTCTTTAACCTTGATGGATCTCAACTCGTCTAGAAGCCGAGCCTTTGGACTATAAGCCAGGGTGGATTCTACTTGAAAGATTGCCTTTATGAGAGGAAAAATATCAGTTTCGCGTTGCTTAGCCTGGCAACAGGCATTTCCTGGGCTTGCCAGTCAAGTTGGGGGGGAATGGCCTTCTTGCCCATGTGTGCTAGGGACGTAGGAGGGAGGGACTGCTTTTAGTAGCACAGAAAGGCGCATCAGATTATAGGCAGTGTGGGTCAGGAGGCGTGTGCTCTGCATCTGTGGATGCAGCCTCTTCCTCTCGCAGTAAAGAGGAAAGACTCGTTTATGCCCCACCCTGTTCTCTATCAGTTCACATTCCCAGGGTGTTGTACACATGGCCTAGTTTAAGTTTTATGGGGTTTGTTCCAGGGTAAGACTCTAGAAAGATTAAAAGCAGCAGCTGCGGCATTAGAAAATGTATACAGACTGGGTGCAGTGGCTCATGCCTGTAAATCTCAGCACTTCGGGAAGCCAAGGCAGGAGAATTGCTTGAGGCCAGGAGTTCGATTCCAGCCTGAGCAATAGCGAGATCCCTGTCTCTACAAAAATTTAAAAATTATCTGGGCATGGTGGGGCATGCCTGTAGTCCCATCTACTCAGGAGGCTAAGGCGGAAGGATCAATTGAGCCCAGGAGTTTATAGTGAGCTGTGAGTGTGCCACTGCACTCCAGCGTGGGTGACAGAATGAGAACCTTTCTCTTAAAAAAAAAAAAGAAAAAACACTACATAGCTTTCCTGCCCTATGACACTGCTGTGGATGTGACCACAGTGGAAGGGGAGGGGGAGGCAAGGCAGGGACCCCTGGTCATAAAGATAGTACCTGCTTGCTAGTGTTGAAGAGTTGTCCTGTAGCTCGGCTAGAGATGCGGGGTGGGATATCTGCGAGGCCGACTGTTTCTGCCTCCGTATTAGGAAAAGTTTTAGCTACTCAAAGGTAGAACAGGCCTTTAGGAAGCAGTCATCTTACCGTCCCTAGAGGCATTAATGGGAAGTTGCCTTTTTTTTTTTTTTTTTTTTTTTTTTTAGTGGAGGGAGAGAATACTGAATAGGAAATGTATTTATATATTCTGGAAAGATCAATGTTTAAAGTAGGTTACGTTTAGCTCTAATTGGAGATCTTTGTAAAGTTTAATATTTTTTAAACTATTTTCTAAACTAAAAAGTAAGGAAACTAGTACATTTAACACCCATATACCTACCCACTACCTGAATTTATTTATTTATTTATTTATTTATTTTATTTTATTTTTTTTTTGAGACAGAGTCTCGCTCTGTTGCCCGGGCTAGAGTGAGTGCTGTGGCGTCAGCCTAGCTCACAGCAACCTCAAACTCCTGGGCTTAAGCGATCCTCCTGCCTCAGCCTCCCGAGTAGCTGGGACTACAGGCATGCGCCACCATGCCCGGCTAATTTTTTCCATATATATTTTTAGTTGGCCAGATAATTTCTTTCTATTTTTAGTAGAGACGGGGTCTCACTCTTGCTGAGGCTGGTCTCGAACTCCTGACCTCGAGCGATCCACCCCCCTTGGCCTCCCAGAGTGCTAGGATTACAGGCGGGAGCCACCGCGCCCGGCCCTGAATTTAAAGTATAAATGTGTTTCCTTTATTTTTGCTTTGCTGACCCATTTCAACTCCCTTATATAGCTATGTAACACACAAATCCGTTTGCATACCTAACAATTAATGGTACTTCCCCCAAATAAGAATGCTTATTAGTATTCAATCTTTACCAGTTGCCACAAATGTTGTTTATAGTCAGTTTTTCAAAGTTGAGATCTAATCAAGGACAAAGTGTTAGTTAGCTTATTTGTCTCAAGTCTATTTGTATAGAACAGTCCACCATTCTTCCTGAAAGTGACTTTGAAGAGACTGGTCTCGTAGAAGTTCCCACGTTCTGGGTCTGTGTTTCCTGGCGGTGGTGACCTTCCTTTAGCTCCGTGTTTCTTACACGTTGGCAAATTCCAGACACCAGGTGACTGCCTCTTCCCCAGTTAGAGGGGTCCTTGTACAGACCCCTTCCAGGAAATGCAGAACCAGGTATTTATGCTACCTCCTGTTTCTTCCTAGGTTGGCATCAACTACCAGCCCCCCACAGTGGTGCCCGGGGGCGACCTGGCCAACGTGCAGCGGGCAGTCTGCATGCTGAGCAACACCACGGCCATCGCCGAGGCCTGGGCCCGCCTCAACCACAAGTTCGACCTGATGTACGCCAAGCGGGCGTTCGTGCACTGGTACGTGGGCGAGGGCATGGAGGAAGGGGAGTTCTCTGAGGCTCGAGAGGACCTGGCCGCCCTGGAGAGGGATTACGAAGAAGTAGGCGCGGAGTCTGTGGACGGAGAGGATGACAGTGAGGAGTTCTAGCGGGTCCTGGTACCTGCAGCGCCTGGCTCTGGCGCCCCAGTTCTGTCACTCGCCCCGCTGTTCCCCCCACGCCTACAAATACAGTCCACGTCTCAAGCAGTGTGGAACTCTGTGGTGTGGGGTTCTTCCCAGGCAGTGGGCCTTCTCGAACCTTCCTGGCATGCTTTGCTGCCTTCCAGGTTAAGAGGCAGGATGGCCTCTGCCCCTGGGGACTCCAGCCAGGGAAGTTCTAGCGGAGGCCTGGCGCTGCCATCCTTCTGTGTGAGCAGACTGGCTCAGCACCTGGGCTGGCATGCTTCGACTTCATGTGGGTCCCTCTGTGTACCCCTTGTCCCCAGCCTACCCCAAGGCAGGTAAAGCCTTCTAGCGGTCCCAGTGAAAGCCACTGAAAGTTTCTCTGCCCCTCGCATTGAGACAGACTGCTCAGTTTCCCTGCCTGCGGGGAATCGAGCATCCTCACCTGTCCTCCACCTGTGGCCGACAGAGGGCAGTAGAGGTTGAAGTCCCCGGCCAATCTGCGACGGCCATCTTAGATTTAGGGCTCTACCCTGACACCTTACAGAGGCACAGGGTCCAAGAAGCAGGATTCCAAAAAGCAGATCTTTAGTCTGGAGCTAAACTAGTTATTGTTGTTAATCTAGAAACCAGTTTCCTGCGTCTGTGAACCTTGCCTGATGGATCCCTGGGGGGAGTTTGCTGAGAGGGTGGCATCCCAGAGCCCGTGGCATTGTGCCCAGGCCCACGGACTGTGACCCTACCGTGGAGCTGCGTGGGTCTAATAAGAGCTGAGGACCTACGTGGTTGTCGGTCCCCAGGCTCTGGGTCTCGTTCTCTGTTTTCCCATCTTGCTCTGGCTTTGCGATTCTGAGTATAAAGGTCTGACGGTCTCTGCCTTGGCTTTTGCCCCCTTTCTCTCAGTCCTTCTTCCCCGAGAAGACAAGGCCCTCGGCCCATTTTATTCATTTGTCTTAAATCCCTTTCTCCCATTTTAAGCAACACAAGTCTCCCTTGCAGTAGCTGTTGACTTTCTACTTCCGAATCTTTCTCCAAAGCTGTTCCTGGTAGACTCCTAACCTCCCGTTCCTCTAGTACTCGAAGGGCTGCGGATAGGGGAAGAAGTAAGGTGTAGAAGGAAAGGAAGGAGGTTAGAAACACCTGCCTTATTAAAATGCCTGGTGATGGATCTGGATCTGTTTGTGTTCGGCGAGCGCCCCTACCCTGCTCCGCCAGTATCTTCACCCAGAAACCAGCGAGCTGACGTCTTCTTTTCTTTCCTCCTTTTCCCTGCTTTTTCCCTCACTGGACACATGAATTTGTACATATTAGCAATTCTCCCTGTGTTTGTGCAAACCAGTATGTGGAGAGACTACCCTTATCCCCACCGGTGCCCCAGGTGACGGGAAGGAGAATGTCTAATGAGGGCTGGACGCCTCACCCTGAGCACTCTCCTGAGATGAGATACTAGATAGAGTGAGTCACTTACAGGTGGGAGGAGCAAGCCAGATAATTTATTTGGATAACCCAGCAGCTGCCATACCTCC
The DNA here is from genome assembly GCF_020740605.2 of Lemur catta. Classification (NCBI taxonomy): domain Eukaryota; kingdom Metazoa; phylum Chordata; class Mammalia; order Primates; family Lemuridae; genus Lemur; species Lemur catta. The sequence goes on along the minus strand of NC_059150.1, from coordinate 4,338,786 downwards.
CCGTCCCCAGGTTGAATAGAATGTAAGTCATGTTCTCTTCTCCAACCTCCCATCGCTTTTTGCGTTTTTGAAATAAACAGGAAGGATTTTTGTTAAATCTGTCCCTTGCCTTAGCTCCCACCCACTTCCAAGTCCCAGATAGGGACACATTCCTGGGAGAGCCTTGCCGGGGTTCCTTTCAAACTATGGAGCCACTGGCAATGTGAGGATGGAGAAGAGAAATTCTTGCCTTAGAAGCTGAGATCTGAAACTAGAGACACTTGGAGTCTTAACAAGTACATACAGTTGTCCCTTGAACAAAACAGAGATTCATATCCCCAACCAACCACTCATGCAGTTGAAAATCCACGTATGACTTTTGGCCAGGTGAGGTGGCTCATGCCTGTAATCCTAGCACTTCAGGGGAAGCCCAGGAGGGAGGATTGTTTGAGGCCAAGAGTTTGAGACCAGCTTGAGCAACACAGACCCGCATCTCTACAAAAAATTAAAAAATTAGCCTGGCATGGTGGGGTGTAGCTGTAGTCCCAGCTACTAGGGAGGCTGAGGTGGGATGATCACTTGAGCCCAGGAGTCTGAGGTTGCAGTGAGCTATGATGATGCCACTGCACTCTAGCCTGGGCAACAGAGTAAGACCCTGTCTTGGAAAATAATAATAATAATAATCCACATATAACTTTTGACTCCCCTCAGATTTAACTACTAATAGCCTGTTGTTGACCAGAAACCTTAACCAACAACATAAAAAGTCGATTGACACATATTTCGTATATGTATTATATACCATATTCTTACAATAAGCTAGAGAAAAAATGTTAAAATCTTGAAGAGAAAATATATTCATAAGTAGAAGTGGATCATTATAAAGGTCTTCATCTTTGTCACCTTGTTGAGTAGGCTGAAGAAGGGTGGTTGGTCTTGCTGTCTCGGGCGGCAGAGGCAGGAGAGATGGAAGAGGAGGCAGGCACACGTGGTGTAACTTTATGGACAAAAATCCATGTATAAGTGGCCCCATGTAGTTCAAGCCTGTGTTGGTCAAGGTCAACTGTATTCTATTTGAAATATGAGCATAAAGTAAGCATTGCCCTTCCTGAGCTGGGATTTTCCTCACAGATATTACTAGAGTCAGCAGCAGATGAGACTCTAGCCCTGGCCATAGTCAGAGTCTAAATCTTAGACAACTTCCTGCAGGTACCATCATCTTTTTCTCTGTGGTGCAGACTTTCACTAGTTTTGCCTGATTTTCAGTTTGGTTCCTGGCCTATACCCTGAGCTGTGCCTTAGGTAACTGAGACCAGAGTCTCTCAGATTTGACTCCTCCAGGGCGTACATGTGTTTTCTGTTGGATACATTAGAGTTGTCTGCTTGAATAAGGTGAAAGACAGGATCTAGGGGGCTGCTTGTTCCTTTATGGAGATTTTTAACCAGTCTTCCTGTTCTCAGCTCTATCCTACATCCCCACCTTCATAACTTCCCAGAGCTTCCAGCTCCTCAGCCCTTTGGAGACTGTGATGTGACTCATCTGCTTGTAGGCATTCAGCGTCCTGCACTTGGCCACCCACCTGCAGTGAGAAACCTATCTGCTGTCTCTCCCTTGTCTTCCGTCTTCCTTAAAGCTCGGTGGAATTGGGGTGAGATCTATGCACGGTACCTGGAGGGCACAGGAAGCCCCAGGCCAGCCTGGGGGAGACTCTCAGGAAGATTGGCACTGGAACCAGATACTGAAGATGGGTTGAGGTACAGAGCAGGGTTCCAGGCAGAGACTGGATAGAAAAAATGGAAAATATGAGCATGTTGTATTTGGGTGAGCTTGAATAGTTTGCACCTGAAACTTGGGATGGAGGAAAGAGAAGCTAGAGAGAAAGGTACAGAGCTGAATGACCTTGGTTTTAGAACTTCTTTTCCCAAATACTTATTGAGCACCTACTATGAGCCATATGTTCTAGATGCTAAGGGAACAAACGGGAAAGTTGGAACTTTCTCCTATATAAAATCCTCGGTGGCTTTCAAGTGCCTGCATTCAGAGAAAACACGTGTTTAAGGCAGTGATTCCCCACCTGGGGTAATTTTGCCCTCCGGGGAACATGTGGCATTATTTAGACATTTTTGGTTGCTGCAACTGGGGATAGGGGTGTTCTGGCAGGTAGTGTGTAGACACCCTACAAAGCACAAGGCAGCCCCCCACAACAGAAGAATTACTCCACACAGAAATGTCAGTAGGGCTGATACAGAGAAACCTTGCCTTAAAGAATTTCTTGGCAGTTGGTAGATCTCCAGTAGAGGTGCCATAGAGGAGTAGAAGCTATTATAGTAATCAAGGTGAAAAACGATGCTTGGACCAGAGCAGTGAGATGGGGAAGAGTCAAAGGGTTGGATCACAGACCTTAGTGACCAGTTGACATGGCACATAGATGACTCTTTCTGGCTTGGATAGCATGAGTTGTTCTCCTTCCTGTATTTCCCATTTGGATTTGGAGAATTCAGATTTAGACAGTGTGTTAGTCTGCTCGGGCTGCCATAACAAATGCCACCGATTAGGTGGCTTAAACAACAGAAATGTACTTTCTCACAATTCTGGAGGCGGGAAGTCCAAAATCAAAGTATCAGCAGGGTTGCTTTCCTCTGTGGCCTCTCTCCTTGGCCTGCAGATGGCTGTCTTCTGCCAGGGTCTTCAGGTGGTCTTCTTTCTGTCCTTATCTCTTCTCATAAGAACATCAGTCACATTGGATTAGGACCTACCCTTATGACCTCATTTTACTTTAATTAACTCTTGAAAGGCCCTATCTCCAAATACTGGCACATTCTGAAGTACTAGGTGTTAGGACTTCAACATGAATTTGGGGTGGGGGATGGGAGGGACCCAATTCACAATTCAGCCCGTAAATAGGCATTTTAAGCTTAAGGTGCCTAAGGGCTCACCAGGCACATCAGGTACCTGGAGATGCTGCTCTGGAACCCAGGAAGCCAGGACCTGGATTTGAATCCAGCTCTGCTACTTAATAACTGTGTAGCCTCGGTCATGTCACTGGGCCTTGTTTCCTGATCTACGCCGTGAGACCAGAGCAAGTCCTACCTCGGGGTGGTTGTGAGGGTTGAACGTACAGTGCTTAGAACAGCACCTGCGACAGGGGGGTCACTAGTGTTCACTGGTGTCAATGCGACTGTTGCGACCACAGCCCACCACGGGGGAGGAAAGGCGGCCTTATGTGTTTAAGTGCTTTCCCTTCCATCGCTCTTCCCCATACAATAATCCTCTGTTCCTGTCCTGAGTAATCACTTCTTTGTGTTTCTCTGTAGCTCTTCATATCCCCAAAATTAAGCTCTTTTGAAGACGCTCATTCTCAATGGTTAATTATTCCAATTTCCCCTTAGCCAAGGCCTCTCACTGCTTGTATCCCTCCTCTTACCCCCTGGGGTCCCAGTGTCCTGCAGCCCACACAATCGGCTCTGTGCGCCGAGCCCTGGCCGGGAGCCCACCCGCACAAAACCCCCCTCGGTACCTCTCGGCCCTGTCCTTGCGCCAGGGCCCCAGCTTCTTGCCCGCACTGTCAGAAGCTTTTAGGTAGGTCAGAGGGTGCCATTCATTGAATACAAGCACAACTTGTCCTCATTCCCAGCCACTCAGCCAGCAATGAGACCCAAATATTTTATCTGACTGATAGGCAGGCGCTGGGCTCCGATGGAGGGTTTCCAACAGGAGGAATCAAGCGTCAATCATGAAGGCCCCGTGGTGTTCGAGGTTTGCTGCAGTTATCTCTTGCGATGTAACAAACTACCCCACAACTTAGTGGCTTAAAACAACTGCTATGTGTACACTCACGATTCTGTAACTTGGGGAGGGTTGGGTGGTGGCGGCTCACCCTCTCTATGCGGGCGTGGGGGCGACCCAAGCACCCGAGATAGCCACACTGGCACCTCTGATGCCTTAGCTGGGATGGCTGAGGGTGGCCTGGGCCCCCCTCCCTTCCTTTCTTTCTAGTCTTCTCTTCTCCAGGGCTTGAACTTCACTTGGCAGCCAGTTCCCAGAGAGTGAAAACAAGTGTGAGGCCTCTTACGACCTAGGCCTTAAAGCCCAAATTCACTGAGAGGCATTATGGGTTGAACTGTGTCCCCCTAAAATTATATGTTGGCCAGGCTTGGTGGCTCACACCTGTAATCCTAGCGCTCTGGGAGGCCGAGGCGGGAGGATTGTTTGAGCTCAGGAGTTAGAGGCCAGCCTGAGCAAGAGAGAGGCTGGTCTCTACTAAAAAAATAGAAAGAAATTAGCTGGACAACTAAAAATATATAGAAAAAATTAGCCGGGCATAGTGGCGCATGCCTGTAGTCCCAACTACTCGGGAGGCTGAGGCAGGAGGATCACTTGAGCCCAGGAGTTTGAGGTTGCTGTGAGCTAGGCTGACGCCACGGCACTCTAGCCCGGGCAAAAGAGTGAGACTCTGTCTCAGAAAAAAAAAATTATACGTTGAAGTCCCAACCCCCAGTACCTCAGAACGTGACCTTAATTGGAAATAAGGTCATTGCCGATGTTAAGATGAGGTCCTAATGGACAGAGTGGGCCCCTCCTACAATATGGCTGGCGTCCTTAGGGAGAATGCCACGTGGAGGTCGGCGGCATGCTGCCACAGCTACCAGAGCTAGCAAAGGGGCCTGGGATGGATTTTTCCCTACAGCCTTCAGAGGAAACTAGCCCTGCTGACACCTTGATCTTAGACTTCTGGCCTCAGAACAGCGAGACAAATAAATTTCTGTTGTTTTAAGCTGCCCGGCTTGTGGTACCTTTTTATAGCAGCTTTTGTAAGCTAATGCACAGGGAAAAATCAAGTCCAGCTCTTGATGGGAAGGGTGACAGGCGTGTACAGGGAGGGGGGAGGGATTGTAGCTGTCTTTGCGGGTCGTTCCCACATGGCTGCCCCAGAGTGGACAGGATGACAGGGGAGGTCTAGACGTGGGAAGGCAAAGCCCTAAATCAGTTGCTAAGCCTGACTCTGCCAAAAACATGAAAAGCTGTTTAACTGTCCCTCCTCTTCCAGAGTACTAAAGAACAGACTTAGATACGATGTCCTTTTTGATCGGTTTCCACTTTAAAAGTCAGTGCCTCTATAAGTGTTCCTTAGCCCGGCACCAGAATCCCCAGGAGGGCTTGTAAACACAGAGTACGTCCCTGCCCCTGAGTTTCTGATTCAGTGGGTCTGGAGCAAGGCCTGAGAATTTCCATTTCTAACCAGTTCCCAGGTGATGAGACCACACCGGTAATCTCTGTGAGTTGAAGGTGCATTTTAATATATTTAACCTACCAAACGTAGCTTAGCCTAGCCTACCTTAAAAGTGCTCAGACTTACATTAGCCCACAGTTGGGCAAAGTCATCTAACACAAAGCCTATTTTATAATAAAGTGTAGAATAGCTCACTTCACCATGTAATGTGTTGCATACAGTACTGAAAGTGAAAAACACTATGGCGGTATGGGTACTGGAAATATGATTTCTACAGAATGCCTATTACTTTTGCACCCTCAGAAAGTCGAAAAATTGGGTGAGGCATGGTGGCTCATGCCTGTAATCCCAGCACTCGGGGAGGCCAAGGCCGGAGGATTGCTTGAGGCTATGAGTTAGAGATAAGGCTGGGCAAGAAACCTGTCTCTAAAAAAAAAAAAAAAATTAGCTGGGCGTGGCTGTGTGCACCTGTAATCCCAGCTACTCAGGAGGCTGAGGCAGGAGGACCACTGGGGCTCCAGAACTTGAAGTTGTAGTGAGCTACAGTGACACCACTGCTCTCCAGCTGGGGCGACAGAGCAAGAATCTCAAAAAGAAAAAAAAAAAAGTTGAAAAATTTCAAGTCGAACCATTGTAAGTTGGGGATTGTACTGATGCCTGGGCTCTGCCCTGCAGCTGCTTTAGTTTGTCTGGGATAGAGTCCGAGCTGTTTTTTCAAACCTTCCTAAGCAAAGCAGATACGCAGCCGCTGTCCTAGGGGCCCCAGACATTTGGGGGTGCCAAGAGTGCAGTGAAACCGTGTTGGTGCACACTTGGAAAAAAGTTCTTCCTCAGTCTGACACTCATGGCCCAGACAAAATAAAGCTTCAAAAAAAATGAAAATTGTTCCCTAACTTCCTGAGGTTAAGGAATGTGAAATAGTTTTCCTGTACTCAACTTCCTGTCACCTCTTTTGAACACTTTGTAGTTGCTTCTTGTCCCATCATCCCTGCTACTGCTAACATAGTCACACTGGCCAGGAACGAGGTGGGAGTGCATTTCTCAAGAGGAGGGAGAAGGAAAATCCCTTAAGTTTCTTCATCCCTGTTTCAAACATTAGCAAATGGCTGCACAAGCTCTGAGTGAGCTTTGGGAGACAATCTCCCCAGCTCCCTTGCTGAATTTGAATCGTAATAACCTCAGTCTACTGAGCACCTATTCTGCCCTGACTTTAAGGGGAAAGAGCAAGCGTAGCAGTTAAGGAAAAGCATGAGCTTGAGCCCAAGCGTTTGAGGTTGCAGTGAGCTATGATGAGGGCTTTGCACTCTAGCCGGGTGACGGAGTGAGACTTAGGGGGGAAAAAAGAGCATGGGGCTCTGGAGGGAGCTTGTCTGTGCTCAAACAACTTAATGGTGTGAGCAAGCCGTGCGCCTGGCCCTCCATGCTTCCGTCACCCCGATGCCAGCCGGAGCAACTAGACCCTGCACACTGCGCTGCGCAGGTGAAGGCATGTAGAGTGCTTAGCACAGTGTCTGACACAGGTAGCAATTTGTGGACCTTATGATTTCAACCTTCTTGTGAAGTGGGATCCCTGTGTTACAGGTGAAGCAACTGGTGTAGACGTTGCTCTGTCCAAGCTCTAACAGCCAGGACAGTGCACTCAAGCCTGTGGGTCCACAGGGAGGGAGGGGACGGTCAGTCTACAGAGCAGCCCCAGACCTGAGACTAAGGTGACCTGGTGAAAACGTTGAGTTCTTTTGAGGCCATGAAAGGGAGTTGAGAGGGGAGAGGCAAGCGACTAGAGTTTTGAGCTTTGACAGGGGAGGAGTGAGGGAGAGAGACAGCTCTCCCGATTCTTCTGGAAGAGCGAGAGCAGGTGCTGAGCTGAGTGTCTGGGGTGGGGCTAGGGGAGAGTGGATGAAGAGCTTGGGGGTGGAGCTGCTTCTCATTCAGTTGCCTCTTCTTTCAACAAATGCTCACTGTGTGCCAAATACGCTGCAAGGCCTTGGGGACAGAGTGATGAACAAAATTGACATGCACGGTTCCTGTCCTCTGGAAGGCCCCATTCAGGGGGCACAGGGGGCGGGTGGTCACACAACTCTTTAGAGGTGTGCAAAGGAGAAGACAAACGTTCAAAGAGAGCAAGTCACAGGAGGCCCTGGCCTTGTGTGAGTGAGTGGTCAGGGCTCCCTGAGGAAGTTTCCCTGAAGCTGAGGAGGAGTGGAGTTAGCCAGACAGATGGCAGAGGTCGGGGAACAATGCACACGAGAGACCCAGGGCAGGCATGAGCTCAGCGCTGAAGAAAAAGTGTCAAGAACAGCATGGGTCAGGTGGTGCAGGATGAGGTTAGTGAGGTGACCGTAGGCTGGCGTTAAAAATGTTTTTACCCCAGGAGCTGTGGAGAAGCCATTGAAGGACTTTAAACTGGGTAGTGTCATAGGATGTATTTCTGCATTACAGTTCTGAGCCCTCACACACATTAATCTCATTCAATGGCTGCAGCAACCCTGCAAAGACATTATCTCACAGATAAGAATGTTTGGGAATCCCAGAGATCAGAGTTCAGGTATCTAGACCACGCCTCTGCCCCACCTTTTGCTCCTTCCTCAACCGGGTAGATGCCACCCGTGCCTGAGTGGGCAGGAGTTGGTGATGATGCCTGTGGGAGACCCAGGGAGCCTAGGTTTTCTCTCTGCCCTGCCTCTTAGCCCTCCTAGTGACAGTACTGCTCCCCGGATGCATAGGGCTCCTAAAGCAGCCCAACCAGAAAGGGGAGAATCATGCCCCGAGGCCTTTCGGTGGGAAAAATCTGTCCTCCCCACCCACCTGGGGCAGGGCTGGCAACAGGGAGAATGTCCTACCTGCCTGGGCCTGCTTAAGAAAGAAGGAAGGAACTCAGACCCAGGGTTTCTGGGCCAGCCCAGAGCCCAGAGCTGAGGGTGCAGCTATCGGGGATGTGGAGGGAGCAGCAGAGGCCCTTGGAGTAGACTGAAGCCTGCGCTTCTCCATGGGAGGGGGTGCTGGGGGCAAGGAGGGTGCCATGCTTGGCAGGCACCGAGTGCGAGGCACCTCTGTCTCCGGGAGAGAAGGGAGAGTTGAGCTGATGCCCCTGTCTACCATCTGCCTATGTGGAGAGTTTCCTCTAACCTGCCTGCCAACCCTGGGTGGCAGGTGGAATCTCTTTTTCACAGGTGGGGAAACTGGCTCAGAGAGATTAGATAACATTGTGAGATCTCTCAGCTAGTAAACGGAGCTGGGGTAAAACCCAGGGTTGAGTGACTCCAGAGCCTATGCACATACCATTGAACCTCAGGAAGCAGAGCTTGCTTATTCCCAGGGAGAGCCTCAAAGGCTTGTGTAGGAGGTGGTATTTATACCCGAGCCCCTCTTCTCAGGTGCTTAGCACCCGGTAGGAACTCAGTCGGATGAATGAAAAACCTGGAAGAAAATGGGTTGCTAGTGGGCCCTGCGGTGGGGGTGGGGGAAGGGTCCTGGGGTCTCAGCTGTGGCTCCCGTCAGCAGCGTGAGCTTCTCACCCTCCTTGCCAGTCTCCTGGGCAGCCAGAGCCCAGCCTGTCCCACCTTTCTCAGCGGGAACCAGCTACCAAGAGACACAAATGCCATTCCCCTAAAAGGCAACTCAGGAACACAAAGCAGCTGCTTCTGATAAAGGAAGGATGTGGCCGGCATAGAGGGAGGAAAAGAAGTCAGCAGGGAGGACAGCTGCGGGGCAGACCTGCGGGAGCCCAGAGGCCGTGGAGGGGCCCTGCAGAGGAGACGGCGGGGCTTGCACTCCCACTTCACTTCCCCCTCGCCCCACCGGGGCCCCGCTATTCAAACTGGCCAAGGCCAAATTGCTGGTCACTAAGAAAGGAAGACACCCCTGTCCCCCACATCAGCCTGAGACCACAGCAGCCTTTCCCCTGGGTGAGGGAAAGCCGCATCCCCAGAGGAGCCAGTCTGGGAACAGGCTGGGTGAGAGGGTCGAGTGTTTGGATGTCTTGGATTCATTGGGATCAGAGGGCCAGGGGAAGGGCTGGGCCCTTGGTAGCCTCCCCCTGGGAGCTTGGTGGTGACCGGTGAGGTTTCTCAGAAGCCACCTCCCTGGGCTGGTAGCTCCCCCAGATGCCCACCTTTGGCTGCACAAGGTAACCCAGGAGCTGAGCCTCAGGCAGGATCTAGGTTGCAGCAACCCTCGACCCTCACAGACTCCAGGTAACCTGTGTCTCTCATTTATATTCTTTTAGTCCGTAAAACAGGGATCTCCCCTGCAGTGTGCTTCTGAAGATTAAATCAGATAATGTATTCCTACGAACTTTATGAACTGGAGTGACATACAAAAGCAAGGGATTATTCACTAATTCAACAAACATCCACTGAGCCTCAGCCATGGATTTGGAGGTAACACAGGAACTCACTGTCCAGACAAATCCAACTCAAGGTGCCCTGGGTGCTCAGGGGAGGGGCCAGACCTTGCAGAAGGAGCAGGGATTAGCAATGCAGGAAAGGAGTGAGGAGGCTCCCGGCAGGGTGGGGAGGAGGTGGGTGTCAGGGAGCCACAGCACACTGGATGGGAATGACATCATCTCTTCTCCTTTTTTCTTTCGGTGATACTAGCGATGGCTAACATGTTTCAGGACTGGGTACCACAGCGTTCTAAGTGCTCACTGTCCTTCCCACCTCTTAATTCTCACAGCGATCCTGTGTTATTATCCTCATTTTGCCTGATGAGAAAATTGGGGTCCAGAGGTTAAAGTACCTTCTGAAAGTTGCTCAGCTGATAAATGACAGCAGAACTTTGAGCCCTATCAGTCTGACCCTGAACCCTGTCAGCCATGGTTTTAACCTCGTTTTTAAAAAGCCCCCTTGTATTTAACCTGCCAAAAACCCTCTTGAAGCAATATTTCCTTTCCTTGAGAACATTACCCCTCATCTTTCTCTAAAGCAAGCTCCCAGTTTCTTTAGCTTTTTGTAAGAGGGTGTCTGGCTTGTGAGAGGCCAGAATAAGGTCAGCAGAGCCTGGAAAGGTTTGGAAAGGACGAGGGCCTAGGGTGAACCAGAAAGGCCCCTTACCTCAGCATCTCACTGACCCCAAAAAGTCCAGGAAAGAGTTGGAGAAGGGCAAGAACAGAATCATTGCTCAGAGAAGCATCTTGCTTTCTGGTAGCCAAGGCTGATCTCCTTTGACAGTTCACTCCCCCACGGAATGTTAAGGCATGTTTTGTCACACTGCCTGTCTTGTCTCCCCTGCCCTAACCCTCACCTGGAAGAGAGACAGGGCATCCACATTAGGGGTCAAAGGATGTCCCAGAGAAGGCAGTTGTGGGAAGCCAAGTGTGCCCCCATCCTGCCCCTTGCCTGGGGGTCATCTTTAAGGAAAGGAGGTCTGAGGAAGGGTGGCATTCTCGGTAGTCATCACCAGCGTCCCTGGAACTATTCTTCGGTGACTTGGGTCACTTTTTTTCCTAACTGTGTTTCTTCTGCCAACCCCATAACCACTTACCTCGTTGTCTACCTTCACCATTCGGCATCTTCAAGATGAGACACCCTGATCCAGCACGTGGGAAGGAGGCCTCTTTTGGGGACACGGCACGGCCACTTGGTTGTGTGTCACTCCCATGGCCCTCCTCAGCGAGGCGTGCAGAGTCACAGGCAGCACCTGGCCTGAGTGCCGCTCTAAACTGTAGCAAACTCTTCCAGGCCACTCAACCTTTGGTGCCACAGCCCAGTCCACAGTGATAGGACTGTCCTTTGAATTACAACGTTCATTGTCAATCCTTTGATGGCTCATCCCAAACAAAGAATGGTAAGCCCCAAATAGGGTGGGTGGGTCACTACCAGGAAAATGCCAGTCTCTGAAAGAGGAGCTAATAGAATCACAACAGATCGATGCAGCCATCCGCAGAGTAATCCATGCTCAGAGGTGGCTGGTGTCACTGCTAGAGATGAAGGTATGTCTCAGAAATCCTGTCGGGCTGACCGGTGCTTCTGAAGCTAAAAACGATTGCGGAGCGTATCCGAGGGGGTTGTAACCTGAGATAAAGCTATTAACCTGGGGAAGCCTCCCCAGAGCAGAGGGGTAGTATGGTGTCTCAAAACCTTGTTTTGAGAGCATTTTGAATTAGTTGCCAGCATTGGAGAAACTGGGAGGTCTAACATAAAAATTGGGATCTCCGGCTTCTCCTGGAAGATGGGCAGATGTGGCGGTGCCGGGCCCCTGCCCATGTGCGTCTGTCTGGCAAAGCTGAGCAGCAGCTCCGCGCTCCAGGCACGGCGTCCAGACCCACGTCCGCCACAGGCCCCCCGCTCTCCCCGCGTCCCAGACGCAGAGGCTGAGGATCAGTTGCCAGTTATGATGACACTTCTGCCACTGGGTTCTTATGCCAGGCCTGCTTTGCCCATCTGTGTCATCTCACAGCCCCTGTAGACACGTGAACAAGGCCTCAGCCACTGTCTAAGGCAGAGGGTGCCCTGATATGATCTCAGTCCCCGAGGAAAAGGGAAGTGGGAAGTTTATTGTCTATTATATGCCAGGTACTGAGATAGAACCTTGTATGTATTATTTAATTCTTTTTTTTATTTTTATTTTTATTTTTTATTTTGTTTGAGACAGAGTCTCACTCTGTTGCCCAGGCCAGAGTGCCGTGGCATCAGCCTAGCTCACAGCAACCTCAAACTCCTGGGCTCCAGTGATCTTTCTGCCTCAGCCTCCCGAGTAGCTGGGACTACGGGCACACGCCACCATGCCCGGCTAATTTTTTCTGCATATTTTTAGTTGTCCAGCTAATTTCTTTCTATTTTTAGTAGAGACGGGGTCTCTCTCTTGCTCAGGCTGGTCTCGAACTCCTGACCTCAAGCAATCCTCCCTCCTCGGCCTCCCAGAGTGCTAGGATTACATGCATGAGCCACTGCACCTGGCCAGAGAGTTTGACTTCTACAAGAGTCCCTTTCTTGTCTTCTTCTTATGTCAACTCCAGGGATCCCCATGATTTTCCCACTTGCCCTCCTTATACCTCACCCCCACCTTTAACTCCATGTGAACATATAAGTATACGTACACACACACACAAACACCTTGTATTTAGGCTGATTCCAGCACCCAAGGAATCTAAAATTCTGGGAGTGACCAAGGCCTTTCCCTCAATTAGGCTAAGATATGTCTCCCCCAGCAAAAGATACCCCACGAGAGTTGCTTGTTCGGGTACAAAAAGGAAGGAACAAGTCTCCTAACATCATGGTGGCACTAAAAGAATGGTAGAGTCTTCTCTCTCTGCCCCTCCTTCCCTTGAATCTCCCATGTCATTCATATAGGCTAGAATGAAATGGCTTTAAGATTTTAATTTTTCATACCCCTACTGATTTATCATCAACTTTGATCACCTTCCTCCCACTTGGCATTTTCCTCCCAGAGGTAGATATGCCTGATCATGAGACCACCAGCCTGCCTAGCTTTCACCACCAGCCTCACACAGCTCACGTCATACCCCATGTGCTTCAGAGTTATCTTCTGGTCCATCTGTCCTTCCACGAGCCGGCCCAGCAAGACGAAGCTGGTGCAGGACTGAGGCACCTCCTCAGGGTAGTAGCCCAGCTCCACTTGCCCCTTCTGCAGGGCGTACCTTCCGTCCACGATGGAACCTGTCAGCACTTGCACTCTGCTCAGGTTTGCTGGCTGGTTCAGAATCACCGTCAGGTGTTTCCCTTCACTAACATTGTGTGTCCAAAAGAACGACTCGTCCAGAGTGTAGGCCTCCCAGGGGTAATGAACATCGAAAACCTCCATATCTGTGAAAACAGCTCCAGGTGGGTTGTCGGGACCAGAGGGTTTCTTGTTCTGAAATGCCGCAGCCTTCTGCTTGTCATCGGTGGCGCCATAGGGGAACCTGTGGTAGAAGAGGAAGGGTCTGCAGATGATTGGCTTTTCCTGGACCAGGAGAGTACGGAAATGAGAGATCAGCCTGTCGAGGGGTTTCTCCTTGTGGAAGAGGAGAAGCAAATGGGCCAGGAGTGGGAGATCCTTGCTGTGGAAGAGTTTGCCAAGGAAGCCCCTGTTGGAGAACTCCAGTAGCACCCAGGGGTTGGACTTCATGGTGGTCACCTTCGAACGAATGTGGGTGACAAAGTTGGGGGCAAAAAAGATATTGTCCTCTAGTAACAAGAAGTAATCAGAGAGCTTTGTGGCAAAGCTCATGAGGAAGGCGTGATCTACGTTCTGCTTGGAGTAGAATTCCGTGTGGTAGGCCTTATCCCTGATGCCATCCGCAGTGGGGTAGGCATCAGATGGAGCATGGATGAGCAGCAACTGCCCTGCCAAGATCTGTGGGCTAAAGAGGCTTGAAATATGGGCAACAGTATTTCTGAGCCAGGTGAGATCAGAATCTGCCAGGTGGACCAGGACGGTGAGACGTTTCCGCTCAGCCTTAGAAGAAACACGGAACAGGGAGACCAATGTGGTCAAGAGTCTGCTTCCATTTCCTCGTGACTCTGAGGAGATCCCCACTGTCAGCCATGCTAAAGAGAGGCAAAACAGGGACAACTGTCGGTGTGCAGTAGTGGTGAGGGCTGTCAAAAGGGTTAGGGGTTGGGATGCTATTTGGGACCTCCTTTTCCTTTCTTCCCTCTTTTGTCTCCTTGCTACCCAAAGTGTGGTCCTGAGTCCAGGAATGTCAGCCTCCATTGCGAGCTTATTAGAAACACAGAATCTCAACCCCTACCTCAGATCTAGTTAATCAGAATCTGCATTTTGACAACATCACTGGGTAACTCATATGTACGTTAAAGTATGAAAAGGACTGAGTCAGGTGATGTCGAGTCCCTGTGGGTCCCTCTGAGTCTTCCTTGAGCCTAGAACTTTGTAGCACATGGTTTAAGTGCTCAATAAATATTAGCTATTATTATAGTTATTATAATTCTTTTTGTTTTTACTCATCTTCCCAAAGCTCTCCTTTGCAGAAAGCATATTTGAAAAAGGACTTCCTCTAGAAGTCAGGAGCCCAAGGTTCTTGTCCGAGTTCTGCCACAGACTGTGTGCTCTGGAGCAAGTCCCTTTAGCCCTGAGTTTTTAGTTCCTAATCCACATAACCAAGGGAGTTGGACTATGTGATCCTAAAACCTCTTCTAATCCAAATGTTCTCTAATCCAATGACTCCACCTTCTTTACTTCTTTCTTTGAGATAGAGTCTCACTCTGTCGCCCTAGGCTAGAGTGCAGTGACATCATCCTAGCTCACAGCAACCTCAAACTCCTGGGCTCAAGCAATCCTCCTGCCTCAGCCTCCCAAGTAGCTGAGACTATAGGTGTGTGCCACCACCATGCCTGGCTAATTTTTTCTATTTTTAGTAGAGACGGGGTCTCACTCTTACTCAAGTTGATCTTGAACTCCTGAGCTCAGTCTTCCTGCCTCGGCCTCCCAGAGTGCTGGGATTATAGGTGTGAGCCACTCCACCCAGCTGATTCCACCTTCTTATAACTAACTTTATCTTTTCCCTTCTTCTTCCTCGTATCCCTGATATAGAAATGTCGTGGAGAAGGGAAAGAGAATTGTCCGCCAGATTCAAATATTCCTGGGCACAGTTTTGCCTTTTCTCCTCCCCCTTTCTTCTTTCCTTCCTAGCCACCTCTCTTGCTGTCCCCACTTTCTCCTGGGACACTCAAACCCTCCCTCTCCTTGGCGCTCACTCTTTCTTTGCCTCTGGATTTTTTCCATATATTTGAAGGTGATATTCTGCCAGTCTTCTAGTTGTCTCAGGCCCTTCCTGCTGCCATACTTGGCCTGCTGGGACATTGACAAAGGTAAAACATTTACATCCTTTTAGAAAAAGAACAGGGTTCATCCCCCACTGGCTTCCCATAAGCTTTTCTAGGAAAAGAGGTAGAGTGGACCGTTCTTCCTAGAGTGAGCCCAGCACATTCTCAGGATGCCTGGCCATTGGCAGAAATATCCAGGGCTCAAGGAGTATTTGCTGTCTTCTTTATCTTAACACATATGAAAAATAATTGCAGCTTCTTTAGGGACTAATGGGTCCAGGTTCATACCCCAATTCCCTGTGGAGCTTCCTGCTCCAGTTAAAAGGTACAGGAAGCAGGAAAGCCCAGGTGCTTTTGAGAATCTGCCTGTGCACACCATTTCCACCCTAGGTCCCCAATCCCCAAGCTTAGCAAGAGCTGCTACTTGGCCTTTGATAGTCATCACATTTTGGTCTTCTTCAGTTTCCTTGGGGACTTGCAAGGTGATGAAGAGCCACAGGAGTATGACGCTCACTGAGGTTATCAAGCATCTCCTGATGGAACACCGCATAATGTCTGCCTCAGGATATGGTTCCTACAGCAAGAAGTCAACGTGTGTGTACAACTGGAAGACTCTCCCTCCCATCCATGCTTAGAACTTCCCTTCTGTCCCCATTTCTATCCTTCCTCATCATCATTAACTTATTTCCAAGTGCACCCTTTTATCTGACCTAGGAACCTGGTGCAATGGAGCCTTATTCCCTGCCTAAAGAAGGAAGGTCACATGTCCTGTGATGACAGTTGCTAAGTTTGTCTGGAGATTCAACTTTCCCAAAGTCTCCCCTTCTCAAAATGATGAGGGTTGGCTGGGGCTTTAGTGTTATGGCCAGTTTATCTGAGAAAACAGGGGGTCCTTGTACCTCCACTTTTTTTTTTTTAGAGATGGGGTCTTGTTATGTTGCCCAGCCTGGTCTCCAACTCCTGGCATCAAGCAATCCTCTCATGTTGCTGAGATTACAGATCCAGCTGCTTTTTTTTTTTTTTTTTTTTTTTTTGAGACAGAGTCTCTCTGTGTTGCCCAGGCTAGACTACAGTGGTGTCATCATCGCTCACTACAACGTACAGCCTCAAACTCCTGAGCACAAGCAATCCTCCTGCCTCAGCCTCCAAAGTAGCTGGGGCTACAGGCAAGCACCACCATGCCCAGCTAATGTGTCTTATTTTTGGTTGAGATGGGGTCTTGCTAAATTGCTCAGGCTGGTCTTGACTTCCTGGCCTCAAGCAGTCATCTCACCTTGGCCTCCCAGAGTGCTAGGACTACAGGTGTCAGCCAGCACGCCTGGGCCTGGCTGCTTTTTAAAACAAAAATGAAACTATTACAGTGACTGAACTGGAGGCCAGGAGCAGTGGCTTACACTTGTAATTCTATCACTCTGGGAGGCCGAGGTGGTAGGATCACTTGAGGTCAGGAGTTCAAGACCATCCTGACTAAGAGTGAGACCCTGTCTCTACTAAAATCGAAAAAATTAGCCAGGTGAGGTGGTACCTGTAGTCCCTGTTACTCGGGAGGCTGAGGCAGGAGGATCTCTTGAGCCCAGGAGTTTGAGGTTGCAGTGAGCTCTGATGATGCCACTGCAGTCTAGCCCAGATCATACAGTGAGACTCTGTCTCAAAAAAGAAAAATAAATAAATAAAATAACTGAACTTGAAATGTTGCTAAGTGTTACATCATGTTGACATGTCTTTTTTTTTTATAAAGGATATTCTTAATTTATTCTAATCTTTAATCTTATCCATAGACCTTGATTAGAATATGATTCTGTTAACAAAGTTAAAGAAAATCCTTTCATGAGTGTTGGGTTATCGGAATTCAGCTGGCTCAGCCTCAAAAGTGCTTGTACGCTGCTTTCTTCCTCTGTTAGTGTCTTTTCTCTAGTGAGAACGTGTCTCTGATTGCTTCTAGATTATCAGAGAAAGAGCTTTAATATACCTTGTTACCTGCTCTTGATTCTTTCCTTGCATGCTCAGTACACAAAAGAAAAGACATTGTAATCAATAATTTCTGTGCTCCCGAGGCCATATTAGTCTCCCCCATTTTCAGGGATGCCTTCCAGTTTAGTATTTTAGTAGAGGTTAACATGTTTCTCTCCCTTAGCCAATAACAGTTATCAAAATAATACTTATATATGGTAGTGAGGCTTTACAGATTAAACTTTTCTTTACCTGGTTTCTTTAAGCAAAGACTTTTCGTTGCCTAGGTGATTCAAATAGAAACCTCTTTATGTAAAAGAAGTAGACTTCTCTTTTCTAGACCATAAACACGTGGATATACACTGAATGAAAAGGCTTTAGGACTGCGGTTAAAGGATGTCACACTGCAGGCACAGCTTTTCCCCTCTGTACCTCCTGTGTAGTTCACCAGTCACCTGGCGAGGACTGCTCCCATTCAGCCTGCTGAGTTCGACAAGCTTCTGGAAGAGGCAGAAGAGAAAATAAGAGGAGCTGGGGGGTTTATGAGGCTTAGTCACTCTAGGAACAATGAACAGAGGGTGAGGCCAGGCACAGCAAGCTGAAGTCTCCCCAGTTTTCTACCCTTGAGCTAAGCTCCCTCTGTGATGTTACTCCTGTGTCCTACCCACCTGCTCCCCCATCATCAGCGGTGCGCATGCACAGGACTTGCATGTGATATGTGCGTGACTCATAATTGACAGCTGGTAATTAGCATGCATCCTAAAGACCAGCACCAGTATCTTTTAACAGAGATACCAAATACCAAGAACTATCACCCCCTGTCTCTGCCACATCCTCCACTTCCTTGCATCTCTGCTACATTCTCTCCACTCCGGTTGGTTCCACTGACTCCTACTTCTCACCTTCTCAAGTTCGTTCTTCACCCCTGTGATTATCCTCTTTATTACCTCCCAGTGGAAACAAAGGCAGAAAGCAAAATGCTTGCCTGAATTCATGTTCTGTGCCATTTCTCTCCAGCTCTATACTGTAAAACTCCTTGAAAGTGGTGTCTTTATTAATTAGCCCACTTCATTTCACATTTTTTCTCCTCATCTTACTCAACCTTTCTGTAATTTTGACCTGGTTGACCACTGCCGCCGCCTCCAAACACTCTCTGCTCTGACATCACTCTTGTCACATGGAACATTGATTCTCAGTTTCCTTTCCTGGCTCTTCCCAACCTGTAAATGCAGGAGTGTCATAAGGCTCTGTCCTTGGCCTCTTCCCTTCCTATACACTTCCCCCGGGTGATTTTACCCCAGTAGCAGGACAATGAATTAATCAATAAATAAATAACTTATGTATGTATATGTGTGTGTATGAAATTGTGGGTATCAGATAACTCCCACATCTCCAGCCCTGACTTCTATCTTGGCATCTATCCTGAGCTCAAGATTATGTGACTATTCAACATCTCCATTTGGATGAATAAGAGGTGTGTCAACTTTAACCAAGCCAAAATATCAATAGAACTATAGGTTCTTCCTACCTCCCGAATCATTTCCTCCCCAAGTTTTCCCCATCTCAGTAAATAGCACCACCATTCACCCAGTTACACAGAGAAAAGAAATCAGGAGTTATCCTTGATGCCTCTCTCTCCTTAACACTCCACATTCAACTTACTTAGTTCTGTTACATTTTCCTCCAGAATTTACCCAGAATGTGACCACTTTTCAACATCATCTACTGCAATCAGCTTCTCATTGGTCTCTCACCTCCACCCTTGTTCTCCTGCAGCCTATTTGCCACATGGCAGTCAGAGAGACCTTTTAAAATTGTAAATCAAATGGTATCCCTTCCCTGCCTACAGTTTTCCAACGGCTTCCCACTGCAAGTAAGATGAAATCCAAACTCCCAGCCGGTCTGCAGGGTCCCACCTGATCTCTGCCTGCCTCTTTCACTGCATCTCCCTCTCCACTCCCTCTCCAGCTTCAGGGGCTTTGCTTTTCTTTGGTAAGGTGCGAGGGAGGTTCCCTTGGACATGTTAAACTGTTTCTTGACCCAGTGTCTTTGCATATGCTATTTCTCTTCTTGGAACTCTCTGCTATAGCTTTTCCAATAGCTGCCTCCTTCCCAACAACCACGTCTGAGCTCAGATGTTGTCTTTGCTGCCTAAGATCACTGTGGCTAATGTAGCCCCTCCCCACCTCTGTCATTCCACCCTCCCAGTACTCTAGCATGTATTCTATTTTCTTTTTCTCGGCATTTATTGCTACCATAAACTACCTTCCTCTTTGTGTGTTTGTTGTCTATCTCTGTCCACTAGACTAGAGCATAAGCCCGTGAAGGGCAGGGGCTTTATTTTATTCAATGCTGTATCTATAGCACTTCGCATGGTACCTGGCTGGGAGAACATGCTCAACAAGTATTTATTAACTCACTAATTATCAGGGCCTGTGTGATGGTGGTGAGTGGTCACCTACTTCTTCAACAAACACTATGTTAGGTGCTGGGGGCACAGCAGTGCTGGGAGGACTGGGCAGTCTGTGGGTGATGGTCAAGAGCTCAGATTCTGAATGCAGATGGCTGGGGCTGGAATCATGAAACACTTGTCCACATGACCTTGGCCAAATGATTCAGCCTCTCTGTAACCCAGTTCCTTATCTATAAAATGGAAATAAAAATGATGGCTATTCTCAAGAGTTCTTACGATTAAAAGAGACCATCCACACAAAAATACCTGGCATATAGCAAGCATTCAATAAATGTTAGCTCTTTTACAGAAGGAATAACTGTTAATACCATTTTCAACCACAGAAACAAGCACTGCCTTCCTTTCCCTCATATTTGGGAGGTCCATCTCCCCTCCTTCCTAAATCCTCACCCAGGTTTTTACTTTTGGATTCTCACACAGGTGCACAGCACTCTGAGAACCTTTCTGGATCTGCCATTCTTCTTTCCCACTTTAGCGGTGGCAAAAAATAGAGGGAGGGAGGAGAATAAATATCACAAAGCCCTGACACCTTCCCCGCCAGGTTCCTCATCAATATTGCACCTGTTGCCACTGTGTGTTCTGGGTGTGGGCTCTGGACTTTGCTGGAAGTCAAAGTTCTCCCTTCAGCCTAAGGAAATGATGAGACCCACAGAACAGGGATGGGGCAGGAGCTCATCTCCATGCCAGCATTTCTCCCTGAGCGCCTCAGCTCATGCTCCCTTGGTAACCATTGTGCTTTCTGAAGTGCAGCAAGCTCATCACCCACTAGCCTTTCCTGGCAGGTGGAGAAGGAAGATGGCCATGGAATGTTTTATTGGCCCACACACTGCTTTTTAAAAATTTAAAGATTGAACATTTAAAAATTGGGATAACTTACATGAAAGCCTAAAACATTGGCTTCTCTTGAAAAATTGGAACTTGCCGCAACCCTGGTCTGAGTAGTGACAGCCCCCAGGAGCTGGATGTGCCTCCTCACTTCTCTATAAACTTCATCTCGCTGACTTCACTCATTTACTTGTCTTGACCCTGTAGGCATTTGAGTTTTTAACCCCTGCTCTAAGTCAGGTCTTGGGAGACTGCAAGACTCTGTGCTAGCTCCTGATCTTATGCTTAGCACTGGTTTGGCATGAGGTGCTACAAAGATTGGGCACAAACTGATCCCTGGGGCTGAAGGGCTGTGGGCAGAAGTAGGAGGAAAATGACTAGAATAATGCAGACAAATGAAAAATAAACCGAATAGATAAGATATAATTATTGAGTTTGTATATGACGTAGGCAATGTTCTGGGGGAATTATTACAGAGGACATGGAAATAGGGGCAGTGGCTGAAATTCAAGATGAGATGGGTATGGGTGTGGAGGACTCATCATTAGATTGCATGAATCAGGGTCCTACAGAGAAACAGAACCAATAGGATGTGTATGTGTATATACACATATGGTGAGAGATCGAATGATTGACTTTAAGGAATTGGCTTTACCAACAGAAATTTATTTTCTCACAATTCTGGAGGCTAGAAGTTCAAGATCAAGTTGGCAGGATTGTTTTTTTCTGAGGGCCTCTCTCCTTGGCTTGCAGATGGCCATCTTCTTTTAATGTCTTCACATGGTCTTCCCTCCGTGTCATCGGTCTGTGTATATCTTCTTGAAAGCTGCCCAAACAGCAGGAAAAACTAACCACGAAGCAGTACTTTTTTCAAACTGAGGGTCACAGTTCATTATCGGTTACAAAATCAACTTAGTAGTGTTTCAACCAGCATATGTAAGTACATCACTGTGTAGAGGTAAATATTGTTTTGTGAAACTTTCGTTGCTGTTGCTATGTAAACAAAAACACTGGAAATTACAGTCATAATTTGAAGACACTGTAACCTAGAGTGGAGAGAATGTGTCAATGTTGACAGATTAAGGATTAAGGGTCCATGGGGCTAGGTGGCTCACACCTGTAATCCTAGCACTCTGGGAGGCCAAGGTGGGAGGATCGCTCGAGGTCAGGAGTTCAAGATCAGCCTGAGCAAGAGTGAGACCCCATCTCTACTAAATATAGAAAGAAATTAGCTGGACAACTAAATATATATAGAAAATTTAGCCAGGCATGGTGGCGCATGCCTGTAGTCCCAGCTACTCAGGAGGCTGAGGCAGAAGGATCGCTTGAGCCCTGGAGTTTGAAGTTGCTGTGAGCTAGGCTGACACCAGGGCACTCTAGCCCAGGCAACAGAGCAAGACTCTGTCTCCAAAAAAAAAAAAAAAAAAAAGGATTAAGGGGCAGCTGGTGAGAACTGAGATGAGGGTTCTGTGTCCTCTTTCCTCAGCTTTAGAGAGTCAGTTCAGTGTTTTCGGAAGATCAAAGGCAGGCACTAGGATGACCATTCTAGTCCTGGCACTGCTATTACTATATCTATGGTTTTGGCTAATTAATCTTTCTGAGTCTCAGTTTCTCCATCTGAAAAATGGTAACAATAATACCACCAACTTCACAGGGTTGATGTGTCGAATAGACTGTGAATTATTAATACTTCCAGCCTGTGGCCCTATCTTATTCATACTAGTACAGTATTTCTAGTTTTTCACATATCGTGCCTTCCTTCCAGGGAAGAGAAAAAAGGAAATTAGTATGCAGCATTTAGTGTGTCAGACCCTGTGCTGGACACTCAGCATAATTTGGTTGAACACGGAATTTCAAACGGACATGGTAAATGCGGGGGTGCTCTATAAAGTTCCGACGTCGCGTTGCGGCACAGCCCTTTTCATCCAGTTGGAAGACTTTCATCCCAGACACAGGGAATTCCAAACATTCCAGCTATCCAAGGCCACAGAGCATGCCGTGAGGGGCCCCTCAGCCCCAGACCTGCGTAGGGGTGCTGGAGGTGCAGCTGCGGGATGAACGGGCAACATGGGTTTCCCTCTCAGCTTCTCAGCAGCGCACGGGATTGCTCCGTGGGAGTGTAGGGCTTCGAAAGCGGCCGAACCGGAATGGGAAGATACACACCCTGAAGCCCTGGTGGGGGTAACTCTGCCCCTCCCAGCGCCTATGGGCAGGGTTGGCAGCACCGTGGGAACATCCCATTTGCCAGTGCCTGACCCAGACAAGGGTCTAGCCCTTTGAGCCTCACACCCAGGTAAACCAAAGCCCAGGACTGAGGGTGCAGTAACCCTAGATCTCAGTTGGGCTGAGTCAGCAGAGAAGAGATGCCAGGACCGGAGAGGAAGAGGAGATGGGAGGAGGAGAAGAGTTACCAGGTGCCTCCCTAGGACCCCGAACGAGCTTCCCAAGGACAGAAACCCAAAGATGAGCCCCTTGTCATGGTGTGAGCTGATCTCCAAGGGCTCCCCCACAGCTAGGGGCCGGGCAGAGCAGGGACCACGGAAGTCCCACGTAGGAGACCAGTCCAGCAGAAGATGATAGCATATAGGAGGAGGGACTGCTGGTGCCGGGGAATTAAGCCAAGGCAGGGAATGGAGGAGGACAGGGTTATCTCAGTTGTGACGCCCACCCATCGTGGGGGCTCCACCAGCACCCCACCCCCGATCTGCTGTGAGATTCCTTCCTGCTTCATGTGGGCAACCAGACTCTTCTTGTCCAGCCCAAAGCTCCATCCTCAGCCAATCGGAGCCAAAGAAACTCAAGGCCATTTCCCCTCCCCTGCCCTTCAACAAATACTTGCAAAGTGTCCACCACGCGCCTGATGCCAGGCATAGGGAGGCATGACTTCTTCCCCTTAGGGGCTTACAGTCCGGGGGGAGAGGCTCGTGTAGGGGTAGCGCAGGGAGCACGCCAGCGGGAAAAACCAGATACTGAGCTGTAAGTGCAGCGATAGCAGGCAGTAACGAGGCGCTGTGGAAACACACCAAGCACATAAAACAGGGCGGCTAAATCCCAAGGGGTTGCGGGTTTCCACAGGGGACATCTCCCCCAAACATTCCAGGATAAGAGAGGTGGTTAGAGAGACGATGGCATTGAACTGGAGCGACGAGGCGCTGAGAGGGACTGTGAAGAGGCCGAGGGAAAGCCCGTGCACCTGGGGGCTGGAGGAACGAAGAGGGGGATCAGCAGGGCTGGGGAGGGAAGGGTGGTACCAGAAAGCACGCCGCGCGAGGCGGGCGCAGAGAGCCGAGGTCGGGACGGAGGGAGGCGCGGGCGACAGCGGGAGCCCTGGAAAGTCGTCAGAGGCGGCGCGGAGGGGGCGGGGAGCGGACCTACACGTGCGCTACGTGCTGCGCCGGCCACCGCCCCCTCCCCGGCAGCTGGGTAGCCGGGCCTGCCTCCGTCGTCCCGGGGCCCGTCCCAGGGCAGCTGCACGGGGGACGAGGGGCGGTGAGGGAGGGAGAAAGTCGCGCCTCCCCACCCCCACTTTGGAACCCAGGAGCGCAGTCTTCCCTTGGCAGCGACCGGAAGGAGCGCGAGGAGCGCCTCATCACCAGGCGGGTGGATCTGGGGGCGCAGGCTGCAGATCTGGGGGCGCAGGCTGGCGGGTGGGATCTGGGGGCCGAACGGGCCCGGTTGAGGATGGAGACACCTAGGAATGTGTCCAGCGGCTCTAGGGCTGCACAAACGGAGGTGGCTTGGGGGACTGAGGCCCGGGCGGGGGCGGAGTGTGGTCCAAGAGTAAGGTGGGGGTTCCTGGAGACGTGGCACCGAGAGCGGGGCTTGGTTCCGCTCCGGCCGCCGGGCTGCAGCCCCGCTTTCCCCCGGGAACCTGAACCTGACCCCGCCCAGGCTTCGCTCCCAGCCCTCCAGGAGCTCCGGCCCCGGCCCCTGCAGGCCGGGCTTGCCCAGGTCCGGCCTCTGGGGCGTCCAGCCGGCCCCAGACGAGACAATGCGGCCCGGGCCCCGCCCCCGGAGGCTGACGCGGCCCGGGCGGCGGCCAATCCCCGCCTGTGGCTAGGCTCTTTAAAAAAAGAAGAGCCGGCCGCGGTGTGGCTGTCAGCTGGAGAGGGATCCCTCCGCCCATGTAAACACACATCATAAAGGGCAAGGGGAAGCGTCTCCTGCGAGGCGGGGGAGCTGGTGCCTTCCCGGAGAGTCCTCTCTGTCCCCAGGTCCCCCTCACTAGCCTGGCAACCACCCCCTCCCTGAACGGCACGTCGGGCCCACCGGCAGCCAAACAGCTGCTGCCTGCTCTGGGAGCAGTAGAATCCCATCACTTAGGGTCACCACCGGAAATGGAGGAAGGGAGACCTTGAGAGTTGAGAGCGAGAGGGAGTCCTAGGACACGGCTGAGAACTGGGAAATATTTTCTTAGGCTACTTATTGTGCACCTCAGTGAGATATTAGTCACGATTCATATGTGTCTAGAATTTTTTCTCAAAGTTATACTCACCTGGTTTATAAGATGCCAACGTTAATGGTGAAAATAGTCTTAACGCTCTCCCAAGAGAGACCACATCACAAAAATCATCTCCAGCAAGACGCTCAAAAGCACGAAATGCCCACTGCAAAGAGCGACAGTGATGATTTTTCCTCTCCATTTTATTATGAATTTTCAAATAGTCAGCAAAGTTAAAGGAATTTTGCAGCAAATCCATCTATTTAGATTCTACCATTAGCATTGTATTATGACTTGCATTATCACATATCTATCTTGCACTGATGACTTCTCAAATGGGATGCTAGCTTGGCTTGATTTTCCATTGCGGTGGGGAGAAGGACAAGGCCGATCCATGTCCCAAAATCCTACAGAGCTAAGAAATTGACTATCTTCTCCAAGGACCACTGTGAACTCTTGGGGCCAGGTACCCCTGGAAAGAGTTTATTGAAGAGGTGGCCGTTTTTCTTTCCTTTTTTTTTTTAAATTGAAGACTCCTTAAGGATAAGAGACTTCCTTCCACTAGGTGAATCTGAAAGCAGGGCTAAGGTTCCATTGACCCCTCCCTAAGGAGGTCCTGGCTAGCAGTCCTTGCATGAATTTGACTGCTTTCTAGATGAAAGAGGTCACTTCAGTGTTGAAGTTCTACTTTTTTGAGCTTCCTCTCTTCCCTTTTCTGAGACTGGACATATCTCCCCACCCCCCCCAAAAAGAAAAAAGTGCCTCAAAAGTGTTCATATCTCTTTAAATTACTTAACCTCTCAGTGCCTCCATTGCCTGCTTTGCAAAATGGAGGTAACAGCAGGATCTTTCCAATAGGATTGTTGTGATGACTCAGTGAGCTAATATATGCAAAGCATTTAGAACAGTGCTTTACAAACAGTAGCATTAGATAAATAATGGCTATCACCCATATGTAAATAACTCCGAGATTTATATCTCCAATGCAGATCTCCCCCCTTCAGATTTATACCCTTGTGTTGGATATCTCTAGCTGTATGTACCAGAGAATCTTAATACCTCATTGTTGCTTCCCAAACTATTACTATGTCCTAATTTTATTTCCTACCTTTTTACCCCTTCCTCCTAATGAATAGCACCACTGCCTTAACTTAGGCCCCATCATTTCTTGTCTGGATTATTTGGGAAGTCTTGATTCTCGAAAATTCCACCTTGTCATATTGTTTCTGCCTGAATCTTCCCCACAATATCCCCACTTCCCAACAAATAGTCTCCGTCACTTACTAGCCAGGTGAATTTGGGCAAATTGCTTAGTCTACCTATGCCTCACTTTCCTTATTAGTAAGATGAAAATAAGAGTACCTACCTTATACGGTTGCTGTGTAAATGATTAATCACCAAAGAACAGTGCCTAGGATATGCACGTGTTCAAAAGCATTATATTATTATCATTCTTACTACCTTCTCCTGAACATGCTGTTCTTACATTCAATCTTTTCTCTCTACCTGGAAAATCCTTCTCGATTTCCAATACTTTCTGCCCCTTCCGGGTTTTACTAAGTGTATACTTCTGTCATGGCACCAACCACAGTGTACTGACATGATTGAATGAGTGGCTTAGGGATCTGATCCTCTCCAACAGACTATGAACTTCTTGAGGGCAGAAACTCTGCTACATAGCAAATGTCAATAAACGTTGGCCCAACTGAACCTTAAGGATAAACTCCAACCCCGAGCGGAAGGCCCCGGCCCCGCCCGATTCGGGGCGGGGCAGGGAGCTAGGAACGAGGGGTGGGTGGGGGTGGGGGTGGGACTCTTTTTCCTCGCCGTGGCGGCGGAGGCGCACGGCGTGAGTTAGCGGCAAGACGTCGTCGGAGGAAGACTGAAAAAGCCGTAGGTGCTGCCGTTGCTTGTACAAGTCGGTCTCGCTGTCGCCGGAGCCGCGTCTGCGCTGGTCTGGGACCGAGCGGAGCTCGCACCGGCGGTCCCGGAGCCCACCGTGTCCTCGCCCCTGCCCGGCCTGCGGTGATGGAGCCGGCCACCGCGCTGCCCCCGGGTCCGCGCCAGGCGCTGCCCCTCGGGGGTCCGGGCCCGCTGGGCGAGTTCCTGCCTCCTCCCGAGTGCCCGGTCTTCGAGCCCAGCTGGGAAGAGTTCGCGGACCCCTTCGCTTTCATCCACAAGATCCGGCCCATAGCCGAGCAGACCGGGATCTGTAAGGTGCGGCCGCCGCCGGTGAGTCACGCCAGCACCCCGGAGCCCGCTCGCGGCTGGGGGAGGGAGCGGGGACCCGCGGGGCCGGGAGGCCCGAGGCGCGGGGCCGGGAACAGGTCGCCCTGCGGGCGCCTTCAAGTTTGGGGCTGCCCGGAGGGTGGGAGTTGAGGCAGCGGGAGGAGGACCGGAGCTGCTCCGGGGGGAGACCAGGAGCGTGGGAGAGCGGGGAGCTCCGGCGGTGCCCCAGGGGGGCCGGGTTGCCGCGGGGCTCGGACGGACGGTGCGCGGCCCCGCCGGGGGTTCGGGTTCGGTGCCGGGTGGTGGTGGCAGGAGCCGGGGGTGGTCGCGGGCAGTTTCCTCCTGGAGCCCAGCGGAGGCGCGGGCGTGGAGGGAGGGCTCTGGGCTCGGCGAGGCTCCGCAGGCTGGTCCTCGCCTCCTCTCCCGGGGTGCGGGGGTGTGTGACGGGGTGGGGGTGGGGGACTTGCGAGTTGTCGTGCGAGGAGGAAAGTTTTCAATATGGCGGCGGGAGCCCCTGGTCCTTTGTGTGGTGGCGGCGTCGGCCCGGAGCGGCCCTCACCTGGGCGCCCCACGCTCCAGACCAGGGCACCCCACCCTCCCCTGGCCCCCCGGCCTCCAGGTGTGCCCCGGGCCGGGGTCACGGAGGGGGCGGCCGGCGCCGCCGGGGGGCGAGGAGCAGTCGCGGGTCCGGCCCCGGAGCGGATGTGCTGTGGGGGGCGTAAGTGTCTGGGGGGCACTTTGGGGGCGCTGGGGGGCAGGAGCGGCGGCGGTGGGCGCCGATGCCCGCCCGCGCTCCCGAGCGCGCACACGCACCCGGCTCCGGCCGCGCCACTCCGCTCTCCCGCGAGGCCTGGGCTGTGTTGGTGGGGATGGGGTGGGGGCGAGGCCGTGTTTGCAGGGGGAGATGTCAGGCAAGGGGACCTCGGAGGTTTCCAGCTCGTTCCTCCGGCTCCCAGCCTCCGGAAGCTGAGATGCAGTCGCCCTCCGCAGCCCTCTAAGCCCTGTCTAAAGCGCCTCGGGCCTGGGGCCTGGGAGTGGGGTGGGGTGATCTGAACCGTCCCTAACGGCTCCAACGGCCGCTGAGGGAGCCCCTTGCACACCCCCGCCCCCCACAGCCGGAACTGAGTGCGCTCCTGCACCCCCATTCTTTGGCCCACCTTTCGGGATGGTCTGAGTCCGAGTTGGCCTAAAGGACGGTTGGATGGGCTGGGACGGTTGGGAAGGTGGTTTAACTGCCTTTCCTACTGTTTAAGAATGTTGTCCCTACTCTCCTCCTCTGCCCGCCTCCCCTAATTGGAGGAAGACCCCCCCACCCCTACCCCTTTCTCCCTTAAGCTTGTTCTTTGTAATGACATTCTGAGTTTCGGGGATTCTGTGTGTTATCATTCTGTTTTGGAAAGCCGTTTTGAGGGAGACCCCTGAGTAAGTCGTCTTCATCCCAGCCTCCTCCTCCACCCCAAATTAAAACAGGGGTATCATACGTAGTTTCTCTTAAACAAGTTTGAACATGGAGATGAAACATATGCCTCAGAAAATAACTGGCCGGCTAATAGGGGAGAAACGTTTGAAAATAGATCCATTTCTCTCAGTGTAGTGGACAAGGTTGATTCTTGTTGCTTAAGGGAAGTACATTTCTTTTAGAGTGTAAGGCCTGCAGAAGTTATAATGGGGCTGGTGAGAGCCAAGGTTTTAATTCTTGAATAATAGGTCATGTTTCAAGCATTTAGCAGTTTAGCTTTATGTCACATACTAGGAAGGGTGAGTATGAATATTGTACATTTGCATTAATGGGGTTTTATTCAGAAATTAGGTAACTTGAATAAGTTCTTGGTAACCAAAATGTGAGGAGTCAGGTTCCTGGGAGTTGTCCTCCATGTTGGTATTGTGGTATACTAGGGCTGGGGTAAATCCTTTATCTTGCTTTCTTATTCTTTGCCTTTTAGAGTACCCTTTTCCCAAAAGGAGAGTGTTGCTATGGTAAGGTTTGGCTACCCATTTCTTCATCTTGGCTAATAAATTAATGGCAATCTTGCAAAATTTGTGATCGTATTGCCTTTTCCCACTGAGAATGTCAGAGAGACATGATGGCCACCATTTTGTATTGAGAGTACTACATGCTACAGCCTGAGGAAGAGGGTTAAGGAGGCACAAATAATCTACAAACATAACCAGTGCTCTATTTTGGAGACCTCCTTTGTGTGAAGGGGGCTTGCATCCTCCTTTGTTTAACAAACTCCTATGACAAATGGAAAGAGTTTGGGAGTATTTGTTGTTGATATAATCACAAAAAGAGAAATCTTTCCAGAAGTTGTAGCTCTTGAATAGGGGTCTTGTTGAGACAAAGGCTTCTTAAGAGATGTAAACAGTCTTTGTTTTAGAAACTGTTTTGTTTTAGGAAAGCTAACTGTGAACAAGTGGTTTCATATAGTTGAAATATAGCAACAAAAAAAGATATGAAATATTTTCCATGGGAATAGCTATGTAATGCCTGTGTTTCCAGATGATTTTTGTTGACTTGAGTTTTTAGAACACAAATGGCTATATATATTAAAAGGGAAATTGGGGCTGTTGATAATTTTACTTGTTAGGAGGTAAGGGGGAGAATTATAAAGCATTTCTATTTCCTTTTGTTCTTACCTTTATATCTTTAATTAATGGTACTTATGTAGCTTCAGTTTATAGCCTACTTAGAGGCTCCTAAGCTGCTTGGCTTTTGCAAACTTAGGTGTTTACATTATTTTGTCTATGGCACCTAGAGGTTGTCAGAAATTTGTGAAAATATAGTAAGATAAATGTGATAAAAGTTAATTAAGAAGACTACTCAAATCTTGATTTTAAAGTTTAAAGAGATAAACAAACCTTTGTTTGAAATTATATGAAGTATAGGGGATAACCAGGTTTGTTTTCTGGGCTGAGACCTTTTCAAATTACAATTAATCTGGTTTTGTAACCTTAAAAATGCCAATTTTAATTTCTTTCTTTATATTGTACTTAGATATCTGTTTAAGGATGAATGATATTTTTCATATCACTTTGTGGTATTTGGAGATAATTTTAGGGCATAATAACTATTAGGCAAAAAA
Organism: Lemur catta; assembly: GCF_020740605.2. Classification (NCBI taxonomy): domain Eukaryota; kingdom Metazoa; phylum Chordata; class Mammalia; order Primates; family Lemuridae; genus Lemur; species Lemur catta. The sequence goes on along the minus strand of NC_059150.1, from coordinate 4,308,850 downwards.
TAGTTGACTGCACAGTCATTACTTTTCTGAATCTCCCAAGTTTGATAGGACTATATTTGATGGTTTTCATAACTTATTTTCTTGCCTTCGAACATCTGACATTTGGCCACAGATAGGCAGATTCCACACATTTCTTCTTTAGCAGTGTCCAAAAATCAGAGATTTAAATCAAACCCCAGATGGCACAGTGGACACATTTTTTTCCCCCGGCTTTAACTTATGTGGTCACTAGTTTGATTTCTTCATCCTTTTAGCCAGCATACAAATTTGCCAGTTTTTTTTTTTTTTTTTTTTTTTTTTGAGACAGAGCCTCCCTCTGTTGCCCAGACTAGAGTGCTGTGGCCTCAGTCTAGCTCATAGCAACCTCAAACTCCTGGGCTCAAGCAATCCTCCTGCCTCAGCCTCCCGAGTATCTGGGACCACACCCAGCTAATTTTTTCTATATATTTTTAGTTGTCCAGCTAATTTCTTTCTCTTTTTAGTAGAGACGAGGTCTCGCTCTTGCTCAGGCTGGTCTCAAACTCCTGCCCTCAAGGGATCCTCCCGCCTTGACCTCCCAGAGTGCTAGGGTTACAGGTGTGAGCCACCAGGCCCCACCCAAATTTGCCCTTAAGCGTTTTGAAGTAGCATCTTTGAGTGAGCCTATTGATCCTACTCTAAGAGAACAGGGAGGAACTTAAATATACATTTCTTTGTATGGTGGAAGTGTTAATGATATGGAGCTTATTTACTCTCATTCCAGCCTATCATTCTCCCTAATTTTGGATTTGATTGATTTTGGCCCTCTCTCTGTTTTCCCAATTTCTCTGGTGTCATGGAATCTTTCCCTAGTTGTAGAAATTCTTTGGCTGCTTTAAATCTTTAACATTTGAAGAAAAGACTTATCAGTAGAAACATCCTTGAGGAAGAATTTATAACCACTTTTCAAAAATAATTACTTTTGGCCCTTTGTGGTGGCTCACACCTGTAATCCCAGCACTTGGGTGAGGTGGGAGGATCACTTTGCTTGAGGGCTGGGAGTTTAAGACCAGCCTGAACAACAGTGAGACCCTGTCTCTACAAAAAAATAGAAAAATAAGCTTGGTATGGTGGTGCCTGTAGTCCCAGCTACTCAAGAGGGCTGAGGCAGGAGGATCCCTTAAGCCCAGGAGTTTGAGGTTGCAGTGGCTATGATGATGCCACTGCATTCTAGCCCAGGCAACAAAGTGAGACCCTGTCTCAAAAAAAAAAAAAAAAAAAAAAAAAACCCAAACAAAAAGTTTGCTTTATTGAGATATAATTCATATACCATACACTTCTTCACTTTATAGTCTGCCATTCAGTGGTTTTTAGTAGTTTCACAGAGTTGTACATCTGTCACCACAATCAACTTTAGAATATTTTCATCTCTCCCAAAAGAAACCCTATACTCACTTGTAACTACTTTTTAATACAAATTTAGGACTATACTGCCCAGGAGAAAAACTTGGTAGGAGGTTGGATTAAGCCCTACAGTTCTAGGTCACAGGTGTCTGCCTTAAACAAAGCAAAAACAAACTTCATTTGTTGTAGTCTTTAAATGGATGTTTAGCTAAATTTGACTTTGCCAGTGGCAAATTGGCACACTAGGAGCCACAAACACCCGTCTAGTTGTAACTGTTAGCTAATCAACAAAATTAATAGACTTTTAAAGTGGAATGTGAGTGACACTGCAAATATATGTCAGCTAAAGATTTGAGTTCCTACCCCCACTGGAAAAACTTCTTATCCTTCCTATGATCATAAGATATGGTTTTAAACATGCAGTGTAAACTTTCTTAAAGAGCAGAATGAATAGAGAATTGTTTTTGAAAAGCGTTAATAAATATTCTCTATTAAAGCCAGAGTTTGAATTCTTTTATTAAGACAGTGATAAGAGAAATTAAAGGAAATTAGTAACTCTTAATTTTATTCTTTGTCTCTAATATACTTAATTTTCTTTATGATCTGTTGGCCTAGATTTAAGAGTATTTCTGGTTGATAGATTAGTGATAAACTTGTTTATTTGTTTAATTGGAGGGGATGGGAACAAAGTTTAGAATGTTTGGATACTTGAATATAGGCAATTAGAAATCTGCCAGTGAGGGAATTTTCTCTTAGAAAGGTAAAAAAATATCATGGTAAACTATTCGATTAAAAAAAAATTGAACTCAGTGTAAGTACTGTAATGGGGTCTTTTTGTAGACTTTTGTAACCTCATTGTTGCCTTAATTGGACGCCATTAAGGTTGGCTTATAGAAAAGGATTAGGGAAAACCCATGTCCCAAAATGAAAATGCTAATTAGGTACCTAGTTAGTTTTCGTGAAGCCTACTCATGTGCTTCTTTCCAAATGCCATCTGGGTTTGCAAAACTAACCTAGGAGGACCTTGCTTTCATTCTTGCATGGTCCTTTCAGCTTGGTTTGTGTTGAAGTGGTTGTATGTCTTTTCTTTTTCTAAGAATTAGGTGATTCTCTTAGAAAATCTGGAGATTATGCTGATATACTTGGTATAAGTGTAGAAGATCATTGCCAACCTCAAAAAAAAAATTAAAATTAGGTGGGATAAATGTTGGAAACTGGAGGGCTACACATTCTGAAATTTTTTAAGTTTGGGTACCTTGAAAAGGAATCACCAGAAGTGTACTGATGCTTTGGGGTGAGTAGGTGGGTGGGGCAACACCTTGGGAAAGTCATGTTCCTGGGCTACCACCGTTAACTTTTGATTATTTAAAGTTTGACAAACTCAGGCTGGGCATGGTGGCTTAGGCCTGTAATCCTAGCACTCTGGGAGGCTGAGGTGGGGAGGATTGCTTGAGCCTCAGGAGTCTGAGGTTGCTATGAGCTAGGCTGACGCCAGGGCACTCAAGTCTATCCCCGGCAACAAAGTGAAACTCAGTCTCAAAAAAAATAAAATAAAATAAAGTTTGACAAACTAATAAAGTTTGGGTTTTTAAAATCTAAGTTGTGAGAAACTTGTTTTAGCATGACAATTATAGGCAATTCCCCTAACAGGGTTTTCTTAAGTATTACATGCTTGCTGTGTCCTAGCATGGGATTAAAGAGAAAAATTAAATGAGATGACCTTTGTCCTCCTCAAAAAATTCTTCCAAAAATGTTCCTTTTTCTGTCATTAACTATTAGATGTATTCTGTGGTGAATTTGCTTTTTACGACCAAGTTTATGAACCAGACTAATGAAGAAAAGCTGTCTCTAGGACAGTGAGGCATTTTAGTTCTATAATTGGAGGATATTTGTAACAAAGATGTAGAATTTGACCAAATGCATTCTTTTAAGTCCTTTTTTTCCCCCTCCACCATGACTTAAACATTCAAATCTTTAATTGTAGACCATTCTCCTTAAAATACAGTTTCCATATACCTTTATATACGACCTTAGAGTCATCCCATCTGGTGTTTTTTTTTTTTTTCCCCATTTTTTCATTTAAGCGTTCTTTCTGGATATGAAGACTAATTACTTTGTTCTGCCAAACTTATCACTTCCAGGGTGTAAATTAAAATTTCTTTATTATGAAAAATGTCAAGCATGTAAAAAAGTATAAAGAATAGTCCCTTTAGCTGTTTCCTTGAACATAAGAGCAGAAAGCGGAGTAGCAGCATTGGGGTTGAGAGAAAACTAGTGACCTTCAGTTGTAGTGAACAGCTTGGCTTAGCCTTTGTCCTATTCAGGTTATGAGTGACATTTGGGCAGTTAGGAATGAGCACCTTTAGTGAGTGATAGTCACTTTGCCCAATTAGGTTGGGGATTATATTTCCTCGTTTTAGTCTGTGGTTTTATTGCTTTATTACACATTTGTTGGAACCTGTGAAGTAACTTGACCATCTTCAGGCCAGTTCTTGGCACATAGAGATGTGGGGGTGGGTGGTGGGTGGGGACATTCTCTGCCAACATCATTCCATTCTCTGCTATCCATTTTGTATTGGCCAGAATTTATTTCAACTTTCCTCTCTTAGGAAGGGGACTTGTGGTCAGAGTGGGTATTTAGCCTGACAAAACAAAGCTGGAAGTCAGGAGTAACCAAGAAATAGAATGAAGTCTCTTTCTGGAAAAGGAGTTTTAGGGAAATGAAAATTAGATGAGTCTAATGAGTTGGTTAGATTGTTAGGTTCACTTTTCTCTGAAGAATCATACTTTAATTTTCAGCATTGATGTTACAGTTTCTGTTTGAGCAGAATTTCTGCATTAACATATGGTATCAAATATTTTCTTCAAAATGGGCGATTTAAAAATTAGGTCATTGAAAAATGTTTTCTATTAATCTCTTAAAATCTAAGGATTTTCCCCTCCCTTTCTGAAATAATCACTTTCCTTATCAGATGGGAGATGCTAGTAGGCAGATCACATTATGAACTTAGAATTTGTTGATTCCATCTCACTTGGTAGTTTCTTGTAAAATTCTATGAAATTTAACAAATATTTTGCAGGGATAAAAATGAGGTTTATCAAGGGAGTGTGTGTATGTATATTTTTATTTATTGCTTTTTAAAAGCCAGGCCCTCTATTATGTAAAAGAGGGACAGCAGGAGGTGTTATTTCTAGATTTTAAAAAATGGTTAGGTAGAATCTTGAATCTAATTCCATCATGACCTTGGGCAAAGTCATGTTACCCCAACGTATGCCTTTTCTTCTGCTATAAGGGGATCTGACACTGACCTAGGGCTGTTGTCCAGATTAATTAATTGATGGGTTGCAAGGAGCTTAAATCCCAAAGCTTTATTTGCTCATTGCTAAGAAGAGTCTGGGGGCAGATTCAGTGACACAAGGGTTAGTGCCAAATACATATCCCTCATTTCCCTTACAGTGAAGAGATTTTTTTTTTTTTTTTTTTTTTTTTAGTGAAGAGATTTTTAAAAAGTGAAACTTGGAAAGGCAAGAGCCCCCACATCGAAACTAGAGTATATAGAATATAATCCTTCTATTGGTTTAGATGAAGCTTTTCTGTACTTGAATCTTTTTAAAAAATTAGATTAAAAATTGTTACACACTATTTCAGAAAATTTGCTGATGCATATGTGTGTCTTGTGGGGTGTATTATAAACACAGGAATTTGTATTTGGTAAGATTTGTCTAAGAAGGATTTACAGTTATTTTAATTTTCCCCAGTATGGGATGACTGAATTTGTGAAAGTCATGTACATGAAAGGACATTATACTTATCTAACATAATAATTTAAATAATCCCAACTCTTGTCTGACAGGAGGGTCAGGATATGGAGTCTAATATTTTTGCAGTTATCCTACTTGTAAAGTGGGGAGAAAAAAGTAGAAGAGGTGGCAGGAAAAATGTTTACTTGACTTTTTTTTTTTTTTTTTTTGAGACACAGTCTCACTCTGTTGCCCGGACTAGAGTCTGGGCCGTTAGCCTCGCTCACAGCAACCTCAAACTCCTGGGCTCAAGTGATCCTTCTGCCTCAGCCTCCCGAGTAGCTGGGACTACAGGCATGTGCCACCGTGCTTGGCTAATTTTTTCTATATATTTTTAGTTGGCCTGCTAATTTCTTTCTATTTTTAGTAGAGATGGGGTCTCGATCTTGCTCAGGCTGGTACCGAACTCCTGACCTCGAGTGATACACCCGCCTCGGCCTCCCAGAGTGCTAGGATTACAGGCGTGAGCCACCACGCCCGGCCTTGACATCTTTTTTAAAAAGAAAAAATAAAAAAACCACTTAAGGACAAGAGCCAGATTTTTTTTTTTTTTTTGGAGGCAGGATCTTTGTGTTGCCCAGGCTGGAGTGCAGTGGCCCAGTCATAGCTCACTGTAATCTCCAACTACCGGCCCTGCCTTAGCCTCCCAAGTAGCTGGAACTAAGAGGCACATGCCACTATGCCTGGCTGATTTTTTTTGTTTTGTTTTGTTTTGTGGGAACAGGGTCTTGGCTATGTTGCCCAGGCCGATCTTCAACTCTTGGCCTCAAATGATCTTCCTGCCTCGGCCTCCCAAAGTGCTGGGATTACAGGCTTGAGCTACTGTGCCTGGCTTGTATTTTATCCTTTACTAACAATTAGACAAAAATTTTTCAAAAAATTTAAAGCTAATTAGAATCCCTATATAGTCATCTCTGTGTGCTAGGCTATGCTATAAGAAAAAAGAATCCCTATGTAGTCATACAAACTTGGATTTACCAAATTTTTGTTCCAATACGTCTTCTGTTATTGGACTTTGTAATATTGCCTCTTAGATGGACCCATGTGTAATAGTCCCCCTTATCTGTGGAAAACAAAATCATGGGTAAGGTTTCAGTCATATGCAGTCTGAAAATAGGTGAGTACAGTACAGTAAGGTATTTTGAGAGAGTGCCCACATTCACATAGCTTTTATTACAGTATATTCTTTTAATTTTCTATTTTATTATTGTTAATCTCTTACAGTACCTAATTTATAAATGAAATTTTACCATAGGTATGTATGTATAGGAAAAAACATAGTGTATATAGGGTTCAGTACTATCCACAGTTTCAGGCATCCACTGGAGGTCTTAGAACATACTCCCCAAAGATAAAGGAAAACTACTGTATACTGTACTTCTACTGTGACTTTAATGTGGCTTTATTGGTCTTTTTTTTTTTGAGACCAGAGTCTCACTCTGTCACCAGGCCTAGAGTGCCATGGAGTCAGCCTAGCTCACAGCAACCTCAAACTCCCGGGCTCAAGCGATCCTCCTGCGTCAGCCTCCCGAGTAGCTGGCATTACAGGTGTGCGCCATCACATCTGGCTAATTTTTCTGTTTTTAGTGGAGATGGGGCCTCACTTTTGCTCAGGCTGGTCTCAAACTCCTGACCTCAAGTGATCCTCTCGCCTCGGCCTCCCAGAGTGCTAGGATTACAGGCATGAGCCACTGCGCCTGGCTGGCTTTTTCAGTCTTGAATCAAGCAATTTACTTAGTAATACTGCTTTCTAGATGTATTAAAACACTCCTTGATGTATATACCAAGTTTTAAATCTTCAAATGTTAGGTATTTTAGTTGGAAGCACACAGCTAAGATTTCACATCCCAGCTATGCTCTTTGTGTGGCCCTAGGCAGACTTTTGTGCATTCTTGAATTAATCCTTGCCATCTTACCAGTTTGACCAAATTGTAACATTCAGAGAACTAAAGTCTAAAGTTCCTGTGTTTTGAGCACTTGGTTGGCGCTTCTTACTAAACATGTATTCCTATGAGGCACACATACTATAGGCTATAGATACTGAAACATCACCTTATTACTCTAATCACATAACTCCAGAAACAAAGAACAAATCCCTATCGAACCCACATAATTACAAGGTCTTTAAGGCAAGATCCTCCCAATTTTCTGTGTGGTTATACCAACTCATTTGGTGATATTTAAACCAGATGGTTCATATTTGCCAGGTTTTAACTTGAAGGGAAGAGACAGGAGGTAGGAGCTATTAGGATTTGTGTTCTGGTATCTTTTTGTGTGCGTGACACGGGGGTAAGGGGGTGGAGATGAGAGAGGTCTATACTGAGAGAATTTTTGGAGTATAACCTGTACTTTGTAAAATTCTAGGTATTTAAACTTTTCCCTCTCTGAGAGGCTCTCGTTCAATATGATGCATTTTGGACAAATTGAGAACAGCCACCAGATTTTCCAGCAGGAGCCTGGCTTCAAGGATTTGTGTGGGCTGTGGGTTTGGAGTTTTTAAAAATGGTACTTGGTGGCAGCCCATTCTTCTGCTTCTTCCATAACTTTTTTTCAATGTTAATCTTGTGGCTTTTCTCATCATCCATTTGTAAAATATTTCTTTGACTTATGGATAATTGCTTATCAAGATTTTTTTGAAGGGAATAGGGTTTAGAATTTGATTTAGGATTCTAAGATAATTTTGCTCTGAGGGGTGATATTAGCCAACTAGGAAATGAAAACTAAGAGAATAAAGATTTTGTGGAAAGAATACTGGAGTGAATCAAAACATTGGGATTCTGACATGTGTTATGTGTTATCCTTGAGCTCCTAGTCTTAAAAGAACATCCTGACTCTTTTCAGAGCTTTATTCTGTTAACCTGCCTACAAAATGGGTAGGTTAAAACACCAGTCTTCTTTACATAGTGAGGCCTGCAGATGTAAGGACACTTAGCCCAGGATCACCCGGCTAGTCAGTTAGTAGAGCCAGGATTTGATCCTAGGCAGTACAGGTCCTAAGTTAGTGTTCAGAACCACTATTTATATTACCTCTTACATAACCACAGTAATGATACAATTGTGATTACATGAGATGGTTGGTGGGAAATTATGAATCTTATAATTTTTGGTTATATACTTTCTGTCCTTTAGAACGTATATAAGTTACCCTTTTTTCTATAGGTTCAGCAAAAAACATTTTTGTTACTTCTTGCTGCTAAGGTAGATACATTTTATAGGTAAGGAATAAATAACTTCTCTCTGAGCCTGAGAGAAGTTAAGTGGCTTGTTTAACGTGACAGCTTTTGAAGGGCAGACAGATTGGGTGTTTCAAACCATGGCTTTTTATTCCCAAGTTCAGTGTTCGTCCTTCTAATTAAAATACAGTGGTTCCCTTCATAGATCCCAGAAAGATCCCTGCTTCTCTCTTTCATCTCCCTTCACAGGCTTGTTGAGTGTGGTCTTCCCTCTTTTCCTTTTGGCCACCCAAACATAACTGTAGGGAAATCAATAAAAATAGTAAGCTGCACATATACAACATTAAAGAACCATTTAGATTTGTGTGTTTTTATCAGTTTTAGTTTATCAATATTTGTGAGCTTAGCCCTTTCATGTCCTGTTGGTTGGCTCACTTATATGGAAACTCCTGGCTCATCAGCTTCAGTGACCACTCAGCTTTCACATTGGAAGAGTATTTTGGACTCAGGGGCCCCATTAAATGTACCTCTGCCTCCCATCAAAGTCATTCAGGGATCTATCCCAGAAGAACTGAATTAGAATCTCATGTGGGCCTAAGTGTTTGAATTTTAAAAAGTTCTTCAGGTCATTCTAAAGCTCAGCTGGAATTAGGTGGTTTAGAATAATTCCCTGACAGGCTTAGTTTAGGCAGCTGTTAATATAAGGAATTCTCTTACTTGTTGACTTCACATTAATCAGAAAGTCTCAGTTCTACAGAAAACTGGGGAATTTTTTTTATCAACTGTGTTGAGTGAAGAAATGAATTGGGTCCTTGGGTTGGTTGTGGTTTCAATTCATTACAACTATTGATAATGTCAATAAGTGCCAGGTATTTTGTTAAGGTGTTAGGGTTTCAGAAATAAATTAAACAGCTTGACTTAAAAGAACTCATAATCTACTAGTGAGAAAGATCTACAAATAGTTTATAAACTATCATTTGTGCAAGGAATAGAAGTTGTATATTAGAGTGGTTAAAGGAGGTAGATGGAGTGTGGAGAGAGGGCTGCCTGGGATGTCTGGGAAAATCTTTGCTTCACCTATTAGGGTGGGGTTGGGGGAGGAACTAGGGGTGTAGAATGAGAATGAGGGTCATGAGGACCCCTTGGAGGCACCAGGTAATGTGGTGCTGTGAAGCTAAGGAGAAAAAAGCAGGTTTGTTGATAGTATCTTAGACTTACGTGAGTTCATGGTGATAATTTCTTATGTCTCAGCTCTAGACACAGCTGTAAACCCCTGTATTTAAAACCTGGAAAAGTAGATAATTGCAGTTTGTATAGAGTGTATCCCATTAATACCAGGCAGCCATTCAAATGAAGATCAGTTTTATCAGTCTGCAATGTCCTCATATTTTAGGCTAAAGTGGGTTGTCTTTTAAATCAGATTTATTTTGGAATATGGCAATAAATGTGAAAGAAATAAAGGAGTTGATAGTGCTGACTCTACTACAATAACATACAGCATGGTCTGAAATATAGGATAAATTTCTTCTGTGGTCTTTGGAGAAAAAGACCTATTTATCTACCATCCTGAATTGAGTATACCTGTGTATTAGTACATCCTTATCTGTTTCAAGCAGTCTATCTAGCCTTGAAGCTTGGTCAGTGTCGTAGTCCATTCGTGCTACTCTAACAAAATATCTGAGAGACTGGGTCATTTATAAGTAATAGAAATTTGTTTTTCACAGTTGTGGAGTCTGGGTTTGAAGTCTGGTGGCAGCCTGGTCTCTGCTTCCAAAACGGTGCCTTGAATGCTGTGTCTTTACTATGGGAAGGGCAAGAGGGGCCTAACTAGGTCCCTCTAGCCCTTTTATAAGGTCACTAATTCCACTCATGAGGGTCCTGCCCTTATGATTAAACTATCTCCTAAAGGGCCACCATCATATTGTGATTAAGTTTCAATATATGAATTTTGGGAAGGGCACATTCAAGTGATGGCAGTCAGTTAAAATAAGTATATTGCATAGATTGGCAGGTTGACCTTGTATAAATATTAAACTATCAGTGGAGTAAACTGAGCAGTTTCCTAGCCAATTCTAGTTCAGGTTCAAGTTGTCAAATATGGCTATTAGGGATGATAATGCATGTTCTAAAATCATTTCCACTTCAGTGGTAGGCTTATAGTTAATGTATCTTAATTGCAGCAGGGCTAAATAGCTGTTAAATATTTGCCTGTAGTGAAATATGTGAATTACTTAATTTACCTTTCTTTTATAAGACAATTGCAGATGTGTCTTCTTAAGATGGAACATGACACAACAAAGATTTTGCAGTCTTTAGTAAGGCTCAGGCTGATTTTTAGTTTCACTACTGTCCCTTTCCTGACCCTGATTTTGAATCTCTAGGATTGACCAGCTTATAAAGGACTAAAGATAGAGAATGTGTTTACAGATCTAATGAGGCCTTAAAGTAAGGGTGTGGGATGTTTGACTTGCCATTGGTGCCTGGGTAAGTTTGGGTGTTGCTTAGGAAAGGCTGAGGGAGCAGAGTCCAACCTCTTTCCTAAACCCCTTCACCCTGACAAACAAATCATTTTTGGAATCTTTCTGAAGTATGTAGTATTTTCTTAACCTTGACAACCTCAGTTTTCTGCCAGAAATTGTTTTTTCCTCACTGGGATCCTAGGTATGGAAAAAACCAAAATCAAAGCTACTTACTTGGGAAAAACGGTGGCATTACAGTTACTTGATCACAACATGGCTTGGTGCAGGCATACTAAGGTACTATGTGCACCAGTTATACTTGCTGTAGAGGAGAAGGATCTGAAATTTCTTCTGGTCCCATTCGGTTGACTTAAGTATCATAAGATGTCTAAAAAAGACATAAAAAAATAATGCTTTCTGGTTAACTTGTCATGATTAGCCCACATCATGATGTCGGCCCATTTGAGTGGAAGGTGATTTGTTCTAGGGATTTAGCTAGCTTTCTTAGGATCTTTCTTGGTGAATTTTAAAAGGAGGGTTCCATTACAGGCCCTGTAAGTCTTTAGGGATTTGCCAAAATTTTTATGAATCACTCTATTAGGTAACACAGGTAGACTTCTGTTGGGGAAATTTTGGGAGAGTAAGGAGATCTCCATGTGCTTCAGTTAGCTCCCTGACTCTGTTGTTTATAAACAACATGGTACTTCCCGCGTCCTGTGAAGTGGCCTGCCGGAAACTTTATTTCTTTGAGGTTTGGGAAGCAAAATCCATGAGAGGGCCATTTTATATTTTCTCCTGTTTTTGACAGTAATAAATTTAAGGCATTTCAAGGACTTGCAAATGCAGATTACTATTGCCAAATACTATTAAAAGCGATGAAAGACTGAGTCCCTCCCTATCCGTTTAAAACAACAACAAAAAAAAGTGGTGAAAGAGGAACTGAAAGGGTGAAAGGGAATAATGCTTAAAAAGTAAATACCATGGCATGTCCCTTTATTATCACTGTATTTTTATTTACTAATAGATAGTCCATAGAAACAATACTTTGCCTTGCCAAGTATAATACTCAGAAACTAAAATAATCTTCGAAACAAATTCTTTAAAAGTGATAGCTTTTACCAGGACCTATCTGTAAGAGTTATAATTTTAACAAAGGTTGTTATCCCTTGGTACTTACTGTTTTTGTTAATGACTATTAAAAATCCACAAATGATTGTGTTGGTATTTTCAGGATCTTTTTGGTGGCAGGAATTTAGGGAAGAGACTGGGTTGACCCAGGTATACCTTATGGGCATTGTACAAATAGGTCATCATTTTGTACAGTGTACACAATAAATCGTTATTAGTGAATGGAGAACATACTTGAAGGGGATGCTTTTTTAAAAATTTTTTTAGGGGCTGCTTTTAAATCTGGACAGAGAAAATTCTATAGAGGGACAGATTGGGTGTGATGATCTGCAGGGCATCCAGTAGAGCAGTTGTTTCCAAGTTGTGGGTTGAGGACCTTGGAGGGTTCCCAAGACCCTTTCAGTGAGTGAGGAGAATTTCTCCTTTTCAACTAAATATTTTTGTGAAGCCAGATTTTCTTCATACACTTTTAGTCAAAACAATATATTGAAATTGCAGAAGAAATTAAAATCTAGTTTATTTCTATTAAACTAGACATGTAAAGAGATTTACAAAATATTTGCAATATAAAACAATGCATTAAGAATTAAAGAGATTAATTCATTTTCAAAATGTCTCAGTTTTAATTTCTAATGTGATAAACATCGGTAGATAAACAATCCACATAAAGTGACGCTCTTTAAGGTCCTCAATTTTTAGCTTTAAAAGTGTCCTAAGACCAAAACTTTGGCCGGGCTCGATGGCTCACACCTGTAATCCTAGCACTCTGGGAGGCTGAGGCGGGTGGATCGCTTGAGGTCAGGAGTTCGAGACCAGCCTGAGCAAGAGCGAGACCCTGTCTCTACTAAAAATAGAAATTATCTGGCCAACTAAAAATATATATAGAAAAAATTAGCGGGGCATGGTGGCGCATGCCTGTAGTCCCAGCTACTTGGGAGGCTGAGGCAGGAGGATCGCTTAAGCCCACAAGTTTGAGGTTGCTGTGAGCTAGGCTGACGCCACGGCACTCTAGCCTGGGCAATAGAGCGAGACTCTGTCTCAAAAAAAAAAAAAAAAAAAAAAAGACCAAAACTTTGAGAGTTGTAGCAGTAAAAAGGGAAATCTGCTTTGCAAAGACTTGACTCAGTAGAAATAAATGTAGGATCTTATGAGTAAGTGGTTTCTGTTTGTGCTCATCACTTTGAAGAGATTATTATAAAATGACTAGGTGGCTGAGTAAAAACTTTATCTACCTGTTGGATGCTTCTATGAAATAAAAATTTAGAAGTATTTTCTAAAGGGGAAACAATATCTCCATATAATCAATAACTGAAATATTAAAGTGGGCCCTTTTGGTCTCATTTTGTGATTTTACTTGTTTAAAAAAATTTATAATAAACAAATATGTTTGCCTTTTGCTTTTTTTTTGAGACAGAGTCTTGCTCTGTTGCCCAGGCTAGAGTGCCATGCATGGTGTCAGCCTAGCTCACAGCAACCTCAAACTCCCGGGCTCAAGCGATCCTCCTGCCTCAGCCTCCCAAGTAGCTGGGACTATAGGCATGTGCCACCATGCCCAGCTAATTTTTTCTACTTTTGGTAGAGATGGGGGGCGTCTCACTCTTGCTCAGGGTGGTCTTGAACTCCTGAGCTCAAGCTTGAGCTCAAGCGATCCTCCTGCCTCAGCCTCCCACAGTGCTAGGATTACAGGCAGGAGCAATGGAGCCCGGCTGAGGGTGGTTTATTTTTAAGGTTACAGACCTTTTTAAGACCCTGTTGAAAGCTCTGGACCCTCCCAGAAAAATCCACAGTCACTCAGTGCTATATACAATTTAAGAACCTCTAATTTAAGATATAAAGTGGTTCTATAGTCTAAAAAGAAAGTCTTCTAAGTAAAGTGTTTTTGTTTTTACTAAAGGGCTCAGTAAAGATGGGAGGTCTTAAACAGCCTTTGAACAAATGAGGGGCTAATTGAAGATGGTTGGTGCCAACCCTACCCTGAGGGAAAAGGGAGGAGTAAGCAGCATTATCTAACACATTTTATTTCTATTTGGAAAGCATTGATACAGATCTGTGTATTACAAAGCTTTCCTGATAGACACCTATCAGTGGGTGGCGATTGGATTCCATCAAAGGTTCATAAACTCTGGTTTCCTCTGTAAGAGGAATTTATAATGGTTGTGATATACCTGGTTCTACCTTTTGCATTTGTGCAGGTGTTTTAAGGGCATATTACTGACCTTAAACCATTAACTTGATGAGAAAGTGGTCTTCTAAATTGTGTTTCATATATGTTACCCAAATCTTTATTAAGGTCAAGTATTGTCATCTTTGAAAGGTTTGCTAACTTGCCTTAAAATAGTAAGATAAATTTGTTTGGATCCTTAAAATTTTACACTGAAGTTTTGTATTAATGTTGATAACCTTGAAACTGTAAAAATGTGGACATAGAAAACTGCTGGCATTGGATTGAAATACTATGAGTGCATTTATTCCATCATGACTGGGTTTATCTTAGAACATACGCAATTTTAAAAATGTTTTAGTCGTTAGTTAATGTTATTCTTTGTGAACTAACAAGAACATGCTTTTGACACTGATTTCTAATTGGTTTTGTCTGCAGGGAGTCAGAACCAACTTATGTAGCCTCTGTAGAGAGTATACTTTTCCATTTTGCTAATTATCAGATCTCAAAATGACAGCCTCTTTATAATTAGAAAGATTAAAACATTTTAATATGTTAAATATGTGGATACTAATAGTGCGTCATCTACAGAGTGAATTTTCATGGCATTCTTGGGAAAATCTTCAGCATCCTTTTAAAGTTTATTCTCACACTGGTCAGTTTTATCTTTGGAACATTTCTCTCAGTAAGTGTGCTGTAAGTTGTTGCTAAGTTAGTGCTGAGACTAAGGAAAATATTTACCTGATGTTTCTCAGGCCTCTAAGGACTTTGAATCTTCACCTGTCTACTTAATTGCCTTCCCAAGGAATACATTTTTGAGTGCTAAGGAAAATAAATGAACTTTTTAATAATATAGTTCTTGTATGTACTTTATTTTGAAATAAAATAAAAGTATTATTTTTTCATGATACTAGTCTTTCCATGATAGGATTCTCTGAAGAACAACATATGAATAGACATTAAGGCAATTTTTTTTTCAGACAGGTTCTTGCACTGTTGCCCGGGGCTAGAGTGCAGTGGATCATAGCTCACTGCTACCTCAAACTCCACCTTTCAAGTGATCCTCCCACCTTGGCCTCTCAAAGTGTTAGAATTACAGGAGTGAGCCACTACCCCTGGCCAAGAACAATTTTTAAAATTGTATTTGGATGTCAGTTTTTTCCCCCCACCCTCACTGAAGAACTTATTCTCAGTTTTTATTATGAAAGTTAATCTGACTAGAAGATTAAGAATTTTGTAGATAATATGGCTGTTTTATAAAAAGGTAGATGCTTCTATAGTAGTAGAGGATTCACAGTCTCTTTCACTGAAATCAATGGTTTTTCAACAGAGATTGAGACTCAGTGACATTGCTCGGTGGGAAGGATGTGGGGAGAGGTCTGTGTGGGCTGTATAATTTAATTGGGAAAGGGTGTTCATATTCTGCTCTTGTGGTGGGAAGGAGGTTGAGAAACTATTAGCCTATGTTCTGTTTTGTTTAACTTGTTAGAGTGACCTATTAGAGACAGGTTTACTTAATTTGGGTTTTAATTTTAAAACAATTTTTTAAATGTCAAAGAATTATAAAATCTTGTAATAAGAGCCTTTGCTTTCTTCTAGGATTGGCAGCCACCATTTGCATGTGATGTTGATAAACTTCATTTTACCCCACGTATCCAGAGGCTGAATGAATTAGAGGTAATGTCCTCACTAGTGTTGTTGTTGCCTGTGTTCCAGATGGACCCTCTTTGAAAGTATTAGGGCATATTAAAATTGTTATAAATCATTGGGTGTTGAATCAAAAAAAAAAAAGAAAATTATTATAGAATCACCACTGTAAATCTGCTTTTAGATTTTTATTTTTTTTTCTTTCAGAGGATCTTGCTTGCTTTTAAATTTGTATTTGAGCAATAAAGAAAATTTCTTCTTGTGGAGAACAGGCCTTTAAAATATCCAATGGTAGGCCGGGCATCGTGGCTCATGCCTGTAATCCTAGGACTCTGGGAGGCTAAGGCGGGAAGATCCCTTGAGCTCAGGAGTTCAAGACCAGCCTGAGCAAGAGCCAGACCCCATCTTTACTAAAAATAGGAAAATTAGCTGGGTGTGATGGCGCACATCTGTAATGCCAGCTACTTGGGAGGCTGAGGCAGGAGGATTGCTTGAGCCCAGGAGTTTGAGGTGGCTATGAGTTAGGCTGACACCATGGCACTCTACTCAGGGCAACAGAGTGAGACTCTGTCTCCAAAAAAATCCAGTTGTAAAAAGACCAAGTTAGGCATATGAAAGCTTACTTGTCATAAAATTTTCAACGATAACATGAAATTATAGCTGGATGAGGTGGCTCATACCTGTAATCCCTGCACTTTGGGAGGCCAAGGTGGGAGGATTGCTTTAGGCCAGGAATTTGAGAACAGCCTAAGCAACATAGTGAGGCCCCCATCTCTACAAAAAATGAAATTAGCTGGGTGTGGTGGTGTGCTCCTGTAGTCCTGGCTTCTTGGGAGGCTAAGGCACCACTGCACTCCAGCTGGGTGATGGAGTGAAACCTTGTCTCTAAAAAAAAGTTTAAAAAGACCCCAAAACAAACAAAAACCAAAAAAGGAACCCCATGACATTGTGCTTATAGTACTTCTTAAGTGAAGTACCTTTCAGAGTGCCTACTTATGTTATGAGAGGGTTTACTGAGTATTTAACTTCTTGCCCACTACATGGTAGGGGCTGAATGAAATTTTTGTTGAGTTAATGTTTGTTTATTATACTTAACCAGCTTTATTTTGTATATTTTTTGACTAATTCTCTGTTGAATTCAGAAAGTGGTTATTACACTTAAATATTCCAAGAATGAAAATATCACATGGGCAGGTAATAGGCAGGAGCTTTAAAATAACCTAGGTGAGGTTAAAATTCAATTCTTTGTCATTTAGGCTCAAACTCGTGTAAAATTGAATTTCTTGGACCAGATTGCAAAGTACTGGGAGTTACAGGGGAGTACTCTGAAAATTCCACATGTGGAGAGGAAGATCTTGGACTTGTTTCAGCTTAATAAGGTAAAGGGCTAATGACCATCCTATTCATCTGACAGAATGAATTTGATCTTTGTCTAAAAAGAAACTCATTGTTTAAAATATGTAAAGTGAGTGATGAGTATCAGGCTCTACTTCTTAGGTCTGGCAGCCTTATCTTGTGGAATATTTTGCTGCCACTTGTTTTTGTCATTTTCAGGCTTTACAAAAATCCTGCAATCTATTCCTTTCTGTTGTTACAGATAAGGACACTGAGGCTCAGTGTGATAAAGAAAATTGACCAAGCTAAAAAGGCTGACATAATTCATTACCACTTTGCCTTGATTCTAAAGCCTGCATTCTTTCCATCAAACATGCTGCCATACTTCCTACTCCTTAATTTATGGAGATTTTAAGAGTCACAGAATAGGACCAGTACTAGAGCCCTTTCTTTAGCAGAGATTTAATTGTTAACCTAATTCTTCTTCCCAGATGACTGCTTTGGGGAAGTGAAAAGTAGCTTTGGGGGGACAAAACGTTCATGGACCATGCTGTCAAAAGGGATGTTTCATTTTTGTAGCTTAAAATGAATAGTGCATGTATTTTTTCCTTTTTACATGGGAAATGTATTTTTAAAAAATAACTACAGCCAAGAACATTTTGCTCTCGGAGTCATACCTAGGCATGAGGGAATTAGGAGTTATTTCCATATAGGTGTTTCTAATTTCTTTTGTTATTTTAACAGTTAGTTGCAGAAGAAGGTGGATTTGCAGTTGTTTGCAAGGATAGAAAATGGACCAAAATTGCCACCAGGATGGGGTTTGCTCCTGGCAAAGCTGTGGGCTCACATATCAGAGGGCATTACGAACGAATCCTCAACCCCTACAACTTATTCCTGTCTGGAGACAGTTTGAGGGTGAGTTTTGGGGCTAGCCTTCACCTGTTTTATTTCACTACATTGTCTTTTAGGGGGAATGAAAAGACCTTGATTGTGTTTGGAAGACATTGTTTGAAAGATCTTGTTTTGTGATTTTTCGTCCAGTGTTTTTGTTCTGTTTTGAGAGCAGTCATACTTAGAAGTTTGTTTTTAGAATGAACAAGATTATGGAGGAAATGTTTTTTTACTGTCAAAAGCTGCAATCTGTATTAACTTTCCTACAGGTGTTTTTTTTCTTACAACGAGTTGATTATTATCTACTTGTTATGGTTTATGCTTTTGCCTTCACTTGCTATTTAAAGTATTCTTGGTTGTCACAGGAAGGTACAACCTGTGAAATAACTTGACCACCTATTCTTTTTTGCCAGCTGAGATCTCCAAGGAGTTTGTCAGATGGAATATTGATATTGGTAAAGGATAGGTGACTTTATAATGCTGAATAGCTAATGGGTTCCTCTTATAGTAGTTCCCACGTAGCCTACAAAAATGGTATTTGTGAAATTATTCACCTAACAACTTTCATCCTAATTAAAGTAACAGTATTATAAAAACTTTCCACTGATTTCAAGGTCTTGGTAGAAAAGGAGTGTCATAATCTATTCATACCCTTTGACTTATTCAGTGACTAGAGCAGTGAGCCCTATAATTTTAAGAATTGTTTTTGTGCTATAGAGAGGTAGGAAGATAATAACATAGTTTTTGAGGGTAAATCACTAATCAAAACACTCCTTATATAGACACATACCATCTAAAATGCTTAAATCCTAGGCCAGGCACGGTGGCTCACGCCTGTAATCCTAGCACTCTGGGAGGCCAAGGCGGGAGGATCGCTCAAGGTCAGGAGTTCGAGACCAGCCTGAGCAAGAGACCCTGTCTCTACTAAAAAATAGAAAGAAATTATCTGGACAGCTAAAAATATATATGGAAAAAAAAAATTAGCCAGGCATGGTGGCACATGCCTGTAGTCCCAGCTACTAGGGAGGCTGAGGCAGAAAGATTGCTTGAGCCCAGGAGTTTGAGGTTGCTGTGAGCTAGGCTGACGCCACGGCACTCTAGCCCGGGCAACAGAGTGAGACAATGCCTCAAAAAATAAATAAATAAATAAAGCAACAACAATAATAATAAAATGAAATAAAATGCTTAAATCCTAAAGATTTTCTTAGCATTTTTTCTTCCCTCTCTCCTTTCTTGATTCCAGGTGAATTTTCTTTTTAGCCTAGAACAAAGTAGCCAATATGATATTCAGAAAGCCTTCTTTTTTTAAATGTACATTGTATGACAGTTTAGTGAGCTCATGGATGAAATTGTTTACAACATTGAATATGGAATGTTTATGCCTCGATTTTATAGTCAGATCTAGATACAGTTGCCCATAATAGACTAATTTTCTCTTTTTGAACTCTTTTTAAATATGGAGGTTACAATGAATAAGGGGAGAGAGAAAGTCCATCCGCTTTTATGGGTTGCAACATTTTAGAAACGTGTCATCTATATACTTAAAGAGGCAGTGCAGTTTCATAGTTAAAAAGCATTTAAGCCAGCCTGGGCAAAATAGTGAGACCCTATCTATACAAGAAACAATAGTTAAAAAAAAATATATTAGCCACGAGTGGTTGGTGCTAGCCTGTATAGGCCCAGCTACTGATTGGGCCACTGCACTCCAGCCTGGGTGACAGAGTGAGACCCCATCTCTGTTTTGTTTTTGTTTAATTTTTTATTTCAATGTATTAAAGGGGTACATATGTTTCTGGTTACATGGATTGATTTTGTAATGCTTGAGTCATGGCTGTAAGTGTGCCCATGTCCCAAATAGTGTTCATTGTACCCATTAGGTAGGTTTTTGTCTCTCCTCTCCTCCCCCTTCCCCCCTGCTTGATTTCCACGGAGTTTTACTTTCCTTTGTGCAAACGAGTGGTCATTGGTTCATTCCAGTTTAATAGCAAGCACATGTGGTATTTGTTTTTCCGTTCTTGGGATACGTCACTTAGGATAATGGTCTCCAGTTCCATCCAAATTGTTGCAAAAGGCATTAATTCTTCCTTTTTATGACTGAGCCGTACTCCATTGTATACATATACCACATTTTATTAATCCACTCATGAATTGATGGGCACTTGGGTTGATTTTCCACATCTTTCCAGTTGTGAATTGTGCTGCAAAAAACATTTGAGTGCAGGTGTCTTGTTGATAAAATGACTTCTTTTGGGTAGATACCCAGTAAGTGGGATTGGTGGATTGAATAGTGGGTCTACTTTTATAGTTCTTTGAGGAATATCCATACTGTTTTCCATAGAAGTTATACTAATTTGCAGCCTCACCAACAGTGTATAAGCATTTCTTTCTCTCTCCATCCACACCGACATCTGTTTTTAGACTTTTCAATAAAAGCTATTCTAACCGGGGTAAGGTGATATCTCATTGTGAGACCCCCATCTCTTAAAAAAAAAAAAAGCACTTAAGCATTTGTACAAATAGTCTGAAAGGAATAGGTATTTAAAGATACCCTTTTACAAACATTGCATTTACTTACTATGTGCCAAGTATATAGGCGTTGACACATATTCATTGTAGAAAGTTTTAAAACACAGGAAAGTATTCATCATGGATTTTGGATCTTGTTGGAAAAAACAAAACAAAACAGGAGAGTATGGCAAAAATAAAATCATTCCTAACCCTCCCACCTGTTATTTTTCTTAAGACTATTTTTATGCATATATAAATAAATTGGCAGTGTACTCTTAATATGCAGTGGTGTTTCCTGGTTTTTTCTACTTAACATCATGACCATTTGACATGTCATTGAATGTGTTTGAGGATTTGGTTTCTAATGCCTGTGGCAATCCATTTTTATAGCCAGACCTTGATTTGATTTTTCCTATTGAATGTTTAGGTTGGTTCCAATTTTTTATTACAATACTGTGATGGGATATTCTTTGTATGTAAATTTTTATCCCTGTTTCTGAATTTTGACATAGTTCTTGGGGGAAAGGAGAATTGAAGAACATACAGTTTAAAAAAAAACCAGGGGTGTACAATGAAGGAATTGTTGCCAAAGGGTAAACTAGAGCCTAAGTTAAGTTTTGGGAAACTTGAAAAAAGTTGATGTACTATACAATGGAACAAAGGCCTCAATCTTGCATCATCATGTTTTCTAAATGTCTTAAGGGATTGCTTTGTCTCTGTGGGATGATTTGATTATGGTGTGATGATATTAATCATCTCTAAATCCCAATTTCTCAAGTAAAGGTTAAAATTAGTCTGTATGTGATGGCATTACATTCAAAACCAATATACCATGTGTGCATTTTGAATTGTGGTTTGTAACAAAATAATAAAGCTCTTCATGTATATTTTAAAAAGATACTGGCTTGATATTGCCTTAGGTCTCCAAAGTTCTTGCGGAACCAAGCTGACCATAGATGATGGAACCATTGAGACTATCTTGGGACATAGGGAACACATTTATAGTATCTGAATTTCTAACCATCCACTTAATACAATTTATATGATTCAGCTCAATTAGTATTTCCCTAATCACACGTACTTTTGTGTCTCAAATAGAAAGTTCGTAGAGTACATAAAGGGGGTTAATTTAGATGATGGACAGGTTTTATTCCCCTCTGCATGCTTTCATGAAACATACTCTAAATGCTTAATTGAGGACATGTTACAGAATGAAGGGTAATATTCTATGCTAAGTAAAAAAATAATATATTTCTCTCAGTTATTATTGATATGTATTTTGTCTCCCAGCCTTTTCTAGAATGTGAATGTTTAACTATTAGGAATATAGTAGTTGACTTTTCCAGATAAATCAATGGATAGGTTTTATTAGAATAAGCAGAATATTTAATATTTATAAGGTGTTGTGCCAGTGGTAGATTTGTTAGTTGTTATCACGTTAACTGAATCAGTACTTCTTATAGTATATCATCTTTATTAAATTGATTTTTTCAGTTTGTTGCTTTGTGCTTTCTTTTGTCCTTCCCCCAGTCTCTGTATTCTTTCTGAAAATGTAAGGAGGGAGGGGGTCAATCTCCTTAGCGAGACTATATGGTATTGATATTAATAGTGTTCGTAGTGCCAGTAATTCTGGAAGGTTATTATTTCAGTGTATCGCATTCTAAGGATAGATGGTATAACACACTCCAAATGGTTGCATTTTAGAACCTGATTTTTTCTTTTTTTTGAGACAGAGTCTCACTCTGTTACCCAGGCTAGCCTGCTGTGGCATGTGGCATCCAGCCTAGCCCACAGCAATGTCAAACTCCTGGGCTCAAGCAATCCTCCTGCCTCAGCCTCCTGAGTAGCTGGGACTATGGGTGCAAGCCACCATGCCCAGATAATTTTTTTTTTTTCCTATTTTTAGTAGAGATGGGGTCTCGCTTTTGCTCAGGCTGGTCTTGAACTCCTGAGCTCAAGTGATCCTCCTGCCTTGGCTTCCCAGAGTGCTAGGATTACAGGTGTAAGCCACCCACTTGGCCTGGAACCTGATTTTTGAAAGGCTTCTCTTGATGTTTGTGGGTTCTCTTATGAAAGAGTAACTTGAAGTTCATATTATCTTTAGTGGTGATATTTTATTGTGTTAATATTGAGAGGAAAAAAAAATTGTTTTTGGAGACAGGGTCTCAGTCTGTTGCCCAGGGTGGAGTGCAGTGACATCATTATAGCTTACTGCAACCTCGGACTCCTGGGCTTGTGTTACTGTCATATTGGCATTAAATACTCTTTCAGCCAGCTAACTAAAAAGAAGAACCAAAGCAAGAAGAGATGATTGTCTGCCCAAAGTTATTACTCTGGGCTACCAGTTAATCTTTGTCTGTGGCTTAGACTTTGTAGGGATATGTTAAAGTAGATGGAAACCCATGAGGAAGAGTACTTTAGTTAAAAAACCTGTTTTATTAATTCAGATGATATCTTTGATGATAATATTGCTAGTTTTGTCTGAAACTACAGGATTATAAAATCTAGAAAATCTCATTGAATTCTCTATTTTTATTATTCCAAACACTTTCTTAAAATGAGATATTCTTAATATGGAAAATCATTTTGGGAACTTGCAAGGGGCCTTTCTAACCATTTGGATCTTCAATTAATTGACAGTTCCAAGCATGAATAATTGTGAGTAGATCATTAGGTGTGCCTTGAGGCTGCTGTGGCCTGTTGTAACCTGATGACATCAGCACCGAAATAAATCAAAGTAACACCATTTAGCTGTTAAACATTTTTTAAAGCTGTTATATACACACACACACACACACATATTTATGTGTGTGTGTGTGTGTGTGTGTATGTATGTGATTGGTTACTGCAGACTGATGTTTGTGTTTATTTAGATTTTTTAAATTACAGACCTTTTGTGTTATTTTCTTCATAAATAATTATAAAACGAACGTTATAAAAATCCAATGAAATGCTTTAAGATTTAAAAAGAAGGGAAATTCTTCAGTACAATTGTGTTTTATTTCTAGTGTTTGCAGAAGCCAAACCTGACCACAGACACAAAGGACAAGGAGTACAAACCCCATGATATTCCTCAGAGGCAATCTGTGCCGCCCTCGGAAACGTGCCCCCCGGCCCGTCGAGCAAAACGCATGAGAGCAGAGGTGAGATTCTTGTGGGGTTGTTGAGAAAGGATTCTCCATCCCCAGTACTGATGACTGTCTGACACTGCGTTTTTCTCGTGCATATGATCTTCACGGTTTTGAACCTTGTTAATTTTACAAAGGGATGCAGTTGTGGGAATTGTACCGTCAAAAGAACGAGGAATCGAGGAACTCTTTCTAGGTTTATGCTGCCTGGACAGACAGCTGCTTAATTGTTACTAGGCAAAGCTTTAGGAAGAATTGGTGTTGATGTGCTTTTACGCGGATTACCCATTACCCTTATAAAGCTGGAGGATAATTATTGGAGATTAAGGCTAAAAGATGTGACGATAGGGAGTTGTTTTTTTTTTTAAGATTTCCTGAAAAAGGAGTATGGAATCAATGGCATGTATTTATGCTAAGACAGAAAAATTGGGCAGCATGAGGGGGCACTGGATAAATAAAGTGAAATAGAAGTGACACATGAGGGAAAATTAGGAGTGAAACACTGATAAGATTATTTGCTTTAGGATTTTTCTGCTCTGAGAATTTTCCCTGGGAAAGGAGAAGAGTATTCCTAGTTATCTTCTTCCCATACATAAGTGTGAAGGTTTTGGATTCCTGCCTATCCTGATTGACATGTGAGTTTTAGGATTCAGGGATGATATATAGGGAACTGTAGAGCTGGGAAGCTTCATATTGCATTAATTATGCTTCTAAATCATTCTCTGGCTATTTAATAATTATTAACAAAGAGAAAAAAAATTAGCCGTTTTGTTTTCTGAAGAAATGGATAAATAAGACAATTGTATTTAACTTAGGTAAATTGGAGATAGGAAAAAATTTAGTGACTGCATTTTTCTCAGTGAAGGAGACATCCCAGAATAGGAAAAGCCCATGGCATGCTTAAAGTTCATTGATCTATGAATTAGTTCTTTTTTGAGCATATTCTTGATCTTTAAGTGTATATGTAAGACATGCCCTACTGTTTGTTGTGGATACCAAGCTCTGCCTCAATGATATGTAATGGTAATGATATTATCCATGGAAGAAATTATTTTAGCAGTGGATATGCACAATGTGTATGAACGAACATGGGCAAAATGAAGTAGAGTTCCACATATATTTCATGTTATAGACCAAAATGTTTTTATTTGCTTTACCAATTAGTATCAGCACTTCAAGAAACAACAAAAACTGAAATTGGCTTATATACCCTCAGTGAGAAGGGAGTCATTAACAGTTTCATGATGTTAGAAGTGTAGTGTATAATAATGGTTTATTTAAAGAATTTATAGAAAGTGATTGTGGAAGCTGAATTTTTCATAAATACTGGCAGACCTTGGAAGAGGTCAGCAAGCTCTTAGAAGCTAATGAAATTATGATATTTATTTAAATGCTTAGAGTTTGGCTTGGTGTGATGATTGAATAAAGCATAAAGTGAATAGATAAGAACCGAGAAACTTCTAGGAAAATAAGAGTTGTTCCCAATTTTGGTAATAACATTTGTCATAATTTGTTTTTCATTCTTTGACCTATGATAGTGGAGAATACCTTTGTAACTTCTAAAATTCCTCATGCACATCTTACTAGTAGTTTCAAAGGTGAAATCTCTGCCCTAGGGAGAGAGAGAAGTATGTTTTGAATGCCTAATTAATAAAGGCAGTTTGTAAGATTATAGTCACTTTGACTCCAGATTTTTAAGGAAGATTTCTTCCTTTTTAAAGGAAATGTTCATGTATGTGACAATTTTTTTTTTTAGGCCATGAATATTAAAATAGAACCAGAAGAGACAACAGAAGCCAGAACTCATAATCTGAGACGTCGAATGGGTTGTCCAACTCCAAAATGTGAAAATGGTAAGAAAGTTTATTCATAGAGTAAATAAAATTATTTATTAATTTAGTAAACATTACAGCAACTATTACATACTAGTCCCTGGGTTGGGCTTTGAGAAATAAAATCTTTTTTTTTTTGAGACATCTCACTCTGTCGCCCAGGGTGGAGTGCACTGGCCTCATAGCTCATTGCAACCTTGAACTTCTGGACTCAAGCAATCCTCTTGCCCCAGCCACCTGAGTAGCTAGGACTACAGGCGCATGCCACCACGCTCGGCCAAGAAATAAAATCTTAATATATCAATGTCCTTATTCTCACAATTAAATGAACAGTGGGAGAGAGAAACATTTAATATATGCATATTAGGAATGTGGCTAAGTTTCTCAACTGTGGCAAGTTGCTGCTTTGAAATTTGGTTTAACATGTTCCTTAAAAAGAAGTGATTTGTGAAAAGCATAGATGCCTTTGACTAAATATCTAATAGATTTATTTCAGGCAACGCAGACAGACATGCTTCCTAATCTGAATTTTAGTTGATAATCGCTTACCTGGTTGTCACTTGATATAAGTCACTGAGAGGTAGATTTAGGATTCTCTTAAGAGAAATCTCCTATCCTGTATAGGAGGCACATACAAATGAAGAAGTTAATAAAATTGGCTCCTCTTAGGGATTAGTGAGTTAGTGGAAAACAGCACAGTAGTACACATATGAATCTAAATCCTGGCTCAAGCACCTTAGAGATATTTCTTGACTTCCTTTAACATCAGTTTTCTCATCTTTGAAATGGGTTTTTTGTGAAGAATTAAATAATTTATGGAAAGCATTTAGCACAATGCCTACCAACTGACACTTCAATAATTGATAGCCAGTGTTTTAGCCAAAATTCTGTCTGTGGAACCAGGAAGATGACCAGGACGTCATCTTAGACCATGGAGAGAGAATGTGTGAGGTGGAGGAGGCACAGGTGGTGCATTGTCAGTCTCTCATGTTCGTGACCAAGAGGAACTTGATTTCATCAATATGTTATGTCTTGGTCTTAAGAAAACCATATCTTAGCTCCTATTCTGAAAGCATACAAACCTGAGCAACATCTCCAGAAGAACCCACATCTTGAAATTTAAATGGTATGAAAGTTTGCATTTTATCATAAAATATTAATAATCAGCATTGAGCCCTTGAATGTAGTAACACTGGGTACCATTGCTACTGAAAGGAAAATAAACATGAAATTATGTTTTGTGTACAGTGTATGCTTTTGGAGGGAGGTGATGAGGTGAGGGAGGAAGCAGAGAAAAGATAGTACAGAAAGAACTAATTTTGAATTGCCTCCTACAGAGAAAGAAATGAAGAGTAACATTAAGCAAGAACCCCTTGAGAAGAAAGATTATATTGTAGAAAATGAGAAGGAAAAGCCCAAGAGCCGATCTAAAAAAACCACCAATGCTGTGAGTTGACATCTCCCTTTTTCCTTTTCCTCATTTCTTCCTTCTCTTCCTTTCCTTAAACCCCTTTACTTCCAATTGTAAGGTTTTGTGCTGTACTTAAGATTGCTTAACTTTGTGTCTGACAATGAAAATATCTTTCCAAGTCAGTTTATAAATGAGGAAATACATGATTGTATTATGAAGATGGTAGTAACATCTGGGAGGCATTGACAGCCATTTTTCTGGGGGACATTCAGTTTAGCACTGAGTAATAAAGAGCTAGATCATACATAGAATTGTTCGTAAATCACTAGCTCACCTCAACATGAGCTGAAGGGTAGATCAAAAATCAAATCAGTGTCTTCCGGCTTTCCAGCTAGGAAGGAAAGAATGAAAAGGAGAAGGGAAGAAGGAAGAGAGGAAGTAAGGGAAGTGAAATGGGAGAATAGAAGGGAGAAGGAAGGAAAAGAAAAGGAAAAAGGAAATGAGTTAGTGGTTGTGGGGGGTAGGCATGGCAGAGTTAGAGGGCTAGAGAGCTGTTTCCTCATGGAAAACTTTTATTAAAAGTAAAGCTGGATAGCATTAGAAAGGATCTGGTTGCTTTTCTTCCCTGCCCTCTTCTGACAGCCTGACAGCAGTGCTTTTCTATCTTGGAACTAGAACTTACTCCAATAGAATATTCTCTCCATAAATAACATCCCCCCCCCCCAAAAAAAAACCAGTTTTTATTTACTGCAATAAGTAGACTGAAAAAGTTAAGACACCCTGTTTGGTTGACTTCTCAGCTTTCCAGTGTGGAGTAGTATGTTACTTTGCTAGGGGTGCCTTAGCATAGTGCCACAGACAGTCGCATTCTGAAGGACTGAGGGTCAGGACTTGAACATGTGAGTTTTTGGAGAGTGCAGTTCAACCCATAATAGGTAATAACTATGCTTTATCACTGGGCATTTGGGAAACTTCTTAACCATGATTCCCTAAGTGGAATTTAAAGTGGTTAGTTTAATGTGGTTAATTAACCTTAAAGCAGTAAATATGGCAAAATTAACTTTTTCCCTTCATAAGTTCTACTTTTGGTTAGGCTGTTAATTTATTACCTAACATCTAATTTTTATAGAACAGTATCTTTATGCTATTGAAAACTAGACATTTAAATAGCAGACTTTAAACATACAACAATTGGGAAAGCTAGGAGATTATACCTTAGAATTGCCGATGCATGAGGTATTGTGAAATATCCCTTGTAGAAAGTGAAGCATTTTTATTCAAAATATCCTTATAGAAGTTGAAACATTTGAAGCAGGATGGAGAGACTAGATTATGCCTCAGATTCGTTTCATTCTTAGAATTTTACAAAATCAAATAAGCTCGTGTTCCTTTGTTCTGTACCCATTTTTACTGCTGCAGGTGGACCTCTACGTCTGCCTCTTATGTGGCAGTGGCAACGATGAGGACAGGCTCCTCTTGTGTGATGGCTGTGATGACAGTTATCATACCTTTTGCTTGATCCCACCTCTCCATGATGTTCCTAAGGGAGACTGGAGGTGTCCTAAGTGTTTGGCTCAGGTAAGAATTACTGGCACAGATGGCATTAGAAAATTTCCTTTAGAGTATTTTTCTTTGCCTTTGAATTTTAGATTTGGCAACAAACAATAATGAGCCCCAGGAAGAAAACTGGGCCGGACCTGAATAGGAAAGAGGCCTTAGAAGTGAGTTCCACAGTGTATACAGGTGCTACCTATGCTCTTCCAGTAGCTTAGAGGCAGAAAATAATTTTCAATAACCACCACTATTTTTTTTTAAACTTCATTGTAAAAAATATTACATGTTCTTTGCAAAAATTCCTAAACACTGAACAACTTAAAAAACAGAGGTATGGGCTGGGTGAGGTGGCTCACACCTATAATCCCAGCACTTTGGGAGGCTGAAGCAGGAGGATAACTTGAAGCCCAGGAGTTCGAGATCAGCCTGGGCAACATAGAAAGATCCCGTCTATACAAAAAATTTTTTTTAAATTAGCCAGGAACAGTGGCTTATGGTAGCTACTTGCGAGGCTGAGGCGGAAGGCTCAATGGAAAAATAAATAAACACATGAATGAATAGCTGGGCCTGATGGTGTGCGCTTGTAGTCCCAGCTCCTTGGGGGTCTGAAACAGGAGGATCCCTTGGTCCTAGGAATTCGAGGCTACAGTGACCTATGATCAGGCCACTGCATTCCAACTATAGCTTGGATGACGGAGCGAGACCCTGTCTCTTAAAAAAGAAATAGAGATGATTTCACAATTTGGAAATCACCACTGGTAGTATCTTGGTATATATTCATTCAGACTTTTTCTATTTTTTTTTTTGGAGACAGAGTCTCATTCTTTTGCCCTGGCTAGAGTGCCGTGGCGTCAGCCTAGCTCACAGCAACCTCAAACTCCTGGGCTCGAGTGACCCTTCTGCCTCAGCCTCCGGAGTAGCTGGGACTACGGGCATGTGCCACCATGCCCAGCTAATTTTTTCTATATATTTTTAGTTGTCCATATAATTTCTTTCTATTTTTTTTTTTTTAGTAGAGATGGGGTCTCGCTCTTGCTCAGGGTGGTCTCGCACTCCTGACCTCTCAGAATCCTCCCGCCTCGGCCTCCCAGAGTGCTAGGATTATAGGCGTGAGCCACCATGCCTGGCCGAATTTTTCTATTTTTAACAAATGAAATTACATAAGTAAGTTTTGTAATTCTAAACAGGATTTGCCTTCACCTTTGTGAGGATAATTTTATATTATGAAGTGGTCAGTTAATGTATTACCTATGTGTTAGGGTGGGATTATAAGATAATAGTAAGAAGGTTTATTTTAAGTGCAGCTCGGAGATAAAGGTTTTAGTGCTTTTCCGTGTAGCCATGTTATGACGTAAGGGTGTCCTCATCAAGGGAAGGTTGTTAGGCATGGGACAAGGCAGGGGCCATAGGTGTTGGATGAATTAAGTATATAATACCTCATAATAGGGATGACCAAATCCATTGGCTCACCAAGATCTGGGGCAGCTTATACTGCCCCTTTTACCTCTCAGTGTTTTGTTTCTGGTGGCATTATTATGTTATCAAACATTGCTGGTCTGAGAGATACTCTATTTCTATCAAGTGATTTCTATCTATTTTGATGTATTATATGTTGATTTTATAGTTTTAACTCTCAAGAGGACATTATTTCTCCCATTTGCAGTATTGAAAACATTATTTGATCCTGAGGGAAGTCAAATCTTGTTAGGTTGCCTCTTTATAAATATTTAAATTACCCCAAGTTGTGGTTGTTAAAACAGACATTTTCTTTGCTCATTAGCAAATAAATAACATATATTTCATTTGCTCACTGGAAAAGCCCATTCTTCAGGCAGATTAACTTTTTTAATGTAGACCTAACGTAGAAGTAAAATAAATAAATTAAAACCTTGTTTTTATCTGCCAGTTTGATGATTGACCAAATATATTTGGCATTTTCAAATGTCACCTGGAACATAATTTTCTTTATTTTTAGGAATGTAGTAAGCCACAAGAAGCATTTGGCTTTGAACAAGCAGCCAGGGACTATACCCTCCGTACTTTTGGAGAAATGGCAGATGCATTCAAATCTGATTACTTCAACATGCCAGTTCATGTATGTACATGCTTTGATTCGTGATTTTAATAACTTTTGGGGGACAGATCTGAGATGGCGCCTTACTCTGATAGACATTATCATGCAGAATGAAACCTTTAATTTGTTTAGTGGTATTAAAATTCCATAGTACTTTAAAATGCATTCCAATTTTTTCTTTAAGGATGTCTCTAAAGATACGTCTCCCACACAAATTGTACAATAACCAGTCTAGTAAAGAAAAGCAACAGCAATCCTTTCAGCCCAACAAATGTAATTTAAAGAAAACTTCAAAAATGCATTGAATGACTGCTGTGTGCCAAGCAGTGTGCTAGCATTGGGAACACATTTGTTATATATTGTTATGTAATCATAAGTTAGTATTGGAAACTTTAGGATAAGAGTTCATTTTTCCCCTTTTTTTCCCCGTAGGTCAGGAAAGAGTCTATTTTTAATTTTCGCTTTCACTAAGAAGCATAAAATAAAGTATGTTTCATTCAGCATTTAATATTCTGTCAAATGAATATATCAGAATTAAATGGTTTACTACAACAATTCTGGATATTTAAGCTGTGTTTTTTCTCACTGCTAACAGTAGTACTAACAAAGTACTACAGCAAATACTTCATGCATGTAGGAGTCTTTAGTTGGATTATTTTCTTGGGGTGACTACTGAGGTCAGACAAGAGTATCCCTCATTCTACTCCAATAGCTGTAGCAACTTATGGGACACCAGCAGTATATGAGCGAACCTTTTTTTCCCTAACATCAAATGTTTGCTTATTTAATGGGCTTAAATCTATACTCCATTTAATTTTCAGTTCTTTTGACTCCTCATGCATTATAATATTTTCCTATATGTTTCCTTAACCAGTCCTGCTGATGTGCATATGACCTTTTCTATTACTATTTGTGGTTGACTTTTTATTTTGATGGACTATTAAAAGTTGGGGACATGGAAGGATAGACATTTAAGTTACCTGCCTCTGAACTTAACAGATTAACAACAGATCCTTGCTACTTAGTCTGGTGACTCTTATTCTAGGGCACGCTGCTGCAAAATCATTCCTCTCTTTGTCATGTACTATGCCCGTTCTTTGTCATTTTGGTTGCCTGCCTGCAGTTACTCTAGTTAGGTCTTGTGACAAAAATGAAAGGATGGACTCAGGTAATATATTTGAAAGCATTTCAAAGTACAAAGCTTCATTCAAACACAATAAACTGTTATTACTGTACAGTTGTGAATTATAGAGTACTGTACATCATTCTCACACAACTAACCATTATTACTGTGCAGTTTGTATTACATTTCTTGAAACACAAAAACATCTCCGGTTCCTAAATGTCAGCATTTTACTTGCTTTGGCTCCCTTTTATAATTGTGGTCAGGTTGGTGATAGAGGGACATGAATTATTTTTATTTATTTATTTTTGAAACAGAGTCTCACTCTGTTGCCCAGGCTAGAGTGCCGTGGCACCAGCCTAGCTCACAGCAACCTCAAACTCCTGGGCTCAAGCGATCCTCCTGCCTCAGCCCCCCCGAGTAGCTGGGACTACAGGCATGCGCCACCATGCCCGGCTAATTTTTTTCTATATACATATTTAGCTGTCCAGATAATTTCTTTCTCTTTTTAGTAGAGACGGGGTCTCGCTCTTGCTCAGGCTGGTCTCGAACTCCTGACCTCGAGCGATCCTCCCACCTTGGCCTCCCAGAGTGCTAGGATTACAGGCGTGAGCCACCTCGCCTGGCCATGAATTCTTAATTTTTATGTTTCTTATAAAATTCCTTTTAGAAAATAGAGGTTTCCTGAATTGCCTGGGATCAATTACCAAACGTTATAAACCCAGTTTTTCCTTAGCGTGCTATTCTGTGATTCTTGTCACTAAATTTAAAAGTTAGATTGGTCACAGTTTGTGAGGAAACTCATTTTTTTCTATTCCTCATTGTATTTCCAGATGGTTCCCACAGAGCTGGTGGAGAAAGAGTTTTGGAGACTGGTAAGCACTATTGAAGAGGATGTTACAGTGGAATATGGAGCTGATATCGCCTCAAAGGAATTTGGCAGTGGCTTTCCTGTCCGAGATGGAAAAATCAAGCTTTCACCTGAGGAAGAGGTAGGCTCAAGCTGTGAGGCACTTTTAGCTTGAGGAGGAGCTCTGCATTGAAAGCTCTAGTTCAGCATACTGTTGATCTAAAGGACATGATACTGGATTAATAGCAGCCTTACTGTTAAATTGGGACAAGATGTGTTTATCGTTGAAGTTTAATGTTTGTGAGTCTGTTATTTTCTACACTAGCAAACTCCTAGGAAGATTTCTATTTCTATCCTGATAGGAAAGTAAGATTTTTTTTTTGTAAATTTTTTTGAAATCTAACTTAAGCTCAGAAAAGTACATAATCAGATGTGCACAGCTTGATGAATTTTTACAAACTGAACATATCCACATAACCAGCACTAACTAGAACAAGAAATAAGACATTCCCAACACCCTGGAAACTGCCCTTCTACTCTCTCTCCTTCACTAGTTTTCCTCTTTCAGGATAACCACTATCCCCTCAGGATAATCACTATCCTAACTTGTAACACCATATATTAGTTTCCCTATTTTTGAACTTTTTATAAGTGGGCACATACAGCTTATGCTCGTCTATATGAAAAAAAAGAGGCACAACTGTGTGAATCCATTTGTATAAAGCTGAAAACTGATCTCTGGGTATCCCAGAAGTCAACATAGTGGCCTGTCCTTTTCTATACACTCCCTTTTTATTTCGAAGGAGTCTCTTTTTAGCTAGCTTTTTGAAACAGAGTTCTAAAATGTTAGCATGATATAGCTAAACCTTTATCCTCTTTTGTCTTCTTATTTTTAGGAGTATCTTGATAGTGGCTGGAATTTGAACAATATGCCAGTGATGGAGCAGTCTGTCCTTGCTCACATTACTGCTGATATATGTGGCATGAAGCTTCCTTGGTTGTATGTGGGAATGTGCTTTTCTTCATTCTGTTGGCATATTGAAGACCACTGGAGCTATTCAATTAACTACCTGCACTGGTGAGACGTTCCAAATAGAACCTATGCATAGTATGCAAGCTGGGTAGGAAGACTTTTCCTTTTCAACTAAGATGTGTCTTAACTGTGTCTTCAGAGTAATAAGCTGCTTTTTTTCCTTAAGATTTTTTCACTACCATTACAACAGGCATCCTAACAAGTTAAGACCGTGGTTCTTAAAGATTCCTAGAGTGTCCTTGAATTCCCTGAAATTGCACACACAGTGTTTTGCAAGTATAACATATTCTTGGGGGAGAGGGTAGATTTTATCTGAAGTAAAGAAGTCTTTACTCATAGAAAGGTTAAAAAGCACTGAGCTTTGCTTTTACTGAGTTTTTCACAGGGCACATACCTGCTCTGGCCCTACACTCAACTTTTTGTTTTCTTCGGCACTTTGGAGGTTGGCTCCTGGGTCAAAACAAATTTTTTTCTTCCCCATTTCCCCCATACATCCAAATGGAGCCCCATAGTAAACCCTTCACATGGAGGCTCAGTAGGCCTTCAGGGTATGGGTCACCCCCTGCTTCTCTCTGCATCCCCATATTGCTCTTGGCCCACACTGTCTCCTTTCACAGTGCAGAAGCAAGAGCTCTGCTATCTCCAATCCTGAGGTGAGGGCATGCGTGAACCCCCTTTGCCATTATTAATACCAATCCTCACTTTCCCACGTTAATGGATGTCAGCCATGATACTGATAATCTGCAACCATGGTTAGCAAGAACTCATTTTTATGTGATTTTATAAGGCCCCACACATAGACCCACTTGGGGGCATATGGACACTCTGCATTTCATGGATACACAGACCCTGGGTGGTTGCCACGGGGGTGGGGTGGGGGGGTGGGGTGGGGGAGGAAGATCCGTGGGGATCTGGAGGGTGAGTGTATGCTAGCCTGACCCCACCCTAGTCCCCAAGAAAGCCAGGCAGGACCATCTACCTGGAGAGAAATGTGAGAGTAGACTGAATTCAGGTGTCTTCCCTTTTCCAGGGATGAGGATAAAAACATAACAGAAGCAAATATGTCCCAGAAACCACACTTCCAGCAGAGTCTAGTTTGAAATAACATCCAGTGACTGCCACCTGCTGGGTTAGAAAGAATATGAATAGAGCCCTGAGCCCCTACTGTTTATGGAGGAAATCTCATATGCTGTTTGGTTTTAAAGAACTGACTATTCCCATCCCCTTCCTCCCTCCCATACTTTTCCAACTTCATGGGGAATTTAAAAAAAAAATCCCATTTGGTGCAGAGGTAGCCCAGATGCCCCTTTGGGAGAAGAGTGGAGTGTAGTAACATAGTATCCTCCAGGTCCTTGTGACTACCAGCTTCTCCTATGCTGAGTTCTGGCATCACTACACATAGTAGAGTGAGCTTCATCCTTGTGTGTGTAGCCGGGGGACGTGGTTGCAGATATCTGGACTTCTTTACTATTTACTACTCTTGTATCAGGGCTGGGTACGGTGGCTCACGCCTGTGATCCTAGCACTCTGGGAGGCTGAGGCTGGAGGATTGCTTGCGGTTAGGAGTTTGAGACCAGCCTGAGCAAGAGCGAGACCCCGTCTCCACTAAAAATAGAAAAAATTAGCTGGGCATCATGGCACACGCCTGTAGTCCCAGCTACTCGGGAGGCCGAGGCAGGAGGATCGCTTGAGCTCAGGAGTTTGAGGTTGCTGTGAGCTAGGCTGATGCCATGGCACTCTAGCCCGGGTGACAGAGCAAGGCCCTGTCTCAAATAGGGGGAAAAAAATAAATAAACAAACCTCTTCAATCAAAGCCATTTCTTCACATCTGTTTTTTCTCTTCTATTCCTCTTGCTTCTAAGTACAAAAATATTTGAAGATCTGTAGCTCACTCAAATCTCCACACAAGGAATTTAAGGATGTACCACAAGAAAGAAGTTGTTGGCATATATATATATATAGCTTCAGTTCTGCTTCCCTAAGCAATTGCTCCCAGCTGTAAAATGAAGATTACATTTACCATACCTCACAGGGATGTTACAGATTAATTAGTTGACAATTTAAAATGCTTTGAAGAACAAGAGCTCTTTAGAAATGCTAATTGCCTTATTAGTGTTTTATTTAACCTCTTCTGCCACAATGGGCAAGGGAAAAGGAAGATGGAGTGTTGCCATCCTTTGTCAGTTCCTCTAGGAAGTTGTGATAACCCGCACATTCTGTAGCTAGTATGATAGCTTATGTTCTTAGAAATTCTATCTATATGTGCATTTTCTAAAGGGGTCAGATAAAAATGGGAGGGGGGAGAGGGACCTCAGATGGAAAGTCTTATGTTTAAACATTATACTTGAAGGAGGAAAATGCATTACATATGTTCAGATTACATTTCTAACGATACTTCTTTGATTTGAACATTCCTTTGTAGCTTAGTTTCACAAAGCAGTTTGAAAATTATGAACTGGTTAACCATTGTGCTTGTGTTGATGTTGCAGATTGATTTATTTTTATAAACTATTTGCAGGGGTGAGCCAAAAACCTGGTATGGAGTTCCAGGGTATGCTGCCGAGCAGCTAGAAAATGTCATGAAGAAACTGGCTCCAGAGCTCTTCGTGTCCCAGCCGGATCTGCTCCATCAGCTTGTGACCATCATGAACCCCAACACACTGATGACTCATGAAGTGCCTGTATGTTCTGGGTTAATCCTCCCGCCATTCAGCCTTAATTAACTTTTCCCATTACTCACCTGTTTATGAAATTCATTTGGTTATGTATTTTCCATAGCATAACTTGATAGCGGAAATAGCTGTTTTGGTTCAATTTGGTACTATATAGCATTAATCCAGTGGGACAGGATTCTCAGATGCCATAAAAACTAATTTGTTGCAGCTAATAATCAGATTGCTAAACAGCCTTGCTTTGCCAGTAATATGTATCATCCTTTTTTTTTTCCACATAAAATTTGGTGGTTTCAGAATATGCACAGGTTGTGAGCCGTCACCACTAATGCTTTCTAAGCTGTAATTTTTGTTTATAACTTCAGTTCTTCAATCAACAAAAGTTAAAAAATATCTGTCAGAATAAATTAGTTTACTGTGAAAATGGCTAGATTTTGTTACAATTAGATGTAAACTCTGATGTCAGAATTCTTCGTGCTGTGTCCCTACTATAAAAAATAATTTTATTGAACCTACATAATCTTAACTTTGAATAATGATCTGAAATGACATGCTTGGTAGATCTTAGTTATATTATACCCTCAACCCCAATTAAGCTTATTTTAAGTGAAAATTTATTTCAAGGCCTTCAGTCTGGCTTGTAGGGTTCCCAGTCTAGACTGAAAGGTGCTGTTGGTGATATTTTCTCTGAGGTTGCTATACTAAGCGACACTGTACAGTCGTTGGTCGCTTAACCATGGGGCTACATGCTGAGAAATGCACCATTGGGGGATTTCATCACTGTGCGAATACCATGGAGTGTACTTAACACAAACCTAGATGCGTAGTCCACTATTCACCTAGGCTGTATGGTATAGCCCATTGCTTATAGGCTACATTCGTGTACAGCATGGTGCTCTACTGAATACTGCAGGCATTTGTAACACAATGTTAAGTATTTGTGTATTTAAATGCATCTAAACATAGGAAAAGAATAGTAAAAATAGCATACGTCAATAAAAACGTTATGTGGTATATGACTGTACTGGCTTCCTTTTGGAAAATCCTCAGATGATATTTTGGGAGGCCACATTGAAATGTATGAAGTTGAAGAGCCCATCTTAGCTAAGTAAAATGCAAATGATACATTTACAGTGTTAAATTGAATTCTTGATCTTGCTGTGACCTAAATTTTATGCTTTTGGGTTCACAGGCTAGTCAGTGGGAACAAACAGAAAGGATTTTTCTTTGAGGGTTCATAAGTTATGCGTGGACCATAGCTTAGAAAATAATCACCAATAAGTATCATAATACTATTCATCTACACAATCTTCTCATTATTGGTATTTTCCTTATTGGTTTTGTTTTCCTTCCTTACGTTGATTGGTCTTCCCAATTTGTTAAGAGTAGCTTGTTCTGAGACCTGGCCCTGGTTCTTTAACTGAGCAAACCATTTGCGGCTAAATTCTGGACTTGCAGATAGATGAATGAATGAACTTGTACATTTAGGGACTCACAATTTAAGGTAAAACCTATTTATACAGATTTTGCATGATTTGATAGTGGTGTCAACTATGAGCCTGGCTCTGCTGAGAATCAGAAAGGGCTCCTAGGTGAGATGACATCTGAAATAGGAGCTGGAGCTCTGATAAATCATTGAGTATGTTTCACAAAGAATAGAGGAGGGAGGAGGTAGTCCAGGTAGAAAGGGTGGTGCTCCTGTGATAGCCTGCATCAGAACCCTGAAGGCGATACTACCCCACAGATGGCTGTTCTCCACCCTCACAGTTTCTGATTCTCTTGGTTTGGGTGGGGCCTGAGAATTTGCATTTGCATTAAGTTCCCAGTGCTTAGGATTATGCTACTGTCCTGGGGACCTCACATGGAGAAGCACTGGTAGAAAGATACAATCAGGCATGACAAGGCCTCTGATATTATATAGCACAGTGTAAGGATCTGTGTGCCTAGAGCAGTACAGATGCTTTTGGGGTGCGGTTGGTGGTAGCAAGAGGGGAATGATGGGTAGGTGAGTTTGAGCTGCAAATCAGGAGCGCTCTGTATGTTAGGTGATTCTGAGAGCAGAGTTTCTTTAATTGGTGGCAGAAGATCCTACTTTGGGGTAATAATATTACAGTAGGATATTCTTAATTGTAACTATATTTAGAAAGGTATATTTTGAACCTCAGTGTGGCCAAATTTTTGTAATACAAGCCATGGTTCCTGTTCAGAGACTAATCAACTTTAGTAGTCTGTGGTACTGCTCCCTCTTGTGGCAGAAATTAGTATTTCTGAGTGATATTCTATCACAGTAATAAAAAGTTGCCTTTTCTGGACAATCATCTAATAGTCTGTATCCACATTGTCTTTAAGTGAAAATGTCACTATTTAAGAATCTCAAATCTCCAATTTCTGTCTCTTTAGGTTTACCGAACTAATCAGTGTGCTGGGGAGTTTGTGATTACATTTCCAAGAGCCTACCACAGTGGTTTTAACCAAGGTTTTAATTTCGCTGAGGCTGTTAACTTCTGCACTGTTGATTGGGTATGTAGTTATGATTTAGTGAGCCTTCTCCTGGGGAAATGGCATATAATTCTTTAAAAAGTGTCATCTGAAGAGTTGCTTCAACCTATTGCTGCTCAACTGGCCAGTCTGAAATTGTTTACCCGTCCACAATGAGATAAGGCACTTGGACCACTTTGTAAATCAAGCATGTATTAAGCACATTGCTTAGTTCAGTTGACAGTTTTTTCTTTCGTAGCAAGACGGAGTCTGTTCATTTACATTTTGGCTGAAGCTTAGTATCTCATTGCAAGCTGGCAACAAGTAAATAATTCTGGTCTGAAGACTACACTTTGTACAACACTAGCTTAAATTATCCACAATAGAGTAATTTAATGATGTGCTTGGTTTAAAGTTGAGTTTTTTTTATCAGTAAGAATACTTTCATTTACCTAAAAAGAATTATCTAGATTAAATATGTGTGGTGTTAAATCTAATGAATCATAATTTTGTTACAGTGCTTTTCTGACTATGGTACTTGCTGGGTCTACACTTATTTTCCATTGTGTACTTTTGGAGTATAATTATTCTCCAAGGTAGGCTAAGCATACCAGTTCAGTACAGTTTTTCAGGAAATGTGTAAATTCATATTTCCAGTTAGATTCTACAGTGTAACATTAATACATCGTTAATATGTTGGTTTTTTTAAAGCACTTTTTAATTAAGGTACATAACATCCCAGATCTTTGGGAAGCAAAGATAAATAAGGCCTAGGGCCTAGCTTAGGAATCTTAGAGTCTGGTTTTAGGGTTGATGGATAAATGATATGTATTATGACCCAGAATGTGATATTTGGTAATATGATAATATAGGTCAGAGATCTTTGGAAACAGAAGAAAGATGAACGTTACATATTTTCTTCTGGCTTTTGACATAGCTACCATTAGGCCGACAGTGCGTGGAGCATTATCGCTTGCTTCATCGTTACTGTGTGTTTTCCCACGATGAGATGATTTGCAAGATGGCTTCCAAGGCTGATGTGCTAGATGTTGTAGTGGCTTCAACTGTTCAGAAGGACATGGCCATTATGATCGAGGATGAGAAAGCTTTAAGAGAAACTGTCCGTAAATTGGTAAGTTTTCTGGATATCTAGTTGCATGCCATTGGGTATTACTTAGTAAAGTCCTTATGTACTTTAATATCATTTTAAGAAGTTTTTATGTCTTTTATTTCCTTTAAGGCCATTCTAATATATGTATAGCAATATCTCATGGTGTTTTTAATTTGTATTGAGTATCTTATGTATTTGCCACCTATATCTCTATTTGGTGAAGCTTCTGTTCAACTGTTTTGCCCTTTTATTTTTAATTAAAAAAAAATTTTTTTTTGAGACAGTCTCACTCTATTGCTTGGGCTAGAGTGGCGTGGCATCAGCCTAGCTCACAGCAACCTCAGACTCCTGGGCTCAAGCGACCCTCCTGCCTCAGCCTCCCGAGTAGCTGGAAATACAGGCATGTGCCACCATGCCCTGCTAATTTTTTCTATTTTTAGTTGCTGGCTAATTTTTTTTACTATTTTGTTTAGTAGAGACAGGGTTTCGTTCTTGGCTGAAGCTGGTCTTGAACTCCTGACCTCAAGCAATCCTCCCGCCTCAGGCTTCGAGAGTGCTGGGCTTACAGGCGTGAGCCACCATGCCCGGCCCTGTTTTACCCTTTTAATTTATTTGTCTTTTTAAAATGGGATTGTTGTAAGAATTCTTATATTCCAGATGCCAGTTTTTTATCAGATAAATGTTCTACTAATATTTTCTCCTAGCCTGTGGCTTGTCTTTGATTCTTCTAGTGGTGTTTTCCAAAGAGCAGAAGCTTTTCATTTTGAGTGAGTCCAGTTTATTGGGTTTTTTTTTTGTGTGTGTGTGTGTATCTTGTTTTTTTCTGTCCCATTTAAGAAATCTTTGCCTAATCTAAAGTCTCAAAGATTTTCTCCCAAGTACTCATCTAGAATTTCATAGTTTTATTTGGTTTAGGTCTTTGATGCATTTCAAATGATTTTCTTTATTGAGGTTAGTTTTTTTTTTTTTTTTTGCATATGGATATCTAATTGTTCTAGTATCATTTCTTGAAAAGACTGTCTTTTCTCCATTGGGTTGCTTTGGCACATTTGTTGGAAATCAGTTTACCACATAGGTCTGGGTCTGTTTCTGGACTGTGTTCTATTCTGTTGATCTGTCCATCTGTTCTCTCGCTAATACCAAATGGTATTGATTATTGTAGCTTTCTAAGAAGTCTTAAAATCAGGTAGTGTGAGTCCTCCAACTTTGTTCTTGTTAAAAATTGTTTTGTCTCTTTTAGTTTCTTTGGTTTTTCCATATAAATTTTAGAATCAGCTTTCTGATTTCTGCCAAATCAATTCCTGTTGGGGTTTTGATTGGGACTGCATTAAACCTATGGATAGTTTGGGGGAGAATTGATAATAATATTGAGTCTTCCAATCCACAGACATGATATAATTATGTATTTCATGTTTTTTAGACAGGTTGTTTTTTTTTTGTTTGTTTGAGACAGAGTCTCACTCTATTGCCTGGGCTAGAGTGCCGTGGCGTCAGCCTAGCTCACAGCAACCTCAAACTTCTGGGCTCAAGTGATCCTTCTGCCTCAGCCTCCCAAGTAGCTGGGACAACAGGCATGCGCCACCATGCCCAGCTAATTTTTTCTATATATTTTTAGTTGGGCTGCTGTTGTCTATTTTTAGTGGAGACGGGTCACCCTCTTGCTCAGGCTGGTCTCAAACTCCTGACCTCAAGTGATCCACCCGCCTCGGCCTCTCAGAGTGCTAGGATTACAGGCATGAGCCATCGCGCCTGGCCTTTTGACACTGTTATAAATGGTCTTTTTTAAAAGTTTCAATTTCTAATTGTTTATTGCCTATTTAGAGATAAAATTGACTTTTGTATCCTGTGACCTTGATAAAAATTACTTAATTTTTAGTAGCTTTTTAATGAATTCTTTTAGGACAATCACATCTGCAAATAGAGTAACATCAGTATTTTTAAAGTGTGCCTCTTTGGGTAGAATCCTAAAGTATTGTCTCTTTGGAGCCCATTATGGATTAATAGCAGGTTATCCACCTTCTCCTTATGTATGTATGTTTGTTTTTGAGACAGAATCTCACACTGTTGCTGGGCTACAGTGCCATGGTGTCAGCCTAGCTCACAGCAACCCCAAAGTCCTGGGCTCAAGCGATCTTCTTGCCTCAGCCTCCTGAGTTGCTGGGACTATAGGCATGTGCCAACATGCCTGGCTAATTTTTTCTATTTTAGTAGAGATGGGTTTCGCTCTTGCTCAGGCTGGTCTCGAACTCCAGCAGTCCTCCCTGTTCAGCCTCCCAGAGTGCTAGGATTACAGGCATGAGCCACTGTGCCCAGCCCTCTTATGTTTTACAGTTGGGAAAACAGCGCCCAGAAGGTTTAAGTGACTTACCAAGGTCTTGCATCAATAATGGTAGCTCATTTTTGGAACTTTAAGAACTATAATTTTTTTTCAAGATGTGGAATTTATAAATTAAAATCGAGTATGAATTACAGGATTCATCCTCAAGTAAAATCCATAGAGTTTGGTCCTTAATCTCATTTTAATACATTAACTGCCATGTGAGTTGTATTTAACTCATGCTATTAATAGTTTTGAGCCCAGGGCCTCGTGAAGCATATGTAATTCACACATCTCTTCACCTTGGGAGCCATGAGAACTATTTTTCAAGTTGCATATAATTTACACACAGAAAACAATAAAAAATAACAAATCTTTCGTTAAATTAGAAAGTATCATTTTGTTTTTGAAGTTCTTATTCTATTTTTATAATAATTTTTTTTTCCTAGTGTGGCAGTCAATGTGTTAAACAAAAATTTTTACTGTTCCCATCCCACCACATCCTCTTTAATGATCATTTCCAGATTAAAACCAGAATCCATTCATTAGCATTTTTCTTACTTTCCTTGTCTTTGGTTCATATAATTGGTGAATATGAAACAGTCAAAAGGTTAAAATATAGGATAAAAGAGTAAAACAAAGGAGCCTGATGGTTTATAAACTGAATTAATCAGGATTGGTGTTCTCAAGGGTGGATTTGGATCTGGTTCCAGATAGGAGAAAAGGAGATAGCAGTTTGGTCTTTGAGTGATAAATGGTCTATCCCAGGAGGGTTCCTGGATGTTAGATGGTACAGACTAGGTTGAAATTTACTGGTTCAAGTCTTTATTTTTCTTGAAAGTCCTTTAGTTAGGAAATGAAAATGCTTTATTATGATTTTAGTATTCTGGTTGTGCAAATTTTCTAACTTATTTAGATAATAATATCCCTTCAGATAACTTTTCATATAAAAGGCCAAGAAACCAGTCAGCATTTTCCCAGACTCAATAATTTCTGTATGATAGTCTCTTCCACTTGTCCCATCTTTCCTTTTATTTTTGTCCTTTTTATAGATTCTCCAGCAGTATCACTCCGAAGGCCTGTAGTATTTCATCAGAAGTAGGAAGCGTGTACCTTTTCCTTTGCTCTTATCTATACGCAAAATACGGACAAGGCCAGGTTGGAGTAGAAAAGACAGCTGTCCACAGTAGTTTTAGAGTCCTGTTAGTAACTTTTCATGCTCAGATAAAAATGGCCAAACATAAGGACCTGCCTTGTCCATAAAATGTTTTTCTTAGACAAATGAACCTGCCCATATTTGCTGGGTCATTGTTACTTTGTATTCCACACATTTTTACTCATGCATCCCTGTTTTGGTAAGGCTTTTTTTGGTTTGGTTGGGTTTTTTTGGAAACTTCAACTACCACTGCATGCTTTTCTTGGGATGGTAGATTACATTATCCTTTGGAGGTCTCTAAAGTATGCTTTATTCTAGGGAGTAATTGATTCAGAAAGAATGGATTTTGAGTTGTTGCCAGATGATGAACGTCAGTGTATAAAATGCAAAACTACCTGCTTCATGTCTGCCATCTCCTGTTCTTGCAAACCTGGCCTGCTTGTTTGCCTGCATCATGTAAAAGAATTGTGTTCC
The DNA here is from genome assembly GCF_020740605.2 of Lemur catta. NCBI lineage: Eukaryota > Metazoa > Chordata > Mammalia > Primates > Lemuridae > Lemur > Lemur catta. Next base: position 4,265,172 of record NC_059150.1, on the reverse strand, counting down.
TGTCCTCCTTATAAATATAAATTGCGGTGAGTAGGAAAATCATTTTTTTTTCTATGGAAAACACTGAATCATTGCTAAAAGCTCAGTGAAATCCCACTTCCAGGGCTGAAATGTTAAGTATAAAACATCCAGTTTTCTCCAGAGCTACATAATGTCAAAGCTAAGTCTGGTATTCTGTTTCCAGGTATCGATACACTCTGGATGATCTCTACCCTATGATGAATGCGTTGAAGCTTCGAGCAGAGTCTTACAATGAATGGGCCTTGAATGTGAATGAAGCTTTGGAGGCAAAGATTAACAAGAAGAAAAGTACGTGGTGCAGGAAGCGACTTGGTGATTGGCAGACTGGGGCTGATTGATGTAGCCGACGTAAAGTCATCAACAGAACATTAATTAAAACAACCTTACCTCATCCTCAGTATCCCCTCTGTACAGCCACATTTACAGAGCTTTAGCAGAGAAGTGTTAAAATCAAGAGTGGATGAGATGTTCTAACATCAAAGTCTTGATATGTGAATTGTGGAACATAGTTTATTTTCAAAAATAACCAGATTGCTAGGAAACCTTTATACCTCTTTGTCTCAGAACCAAAAAGTTCACATTTCATACAGAATTGTAGAAAAACTTTTTTTTTTTTAAAACAGATCTTGTGACAAAGGCAGCCTAACCTTAAATTAGGAATCTCTGAAATGCTAGTTTATTACTTTTTAGTTCTAATCAAAATTGAGGTCCCTGGCAGTTGTCATTACCTTTGAAAGCCACTGCTTCCCTTCATTTCTCTTTAAAGGTATTTTTACTTGCTTTCCTTTCTGTAGCCCAATAGGTAACTCTGCTCCCTTTCATTTAGGGGGAGGGAGCAGTATCACTACCTCGAATGACCAGTGTGCTCTAGTGACCGAGCGTGCGAGCTACTTGCCAACTGCAGACTAAAGTGCAGGAAGAAGTGGCTGAAGTCACAATAAGATCTGTATTTGCTTTGCTCTCACAAGTCAATTGCTTTCCATGTCTTTGTATATCTAAAAACATGTCAGGTCTTATTAACATTTCCATATTGAAGCCCAACTCTAGGCAATAGTTTAAAACACTCCATGCTCAGCTACCTCCCCCCCAAATTAAATAAACGAGTTTATTAATGATCTAAAATGTTGTAAGAATTTTAAGTTAAATTTCTAGATATAAGAACTGACAAAAGCAATCTCCCCATCTGAATTTCATACCATTAATAATAAACATAATGATCACAGAAACGATGACTTTTTTTTATTCCTAGGCCTTGTCAGCTTTAAAGCTTTAATTGAAGAATCTGAAATGAAGAAATTCCCAGACAATGATCTTTTGAGACATCTACGATTAGTCACGCAGGATGCAGAGAAGTGTGCCTCTGTAGCACAGCAGTTGCTTAATGGCAAAAGGCAAACTAGGTATGTACTTCTGACTCCTTGAGTTTGGACTCTCTGGCACCTGAACTTGGAAACCTATTGTGACTGGCTCTTCCTTCTGTCTTGGATTCTTAAGACATTGGAACCTGGTGGACATTTATGTTCTCATATGGCTTCCTTGGGCCTTTGTCTTTATAGGTATCGATCTGGTGGAGGGAAATCCCAAAATCAATTGACAGTGAATGAGCTCCGACAGTTCGTGACACAGTTGTATGCTCTTCCATGTGTCCTCAGTCAAACACCATTGCTAAAGGTAACCATAGAGGGATGTGGGGGAGAGTACTTTGATAATCCTGTATTCTGTAAATTCAGTTAACAATACTAAGTAGTTGTCCATGGTGGCTAATTTGTACATTTATTTGCAAATGTTATTAATAACACATTGTGTGATATGTGTATATAAAGAGATTATAATAGGCCCACAGAGGAGAGATAAAGTTGGACATTTTTACTTTGAAAGTGACCATCAGCTGGTTTTTGCAATTGGTGTAAGGTCTGTGTTAAAGTCTCTTATTTTAGCTGTCAGTTGGCTTGTGTATTATTTTGTTTGCCCGTATTATTACTAAAATCCAGTGGGATGGCAAAAGATCGCACTGAATATGAATTTGAGATTCTAATTTAAAAGAAGCCAATTACTGACATTACTGTTTTGATGCAACAACCTTGTGTATTTTTTAGGACCTGTTGAATCGTGTAGAAGATTTCCAACAGCATAGCCAGAAGCTACTTTCTGAGGAAATGCCTAGGGCTGCAGAGCTGCAGGACTTGCTAGATGTCAGCTTTGAATTCGATGTTGAACTTCCACAGCTTGCTGAGATGCGTATCCGTCTGGAGCAGGCCCGTTGGCTAGAAGAGGTGCAGCAAGCTTGCCTAGACCCCAGCTCCCTTACTTTAGATGATATGAGACGTCTCATAGACCTAGGAGTGGGGCTAGCCCCATATTCAGCAGTGGAGAAGGCTATGGCCCGGCTGCAAGAACTGCTCACAGTGTCAGAGCACTGGGATGACAAAGCCAAGAGTCTCCTCAAGGCCAGGTAAAAAAGCAAACTCACATCTTTCCCTTGGGGAAGCCCAGGCAATATATGCATCTTAGAGCATAGAGCACAGTGACTGGCATATGGCACATATTCGGTAGCTGTAGTGATATATGTAGAACACATGTAGAAATTGTTGAGATATTTGGGGTTGCTTTGGGACATGGGTATAAAAGATTATTTTTTCTTACATTACTGCTTATGAAATGAATGATTCAAAGGGATGTGCCCTTTCCAAAGTTGGTTGAATGAAATTTTCCTGGAACCCCCCCTCCACTTTTTTTCTTCTTTGAGACAGTCTCGCTCTGTCACCCAGGTTGGAATACAGTGGCGTCATCACAGCTCAATGCAGCCTCAAACTCCTGAGCTCAAGCAGTCCTCCCACCTCAGCCTCTTGAGTAGCTGGGACTACAGGCATGCACCATGCCCAGCTAATTTTTTCTGTTTTTTAGAAAGGGTCTTGCTCAGGCTGGTCTTGAACTCCTGACCTCAAGCAATCCTCCCAGAATGCTGGGATTACTGGCATGAGCCACCATGCCCAGCCCCTGGACCCCATTAATACTGTCTTTGAGAGAAGAAAACATTTACAAATAGGTAGAACTGTTTAAACCCACAGTTAACTGTAAAATGACAGTAGTGCAGATAATTTTGAACAGGAACACGACTACATTTGTGCAGTTGCTTAGTAATTCAAGACACCTTATCTGTATTTGAGAGATGTGATTGAACTCAGGCTAGCCATTTGAGGAGGAGAAAAGAATGAAGTCCCTCCCCAGTCTTGCTTTCTGTCAGACAGATCTTTATTGGCCCAGATGACAACATAAAGCATAAGAAAAACTAAGTTATAGACCTTTTTTTGTAATCCTAAAATAGTCATTGAATAGAGAGGGAGTAAAATTTTTTGGTATTGTGCTTTTTAAGTATGTTACTATCTTAAAGAACTTTAATTTTCTTAGTGAAACTGTAAGTATTGATAGTGTATCTAGTTTAACATAGAGGAAATTATCAGCAAGTTTACCTTCTGTAAATGGAAGTTTGTGGTAAATATTGTAAAATCAGGAGTAGGTAGAATTTAAGTGCTTCACTGAGTCATTTGCTTTTTTACATTAGACGCTATTAAATCTTAAAGCCATTTAAAACTAGTTAACTTGGTATCTAGTAGTCAGTACCATTAAAAAAAAAATCTATTTGCCATACTGAATTTCCGTTGAAATGATTTCTCTAGTCTCTTTGGTAACTATTAGAAAAATGAACCATCATATAAAATGCTAAGAGGTCTTTGTGTTTAAATTTTGTAGGCCGAGACACTCACTGACTAGCCTTGCTACTGCGGTAAAGGAGATCGAGGAGATCCCTGCCTATCTGCCCAGTGGTGCGGCTCTGAAAGACTCAGTGCAGAGAGCCAGAGACTGGCTCCGGGATGTAGAGGCCCTGCAGGTTGGTTTTAAGAAAAATATATCCTAAATGTGTAAGTGCATCTATAGAGAGTAATAATTAAAAAGTAGTAAAGGATAATACGTTGAATCTCACTGCACAGATTCAGTATTTGGGGAGTTGACCAAAAAGCTAATTCTATTCATAATTATTTAGATGTACTTACCAGCTATTATCCTGAGCACTTGGCTCAAATATTTAAAGCTTAGACAATTTAACCAACTTTTTCTGGGACCTGAGGAGTCTTTCATAACAAACTTGAGCACTTGATTGCAGATTGAAGGAAAAGAACTAAAAATGAAGTTGTGAGAGAAAGGGTAGTTTTTACTCTTTGATAAATATGGTTACTTCTTGTTGGTTTATGTAATTTTATGTGGTGCTAATTGGCCAATTGCTAACAAGAAATACCAAACAGGGCAATTTTAGACAAATGTTTGCAACAAAACATCTGGGCATCTGTTCTAGTTAATAGGGAAAAGAAGATATACTGTTTGAGGAGATTATGTAATTAAAGTGTGACCCCGGAAAGCTAAAGAAAAAACAAGGAAAGTATTTACTATGCACGAAAACTTCCTTAACGGCAGTTTTAGGTACAGGCTCTTGTCAATGATTGTTGGTAATACAGTAATTAGTTTTGGTCATAGTCCCACATTTCACTCAATGATTGGTAGCAGCCAGAAGGTGAGATCATTGCAGTAAGGAGAGGCTGGTGGGTAAAATCGGAAAGCAAGCTGTAATTCTAGCACTTAGGGAGGCCGGGGCGGGAGGATTGCTTGAGTCTAGGACATCGAGAGCAGCCTGAGCAAGAATGAGACCTCATGTCTCCAAAAAGTAGAAAAATTAGCCTGACATGGTGGTGCAGGCCTATAGTCCCAGCTACTTGGGAGGCTGAGGCAGGAGGATCACTTGAGCTCAGGAGTTTGAGGTTGCAGTGAGTGGTGATGAGGACATTGTGCTTCTAGCCCAGGTGACCGAGTGAGACCCTGTCTCAAAAAAACAAAACAAAAAAAAACCCAAAAAAAACCAAAACCAGAAAGCAAGAACATGTTTCTGGACAGGCTAATTTCCTTCGTATTTTATATGTGCTGCTTACTATGTTTCAGTGTCCTTAAGAGCAAAACAAGTTTTGCCTCATTCCTGAAAAAATAGCCTAACCTTTTTTGGGCATCATATATTTAAAGATAAGAGACACGACTAATAACAAAGAACCATTTCATATTTAGTGGATTATTTATTTTAAAATGTTATCTAGTATTTTCCTTTATATGTGGGAAGCACTCCATGTATTTCTAAGTTGAGTGTCATAGGAATAGCATGTAATTTATGAGTCACCTTTTTATTTTGTGTCCATCAGAACATAATGCCCTAATAGTTTGAATCCTGTAAGAAAAAGCATCAAGGGCAATGAAATGTCAATTTACCCAGTCTTCCCTAGTTGTTCTGAAAATGTCCCTCATGATTGTTTGTCTAACCCAGGACCACACATTGTACCTAATTGGTATCTCTTTAAGTTTCTCTTAATCTTGTAGAATTCTCCTCCCTATCCCGCTTTTTCTAGTGTCATTATCCAGACAGTTATCGTTTGGTCTGTTCTACCTCCTGGATTTGTCTGGTTGTTTCTTTGTAGTGTGTTCTATCCTCTATGTTTCCTATAAATTGGAAGTTAGTTTCAAAACCTTAATGGATTCAAGTTATTTTGACTAGAATACATCAAAATGTCAAGTGATACCATATACTTTGTATAGCATCACCTCAGGAGGCACATCTGGATGACCTACCATTCGTGTTGCTAAGGTTTACATTGCATTTGAGCAACACTGACGCACTTCATCCTCCGTGATGCTTTCGTTCTTCTTCCGATTTGGCTGTCTCATTCTCAAATGATAGTTCCCAGACTAGCAGCCTCACCTGGGAACTAGTTAGAAATGTAAATTCATGGGTCCTTCTCTGACCTACTGAATTACAGTATCTGGGGATGGGACCCAGGAAACTGTATTTGAACAAGCCTTCCAGATGATTCTTATGCATCCTAAAGTTTAAGAAACTCTGAGCTGTCTCAACTCATGTTTTAGTTTCCTGGATAATTTATAATGAGTTACTTTAAGTTATCATTCATGAGTAGATTAGAGTAAGATATTATTTTGTTGCTTTTTATTTATGTGATTTAGTATGAAAGTCTTGAGTTACTATAAATTTTCATTTCTATTGGATTTTTTCAAACTATTCATAGGGACCAATGTGATGAGGGTATAAACAGTCAGAACAAAAGGACCACAGAGTATGCATATCATGTTCAGATTTGTATCCTCAGGCAAAACTAGGTTTCCCAGGAATTAGGTGAAAGGACAAATGTCACTCTTACCTCCACCTTCATCAAGGTCAACTGGCAGCTCCATCAACAGCTTTGAATTTAACAAGTTGAAGTCAAGGAGTAATCTGACTTGCCTCATTGATCATGGACTAATCTGAACTGTGCTTTTCCCATTTTACATAGAAATATTCTTTTTTCTAAACTGCTATAATTTTTCTTGACTTCTTAGGTTGGAGGACGTGTGCCAGTATTAGACACACTCATAGAACTTGTTACACGAGGCCGATCTATTCCAGTACATCTGAATTCTTTGCCAAGACTGGAATCATTAGTAGCTGAGGTTCAGGCTTGGAAAGAATGTGCTGCTAATACATTCTTGACTGAGAATTCTCCATATTCTCTTTTAGAGGTAAGTTTGCAGCCAGCTTATCTGAAGACCTTAGATCTAGCTTGGTAAAACATGCAGTCCATCACACATGAAGGTGATACTGCTGATTGATCTATGTTCTGTGAGTTGTTTTCCAGTAGAGCCAGGCAATCTTCTGGTGAAACAACTGTTAAATGTTTTCTGGATACATTTAGATAGCATTTAGTGACTAAAGAAGAACATTTTTCCTATTGGGTGAAGTTACTCTATCTGTGTTGAAACTGGACTTCTAAACGTAGCCATGCTTCACCACTTGAATTTAGTAAGTCTGATAAGTGATCTCACCCACCTTTTATAAAAGTGCTTTTAGCTGCACCTTTTGTATTTTGGTAGTGTTTGTCAGATTTTTACTTGTTATTTAATTGAATCTGGAATCAAAATTAATCTTTTGTGAGCCTGCCTCCCTCCCCCCTTCCCTCCATTCCTCCTTCCTCCTTTTGTAAAGGAGAGTATTCTGGTCTCAGGGCTGCGTGTTCCAGAGAAAATGTTCAATACTAAGAAATGGACATCCTTTCCGCTGCTTAGGCTTTTATTTTGGGAATTCTAATGCTTTATCTGACTGAAATCCATTTTACCAGTGGTTGTGCTTTGTCCCACCTTAGGTGCTGTGTCCTCGATGTGATATTGGCCTTTTGGGATTAAAAAGGAAGCAGAGAAAGTTAAAGGAGCCCTTGCCAGGTGGGAAGAAAAAAAGCACCAAATTAGAGAGTCTGAGTGACCTGGAGAGAGCTTTAACTGAAAGCAAGGAGACTGCTTCAGCTGTATGTATTTTTCCTTTTCCTTTCTTTCTTGCTGGGGAGGACAATTTCTGTCCCTTTCTGGTTTACAGGAATATTGGGAAGGCAAGTAGAATAATTTGAAAATGCTCATTTTTTACTGAGAAGGACTTTTTGAAAATTGTCAAGTATAAAAGTTTTGAATGGAAGATAGAGGTACAGAAGGTCCAGGGTGGGCCTCCCAGTCTGTCTGCAGCCGCAGAACTAGTCCTGTTAATGCCCATGGGTTGATCCAGAAATGCTGACCAAGGATGTCCAGGCTAACGGGCATGTGAGACTACACTGCCAACTTACTGATTTACAGTAGGAAATATACCTCAAAGTGTACTAGATTCTTATTTGATTCTGACCTGCATTTAGTAAATACTGTTGATTCAGAGATGAAGTAATGTTTAGCTAATGTGTAGTGAGGACAGTATCAGGATAAAGAAGATAGCTCTGTGATTTGGATGTTTTTAAGGACGTGAAGCATTGCCTAGTCTTCCGTAGCAATATATGCCTGCTACTAGCTCTAGACTGAATGGGTTCATCCTTGGGTCATGGTACCTTTCCCCCTATTTCTTTTTTCTTTTCTTTCTTTCTGTTTTTTTAATTATTATTTTCCCTGTTTCTCTGGGGACATCTGCCTGACGTCACTCTTGTCATGACGGATATAGAATTACCTTGATTTATTTATGTATTTTGATAGACTTTCTTTGGTGTCTATTTGTACGTTCAGTCAGGTTCTGGATAGGTTTCTGCCATCTAAGCACCATGTTGGTTGTTTTTAAGGCAGTTACTCTGGTCCACTGTTACATCTGTAGTTCATTTTTATAAAGACTAACCGAAAAGTATAGTCCCTCTCCCCTGGAATGTTTATATGTCTGTCTGAAACTTTACATACAGTATCCTTAATAGGTTTTGGTCTGTGTCCATCTAATCTGTGGACCCCTGGTTTAGGAACTCCTCGTATATATTATCTATTGATTTATGGTAGAATTCTGGAAGGTCAGTTGTTTGCTTGCCATTTCTAAGCTATGGGAAGGTACTGTGTTATCACATAACCCACATATATTGCCTGTACGTTGTATTTATCTATGAAAATAAGTGGTTTTTTTTTTTTTTTGTACCAAAGCTTCATTACCTGATTTGCTTTTAAGTCCTTTTTTTCTTTTATAATCCCTCAGTCTTACATTTTCTTCCCCAATCCAAAAAGAGATAATGGAGAGTTTATCTGGCCTTGTGTCTGTGTTATGTCATTTGGTGAATCATGATGGATATGAAGGCAGATGAATGTGATCATTGGGAATCGTTCTTTAACTATGACAAATGAGCATTTTAAGGACTTGGGAGTAGAATTAGGAAAATAGAATAGATCCCACAGCCTATAGCTCTTGTTTCTAGAGAGAAAGCTCAGTTTTAAAAATCTGTGCTTATCCTTTATGTATCAGTCTTTTCTCTGTCAGTGACATACTAGAGGAGGACTTTAATGGTCCAGCTTTTTGTTGGAACCTGGCCAATGAAACGAGACATCAAGTTTGAGGTGTTGGTGACCAACTCTGACATAGCTACTGATTTGAATTTGTCACCTTTAGACTCACACATTTAAGACCTTAATGTTAGGCCAGGTGGAATTGCTCACACCTGTAATCCTAGCACTTTGGAAGGCCCAGGTGGGAGGATTGCTTGAAGCTAGGAGTTCAGGACCAGCCTGAGCAAGAGTGAGACCTCTACAAAAAATAGAAAATCGATCTGGGCGTGGAGGTGGGTCCCTGTAGTCCCAGGTACTTGGGAGATAGAGGCAAGAGGATTGCTTGAGCCCAGGACTTTGAGGTTGCAATGAACTGTGATGAGGCCACTGCGCTCTAGCCCGCTAGACAGAGTGAGACCCTGTCTCAAAAAAAAGACCTTAGGCCGGAGTGCGGCAGCTCATGCCTGTAATCCTAGCACTCTGGGAGGCCGAGGCGGATGGATCGTTTGAGCTCGGGAATTCGAGACCAGCCTGAACAAGAGCGAGACCCCATCTCTACTAAAAATGGAAAAATTAGCTGGGCCTAGTGGTGTGTGTGTGCCTGTAGTCCCAGCCACCTGGGAGGCTGAGGCAGGAGGATCACTTGAGCCCAGGAGTTTGAGGTTGCTGTGAGCTGTGATGATGCCACTGCACTCTAGCTGAGGCTACAGAGCAAGACCCTATCTCAAAGAAAGAAAAAAAAGGGAAGCTTAGTGTGAGGCAGAGTCAGGATTTGAATGCAGATAATCTACTCACAGGCTCTTAACTGCTAGGACCTTGAATTTTATGGAAAGGCAAACTCATTATCCTTGATTATTAATTCCTTTTCAGATGGCAACTCTTGGGGAAGCTCGCCTAAGGGAAATGGAAGCCTTGCAGGCTCTCAGACTCGCCAACGAAGGGAAATTGCTGTCGCCTATCCAAGATGTAGAGATGAAAGTCTGCCTATGTCAGAAGGCCCCAGCTGCTCCTATGATCCAATGTGAACTCTGCAGGGATGCTTTCCACACCAGCTGTGTGGCAGTACCCAGTATTTCGCAAGGTCCCCGAATCTGGCTTTGTCCCCATTGTCGGAGGTCAGAGAAACCTCCATTAGAGAAAATTCTGCCCCTCCTGGCTTCCCTGCAACGTATCCGAGTTCGCCTTCCTGAGGGAGATGCACTTCGATACATGATCGAAAGAACCGTGAACTGGCAGCACAGAGCCCAGCAACTGCTTTCGTCAGGGAATCTAAAATTTGTGCAAGATGGAGCGGGCTCAGGACTGTTGTATAGCAGATGGCAGGCTTCAGCAGGACAGGTGCCAGAGACAAACAAGGTGAATCTGGACTTTTTGGATTATTGGAATTTCCAAAGCTCATTACCTTTCTCCTGAACCCATAGCCCTGGCGTTGCTATTCCCCTGGTGATGGCTTTACTGTTACCAGCACTTGCTGGACTGTAGCTTCCTACTTCAAAGGTCGTGCGTATCTACTGTGTTCTGCTAGTGTCCTCTGCTCCTGAGAGTCGGGAGTTGCTTCTGAGGCACTGTTTCTGTAGACCACATGTTTACCTTTTCATATATACAAACAGATTTTCCTTTTATATGTGTGTTCACCCACATATATATATATTTAGCATATACATATATAAGTATTTTTAAATTTTTGCTTGACTAAAAATTTTTCCCCTGCTTCACCTCACGTAAGTCACCTAGGAGAAAGGAAAAGTGCTTCCTGCCTTGTGTCTCTTTTTGCCTTTCTAGGAAGAAAAGTTTTTGAAAGTGTTTGAGCCTGTGTTGCTTCAGAGGAAAGGCTATGGGTTTCGTACCATTTGGGATCTTTCTGCCACAAGGCAGATCCTTCTCACCATCTCTGGGGTGGGTAGAGTTTTCTGTCTTTTTCCATAGGTGGCTGCAGGAAAGGAATGTGAAGACATCAGACAATGCAATCAAGAGGGCAGCATTGAGGTTTTTTATAAGGTTAATCTGATAACTTTCAAATTTAGTACATATTTCTCTATCAGAGATACCACAACTCTCTTGTGCCATATGAACACAAACATATGAACTATATGAGTCAAATTATTGATAAGATCAGAGCTAAAGACCAAAAAATGGTCTCTGTCCTATTTGTTTCCTTGGTTTTTGATCTCTTTCCTGGTTTCTGAAATACAGTGCCTGGCACGTGGCAGATGATCAATTAAGTATTTGTTGCATAGATGAGTTGTGGCTACTTGGGCAGCCCACAGTGGAGTCATTTGTATTCTTTACCCAGGATGTGCTAGTTTACCTTTATTAATAAAGGGAAAGGACACAGCTACTATTTACTAATTTGTGGTCAAAGGCATGTTTCCCCTAGCTCCTTTAATAAGGAAGGTAGGGAGGTGGTTGTGAATGATTTCCAACAAGTCCTGCTTTGATTACTCAAAGGGGTCCATTTCTGTGTTCATCACATTATATTCTTTAATAAGGAAAATTACGTAAGGATTAAAAGGCTATATGGTCTGTTCTCACACAGAGAAGATAAAATGGCTTATTTCCCAATGGTCTTCTACATCTCTGAAATCAGTCCAAGCAAAACTGCAAAGATTAAAAGCTTGGTCTTCAGGAGGCCATGAGTTGATTTGGCCGATCCTAAAATGCCAAGAGACTCTTTTCAGTTTGGGAAAATCAAGTCTTTTTTCTGGTTGCCTGCCTTATAACTCTTGCTACTTTCATTGGACCGATGGGAGTATTTTTAATCATAAAAAAGCCTTATTATACAATGTTTTCCCTCCTTTAGGTGTCTCAGCCTCCTGGCACAACATCCTTTTCCTTGCCTGATGACTGGGACAATAGAACCTCATATTTGCACTCTCCTTTCTCTACTGGACGGAGTTGTATTCCCCTCCATGGTTTGTATTTTGTTGTTATTATTATTATTTTGAGGGCTGGATAGTGACGGGTGATCTTGTACTAGGTTTTTGTTACAGATGATCAGATATCATTAAAAAGGACTTTATTCATAAATGTAGGATATAGGTTACTATGGATGTGCGAGATGGGGAAGGATCATATTTCAAGGTTTGTAAATGCAAAGGAAACAGGAAGGCTTTATATCCATTGCTTTCAGGGTTGGAAGGGATTATCCCATGCCAATCGATAATTAAATACCAATCATTTAGGTCAGATGCTAAGTCATGAGCTCCCTGTTGCTTCATTACTTAGGAGAATTGTAGGGGTCTTAGAGATAATCCGTTTGAAAACTGCCTCCTTTTTTCCTGTCTACCCCATGAGTTCTGCCTAAAACTGCAGGTGGAGTCCCGATCCGCAGTCACACCATCTCCCGTGTACGTCTAGTGATGCCGTCAGAGACCCTCAGATTATTCATGTCCTCAGCCATCAGTTTGTTTCTGTACTTTCTATTAAAAGCCATCAAGGCAGAGCTATAATTTCTTCTTCGTTAGCAATACGTTAAGTAAGAAGAGGGTTTGGTGTGGCAGTAATACTTCCTTGGTAATCAGAAGACTTAGGAAACCTAGTTTGGGCTCTGTTATGGCGTGGCCTTAGGCACATCAAGTAAACCTAACTTCAACTGAATGTAACTTAAGGAGGAGACAGAGGGTGATACGGTTTGAGGGACAGTCCTTCCACTCACCTCACAGGTCCAAATGTGAATATGAAACACTCTTTGTTGGCATCATTTTGACTTGGTCTGGTCTTTAACAGGCGTTAGTCCAGAAGTGAACGAACTGTTGATGGAAGCCCAGTTGCTCCAGGTATCCCTTCCTGAAATTCAGGAACTTTACCAGACTTTACTTGCAAAGCCAAGCCCAGCTCAGCAAACTGACCGAAGCTCACCAGTTAGATCCAGTGGTGAGAAGGTAAGTGTCTCAAAGGCTGCTGAGGAGGACAGGGGTGGGTTAGGCTTTTTAGTGTCATTGCATCTAAATAGTTTGGTGAATGAGATGGTATCTTGGATCCAGAAAAGGATGTAAACTGCCTCACAATTCTGTTCCTAAGGCTGTCAGTGAGAAGATAGGTGCTGGGCATCTGCTACAGTTTGGGCTCTCACAGTCTGGATTTTGGTCCTGTTTTAAGTCACTATGCGAAATTATTTTTTTTTAGCAGGTTGCTCCTCATCATTCTCATGTGATAATGGTGTGAAGCAAGATTATTTTTCCCCATCAGAGAAATGCTATATAGATGACAATGTGAATATCATAGCTGGGAAGGCCTTTTGGAATAGAGGTTTCAAAAATCAAAGATATTCCTAGAGTTAACATTTTAATAAATGCTTTCATTTACTCCTGCAAACCGAACAAGACAGCTGGTATGGGAACTGGCTGATGAGACGGAGGATGCCCATTTTGAATGCTGACTTACTTGAAGGCTACACCATAATATCCCGTTTCTTAACATAGCTAAAGATACTGCTGCTACTTCTTTTTTTTTTTTTTTTTTTTTTTTGAGACAGAGTCTCACTTTGTTGCCCGGGCTAGAGTGAGTGCCGTGGCATCAGCCTAGCTCACAGCAACCTCAGACTCCTGGGCTTAAGCGATCCTACTGCCTCAGCCTCCCGAGTAGCTGGGACTACAGGCATGAGCCACCATGCCCGGCTAATTTTTTTGTATATATATTTTTAGTTGGCCAGATAATTTCTTTCTATTTTTAGTAGAGACGGGGTCTCACTCTTGCTCAGGCTGGTCTCGAACTCCTGACCTCGAGCGATCCACCCGCCTCGGCCTCCCAGAGCTAGGATTACAGGCGTGAGCCACCGCGCCCGGCCCCTACTTCTGATAAACTGAGTTTTCACATTTAAGGCCCCTGAGGATATAGTTAGGATAGAAACCTGCTAGGAAGACTGAAGCCAAATTAGAGAAGAACCTCAGTAAAGACAGCATGAGGGCTGATACTGGCATTTAGTGTTTTGTTTTTTATTATACCAAATAGTTTAGCACCATCATTGATTGTGCTCAGTTAATGCACCTTACTTCTATAAAGGATGGGAGTGTGTGTCCTTAAAGAAGGAAGATACTAGTGTGGCTCCTTAGGTGCCCTCAGGTCAAAGGACAGACAAATACCTAGATGGAGCCAGGCACAGTGGCTCATGCCTGTAATCCTAGCTCTTTGGGAGGCTGAGGTAGGAGGATTGCTTGAGCTCAGGAGTTCAAGACCATCCTGGGCAATAGTGAGACTCGATCTCTGCAAAAAATAAAAATCAATTGGGCGTGGTGGCGTACACCTGGAGTCCCAGCTAGTTGGAGCCTGAAGCAGGAGGGATCACTTGAGCCCCAGGAGTTTGAGGTTGTAGTGAGCTATGATGGCACCACCACACTCTAGCCCAGGTGACAGTGCAAGACCCTGTCTAAAAACAAAAACAAAACCTAGATAGAAACTATATAGTGGTCATTCACTCATGGATTTGTCTAAAGGAAGGCTCTTTGTAGTCATCTCTGCATCTTCTGGTGTTGGCTGGCTAATTTGAGGGCCAGTCACATCTTTAATGTTTCCTTTCTCCAGTGTTCCTTTGGTAGCACTAATAGTGAGGGGGGGAAGGAAGTTAAACTCAAAACTGGTTGTCCTGTAGCACTTGGGGGAGGAGGTGGTAGTGGTAGTTGGGATGCAGTATTTTTCAGTGTGGATCGGGGGACCGGATTTCTAATTGTCACGTTCTCTTTAGCTTCACTAGTTTTAGTAGTAGGCAAACTGTAGGCTAAGGTTGAATTTGCCTATCTTCTACCCAGAATGACTGTTGCCGAGGAAAGCGAGATGGAGTTAACAGTCTTGAGAGAAAACTGAAGAGACGCCTGGAAAGAGAGAGCCTCTCCAGTGAGCGGTGGGATCGAGTTAAAAAAATGCGGAGCCCCAAAAAGAAGAAAATCAAACTGAGCCACTCCAAGGACATGAACAATTTCAAGTTAGAGAAAGAGCGTAGCTTTGAGTTAGTCCGTTCCGCCGAAACTCATTCCCTGCCCTCAGACACATCCTATTCCGAGCAGGAGGACTCTGAGGATGAAGATGCCATCTGCCCAGCTGTGAGCTGCCTGCAGCCAGAAGGAGATGAGGTCAGTGAAGTTTGGGCCATAGAGGACGTGCTTTCCCTTAACTCAGAAACCCTGTAAGCTAGACCTCATCTCGCTGGGTCTTTCTCTTCTGCTTATCTGCTTTGAGCTGATCTGAATGGATTGCTCAGCCCTCCCCCACTGATATCTCTGCTCTCACCATCGTTCCTGGGTCTCCTCCCTTTTCTTGAAGAAACTCTTGTTCTTCCCTTTTTCCTTTTCTTGCTCCTCCAGCTTTCACCGTCCTGGCACTAAGAAGGTGGGAGGGATGCTGACGTGGTGCCCTTTGGCTTACTTACCACAGGGCGGCGCTGTCTAACCCCCAAAGCACACATGACTTGAAGAATGACTTTGACTCGGTTGCTTTGGCTGGGGGGCCGGCTGCACTCATCTGGCTTAGCTGTTGTGCCAGAGGTCCCAGTGGTGGGACGGTGGCCGTTAGTGGCAAACGGCCTGAATATCTTGAGGCTGGCCTGCCCAACTTTGAATCCATTTTTTTCCTCTGAAAACCCCATCTTCCTGCTCTTTGTAACCAGGTGGACTGGGTCCAGTGTGATGGCAGCTGCAATCAGTGGTTCCATCAGGTCTGTGTTGGTGTCTCCCCAGAGACGGCAGAGAAGGAAGACTACATCTGTGTGCGCTGTGCTGTGAAGGACGCACCAAGCCGAAAGTAAAAACACAAACACAGACACCACCTCCCCAATTAATGTAATTCAGGACTCCAACCAAGAGGATTTCTTCAAATCTCAGCAAAGCCACAGGACTGGTGTTCAAGCCAGCCTGTAAACGGTGCTATTTCTATTCCTTATGGGATCATTTTTCCAGGACTCTTTGAAAAAAAGAAAAAACAACTAAAAAAATTTTTGACACTTTTTGTATTTTTTCCTTAAGAGCTGTTTGTGGTTGTTGAGGTTTAAAAGCTGACTGTTTTTTGCAGGGGTTTCCACCAATTTGGAAGGCATTGAAGCTTGCACCTTTTCATGTACAGCATTAAAATTTTACCTCTGTCTGGGATTTACCGGCTTAGGAGTCCAGCTCCCTTTCAGTGCCCAGAAGGGCACCAGAAATTCCAGTAAATCCTCATTTGAGGAAGCGCTCCCTTGTTTACTCTGTTACCACCACGTTGGGGAACTTTTTAAGTTTTTCACTTTTGGGGTTTTTGTTTGTTTCGCTTTTTCTTTATCCACTTTTCTTTTTCCTGGTAGACTAGGTTTATTTATCTGAGCAATAACTTCTATGTTGGTTTCAGTGGCTGGAATTAAAACAAAACAAAACAAACTTCTGAACAGTGTGTTGGTGCTTTAGCATTCGGTTGATGTGCAGAACACAAATGTCTAGTTTCTAGTGTCACTGATGAACTGGTGATGTAGAAAAGAGACTGCTCTGTAAGTAATTGCCACAGCTGTACTTTGGCTTTCTCCCTGCCCCTCCTTACTCTCCCCTATTTTTCGGTAGCTTGTATCAAATGTCACAGTTTATGTTGTGGAATAAACCCTTGGTCCTAATATAACACTAAATGCTGGTTATTTAGAGCCATTAGGCTACAGCTTCTTCTGCCCTTCTACCTTGTGGGCTTGCAGAGCTAGAAGGGGTTGCTTGCTTTTGCTTCTGCCCAGCCAGGCTGCAATAGCAGTGGATGTTAGCCTGTAAACAACGTTAGGGGACTCTTCTTTTGTGCCCTGCTCTGTTTGGTGGGCCATATGCCTCCGGCCCCCGATAATAAAGAACCCCCCGTCTTCAAGGACTAAAACTTGTCTTTAAAGCCATGCTCTTTTTTAATAACCTTTCTCAATGTTGGCAAATCACTTCAGTCCTCAAATCAGTCCTACTTGTGGAAATGATGCCTTTATTATATTTGAATTGACAGGGAAATTTGGTTTAGGGTTAAGATTGGAAGGAAATCTAAGGAAGATTCATCCTCAGAAGTCTGGGTTTAGTATATGGGTTGAGGGAAAACTTGTGAATACCCAGGCTCTGCTTCCCTGGTTTCCTTTCCTGTCTCTTTCTAACTCTAGCTGTCGTCGTTGGTTGTGGATAGCCCAAAGCTGTTTTCCCTCCTTTTTTCTTAAAGGGCTCTGTTCTACAGTACAGAAGGCATTCTGGTGAACAAAACAGAGTTTTGCTTAATTTTTCTTATTCTGTTGCTAATACTTGTTTTCCCCACATTCTATAGCCATAAACCTAAACATGGGTAAAACTGGTGGGTCTTTAACAAAATAAAACAACAGCAAAACAACAGCAGTTTGTGATGTAGCAGAGATTTAAATGTACTATCCCCTTTTATGCAATTCAAATAATTAAATCTCTTTACGAATAACTTCTAGTTGTCTGCAGTTTTCCTGCAGTTGTGATGTTTCTCCTTGTCCGGTGGGGGTTCTGGGGCCAACAGAGAAGAATAGTCTCCAGAGTACAATCTGGAATAAGAGCGGTTTGGCCTTTTTAGTGTCCATATTCTTAGAACCTCCTGACATTGGGACAGGATGCCAACTGTCCCAGTCCTCACCTTCCATTGAGAAAGTGAGTTTAAAAGGAGACACTGCTGCTAGAATAAAGCCTTTGCCTCTAGAGAGCTTCTGCCCGTGTGGTGAGCGCACCACCCCCAGGCCCCGGCCCCAGTGGTTTTTCTTCTTCACATGTAGGTTGTGCACAATCCCTTCCCTGACAACAGTGTCCTTGCTGAGGTGGAATCTGTGTATCTCTGAGTAAGGGGGAGAGATGGGCATGTGTATGTTTGAGCCATCCCCTCTCACTAGGTGAGAACCACTCATCTTTGTACATGCGATGATGCCGAAGGTAGAGTGTCAGTTGCCCATAATTATGCTGCTGGTAAATAACAATGCCTGGGTTTTGTCTTCCAGTATTCCTCATACCTTGTACATTATCAAACCCTAAAAGTGAATGCAGAGGTCCATTTACCTTCCAATTTATGCCTTTTGTGTACCCAAAATGACTACAGACTGATGTTATTATTATATAAAAACCATGTTTCATTATGTGTTAGCTGTGAAGCTGGCCTGTACCCTAGAGAAACCTCTGAACTCTTGGGGAAAGAAGATAAAATACACACAAAATGACACTTGAGTTTCCATCTCAGTAGTCCTGCCACTACGTGAGGTGGGGGAGGGGAAGGACTCTGTTAGCTTAGAGCCTGAGCCAGGAGGAGCGTCAGAGGGCCAGTGGGTACGGAGAGAACCTAGTGAACTCAGCGCCTTACCCCCATGACCACTGTTTGTTTTTTGTTTTTCCTTCCAGATCAGACCTGGGGGGATTTTTTAAATACAGAATAAAGGGTTTGCTTTCTGTAGCCTCTAACCTGGAGAAAGGTTGTGTAATTTGGACTAGCTGCAAAGGAGGTTCATTTCTTACAGCTTTATTTCAGCATTCTGGGAGGTGTGGCTCATTTGTCTATCTCAAGGTTAAGCTAAAGCAGAGATGTCACTTGGGGAGTTTGGTAAAAACCTGAATTTCGGCCAGGCGCAGTGGCTCACACCTGTAATCCTAGCACTCTGGGAGGCTGAGGTGGGAACACTGCTTGAGCTCAAAGAGTGTGAGAGCAGCCTGAGCAAGAGTGAGACGCCGTCTGTACAAAAATAGAAAAAATTAGCTGGATGTGGTGGTGTGTGCCTGTAGTCCCAGCTACTGCAAGAGGCTGAGGCAGGAGGATCAGTTGAGCCCAGGACATTGCTGTGAGCTATGATGATACCATCATACTCTAGCCGGCAACAGAGGAAGACTATGTCTCAAAAAAACAAACCAAGAAAAAAAAAAAACAAAAAAATAACCCCAAATCTCAAAAGATCCTGAATTTCCCTGCTTCCTTCTGCCATGCAGAACTTAAGAAAATGAAACACAAAAATCTGGAGGCTTTGGATTTTATATTTTGGCAGACGTGTCTGAGACGCACCTAATTTGCCATTATACCCACCATAAAAAGCAACATGGCCCTCTGGGTGTTAGTGCAGGATAAGCTGAGAACAGGGTGGATGCCTGTCTGGGAGGGGGTTACACGTGGCTTTTTTCCCACCTACCAGGGCTGTGCTCCAAAGGCCGTTTTGTAATGCATTTCTGCCCTTTTTTCCACTCAAAATGACAATGGGTGTCTGGCAGTTCATTAAGACCTGCTTCTGGCTTGGCGCAGGCATTGATTGGTATTGAGTGCCCATGAGTGTTTTTCTGGGCTCAATCCTAAGTTTCTTGTCATATAACAGACTGGAATGGTTTATAGATGCCACATACCTGTAACAGGAGATAGAATTAGTAGGTATTTAAGAGTCTTGCCCGTCGCCAGGCATTAAGCCAGAGCTGGTTATGCATCAACAGGCTGACTGTGTTGTTAGTCTGTGCAAGGTGTCGGCCCGCTTTAACATGGTCTTTCCTTGCTGTGATGCTGCAGAAAACAAAAGTCCCTTCTGATGAAGGCTTGCCGGTTGGGAAGAAGAGCTGAGGAAGGCAATGAAGCGAAGATCACAGTGTCGGCCTTTACTGAGCTCCATGTGAGGGTCGGGGTCCTTCCTCAACTCCCAGTGACTAGGAAGCACCAGAGTGATGGCTTCACCCCCTTTGCCCCTGTCACCAGTCCCCTGCATGTGGCTCTTTTCAGCTTCTCAACTTTCTCTGGAGAGGTTTCACACATGTAACTTGTAATAGAAATGTTACTGAAAATCTGCGTAAACAAAAAATTGTATAAAGTAGGAACCTGTATAAAGGGATACTGTTGTAAATCCATTTTCAAGGTATAAAGAATCAATTTGAAATGTGTATATTTCACTTCTCCCTCCAAATTTATGTAAGCAAATTTTCATGTTTCAGTATTGCTTACGTTGGAGTGCACCTTACATTTTTATCAGTGTAATTGGAACACCTAAGCCAGTCAGCAGCAGAACCAGATAATCCAGCTCCCTGTTTTGGTTCTGGGTTAATTAATTGTACAGGGACTAAGGGCTGGAATATGGTGAGTTTGGGTATGATTTTTATTTTCAGGATAATCTGCTACATATAGAAGAATGGAATGGTGAAGTCATCTATCCGTTCCAGGTGAGTGGAGGCCAAAGAATTCTTTCTGCTTCCCCTTAGATGGGAAAATAGAGAAGAAGTTGCCTTTCTGAGGAAACAAAAGTTATTTGCTCTATTTAAACTAAATGTCCAAAGACCCCCCCACACCCCCCACACATACATACACACACCCCAGCAATTTTAGCTCCTGGCAAACTTCACTAGAAGTTGGAGAGGAGTGCGGGTGGCAGCATGGCCTCCTCCCCCGCCCAGACCTTCCCACTGCCCGTGATTCCCGTGTGAACACGCACAGGGAGCCCCTTTGCATATGATCGGGACAGGTGGTTTGACAGTCAAAAAGTTAAAGGATAGAAAGATTTGATTTTAACCTAAATCATAGATATGCATATTCACATAATAAACTCTAAAACTGAGAGAAGTTGCAGTTTGGGGATGAAGGCCTTCATTTATAATAGCCATAATGTATTATTTATGGTTTTCAACTTGGGCTTTTTTTTGAGACAGAGTCTCACTCTGTTGCCCAGGCTAGAGTGCCGTGGCATCAGCCAATCTCACAGCAACCTCAAACTCCTGACCTCAAGCGATCCTCCTGCCTCAGCCTCCCGAGCAGCTGGGACTACAGGCATGTGCCACCATGCCCGGCTAATTTTTCTTATATATATTTTTAGCTGTCCGTATAATTTCTATTTTTAGTATAGACGGGGTCCCGCTCTTGCTCAGGCTGGTTTCGAACTCCTGAGCTCAACGATCCGCCCTCCTTGGCCTCCCAGAGTGCTAGGATTACAGGCGTGAGCCACCGCGCCTGGCCTTCAGCTTGGGCTTTAAAATGGATAAAGAATTTAGACAACATGAAGGAATTGGATTTTAGGATTCTAGATTTTTACTCATTTTCTCCAATCTTCTCTAGGAATTTCACCCATACCTAAACTGACAGCAAGTTTGACAAGTAGCTCAATCTGATTTCATACATACAGCAACTCTTCACACTCATTTCATTGGCTTATGTAGTAGTCAATTAAAATACAGTTACTATAACAAGCTGGCTAGTATGTGATTAGGAACAAATTCACTCAACTGGTGAGAGCAGAAGAGGACATGCTCCTACGAGGACATGCCACAGGAGGCTGTAGAAGTAGAGCGTAGGCTATTTCAAGTTTGTTAAGAGGGTGTCTGCCGCCTTTAAATCACTTGGTCCAGCTCTTGCAAGACTTTCTAAGCTCCTAGGAGATGGCTGCTGTTAAAGATGCTCCATAATTCGCTGACCAGTTATGACGCCTGGAATTTTCTTTTCATACAGAATGATCACCTGTCATGGTCACTGTTCCTTAGAATGACCGTGCAAGGTGTAAGAGCTTACCTCGCCCACGCCAGTCCTAGGAGATAGACTCTGGAATCAGATAAGACTGATCTAGGCCTTATTGTAAGGAAGAGCTACTCCTCTGATTGTTACTTTGCTGGTTCTTTGTCCAGAGGTGTTTTTGGTTTTTGTTTTGTTTTTGTTTTTTTTGAGACAGGGTTTTACTCTGTCATCCAAGGTGGAGTGCAGTGCTGTGATTGTAGCTCACCGTGGCCTCCATCCTGGGCTCAAGTGATCCTCTCAGCTCAGCCTCCCTAGTAGCTGGGACTACAGGCATGCACTACCATGTCCAGCTAATTTTTTGATTTTCTGTAGAGTCAGGGTCTCACCATGTTGCTCAGGCTGGTCTCGAACTCCTGGGCTGAATGATCCTCCTGCCTCAGTCTCCCAGAGTGCTGGAATTACAGGCGTGAGCCCTTTTTCTGAGGCTTTCCATAGGTCTCAAAGAACTGAGAATATTGGTCCTGGAGTTGGAGAACCTGCTTCATATCTCTGTCCCTGTCCCTACTTCCCCAAATTTGGCTGCAAGGGAATAGAGCAGGCAAATGTGACCTAGGGTTTAACCTTCAGTCACTGATCTTTTTTTCTTATTTTTGTGGCCCTGGTTGTGAGGTGCGTTTGGTTTCTAGAGATGTCTCAAAATCTGACAGCCATGTACTAGCCTTGAGATGGCCACCCTCAAACGGGCCGAATGCCTCAACGATCAGCTTGCTTTTCCCTACTGAGACTGAGCACACACGTCAGTGACATGGTGTGTTCCACAGACGCATGTCCTCAGTTGCAGTTTCACAAGAGGAGGCAGACCCTGGGCACAGGCTCCTGGACTTTGTCATGCCTTGGAAGATAGACAGAGGCCATGGTGGACGCGGCTGCCACACCTTGTTTCCTACCACTCCACTCCCTCCGTTGCCACACCCGGAGAAACTCTTCAAGGAGCTGAGTCAACTGAAGTAGATCTTAATTGGATCAAGGGGAAGAATGTCCAGAAAGCAGAGCAGAGGAGAGTTTGAAGAAGCGGATGATATGCCTGGGTGTGTGAGCTCTGGGCTCAGCGCCTTTGCTTCCCACTGACCATTCCGCACATGTTCTTAGAGCCACTGCTGGGCTGGAGGCACCTCTGGCTGCCACTCTAGGCTTGGCCACCAGGTAGCACCTTTCGGTTTCCATAAGTGCCATGCATCCTTGTGCCATCATGGTGCAGGTTTGTCCTGTTTAGGTGTTAGGCTGGCCAGAAGGAGGGAAGCAAGTCACAGTAAGCTCAGGCAATCTTCAGTAAGATTTCTGTGAGTTATTCACGTAAGGGTCCAGCCCTTTCTAGGAGAGAAGACTTGGGGTCTTTGCCCACCTCCTTCCCCCAGCTTTTTGGTCTTTGAATAGGTTTATGTACAGATTCAGGGGGAAATGGGAAGGCTAGAGGTCCCTGTGGTGCAGTCAGCACAATTTAACCGCTGACCACAGGGAAAGGCGGGCCCTGGTCGGGGGCTGAGGTGTGCCAGGTGGAAACCTCCTTCCCCCAGAGCCACGGTCATTGGATAAGAGCTGAGGACAGAATTAGCACGTATTACTGAGGGCTTTCTGTGAGTCCAGATGACTAGGTCCTTAGGGAAGCAGCTCCCTTTCTTGCTTCTAGTATTCATGCCCAATACAATGAAGCCACAGGGCCACGTGGGGTGAGTGGACTGGGGTATTAGAGAAGCGGGTGTCCCAGGTTCCTCAGGATGAGCCAGCAGGAGCCCCTCCTAATCCGCGGCAGCAGGGGGCAGCAGAGGGCCGGGATTTGGCTGCTTCGCGCTCCCGGTTCCCAGAGCGGGGCCCAGGGAGGGGCGCAGCGGTAGAGACCTAGATACCCAGGGCCATTCTCCATTCCTTAGCCCCTCTGTGACCGCCCTAAAGGTAGAACTCAGGATCTATCTTCTGCAATGTCATACCCCCCACAAGATTCTGCAGTTCCTTGTCTAACTTGCTGTTTGAGAGACTGGGGTGTGGACCTGAGGCCCAAGGCCAGGCTTTGTGTTCTCGTCCTACCCGAGGCAGCCAAGTCCCAGGCTGGCGCTGCTCCGCCCTGCGCCGGGGTCGTAGACTCGGTGTGCGGGGCAGGGACAGGACACTGTTCCCAAGGAGTCTGGCGGTTGGTGCGGAAGGGAGCGGCGTGAGCCCATCTTTCCGGGGTCCTGCTCTAGTGAGCATGCGCATGCGAGGGCGCTAGGGGAGAAGGGGCAAGTCCTTAGAAACGGGAAATTTTGAGTTGACATTTGTACTAAGGTTATTGCCAAACTGGCCATGTGGCCTTGCTGAGGATGGGGCCTGGCACGTTTAAAATAAATCCCCAGGGGCACTTTGTCCTTCCGTGTCCTTCCCCCCATAAGCTGGACCGCAGCTCCCCAGAGCGAAGTCAGGCGCGTCGACTACAAACCGCTCCAGTAAAGGTGGCTCTGCCCAGGGACGGGCCTGGCTCGGTGGCAACCTTGGATACTGAAGCTGGCTGCAAGCTCTGGCTGTGTGAGCGGAGAAGAACCGGTGAAACGGTCCCCGGGGTCTGTGCCCAGTACCTTTAGGGACCTCCGGGGCCAGAACAAGGTGCACTTGTAGGGCAAGCTGAGGAGGAAGGCACTGCAGATGGCACATACAACGGTGAAACGTAATAACTGCTAACGCAACACTTAATCATACGCCAGGCATTGTTCTGGATGCTTTGCATATGTTAACTCATTTAATCTTCACAGCACCCCAGTGAGGTCAGTACTATCATACCCATTTTATAAATAAGGAAATTGGGCTTCAGAGAGGTTAAGACTGAAGGCCTTTGTCATAGAGGAGCCAGGACTCAAACCCAGGCAGTCTGGTTTGAGTCTGAGCCGTTATAAACAAGACAGAAGGCCTCTGAGTACCCTTGGGCCTAACCTCAGAGATATGTGATTCCCCGAAGCAACAAACCATTCCTAAGAACTCCCCAACATAGCTGCTGATGCCCTTAAAGGTTATAGTTTTTCTCCCTCCCACCACCAGTTGGGTGAGGCTTATAAAACCTTATTTTGGAGAACTAAGTGAACATTCTTTTTTCCTAAACTGGTTTGGGTGATTCCATCAAGTTGGAAATGCATTTCAGCTACCTCTTTAAGGCCCTGGTATCTGCTTCCTCCAGGGGTGGGCACACAGGTCCTATGCAGGGACCCCACCCGCAGGGGCCTGCTGGGGGGTGGCTGGCAGCTCCGGGATCCTCAGCTCCCACCATGCACCTGTACCTGCCATTAGCACAGTCATCTCAGCTGGGGCTGAGGCCAGGCACAGTCACTGTGTTCCTAGTAGCAAGAGCAAGTCAGTACAAGAAAACCAAGAAGACCCTTAGTGACGGGAATTGCATAAGCGTATGTGTGGAAATCCTCGCGGGGACTGGCCTGACTGGGAAAGGAAACCACAGCACCAGGCAGGCCTGGCCCGATGTAAGCTGCTCTTGGGATAGCGGAACTTTTTCTGGGCAGAAGCTCCTAGTCAGTGCTCCAAAACCCAGATGACAGGTGCAACGGGCATGTGGTGCTTGTGTGTCTTAGCAGCGCACACACAGCTATCTTGTTTCTGGAATGGAGGCCAGGCATAATGCCAGACCCAAGGAAGGGTAGGATCTAGCTCAGGGCGTTCAATCCTCCCTTTTAAACCTTCCCCCAGCTGCACCATAGACAGTATGAGAAGGTAGGCAGCCATCCTATGCCTTCTAAACTCACTGGGTTTCTTTGGGAAAGTCACGCAACCTCTCTGAAGCGAATGACATGGAGAATCATTAGACTTGCTGGTCTCCTGGAACTAGACACAGTGACAGTCACTGTAACACTCCACACTTACTGAGCATTCCCTGAGTGCCAGGTATGTGCTGGGCACTTAGATGGCCTCAGCTGACCCTCGCCACTTTCCTACGAAGCACATTGACTCCTGGCCTGCAGGAGGGCAGCCCGGCTCCGAACCCCAACTGGTGAGCTCTGCACTCCACAGCCCCCTTTGAGCAGCAGAGGCAAGGGCCGTACAAGCCCCCAATCCAACTCCAGCTGGGAGTGATTTTTCTAAAACATCCAATTGACCAAGTTGCTCCTGTACTTGGATTCCTTCAGCGGTTTCCATTACCTTCTGAAGAAAATCTCCAGAATGTTGCACTACTCCCCAGACCCACCCTACACTCTAGCCCCACTGTGCTGTTTCCATTTCCCAAGCCTAATAATGGCAGCTCCCTCTTTTGTTAAGGCCCTGCTCAGTGTTTATAAACATTATATTATTGAATCTGCACAATTCCCCTGGGGAGGTGGTTCATTCAACAAACAAGGAAACTGAGGCTCTGGGGAGGTCACACAGGTTTCTGACTCCAGTGCTGAGGCTCTTCGGCGAGTTCACTGCACGCTTTTATCCTGCTACTATTGTCTCTGCCTGGAACGCCTTTCTCTCTGTGGCCTACCTGGAGAACTGGTCCTTCCTCTGGAGGCAGCTGGAAGGCTGTTTCATCAGGGGAAGCCTGATTGAGCCACTTGCTCTTTACAGTCCAGGAGGTGAGGCGAGCACCTCCCCGCACATGGCACTTCTTCCTCACTGATGGCTTCACAGAAGAGCGTAAGGGGGCGTGGCTGCTGACCTTGGGCAGAATAATCCAGAAGAACCCTCTCTTCCATTAGGGGGTGAAAACTAAGGCTCAGGGTAACTTACCTGGGACATAAAACTGTGTGTGGCCAGTGCTTCCCTGAGGAAGGAGGAACGCTCTGATGTTCTAGGCTATTCTCTTTGAATGGAAGGATGAAAAAAAAAATCATTTTTGCTTTCAGACAAGTTAGGGGATTGAAGAATGTGAAAAGATGAAGTCCTCATGATAGTCTCTAGTCCCTGGGATTCGATAACATTTTGTGCTTACTATTTGTGACTGGGTGAATTTCTTCTACATGCCAGACGTGGTCCTGAAAACTTTAAAATGCTTCTCTAGGAGCACAATGTTGTAGATAGGTCATCGTTTGCCTTCCCCATTCTGTTGTATTTAAGAGCTTTATTTGAGCTCAGTGCTATTTGGTTTTATTGTTTTGTCCATTGCATGGAGAAGAAATAATTATAGTCCACTTAATCAGCTCCTAAAGAGGTGGCCTTCGATGCCTGTTAGGAGACCAGGATTTTTCTTTTTAATTAAAACCTAAGATGTGTGGATAGTATGATATTTAACTTTATTTTATCCATGTTTGAATTCTTCCCCCCATCTGATGAGTTGATGTTTTCTATATTAAAAGCATTTTGTGGGATATCTAAGTCAAGTGGACTTTCATATGACATATATTAATTTAAATAAAATTTAAAATACATTGAAGCATAGTATGTCCACAAAATCAGATTAGAAGAAGAAAACCAGGACCCTTAGTATTAATAACAGGAATTGCATGGAAGTTTTTAAAAACCATTCACTCAATTATAATCAGCAAAGCAGGTGTGTTTCAGATGAGAGTTCAGTTGTAGTTTGCTTAGGTGTCAAGAACAATACACACTGTTCAGGACCAGCAGTGTGGATGGGTGTAGAGCGGGGGAGGCTGGAACTACAGCTTTCTGAACGAGTGTTTGTGTTCCTGCGTGTGTCAAGAGAAAGCGGGAAATGACAGCTGGCTGGGGCTGTGCTGATGAAGGCAGGTTCTCCTACCTCACTCTTCCTTTACTCTAAGGATAATAGTGACAACAGCGGGGCTTTGAAAGCTTTGTGAGGACAAAGACCTCTCTAGAACAGACGGGGAAGAATTCCAAGTGTTAATTAGTTTAAGTGCTAGTAGACTTGTGATCAAGGATGGGCACAAATGGAATTTTGTAAGAAGACAGGTGGCAGGCAGGGGAGGGGCGCAGAGGCTTTCAGTCCCCAGGGAGAGCTGTGACAGGGAAGATGCTGTAGTTTTGCTCTCCTCTCCTCTCCCTAGGAAGAAACAGAAAATGAAACCACCAGGAAGCATTATTTAATAGAAAGTGGTGAAACAATGTAATCGAGGGAGTTGTAGATTTTCTCCCCGGATAACCTTCGGTATTACATAGGCAGCCTTCCCCCCTCCTTCATGGGTTCATGATGATCTTGCATGGAGGCAGAGGGACTGCCCTGATGGCCCCTAGATGGGCATGCAATTTAGTGACGATGTTCTAAGATTACTGGGGGCTCATTTTTTAAAAATGATGAACAGTTGAAAAGCAAAATATGTAATAATAGGCTGGGCATGGACGGGGTGGATGTCTTTTCCATTCTTTCCTCTTCCAGCCTCGGAAGCATGGGGGAATAAGCAAGAGGGACGCTGGGCTCCAGATTAGGTTTATAACCCAGTCACTACTGGTCCTGATGAATTAAAAGAACATTAAGGCCGTAGCCAGGGACACCACATTTTTCATTTAACCAAATTGATTGCAGCATTGACTCTCCTAATAGTCTGGGAAGGCAGGCTGTCTGACGTGCTTGTCCCTGCCGTGCTTAGGAGAAGCTAGGGCACCAGATCGACACAAGGCTTTGATCAGAGTGGTGGGCAGCTGGGCCGGCTGCCATAGAAGAGTTGAAGCGTGTCAGGCGGGTTAGCTTGGCACGGCTCTGTGCGAGGAGGCTGCAGCCCTCTCTCTGGCTGGAGTCCCGTAGACACACACTGTCAGTGTGGGGTGTAAGAAGGTGCAAACAAGCTGAGTAGAGCCCACTCCTCTGATGAAGCAACAAGTCCTCAACACACCTGGCCGAGGGTGGGGCTGGGCACCCTCTTTGAGTGTGAAGGGCAGCATGGTGACTGTCATCAGTCTAGTCTCATTCCTCAAAGATTCAAACTTGACTCCTCACTTCCTCCACTGCTACTTCTTCTGGCTGCTCTACAGGCAAGCAGGGAGGGCCTCCGTGCCTTAGGGGCTGTGGGCACGGCTTTGATCTCATTCAGGACTCCCCAGAGGTCACCATCACCTCCTTCAGGACATCCACTGAGGTGGCAGCCACTTGGCCCCTTGAGCTGACTGGGGATGGCCTCTGAGTTCTGTCTGGTATTACCAGCAAAGTGATCTGAAAGCCCCCTCCACAGCTTCCTCTCTCCCTCCAACCCTGAAATCCCACTTGCTCCCGCACCCCCTCATTTGCATTCATTCCCTCTCTCAATCAGCAAATAGGTATTGAAGACTGACCCGGGCCATGTACTGTTGGTACCTGGGAGAGAGGCAGGATGTTACAGTCCTGTTATAAAAGTGGACTCCAAAAAGTTGAAGTGGGTATTCAAATTGTGCTGTAAGGAATTCCTGATGCTCTGCACTCTTTCCCCTGCTACTGCCCTGGCAGCGCCTGGGTAGGGGTAGGAAGGACTCCACTCTGCACTTGCAACCCTGCTCTTCTCCCCGGGCTCCTGCACGATGCCACTACTTACTGTCTGTGGCTCCTTGGCCGGAGGTACCACTGGGGGACTGTTTCCCCATCTGCAAACTGCCCATCATACCGACCTTAAAGGGATGTCTTGTGCATTAAGCAAACTAACATGTGTGAAGAACCCTGTCTTTAATAACTAGTAATTTCCTCTTTTCCTTTCCACCTCCTTCCAGCCCCTCCTTCCTTGCCAACTGGTAGATCTTCCTCTTCCCCCACCTACCTCTATTTTCACAGGCCCCGGGCACCTTTATTTTCTCCCAAGCACCCTCCTCTTCCTCACCAATCTGTAGGCTCAGAGGCCCCCAGCATCGACTTGACCACCATAGGTAGAGGGGGAAGGAGGGAGAAGAGGGGCTCAGGGACCCCAAAATGGCTATGGACGGCTCCTGAGCCCAATAATTTAGCCCTGCGCTGCAGTGGGGCCGCGAGACGGGGAGAAGGAGCTGGCTCAAAAGAGACACCCCTCTTTAGTGGGAGTATGGGGTCCCCTTCCCGTCCGACTCTTCCTGCCCGGGGAGCAGCCGCCTTGACCTTGAGCAGCAGGCGGGGGC
Organism: Lemur catta; assembly: GCF_020740605.2. Lineage (NCBI taxonomy): Eukaryota > Metazoa > Chordata > Mammalia > Primates > Lemuridae > Lemur > Lemur catta. The sequence continues at coordinate 4,235,946 of NC_059150.1, read as the reverse complement.
GCCGAGCCGGGAGGGGTGGCTGCGCAGAGGGTTCCCGGTCCCGCAGGGCAGGTCCGCCCCGCACCTCCTCCTCCTCCTCCCCCCGCGTCCCCGCCCGGTCTCCTCCCCTCACTGCAGCGCGCGCCGCGCTCGCCCATCGATCAGGCCCCCTCCCGCCGCCGCCTCGCGCAGCCTGCCGAGCTCAGCAAGTCTTGCGGCAAAGGCACTTCGGAGCGAGTTGGGGCCGGGGCGGAGCGGGGACTCCGAGCCCCGGGGCAGCGGACGCCCCTGCTGAACCGGCGCCGGCGCCGCGTCCTTGCAGCCCGGCGCTCCCTCACATCGGGTACCCGGGACCTCTCTGGCCCCTTTCGGGTCGCTCTCGGGTAAGTCCTCACCCCGCCCGCGGCTGGCGCCGACCTCCCTCTCCAAAGTTTCTCCCGCTGCGGAGCCGAGGGGCCGCGAGGTGGGGGTGGCTCCCGGGAGACCAGCGGTGTCGGGGAAGTTTGAGGCCAAGGGGGCCGTGCGCCCGCACCGTCCTGCGGGGGAGTTTGGATGCGTCCAGATGGAAGGTTCGTTTGGGGGAGCCCGGGCAGGGGGGCGAGGAGCCGGCTCCCCCGCGGGGTTGGGGCGGAGCGGGGTGCAGGTCTCCCCGCGGTCTCCCAGCGCCCAGCTGCAGTGGAGAGGGACTGGCCTCGCCCCCCGCGCCCGCGGTTCTGCGCCCGCGCCCCTCTCTCCTGTCCTCGGGACGCGACCCCTTCCCCACCCTCCCCGCCGCTCGCGCCTTGCCCGCCCCTCGCCCGCCCGAGCGGTCCCCAGTGAAGGTTCTTTTGCCCCCGCCTCCAGCCGTGGGGACCCTTGGCCCTGACGTCGTGGGAGGGGAGGGGAGCGTCCTCCGCAAGCTCTGGGGGCCAGAGACCCTGGATGGGGAGAGGCTGGGAGACAGGCTCCAGGGAGTGCCTGGAAGTGAGGGTCAGGAGGAGCGGGGACAGGGACGCGAGAGAGGGGTGGAGGCGCCCCTCGCCTGTCTCCAAATCTCATGACTCAGCAGAGCTAGGACGCCGGGTCCCTGCGGCAGCCCTGGTCGGCGCTGGCTTCCCAGCCGTCCAGCGCGGCAGCCCCACTCCCCTTTCTGGACATTGACCTTCAATTTTGGGATCTCCTCTCCCCCTGCTCCCGTCCTCTCCCCCAGGGCACAGGATTTTCATTTTTTAGCTAAAATGAGGAGTTTTACCCTTTCCCCATCCCGCTAACCCAGGTCCCCCATCCCCCTTTCTCTCCCCTTTTTCATTGCCACGTTCCACAGGTGCCTGCGGGACAGCCCCAGCCCTCGGGGCGTGGGTCTCTGCCCGTGCCGCATCCTCCCCCCACTCCCTGCGGAGCTGGAGAAGCAGGTGCTGGCGAGGATGGGGAGGCAGGGCCCCGCAGGGAAGGGCAGAGGCTCGTGGTGATGGGTGGGTGGGCCCAGGCTGGAATGGGGTGGGCAGGAGGAAAAGGAAGTCCTTAGGGTCTAGGGGTGCCCAGGAAGCTGGGAAGGTGGCCTGGGGTCTGACCTGGGGAGCAGGAGGGGGCCTTTCCCCCTCCCTGACTGCCGCTGCCCTGAGAGGCGTCCCCCACGGGCAGCAGAGCGCCCTCCATCCAGTCTATCCAGTCCTTGTCAGAGTGCGTGGCATGAGGAGCAGGGCTGCCCTTAATCCTTCCAGCCCTCTCTTCCCACTTAGGTCCAAGGCCAGCTTTTGGGCTGCTAGAAACATCTCTGCACCCAGAAGAGGTGCTAAAAAAAAATAGCCTTTCCCGAAGCCTCTAAGGCCAGGCCAGAGGGGCAGGTGGGTGGGGGCAGGGCAGTTCTGATGCAGTGGGACGTGCCTGGCGTCCTGGTCCTGTCAGCGGTGGCCTGGCAGGCACTGTCAGCTGCAGCTTGTGTCAGGGCCCCAGGGGTGAGTCAGCGTCAGGGGTCCACGCCAGGCACACTGCAGCCTGGCCCAGGAAGTCCAGCCCCGACCCTTCTCCTCCCCACGGCCCTGGGGAACGTCCAGTGCCAGCTAAACCCCCACTGCCGGGCTCCCCCACTCAGGGTGGCGTGCCTCTGTCCTTCTTGGCTCCCAGACAGGTCCCTGGCTTCATCCTCTAGGACCCCCCCAGAGGCCTGGCTTTTTGGGGGAACCCCTTAGGCTTGACCCTCACCCTGTCCCCTCCCCACCTTGCCCAAGGAGGAGTGAGGGGGGCTCCAGGAAAGCCGAGGAGGGAGGCGGAGGTGAGTGTTCCAATTATAGCCTCACATGGCCTGGCCGCCATCCCCTGGGGGAGGAGAGACCAGACCACTCTGTTGTGAGCCGGCTCTGTGCAGCAGTCTAGGAGCTTTTTCCAGGCAACTTGGGAGTTTTGGGGGAGTGGGCGAGTGTATGCACACACATTTCTTCTTTCAGTTTTGGGGCCTGACACCCACGGAACAGGACCAGGGGAAGAGAAAGGTGTTGGTTTTTGTAAACATTGTCCTTTCCCTACAGAGGAGCTTGCAACCAACCGGCTTCGGCTTCTGACTGGAGTTGGTTTTGTTTCTGGGCAAAGCGAGTACCTTGCTGAGGAGCTGGTAGGACGAGGCAGCCCCTTTCTAGAGCTGAGTCTGGGCTCTCCTGACCTCACTCTGCAGCTGTGCAGCTTCCGGGCAGGTGTGGTAGAGCTGTCCCTGCCACTGCAGAGACCTGGGGGTGTGTGGGCTTTGAGGATGGCTGGCGGAGCCTCTTCTCTGCCTAAGTCCCGGGGGCCAGGCCACCCCAGTATTCCCCAGCCCTTAGGCAAGCCTGACCGCCTGTGGCCCCTTCTGCCTCTACCTGGACTTTGTCCTATCTTAGCCGGGTCTCCTCTTTCTTCCCCACCAAGCCTGTGCAGCCCTCTCAGGGCAGAGTGGGGGGAGGGGCAGCGAGTGGGCTGCAAGAGGGATAAGGAAGGACAGTGAGGATGGAGGGGGAGGAGCTGGGGCTCAGTGAGCTGGAAGAATGGCTCCTCATTCCCTTCCCTGGACAGAAGTGGCCTGGTGTTTGACCAAAGGCTGCGGATGAGCAGAAATGCTGCTGCACTCGGCTGTGGGATTTGCTGTGTGGACTGTAGTGGTCTAGGCAGGCTCTAAGTGAAGCTGGATTTGCTTTCCCCGAGCCAGTCACGGAAGGTTCAGGGCGGTGGGGATGCTCTTTAAGAACTAGCATGGCAGGCCCGGGGAGCAACACGGGGTACTGACCCAGCGGGTAAAATAGGGAGCACCAAAGCACACAGGCCAGAAGCTAGACAGGCCTGGGTTCAAATCCCAGGGCCACTAATTACAAAGCGTGTGACTTTATTCACAGTAAATATTTTATGGGTGAGCGCCTACTATGTGCCACTGTTCTAGGAGAGTGTACACAGCAGACAAAAATCCCTGCCATTGTGGATTTTGCTTTCTCGTGAGCCCAGGCAGGTTACTTAGGCACACTGAGCCTCAGTTTCCACATTCACTCAACTGTGACTGTTTGAGAGTCTGCCATGTATGTGCCAGAGCTCTGCAAGGCGATGGAGATTCAGGTAGGAACAAAACACCACTGCCTGCTCACCAGGTCTGAATCAGAAAGAGACCAAAAACTAGACCTGGGTCCTGCCCTCATGGCACTTAGGATCTAGTGAATGCCACGCAATTCAATAAATAATTACATAAAGAGCACATCACAAGTGAGACAAGTGTTAGAAGGTATACAGGATGCTTCGAGAGCGTATAACTGGCATGGTCTGCAAGGAGTTTTCTCTGTAAAACAAAGGTATCAATACTCACCTCACAGGGTCGTATTGTATAAATGATAACTATTCATATTGTCTAAAAAATAGCCCCTGGCCCGCTCCCCAGATGCAACTGTAAATTCTCCACATGAATAGTCCATCCACGGGCATCACGCTGATTATTCCTCCTCCACCGGCTCAGAGAAGCCAGGGCAGAGGAGTGGGGGTTCAGTCCTGGACCTCATGGGGTCAGGAAGCCCATGGGGAATGATACAGTGTCACTGGAGTAATGTCAAGCCGTGGAGATTTTTTCTAAGAGACAGTGTAGTAACTACAGCCAGATTGCCTGGGTCCCTCCTACTCCGGCCACTTGCTTTTACTTTGGGCAAGTTAATCATGCCTTGTTTCTCAGTCTTTCCATCTGTAGAATGGAGCTAAAATCATATCTATGACATGGGCTGTTTTCGGCACGGATTAAACAAATTACTCCGTGGAGTGTTTAGAACAGTGCCTGGCATGTGGGCAGTGCCACGTAAGAGATTCCCATCATGAGGTGGCCTCTGGGCTCCTCACAGCCCTTTTCCTACCCACCAGCAGGACTCTTTCTTGGGTTCTCCAGCTACAGGGTGCATTTCCCACCTGTTTTGTTCGTAAAAACTCAGGGCAAGGAGCTGCTGTATCTTCCGTGGTGGTCATTCCGGCACTTCATCCCTCTGACTCTCAGACAGTTCTTTATGCCTAATGAGTCATTTCTTGACAAAGCGTGATTTCTGGGAAGGATTTGTCCCAGCAGTCCTTCATTTTCATCCCTGGCACTGACAGTTCAAGGAAGTAGTGCGAGTGATGGCTAAATCTGGATCCAGGCCTAGAGGGACCCGACCAGTCACGGTGAGTGGGGACCACAGGGAGCACCCCACTGCCGGCCCCCTCACCTAATGAGACCGGGTCTAAATTAGCCCTCAGGAAGGACTCCCCAAGTCCCTGGTAAGCAAGAGATGTTACAAAAGCTGCCTCCCTGGATAATTTCCAGACACAGGGTCCCCACCTGACTGAATGCCAGGGATGAAGGGGTTGGACTCTGGAGGCCCCGTCCAGAGCTTGCCACCTGGGAAAGTGGGACATGAGCGGCCATACCAAATGGCCAGTGGACCTCAGAGTATTTGGTGCTACCAAACCATCCCCAAATCTTGGGGTCTGGGGCAAGAAAGAAGGGGGAGTTGCTCTGCTGTTGTAAAGTCAGGGGAGGCCCTTCTTCTACCACGTCATCTGGGGACCTGGGGCTTCAACTCTTGCTGTCAGCACTGCTCCCATCAAGCATGAGCAGAGGCCATCGCCAGTGTGGGTGGCTCATGGCCGGGAGCATGGCGGGGGGCACGGGGACTCTCCTGCCACCCCACCCACCCGCTCCCCGATAAAGCGGTTCAGACAGGCCTTTCACCTCACTCCTCACTGCGGCCCTCAGTGCCACCTTGGGGTCCCGTGACAGCCATCACTTCCCCATTTTACAAGGACGAGGCAAAGGCCTAGAGAAGTTACCTGACTTGTTCAGAATCTCCAGATGTAGGCACTTTGGGGGCCTCCCAGGCCACTGGAGCTGATTGGCCAGAGCTTTTCCTCTCCTCTCTCCAGGCCCCTGCCCGCCAGCTCCACCTGCACGTGGTGGGGGGTGGGGTCCGCGGGGATGAGGTCATTAGCACATTGAGTATGAGCAGGAGACTGGGTGATTGAAATCAGGCAGCAGATCTCTAAAAAATTAGGCAGTGATCGCTTGGCGAAATTGCATCAGCTCCCCCTCCCTGGTGCTGGGTTTCCTTGGGCCTCTCCTTGGGGCTCTGGCATCTTCTTGGGGAGCACCTGCTCTGAAGGGGGTAGGGAGGAGCCACAAGGGCAGACTAGAGTCAGTGGTGGGGCGGCTGTTGAACCCGAACCTGCCCCCGGCCTCAGCAGTCCTGCCTGCAAATGGAATGCTGATGTCATCAGCACCCAAAGCTTCTGCAGGCTCCCAATTTGGTAATTAAGTGGCTCCTCTGAAGCCCAGCAGCAGTGTGTGTGCATGTGTGTGTGTGTGTGTGTGTGTGTGTGTGTGTGTGTGTATTGGGAGTCCGGGGGGCGCCAAGGAGGCGGACTCCTCGCAAAGGCAGGGGAAATGGGAGGCAGCTGGTGTCTGACTGCTTCTCTCCCTCGGAGTCCCATGGGACCCACAGCCCAAAAGGCAACCCTCACAGGCAGGGGCAGCTGGAGTCCAGCGGGGTCTGAGCCAAAGCACCCTGTTCCTTCCTGATTTCCTTCTCCGCCTTCCACTCAGAGGACTAAACGCCTACTCTGTGCAAGGCACCAGGGATGCGAAGGGAGGCTCAGAATAACCACGTCTGCTCCATCAGCCTGGGAGCTCCCCAAGGGCAAGGGGGGCGGGTTCCTCCTCTCCTGGGTCTCTGCAACACCCTGAGAGCTCTGCAGTGGGAAGGAGCGTTTGTGCGGCTGGTGCAGGCCCACAGGGTCCTAGATGCCCTCCAGCGCCAGGACAGCTGCCCGCCGGGTCCGAGTTTCCCTCAGTGCATGGAGCCTGCTTCACTTCCTCCCTCCCCCCTGCAGAGAAACTGAGAAACCCAAGGGCCTCATCAATGGACAGTCGGGGACCTGGGTGGGACAGTGGCTGGGCACGAAGTCAGGGAAGACCCCTGAGGCATTTGTGAGGACGAGGTGCCTCTGAGCAGGGCAGGGGGTCCTCAGGCCGTGGAGAACCCTGGCAAGGCCCTCTGTAATTGGGTTGGTGCGGTGTCTCTGGCATCTGGCAATTAGGGAATATTGCAATCAGGGGCGGATTCACCCTCCACCATTCCACGCTGCTTAGCATCAGGTGTAAGTGGTTCCCACTGTGCGCTGGGCACCAGGGAGGTGGGAAACAAGGGAATGGAGGAACGGGACAGGGTGGGGCGCTGGGAGGAGCTTAACCCTTTGCATGCCCAGGTAAACTGAGAGGATGACCTGGAGGTGACGCAGGGCTGGGATGGGGCCCTGCAACCCATCGCATCTGCAAGAGGTGACGAAGGCAAATCACTGAGGCTCACCCCGGCCTCCTGCTCCTTCTTTAGCTCAGGTGGGATCAGACGCAGGTTGCATGGCAGGGGTGGGGGCAGAGGCTGCAGGGAGAAGGGCTCTTCTCCCACTTTCCTGCTCAGCTGCGGAGAAACAAAGAGAAGAGAGTGATAACCAGCCGCAGTGTTGAACACGTGTGTGCAGGTGAGACAGGGAGGGAACACCTTGTACCTCCATCTCCCCCCTCCCCTGTTTTCTCTTTTCTTCCTTCTTTTTACTCCCCCTCCTCACTCCCACGCTCAGGTTCAATTCCTTCTGCAGTCAAATGAGGCAGGTGTGTCAGTGCAGGGCCAAGCCGGGTGGGGATGCGTGTGTGTGTGTGTGTGTGTGTGTGTAGGGGGAGATCAGTGGGCCCAGGAGTGGTGCTTGTTTGTCCCCTTCCAGAGCAGAAGGGGCTTCCCCCAATGTCGGCCTGTGCTCTGAGCTCCCAGAGAACCCGTGCTGCTTAAGGGCTGGACGGCTGCGGAGAAATAGCTTCTCCCCATTGACTCCAGTCTGAACTAATGGTCCAGATGTGCTGGGCACGTCCTTCCAGTTCTGAAAAGTGACCAGGGAAGCAGCTTTTATGCCATTTATGGAAAGGAAGTCCTTTCTGGCATGTAACCTCCCCTTCTCCTGCTGCACCTTAGCTCCCGAGAGAGGAGGCGGCAGCAGGGAAGGGCCCTGGAGAGGGGTTGGGCAAAGGGAGGCGGAGGTCTCTGAGAGCCCCCATGTCTCCCCCTTCCTGTGTGTATTTGGAGAAAAGCGTGTGTCACAGACACACAGTCCTTCATCGCCAGCCTCCCCGGGGCTGCCCGCTCCTCACTGTCACCGTCTGCCACGGAGCCCTTGGCGTGCCAGCTCAGATGGACTGACCTCAGGGCCCCGTGGTGGGGTCTGCGATCAGGTGCCAGGAGGGAGGGACGGAGACCGAGACTGCAAGCGGGAGAGGAAAGGGATTGTCCACCCCACGGCCCAGAGTGCAGGGAGGATGGACAAGAACCTATTGGTTAAGCGCTCTGTGATGCTGGGGGGAGCAGACCTGGGACTGAAAGCCATTCTTGCCACCAGTAGCCAAGAAAAGCTAGCAGTGACCCGGGAAGCTCCCGGGTGGTGTTAGCAGGAAGCATGGAGTTAACTGGGGTGGGAGGGCTTCCTCTCCCAGCTGACTCTCCCGCAAGGAGGAAAAGGCTTCACTCTAATCAGGCTGCCCTGGTTCCACATCAATCCTGGCGTTGCAGGAGGTGAGGGGGAAGCATGGTGAGAAATTGGATTAGCCCTTTGATGCTGGGAACTGTCCTGGCTGCCGCTGGGGCGGGAGATAGGGAAGAAGCAGGGCTTGAGGACTAAGCCTGCCGGTGGCAGCCCAGCCCCAGGATCTGAGACGCCGCAGGGAGCCCTGGTCCCCAGCCCCATCGGGTCTCCTTCTGGTGGAGGGGCAGCAGGGGTACCTGGGGGCAGATGGTGACGGAAGCCAAGGTCCTCACCACTGCAAGGCGGGGAGGCGTCGCAGGTTTCCCCTGGGGTAGATGGTGAGCCCCAAAGACCCCAGGAGAAGAGGAGACCCCCAACACCCCTAAAGTCCCTGCCCCACTGCTACATGTTCTATAGGGTGCAACTGAGACAGCGTGCATGGGAATCAAGGGTCTAAACCAAGACTGCCGCTTCCTGCCTGTGTATCCCTGGGTAAGTTACTTGAACTCTCTGAGCTCCAGGATCCTCATCTGAAAATGCAGATAGCAGCACGCAGGGAACATGCCCTTATGATGATTACATGACAGCAATTCTCAAGGTGTAGTCCGCGGGTCCCTGGGAGTCCCTGAGAGTTTTGGAGGGAGTCCATAAAGTCAGAACGGTTTTCATAATAAGACTAAAGTTATTCACTGTGTTCACATTTGACATTGATGATACGAAAGCAGTGGTGAGTGAAACTGCTGGTATCTAGCACGAATCGAGGCCGTGGCACCAAACTAGACTAGTCACTGTATTCCTTTGCACCACACGCCTGCTAAACGAAGAAGGCGGTAAATAAATGCCAGTTTCACTTACGAATGTCTTTTGATGAAGCAGCAAAGCTTATCATTTCATTAAATCATGACTCTGGGGTGCACATCTTTTATATTCTCTGTGATGAAATGAGAAGTCCACAGAAAGCACTTAGCTGCATGCTGCAATACAATAACTTCTCAAACAAACAGTACCAAACACCTGTGCATCTGTGTGAGTTGCAGACTGAACTAGCCACTTTTGTCACAGACACCATTTTTACTTGAAAGAACAACTGACAAACTACAGTTATTCAGACTTGGCTGTTAAGCAGGCAGTTTTGCAAAAATGAATGAAGTGAGCTTGTCACTTCAAGAAAAACAACTGACAGTATTTGTTGCCAGTGATAAAATTCAAGCTTTCAAACAAAACTTAGAATTTTGGAACACACACCTGTTACCACAAAAGGGACTTTTGTGCTAAGATCAGCGGAAATATTTATGGATATGATTTGTTAATATTGCTAAGTGAAATTTGTCAATCTTTGGAAGATCTGCACAACTCAGCACACCAATGTCTTCCAGATGACAAATGCGTAGTGTCACAAAATCCTGCACAGAGGTGAGAGACCCATTCTAAGTGTGAGGTTTCACATTCCCCATTGCAACTAACCTTGAAGAAACCACCACTTGTTGCTGTCACCTCAAAGAAAAATATCCACAATGATCTGAAAAGTCTTTATTAAAGTCTCTCCTTTCCAACTACCTATGTGAGTGAGGCTGGATTTTCCTTCATATGTCAATCAGAGTAACATTGCAGACAGATGAGCACAGAGGCTGATAGGAGAATCCAGCTACCTTCTAGTAAATCAGACATTAAAGAGATTGCAAAGATGTTAAACAAGGCCTTCTTACTTCTTTCTGGATACTCTTTTTTTTTTTTTTTTTTGAGACAGAGTCTCACTCTGTTGCCTGGGCTAGAGTGCCGTGGCATCAGCCCGGCTCACAGGAACCTCACACTCCTGGGCTCAAGCGATCCTCCTGCCTCAGCCTCCAGAGTAGCTGGGACTACAAGCTTGAGCCACCACGCCTGGCTAATTTTTTCTATATGTATATTTTTAGTTGTCCATATAATTTCTTTCTATTTTTTTTTAGTAGAAACAGGGTCTCGCTCTTGCTCAGGCTGGTCTTGAACTCCTGAGCTCAAACAATCCACCCGCTTCGGCCTCCCAGAGTGCTAGGATTACAGGTGTGAGCCACCGTGCCCGGCCATTTTGGGACTTTTTGATAAAGGCCATTCTCACTGGGGGTAAGTGATATCTCATTGTGGTTTTGATTTGCATTTTCCTGATGATTAGAGATGTTGAGCATTTTTTCATATGTCTGTTAGTCATTATTCTGTCTTCTTTTGAAAAGTTTCTGTTCATGTCCTTTGCCCACTTTTTGATAGGGTTGTTTAATTTTTTCTTGCTGATTTTCCTGAGTTCTATATAGATTCTAGTTATCCCTTTACCGGATGTGCAACATGCTAATATTTTCTCCCATTCTGTAGGTTGTCTGTTTGCTCTCATGATAGTTTCCTTGGCTGTGCAGAAGCTTTTTAATTTGATTAGGTCCCATTTGTTTATTTTTGTTGTTGCTATGATTGCCTTTGGGTTATTCTTCATAAATTCTTTGCCTAGGCCAATGTCTTTAAGAGTTTTTCCAACATTTTCTTCTAGAATTCTCATAGTTTCACACCTTAGGTTTAAGTCTGTTATACACCGTGAGTTGATTTTTGTGAGAGGTGAAAGGTACGGATCCTGTTTCAGTCTTTTACATGTGGCTATCCAGTTTTCCCAGCACCATTTATTGAATAAGGATTCTTTCCCCCAGTGTACATTTTTGTCTGCTTTGTCAAAGATCAGATGGCTATATGAGGATGGCTTTATATCTAGTTTCTCAGTTCTGTTCCATTGGTATATGTCTCTGTTCTCGTGCCAGTAACATGCTGTTTTAGTTACTATAGCCTGGTAGTATAGCTTGAACTCTGGTAAATTGATGGCTCCTGATTTGTTCTTTTTGTTTAAGATGGCTTTTGCTATATGGGGTCTTCTCTGGTTCTATACGAAGCGTAAAATATGGAACAGTTCATGAATTTGCGTGTCATCCTTGCACAGGGGCCATGCTAATCTTCTCTGTATTGTTCCAATTTTAGTATATGTGCTGCCGAAGCAAGCACTGTTGTTGTTTTTTAAACTAACAATTTGGAAAAGTCTCAGCTTTCATTGTGAACACGGTAAATATTGATAGATGTAACCCAAATAAGCAAACGCTTTTGGAGGGTCCTCTCTAAGTGGATTTTGAGAACCGCTGTTCTAGGTAAAGCCCAGCCTGGAGCTGGGTGTGGTAAGTGCTGAGGAAGGACCACTCACTCCCCAGAGTGCCAGGGTTCCCAGGATTTGGTGTCACTGGGCAGAACCTGGGGGCATTTCTGGGTCTCGGATGTCCAGGGTCGGCCTGGCAGCCCTGCTGGGGAGCCTGCCCAGAGCAAACCAGCCCAGAGAGGTGCAGCCAGGGTTGAGGGCACCTCAGGGAGCACTTGGCCCCTGGCTTCCAGGCTTCTGGGGCTGCCTGGGGCTGGGAGAGAGGGGTATCCAGGGGGAGACCCCTCAGCTGCCCCAACCCCCGCTGTCACCAGGGCGCTTTTCCTTTATCTGTCTTGTATACCGGGTTGTTAATATTAGAGTTTACTTAAGCTTCCATTTAAAGAAAGGGGTTTGAGGCTTTAAAAAGATTTAAAAACTTTGGAGTCCAGGCCTTTATTTTAAAGACAAGGGTCAGAGAGGGAAGTGACTTCTCAAAGAATATATGGCAAGCACTCAGGTCAGCAGTGAGCAAGGCCAAACCAACACTCGAGACCATGCTATAGCACGTCTCAGCCTCCCCAGCCCAGGGTCTGTGCGGTGAGAACTCAGGCCGTATTCATAAAGTGGAGCAAAATGCTTCCTTGAATATTATTTCATTGCATCTTTATAATGAGCCTGTGCTTTATTGGGTATAATTTATAGATCATAATTTTCACCTGTTTTAGCTGTGCAATTCAGCGGTTTTTAGTAAACTCACAGCATTGTACAACTATCACTGCAATCCAGTTTTAGAGTACGTGGTATTTTACCCATTTACAGAGGAAAACAGTCTCAGGAAGGTAAAGTAAGTGCCCCTAAGGTCACACTGCTATTAGGTGACAGAATCAACATCCAGATTCAAGTTTGTCTGCCCCCAGTGCCACCCTCCCCCCATGCTGCACACTGCAGAGAAGGGGATCAGGTGGTCCCTTGCTTGGGGACCATGGACAAATACCCTGGCACAGCCTGGCACCCTCAGCACTCTGTAGAGCTGGGTGTGCCAGTCTCTGGGCACTGGTCTATCCACACAGCTCTGTGCATGCAGAGGACACCTGTCTCCCAGTCCTCCTTGGAAGTAAAATCCCCCACATATGAGGGACCCGAGGGCTTCCTCTTCCCTGTCTTACCGAGCAAGCCCTCTGAGGGGCATGTGCTGGGAAGTACAGTCTCCGGGAAGTAAAATCAGTCCCTAACACTCATAACCACAAATGATGAGGAAGTTCCCCTTCATGTCTAGCCACATTCCTCCTGCTGTACCGAGTACCCATTTCCTCTTGCTATACGCCTTTCCTGTCCTCCTGCCTGCTGGCTCTGGGGGTCAGTGGACATAGTTCAGTGGCCGCAGAGAGAAGCTGAGAGCCCGAGGCAGAGTTGAGGACCGCGTCTCCCTGGACAACTGCCTGTTGCAGTTAAGGTTTAACACCCGATCTCCCAGGAAATGCTTGCTTTCCCCACAGGAAGACCAGGCAGTTGTCATGTCTCTTCGGTGGCTTTCGTGGCTCTGGCACTGAGAGGGTGGTCAGTTCACCCTGGGAGGACAGGTGGAGGGACGGGCAGGGAGGCTCTGGAGGGCAGGGGAAGAGCCTCCTTCACGAGGCCAGGTGTCTGCGCAGCACACCTGGCCTAACAGGGAGCAGGCAGCGCTCGTCTCTTGGCTCCTTGAGGCTTTGTGCGGGGCGGGGTGGCCGATGGCCCTGGCACACGGCTCCTTCCCTGGCGTGGCCGTCCTCGGCGGGGCACCGCTCTGCAGGGGCTGCTTCTAGCGCTGTTTAGAGTAGGAGAGGGGAGAGGCCCAGGCATAGTAAAAGATGGGGGTACACCTGGATGAGGGGGGCACTTGAGCAGGTTGAGCTTTCCTCGGTGGAGGGATGAGACCCTGGACGCTGTCCCGTGGAGGTCTTCAGCTAACGCGGGAATCAGGAATGGGGTCCCAGATCCTTCACCTCCCCGGCACCGCAGTGCGCTTCCTCTCCCTCCGGCTCTTCCGCTCAGTGCCGGGGGTGGGGGGCTGTACTGCAGAGAGACCCCGGCCTGGCAGCCGTCGGGCAAGGGAGCAATGGAGAGTGAATTTGGAAGTGCTCAGAGGCAGGGAGGAGAAGCCTCCCTAGGGCAGGGTTTTCCTTTCTTTTCTTTCTTTTTAAGTTTTATGTTTTCCAGCTTTATTGAGGTTTAATTGATGAATAAAAATGTATAAATTCAAGATGTACAACATAATGATTTGATATATGTATACGCTGTATAATGATTAGCACAATCAAATTAACCAGCACATCCATCACCAGTTACCCTGTGCGTGCGTGTGCGTGTGTCACTGGTGGGGACACCTGTGGCTGTTCAGTACCCCCAGGACTCTCAGTTCTGGGGCACAGGGTGCTGGCCCTGTCTCTGTCCAAAATAGACGAGACAGATTCCCAAAACAGCCCCTCCCGGTGGGTCTCACCCGCTGCCCTATATTCAGGGAGCATTTCCGTCTCCACTGAGCTACCTAGCACCTCAGGGCATTTGGCTCAGAGACGAGGGAAGAGCCACAACTTCACACACACACACACACACACACACACACACACACACACACACACACACACACACACACACACACACACACAGCTCCTGGCAGGTTGCCAGTCGGGGTGGGCAGTGGGTGCCTCCCTCTCACATTCCAGGAAATTGAGGATGTAATTGAACCTGAGGCTTCCCTAGTCCACATGCCACTTGCCAGCTGGGCTCGGGACGCCCTGGGTGGGGTCCCAGGCTGGGTTCTGGCTCGGTGCTTGGCAGTCGGGTGGTCTGCTTGCCCCCGGACCACCGCTGCCTTCCCGGCCTCCGTGGCAGCTGCCGTATGCCATTAGGAGCTAACGCTCTCAGTGACGCTCGCTTGGCTGCAGCTCTTAACACAGCGCTTTCTGGAGGCAGCATTGATCGGGGCTGTGGTCCTCAGAAACGGGGGCGGGGTGGGAAGTGAATGAGACAGTGGATCTGGGACCAAGGCTTGGGGCTCCAGATGCTGCCCTAGGGACAGACGTGGTGGAGGAGAGGACGGTGGGGAAGAAGGGTGTGCAGGAAAGCATGCAGACGTTAAATCCTTGCACCAACATGAAGGGCTCATCGGATCCCCCTGCTTCAAATATACCCCACGGTGCTAAGATGCTGCGTCCAAAATTCTCTAGAAAAGAAAATTCATGACACTATCTGTTCTCCCTTCTGAGTGTTGGAGCCAGGCCTAGAAGGTGGGACCTGGCCTTGCAGCCTCTCCCCTGTGTGACTCAGGGCCACCCTCCCACAGGCCCCCCTCTTCATTCACTCATTCTTCCATCCAGGCAGCAAACCCTCGTGAGCAGCACTCTGTGCAGAGCACAGAGGTGACGGAGACAGAGCAGACAGTCCCGCCCTGGTGGCCCTCCCAGGCTGAGGGAAGCAAGGCATTAAACAAAAGAATCACTATCTAATTACAATTGTGATAATTGGCATGAAGTAAAAAGTGCTTGATGCTCCAGGGGTTTGTAATGGGGGCCCAGCAGGGTGGGGAATGGTGGGCACATGGCCACCAGGATGCATGGGCTGTGGGGTGTCAGGTCCACTCTGACACGCCAGGGCTGTGTGCCTGGTACATACGTGTAACACACACCTGGCAGGGCAGGGACCATGGGAAGAGTTCTGAGCCCAGAGGCAGGATTTGGGTTGCAAACAGGACTGGATTTCTGGCTGTGCCTCTAGTTCCCCAGCTAACCTTGAGCTTGTCGCTTCCCCTCTTTGTTCCTTCCTCTGTAAAATCAGGAGATTCAACTAGAAAATCTCTGAAGTCCCTTCACAGAGGCCCAGAAAAGCATCGGAGGTTTCCCAAGGCCAAACTGTAGATTTTCCCCTGGAAAGTGAGAAAGGAATTTAGGAACAGGCTGATAAAGCCCTTGGCCACTCACTCCGGAGAGCAGGGGTGGGGAGGGTGAGGAACAAACCCAGAGTCAGGGGCCCATGGCCCTCTGATACCACAAATGGGGGAGTGGGCACGGCAGGTGCATCCTGGAGTGGCTGGAATCAGGGCTGGAGACACGACAGGCGGCGGCTGCTGTCATTGCACGAGGGCAGGGCTAGAGCCATGGTTGACAACTGCAGCAAGCGGAGTTAAGACTAGACATTAGGCAGCACTTTCTTGCTTGTAGCCCTGAGACATCTGGCAGTGGATCAAAGCGGTGTAAGGAAGTGTCACATAGATGTTCCAGAAAAGCAGAGAGAGCCTTTCAGAGGGAGGTGTTTTGCACGGAGTCAGGGGCGATGGGTGACCTTACAAGGTCTCTTCCTCAGACGAGTCTATGAATCTCTCACGTTGCCGCTGATGTCAGCGCCGTCTGGACGTCTGCGAGGGAAGACGTCAGGTCCCTTGGAAATGAGTTTTGGGGCATAAACTATCCCCCGCTCACATCTCTCGATGACACATGTGGCTAACGGTGCGGTTGTCACACTCAGTCAAATCGAGTCCAATTACACCTTTGCTCCTTGCCCTGCTCTAACATAAATACGGCTTCTGAGAAGTGTATTAGCGGCTGGCAACATGGGAGCTGGAGGCTGCTTTGAGGGCTAGGAGAGGCCAGGGGGGTTCATGTTTCAGACCCAGAAACAAGGGCTGGAGGTGGGCTCCGTGAGGGTGTGGGGTTAGGCACCCCGTGAAGCCTTCTCAGTGGCCCTGAGGCAGTTACATCTCTAGGTCAAGGGGAGGGGTCAGATGCCCTCCCAAGGGTCCTTTATGTCCTTGGGCTTTTTGTTATTGCTACTGTGGTCACAGGTTCTCCCTGTGTGTGCAGGTGGAGGGTGTGTCACTCTTATGCGGATGACAAAAGGTCTGGTGACACCCTGCTTCCTACTTCTACTGAGGAAGATGCTCTGCACCTTTAAAAATGATTTGTTCTGTCAGAAAGACAATGGGATTAGCCTATAGCATGAATGCTTTCAGGTAGATACAAGGAGCATTTCCAAACACTCAGCATGGTTAGACATCGTAGCAGAAGACCAAGCAGGTGGTGAGACCTCCCTCAAGGAGAAAGAGGTCTGGGGTGGGATAGGCATGGGGAAAGGATAAATCGACCATCAGGATCCCTCTGGTTTATATGAGTGTGGGTGTAGACGTGCAAGGAGAGCTGAATGTGTGCACGGTTGTCAACCAACCGACTGGTATTCCGTTTGTCAGGGGAGAAGAGGAGGAGGAGGAGAGGAAATGGGAAGAAGAGGAAGAGGAGGAGGGAAAGAAGAGGAAAAATAGGGAGAAAAAGAAGGGAAAGGAGAAGGAGGAGGGGATGGGGAGGAGGAGGAGGAGGTGGAAAACAGTGCTGGACGTAACAGGGCTTAGCAGGGTGGAGCCCCCTCCTTTATCAGTGCCATGAAGCTATCGCTGAGGAAGGCTGGTGTGTGGCCGTGTGTGTGTGAATTCGGCATCAGAAGACTTCAGTTACTAGAGTCAAACCTGCAGTAGGACATGCAGGTGCCCCCCGCCGTGCGGACAGGGCTGCCCATTTAAATTCAGGTCGCTGGGCATCTCCTGCTAAAACAGCTCCTTTGTATGTGGTCTACAGACAGATATTGGGCACTTTCTCTGCCAATGAGCCACAGTCATTCACCCTGAATATTGAAGGGAGTGTAAAGAGTCCAGGACCCTATGAAGAATAGGGCTTCTAGATGCTTTCAGTATGAACTCCAGACTGGGCTCAGGATGGACTCAGCTCCTTATTCTTTTTTTATTATTATTTTTAAATTATTATTATTTAGAGACAGTGTCTCACTTTGTTGCCCAGGCTGGAGTGCAGTGGCACAATCAGAGCTCACTGCAACTTCAAACTCCCAAGGGCTCAAGTGATCCTCCCATCTCAGCCTCCTGAGTAGCTGGGACTACAGGTACGCACCACCACTCTCAGCTATTTTTTTTTTTTTGGTAGAGACAAGATCTCACTATGTTGCCCAGGCTTGACTCAAGCAATCCTCCTGCCTCAGCCTCCCAATGTGCTGAGATTATAGGCTTGAGTCACTGCACCCAGCATAGCTTCTTTTCTAACACAACTCTGATATCATTCCAAATGTTTCCAGGAGTATTTTAAGGTTTATACTAGAAAATGCATAAACCTCAAATGAGGTTACTTTGCCACCAACAGAGGAAGAATGGACAGTGCATTTATTTTTTTGACACTCTCCCAAACTTCACTCCAAGGACCCACAGGAGGGTCGTAGTCATGATCCTGGACTTTGGAGGTGTGACCTTGAGAGATCCTGATCCTAAACCTCCAGCCTCTCGGCAGGACTTTCTAAACCAGCCCACATTCTGTTACCTTCATATCCTCCAAACTTCTCTTCTTCCCTTCTAGTGGCTTCCTTCTTAGAAAATTTCCTCTTCGGCTAACGAGTGTTAGTCATGTTTTCTCACCTTCAGCTTCTCCGAAAGACTTTGTATCTCAGTATCTCAGGGTTAGGTGGCTGTGCCCAGTTCAAAGTGATGAGAAGAGGTGAGGGGTTGGGGATGTGCCCTGTACCCTTTTCCATGGTCTTGGACATCTCCCTTGCAATTAGTCTCCGCCTGCTTCGTGTAAAGGGTCTCTTGGGTTGTAGCATCAACTTTCCCTTGAATCCTACACAGCGCCCTTGCGATGCCGAAAGCCCCAGCAGTGCTGGGAAATGCAAACCCTGGCTGCTTGGGTTGGGTGGTTCAGTACCGTGGACAGAGCTCAGCGCTGCCCTCCTTTGCAGACGGGAGGGTCACAAGCCGAGTCCTAACTTTCCAATTTTGCAGGTAGAGGCTGAGTGAAGGGAAAACCAGTGTTGTATAATGTTGTTTCTACCCTTTACTGTGAGACCTCGGCCAAGCCATCTCCTTTCCCCGGGCTCCACTTTCCCATCTATAAAACGTGGCAGATGAACTCCAGGTTCAACTGTACTATGAGCCTGAGCATCTATGATTGTCTTTCCCTGAAGGTCTTTAAAAGCAGGCTTGACCTGCAAGGCCTGGATTAGGGTAGGGCCAGTATAGCTGTAGGTGACAGGAATGCATGACCTTGAGTCCTGCCATCTAGCTGTGGTCTCTCAGAGTAAGTGACTTGCATCTTTCTCCAGCTTGCTGAAATGTTTAGAGCAGGAGCATCTTCCCTGTAATATTCATTATTCCAGAAACTTCATTGCCCACTCTACCCATAAGCAAAATCTGGCCTGAGTTGGTGGGCAGGTTGGGTTTTTGTGGTGGAGGGTGGGCGCGAGAGCTTAACTGGGGACAGAGCCTCCAGAGGAGGCTGGAGCTAAGTAGGCACGCCTGGAGGGGAGGGGGCTACATGGGGATTAGACAGGAGAATCCAGGCTTCTCCATGGTGCAAATCAGAGGACACCGGAGCCGGGCCCATCCCTCACCCACTCTGTTGCAGTGACACTGCCCCAGTGGGAGCAGCCTGCAGTGGCAGGAGAGGCCTGGCTGATCAGAATGACACGAAACCAGATGTGAGGGGAGGGCTGGGCAGAGCCTGGCAGCTCTCCAGGGCTCTGAGGCCTGGGGGCGCCTGGTGGTGGGAGAGAGAACAGAGTGCCAGACGGTGGCTGTGTCCTTGTGTGCTGGTTACAGGGCTGCGCCGTGTTTCTGGCCTGTTGATTCATCTGAACAGGGTCATTCCTCTGCTTCCAGGGAGGAAGAAGCTCTTCTTCTCTATCCTAGCTTTTTCTCTTCTTATCCTCTCCCATGTACATCTCTTCCTTGTCCAGGGCACTTAGCCTGGGGCAAAAGGTGTAAGTAATCGTCATCCCTGGAGTGATGAGAAAGGCGGCCCAGGCTCCACGCTCTGAGTGGTAGGGTCACCCGGAACCCTCCACAACCTACAAAACACAAGGGAAATTCCAGGCAATATTTAGGTTACCTCTTATCACCCCTTTTGGTGCTCCTGTGCTTAAACTCCCCTCAGAGATCCCAAGCAACCCCCTGCTGTCCTCTAATGCCCAGCCTTTTGCATCTTCCTCCCCCAGCCCTGAGAGCAGTCCTGGTGTGTCCTACTCTGCAGCCCCAGGCTCGGATTCGCTGGCCCCTTTGCTGAACACGGCGCTTCTCCCAGCGAAAAGGGCATCTGGTGTTGACTAGGCAGCGATGCCTCCCCAGAAAAGCTGGGTAAATAGTGCTGGGAATGCAGGCGTGGTGCGGGCTGTCGGTGAGCGTGTTTTAGGCGTGCTTCCCGGTGCCATTTATAACGCGAGGTAGTTCGCCGTCTGCCTCGCCAGTGGGCAACACCAGTTCTTGGTGGGGGGTGGGCGGCAGACTCTTGCTTGGCAGAGGACTCTGTGTGTGCACGTGTGGGTACAGTATCCTTGAGGGAGAGAACCAGGGGCTTCCACCTCTAATGCCAGGAGTACCCATTGCTCAGGGCCAGGCCTGAAAACCACTGTCCAGGGCACAAGGCCAGCCTAGGGCAGCAAGCTGGGTGCCACAGCCTTGCCACAGTGAGCCCAAGGCTTTGGGTCTTAGAGTCGGCCCTACGTCTTACCTTCTCCTGGGCCTGAGGAGCACAAGCTACATGGAGACTCATTTTGATCCACCCTTAGGAAGAGGATCCTAACAGAGCAAGAACTTACTCCGTGTCAGTTGTAAATCCAGCTGGGCACTGGGGAGATGCTCAGTAAATAGTTGTCGGATGAATGTGGAGGAATCAGCACTGCCCAGAGACTCCGCGGCCTGCCTCCAGAGACGCGAGCTCCTTGTCCTTGGGCGTATCTCCGCAGAGGCCAGGTGACCATTCAGCCGCTGCGTGTTGGAGGGACTCATGCAGCACTGACGGCTGGGCCTTCGGCTCTGAGAATCCCTGATTCCGCAGCCTCTTTTGAAGAAAGGAGATCTCTGGAATGGGCTGGAGCGGGGCTGGCAGGGAGCGGCTCACTCAGGGATACGCGGCCAAGTACCTTTTGCCCAACCACCTCTGCTACATCACCCCGCTGCCAAGCATGCTTGTCAGCCTCGGTAACGAGAGCGTGTCTGGGTTTCTTTTCTTGGAAATCCTTGTCGTGTGGCTCCTATGTCCCGTCCTGGGCTGGGCCTGTGACTTGCTGGCCATCTGTCCAGTGGGGTGATACCCATCTGACTGCTGTGTACACTTTCCGGAGGTGGGTGTGCAGTAGGACCCCGGCGGGGAGGGCCGGGGAGAGACTGTTGGCTGTCCTCAGGGGCAGTGGAGGTAGAGCGGGTGTGGGTCTCAGCTCCGGCTGCTCCCGTGCTGTGTCCCTGGCGCTGGCCCTGATGGGGATGAATAATTGATGGTGACTAATGGATCATTGCTCCTGTATGAAATATTCAGCAGGGATCGTGGCAGGTTTGTGTAATCAGATGTTGCATGCTGCCCTCCTGGTAGGTGTGGGTCCCCCGGGTCTCCCCGACTCTCAGAGCCTTGGGGTGGCAGGGGCACTTCCCTAGAGAGAGGTGGGTTCTGTGCAGGGGGCCGTGGGGCAGCCTTCTCGGGATGTACTTTACAAGGCAGGGGCAAGGCCCATAGTCCTAGATTCTGGGGACTGGGCTTGCCTACTTCGTGGCGGTGTCTACACTGCCCCACATTCAGAATGTTGGGGAACTACCCGTGGGGCTCACCAGCAGTAAACAGAGGAGCAAACGCAGCCTGGATGTCTCAGTAGGGTGCTGACGGTGGACAGAGTGTGGGGAAACCGCCGCTCTCCCACTGTGCTCCCTGCCCCCGGGTACTTAGCAACCCCGTAGAACTGCCTTATTATGCAGAGGAGGGGGGTGCTCAGTTGGATGACATGATTCGCCTAAGGTCACTCAGCCAGCGAGCTGCGGAGCTGGGCCCCTCCCACAGTGCCTCTCTGCAGAGCTGTGTCTGCAGCCGCAGCCCCTTGGTCTCTTCTCCCCACCCCCCACCTTGTCCCCTCCTCCTCTTCCCTACTGTCTGTGGGAATGATGTTATTGGGATCCCAGGATAGAATTACAGCCACAAGCAGCCATATGCTTGGGAGGGCTGGCTGGTCCCTGATGGGGGATGGGATTATGGGCATGTGTGTGCTCGTGTGTGTGTGTGTGTGTGTGTGTGTGTGTGTGTGTGTGTGTTTTGAGGGAGGGTCTGCTGGCTTGTCCTTGCACATGTGACGTGGTGTGCTTGGGGCTGTGAGTTTCCCTTCCGTAGGGAGTAGAAGGGCCAGAGTGTTCCTGCCATACCTGCCCCTGCCCCTCCTGAGCAGCCCAGCAGGGAGGAGAGTGAGCCCCCCCACCCTGCCTCCACCTCCCCAGCACCGACCAAACCCAGGGACTCAGGGAGAAGACCAGGCCAGGATGTGCCGCTGGGGCGCTGGCTCCACTGGGTTGCAGGCAGCATCTTCCCGTGCTGGGCTTGGCCCCTCGAGCCTCTCCGTGAGTGTTTGTCCTTCCACGGAGTCCCAGGGTGCACTAGAACACCCCATCCTGACTCCCTGCTGGGATCGTCCCTCTGCCGCACTGTCACCACTTCTCCCATCGCCATCGGAGCTTGGGTGAGGAGGCTACCCGAGGACGTCCCTGCTTTAGACATGAGCAACTTAACTCAGCCCCCTCCCACCACTTCTGAAAGACCCCAAGGAAGCGCCAGTGCCCTCAACCACCCTCCCACATCTCACAGGCTCCTTCCGCCCTCGGGAAGTTCTTCCTGCTGTCGAGTCTGCGGCCCTCCTGCTGCAGCCACATATGTCCTCTGGTTCCTTGGGCTGCAGATCTCTCCCTTCAAGGTCTCATGTAACGCCGCAGGCAGGCGTGGGAGACAGATGAGTAATGCTTGCTTAACAGGGAGGAAAATGCAATTCAGGATTTTGGGTTTAGAGCCAAATCCCTCTGTAGCTATCTCTCATCTCCGACTTGACACATTTCTCCGCTTGATATCTGAGCACTGTCCAGGGGGCCGAATCAGCGCATCCTTGCAGTGGGGACCTGCTGGCTGCCCCTTGCTGCATGTGGCCCCAACCTGTGCCAGACCCTGGGCTGTGCCGTCCCGCTGGGATGGGCCAGAGCGTTAAAATGACAGGCCATCCCTGCGAGGAATGAGTAACCTTAATGAGCTTCCCTCGCATCCTCTCACTTCACCCTTCTGACGGTAGGGCTGGAAGAGGAGGGCCGAGGGAGCCATGGGAGGACACATTAGCCCATTTTACAGAGGGGGAAACTGAGACTCAGAGAGTGAAGTGGGGCTCCAGAGTTCACATTGCAGGGTGGAGTGTGAAGGCACATTTTTGGTCCTGCTCTGAAAGGCAGCCCCTGGGTACAGGGAGCAGCAGTGACCTGAAAGCCAGGCTCTTGTCTCTGCCACAGGACAGGCTGTGGCCCACCGGGTGGGCTGCCGTGTGGAGCAGGCCCAGGCTGCCATCCAGGGCCCTGTCTCTACCCATTCGTGTGTCCTGGAGTTGTGATGGCCGAAAAGACCTTTTTTTTTTGCTTATTTCAGCTTCGGTTTAATGTTAGGTACAAAGAACTTGGCAGATAGGAAGAGACAGGGTGAGAAAAAGGGTGGCTTTTATGTCTCAGGTTCCCAAAGGGAAAAATTAATAGTATGGGAGGGTCCATTCCAAAAACAGCAAAGAAACAAAACCAAGGCTGTTGCTAACATAACCCTTCCGATCTCCCCTCACCCGAGCCACAGCTGCCTCTGGCTGCACCGTCCATGGGGGTCTTTCTCGCCAGCATCTGGCCGGGGGGAGCCCCCCATTCAGAGAGCTGCTCCTTTGCCCGCCACCACCCAGCTGCCACCCACCCTGCCCAGGGCTGGGCTTTGTGGGGAGAGAAGAGGGAGCCCCCGCGGAGTGGAGGCTCCTCTCTGCCTTCGAGCAAGGTAGACCCTGAGAGCAGCTCACGTGGAGATGAAGGAAGTGACAGGAGACGGCAACACACACCTGTCACAGGGGTGGGACACTTAGAGCCAGGTGGGGGGAGGCTTACCCAAGATGTGCTTTTGGAGTTTGAGGATGGTCAGAACGAGGACCAGGAGGTACAAAGCCCCTTTTTGGGCTTTGGAGGGCGGGAGAGGAAAGCGCAGGCTTTGGCGAAGGGGCAGTGAGAACGGAGCAAGGGGACGATGTGCATTTGGCCGGGCGTGGAGGTGCCTTAGAGGGTGGCAGTAGGAGCAGAGAGCCAGAGTCAGAGGCCTCTTTGGGACAACGGCCAGAGGAGGTGACGGATGGCAGGAACTGGTTGGAGCAGAGATGGTTCTCTGTCCCCCAGGCCCAGCAGTGTGTAGGGAATGGGCTTCCGGGTGACTTGTCCTTGGCCCTATGGGGGACTACGAGTGCGAAGCCCCCACGTGCCCCCATCGTGCCACTTCTTTCCCAGGCCAGTGGGGGCAGAGGGCGGCAGGACTCCACCTTCAAGAAGGAAGAGAGAGGCCGTGAGCTCAGTGTTTTCCTTGAGACCTGTCTGTCTGTCTGCAGTTAGGGGTGGCAAGAAGACAGGCTGCGGCAAGAAGGTGACAGGGAGGCCCCATGGACCAAAGAGCTAATGGGGCCACGTCCTCCTGGGCTGACCCTCTCTCTGGTGGACGTGCCAGGCCCTGCCCCGGGGGCTCCCTGGCTGCACCCGCCCACCCCCACGCCCGGGACCCTGTGAGACCGTTTCCTGGCGACCATTCCTGTCCCCTCACCTTGCTTGCAGGGAACATGCCTTCGAGCAATGTGAGCCTGTTTCCCTAGTTAATGGGGCTGGGGAACCGTGCGTTCATTTTTCCCCCCGAGCTGTGACAGGCAATAGGAAATTTGTCCTGAAATATGCTTCAGTGCGGACTGAAATAAAACACCCGGTGTGGTTTGCAACAAAGCATTAAAAAGGAATAACTCGGGCATCTCATCTCAGCCAGACACCAGCTTCCAAGGGTGGCATCTCCCCAGACTTTCTTCTCTCCTGCCCCTAGCATCCCTTCCCGTGATGAGGTTGGGTGACACGGTGAAATGGCTGGGAGAGGAGCCACAGTCACGCAAGGGCTGATGCCACTGTGCTCACGGGCCAGGGATGCCAGGAGACCTGAGACCTTTTGTCTCTGGAATAATGTGGCTTCAGAAATCTGGAAGAAGGAATGGGGGACGTGTTTAAAGCCCCTGATGCCTGAATAATGAAACTCCACTGATTCTCCGCATTGCCGATGGCGTGCTGTTGTTGTGAGCAATGGTGGTGTTAGGACAGCATGGGGCCTGGAATGGGGGGGGGCACCAGTGCGGCTCTGCTTCCTCTAAGCACCCCCTTGTATTTCCCAAAACCTATGAACGGATCCGCCCGGGAGAGGGCTGACTTCCCAGAGCCCAGCCCGCTGCTGCGTTAATATTCCCAGGGTACCTGTGAGCAGCCCCTCTCCTCCCCAGCTGCTGCCAACCGGAGGTGTCGGGGTGCCGGAGCGGCGTGCTGGGTCTCAGTGCCAGGAGCTGGGGAGCAAGTTAGGGATGGGTGCGTCGGGATGAGGAGTTTGGTCAGAACGTCACAGCCTGGGGACAGAAGGTGGGCTCAGTAACGTGCCGACCTGTTGCCGACGTGGTAAGTCAGGACGGAGGACCAAAGGAAGTAATTCTCTCACCAACTGAGGCCAAGTACACCCGCGGTGAGGGGTGAGGGCAAGGGGGAGCAGGGCACACCCAGATGCAAATCCCTGGGACAAGGCTCTCGTGTGTACCCTTCCTGGCCAGTGGAGACGTTGCACCCTGTGTTCACTGCAGCTTTACTCACGGTGGCCAAGATGCGGCCACAACCGAAGTGTCCCCTGGGGGCTGAGTGGGGGCAGGGAACTCGGCGTGGGCACATGGGAACGGCGTGCAGCCTTTCAGAAAAAAGGGCAATGCGGCCATTAGTGACAACATGGGTGAACCTGGGGGACATTATTTTCAGAGAAATGAACCACTCACAGAAAGACAGATACTGTGTGATCTCACTTAGATGTGGAATCTTGAAAAAAAAAAAAGTCAAATACATAGAAACAGAGAGTAGATCAGCGGTTACCAGGGCGCAAACTTGCAGTCCTGTGGGATGGATAAGTCCGAGAGCTGATGCACACCAGGAGGATGCAGCTAACAACCCTGAATTGTGTACTGCAAGTTTGCAGAGAGAGGAGACCTCACACGTGTGCACACACACACACACACACAGGTAGCCATAGAGGGTGATGGACAGGTTAATTTGCTTATCTGTAGTAATCATTTTATTATGTATATGTATATCAAAACATCACGTAGTGTACTTTATTTTTTTATTTTTAGAGACAAGATCTTGCTTTGTTGACCAGGCTATAGTGCAGTGGCGTCATCAGAGCTCACTGCAACCTCAGACTCCTGGGCTCCAGTGATCTTCCTGCCTTAGTCTCCCAAGTAGCTGAGACTACAGGCTCAAGCCATCACCCCTAGCTTATTTTTTAAAGAAATTTTTATAGAGATGGGGTCTCGGTATGTTGCCCCGGCTGGCCTTGAACTCCTGGCCTCAAGCAATCCTCCCACCTTGGCCTCCCAAAGTGCTGGGATTACAGGTGTGAGCCACTCCACACAGCTGTGTACTTTAAATATTTACAATAAAATTTTTTTAAAAAAATTATTATGACTGAAATATATATATATACACAGAAAAGTGTACAAATCATAAGTGTACGGTTGGGTGAATATGCATAGACTGAAGGCACTTTTGTATCCTGCAGGCAGACCAAGCAATAGAACATTCCCATCACCCCGGCAGGTGGGAGTGATCCTGGGTGAGTGGGAAATGCCTCAGTTTCGCCAACCGTGGCTTCTAGCTCTACAGACCAGTTCTACCTGTTGTTGAACTGGAGAATACAGCACACACTCGCCTGTGACTGGCTTCTTTCTCAACATTCTGTTTGTGACATCACCCTCTTGTCGCATGTAGTTGTAGCTTATTTATTTTTATCAATATGTCATGTTGCATTGTGTCCGTGTGTCCATTCCACTGTTGATGGCATCTATGTTGTTTCCAGTTTGGGGCTATTGTGAATGGTGCTGCTGTGAACTTACTTGTCATGCCTTTTGGTAAACACATCTCTCTTGCTGGGTCGTGGGTGTGTATATATTTCATTTTGCCGTTGTGGGGTGTGCATTTTCCAAAGTGCTTTTGCCGACGCTCCCTGGTGGTCTAGCGGTTAGGGTCAGTGCCCTCACCAGGCTGCTTCTGCCACCTCGCCCTCCCACCAGCAGTGACAGAGAATCCCCGCTGCACCATGTTCTTGCCAACACTTGGTATTTTCTGTCTTGTCTTTTTTTTTTTAGCTATTCCAGTGGATGTGTGTGGTATTTCCTTCTGATTTCAACATGCCTTTCCTTGATGACAAAAAAAAAAAAAAATCAAGCTGCTTTCCATATGCTCGTGGCCATTTGGATGTCTGTGTTGAAGTCACTGTTTGGGTCTTCTGCTCCTTTTTCTACTGGGCTGTCTGTTTCTTATTGATCGGGGGCCCGACTGCTACCTCTGTGGCAGGCCCAGGCTCTGACCGTTCACTTGGGCTGTTCATCCTGCAGCAGAGGAGCGGGCACTGGTCCTGGAAACTGGGATCTGCCTGGTTAGTGTGATGCTCCCTGGTTCCCGTCGTCACCCACCTATTGGATCAAGTTCACTGCGTGTCCGGTGTGTGGGCCGGTCCGTGTTTAGCCCCACGTGAGCTCTCCGGCCCCATCTCTCGGTCCTCCGGCCCTCAGGAAGCCCCTGCCTCGGTCGGATTAGGTCACCCGGACCCCAGTTCCGCTCTACGCTGTGCCACCCCCACGCCTTCTCTCAGGTGCGCTCCTTACCTGGAACTCCGTTCTAGGAGCCCTTTTGCTTATTCAAGTCCACTCCTTCCCATTTAAGATTCAGATTAATCTCACCCCTTAGACTCTTTCTCCCTGACCCCCAGCCCTTCTTGTCTGTCTCCTTTAGCGAGGAACTACATCCTGCCTTGTGACACCTCTTCTGTTGTCGGCTTATCTTATGTAACTTTTCATGTGTTACGTCCAAGTAGAGAGCAGCTGTGTTTCCCACTGTGGGTGCCTGTTTGAGCCAGGAAGGGGAGGGGACAGCCGGAAGTCACGTCACAGGCCAGTCTCATCTTGCTCTGCCATCCACCACCGGGGTCGGAGGGCGCTCATCAGCCAGCAGGGTCCCTGCCTACCCCCCTCGTGGAGCCGGGTAGGGATGCAGCAGGGAGCAGCAGCTGCCCTCAGAGAGGCCAGTCTCACTGGCAAGGCAAGGCGGGGACCCAGGGAGCCACCGAGAGGGTGTTGGGGCAAGTGTGGGCTGGGACGGCCCTGGGCGGAGTGGCCTGGGAGGCAGGATCTCAGAGGTGCGGGAAGACTGCGGCCCACGCCTTCGTCAGCAGGTGCTGTAATCAGCAGCCTGTGGTTGGCTAGTTGATGGGGCAGCCGATGGGGTCACGGTCTCAGATCTGATCCCCACGGGGGCTCCTGGTTGTTCACTCTGCTCCACACACCCGCGTCCCACCTCACTGGCCGGGAGACCCCCTCACTCTGCTGACTGCCCGGCCTGCTTGCTGGCGTCCCAGCCCGGGGCTGGGGGTGCGGGTGCTCAGGGCCACGCGCTGCCCCTGCAGGGAGCAGTCAGCCAAGCAGCCGTCTGGGGCCCTGTCACCCCTTACCCAGAGGGCAGCGTCACTGCCTGAAGATGGTTCTGTGACCCTGCCCTTGCTCTGGACAGCGCCGATCCTGTTCCCTTCCGAGCCCAGCTCCGGCCTTTGCCCTGGGGGCTGAAGCTGTTCTCAGCCCTGGAGAATGAAGGGCTTTTAGTGAGGAGCCTCGTAGAGGTTTTACTTAACATTTCCGGAGTGCTCACCGTCTGCCGGCCGTGGCTGGAGGAGTTAAGGACCCTGCCCCGGGGATTTCTCCTGTTAAATAAGGCGAGACAGCAGTGGGGAGGTGGAAGATTCTCTGCAGCCCATGGCTCTCATTCTCCATTTCCTGGGCTCTGCCCCAGGGACTCTTCCCTCCAACTCTCCCTCTGGGGCCATTCGGCCTGAGGGAGCACCCCAGGGGCAGCCTTCGTGGCAGATGGTGGGAGGGTGGGAAGGGTGTGGGCAGCGAGGGGAGGTGGGGTCCCAGTGGCTTGACGGCTCTGCTGTGGCTGGGGGTGGAGGGGGTAGTGAGACTGGATCTGGGTACGGCCAGGAGCCAGGGAGGGGCCGGGAAACCTGGCACTGGAAGGGTCTGACACCTCCCTGAGGCATTGGCTGGGCTGTATCTGAGAAGGGCTTGGGTAGAGCCCCGCGTTGGAGGCATCCGGGTGGTCTCCGGGCACCAGCAGTGGCGGTGAGGCAGCTGTCTTTGCCAAGGGCTCGTCTCTTGCTCCTCAAACCCCCCACTGGCTTAGCCCAGCCCTGTTTTCCGAGGGCCAGGGACAGGCAGTGGAGCCCCTGGAAATCCACGTGGGAGCTGGGAGCCATGGACTGCCACCTCTGCCCGCAGCCTCTTTGCTTTCAGGAATCCGCTTGCTGGACAGCACCACGCGTGTCTCATACAGGCTTCACCTCTCTGGGAATGTTTTTAGATGGAGAAAGGCAGGAAGGGGGCAAGGAAGAAGCTGGGATGGATGGGAAGAATGCTGACCGCATGTTAAGTAGGGTTTGGGGTAACTCTCCCTTCCTCCTCTTGGGCAGCTTTGCCTCCATCCCCTTCTCCTCCTCTTGCCCCATCAGTTAGAACAGAGAGAAACTGAATCACCAACTAGCCCCAGATGTGAGAGAGGATCATTCACAGAGATTCCATAGGTCCCATTTGCTGTGGCTCCTGGAAGTTAGTAGCTTTGGTTCCCGATGTCAGTGCCGATGACACAATGGCCTGAATTGATTGGAATCCTCTGAATTTTCCCGTTTGATATTAGGCAGCTCCGTATTTAGCCGAAATGCATGGAGCCCCAACTAAGTGCAAGCACTGTGCTGGGTTCTGGGGTGCAGAGACCAATAGCCACGGCACCTGCTTTCAGGAGTGCGTATCCTGAGGAAACTGAGGCACAAACTGTTAATTCACCATAGTGACATGCAGTTCAGGAGGGTGAAATACTAGTCATGCCAAGGACAGGTGGACTTCCAAGGGAGGTGATGTTTAATAAATGTTTTGAAGGAGGAGGAGAGGTCATTTGATGAATAGGGGTCATCCTAGGCAGAGGAAGCAACATGGATTAAGCAGAACGGTGTGACACGGTGATGAGGGCCAAGGAAGCCTGGAATACGAGTGTGGGACTGAGGGGCTGAGGCCAGAAAGGAGGGCGGAGGCTGGATCATGAAGAGCCTTGAATGCCAGGTTAGGGGGTAGGAATTTTATCCACTGAAGGATATTAAGCAGGGCTGTGATTTGACCAGATGTGCTTTTGGAAAGTTCTCTCTGGCAGAAACGTGATTCCTGGCTTGGAGGGGGGTGATGCAGACGGTGGTTAGGAGATAATTGTGGAATCTAGGTGAGGAGTGATGAGGGCCTGGACCTCTGGGAGATGCAGTCTGCGTTTGAGAGCTAATTAGGAAGAATAATGCACCAAACTTGGTAACCAATTATAAGTGGGAGGTAAAGTAGGAGGCTCTGGGATGACTCCTAAGCCTCTGAACCAGGTGACTGTCAATGATGGTGCCTTGAGCGGAGAAGGGAAATACAGGAGGAGGACTGGTTTAATTTGAGGGAAGGAATGAGTTTAGTTTGGACGTGGTGAGTTTGAGGTGCCTGCGGGTAATTAGCCACAAGTTCCTGCAAGTGGGATCTGGTGCTCAGGAGAGGCCGGGCCGAGGAGAAGAGCAGTCTTCCCCATCAGGGAGTTGTGGGAATGGGGCAGGGAGGGAAGACCGAGAAGGGGGTGAGCAGGGGACCCTGGAGGGCACCAGCACCAGTGGGAAGGGAGCTGAGCTGAGGGAAGGAGCAGCAGCAGGAGAGCAGGAGATGGGGGTGGTCCCGGAACAGGGAGGGAGGGCAAAGGGGGGCACGGCCCTTGGCAAGTGCTGGCATGGTCAGGCCAAGGCAGGGGCAGAAGTGTCCCTGAGAATTGGCATGTCAGAGGCCACTGGGGACTTCTGCAAATGCTGTTCCATGGGTTAATAAGGGCCAGCTTCAGATTGTGTCAGATTGTAGGTCGATAGGAAGAAGTGGAGACTGAATGTGCAGGTACCTGGAGGCTGTGTGTGTGTTTGTGTGTCTTATTTTATTTATTTTTTTTGAGACAGAGTCTCGCTTTCTTGCCCGGGCTAGAGTGCCGTGGCATCTGCCTAGCTCACAGCAGCCCCAAACTCCTGAGCTCGAGCGATCCTCCTGCCTCAGCCTCCCAAGTAACTGGGACTACAGGTGCACACCACCACACCCAGCTAATTGTTTCTATTTTTAGTAGAGACGGGATCTCTCTCTTGCTCAGACTGGTCTTGAACTCCTGAGCTCAAGTGATCCTCCCACCTCAGCTTCCCAGAGTGTTAGGATTACAGGAGTGATCTACCTTGCCCGGCCTGTTTGTGTGTTTTAATTTATAAATTGGACAATCTGTAGATGGGAGAAGCAAGGTAAGTGGAAGATAGAAGGGTGATTGGGGATGGCTGAAGAGCAGGAGCCTAGAGGAGGTAGGAATCCTTGAGTAAAGGGTGCAGGGAAGGAGCTGGTCTCACACAGGACTAAGGACAGTCCTCTTGGACCGATGGGAAGGGAAGGAAGCCCCAGAGAAAGAGACCAAATAAAGATTTCAGAGAGGGACATGATAATTAAGAGAGCCGTAAGGACACAGTGTCTCAGAGGAGGGAGGGCTATTGGGGAGAGCCTTGGAATGAAAATAAAAAAGAAGAGACGAGAGGAGAGAAGTGGAGAGTTGGAGATATGTTGAAAGAAACAGACACAGTCTCCAAATCACACACTGTAAATCTGGGTTCACATTGATCATAGAATCAGAATCTTTACAGTGCCATATTTAAAAAAAAATTTTTTTTAGAAAGTTAAAACAGCACATCCATTTTTACAGAATTAAGAACTTTTAATGTTTGGTCAGTCTTTTTTCTTACATATTTAAAAACATCACAAATAACATATGCATACATTCTCCTTTATAAAAATATAGGTACATATGTGAAACATCACAAGTAAAGCTAAAATCTCTTTTGGAGATTTTACTCCCTGTCCACTTCTTCGAAAGTACCATGATGATTTTGCTGTTCATACTTCATGAGTCATATAGTGTTGGGTTTACCTGATAATACCTGATGAAGCACCTGATAACAAACCACCTAAAATTAGTGGCTTAAAACAGCAACAATCATTTACTTTGTTCAGAAATCTGCCATTTGAGCAGGGCTCAGCAGGGATGGTTCATCTCTGCTCCACACGGTGTTAGCTCTGTCGAGGCCCCTGGAGGATCTACTTCCAAGGTAGCTCATTCTCATGGTGCGTTGATGCTAGGTGTCAGCTGAGAGTTCAGTGAGGGCTGTGGGGCAAGGATTTCTGTTCTTCTCCATATGAACCTCTCCACTGATTGCTTGAGCTTCCTCATAGCATGGCGGCTGGGCTCCAAGAATAAGTGTCCTAAGAGAACAAGGTAGAAATGAATCACATTTTTATTATTTAGCCTTAGTCATGTAGCATCACTTCTGCTATAATTCACTGGTCAAAGCCGTCATAAAATCCACCCAGTTTCAAGGGGAGGGGACATAGACCCTCTCTCTCAACATCAGAGTCACACTGGAAGAAGAACATGTGGGATGGGAGATGACAACCTGCCACATATGCATTTAAAACTTTTACATAAATGGTATTTTTTAGTCTATATCCTTTAACTTGGTTTTTCTCGCTCAGCATCACGTTTATGAAATGTAGAGCTGAACCTACTTTTTCATGTCTGTCATGCCTGGTGTTCAGATCCAAGTAGTGAGGAAAAGCTATTAGCAATATCATGAATTTGGTTTCAGCTTAGCTTTCTATTATTAAGGCCAAAATGCTAGCCTGGGAAAAGCTTCTGTTTTCATCAGCATTATGATGTCCAAAAAGCCGAGCCTGGCTGTCTGATGTGAAATCCAGGATTCATGCCACTTGTTTAAGCGTGAGCCTCAGCAAGAGGGGTGACGAGGGCTGGAATCAGTCAGTGTGAACCGAGTGAGGGTCTGTGTGCTAGGAGTTCTCAGGTGTGTAAAAGAAATGTAAGGCAGGGTTCTTGCCCTTGAGAAACCAATAATCCATCCACTTACATGTCTTTATTAAAAAATTCACTTCCTTGTGTGTTACCATTTATTTTTTTTTTAGACACAAGGTCTTGCTCTGTCACCCAGGCTGGAGTGCAGTGGCCCAATCACAGCTCACTGTAACCTTGAATTCCTGGGATCAAGCAATCCTCTTGCCTCAGCCTCCCAAGTAGCTGAGACTACAGGTCCACGACACCACACCTGGCTAATTTTTAAATCTTTCTGTAGAGATGGGGATCTCTCTCTGTTGCCCAGGCTGGTCTTGAAGTCCTGAGCTCAAGCGATCCCTTCACTTCAGCCTCCCAAGGTGTTGGGATTACAGGCGTGAGCCACTGCACCTGGCCTAAGATGATTTTTGTATTTCGTCAAGCTCTTTTCAGTTGTCCTCAGTGGAAGGGTCAACCTTAATGACCTCATTTCCCTTGCTAGTAGTGGGTCTGTCTGTCACCACCTGTGCACCCTTGGCCGCCCGCGGCCCCGACGCCGTGATGGGGACTGGTGCCCTGGAGCTGTGCGCTGGTCCCAGGCAAGCAGTGGCAGCGACACGTCTCTCTGGCTCCAGCTCCAAGGTCACCACGGTTCACCGTCTGGCTCTGCTTCTCATTCTTTCCCAAAACCTCCTTTAGTTTGTTTTCCAAAGGTGAGAGGGGATAGTCATGACTTTGCTTCTAAAAGGACGGGCTCCTCTTGCCCGGGGCCTGCAAGCCCACCGGCTGAGGACAGGAGGACGATGCGACGTTGTTGGGTTTCGTTGGGTGGGAGTAAACCGTGCCTTCACGCTTCGCTGGCTGGTCATCAAAGCAGGTGACAGCCGATGGAAACCATGGGCTGCTTAACAGAACTGACCGGATCTTTGGCCTGGCTTCTGTCAACACTGACTGGGCGAACAGACACAGGGCCAGCCGACCCACGGGGGGTCTGGGGGGCCAGGGGATGGCATGTATTTAGGGTCCAGGAAGGGGAGGAAGACTCTCTGAAGGGAAGAACCAGGTTGGAACTCAGCCCCATCCATGAGTCATTGAACAAGCCGCTCCTCTTGCTTTGTCAATGTACCTGTGGCTGTGTGTGACTGGTCAGAGTCCATGTTGATCGCAACAGACTGGGACAAGTAAAGGATGAATTTTCATCCAGAGCAGTGACCCGAGACTGTCAGGAGCACCATTCTGTCATGCTGCTCCCTTTATAGCTGCTGTCAAATGTCAGGTGTGGGGGGGCTAAGTCACCCGTCACGCCCACCCATGTCGTTTGGGCCAGACTTGGCCGTTAGGAATGGCCGTGCCCACGTTCTGCTCGCAGCTCCCGGGAGTGCAGTCATTAATCCTGGCGAGAACTTCATTAATCTTGATTTAGCACCCAGTGTAGTTGTGTTCGCCTTCCCCCTTCCCCTTCATTTTTCCATGCATTAATTGACTGAGGAAGAATGTTAATTCCTGGGGACAGCTCGCTGGGGAGTGGGGGATTCTGCCGTTCTTTAGCTACTTGGAACCTCAGAAGCCTCGGCCCAATTTTCAGCCAGCAGCTCCTTGGGTGCCAAAGGAAATTTAGCAATGTGGACGTTAAGGGTTAAGAGCCTAATTCTCCCACTTTTCTGTTACCCTGTAACCCTCTCTTGGTCTAGGTTCCTGGGCTTCGGGAGTAACAGTGTCTCTTCGGTTCCTTCTCCATCTACTCCCAGAGCTCCTGCAAGGTGGTCACTCACGGGACCTCAGAGTGTGCAGAGAGGCCAGGGTCTAACATTCCAGCATCACCCTAAACGCTGACACCCCTCCCTCATGACCCTGGCTCATAGCATTAGGGGCGTTCTCTGGGTCTTTCTCCCCTCTTGGGTTGCTGTAAACCCTTCTTCCTCACGAGCCGGGGTGTCTGTGTCAGTGAGCACATGTGTGCTGGTGAATGTGGGGGCGTGAGTGATGCCATCCATCCGGCCATCTCCTTCCACGTTAACTAGGATAAGCTGTCGCCAGGCGGATGACAGTGCCTCGGTTATGCCCAGGTCTGAAAGGCCAGGGCTCCCAGGTGGCTCGACTGAGTGAGAGAGGCGTGTTTCCTGTCTTTCTACTCACCCGTGTCCTCAAGTCTATTAAAGACAAAAATTAAACATGAACTAGTATTTCTAAATGGCATTTTAATGCACAACTGAATGCAAAATTTAGAGAGATGCACAGACTTTGGCTAGTGACATGACTCATGACATCTCACTCTGTGTCAGCAGCAGCACAGCCTGGCTGGTGTTCTCATGGCTCGTGTGGAATTAATGCAACTGAATTTATTAACTGAGCCAAGACTTTCAAAAATATCAACAGATCAGAGGCCACCTGAGGCACGGAGAGAAAGGGATCCTCCCCACCCCCCACCCAGGTCTATGCCCACACCGGCCCGGGCATCCAGCCCGCAAGGGGGCTTGGCAAAGGCAGCTCACTGCAGTCGGAGCAGAGCACGGGGAGGGAGGGGACCTGAGGACAAACAGGCAAGTGACCAGCATGGTGTATGTGTCTCTCTGTCTGTGTGTCTATAGGGATACTGCTACTTTGTTCTATGGTGGCCATTCTATTAATTAATAAGCTCCGTGAGAGTGATTAACTGAGCCCCCAGTAGACTTCTCAGATGGTTTCAGGCGACCGTCCCTCTCAGGACCACCCAGGCCCTACAGCAGCCCCACGCACACCATCGATGGGGTGGACATTTGGGTGGGAACAGAATAGAGGCAGGAGATCTGGAGTCCACCCAGAATACAAAGATACGGACGTCGCGGGGCGTCACCACTCACAGCCACAGACACGTGTGGACACCCGCTCACACGCCCACACTCTCATCCTCGTCCAGCTGTGTACTCAGACACACACACAGGCTGTGGCTAAGACGCACGACATCTGCTTCACATCTTTTTCTCATTACGGTCTAAACCTCTCAGGTGTGGTGTGGGAGATAGAACGGTGTATACGAGGGTGCCTTATCAAGTTGATAGCACGTTAATCAATGAAGAAGCATAATTGGGATCGTCCTTTCATTCTGCAGTCAGTCTGTGAAGAGCGAAGACTGCTAGCGATGGTTGTAGGTAGAATTATTACAAGATCTACAAGGTTTCAAGACTCTGGGACAAATAGAAAGCCTTTATTTGAGGAAGAGAACATAATGACAACACCCATTTATCAAGTGCTTACTGCACGCCAGGCCCTGTGCTAGCCACTGTAATGTGCATTATTCTATTAGCCCTGGGAGCGTTTCTGAAAGGCAGCGTTACTCTCCCCATTTTCCAGAGGAAAAGCGGTTAAGTTACTTGCGTAGGAGCCTACGGCTGCCACGGGCAGAGCCGGAGTTTGGGTTGAATCTGTCGGACTCCGTGTCCCACCCACCACGGTAGGAGGCATCTCCTCAAAAAGAGGAGAGTTAGGACATTGACTGCAAGCACCTGGCAACCCAGTGACCTTGGTTTGGAAGTCGCATGTATTTGGTGAAGTAGAAGCCCGGGGCAGGGTTGTTAAGTCGGGTAAAATGACGTAAGGCATGCTGGCTGATCGCTGGGGAAGCGTACGTTGCATTAGCTGTTTGGCATCCTGAGAACCAGGGCTTAGGCAATCTTCTTTCTCCTACTGAGAGCTGCTGATAAAACTCACTCGGTTAGCTCTTTAGAGAAATAAATTCATGTCTGTTTATCTACTTCTTAAATTAGGAATCGCGAACTCAAAACTCTATTCAATGAGCACAAGTAACACACATATAAACCTTGTGCTGGTGACCAGTGAGTGTGGAAGGACAGATGGGGACAGGTTGGTGAGGGGGTGAGAGACAGATGCAGGGGTGGGGGAGGGAAGAGAAAAGGGGGAGAGAAAGATGCGCTGGGCCCCGCTGGAGACCCTAGGGTACAGCAGATGAGAGAAACGTAGAAAGAGACCAATAATTCATGAAGTAATGCCCCCTCTCTTGTGGCCTTTTAGGATAGCACAGTGGCTTTCAAAGTAGCTTTGCTTGCCAGCTGTAGACTCTCTGAAGGCCTATGGTGCAGAGCTGCAAACGAACTTTTCTCTTGGGTGCTTTAGTCCAGTGTAGACACACAAGTCACCCCACAGTCACCTGCCTGTCTCCCTCACCAGTGCCTCGAGCTCAGGAGTTGCGTCATATATACTTAGCCCAGGGTTCAGGACAGAGGAGGTGCTCGTAATTTTTTGATGAATGTCACAGAAAAAAAATCAGAAAACTGAAAGGGAGTTATTTACTTTGTCCTCTCTCCAAGACATACCTGTCTTTGACTGCATGCTTTGTGCAAGAGGTGGTAGCGAAGTTTCTCCTTTTTGTTACTGTTGCAATTTTCCTCTTTACCACATTCATCCCAGGGACAAACTCATTATCCTCTTAGAATGCAGCAAAGTTTCTTAGAACAGGAGACTGAGGGAAGGGTAAGAGCAGAGTACACATAAATAACTTTTAAATTTAAACAGGCTCTCCATACAGTGACATACTATATTCAGTGACAAAAAAGAACGAACTCTTCTCACCTGCAACAACATGGGTGAATCTCAAAATAATTATGCTGAGCTCTAGAAGAAATATAAATTGGTTCAATCCCCATAGGAAATTGTCTGGCATTAGCTATTCAAGTCGAATACACACACCCAGCAATTCAACTCCTAAGCATATGCCCCCGGGAAACGCAAACGCTCCTGCAAGCCACAAAAGATGTGTGAGAATATTCATAACAGTATCACCCATACCAGTTTGACGCTGGAAACAACGCAAATGTCCATCAGCAGTAGACTAGGTAAGCATATAGAGTATGTGCTTTCATCAGAACACAATACAGCAGTGACAGTGAATGAAGCCACACACTCTACTACTGTGACGGATCTCACAATCATCACGTTGAACAAAAGAGGCGGGTCGCAGAAGTACACAACACACACTGCATGATTCCATTTGTCTAAAATTCCCAATGCTCCATGATAACATTTAGGTATATATGCTCAGGTGATAAATCTAAAAACAAAAGGAAAAAATGATTGCCATAAAGGTCAAAAATGATAGGTCCCTGTGGGGGAGCAGGGAGGGGTTTGGGGTGTCAGCAAAGTTCTATTTCTCTACCTGGGAAGGTACACAAATATTTGCTACACAAGTATTTGCTTTATAATAATGTTAAGCTGTATATTTGTTGGATGTATTTTTCTATAGTGTGCTCTGTTACATTCATAATACAAGAAATTTTAAAAGAAAAGAAAATAATTATGCCGAGTGAAAGCAGCCATACCCGCGTACTGTGATTATGCCGTTTATTAATATACCATGTTTAAACAGGTGAACCGAAGCTGTGGTGAGAAGGCAAACGGTGGTTCCCTGGGGCTGGGCACGGTGGGAGCCTGAGTGCAGAGAGGCACAGGGGAGCTGGTGGGGTGATGGGCGTGTTCTGCTCCTTGACTGGGGGGGGACTTGCGTATACACTTGACAAAATTCATCACACTGTACATTTAAAATGAATGTGTTTTATGGGGTATATGTAATATACCTCAGTGAAATTGATTGTAAGACATAAACACAGAGGCACTGAGGGACACTGGGGTCTTGTCACCGTTGTGTGTGCTCAGGAAGCCCACGTGGGCTAGAAGTGAGCTGCCTTCCTCCTGAGCGAGGGGCTTGAGGTTAGACTTTGCAGGAACCTCTTGGAGTATTAGAAAGAGGGTCCTGGGATCTCTTTCCTCCCTGTGAATGGTCTTCCTCCACCTCCTCCTCAGCACATGCCCTCCATTTGGGGATGCCCAGGTTCAGGCGAGGGGTCCCTACCGGCACCACATGAAGAGCAGACAGTGACCTGAAGGCAGACGAGCACGGGCAGGTGCTGACCCCTCCCCACCCCACTGCATCGGTGCACAGCTCCAGCGGCACTGTTCTTGTGGAATCCTGGCTGACCGTGCATCCAGGGAGGGACTCCTTGGATCCCGAGACTATCAGGCATCAGTGCGCACAGAGAAAGGAGAATCCGTCCTTCCATGAGCCCAGTGCCTGGAGCAGCCATGTCCCCAGAGCTGCTGGGAAACACAGTGCCCGGCACAGCGAGTGGGTCCACAGCTGCCCACGGTCCTCCCGCCCCGCATCCCACAGGCCCTGCAGCCAGAGCGGAGGTCCCTTAGCCAGCCTAAAGTGACATGATGCCTGCATTTGCTTTAAAATACTCCAGGAAAAAAAAGAGTAAGGGGTAATCGGGAAAAGGAGATTATAAAACACTCATAGATGTTGAAGTCGGGTGACAAGTACATGGGCCGTATTATTCTCTTCTTTGTACCTCCGTGCAAATTTGAGAATATCATCAAAAAGATCTTTTTAAAAAGATGCCCTCCACCTGAGTCGAGCCCGGTGTGGCTGGGTGTGGGGAATCCGGCCTGTGATCTCGGCTTCTCGGGAGGCTCGAGGGTCGCTTAAGCCCAGTG
The DNA here is from genome assembly GCF_020740605.2 of Lemur catta. Taxonomy (NCBI): domain Eukaryota; kingdom Metazoa; phylum Chordata; class Mammalia; order Primates; family Lemuridae; genus Lemur; species Lemur catta. The sequence continues at coordinate 4,197,244 of NC_059150.1, read as the reverse complement.
AGCTAAGATCGCTCCACTGCACTCCAGCCCGGGTGACAGAGTGCGTCTCCATCTCTTAAAAAAAATGTCCCCAAGGTTTTAAAGAAGAGGAAACAGAACCACGGTGGTGCCACGAACAGACACCAGGGAATGCAGGAGGAGGAGCAGGTTTGGAGGCCGGGGCTCTTCGAGTTTGCTTGGGGACCTGTGTGTGGAAGGCAGATGGCCACGTCTAGCCAGCCGTGGAAAGGAGGGGCGCGGGCTCGCGAGCGAGGCTGAGCTGCCGGTGTGACGACTGTGGCCATAAAACACGCTACCCCAGGGGCCTTCTTAATGCGAAGGGTAATGACCTGCACCATCCCTTGGTTCTCCCCCAGAAAGGTGAAATGAGGGACGTGCTGCTCTGGGGCAAAGGGACAGCTCGAGCTCTGTTTCTTGGTGCCCAGGGAAGCGCCTCCCCAGTGTGGGGCTGGTACCTTGGCCCCTGTCCCCTGCCCCACAGAGACACAATCCCAGGCTAAGAAAGGAAAACTTTCAGGGAAGAGGACTTAGATGATGTCAAGAGAGGTTAAGTAACTTAGCAAAGCACACACAGTTAAGTGTATCCAAGAATTGAGTGTTATCAATCGCGTCTTGTCGTCCTTGTGTGTCCGGCGACTAGCACAGCCTTGGTGCCTGATAGACTCCCAAGGTGTTTAACCAGCGAATTAATGAATGGGTAAATGAATAAAGTAAATGTGCTATTTTTGTGACCAGCCTTGAACAAATTAGGGCCCCACTCGGAGCCTCAGTTACTGCATTTGCAAAGTGTGGGGATCGGATCCAGTGAATTCTGACGGCCCTTTGTACTTTATAAACACTGCAGCACGGGCGGTGGGAGCCGGCCAGCACCTGCAGAGTGTTCTCGCGGAACACCTGCCCCCTTGGAGCCGAGACCGGAGCTGGCAGGCCAGTGACGGATGCGGGACTGGCATGAAAAATTGAGGCCACGGGCTGAGCTCCCCCTGCCAGGTGGTGCGAGGGCCGCCGAGTGGCGCAGGGCAACCACAGGGGAATGTTATCGATGGCCTGACACTGTGTTTGGGGGAATTAGCCTGTCCTCACATGTAATTATGAGGCATAGGATCGTGTAAAGGGACAGGGCTAGATCAGGCGGAAAAAGAAATATTTTGTACCCAGCAGTGACGATGAGTGAGCTGGGGAGGGAGGCCGAGCCATCCGTCTCCCCCAGAACGCTTGTCTTCCTCCATGGTCGGTGCAGCCAGCAGGTGGCCTCTGTCAGGGGCACGTGGCAGCTAGCCCGACGTTGCCCCCACCTTGGGGTTTGGAGCTGAGGGTCCCCAGGGGCAGGTGGTCCTTAAGGGCTATCTCTTCCTTGGCCTTTTTCTGACAAGAAGGGCTTTGCACTTAATCTTAGCACGCAGCACAGTTCCTGGCCAGAGTGGGCACTTGGTAGTATTTGCTGAATCAGTGAATACATGAATTATATGGTCCATGAGGACAAGGGTGTTTGTCTTGTTCATTGCTCTATCCCCAGCACCTGGAACAGTGTTTGGAATAGAGTAGATGCTCGGTGTTTGCTGAATGACTAAGTAACTTGAAGAAGGTGGATGCAAAAGTATGACACCGTGGCAGGAAGAAACAAAGCAAGAGTCCTTAGTGCAGATAAGAGGAAAGCTGGGGTGGCAGGGAGGGAGCAGGGGCTGCACCCTCCCCACCCTTGAGCGATGGGCGCGGACCATCTCTCCTTACCTGTGGGGAAGCTCTTCTCAAAATATGGTCCATGGACCAACATATCAGCATCTCCTTGGGCACCTGAACTGAATCTGCTGAATCAGAACCTCTGAGGTTTGGCCTGGGAAACAGAACTTTACGGAAGCGTCCAGATTTCTAATGTACATTCAAATCTGGGAGCCCTTTGGTTAAGGCTGGGGGGAGGGGACCCCTGCTTTTCTCACCTATATTCCGGGGCCGTTGCAGTAGTGACACAGGCAGCAGCACCACTTACTGAGGGCGTCCATGCGTGACATCACGGAATCCTCCCGACACCCCGATGAGGTGCGCGAGTTACCATCCCTGCTACACGCGAGGAAACTGAGGCTCTGACGTTAATGAACTTGCCCCAGGCCATGCAGCTACCAGGTAGCAGAATCAGAACAAAGTCCGGCTTGTAAACATCACTGTGCTGCCTCGCGGAGTTCCTTCTGCTTCCCTGGTGGGATGTTTCCCTGTGGCCGACCCGGACCCCCTCACTGTCCCCAGAGCCCAGCCCCTCGTCCTGACCCCAGGGAGAAGAGAGCTGTCACCCCCACTGGCAGCAGTCGTGGCTCCAGCCCGTGTTTTGATGGAAGCACAGGAAGCAGAGGGGGCGGGCGGGGGGCAGCGCTTCTCAGGCGAGTCAGTTTGTTTCACTGAAAGATGCAGGAGTCAAGCTTGGGCCTAGAGGCTCCTGCCCGGGGCCGGACCGGGGTCTGAGGGCCGTGGGGAGGAGGTGAGAGGTCCTGGAGGTAGCAGCTCTGACCCTACAGCCACGCTCCTCACCCCTCACCCTCAACTTACATGTCAGCCGCTGCCACCTGCTCGACAGATGGGCAGACTGACAATACCTCTCTCTGGGCTGTCCCCAGATTGGCTCGCCTGTGCCCTGGCTGCCCCTGAGCTAGAGCCATCTGTGCCCGAGAGAGACCCAGCATCAGAGGAGAGGGGCAGAGCGGCCGTCACAGCCCCTCCAGGTCACTGGGATAGAGCTTAGAACCTTGGGTGCCCCCACCTGCCGGGCCCAAATAGGGTGCCGAGACCCAGCTTTGCCTGTCCCTGCAAGGGGCTTTCAGGTCCCTTCCAAGGCTGAAATGTACTCGCCTGACCAAATGCAGTGGCCCGGCCACACTGCTAAGCTATCACCTTCTGCTGTCTATCAGCAAAGAGCCCCTGGTGTCACTCGTGTCACTCCGCAGCAATTGGAGTCCTGGGAAACCCTCCACCAAGGGGAGGGAAGGGAGGGGACCGAGCGGGCAGGGACACGTCTGCCCTTCCTTCGGATTTATTTTCACGGCTGATTGAACTCATCACCTTTTTAATGGGGAGAGCAGAGCGGGACTGAAAAGTTCCCTTAAAATGGAACCCAAGATCAGAGGAGCGTGGACGGAGGGGGCATGTGCGGGTCAGAGTGCTGTGCAAGGGGAGCGGGGAGGGTCCCTTCCACTGGGGGACACAGGGACGTTCAGTTTCAGGCCCCTCTGAGAACCTCATGGCAGGTTTGATATTTGATACTCCAAAGGGGGGGAGGTGTTTTCACCCCTCTTCCCCTCTCTAAAGCTGATTCAGGAGGGGACAGAGAGAGACAGAGAGAGAGAGAGAATTTCCCTTGAATCTGGAGGCATCTCTGCCTCTGTGTGAAGGAGCCTTAAGCCAGAGCCCCCAGGGACTGGCAAATTGAGAAGTGCTCCAGTTCAGCAAACATTAAAGTTCAATCAGTCTGTGTCCCTGCTTTTAGGAAGGGAAAACCAGCCACTTCATCCTGCTTCCACCGAGACCTCCCAATTCAACCGGGAGCTGGGTCCAGCCGGCTACACACCGGCAGGGGTGTGAGAGGGGTGGGGGCTGTCCTCTGCATCAGAAACGCTGACACATTCCCGGGCAACCTGGCCACCCCTTTCTGAAAGCATTTGGCTGTACATTTCCCTGGGAAATGAGGACTTTTGGGGAAAAAAACTATTAAAAAAAAATCCGACCACTGCATTGCAGTGCCTCTGCGATTGGCGCAGGCTGTCGGCTGCTGTCTGAGGCGCACACACCGCTCAGACTCACCCAGCCCGCACCCGGGCCCTGAGCCTGCTGGGCAGTGGCCCTGCTGCCTGTCCTGCCTTTGCCACACACTGTGCTTATCTCCTTTGTCCAGGGCACCTTTAGCTGAAACCTGCACGTCCCCATTGCTGGCACCATCCAGTGTGAGAGGCCGTCATCATTTTCTCCTTTTCTCTCCAAAAAAGGGGCCAGGCAGCCTTTACCAGCCACCCACTGCATGTCCCAGCTCACAGAGCTGTGGAATAGCAGAGCGGAAAGGGCCCTAAGAGCTCATTCTAGTCCAGTCCTTTTATTTTATTAATAAGGAACCTGAAACCCAGAGATGCAAGGTGACTTTCCCAAGGTCACTCAGTGAGCTAGGGGCAGAGCTGGTCCTAGAACGTAGGCCCAGAGATGGTGCCGAAAGTGATTTGGAAGGTGCCGAGTGAATCCAAGTGAGAAGGACCCCGGGAGGGTTCTGGTGACTTCCTGCTGGTTGAGCAATAAAGTCATTGACTAGCTGTTCAGAGCAGCCAAGGAGGAGATGCAGGATCAACATAACCAGCCCCCATCCCCAGACACACACAAACCCACCCTGGGCTTCCCCCGAGGGCTTCTCAGACGCCCTCTCCCCATCTGCTGCTCCCAGCCTGGCTTCCAGGGCTTGTCAAGGATGATTAGGGCCCTTGTCAGTGCTGGCCACACTCAGCTGCTGGACCAGGGTGCCCACATCAGGGAAGGGAGGCCAGGCGGAGGGTGTCTCACGCCGGGAGCCAGGACACCCAAGGCTAGCTCACAGCGCTCCAGTGTGAGGGAGCGGAGGGAGAAATGCAGTGACCGCCACGCTAACATTTTCCGGTTGGCAGAGCTGTCTGCCTGCTTGTCCCCGACTTCCCCCCTAGAGCCACGCGGTAGCCCTGTCACTGCAAGCCTTCCCTTCAAATGCCCGAGAAGCCAGGAGCGGCTCTGTCCAGGGTCCTGACCCCACCTCCCAGGGACGCGGGCTCCGTATCTGCCCGGGTGGAGGGAGGCTTATCTATGGGAAAAGAGGCCCTTCGTGCGTCCTGGGCACCTCTCCTGAAGGCTGTCCTTGGGATCCTTCTCGTGGGGTCCCCTAAAGACCACGGAGGACAGGGCTCTTGCACAGGTGTGTTTGGAATGGCTGTGCCCGAGACTGGGCCTGAGGAAGGATTCTGTGCCACCCACCATGGTGAGCTGGCCCAGCCTGTCTGACCTCTGGAATTTGGACAATTGGCTCATGTTTAAGGTGGGTGGTACTTCTCCAGACATCTCATTTTAAGAAGGACACAAACTGAGCCTTGTCCAGAAGGATTTGGCCAGGGTGGCAGAGGCGATGGAAAACACTGGAACAGGAGTGTGAGGAGCACTTCGGATCAGACAGAGGCACCAGGGAAGCCAGGGAGGCTGCTGCCAGGGAGCTGTCTTCCGAAAGGCTCGACTCCGCCTGGCAGCAGAAGGCTCGGGGAGCCAGGTTTTAGCTCAAAATAAGGAAGTTCACTCGAACTCTTAAAGACGTGCAAACAGTGGGAAGGGTGTAACGTAGTGGGTTGCCTATTGCTGGAATGTTCAAGCTGAGGCTGGTCAGGGAATTCCTGCCCAGAGTAGGGGGTTGGGCCCCGGGCAGCAGTGGAAAAGCAAAGGAAACTTACGTTTGTGTCATGGCCATGGTGCTGTGTTGGGTCCTCTACACATGCATGGCGTGTCCAACACTTAACACGTGGCATAGCTCATTGAAGCTTCATGCCACCCTTGCCAAGAAAAGCATTGTTTCCTGCATTTATGGTTGACAAAGTGAGCCTTAGGGAGGTTAAGTACACTTCCCCGAGGTTGTCAAGACTTGAACCCAGGTCTGTCTGGCTCCTGATCCCTTGGTCTGTGCCCTCTCCTGCTCTTGGCTCTGAGTCTCGGGCTCCGAGGGCTCTGGGGCATGATGGAGGGGCCAGATGCCCAGACAGGGGTTGCACCACTCTGCTCTAGGTCTGGAATAAAGAGCAGCAGAGTCAAGGGGTGGGGAGCCACAGGCCCTGGGGCTGAGGAACAGGAGGCCCCGAGAGGTTTCCATTTGCCTTGGAGTCAAACAGCAGTGACCAGAAGGAGACCCCAGAGTCCAGCCTCTGTGTTGTCCCCGACCAGGCTGACGCTCCACGACTCACTGTTCTGATGGGGCGTGTGAGTGGGCATGTGTGTGGCCGTGCATGTGTGTGCTCCAAAGCCTGCTTTTCCCACCCGTGTCACACGCTCGCTGTTCACCCCCTTTATCACAGGTACAGCCCGCTGTTCACACTCTCCTCTCTGCACACGATAAGCCGCACTCCCTGGTTCTTATTTCCTGGCCTGCGGTCACACCCACTGCCCCTCTGATCAGGAAGTCCCCTCTCCTGTCTGGCCCAGCACTTCCTACCCTAAGGAGGCCCATCCCCCCACACATGGCCACCCTTCCCTGTGCCTTCCCTCCCTCCGGGCCAGTAGGAGGACATCAGAGATCCCCATCTTCTGGTCCTCGCCACCCATGACACAGATGACAGGCGGCTGGCACTCCTGCCCGGGTCTCTCAGACCCTCGTCCTGCCTCCCAAGCTCAACCCATTTCTTGTGGAGACAGCCTCTGGAAGTGAGAACATGTCAAACAGGCCTGGCCCCTCCCGGCACTTACCTTAGGACGCTGGGAACGTTGCCTGAGTTCTCCGAGCTGCAGCACCCTGTTCTGGAAAACAAGGACAGGAGCGTCTATCTCCCAAGGGTCAAGTGAGTTAAACACGGAAAGGCTCAGCCCAGGGCGCAGCTGAATGGTGATGTTCTCCTCTGCCTGAATTAATGGTAGCGTCCCCTCGTCCCTGAAGACTCTCAGGCACTTGATCAGCTGTCAGTTTGACAGTAGATAAAGGAAACAGAGGGAACTTAAATGACTCTGAGATGGAAAAACAGAACAAAATGACACTGTAAAGATGAGGTGTGTGTTCACATCTACTAGGAAGGTGGTCTGGGGTGAACAGTTCCGGTCTTCCTCAAGGCTTGTTCCACGCTCCCCCCTCTCATCTGAAACGGCCACACCCCGCGGCCGCCGCCTCCTCCTGTGGGTGGACAGCGCACACCTGCGTGTCCTCAGCCCAGACCCCTCCTCCGAGCCCACCTGCGTATCCGTCTGTGCAGGTGACGTCTCCGCTCTGACGTCTCAGGGTTTGTCAACACCCAGCTCTTGCTCTCACTGCTTGTCCCCACCTGGTCTGACTCCAGGGTTTTCTGTCCCAGTGAGTGACACTTCCATTCAGCCAGCAACACAAGCCAGGAGCTTGGGAGTTGCTCTTAATGTCCTTTGTCCTCCCCGCTCCTATGTAGTCCGATGCCAAAGCCTGTCACTTTCTCTCTTCTCTCTAGAGCCCCCTCCTTCTCTCCATCTCCAGCACCCTGGGCCGTGTGCTGGCATCTCTCTCCTGGGTCCTGCAGAGGCTGCGGGAATGCACTTCCCTCCCCTCAGCCTCGCCAATTTCTGCACGGCCTTTGGGCCTCTGGTCAAGTGCCGCTTCCTCCAGGAAGCTGTCCTTGACCTTCCTGAGAAGTTGGAGCCCGTCTCTTACAGAGCCTGTGCTAAGCCCCTCGCAGCGCTGGCTGCTGCACAGGGGGGTGTACGTGGTCAGTGACTGGCGCCATCTGTCCAGGTAGACTGGACACCCCACTAGGGCACAACTTTGTCTGCTTTTGCTTGTCGTTGACTCCCCGGCACCGAGAACAGCATCTGACACGTGGAGTAGGCAGTTGACAAAGGGCTGCTGAGTGGACGAAGGAATTGGCAGGGGTGAGTCTGGAGCCCGGTTCTGCAAGGTGGGCAGAGGCTGGAGGAGGGCTTCCTGGTGCCCCAAATGCACCGGGCTGGCCTGTGTGCAGGGCCTGCAGGGAGGGGCAGCTGTCACGGGCTTGGCAGAGAGCCCGTCCATCAGGGAGTGTGGGCCTCAGTGGCGGTGGAGAATGTGCCTTCTTGGGTCACGTGACTATGAAAATATTACTCCTCGGGAGCAATTAGGTAAGTTAATTAGCTCATCCATTTAAGCAGCAGCTAAAGCAACAGGGCCTGAAGACCGTTTTGGGAAAGACACTAAATTATTTGCACCAATGTCACCCTAATTTCCCCGGTAAGCTCGGCTGTGGCTGGGTGAGGGAAGAGACTTGAGCACTCAATTAATTTCCCCTATTTGGGGCCTGGAGTGGGAGGGGCGGGGCCCTGGGGAGGGGGCTGGCCGGAAGCAGCCTGTCAGGGCCGCCTTGAGACTTGGCACCTACCACCTCATCGAGCCTTCTGATAAAGACACAGGATTTTCAGGGCCCTGAGATGTCACCACGGGTCTTAGCCAAGGTCACACAGCAAGTTAGTTTCAGGGACAGACCTAGAAACCAGGCCCCCAGACCAGGAAAGGACCTCCTCTCCAGGGCAAGAAGAGAAGAGGTACAAACAATCACTGTGGCCACCCATAGAGGCTCAGGGGGTTGTGGTGACAAAGTCACCCAGCATGGCTCACCCACAGCAGCGTCCAGAGCTAAGGGGCCCTTGCCTCCGTGCCAGGACCCCAGTCTCTGGTTCCCTTCCTGGAAAATGAGGCTGGTGGGTGTGTGAAGCAGGCTTGGAGACACCCTCATTCCCTAATCCCGATCTCCGGGGACACTCCGTGGGTGCACAGGTTCTGGTCTCTTTCTGACCCCGTATGTGGTCAACAGTCAAGACAAGCAGCTGCCTTGTGCCCTGACTGTGCTGGATGCTTGGAGGTGGGTAACTGCGGAGGCAGAGGGCTAGACCCCGTGGTGGCACAAGCAAAGGGGCTAGTGGACAGCACAAGACAGTGCGTCATGAGGTGCTGCCTGTGTGCCCAGGGACTGAGGCACGTGGACAGAGGGGAAATGGATTCAGGGGCTCTGAGCAGGAAGTGAAGGCTCCCCAGGCAACTGTGTGAATAAATGCAGGGAAGTAGGCATGATGAGGCAGGTGGCCTGGAAGGTTCTGGAGAGTCTGTGTTTTGGGGGGCAGAGGTGCCCGAGCTGGAATCCTCAGATGGGGCCATTTGGGGAAGGGCCTTGATGGCCAGAGAGCAGCGTCTTGGCTGGGTGCAGCTGCAGAACTGCAGTGCTCAAGGGTTTAAATTAGGAGAGTGGCCCTGAGATGTCAAACCATGCATGCAAAGACCCGGGCCACAGCTATGGCACTGGGAGGGGCATATTGTCCATGGGTTGCTAAGCAGGGGGACTTACTTGCAAGGCCAGGTAGGAGGAAATCCAAACTCTAAGGGAGGAGGGAAGGAAAATTGTATGCATCAAAGGCCAACCCAAGCCCTAGGCACTGTGCTTTACATGGGTTATTTTAGGTGAACTGGTGATGAATGTTCTTAAGAAAATGGAACCGGAGCTCAGAGAGTTTAAGTAATTAATCCCAGTCACACAGTTAACACAAGGCAGAGCTGTGATTCCAGGGCTGACTTTGAAGCCATGATCTGTCCACTGACGCAGTCGTTCTCACCCTCGGCTACACGGAGAATGACTGATGCCTGGGCCCCTCCCAGGGTAATTGAATCAGAATCTCTGGGCGCTGGAGCTGGACATCTTTCTTTCAAGCTCCTCAAGTGATTCTGACAGGCGGGGAAGTTGAGATTGCCCTGCAGCAAGCTGCTTCCTGCTCTGGCCCCTCGGCTCCAGCCACTCTATCACAGGGGACTGGCTCCTGTCACCGCGCACTAAATCCATTGTTGTCAAGGATGCAGGAGGCAGGAAGACAAATCGATGCATGAAAGTTGATCCGGGACAGGCCTCCTGCAGAAAGGCAGGTGGCAGCTGTTCAAAGGGGGGAGTGGGAGATGATAAGCCCAGGGGGTCTGTGTGGTGGGTCCTTGGAGAACAGGGAAGATGGAGGCTGAACCCAGGGACAACTTGCCTGTCACTCTCGCATATGCATGACCCCAGGAGTCCCTCTTTTGCCGCTGCCACAACCCTTGACACGTGCCTACTCCTCCCCAGAGAGCCAGGCTTCCCAACCATCCTGAGCCGAGATGCCACTGCCCCAGGGCCAAGGGGCAGGGTTGTCCCCCCAAAAGATGCACCCCTAGCTCCTTGGGCCCTTCCCCTGGAGCAGCCACAACCAACTGAATGAAAAGCTCCCCCCAGAGAGAGTTCTAGTTGAGCAGCTGGCTGGGATGGACATTATTTCAGACTTGCGGTGTGACTTATTTAAAAATATTCCTCATCTCTCCGATTCTACAAAATGGGTAGAATAATATCTGAGTGGAAACTTAGACCTGAACGCTTTAGGGGGAAAAAAAAAAGAGATTGTTCAGGAGGATTTTGTGGCTTCTTAGACATGAGGTCATAACTATTGACAGCAGCAATGTGCTGAGTTAGAGAGAGAACTAACCTGTGTTTGAGCCCAGCCGCCTGGAGGCAAATCCAGTCACTGCTGTGTCTTAGGTTATTAGCATCTTCAGAGAAAGTTTTTTTCTATGATTTATGAATCAGTGACTTACAAAGGCATGTCTTCTGTCTAAACCCCCGTCTTGAACTCCAGACCCACATTTCTAGGTGCCTGGACATTTCCTCCCGAGTATGGTGCTGGCTGCCCAAACTGCCTGTGTCCCAAACTGAGCTCACAGCTCACACCTGCCCTGTGCTTCCCCTCTTGGTGCACGACTCCACCATCCTTCCAGTCCCACGGGCCAGAGCCCCAGAAGTCCTCCTGGGCTCCTCTCTCTTCCTCACCCCACCTCCACCTGGTCACCCAGCATGGAGTCTGCCCTCTAGACGGGCAAGTCCCCGCCTTCCTTCCCTGGCCCCTGCTCCTTAACCACTGAGTAGCCCCCTCTTCTCTGTCTAGGGCTCCTCACCTCCTCCCGACAGTGCCCTGCTTCCCGCCTGCCACCGTGCGGTTGCCTGCGTGGCTTAAACCCGCCCCGCTGGCCTGGCTTACACGGCCCTGTGTCTCGTTCAGGCCCAGCGCCTTCCTTCCCGTCTGCCCGGTGTCTCCAGCCAGCCCACGCAGGGCCCTCCTGTTTCCACTTGCTATGCCCTTTGCCTGGAAAACCTACCTGCCCCTTTCCTCGTTCCGTCTTCTCTGGAAGTTTTCTTAGCCTCGCCCCCATGAAGGCTCTGCTCCCAGGAATCTTTGTGCACGCTGCTGTGGGCCTCCACCCCACTCTGCACCATCATCTGCTCACGCGCCTGCCTCCCCCAGTACACTTGCAGGTTCCTGTGGGCAGCGATGTGTCCAGAGCACTTTACATCCCAAGGCCTAGCAGAGTGCAGTGCATGGCATATAATACGTGCCCAAGAAATGCATGTCAAGGTTTGACAGAAGGAGCTTTGCTGGATCCTCTTTTTTCCCCCAAAGACCCAACTGCAAGAAAAGGAACATACACACAAGCTGTGCCCTTTATATAAGCTCCTGGCCAGTAGGTGGCGACGGAAGTGTCACCATGTGCAAGCACATGGCCCTTAGGCAGGCTGGAAACCCTGGCCCACAGGTGGGCAAGCTTACCTGGAACACAAGGTGCACCCAGGTAAGCAGAGTTCCTCAGATGGCAGTTTACACACCCACAGATAAGGGAGCTGGTTATTCTGGCTTCTTGAATTCTCTGGAAAGATCCTCTGAGCCCAGCCCCAATTCCTTTTCCCTCTTCAGGGGCCCCCTGCCGAACGTCTCTTCTTCTTAGATGGACTACATGTCTGGCTTGAGTCTAGAATCTGGAATCGCTCCCCACCTCAGGAAAAGCCCTTACAGGGAAATGGGAGATGACCCATGCTGTTGTGCAGGGAAGACTGCAGCAGGTTTGCAGCAGCCGGGAAGAGACCCAAGTTAGCTCTGTGGTCTTGGGCAGGTCGTAAGGGTAGATGGGTTTTAGAGCCCCACAGACCAGGGCTTGAATCGTGGCTCTGGCACTTCCCAGCTAGTTGGGCAAGTCATTTGCATTTTTTGAGCCTTAGTTTTCTCAGCTGTGAAATGGGGACAAACACTGACTTCATAAGGTAGTTATGGGTATTAGCAGCCAAGGGTCTAGAACCTTGTCCAGGCTATGGTTAAGGCATGACGGCACTTGATCTTAATTGGCAAGGCGTACGGCAAACAGGTGTGGAGTGTGGCCTTGGGAGCAGACTATTGGGCTCAAACCCCGCATCTTCCACTTTCTAACTGTGTGATCTTGGGCAAGTTATTTTACTTCTCTTTAATCTCAGTTTTCCCATCTGTAAAATGGGAATAAGAGTAATCCTCTCATAGGGTTGTTTTAAGTATTAAATAAATAAATTGGTATTAAACACTTAAAATAAGGGCTGGGCACAGTGGCTCGCGCCTGTAATCCCAGCACTTTGGGAAGCCAAGGTGGGAGGATCGTTTGAGACCAGCCTGGGCAAGACTAGGAGTGGTGGCATGTGCCTGTCGTCCCAGCTACTTGGGAGACCGAGTCAGGAGGGTCGCTTGAGCCCAGGAGTTCGAGGCTGCAATAAGCTATGATAATGCCACTGCGCTCCAGGCTGGGCGACAGGGCCAGACCCTGTTTCTAAAAAACAAAACATTAAGATAGAGCTGGGCACACTGTGAGCATCAATATGTGCTTCCTGTTGACAGCGTTGTCGTCATTATCAGTATCATCATCTCAACGCCTGAATCTCATTAGCTCCAAACACCTACCTGCTGTTGCAGGAAATCCAGTCTCCCCCAGATCGCAGCGTGTGCTCTGGGAGATCCCTAGAGCCAACTGTCATGCCCTCACGCCTGTCTGGGCTGCCACTTGCTGCTAGTTTCAGTGTCTCAGGTTCCCCTGGCACCACCACTGCCCGAAATGGCTCTGTGTGGCCTCTGACCCCCGAGCCCTGCTCTTCCCGCTGACGTGCCCATCCATCAGGCTTTCAGTCTTCTGCAGCCTCAACAGCTCAGCAGTCTCTTCCAAAGAGAGAACGAGAACAGTCCCTCCCTGGGTGTTAGGATCATTGGAGGGGCGATTCTCACAGCAGGGCTGCTTGGGCCCTGAAGAACTGGGTTTGGTGAGCGAGCTCTTGAGACAGCACTTTCAGTTTGCACACAGCCCTTCTTCTTCCCAGGATCGCTGGGTCAGACCAGGTCAAGTGCCCAGCCTGGAGGGTTTCTTCCTCTGACCCTCCAGCCCTGTTGTGGATCTGGCTTGTTTTGTCAGCCGTATTCTTTCTTTGTGACAATTTCTCTATCAGGAGCCCCCTATTTAACGACTGCAAAAGACATCTCTGTATGTCTGAAGCCCAGCTGTGCACACAGTTTAAGTTTTTCCCCAGGGTACTACTCTTTAGCCCCCACGTAAACCAGCGAATGCAAATACATACTCCAGAAGAGGGACATGAGCAGACTGCTCAGGTGTGATGTGTGCAGGAGTCTCGGCGGCGACCCATCCTGGACTCCCTGCCCCCCACAACATATATACACTGCCTAGTACGTAGTAGGCACTAAATAAGCACTGGCTATTTTTATCCGTTTCCTCACCTGCAAAGTAGAGATAATGCAAAAACAACAGCTAACGTGTATGAGCCCTTATCGTGTCCCAGACATTGCTCTAAGTTTTTTTTACATGTATTAACTCATGCAATATTCACAATAGTTGTATGAGGTAAATACTATTTCTGCTCCCATTTTAGAGATGAGGCACAGAGAAGTTAAGCAACTTGCCCAAGGTCACACAGCTGCTAAGTGGCAGAGCCAGGATTCGCCCTCTGCAGTCTGGCTTCAGAGCCTGTATTTTAGGACTGCTGTGAAATCCAATGAGTGTACATCTCACGGCTCCTCACAAGCACCAGGGGCTGCTGCTCTGATCGCTGAGTGACTCAGAGACCAGGAAGAGCGGAGAGGAGGAGGGGGAGGGTCCCCCTTAGCACTAGTGGTGGTCATGGTGGTGACTGCAGCGTTTAAAAGCTCTCTGCAGAAATCCAATTGCTGCATTTCTGGAAGGGAAGAACTGAGAGCCATTATTTTGTTTGGACAGGTCTGAAACGGGGAGGGAACTCTGTCAAGGTGAGGGACTGTAGTTCCAGCTTTTAAATCACCCTCTTTTCTCCCCTCCCTCTTTCTCCCTCACTGCTCACTCAGTTGGGGGGCTGGGGGGGGCGAGGGCAGCAAGGCAGCCTCAGCTACTTTTGCAGGGTACCAGCTGCGGCAGGTGCTTGTGGCTGAGGGGAAGGGGCCGTCTGCCTCCTAAGCAGCAGCCTGTGCCAAGGCCTGGGTGCTTCAGACTGAAAGGACATCCGAACAGCAAGCGGAAGCCAGGCCAGGACACTGCAAGGTCCTCTTCGAGGCGCTTCCCCCAGCATGACCTCCCATCCAAGAGCCCTGGCAACACGTGGGCAATAGGAGCCTGGCCCTGCAGGGCTGGGTTAGAGCCCGGAGTTCCAGGGCAGCTCCAGAATTTCTCTCCAGGAGGAACTTAGAGTTGCCATCTCATTGGAAGAGAGTGAAGGGGCTTTATTTTACTCTGTGGCCTTATGTGGAGGTGACACTGGGGGGGATACTGATAGAGATCACGGAGGAGGCTGAAGCCCCCCAACGCCTACCCTGGGCACCCGACAGCACGTGCAAAGGCTCTGTGGCAGGAAGGAACACGGCCCTCTCAGGACCTGCAAGCCAAGCAGGCAGCTGGGGCACTGGGGGTCAGGGGTGGGCAGCACCAGGCGAAGCTGGGGGTGGGTAAGAGCCATATCTAGAGATGCTGGCGCAGGAAGTCTGCAAGGAGAAGGCAGGGTAGGAGGGGCAACCGGGACGTATGGGGCACCTGGGGAGGAGAGTGAACTGGAAATGCGCCCAGCCCACGGAGACCAGGAAGAGAGCAGCGTCCACAGTCACGAGACCCAGCTCCACGCCCTAACTGTGCCAAACCCACCGCAGGACCTTGGGTGAGTCACCCACCATTTGGGGGCTTCCTGTGCCTCAGTGAAGAACTGTCCCTTCCTTGTCCTGCTGCCTCCTGGGAACATTTATAAGAATCAAGTGGAATTAGGACTGTCAGCCTGTTGTTATCACCCCTATCGGGGAGGGGTCCTCCGGGACCCAAAGGGCTCTAAGGAACACACAGCTGTCTTTTCTCCAGGGACCCTCAATGTTCCCATCCTCCCCCACCTCGACCCAGCCCCTGCCAGCACACATGTCACCGGATCCTTCCACACTTTATCAGAATTCCAGTCCCCCCACCGGAGGGGAAAGGGTGCCCTGGAGGCGGCACACACACTGGACACCGGCATTTTCAGAAGGAGCAGACAAAAACGCTCTATTTGCTGTAATTAGACCCCATTTCACTGGAGGCAGCTTTGAGTAAGGCTCAGGCATCTTGTGATCCATGTTATCAGAAGGAGCCATGGGGGCCAGCCCATCCATCCGCCTGCATCGCTAGCTTCCAGTCGTGAAGACAGGAGCTTTCTCTGTCCCCAAGGATGGTCTCCCAGACCCTTAGCAGGAGGACATTCCAAAATCTAACCGCAATCCAGCCTGCTGAACTTTCAGCCTTTTCCTCCTCCCTCCTAGCAAAAGCAGCTTCGGGGGATTTCAAAAGTGAAGCACTTCTTCCTGCCCCCCCCCCAAACAGAAGAGGAGCAGCCGCTTACTGCAGTTTGGCCTGCGCACCCCTTTGAGGCGACAGGTCTCCTCCGTGTAGGAGACCAGCAGCGGCGGTGGGAGGGGGCAAGTTAAAGGAGAGTAGAGGTGGCAGGAAATCCCTGGTGCCCTGCGGCTGAGCATCTGACCTTGAGTCCTTGACCCTTTCCCATCTGAAGAATGGGGGGGGGTCTGCAAAGCCACTAGAGAGCCTCAGGTGTCAGTCCTCTGCCCCGCCCCCACGCAAACACCCCGGTATGCAGGCGCACACCCCCTCCCAGGGCACGCAGCCCAGAATCCCCGAATCAGCTTTTCTGCAGACTGGGGTCTGTGACTAGCGGGCTGCTGCGAGCTAAGGAGACTCCAGCGCAGCGAGGAGCAGCGGGCGCTGCGGCATTGCAGTGGCCCGGCTTCTCCGGCGACGGCGACGCGGTGGGGCTGGGGACGCCGCGAGGAGGGGAGGGCGAGGGGGATCCGCTGCGGGTGCTGGGAATTTCCTGGGCTTCTCAGACTCTGCGGGGATGACAAGCCCTGGAAAGCCCTGGGTCCCCTCAACACACTACACACAGGATTTGGGGGGGGGGGGAGCAGGATGTCACTTCTGGGTCAGTCCCCAAACTTGACTCATGATTCTGAGTGTACAGAACAGAAGGCAAGCAGAAAGGGCTGCTGTGGCGGAGAACGGGAGGCTGAGGGAGGGCAGGGACCGGGTGCGGCCGGGAAGGGCAAGGTGGGCAATGGCCCGACGCCGGCGTTAATCCCACCCGGCAGCTGGGGCCCTGAGCTCTTAGCGGGTGGGAGTCGGGGGCTGCGGGTGAGGCGCGGGGTGAAACAGAGGCACAGGAGGGCTACCCCGGCTCCCGGCCCTCCCTGCCCCTCCTGGCCCTCCCGGTGACCAGGGTTGAGGCCTCTCCTTCCCCGAGGGGGAGCAAGCAGAGCCGCGGCAGGTGGGAGGTGGCAGGTCGCTGTGGCAGAGCCCGTTCGCGGGTTCCCACGGATCCGGGAGCAGGCGGGGGCGCTGTGCCAGCAGACGTCGCGCCCGCGCCCCCAGAGCCCGGGCACCGGTCCTGACCCCACCCTCCCCAAAGACCCGTGGGACTGCGGGCGTGTGAGCCCTCCGGGCCTGGCACCCCACCGCCCCTTCCCCTCCGCTGTCTGCCTTTTGTTCCGTCTCTCTCCTCCCTCCCCCCCTCTTCTCCCTCCACTCAGGGAAACCTTCCGTATACCCTGGAGCAGATCGTCTCCCCCCCACCCTCCCTCCCGCGGGTTCCCGACAGCCGGGAGGTCCCCTCCCCGCCCGCCCCTCCCCCAGCCAAGCCCGGCTCCGAGAGGCTCCTCTGGCTGTAGGTGGCGGGCCGGGGCGGGAGTGTCGCAGGAGAGCAGCGGGCGGGCGGGGACGCCTGGGCCAAGCTGGGGGCGCCCCGTGGGGCTCTGGGGGCGCGAAGCCGGCCCCGCCCGCCCCAAACTTGCGTAGTGCGGCGCCAGGTCACCCCTGGCCCCCCACACTACGTCCATCTCGCACCTTCTCAGCCCCCGCCGCCCACCTCTCCCCACCCGCTGGCCGTCCCGGCTGGAGAAGGGGGGCGCGGGCGCGCGGAGGCGGCCTCCCGCGGCGGGGCCGGCCCGGGGCGGGGGCCCTGGGCGCGGTTTGCGGGGATCGCCCTCCGAGGGGCCGGCACGCGCTGTGTGCAGGCGGATGTGAGGAGCATCTCAATCGGCGGGCGGGGGACGCGGGCTCAGGTTGTTACTACCGCAGAGAGAGGGAGAGAGAGGGAGAGCGAGCGAGCGAGCCGGCGGGCGGGAGGAGAGCCGCAGCCGCCCGGCCGGCCGGGAAGGGGGAAGAGGGGACCTCGACTTCGGGACCCCGGCCGTCTCCGCCCCCCGCCCGCTCCGCTCCGCGGGCTCAGGACCAACCGCGCCCAGAGCGTCCCGGGTAAGAGGGAGCCCCGAGCGGGAGCACCCTGCGGGCGCAGCCTGGAGTCCCGAGCGAAGCCGTGCGGGGACCGGCAGTGGCCACCCCAAGGGCCCGGGGCGCAGGCGGACGCGGGGTCGCCAAACTGGGCCACTCCGACTTTCCGGGCTTTCTGGGCTCACCGCGGGATATACTAAGTGCAGGACAGAGCCCGTGGTGGGGGACTGCAATCCGGAAATCCGCTTGTGTCGGAATTACCCGGTTAGTCCCAGGGGAGGTGTTCTGAGTTATCCCGGGAACCCCTTGCCCTCGACTCGTTTCTCCTCGTGGGGAGCCCGGGACCCGCGCGGGGAGAAGGCGACAGAGGCCGCGGTGCCTCCGCACGGGGACCGGGGACTAGCGCGGAGGCGACGCCGTTGCGAAGCGTGGGAAGGCGGCGGAGGGTGGGTGGAGTGGGCGTGAGGCGAGAAGCGGGTGCGGGTTGCGTGGGACCCCCCGCGCCCCCGCCGCAGTGAGGACGGGCAGGAAGAGCCCGCGCGCGGAGCTCGGAGTCCCCTAGCGCAGAGTGGGGCGCGCTGGAGGCACCGGCCGCCCTTCCGCTCCCCGCGCCCTGCCGCAGCGGTGCGGGGCTGGGATGCGCGGCCCCGTTTTCTGCTCCTTCCTCTCCCCGGAACTTTTCCATACTCCAGCACGCGCTGCGGCTCTGTGCGTTGGAGGACGCAGGGCCCCAGGGAGCCTGGCAAGCGGCAGAGCTTAGAGACACTCAGGTAGGGGGTGTGGAAGGGGCAGCTGGGCTGTAGGAACGAGTGCCCTACTCAGTTTGCTGTGTGATCTTGGACAAGTTACTGCACCTCTCTGAATCTCAGGGTGATGGAGGTGCGTAGTGCCCCAAACAGTAATGGGGACAAAGTCGGAGAAGGTTCTCGGGTGAACAAGCTCATGGGTGCGCCTGCCCGAGCCTCTGCGGCTGGGAATTGGCTGCCTTTGATCGCTGGCCTCTCTTCAGCGAGCTGAGCGCTCACTTCCGGAGGAGGGAGGTGGCAACGTGGAGCTCTGAACCCAGAGCCCCAGAGAAAGTCAGAAAGCTTCCATTCTGACCCGTTCTGTGACCTTGGGCTACTCACTTATCCGCTCTGGGCCTCAGTATCTTCATCTGAAAAATGGGCGATGGGAATTCATGGTGTTCGAGGTCTCTCCCAGTCCCCACACCTGCAAGTGAGCCCGACGGAAGGGATGAAATTGGGGTGCAGCTGGGTAGGGCGACCTGGCCTCTGGGAAGACTGTGGCTCCTCCATCCTCCTGCCCCCCAACACCCCCCCAAAGTAGCAGGGCTGTGAGACCCTCAGCCTGCTCATCCGTCATTTCACCCCTCGCAGCATCTGCAGCTGGTGGGGACGACGGCGGCTCTCCAGCACTTCTTTCTCTTTGCAGAGGGCGGAGCCTTCCCTGGGGAAAGATTCCCGGCAATAGTAGGAGACCTAAGAGACCGTAAGTTAAAGGCGGATGTGAAGGACCTCCCAAGGTCATGCTGTCTGCCCCTCCCCCCTCCAGCTTGGGCTGCATCCGCTCTGACAAGGATGACCTGAAGGAGTCCTCTCTGTTTAGAAAGATCCCCACTGCAATAGCCTCCGGCACCCTCACTCCTTCTGGGGGTGACTGTGGTTCTGTCTTCAGTTGAGATGAAACAATAGTTTCTTACTGGGTGTCAGGGTGTTGTGGACGAGTCTTGGTTTAAGACCAGAGAGCTGAGTCTAATTTACAGGCTCTGCCTCTAATGTGTGTGACCTTTTGTGACCTTGGGCAAGCCCCTTTCTTGCTTTCCTCATCCGTACATTGAGAAGATTGAACTAGACAACTTCCCAGGGTCCTCCAACCCGGCAATTCTGTCGCTGAAGTTCTGGGCTGGTGCTGAGCAGCAGGAAGTGGGCTTGCCTGGCAATGCGAGCAGGTGGTCTCCAGGATTCCTACGGCACTGCCCTCTTGCTTCGGTCCCCAGAGTCCAGACAACTTGAGACAAAATACTGTGCATGAATAGGGCCATTTGCAATGCCCTGCACATGCCTGGAGTGAGCCTCAAGAGACCCTGGCTTTCCTGGTTATTAGCTGTGTGACCTTGAGCAAGTTACTTTGTATCTTTGAGCTTCAGTTGCTCAGTAGTCAAAACGAAATGATACTAGTGGCGGTATTTTAGGATTGTTGTGAGGATTAAACAAGAAACACATGCCTAGTCCAATGCTGAGCCCTCTAAGTCCTCCATGAGTGGTAGCTGTTGTTAATGACGACACCAGTGGGGCAGCTGTGAACAGCGCCCGTAGGGAGCGGGTGAAGACTATGGCCTCGCAGTGTGATCTTCCCTACAGTTCCCGAAGCTTCCCTGCAGGATGGGATGAGCAGCACGGAGTCCCTGTCACTCTCTCTCTCTCTGACCGTTAGAACCAGTCTGCTGTAGAAACTTCATGGAAAAGAAAGAGATTGCTTGACTTTCCTGTAATCTCACACCTATTTCCCTCTCGCTCTCCCTTCCCCACTCGCTGCTACACCCCTGCTCCTCTCTGTGGTTATGGCAAAATGGGCCTTTTACTCCATTCCCTGAACCTTCCGGGAATGAGCCAGCTGAGGACCAGAGAAGGCTAAGACTGGATGTCTCTGGAGTGAGCGGCCAAAGGCACGTCTACTCCTGGGGCCGGAGTGGCAAAGGGACGGGCTCAGCCTCTGGGGGACTCCCAGGATCCCAGGATGCCAGACTCGGACCAAATGGAGTTTGCTGGGAGTGGGGTAGAAGGTGGCAGGGCTGGGACTTGGGTTTACCCCAGACTCACTATGTGACCAGTCGCACCCTCCTCTGGGCCTCAGTTTCCTCATGTGTGAAGTGAAAGGTTGGCTCAGAGGAATCGAAGTCCTTCTGGTTCTGTTGCTCCGCGGCCCTGCTGGCTCTGCCTTTGCTGAGGCTGGGTGGGGTGGGGTGGGTGGGTTGGCAGGTTCATTGGAGTCATTTGGGCATCTGACACTCACTGCCACTCGGTTTCCGTCCTGTGACTCAGCCTGGGGAGAGGTGATGACATCTCCTTAGTAAGAGTGCTGATGGTTAAGGGGAAAGGCTTTGCAGACAGACATAGCCAGGTTCCCATATTGTCTCTCTCCTTAATAGCTGTGTGAATTTAGGCAAATTACTTAACCTCTCTGAGCCTCAGTTATCCCATCTGTGAAATGGGAATAATAACACCTTCTTCTTAGGGTTCTTAGGAAGATCAATGGGAATAATTTACATGAAACTCCTTGAAAATGGAGAGTCCCTAGTGTGATATTGGCTGCTGATATTGGCTGCTGTCCCTGGTGTGATTTTGAGGGTCTGCGTCATCACACAGGGGGCTCAGGTTAGAAGAAGGGCAAGGACAGAGCTCATAGTCCTGCAGTTGTCACCATGCACAGGATGCCAAGAAAATGCCCCAGTTTCTTAAGTTTTCCTCCTGCTGTGCACTGGCCGCAGGCTGCAGGAGTTGTCATGCTCTGGTCCTTGTCACAGGGCCTGGGGAGAGGAAGAGCTCGGCCACAGAGGCTCCGGCCAAGCGTGAGTCTGTCTGAGAGAATTGTGGAGGCCAACAGAGGGCTCCCCGGAGATGAGGGC
The DNA here is from genome assembly GCF_020740605.2 of Lemur catta. Taxonomy (NCBI): domain Eukaryota; kingdom Metazoa; phylum Chordata; class Mammalia; order Primates; family Lemuridae; genus Lemur; species Lemur catta. The sequence continues at coordinate 4,176,356 of NC_059150.1, read as the reverse complement.
GCACAAGCCAGAGGTGTGACATCCTTCCATTCAGGATTAGTCGTGAGGAAAGGGCTGTGAAATGAGGTCTTGGAGAAAGGGCTGAAGGAACGGGGACATCACCACCCACGGGGTGTGTTAAGTGAGTGGAACCAGATAGAATGAGGCCCTGAAAGGGCCTCCGGAATCATCTCATCCAGTCCTCTGATTTTCATTATGGGGAAACTGAGGCCTGGGGGAGCGCCCTGCCCAGCATCACACAGCATGTTAGCACCAGCAGTGGAGCTGTGCTGGCCCCTGTGGGTCCTCGATGCAATGCTCTTTCCTTCCTCCCTGTGAAGCACCAAGCAGTTGTTTTCCGTCTCTTCTGAAATCAGAGCACGGGGTTAAATAGAATGCTTTGACTGCAGGAGGAAGGACATGGGTCCTAATCGGAAGGGAGTTCCTGATCTAGGTACGGAGACCACTGGGTCCAGCATTCCCATTGTGCGGATTAAAACACTGAGGCCCAAGAAGGTTAAAGGACTGGCATACGGTTACCCGATGTCAGACACTGGAATTCCCAGGCCAGAGCTCTGTCAGTTCCACCAGCTACACCATGCCGCTTGTCTCGGGTCAGACGTGGCAGCAGGGGAGCCAGAATGTGAAAAAATAAACCCAGATGGGCTTGGGAAAGGGAGGGAGAACAGAAAGGCAAAACAAAAGACCAAAAGACAGAAATATTACTTCCAAGGCCATGCTTTTCTTTCTTGGCCTGTCTCAGGCGGCCCTGCTCTGCGCTGTTTAGGCTGACGGCCTGCCCTGCCCTCCAAGAGGAAGGACAATAGCCAGCCCCGTTGGCCTCGGTTCCACTGGCAATGCTGAGTGAAAGAAAGTCAATATTTGCCCAGTGGCAAAGGACGGGGAAATAAGTCTGACTTGATGGGTCGGGGAGGGGCGGCTGGGGGGCGGGGATGGGGGGAGTGATTCTGAAAAGGGAGGCTGCAGAGTGTAGGGCCTCGGGTGCGGGCACTTGACTTCTAAAGGAGCCTTTGGATTTTCCACATTAAATAACCCTTTGTGTCTCGGAGCACATCCGCCCCATCCGCCGCCCCATCCTCCGGGAAGCCCTGATCCCTAATAAATTTCCCTTATTGTTTGGAGCTGACACCTCCCCGGCTCCCAGCTCCCTGGGGAAATAGGACTTTTGAAGCCTTTGCAGAAAGGCCGTAGAGCACATGGCCCACTGAGTGGGTCTGGGGCAGACGCGGTAGGAGCTGGAGGAAGGTTCTTCCGTATCGGGCCCCAAGCCTAGGGAAAGATGTGGAAAAAGTCCTTGGCAAGTCAGGGGAGGCTGTGAATACATTTTTTTGTGCTTTTGTTTTGTTATCTTTCTATTTTTCTCTTTTGCATCTTGCTCCTTTTTTTCTCTGTGTCCTGAGATTGGAGAGGGGCTGGGGAGGAGAGTGAAAGCCCACAGCCTTTACCCAACCGAAATGAGATTCTTGAACCCTGTAGCAGCTGCCGGCTGCTTTAATGGCTTTTGTGATTGCTGCATTGCTGGTGGAATAGCATCTCAGCGGTTTAACAAAGGGTGCATTTGGAAGCAGCAGCTTTTCTAGTACAAGGTAATGGGGCTGTCCTGCAGCAGGAAGGGCTCATGTGAGGTGCAAGGAAGGGCTTCCTACCACGGGCATCACCTGCTCTTGGTGAATCTGCTCGGTGGACAGCCGTGGGAGTTGGCCTGCTGAGCTCACTTACTCTCTTGGGAATGGGCCAGCTATCTTACCTGTGCCTGACGGGGCTACAGTGACATTCCTGGAGGTCAGTGCTGCCACCCAAGACTAAATATGGTTCCACGGCTGCCAAAGTGATCATCAGGGCTGGCGGTCCTTAGAGCCCAGATAGCCAGAGTGACTCACCTCCCGAGCCCTCAGTTTCCCCCGACTATGGACTTGGGGAAGCTCGGCTGAGTGACTGAGGGAGGGGCAGAGGGAAAGGAGGAGGGCCCTGGGCCGGGCCCTGCGGCAGGAGAGACACTGCAGCAGCTCTAGCTGCCGGCAGGACGGTCTCTCAAAGCTGCTGCTCACGGCGGGGGGGCCGGGGCTGCCAGCTCCGCCTGCCTTCAGCCTGCTCCCCACCCACGGCCGGGCGGGACCTGAGGCCGGCCGGCTGCTCAGAGCCAGATTGCGGCCTGTCCCCGTCCCGCCCCCAGCACCTGGCACTGGAAGAGCACAGCCCGCTCCGGACATAAACGCACTTCCCGCCTCATGCTCCCTCCCAAGCAGACTCCTGGAGCCTACCGTGGGCCCCTAGTCGTCTTTTGGTAGCATTTAGCGTCTTTTGGTGACATTTAGCGTACTTATGTGGAGCCTTGTGCTTTGTAGCTGCTTGGCACTGTGGTGCAGTGGTTAAGGCCTCAGGTGCCAGGGCTGGGTTCCTGTGCTCAAATCCCAACTCCTCCAGCTTTCTAGCTGTGAGACTTCGGCCATGTCATTTAAACACTTGCGACCTCGTTTTCCTCATCTGTAAAATGGAAATAGAACAGTTTGTTTGCTGTAAGGTTGATAGATGAGGATCTAATGTATTAACATGGTAAGTACCTGACACATGGTGCTATAAAGATTGAGCTATAAAGTAATATAAAGATTTCATTATGGTGTTTCTTAAAACCGACAGGGACATTTTGTAGATAAAGAAACATAGCAGCCGAGCAGGGAGTGCGGTGGGGCAGGGATGTGATTGGATTTGATGAGAAGGATCTAGAATCCGGTGAATCCACCATCCAGTTACCACACATGGCCCCAGGCAAGTGGTTTCTTCTCACCTCTGGACCTCAGTTGTCCCGGTTTGACACTGTGGGAACGATGCCTGTGTGCCTCCCCTCTCTCAAGACGTCCTGGGCATCAGATGAGGGGGATGATGGTCTGGAAAAGCCCACAGACCCTGCGGAGGCACAGGGTGGCCCTTCCTGTCTCTGCTCTGTGGCACACGCAGGCGTCCTGGCTGAGGCCCTGGCATGTTGGGCTTGGCACAAATGGCACCAAACCCAGTGGGCCGTTCTCCCAATGAGGCCACTTGGACTCTGGAAGGCTCTGGGCCGAATCCGGCCACTCTCATTTTCTGTTCTTCCTCATTTGGCCAGGAAACAGGACGGTTGTTTTGTATCTCTGAGAGCTCCTAAGCAGGGGAACAGGAGTGTTCCCGAGCACGGTCTGTATTTGAATAAGCAGAGGCAGGGAGGCAGGGAACCTCTCCTTCAAGCTGGGCCACCCTGGCCAGGAGCCCCAGACAGACTGAGGTGATGCTTCCCTGGGGTGTCCAGAGTGGGAGCCCCTTCCCTCTGCCACCCGCTGCCAGGCTATCTGCCGTGCAGGGAGGCCGGCAGGGGGACGACCTAGAAGCAGGACATTGACTCAGTGTCACATTCAGCACCTTTCCTGCCGGGTCTGTCAAGGAGCTTGGTTGACAGCACCCTTGACCCTTCCTTCGCCTGCCTCCTTCCTGGGGCGCGGGGAGAGCCAGGCTGAGCTGGCTCCAGTGCTGGGCTGATGATTAGGCCACAGGCCTCATGGATTGGCTCCAGTGTCCTCTGCTAAGGACCACGGTGGTGACCAAGCTGTGTACGCACAAGCCAGCAACCAAGTGGTGCCCGCCATCCCATGGCCCTCCCACCTGGTCTTCAGGGCTGAGTAGTGAGTGTGGAGAGGGGAGGCCACTTTATTTCAGGGATGCTCAGGGCCTTGGGAGTGTCTGTCTCTGGAGCTGTCCGTAGAGCCTCTTCCTGAATATCATTTTATCAAAAGCCCCAGAGATGAGGTTTCTTGGCCAAGGTCACCCCCAAAGTCAACCATGAGCTCATGGCTTGAAGCCCATTGTATTTCATTTGCCCCATTCCCCAGGCTTCACTAAAAAAGGCGTGTGGCATTGGCTGGAAATGTAGGTAGGGCTCCCTGCTGGGGCCTGTCTCCCATGACCTCGGTCCTGACCTCAAATCCCCCTGAACATCATCCCGTGCGAGCTGGACTGGTTTACGTTAGATAGCAGGGAGAACCCGAGCGGCCTCACTGGGACAGGGACGGAGGCTCCCCTAAGCTATTTAAGGGCAACCTGGTCTCCAGGGGCTTCTCTAGGCCTTAGGAGAAGCTTCGGGAAAGAGCCCTGGACTTGGAATTCAACAAAACAAAGTCCAAAATCAGTCCCTGCAACCTACTAGCCATGTGACTTTGGGCAAGTTACTGAATTTCCCTGAGCCTCACCTCTAAATTGGCATTGATACTACTTAGTATCTTATCTATAGAAGGTTATAAGAGAAAACGCCTTTTTAAGAGAAAACACCTTTATTGAGATATAATTCACATACCAAACAATTTACCCATTTAAAGTGGACAATTCAATAGTTTTTAACATATTCACAGAATTGTGCAACCACCACCACAATCTAATTTCAGGACGTTGCCCCCACTCCCCCCAAAAAACTCCACACACACTAATAGTCGTTCCCTGTTCTCCATTCCTTCCCACCCGGACCAACTAATAATCTACTGTCTGTCTCTATAAAATCACCTCTACTAGATACTGCACATAAATGGAATCACACGATGTATGGTTTTCGTGACTGGTTTCTTTCACCCACGAAATACTTGAAAGGTTCATCCATGTGGTAGTGTGTGTGTCAGTACTTTATTTCTTTTTATTGGCAAATAACATTCTGTTGTCTGGATACACAGCATTCTATTTATCCATTCATTTCGTGGTTCCACTTTCCAGCTACTACAAACATTTGTGTAAAAGTTTCTGTAGGGACTTATGTTTTCGTTTCTCTTGGGCACATACCCAGGACTGGGATTGCTGTGTCAAAGGGTAAACTTATTTTTAAATGGCACATTTACAGTGTTAGGCCTGTTCTAAGTATTTCACGTGGATCACCTCCTTTAATTATCACAATACACTACAAGGTAGGTGCTATTAGTATCCCCACTTTATAAAGTGAGGAAACTGAGGCATCGTTTGACGGACATCAGGTAACTTGTCAGGGATACTCAGCTGATAGAGCCCGGATTTGGACCCTAGCGGTCTGGCCCTCGGCTCTCATGCCACCGAGCTCCCGTGTGTGAGGTCTATGTGGGGGAAGGTCTGGAAGCGCCCCCAGCCTGGCCTGCAATAGGCGCTTAGTGATATTTGTTGGACCCTGGGAAAGATGACCAGAAGCCTTGCATTTCTCTGACTTGCTGTGTGGTCTTAGGGAATTTGTGTCCCTCTGAGGCCCAGGTCAGTTCCCACCAACACATAAAGCTTCCAACATGGCATTTAATAGGAAACGGGGCTGGCGGGGAGTGTGCGATACAGTAGCGCTGGATTCTAGCTCTGGCTCTTCCTGACTTGGAAGGGCAGTTACTTCCCTTTCTGGAACTTGGTTTCCCCGTCGTTCAGTTAGAGGCTGGCATGATCGGTCCTGAGGTCCCTTCCAGCTCTTGCATCCTATGTGAGTTTTATGCCCTTGCCCAGCAGTCTCAGCCCTGTAGGGAGCTAAGCTGGGGTGGGCGCCCAGGGCCTTAGGTCACAGCTGTGCTCAGCAACACTTCCCCCACCCGGTGTGTCAGCAGGCAGGTGGGGCTGAGCGTGGTGAGGGTGGGGAGAGGGGAGAACCACCCTAGGCCTCCATCATGGAGCCCTTGGCACGGGCTGGGACCTGCCAGGCTCTAAGCCAGGAGAGAACCACTTCACCTACGCGTGCCCCGCTCTCCTGATGTCCCTTCTCTTAACCCCTATGCCCTGGAGTCCTGCTCCCTCTGGAGTCACTGCAGCCCTCATGCCGTGAACTACCCGGCTGCCTTCTGAGGCCTCGCCCTAGCACCTGGCCTGGGAGCATTTACGGGAAAGTGCTGAGCACACCGTGGGTGCCCAGATGTGTGAGTGGACTCGAATCAGGTTCAGTATTCGTGCCAGTGGTTTCCCGTAGGCCATGAGGCCCCAATTCGCTTTCCCCACCCTTTTCCAGCGAAAGCATTCACTGCATTCTCCAAACCCCATCTGGCAGCGCCAAGCAAGGTGGCCACGGCCATTCTGCATCTTCCAACTGCACAGCCACGTCCTGTAAGCTGTTCCCGGGCCCTCCCTTTACTCCACATTTCCTGCTTCCTGGAACCCGCAGTCCGAGCTCCTACTGTGTCCCAGGTACTGTGCCAAGCACATAGCACACAGGTAGTGCACTTAACCCTACGCGGTAGGATTTGTAGTGTCTCTATTTTATGGAAGTGGAAACAAGTCCAGGACAGGGACATGACTTCCCCAAGGTCACCAAGCTGGCAGCTGGCAGTGGGAGGATTTGAACGAAGCCTGTCTAGTGCCAAAGCCTGACTGATAAGAAAGGTGATGCAAAGGCTTTCGAGAGGGTGCCCAGACCCAGCGAAATCAGGTGCAGCGTCCCTGGGCAGGTGGGCTCTGAGTTCCTCCTGGGCAGGTCTGCGTCTCTGTCTTATCTCTGTCCACCCCTGCTTGGAGCACGGAATGCCTGTTGGCAACACCTGTGGACACCCTCCTCGTCTCATGGACAGAGCAGGGGCTGACATTCCAGCATGTGCTGCAAGCTTACCTGGAGATCGGGCGAGGCAGCCCTCCTTCCACTGCTTATAGATTCAGTTTCCCCAGCGTTTGCTGTTCTTGCCTTTGGCGCGATGAGCCGGAGTCTCAGTTCCAAGCTCCCCTCCTCCCATGCCTGTGTCTCACTATTTTTAAGCTCCGTGGGCTTAACGAGCTGCTGCCACGACAGGTCTTCCACATTCACCTTTCCCTGTAACGCACCCTGGAGGGCCAGGTCGGCCTCCCTTTTCCCTTGCCACACCCCCACCCCAGCCAGGAGGCCAGAGCTGGGCTGCTCCCCGTCCTGGCAGGAGAACGCTGGCTTCCTCTGGGCATCTAACTGTGCCCCCAGGACCTGCCTGACCGACTTTAGTTTCCAGAGACCACGGGCTGTCAGAGGTGTTGGTGATAATGGGCTTCTCCATCTGCAGAGGGATGGGCGCATCTCTGTCCCGGGGGCCTGGCCAGCACCTGGGAGGAAGGGGGCCTCGTGGAAAGGCAGGGACCACACTGCAGCCTGCTCGGCTACTCCCCTCTGCCACTGGGCGCAGCCTGGGCCCCCAGACCCCTGACTCCTCTCAGCGGGGCTCATGGCCGCAGAGGCTGTGCTGCTTGGGAGCGCGACTCTTCCTCCCCTTTGGGGAAGGGCAGGTGAGTGGGCAGCCTCTCCCACACCCCTCTGGGCTCAGCTCCCTCAGTTACAAAATGGGAATGAGAGCGCCCATCTCCCAGGCCCGGGGTGAGATGAGGTGCAGTGTCGACGCCCACTCTGGGCGCAGTGCCCTCAGGTGTCTCCCGGTCGGACCTGCCTCCCCAGAGGGTCTGAGAAACTGGCCGGCCGTCTGCTGGGAAGCAAAGAGCCCAGGGCTGGTGCCAGGAAGTCAGGGTTCAAGTGCGCAGGGAGGCCCTGGGTGAGCTGATCTCCTCCACCAAGGGGCAGAGTCACATCCGCTCCGCTTCCCTGCAGGCCTGAGCTTGTGACATCTCCCTGCGAGCTGCCTGAGGATGGGGCTGGTTTTACTGGTCTTGTCTTCCCAGCACTTAGCCGGGAGCCTGGCACAGGATTTAGAGTAAATGAAAGGGAAGATCATATGAAAGAGTGGATTTTTAAGCAATTAAACATGCCAGGGGTTATTTGTGAGGTTGGGTGGGGCAGACAACCCTTGCCCTGCCCCCCACGTGGCTGTGTCTCTCTCACACACACACACACACACACACACACACACACACACGCTCACAGCGCCAGTTCATGCACATTCACACGTTCACACACCGTGTTCACACCCTTGGTGTTCACACATGCACGTGCACATGCAGCCTTTCTGGCACTCCCTGCCGTGTCCCTTCACGGGCTGCTGCCACCCGTCTCAGCTGGGCCTGAGGGTCGGAGACAGGGCCCCTTCCCTCCGCGTGGCCGGGTAGCAAAGCCACCGGCGCTGACGTTCTGCTCCATTACTTGGCTAATGGGGCCTCGCTCTGCCTCCGGCCTCCTTGCCAGGGTGTGAGTGAGCAGTGGCTGGGCGCGGGCAGGCAGCGGGGGGCGAGGGGGGCGCGGGCAGGCGGCGGGGGGCAGAGACCGGGCTGCGGGCAGGCGGCGGGGGGCCAGGGGTGTGTGGGGGGCCTCCATAGCCAGACCCCAAGGACACGGGATCAGAGGAGTCCTGGCTCTCCAACTCCTCCCTCCACAGTGGGCGGCACCTGCCCCCTCTGCAGCCCCTGCCCCTCCCTCCCCTCTCCCCACCCCCACGACACCCCACATGCTGACGCTGCCCCCACCACACACACACTACACACCACACACACTCTACTACACACTACACACACCACACACACCTGCTACTACTCACCACACACATATACCTACTACACGCCACACACACACCTACTACACACCACACATGCCTACTACACACTACACACACTCTACTACACACCACACACACTCTACTACACACCACACACCCTACTATATACCACACATACCACACACCCCACATAGACACCCCACACAGACCACCACCCACCACACACACACACCCCACACACACATTGCCACACACACTACATACACACCGCACCTCACACCACACACGCCTGCCCTCCACACACACACTTCACACACACACCAAGCACAACACACACACCCTCCACCGCCCCTCCCAACCGTCCCCGCCACACACGCACACACCACGCACACACCATACACACGTACACAACACACACACGCACACAACACACGTGGCACACGCCCTCCCTCTAACCCCGTCTCTTGGAGGGCGGCGCTCAGTGTGCTCAAAGCTTGTAACGTTTAGTCGGAAAGAAAATGCATCAATTTTTAATGGTTTTAGCTCAAAATGAAGATGTGCACCTGGCGTGAAGGCCGACGGGGACCGTGTTGGAAGGCACGGCGCGTCACACGTGTGCAGAGCCACACAGGCTGTGGCCGTGGCGTCAGCAACCGCTGCTCAGCCACGAGGGCCGCTCCTTCCCTGCCAGCACTGTCCTTGCACCGGGAGAGCCCCCACGGTCCCCCCCCCACTCAGAGCCCGCACACACCGAGGTCCCCAAGGCCCCATGACGCTCTGGGGGGCAGACCTCCTGGGGCCCACGTGCACCCGCTACACTTCCTGTGACCTGCGCTAGGCAGCCCAGGGCCTGCCGCTTCCCCAGTTTCTATCTGTCCCCGCTCAATCACCCACTCGGGGTCCCCCAGGCATCCCCTTTCCTCTGCCCCAGGGGAGCTGCCTGCGGGTTTGGGAGATGTCGGGTGCTGGGGAGCAGGGCACTCTGGACAAAGGCCCTGGATTCTGAGTCTGTGGAGAAGGAGGCAGGGACACAGCAGGTTTGGGGGCCAGAGGTGGCCCCTGGGGCTGGGAACGGCTGGAGGCCTCAGTAGTCTGCCCAGGGCAGGCCAGGCAGCCGGGACGTGACTCAGCAGCTTCTCCGCCCCGGCTGGAGCGAGGCTAGAGCGAGGACTCCCTGCCCGGGAGTCTGGGCCCCAGCTCCCCTCCCCAGGGGGCGGGGGGCTCCTCTGTGCTGTGTCAACTGTGGCCCTGGCAGGGTGGCGGGGGGCAGGGGGTGCTGAGGGGCTTGTGCTGACTGGGACAGCCCCACCCCTGTCCCCACGCACCCTGTGAGAGCGAGCCGAGGCTGAAATGGAGCCAGCAGGGCTCGGTGGGGTGGGCTGGGGGCCACAAAGGCGGGAAGTCAAGGAGTTGACGACTCAGGCAGCATTGCCACCATTTAGCCATTTTATTTGTGTGACATGAGTAAGTCACTAAGTCACCTCCGTTTGGGGCCTCAATTTCTTCATTGTTGCAAACAAGAGTTCAGACCGTGTTGCCCGTGAGCTTCCCTCAGCTCTCGCGGGCTGGGTTCTGTTTGTCTGTGATTTAGGACTCTCCACGCCTGGGGGCCACGTGCAGAGAAATGATCAGTGCCAGGTGTGGGGTGCTGGGGTTTACCAGGCCTCAGTCAGGAGCCTTCGCCTTGATCACCGCAGCCGCCCTTAGGGCGGGCAGGGCAGGCGTGGCCGATCCTCACCTACCCGTGGGAAAGCAGAGGCTGGGGGAGGCTAACAGGCCCAATCCTGAGGCGTCAGATTGATTCTGAGCCTCAGGAGTGTGGCCTCTGCCCCAGGCCACCTTGCTGATCTCAGCGTAGTTGCAAGAGAAGGAAAATGAGTGTTGTTGCAGCAGAGAGCCTGAAGTTAGATGTGGGGAAGGACTTTCCAACTCTCAGGAACCCTGGTGTGGTTAGCTTCCCCAGGCCCAGGCAAGAACAGGCTCTGCTTCCGTGTGTGAGGAGGGACAAGCTTGCTCTGCAGTGGATGGAGTGTGCGTGGGCCGACCCGAAGGCTCCTCAGGCCTCTGTACACAAGGAACTCAAAGAAATGGGTCATTCATTTTCAGAATGAGCTACAAATTAATGCATTAAAACTTTATCCTGTGCTTCCCAGGACCAAGCGTTGGACTGCAGCGTCGGTGCAAAAAATAAAGACATAAATTTATCCTTAAGTATTGATCTTTCTAGCCTGCTGGCCTCAGTAAGAGGCATCTTGCTGGTTAACCTATTTCCCTCTCGTTACTTGGGCTTCTGCAAATGCAACGCTGGGAAGGATTAAATACTGTGAGCGGTATCCAGTGAGCTCTCCGCTGTCTGCACTGATCGAATCCCGGGCTGGGTGGGATCATCTGCACAAGCGAGTCCCGCGTCGCACCTGACTGGTTTGGGGTGGCAGGTGGAGGTGAGTGTGTGTGTGTGCGCACGTACGCTTTTGGGGGAGTGGGGATCTAGCTTACTTGTCTTTGATGTGGGAGCAGGATCCCATTTGGGAGTGAGTCTCATCTGGGGGGACGCTGGGGGAGCCCCGAAGCCTGCTGGAGGAGAGAGTGAGGATTTGGGGCCCCCACCCCCTGTAGGGCCGAGAGGCAGGGTGAGGGCCCAGGGTGGTCTCTGTGGGTGGGGGCAGGTGCCTCCTGGCCCGGGGCAGGCCAGGCAGAGCTCCCGGGTACTGCAGTCCTGGGGCGGGGCGGGGGGGGGCAGGAAACAGGCAGATATTTTCCTGGGGTTCAGAATTTGAGATACTCAAGTATACGCCGTATGCCATAAGTATTTGCCAGCCCTCCTTCCCCACCCCCCTTCCCAGAAGCAACCACAACTGACTGAAGTCGTCAGCTCCGTATGCATCTCTCCAGGGTGGTTCCGTGAATATAGGGGTGCACATACACCCTTCTCCCCGCTTTCTACGCAGATATCATGCCAACTCCCATGCAAGCTCTTTGACTAACAGTCTCCTCTGGGGATCATCCCACATTTGCCCACAAAGAGCCAAGCTCCGGAGCCCCTGAGCCTTCTGGGTTGCTCCCATGTGGGCTGACCACGGGCAGAGTGAAGACCCTCAAAGCAAAACATCCTGGAGCTGCTGTGAGTGTGAGGTGAGAGCATGCGGGGTTGTCTCGCCCACTTTCCGCTTGTAGCCTACTCTCCTTCCGTCCTGCTCTGCAGGTTATTGGCGATCCAGTCCCCCGTTAGTCTGGATCCGAGGGCTGCAGCTGAGCTCTGAGCACATCTGGGTGTTTGGAGCTAAGGGACGATAGGGCCTCCAGATGCTGTTTCTGCTTATAAGAGGGCTCGTGACAAGGGGAGAGAGGGGTGGCCCCTTCCGCCTGTACCCCCGTCTTGCTGTGTCCCTAGACTCTTTGTTCATGCGTCCTTAATACTCCCCCTGCAGTCCTGATTCCTGCCCTGCAAGCTGAAAGAGGATGAGATAAAGGATAAGTCAACCAGGTTGTCACTGCTCCCCAGCACCTGACCTGGCCCGGTTCAAATGTGGCTGTTCACCCAGGCAGCAGAGTTCCCAGCGTGTCCCAGAGCCCGTGCAGGGACTCAGACCATGTCGCCCAAGCCTGGCCCCCTCTGCAACCAGTTTCTCCCAGCCCTGGGGGCCACTTGCAGAGTCCTGAGTGCTTGGGACGGACACTATCACGGCAGCCAAGTAGCCGTGCTGGAGAGACAGACAGATGGACAGCGGCCAGGGGGCGGGGAGGCAGGGAATTCCTGCGGAGATTCTGTTTAGTTGCCTGTTTGGTGACCCAGTTGCTGGTCCACCCCGGCGGCTCCGACTTCCCACTATTGGAGATTCCCCCTTCCTGAGCGCTCCCTGAGGACTGGAGACCCCAACCTCGTCCCTGGGAAACCCAGAGTGGGAAGAGCAGGAGACCTCCCACTCTCTAAATTTGCAGACTCAGATGTTTACACTGACCAGCTGCGTGACCTTGGGCAGGTCATTTATCTGAGCGGAATCTGCCTTATCTCTGCAAGGATGCTGATAATTGTGCCCTCCCAGGCAGGTTACATGAGAACATCTATGTGCTCATTAAACAGAGCCATAGTCATGAAACCTGTCGTTGCCTCCAGTTCCCGCCTGTCCGCCCCACGCAGCCTTTGGCAGAAGTGGGTGGAGGCCTCCATCCAGGTCTGCAGCGCCTTGGAGGCTTATTTTGCTTCCAGCGACTGGTCTTGGACTTTGACGTCCTCTAGCAAGTCGTTCTGAATTACTTAGAACCTCAATTTTCAAAATGTAGCCCACCTGTATCAGATGCAGACCACCTGTATCAGATGCAGACCACCTGTATCAGATGTAGACCACCTGTATCAGATGTAGCTCACCTGTATCAAACATAGACCACGTGTATCAGAGGCACGTGGGCGCCTGTTAAAACGCAGATTGGTGGACACGTTCCCTCCCTCTGGGTTGGGCTTTGCGGGACAGGGTGGGATGGCAGGGTTTTGCATTCGGACAGACTCCCCAGGGGGTCTTGATAAGGGCCAAGCCTGAGAGCCCTTCCCCTGTGTATCTGCCCCCTTGATAGCCCCCCAGGCCCCTCCCTCTTTACACCTTGACCCCTGGCCCTGCAGGCCAGGGGCAGACGTCTCCGGCCCGGCCTCCCTCCCGGGCAGCCGCAGCCTTCTCTGCCTAATGGCGCCATTTCATGCTTTCCTGCTCGGGCGACTCTGACCAGACAGAGGAGCTCACCCTGTCCTGGGAGCCCCTGCAGCCCGGTCCATTTATCATCCTCAACTCTTGAGCTGGCTGCCGTCCCCAGCACTGCAGCTCTGAGCCACGGGGGAGGCCAGGGAAGCTGTAAATCCCCGAGGATTTGGCTTTTCTCCGTGCTGTTCTGGTCTGCGTCCCTGCTCGGGGCCGCAAGAACCCTGCACGCTCTGGTGGGAACTAGCCCTGGAGGCGGAGGAGGCCGTTCGCTGCAGGGGAAGGAGCTCTGGACTAGGGGTCCAGAGACTTAGACTCTGCTTCCAGCGCTGCCACCACATGCCTGTGTGACCTTGGGTAAGTCACTTCGCCTCTCTGGGCTTCCTTTTCTCACTGGAGTCTTGGGAACACAGGCTAAGTCTTCAGTGTCTCTGTTTCCTTAGTTTCTGGTGTGATCCATGGGGATGAAAACACCCACCCCTTAAGCTCATGCAAAGAGAACAAAAGAAAGGGTTTTCTGTGTGTGTGTGTGTGTTTCTTTACAAATGTTTAAGTCTCCAGAAATACTGGTGATAGTGCAAACATTCACAACTGGGAGAGGCCTAGGAGGCTAGAAAGCAGGGGCATCTGAGATGTAAGAGGCCTCTGGGCCGGGCGCGGTGGCTCACGCCTGTAATCCCAGCACTCTGGGAGGCTGAGGCGGGAGGATTGTTTGAGCTCAGGAGTTCGAGACCAGCCTGAGCAAGAGCGAGACCCCGTCTCTACCAAAAATAGAAAGAAATCATGTGGACAACTAAAAATATATGTAGAAAAAATTAGCCACCATACCGGGCATGGTGGCGCATGCTTGTAGTTCCAGCTACTCGGGAGACTGAGGCAGTAGGATTGCTTGAGCCCAGGAGTTTGAGGTTGCTGTGAGCTAGGCTGATGCCACGGCGCTCTAATCCAGGCAACAGAGCCAGACTCTGTCTAAAAAAAAAAAAAAAAGGCCTCTGATCTATCCGGCCCTTAACATACACTTATCGAGCACCTCCTATGTACTAGCCAAAATTCCCTGTATTCATGAATCTTGTTATTTTAGAGACAGGGTCTTGCTCTGTTGCTGAGGGAGTACAGTGGCTTAATGATAGCTCACTGCAGCCTCGAACTTCTGGACTCAAGTGATCCTCCTGCCTCAGTTTCCTAAGTAGCTGGGCCTATAGATGTGCACCACCACGCCTGCCTAATTTTTCTATTTTATGTAGAAGTGGGGTTTTGCTATATTGCCCAGGCTGGTCTTGAATTCCTGGCCTCAAGTGATCCTCCTACCTTGGCCTCCCAAAGTGCTGGAATTACAGGTGTGAGTGTGAATCTTAAATTCTAGTGAAGGGAGACAAAATCAATACACTATATGTGTCAGTTGGTGATGAGTGCTATGGAGAAAAATAAATCAGGGTGGGGGTTGGGGTGCCAGTGGTTGGCAGGAGGTTGCAATTTTAAGTACGGTCATCACAGGTGACCTCACTGAGCTGAAGAAGCGAACTGTGTGGAAATCTGCAGGAAGAGCATTTTAGGCAGAGGGAATAGCAGCTGCCAAGGCTCTGAGTTAAGAGGGTGCTTGTGTGTTTGAAGGTCTGCGAGGAGGCTGGTGTGGCTGGAAGGTGTGAACAGGGAGAGCCGCAGGGGACAGGGGACAGGGCACGGCCAGGCACACAGGGCCCTGCGGCTGTTGTAAGGACCTGGGCTTCCCTCTGAGGGGAGGGAGGAGCCGCTGCAGGTTTTGTGTTCTGGTGACAGGACCACTATGCCCGCTGGACTGAGAACAGACTGGGAGGGGCAAGAGGGACAGGAACCCCCACCCAGAAGGGCAGGCCTCAGAGGGCCCCCCAGGAGCAGATCAGAGGGGCTGGGAGAAGGGGAGCCGCCCGAGGCACAGTGGGGAGCGAGGGGTAGAGGGGACGAAAGGGCTCTGGCTGCCTTCCCTCTTTTTACATCTTTTTTTCACTTCTTTGACTGTAGAAGGCAAGCAGAGCTAGGTGACAAGGAGTTATTAGGTCACATCAGAGGGATGGTCTGCCGAGGGAATTGTCTCCCGGCTGCTGGAGGACCTCCCAGGGGAAATGGACATGCCAGCCAAGGGCAGCCTTGGAAAGATAGACCACAGCTCTCTATGTTCTGGGTGGCTTCTGGGCTACAGGGCACGTGGTTCCCACCCCCGCATCATCTCATTTAATCCCAGCCTCAACTGCAGGTGTTAGGAGTAAAGCTGCATTTTCATAGTTAAGTCTGATGCTCAGAGAGTGAACGAAACCACCCAAGGTCAAATGGCTCATAAGGGGACGTGTCTGGCTCTCCACAGCCCCGAGCCGGCTGCGAGAGGAGAGGAAGGCTGGGCAGCTCTCAGTGCTGTGTGCCACGCCAGCTTTGGGGTCTCATACACACAGACCCCAGGCCTCGGTTCCGTCCCGATTTCTCTGGATGGGTGTCCCTGGCCCTAGCCTGGTGGCTACTGAGTTGGGTCTTAATCCGGTTTGTGGAAAGGGCCCTGGACCCAGAGTCAGCCTCTAACGCACTTGGGTGACCCTGGGAAGGCCACTTCCCCACGGGCTTCAGGGTCACCTGTGAAATGATATAATGTGACCCAGTGATCGCAGAGTCTCTTACTCGATCATTATTCACTTCCACATTTGCTGAATGCCCGTTACGTGCCACACGGTGTTACCTGCTAGGACAGGGGCTGGCCCCACCTTTCTCTAAAGGACAACACGGTGGTGGACGTTTTCGGTTCTGCGGGCCACGCAGTCTTCTGTCGTGACTACCTAAATCTGCTGTCGCAGGGCACAAGTGGCGACAGAGAATACATAAACGAGTGCCAATAAAGTTTTATTTACAAAAATTAGGTGGTGCGCTGAATTTGGCCATGGGCCATAGTTTGTCAACACCTGCACCAGAGTGACAGCGGGGAGCAAAAGGAACGAGGCCCCTACGTGAACAGGCGGCAGCTGCGGGAACACGTGACGGGGAGGACAGAGCCGCGGGCGTGGGCGGCCGGCCTCGTGCCGGTGGGTGGGGCGGGAGGCCCGGGTGTGGGCGGGGCTCCCGCGTGTGGGCGGGGCTTCCGGGAGGAGGGGCTGTTGGCGCCGAGCTGAGAGACGCCGGACTTGCTCATCGACGGGGGCGCGGCCCGTGCAAAGGCCCTGAGCTGGCAGGGGACACGTGCAGCAGGGGAAACAAACAAGGCGCGTGTGAAGGGTGCCAGGGCCCCAGGGGAGGGAAAGATGGGATGACGCTGGGAGCAGGGCGTGAGGGCCGGTCCCGTGGCCCGGGGGCCGCCCTGGAGAAGCAGAGAGCCGAGACGAGTTCCCCAGGGCTGGCGTTTTGCCTGGTGGGGGCCACGAAAGTAGGTGCTGGGAGTGAGGGCCGGTGCACCTTCATTGCTCACTTCAAGACAAGTTTCGGAGTGGAGGCTACTTCAGCCTGGCACACAGTAAGGGTTTAACAGATGCTTGGGGAATGAGCACGCGTCTGCATCAATGTACCCGTCACCTTCTGGCGGGAACAGTCTCCGTAGTGGGGGTGGGGGGGCTCAGGTTCTTAAAGGAAAGGACAGATCTTAAGAGCTCCTAAAACTTCCTCTCAGAAGAGCCCTGAGTGCAGCGGAGAGTTTGCTCGTCTCCAATGTGCAATGAGGAAATTCTCATGTTTTCCCTTTAAAATTCTTGTGCTGTGTGCATCCCACTCTGTGATATTTCCATGCTTGTTGTTTTTTTTGTTTGTTTGTTTTGAGACACAGTCTCACTCTGTTGCCTAGGCTAGAGTGCTGTGGCATCAGCCTAGCTCACAGCAACCTCAAACTCCTGGGCTCAAGCGATCCTACTGCCTCAGCCTCCCGAGTAGCTGGGACTACAGGCATGTGCCACCATGCCCAGCTAATTTTTCTATATATGTATATTTTTACTCGTCCATATAATTTCTTTCTATTTTTAGTAGAGACGGGGGTCTCTCTTGCTCAGGCTGGTCTCGAACTCCTGAGCTCAAACAATCCACCCACCTCGGCTTCCCAGAGTGCTAGGATTACAGACGTGAGCCACTGCGCCCAGCCACCATGCTTGTTTTAATTTTTAAAATACTGTAAATTGCTCTTAAGTAAAACTGATGCTGCAGGGAGATGTGCTGTTTAGTCTTTGACTTAGAGCACCTCTGGGTGCACAGTGCCAAGGTCACTCGGGGAAACGCAGCTGGCAAACACTGCCTGGCTGCCGCGGTGTGCTTGGCACAGACGGAGCTGCTGCCGACAGTGTCTGCCCTCACGGGACTGTGAGTTGAGAGCAAGTGTGCAGCCCCTCTTTGAGAGGCAGATATAGCTTAGTAGAAAGGACAGGATTGGGGAGGACAGAGTTTGAAAGCTCATAAGAACATTGCCTTAAATGAAAACCAAAATTAGCCGAGTGTTGTGGCTCACACCTGTAGTCCCAGCTACTGGAGACTGAGGCAGGAGGATCGCTTGAGCCCAGGACTTTGATGTTGCTGTGAGCTAGGCTGACGCCACGGCACTCACTCTAGCCCGGGCAACAGAGTGAGACTCTGTCTCAAAAAAAAAAAAAAAAAAAAAGCAAAATTCATGGTCATCATAGTAAAATTATTACTAGCAAAAAGTTGGAACCTGTCTAAATGTCTAACAGTGGAATGGTTAAACAAAGCATGGTACCACTATGTAATGGGATATTATTTAGCTGTTTAATGATAAAGGAAAATTTTAGTGAGAAAGAAACAGACTTATGATAAATTTTTACGTTAAAAAAAAAAAAAAAGGCAAAATAGGCTGGGCAAGGTGGCTCACGCCTGTAATCCTAGCACTATGGGAGCCTGAGGTGGGAGGGGATTGCTTGAGGCCAGGAGTTCTAGACCAGCCTGGGCAATAGCGAAACCCCATCTCTACAAAAAATAAAAACATGAGTCGGGCATGGTGACACACACCTGCAGTCCCAGCTACTTGGGAGGCTGCAGTGAGCTATGATGACACTACAGCACTCTAGCTCAGGCAACAGAGCGAGACCCTGTCTCAAAATAAAAATGTTTTTTTTTAAAAAGGCAGAATACCAAATTATATATAGTATAGTCTCAACATGTAAAACACACTCAGAAAAAATACTAGCATAGACTCCAAAGCTAGTTATCTCCGGATGGTAGAATCGTGGGGGATTTCTCTCTTTTTCTCTCTCTTGAAATTTTCTACAAAAAGCCTGGATTACTTTTACTGTGAATAAATATGACTTGTTTGACGCAGAAAGGCCAGTGTGCAGCTGTATGTAGGAGCAGGGCTGGAGACGGACCCAGAGTGGAGCTGAAGGTTAGGCTGCGCCCCGGGAAGGAAAAGGCTAGAGGAAGGATGTAGGCGCCGCCTTCCTAGAGGAGAGGTCGAAACAAACTCCCAGGAGAGAGCCGTGGAGGGCAGGGGGAGGGACTGGAGCAGGAAGGACGAGAGTAAGAGTGTATGGAGATAGGCGGGCAGTCTGCGCAGAGCGATGTCACCGAAGTCAAGAAGGAGAGGGGTGGAAGGAGGAGTGTGCAGGGTAGAACCTTGCCTCCTTCCCAGAGCTGTGAGGCTAGATTTAAATGCGATATATGAAAGCAGTTAGGTATATAGGCTTTGGAGTCGGGCACACCGGTTCAAACCTGTTTCGGAACATGCAACCAAGTGACCTTGGGAAAAGTGCCTAACCTCTCTGAACCTCTGTTTCCTCTTCTGTTAAATGGGAACAATAAAAACCCTTAGGTGGTTTGAATCAAACAGATAATGCATGGAAAGTACTTTGCACAGTGCTTGACGCATATGTGTACTACCTTAATGATGGCTATTATTGTCGTTTTAGCACATGGTTAACACTATGCAAAATATCTTTGAAACTAAAGGGATTATTATTACTAGTCTTTGGCTTTTGGAAGAGCTTCTCCTGGTCCTTTGGGCAGAGCTTTCCGAGGGACATGAGCCTCTGGAATGTTCACGCTGCCCTCCTCCCCTCTCATCCCCAGCTGTCCCCTCTGCCACCATGAGGAACATCTTTAAGAGGAACCAGGAGCCCATTGTGGCTCCAGCCACCACCACTGCCACGATGCCAGTCGGGCCTGTTGACAACTCCACTGAGAGCGGGGGTGCCGGGGAGAGCCAGGAGGACATGGTGGCCAAGCTGAAGGAGAAGTTCTTCAATGAGATCAACAAGATCCCCCGTGAGTGTCCCTGCTGGCCGAGGGGGTGGGGCAAGGCTGGAGTCTGGGAAGGGACTTGCGAGCGGGGCCGGGTGGAGGAAGTGGGGGGTACACTGGGGTGTGACTGGCTGGGCTCTTTCCTGATGCTTGGATTTCAGGCTGGAGTTTTGGGGAGCCCCTCCAGGAGTGGGGGAGGGGGAAGCATGGCCTGCTATTAATGTAGGGAACAAGGGGGTTTATGTGCTCCAACTTCCCAGGGGAATAAAAGTTCTTATAACCTAAAGAACTGTCAAAAGATGAAACCAAGAAAAGATGAAAAATTATGAAATAGAAATCACCATTCAAGTTTTCCAGTAATGCTTTGAAATTAATTATCTTGGAAGCTAGAAAATAAAAACCTTCCCTGCTTTCCGAATTCCTGGCCAAGGCTGTACAGGAGACAGCGATGCAGTGTAAGGGGCGCAGACGCCCTGGTGGGAGAAGGTGCTTCAGAACCACGGAGAGCGGCCAGGGCCCCGCCCCAGGCACTGGAGTTACGGGATCCCAGTCTTCCAGGTCGAGGCTAAACCATAAAGACCTCGGCCTTCCTGCCTCTGGGTCAGCCCTCTCAAGACTGGGCGCACGGTGGGGCCCAGATGCTCGTCCTGCGCTTGGGCTGCTGCGGGTCCCCGTCCTCTGCAGTATGAGCCAGTTCTCCATGGAGCAAACTAGTCACAGCTCAGTGGAACCAAACTCACGTTCTTCCGCGTGTACACTGATTGCCCTCTCAGTTATTAATAACAGGCTGTGCCCACAAGGGTAGTAGGCTAAACAGAAAAAGAGGCAAGGCATTAATGAAAAGGCATGTAAAGTATATGCAATTGACATGCACCTCACTTGCAGGTGTGTGGTTTAAAAAACGTGGAGGCCCGGCGTGGTGGCTCACGCCTGTCATCCCAGCATTTTGGGAAGCCAAGGCGGGAGGATCTCTTGAGGCTAGTTTTGAGACCAGCCTAGGCAACAAAGTGAGATGCCGTCTATATCAAAAAATGCAAAAATTAGCCAGGCGTGGTGGCGTGTGCCTGTAGTCCCAGCTACTCGGGAGGCTGAGCCCGGGAGTTTGAGGTTACAGTGAGCTATGCTCAGGCCACTGCACTCCAGCCTCGGGACTGAGACCCTGTCTCTAAAAATAAACTACGTGGAGCAGGGGCATGGGGAGGGTCACAGTCCTGACCCACGTTTGCTAGTGCCGTGGGGCCAGAACTGGGCACGGCCCTGCTGACTCGGGGTCTTCTCTGTGTGGCAGTCCCGCCCTGGGCACTAATCGCCATTGCTGTGGTCGCCGGCCTCCTGCTCCTCACCTGCTGCTTCTGCATCTGCAAGAAGTGCTGCTGCAAGAAGAAGAAGAACAAGAAGGAGAAGGGCAAAGGCATGAAGAATGCCATGAACATGAAGGACATGAAGGGGGGCCAGGTAGGCCAGAGTGGGGGGCTGCAGGGGCCCAGCCCAGGCTTTCCTGGTGCTCACAGGGGGAGCAAAGGCCTCTGGCTTCCACAGCCAGACCGGCTCCCTCCTTAAAACTCCGTAAGGGCTCTGTTCGTTACGTCTCGAGTATAGCTTCATCTACTCACTGGCTAGTAGGAAGGGGGAACTAATTCCTAGGTTAGCGTGAACTCATCCTTGGAAAGGCAGAGGGAGAGAAGAATACATTGAACCCCAGTGAGGCTGCTGGTACAAAACGTTGGAAAAAGCCCTCTGTTCCCACTGCCACCGCCAGGGAGAGACCACGGGGTCACTCTGTGTTTCCCTGCCAGAGACACTGCAGGACAGTATCTCCCTGGAGGCAGCTAACTGGGCGTGGGCTGGGGACCGAGACAGGGACGATGGAATCCATCACTGATCGTATCATTATTTCATTTATTTTCCTGTCTTTGGTGTTGGTTAGCCTAGAAGGGTCCCTTGATACATTAATACCAGAGTTTCTCCCTTTACGTTTACAGAGGCCCCTGTGTGCTTCACTTTTCCCATGTTTGGGAGTGACTGGGAGAGCTCTCTAGCTCAAGGGGTCACTGTGGGGGGTGGAAGGAAGGGTCTCAGAAAGTCGGCTAGGGATCAAGACGCCCCTGAGACTGGGCGTGGTGCCTCACGCCTGTAGTCC